>NC_086107.1:26048774-28448774 GCF_963921235.1 Mobula hypostoma | reverse complement strand
ATGAGTTGATGTTTCGGGCTGGAACCCTTCGTCAGGACTGTAGGGGGAAGGGGCAGAGGCCCTATAAAGAAGGTGGGAGGAGGGTGGGAAGGAGAAGGCTGGTCGGTTCCAGGTGAAAAACCAGTAAGCGGAAAGATAAAAGGGTGAGGGAGGGGAAGCAGGGAGGTTATAGGCAGGAAAGGTGAAGAAAGAATAGGGGAAAACACAATGGTTAGTAGAAGGAGGCGGGACCATGAGGGAGGTGATAGGCAGCTGGGGGAGGGGGCAGAGTGACATAGGGATAGGGGAAGGGAGGGGGAGGGAATTACCGGAAGTTGGAGAATTCTGTGTTCATACCAAGGGGCTGGAGACTACCTAGACGGTATATGAGGTGTTGCTCCTCCAATCTGAGTTTAGCCTCATCATGGAAGTAGAGGAGGCCATGTATGGACATATCTGAATGGGAATGGGAAGCTGAGTTGAAGTGGGTGGCTACTGGGAGATCCTGTCTGTTGTGGCGGACGGAGCGGAGGTGCTCAACGAAGCGGTCCCCCAATCTGCATCGGGTTTCACAAATGTAGAGCAGGCCGCACTGGGAGCATTCATTCTACTACCCATTGTGTTTTCCCCTATTCTTTCTTCACCTTTCCTGCCTATCACCTCCCTGCCTCCCTTTCCCCCCTCCCTTTATCTTTCCCCTTACTGGTTTTTCACCTGGAACCTACCAGCCTTCTCCTTCCCACCCTCCCCCCACCTTCTTTATAGGGCATCTGCCCCTTCCCTCTTCAGTCCTGATGAAGGGTTCCGGCCCGAAACGTCGACTCATCGTTTCCACGGATGCTGCCCGACCTGCTGAGTTCCTCCAGCATGTTGTGAATGTTACCCCAAAAACTTCATGCTTAGTAATGGACTCCAACATCTTCTCAACCACTGAGGTTGGACTAATTGGCCTATAATTTTGTTTCTTCTTCCTCTGTTCCTTCTTAAAGATTAGAGCTGCATTTGCAATTTTCCAATCCTCCGCAAATGATATTTGTACCAATATCAAAAATTCTATGGCAGAAATATCCACAGTGGCTACTCCAGCACAAGAAATAGTTCAGGTATCTACCAATCAGTTGTGCAATTAAGATAACATGAGCAAAAATGTTACTTATTTATTATATGTTTCCAACTATGATCCAAACATGATTTGGAATTGGAGTTCGATAAAGGTTAATTAAATTATTATAACATGTCGGCACAGATTATTCCTTTGCTATTTCTTGAATATATCAGTAGTTATTATCTGAGTGAATGTTATCAATGGTTGCTGGTGTTAAATGTGTGCTTAGATATAAATCCATACATCCATATCCACTAGCCCAGCATATATTTAACGTTGAGGCCAAAGACAAACGTTCCTTGAGTACAATGAAGACCAAAGAGAACTCAAGCCAGCCAGTTCTCTTCAGACACTTCTCCCAGTATTTTCTCTGAAATCAGCCAGTCAAGGTCATAAGAAGTATTTGGCTGAATATTTTTCACAGCAGCAATATAATATGTGAAGAGTCTGCAAATTAAGATTATGCCTGCAGGATTAATCCAGCAGGGAAGAAGGCAGCAGTAGGTATACTGTGTGGGAAAATGTGATAATATGCCTTGGAGAGGATAAGTGAAAAAAATGGAAGGTGAATACAGGGCATAGACCAAAGGTTGTTTTTATTTTTTACCTCTACCCCACAGATCAACCACAGACACAAATAATCTGAGCAGGTGATGCAGTAATTTCTTTGTTCTTCTCTCAATCTAGTGGATATCATTTGGTCCACATAGTCCTCTGTCTTTGATTATTTCAATGAAGCCCAATGTATATTCAAGAAGCAGCAATTGATCGTCAGGCTTGATATATTACAGATTTCATAACCCCACGCTGAATAATCAGCCATTCTATTTCTTCCATTTCATTCTCATTTCTTATGCTGTCTCTAGATAATTGAAATGTTCAGTCTGTTTTCCTAGTTATACATGGCCTCTAGACACAGCTGGTGATATCCTCCCTTGGACATCAATTCCTTGTGGTCTCCACCCTTACAAAAATACATCTCTAGATACTTCTACCCCTCCCCTTTACTCTGCAATTTAAACCTGTTTCATTTCTATCTTTGTTTGGTTTCATTATTTTATTTATTTAGAGATACAGCATGGTAACAGGATCTTCCAGCCCAGCAAGCCCATGCGGCCCAATTATACCCTTTGGATCAACTAACCTCCAGGCAACGGTGGGAGTTAAGCATGGGTCTCGGTGTTGTAATAGCATTATGCTAACCACTACACTACCCAACCAGAAACATTAACCTTGTTCCTCTCCTCATAGATGCTGCTGGACTTGCTGAGTACCTGAAGCGTTCTCTGGTCTTATATGAGAATGCAGCACACTGGCATGCAGGATGATCCTGCTGCACTGGCTCATGGAGTACAGAAAAGTAAACATGCTCTCAGCCAGGAAGGCAAAAGAAGTGCTTGCCTTTTATGGTAAGGCAGTCAGAATATTGTTAAAGATACCAGACTTTCCTGGCACCTCATTTGAAAGGGTGCATGCAGAATGTATCTCACTTAGAGCCAGTAGCAAATGGACGTCCTCCATTTGGAGATTGAAATTGGCCTGCATCATTGAAACTTAGAAATTTGTGGTATGTAGCCAAATCCAAATCACCTAACCCAGCTTCTGCCCATCTTAAGAAACATCAATAATCCTGCCAAGCTCTCAAACGGATTTAGCATACTGACCCAGTGGTGTAGTTGTGCCTTCATAGAGGCAGACAATAGGGGATGTCCCATGACAATCTGACTAAGGGTCTTGAATGTTGATGACATAATGTAAAAGACACACTTTCAGAAACTGATGAGCAAGTAAGATGGGAAAATAAGAGACTAGCAGAATCTGCTCCGATATCATTCATAACTACAGATCCCCAGAGAAAGCACAAACGCACAGTTTGAATATTCATGGGTCTGTTGGCGGGTTGCAAATTTAGTTCAGCTTTTTTTCTAAGATATATGAGGTTATAATAAGGACAGAAAAGGGAAAAATTTGGAATTCAGGAATCAGACAATCAATTGCTATTAGCATTTCCCAATGCTGTACCTCTTGACCCTTTAATACACAATGAAGACAATGCAGGAATTATGCAGCAGTTCAGAACAATGAAATAAGAAGTTAAAACTCAAAATTAAGTCAAAGGCATTAGCCAAAACTAGTCATAATCTTCTGCCCTTGGTTTATTTTTTCAACCAGAAGCAATAATCCCTATCTGTAACACTACTCAGAGCACATTTCCATTAATAGCAACAGTATAGATCAGGCCAATAGGTTCAATAGTCTTTATGCAGTATTTCTGCACATTGTTGCCTTTTAATTTTATAATTATATCTTTACCTCTTAAAATAAGGGAAAATATTCCAAGTTTTTATTACCTGTTACTTTCCTTTAAGATAAAATAGAAGAGAGAACTTACATTTAACTTTGACATATTTAAAATTGTGACCTTTGGGTCCATTTATATAAATTATGCCCATTACTATAACAGTACAGAGCCTAGCACAAAAACTGTAAAAATATAGAAAGACACTACTTTCCTTGCACTATTAACAATATAAAAGTTAATATGCAAAAAATATACTGTACAGATATTCTTCAATATACCAAAGATTTCCATTCCTGAAAAACATTTTGTTCAGTGAAATTTATAAATTACAGAGGATTTTTTAATTAGATTCAATGTAACAATCCTGGTTGCATTTCCAGCTTATGAACTTCAGTTTTCAAGACAAGAATCTTAAATGATAAAGTATCATTTAAGTTTAAAATTATATCTTAAATAAGTTAATGGAGCATACATGATGTACTCTTTCAGAGTATTCTGCATGCAAAACAACAAAAATTCCTGAGGAGTCTTGACAGGGTGAATGCAGAAAGTATGTTTTCTTTTGTGGAAGAATTTAGACCTAGAAATTACTGTTTCAAAATTAGGGCTGGTCCAGTTAAGGCAAAGAGGAGATTAAGTTATTTTGTAAGGCCTCAACTCTTCAGAACTTCCGTAAGAGGCCTCAAGTTCTCAGCTGTAGACTAAGTCAGTTTTAACCTTAATCGTCCTTGGCATTGTCTGTAAGGTGAAGGGCAATGTGATCTCTGGCTGTATTGAAGCCTTAAGTGGTTTACCCTTCTCTAAGAGGAATGTACATAAAGATATTCTCTCTCCAAATAGCCCCATCTCATGTAATATGATTCACTTCAGTTCCTTTCGGAAATTTTTCTGGCGATCTTCACGCTACAGTATTTGCACCTGCTGATTCCCCACAAGATTAAGCAGTTAAAGCAAAAATTGCTAGAAACCCTCAGAAGGTCAGGCAGAATCTGTGGATTTTTTGCACTACTGTTACTACAAGATTTAACGAGTAACTCAAGTCCACCAAATGTTTTTTAATCACATCAAGCTTAGTATTAATGCTTATAGCCTGCCTAATTTCTTAGAGGAGTTGTGATTCTCAGCACAGCTAGGGTGTTTTGAAGTCACCATGAAAGATTTGCATAATAAACCTTGATAAATCCATTGACAAACAGACTTCTGTGACTTGAACAATCTCCGTGAAGACAAATAGTATGGGAGGTTATACGAAATGCAATGTGAAAGATTAGTACGATTTTAGATATATCAGTGAAAGCTTTGCAGATCAAGGCTAAACACTCAGTGCCATTACAGCAAATGTTTAAAAACTGAGCATTTGTAAATTGAGGGCCATTGATATTTTGTAACAAATTCCTGTTATACCATGGGCCACAATAGTGTGGCAGTTAGTGTGACGCTATTGCAGCTCAGGGCTTTCCAATGTTCCATTCAAATCCAGCACCATCCGTAAGAAGTTTGTGCATTCTCCCTGTGAACGCTGCGTATTGCATCTGACTGCTCCAGTTTCCTCCCACAGCCCAAAGACGTACCAGTGAGTAGGTTAATTGCTTACTGTAAACTGTCCTGTGATTGGCTAGTGTAAAGTAGGTGGGTTGCTAGGCAGTGCAGCTCATTGAGCTGGAAGGGCCTGTTCCACGCTGAATCTCTAAATAAATAAATAATACAAAAGATCCATTGTTGGATAGCTTGCCTTGACAAATAACTACATGTTTATAATAATATAATCACTAACTGCGCTTACTCCAGTATTCGCTACAATTCTGTAAAACAATTACTTGAAACAATTAGGCAGTTGCGTTATTATATCCCATTGGTTGTAAGCAAAATAATCATTATAAATAATTAAAATTAAAAATCCAGGAACTACGATGTGTCATGACTGAATAATTGTGTGCGCACAGCAGTGTGTAATTACTGAGCTGAGGGTACCTGCATTTTTGTGCCTTCAATTCGGCAATATTACCATATGCTATATACAGTTAAGCACTGAAGCACACTCCTGAATTGTCAGCTCTTTCTCTTGCAGTACAACTGAATAAATGTGGCCTGTATTCCATGAACCTGTTTAAAGCCATTACGTTCTCATATTATTGAGTGCACATCAATTCTTTAACATTTGTAAAAGAACATTTGCCTGCTTATTAGTCACAGGTGACAAACTCGCTCCATTTTAGTCCAAACTTTCAAAGGTTCATTACATTCCTGCCTTTGCATCAATGTGCCTTTTACTCCGGTTATTATGGACTACTGCTGCAATTCAACATTCTACCAGCAACATAACTTAGCATAAGGAAAGAAAGTGTACTGTGGTTTTAAAAACTAAAAAAAAATCATAATTTCTACATTCTTAAGGTCATAAAGAAAAACAAAACTATTGTGAAATGAAATAATTAAAATGTGAACTGGTCTGAAGCAGAGTTGGACATATTTGATTTACACTTGGTAAATAATTAAGAAGTAAATTAAGCTTTACAAAAATCATTTTAAAATAACTTAGCTGTGTACTTGTTTTGAACAATAATGGTGACTATCATTCCCTTCAGAATTGTGTTATGTGACAATTACTAATACTTCTGGACTGCAGCAATGTTGAAAGAAAGTTTCCAAGGCGGGACATGAAAAGAATAAACCACACACCTTGTTTGAGTTCCGAGTACCTCATACGCAACAGACTGCACAGTCTGCAATTGATTTTGTTTAGCAGCAAAGTACCAAATAATTATGTAAGCAACACACACAAAAAAATTGCTGGTGAACGCAGCAGGCCAGGCAGCATCTATAGGAAGAGGTACAGTCAACGTTTTGGGCCGAGGCCCTTCATCAGTACTAACTGAAAGAAGAGCTAGTGAGAGATTTGAAAGTGGGAGGGGGAGGGGGAGATCCAAAATGATAGGAGAAGACAGGAAGGGGAGGGATGGAATTAAGAGCTGGAATGTTGATTGGCAAAAGGGATATGAGGCTGGAGAAGGGAGAGGATCATGGGATGGGAGGCCTAGGGAGAAAGAAAGCAGGAGGGGAGCCCAGAGGGTGGGCAAGGAGTTATAGTGAGAGGGACAGAGGGAGAAAAAAGAGAGAGAAAAAATAATAATAATAATAAACAAATAAATAAGGGATGGGGTGCGAGGGGGAGGTGGGGCATTAACGGAAGTTAGAGAAGTCAATGTTCATGCTATTAGGTTGGAGGCTACCCTGACGGAATATAAGGTGTTCTTCCTCCAACCTGAGTGCGGCTTCATCTTGACAGTAGAGGAGGCCGTGGATAGACATATCAGAATGGGAATGGGACATAGAATTAAAATGTGTGGCCACTGGGAGATCCTGCTTTCTCTGGCAGACAGAGCATTGGTGTTCAGTGAAACGGACTCCTTATAAGCAAGAAGTGTTCTAAGTAAATTCAAGAAGGCAGAACATCATGAAAACCACTCATGCTGTAAGTATTATTTTATTTATTTTGTATTTGCGGAGTTGATCTTCTGCACATTGTATTTTTTGTCAGTCTTTGTGTGTAGTTTTCCATTGTATTTCATTGTTCTACTGTGAATGCCTGCAAGACAATGAATCTCAGGGTAGTATATGTACTTTGATGATAAACTTACTTTGAAGTTTGAACCTATACATCTGCATGAGGTGTGGAGAGAGCATAGACAGTGATCCCAGGTAACAGGCCAGGTCCAAGGATGATACGTCCCTCATGCCATTTCCATTTCAATTTCTTCCTTCAAGTGTTTAGATTTAGTTCTTGGTGACATACAGTATACACACTTTCATAATAAATTTACTTGAAACTTAGAACTTTGATATCAAGATCATCTGAATTCACAATGAATTACACTTTTTATCTGATCATGAATATTCTAGCATGTAACACATAGCAACCTTATGTAGTAAAATCTTACAGGAGCATAAGATTCCACTAAAGTAAAAAAGAACTTGCTTTTACATAGCACCATGACATAACTCTAATATATCCAAAATGTATTAGTATTGATGAATTACTTTTATGTTAGCATGTAGCCAATTAGGAATCAGCATAGATCTTATTAAGGTCGAACCAACATAAATAAGCATTTAATTTGCTTTGGTTATATTGGCTGGGGCAGAACACTGGCCAGGACACCACACTAATCTTGATTCTTTTAACTGTGCCATCATTTTTTTTTTGTTCACCACTTCAGAACAAAAATACATGAAGCCTGTGTCTTCAGCCAAGAAAAATATTGCCTCCCAAGAACAGCATTTTTCTGCCTTCAGTCGAACTGCTTCATTCTGTGTCAGGAAGACCTCAGCTGGAGCCAAAATCACATTTGATTTTTCACCTGAGGGACTGTGTTACTTTTGCTGAAATCATTAATCTTCGAACGTGCACTTGGTTGAAAAAATTGTCCTACCTTGAAGGTAAACTGTTATGAACTGGTGAAGACCCCAGAGAATACAAAGCCAGGAGAGGCTCACAAAAGTAAAATTTTACCTTGCTTTACTTTCAATGTTGAGACAGAAGAAACAAATCTGCCTCCTTATGCTTCAAAACTAAAGTCTGCATTTCTTTCACCACTACACATAGAGCAGAGAACCTAATGGAGTGGCTAACAGCAGGAACCACTGTCAGCAAATGCTGACACATCTTATATTGAACTGGTATGAAGTTGGTAACTGTTGTTAGGGATGCTCAGGCCAGGCATTGCACGTCCTTCAGGAGTAATGGGACATGAGTAACAACCATTTAACACAAGATCTGTTCACATTATAATATCCATTGATACTTTAAGGGTATTGAATTAGACATTAGGTGTGGGACATTCTGATCCCGGACCCTTATAACTATACAGGGGAAGAATTTTTTTTTAATATGTCAGTACTCATTGAAACTCCCAAATTAACATCAAGGAAGGCATTAAGTGGCTACCTGTATTAATATATAGTCAATACAGGGCCAAAATCCCATTTGATTTAAGTGGCATATCCATGCCACTTACACTTAGTTCAAGATATACTTGTTTAGTCGTTGTAATTTTAAAAAGCCTGAGTGTCTGGTGTTTTGTGCTCAGAATCCTTTGGTCTGTTCACCAGTATCTGGATATTCGAAGGTGTTCTGAGGGGTTGAGATGTACTCCCATTGTAATTATACAAAGGTATCTGTTGACATTCAAAATGTTGAAGTAGATAATAACAATGATTGAGACTATATTTAATCACTTATTGATATTTCTGTGTTTAAGAAAGCAGAAAAACTTCACTGGGTTTCTCCAGAGTTTCTCTGAGGTATAGCTGCTTCTCCACAATGTTTGCACATCATGGCTGTATAAAGACCTTTTACATCTACAAATCTAGTTGGTAAGTGGGTCATTTACAGTCACAGGCACCAGAACTTCAGTGACGTCCTGTCTATTAAGTTGCCTGCGTTTTTTAAATGCTCTGAGTAATTAGATCAGCAACATACCGTCCTCCAGCTTTCCAGCAAAAATCCACAAATATGAAAATAAAGGATTCTCAGAATCGGGTTTAATATCACTGGCATATGTCATGAAATTTGTTGTTTTGTGGTGGCAGTACAGTGCAATATAGAATAATAAAAACTATAAAATAAGAAATATATATTTAAAAATTAAATTAAGTAAGTAGTGCAAAAAGAGAGGATAAAAAATAATGACATCGGATCATTGCCATTCAGCAATCTGATGGTGGAGGGGAAGACGCTCCTCCTTGATGGTAGCAACAAGGAGGGGGCATGTCCTGGGTGATGGGAGTCCTTAATGATGGATGCTGTCTTTTTGAGGCATCACCTTTTGAAGGTGTTCTAGATGCTGGGGAGGTAAATGCTCATGATGGTGCTGGCTGAGTTTACAACTTCTGGCAGCTTTTTCCAATCCCGTGGTGGCCCCTCCATACCAGACAGTGATATAACCAGTTAGAGTGCTCTCTATGGTGCACCTGTAGAAATTTGCAGGAGTCTTTGGTGACATACCAAGTCCCTTTAAACTCCTAATGAGATAAGTCGTTGTCCTACAACAACATCAGTTGAACTTTATGTTCACAAATCCTGCAAAGATTGCAGAATCAGAATCAGGTCTCTATCACTGGCGTAGGTTGTGAAATTCGATGTTATGCTGCGGCAGTATATTGTGATATGTAATAGCAAAGACTGTAAATTACAGTAAGTATATATATATTTTTAAGTTAAATTAAATTAGTGCAAAAAGAGAAAAAAAGTAGTGAGGTAGTGTTCATGAGTTTGATGTCCATTTAGAAACTGGATGGCAGAGGTGAAGAAGCTATTCCTGAATTGCTGAGGGTGAGCCTTCATGTGACTGTACCTTCTCTCTGATGTCAGCAATGAGAAGAGGGCATGTCCTGGATGAGGGGGGTACCTAATAATGGATGCCAACTGTTTGAGGAATTACTCCTTGAAGATGTTGTGGATGCTGGGGAGACTAGTGCCCATGATGACACTGACTGAGTTTACAACTTTCTGCAGCTTATTTCAATCCTGTGCAGTGTCTCCCGCCCATACCAGACAGTGATGCTGCCAGTTAGAATGCTGTCTGTAGAAACTTACCACTGTCTTTGGTGACATGCCAAATCTCCTCAAACTCCTAATGAAATATAGCTGCTGTCGTGACTTCTTTGTAATTACTACAATATGTTGATATTTAAATGACATTGTATTCAGTCCTGCTTTCCATAAACAGGAAGAAAAAACACAAATTGTCTGGTGAGATTAGTCTGACGTTCCTAAAAATAAAGTCATTTATATTGTCTTTGAAATTCCACCTGTCTACCTTCACTTCAAGATACTCATTAACTAAGCATTAACAACTATGTAAACAAGCCTTTAACTCAATTACATAATCTGCAGCTTCTTATTCAAACAACATTATTAATGTTTGTTCAAAACATCAACTACACGGTTAATTACCCAAGAATGATTATACTCTAAGGCAAGGGCAAAAATATTATTAATGAGTTTTCTGCCTTATACAAGATAGTGTCAATTTCAATATTGCGACTAGCTGCAGGGGCAATTTCTTCTTTGGTAAGCATTGGATATATGTATGTGGTAAACTTTCACTAGAGTTAGACCTTTATGAACATGAAAAGCTCATAAATCAAAACCTTCAACAGTTAACAATTACTCTGTGAATGACTTATAATGGGTTTGCAAGAAAAAGAACCTGTGAAAAGTCACAGAATTGATGCATGTTTTTTTTATTACAAAAGTACTTTGAAATATCTCCTGAAGCATGAAACCTGATTGAGACAAAGCAGCAAAATTTTTCACTTATTGGAAGGTGTTTCAATGTATTTAACATTAATCAAGAAAACAGGTACCCACAAAAAGAGTGAAAATGGAGGGGCAAGAATTGGAACCATTGCTCAGAGCATAGTGACTGAAAGAGTAGTTATTAATGCAAAGGGAAACACGGGAGAGGATATGTTCAATTATCTGTGAATTTTCTGTCATTGCATTTAGAGTCTCGCTTCAAATTATACCACATTTATAAGCATGGTATGAGCTATTCATGTTCTTGCATATTATGACAATAAGCATTTTATTTGTCCTCACTGCAACCTGTTCTGTATGAATATTAGCAACAAGAAAAACTAAAAATCTTCCTTCATTATAGTTCCAAAGCAGGGCATGTATCTAATCTGCATGAGCAATAGTTAAATAAGTTTGAATTTCTATTTCATACATACTTAAGGTGAAAATTCAACACTCTTGTCATCAATATTGACTTATGTTTAAATTGATGTTTGAGCATGGGTTAATAATATTCTCAATCATTTAAACTAGTCTTAAATTGGGCATTATTGGAGTGAGATCTGTGCTAATTTCAGGTGCAGTGACAAGAATTAGCATCGCTGTTTTTGTTGCATATTTACAAAGTGAAAAAAAACTTTGAACAAATTTGTCCTGATGGAAAATAAACATCACTGCTAAATGCAGACATTTATCCCCTCGTGTAGGGGTCACTGATGAAGTTAAACCAGATGAGTACCTGCTTTATATAGTACCTATAATAAAGTGTTTTTATTTATTAAGGGTTTTCAACTGACTGTCACTGAATCTATAAGAAGCCAAACTAAAGCCTTGTGTTTTTCATAATTATTCTTTTAAGTTGTGGCTGCATATGGAATGCAGGTCCTCACAATTTACAAATGCTCAAATGATGTATAACCCGTGCATATGAGCAAGTGTTTGGGAGACTGCCAGCTGTTGTGGGGCCTCAGGCATCTGCTGCTGTGCAGAGTCTTGGTTTTGTGGCTTCATTTCCAACTTAAAAACCGTTCATGTTACAAATAGTTCACAGGAACGGAACCCATGCGAAACCTGGGGAGGACCTGAATCAGAGAAACTTCAGTTGTTGATACAAATAATGAAAATTGTGATCACCAAACTTAGCAAGCTCATGAATATCTAAGTTTTCATCTGTGATATTTTCTTACCCTTTCTCAAAGGACATTTGGAATTATGTAACCCTGAAGAACATTGCTAAAGAGGTATAGAACAATATAATGGAAGCATTTAAAATGAAGGGATCTATTTTGTAAACAATATGCTAATGCATAGTTGGTTAAGTTTGGCGAAGCAGGCAAGCTTTCCCTGATCAGGTGATGAAAAGCCTTTGACCTGAAACAGGAACAGGTTCTATTCATGCAGATGCTGTCTGACCTGCTGAGTTTTTGAGGAGATTTGGTAAATCACCAAAGACTCTAATGGATTTCTGCTGGAAAGCATTCTTATTGGTTACATCTTGGCCTGGTAGAGAGGCACCAACATACTGAATCATAAAAGCTGCAAAGGGTTGTAAACTCTGCCGCTCCAGCGTGGGCATGAGCCTCCATTACCAAGGATATTTTAAAAAGGCGATGGCTTAAGAGGGTGGCATTCATCATTCATCCCTCACCACCTAGGGCATATCCTCTTCTCATTGCTACCATCAGGGCAGAGGTACAGGAGCCCGAAGAGGCACATTCAGTATTCTAGGAAGAGCTTCTCCCTCTCCATTGTCAGATTCTGAACAGTCCAAGAGCCCATGAACACTACTCGTTTGCTCCCTATTTGTATATTTTTTGTAGTGTATTGTTGCCACAAAACAACACATTTCATGACACACACTCAGTGGCCACTTGATTAGGTACACCCCTAAACCTGCTCATTAATGCAAATATCTAATCAGCCAATCACGTGGCAGCCACTCAATGCATAAAAGCATGCAGACATGGTCAAGTGCTTCAGTTGTTGTTCAGACCAAACATCACAATGGGGAAGAAATATGATTTAAGTGACTTTTAGCATGGAATGATTGTTGGTGGTGATTTGAGCATCTTTGCGGATCGCCTGGCACGTTCTGATGCATGACAGTTTCCAGTGTTTACGGAGAATAATGCAAGAAACAAAAAACATCCAGTCAGCGGCAGTTCTGTGGGCAAAAATGCCTGGTTAGTGAGTGAGGTCACTGGAGAATGAGCAGACTGGTTCAAACTGACAGGAAGGCAACAGGAACTCAAATAGCCATGTGCTACAACAGTGGTGTGCAGAAGAGCACTTCTGAATGCACAATACATTGAAACTTGAAATGGGTGGACTACAGCAGCAGAAGACCACGGACATCCATAGGCACCTAATAAAGTGGCTACTAACCTTACATGATAATGAAGCTGATTCTGGTTCATTTTCTTTTTCTCATATGTCCAAGCATATGTGCTCTCTTTTTGCTTTAATTTCTACCAGTTAGGACCTGCCCAGGCCGTGATTTGATTATGGCACGTTCTAGCTTTTTGTATCCTGATATTATTTTCATTGATTGCTTTGAAACAATGAGTCTGAGATCATAATGTTTATTTGTAAACTCCATTATCAAGCCAATAGAATTATTTTGTTACCATCAAATCATATAATCATCTTAAATGCCTTTAATTAGATCACTCTTCTGTGCCAAAGATAATATACCTAGTCTAAGCATTATGTTTCACAGGAGTCTCAGACTCTTCTAAACATTGATAAAAATCCCACCCCTGGATGAAGAGTCCTGATGAAGGGTCTCAGCCTGAAATGTTGACCGTTTATTCTTCCAGCACTTTGTGTGTGTGGCTCTGGATTTCCAACAACTACAGAAACTCTTCTTGAAGTTAAAGTTCAATTTATTGTCATCTGATTGTACAGAGACACAACCAAATGAACCAATGTTCCTCCAAACCACAGTGGACCCATAAAATATATATCACACTCAGCTCATAAAATGAAGTATCATCACAAATAAGAGAATAAAACATATTTCAAAGTGTATGTAATGTGCAAAGAAAGAAGTGACAGGGAAAAGAATCAAGAAGACAAAAAGATTGATCCAACGTGGTCTGGTCCTCTTATACCAGTTTGCTAATGCCATTGAATTTCCATAGATAACATTTAATCAATCAGGTAGCCCTTATTCAAATAACATGATACCCACAACTGCAACCACTAAAAGACACAAAGAACAATTACGCATATATAGATAATTATACAAAAATACAAACAAGCAAAGATTTTTACAGTCCAATCTAACATTCCCACCCCCCCCCCTTACCTTTGATTCTAAATCACACATTTAGATTCATTATATCTGAAAATCCAGAGGCAGCAAAACTTGTGGTATGTATGTTAGGTATAACATTTTCAAAAATTCACCAAAGTTATGAAAATATCAAAAGGTATTCATAGGATGAATTATGGGGCAGATTATAATAGGCACTTTTACATAAGTTTGAACTACTCTATTAATGACTGAGCTAATACAAGTAAAAATTATGTACATTATTGTGTCACATAACTGGACAAATATTATGACTTGTAATATTGAGTAAGCCCAGATTCCTAGACTTATTTAAATCCAGTTGAAGAACTTGCCTTACTGCTTATTTCTTGCCAACTAACAGTAACAAAAATCACTGCTTTTGAACACAAGCATGTGGTACTATTTAAAAACTCTTCGCTCTAAACACGGTGTAGTACCTAACGGTCACACAAGTGCAGGGAACACTAATTAGAAACTGTTTGGCAACACTATCCAGTCCCAAATAAGTGACATAGTGTCCAAAATAAACAAAGGAAATCCCAGCTATTTTCTTGATTAGTTTTTTTCTCTTTAAGAGTTGTCTTAAAGACAAAAAAATAGAGGCTGCCCCTATCAGCCAATGGTCCAATTAATCAGAAGCCACCACATATATATCATAAAATTAAATAAAATATAAATGTAATTAATCCAATATAAAATAAATTAAATAAGAAGTGTAAAAAAAGAACAAAATATGTAGCACAGTAGTGATCATGTGTTGGTTCATTGTCCATTCAGAAATCTGACGGTGGAGGGGAGGAACTACTACTACTACGTCGACTCAGGCCTAAGGGGCTGGCGCTGGGCACAATGATGAACTCTCCACTTCTCCCTCTCCCTCATCAGTGTGTTCAGTTCATCTACATTAGCCAAGCCGCTGTCTTCTAGGAGCGTCTTGACCATAGTCTTGGGAGGGTGCCCAAGGTTCATCCTCCCATGCTTAGGCTCCCATATGATGGCTAGGCTGGTAGGTAGCTTGGGGTGACGTAGACAGTGTCCCGTTAGTTGCAGTCTTATCGCCTTGGTTTTAGTGGCGAACATCGGTATGTCGTCATAGAGCTCGACGTTCGTCATGTGTTGTTGCCAACTCACGTCAAGAGCCATCTGGAGTATTCGTGCATAGCAGCCATCTAGAGACTTTCGCATAGTCTTGGTGAGTGTCCACGTCTCGCATCCGTACGTGAGAATGGACTCTATGACTGCTATGAAGATCCTCTTTTTAAGCCAGGGAGGAAGCTGTTCCAGAAACATTGAGTGTGTGTCTTTAGGCTCCTGTACATCCTCCCTGATGGTAGCAATGAGAAGAAGGTAATGCTACTATCACCTTGGCATTTACACTCCCTGCCTACACCCAGATTTCAGGAGCTCTGAGGGTACGTCCACACTATGCCGGATAATTTTGAAAACGAAGCTTTTTCTCTTCGTTTTGACCTTCTGTCCACACTGAAACGGTATTTTCATCCCCCGAAAACGGAGATTTTCAGTAACGATCTCCAGAGTGAATAAATCTGAAAATGCCTAATATCCGTTGTAGTGTGTACGGGGTAACTGGAGAGATTTAAAAATGCTGGCATGACCACACCACAACAACAATGCTTTTTCTGCTTCTGCTTGGTACTGCGCAAGCTGTTATAACACGCAGTCGGTGTGAACGGCGTGAGAGTTAAATTGTAAAGTGAGCTTTTTTGACTATTTAAAAACGCTGTCATGTTGTGCCAGAACAGATAGCCGCAGTGCGGCATTTCGTTGTTTTCTTGAACACAACCACCTAACAATTTCAGAACAGACAGCAACAAGACTGAAGCCAGAAGGGTTAGAAATGTACTCACCAAATACTTTGACCCATAGCTTACTGAACAAATAAGTATACTCACTTTGCCCTGTTTTTTGTCCTTGCTTGTATGAAGGTGGTTTACCTATTTATGCAAGTACTTCTCTGACAATAGATGTGTAACAGGCTAATGTAACATTGTATGGAAATACAAGATAACACCGATGCAGACGTTTTATACATTTAACAAGGTGCTTCATTAATGCAACAGTGTTAGTCAGTTTTTCAATGTTCGTCGTCAGCTGGGTCATACTGTCCGTGAACTCCCTGTCAGTTGCCTCCATACGCTCCAGTATTTGTATTTTTTAGTTTTAAGTCCTCCTGCACGAGAGCCAAGAGCAAGTTCTTTTAAGTTTTTCTACTCTGTAACTGGGCAAACGCGCACCAAGTATACTGTTTCCTCTTCACTTGTTTTCTGTGTGTCCTGCGCATGCCCAGTAGGAGGAGATTCGCCCAAATATCCGTCTAATGTGGATGGAGATATTTTGAAAAACACTTAGTGTGGACGCCTGTCGTCTTTACTCGAAACCGGTATTTTCAAAATTATCCGGCGTAGTGTGGACGTAGCCTGAGTCAATTGGTGATGAAAGAGTCTTTATCTCACAATGGCCATTTTTCTAATTAATTGCCTTGGTGAATGAGTAGGGGAGCTGTGGACCAACTCAACGTGAGAGCATTGCGTCTAACTTTAAGAATTTGGACACAGTTGTGCACGAGACACTGTTGTCACAAACATGCTGAATGTTGAACGAATGAGTTCCTCCTCTTGAAAAGCAAAGCTGCATGAGGCAATCTATGATGTACTAACCCTGTGAGAATCCAGCACAACATACTCCAGGACACTTGGTTGCTGCTTGTCAGGCTGTAATGAATGATAATGACTTGCAAATAGTTCACAAAGGATCAGTCTCCTCAAGCAATAGTGTGCAGCTTAACTGACAGTATTCCTGACGTTGCCAAATACAGATTAGTAGGAAGCAGAGGGGCAATAATTTAAAGATGCATGGACTGTATCTGCCCTAATACTGGATTCAAATGGATGTTATAAACATGTGGTTGCAATTCCTTCTGTCCTACACTCAGTGGCCACCTGTACACATGCTCATTAACGCAAATATCTAAACAGCCAATCATGTAGCAGCAACTCAGTATATAAAAGCATGCAGACATTATCCTGAAGTTCAGTTGTAGTTGATCAAAATGGGGAAGAAATATGACCAAAGTGACTTTGACTGTGAAATATGTGCCAGATGGGATGGTTTGAGTGTCTCAGAAGCTGTTGATCTCCTGGAATTTTCACGCGCACAACATTTTCTAGAGTTTATAGAGAATGGTGCAAAAAACAACACAGAAAACATCCAGTGAGTGGCAGCTCTGTGGGCAAAATAGACCTGTAATGAGAGAGGTCAAAGGAGAATGGCCAGTCTGGTTCAAGCTGACAGGAAGGCAACAGTGATTCAAATAACCACGCGTTACGACAGTGGTGTGCAGAAGAGCATCTCTGAATACAGAACATGTCGAATGTTGAAATGGATGGACTACAGCAGCAGAAGACCATGAACATACACTCCGTGGCCTCTCTGTTAGGTACAGGAGGTACCATGGATGAACATCCCCAATCAGAAGCCCTGGATGAACCAAGTGACCCTCAAACCTCTGAGGGCTAGATCAGTGATGAAACATATCAATTCCTGCCTGAAAAGCGACTCAGACCTGCACCAATTTGCCTACTGGCACAACTGGTCAACAGCAAATGGCATTTTGTTGGCTCTTCCTAAACCCCGGAACATCTGGACAGTTCAAGTGCAAACATCAGGATGCTCTTCATTGACTACAGCTCTGCATTCAGCATTATCATACCCCACAAAATTAATCACTAAGCTCCAAGATCTAAGCCTCAATGCCTCTTTGTGCAACGGGATCCTTGATTTCTTCACTATCAATTGAGATTGACAACAACATCTCCTCCACAATCACTATCAGCACAAGGCTGTGTGAATAGCCATCTGCTCTACTCAACTTGTGGCAGAGAGACCAAGAACAGCTCCAATGCCATATTTATGTTTGCTGACCACACCACTGCTGTTGGCCAAAACAAAGGTGGCAACAAATCAGCATAGAGGATGCAGATTAAAAATCTGGCTGAGTGGCGCCACAACAAAAATCTCTCACTCAATGTTGGCAAAACCAAAGAGCTGATTATTGACGACAGAAGGAGGAAATCGGAGGTCTGTGAACAAGTCCTCATTGGGTGATCAAAGGTGGAGAGGGTCAGAAACTTTAAATTCCTTGGCGTAATCATTTCGGGGGATCTATCCTGGGTCCAGCATGCATGTGCTATTATAAAGAAGGCACAACAGTGCCTCTACTTTCTTGGAAGTTTGCGAAGATTCGGCATATCATCTAAAACTTTGACAAATGTCTATAGATGCAATGCGGAGAGTACATTGACTGGTTGCATCATGGCCTATTATGGAATCACCAATGACTTTGAACAGAAAAGCCTACAAAGAGTAATGGATACAGCCCAGTCCGTCACAGTTAAAGCACTCCCCACTACTGAGCACATCTACAAGAAGTGCTGTTACAGGAAAGCAGTATCCATCATCAAGGGCCCCCACCATCCGGGCCATGCTCTCTTCTCACTGCTGTCATCAGGAATGAGTTACAGGAGCCTTAGATGCCACACCACCAGGTTCAAGAACAGTTATGGCTCCTGATATGTCAGCTGAAATGTTAAAATCCCATTATTATTTCCATGATGAATAAACTGGAACAAACGTCCTGCTGGAGGAACCCTCAGAGGCATAGCTAAAAATTGTTTTAGCGTTTCTGGCCAACAACTCAGGTCAGTGATGGTAAGAATTTCTCTACATTCATTTGTGAAGGCTGCTTGCTAATTATTCTATGCAGTAGCTAAAACTGTTCTTCTCAGCGCAGAATATCTTGCTGTTTATGAAATCTCATTATGTTTCATCATGTGAGAAGTATCTAAGGAACTCATGTAAAATCATCAGCTTCTCTTCACAAAAAGTTCCTTTTGAAGCAATTTCATTGCTAGTTAGATTCTTACATTACATCCTTTCTTTCAACTTCCTCAACTGAAGTTTATTTTATTAAAATGTGAGCTCTTTGCTCTTGTTTTTTTTCGCATTGCTGTGACGTGTAAATTTGCATTTGAATCACAGAGCTGCCTCAGAGTAGAATTTTGTTGGTTGGGATTTGGCTTTGATTCAGTAGAGGATTATTGGCACTTGCACACAGAAAAAACCTCAATAATTTGGTAACAGATTTCAATGATTGGCTTAATTCCAAAATAAGGATGAATGTTCAGTAAGTTCATCTCTGCAGAAATACATGGCTTTACGCCTTATGTTAAGAAAATAATCTGTCATTATTTCCAAAAGGGCTCATGTTTACACGTGGACTTTTAAAACCGTCTGTGAGCTGAAGGACAAAGTGGTTTAATTTTTAACTTGCTCTGCACTATTGTGGGTTGTCCACTAGATTTGCAAATCCACAGAGAAAAACAGTATTGGGTCCATCAAAACTGGTTTCATCTCCAAACCATTTGGAAACATTAATCTCAAACTGTTGCTGGAGTGAAACATATTCACAAGCATTTAGAAATGCAGATATAGCCGGAACCTTACCCTCAAAATAACTTAGTGGGTTCTTAATCAGACCATCAAGCAGGATGACCTAGCAAATTTCTACGGCGGTACTGTGGAGAGCATTCTGATTGGTTGCATCACAGTCTGATATGGAGGCTCTAATGCACAGGATCCAAAGAGTCTGCAGAAGGCTGTATACTCAACCAGCTGCATCATAAACACAACCCTCTCCTCCTTCGAAGACATCTTTAAAAGGCAGTGCCTCAAGGTAGCAGCATCCATCATTAAATACCCCCACCATCTGGAACGCAATAGACAATAGACAATAGGTGCAGGAGTAGGCCATTTGGCCCTTCGAGCCAGCACCGCCATTCACTGTGATCATGGCTGATCATCCACAATCAGTACCCCGTTCCTGCCTTATCCCCATAACCTTTGATTCCCCTATCTTTAAAAGCTCTATCCATCTCTTTCTTGAAAGCATCCAGAGATTTGGCCTCCACTGCCTTCTGGGGCAGAGCATTCCACATATCCACCACTCTCTGGGTGAAAAAGTTTTTCATCAACTCCATTCTAAATAGCCTACCCCTAATTCTTAAACTGTGGCCTTCGGTTCTGGACTCACCCATCAGCGGGAACATGCTTCCTGCCTCCAGCGTACCCAATCCCTTAATAATATATGTTTCAGTCAGATCCCCTCTCATCCTTCTAAATTCCAGTGTATACAAGCCCAGTCGCTCTAATCTTTCAACATATGACAGACCCGCCATCCCGGGAATTAACCTTGTGAACCTACACTGCACTCCCTCCTTCCTCAATGTCCTTGCTCAATTTTGGAGACCAAAACTGCACACAATAGTCCAGGTGTGGTCTCTCCATTGTCCTGTACAGCTGCAGAAGGACCTCTTTGCTCCTATACTCAATTCCCCTTGTTATGGCCAGCATGCCATTAGCTTTCTTCATTGCCTGCTGTACCTGCATGCTTGTTTTCAGTGACTGATGTACAAGAACACTTAGATCTCATTGTACTTCCCCTTTTCCTAATTTGACTCCACACCCTCTTTTTATCACTAAAAACACGCCCTCTTTTTATTACTACCATCAAGGAGGAGGTACAGGAGCCTGAAAACCCACATTCAACATTTTAATAATAGCTTTGTCCCCTCTGACATCCGATTTTTAAACAGCCATGAAGTTACCTTGCTATTCCTTAATCGTGCTATTTATTCATCCATTTATTATAGTAGATTATAGTATTTTTTATCTTCCTCTGCATACTATTGCCACAAAACAGTAAATTTAACAACATACTGTATGTCAGTGATAATAAACCTGGTTCTGATTCTGAGTGAACAATAGATCCTTTCACTGACTCAGATGTATAATGCTTTCAAAGACTTACAGCAAAAGATAAAATTAAGATAAAGTTGAGGCATGTTATATTCAAAATTGTGTTGAGTTAAAAAGAACTGTATATATGAGTAAAATTTTAAGGGCAGTTTGCAAGGGAACTATGGTTGGTGCTATCACTTATACAGATGAGAATGAGATCTCTTACTAATTATCATGTGAGAAGAAGATAAAGTTTCTGTTAGAATTAAAAGTTAATGATGTGTAAAATCATTGGAATACGATTTCATATTAATGCATGATATTTGATATTTTCTTTTATATAATCTCTGGTAGTTTACTTTAACATTGTATTTTATATGTAAAGTTCATTTTATATTAATTCGTTTTTAGAACTTACTCAATATTACCAAGTCTTTAAAGGTTACAGTTTATGTGAGCCTTGATTTCTTTTATGCCACATGGATGGATTAAGATTAGATTTAGACAACAGGCATAAAAGACAACTACATACACTCCACCACTGCCTCTTGGCAATTTCTCATTCTAACCAATTGTAGTATTTTTTTCCATGTCAATTTTTGGTCTTTCTTCAATCCCCTTTATTTTACATCTTCTGATTCTTATGCCACCTGCAAAGGAGGCTTAGGTATAGCCAAAGGGATTCTGAAAGCCTTTTATACATTAGACAGCTTGGAACAAGGGACCACAAATAAATCCAAAATAAACTTAGGAAAACAACTCTCTACCCAGAAAGTGATTAGAATTTCTCCAGCATCATTTTCAATCGGTCCTATATCTACCCATGTCAAACAAACTCAAGCACTCCTTAAGTTTAAACTATAAGGAGTGCTTGAGTTTGTTTGACATGGGTAGATATAGGACCGATTGAAAATGATGCTGGAGAAATTATAATGGTAACAAAGAGATGGCAGAGGAACTAAATGAGTATTTTGCATCAGTATTCACAGTGGAAGACATTAGCAACATACCTGATAGCCAGAGGTCTCAGGGAACAGAATTTGGTACAGTCAGGATGACTAGAGAGAAAATTCTTGGGAAGCTAAATGGACTAAGAAGAGATAAGTCTCCTGGACTGGATGAGGTGCACCCACGGGTTCTGAAGGAGGTGGCTTTGGAGATTGTGAAGGCATTGGAAATGATCTTCCAGGAATCAATAGACTCTGGCATGGTTCCAGAGGACTGGAAGGTCGCAAATGTAGTTCCGCTGTTTAAGAAAGGAGGGAGGCAGTAGAATGAAAATTACAGACCTATTAGTCTGACATTGGTAGTTGGAAAGTTATTGGAGTCGATCCTCAAGGATGGGGTTATGAAATACCTCGAGGTGCATGACAAGATAGGCCCAAGCCAGCATGGTTTCATGAAGGGAATATCCAGCCTCACCAACCTATTGGAATTTTTTGAGGTAATCTCAAATAAGATTGACAAGGGAGAGGCTGTGGATGTTGTGTATTTGGATTTTCAAAAGGCCTTCGATAAGGTGCCACATACCAGGCTGCTTGATAAGATGAGAGCCCATGGAATTACAGGAAAGATACTGGAATGGGTGGAGCATTGGCTGATAGGCAGAAAGCAAAGGGTGGGAATAAAGGGATCCTATTCTGATTGGTTGCCGGTTACTAGTGGTGTTCCGTAGGGGTCGGTGTTGGGGCCACTTCTTTTTACAATGTATATCAATGATTTAGATTATGAATTAAATGGTTTTGCGGTTAAGTTTGCGGAAGACACTAAGATAGGTGGAGGAGCAGGAAGTGTTGAAGAAACGGAAAGGTTGCAGAAAGACTTGGTCAGTTTAGGAGAGTGGGCAAAGAAATGGAAGATGAGATACAATGTTGAGAAATGTACGGTTGTACATTTTGGAAAAAGAAATAATCGGGCAGATTATTATTTAGATGAGGAGAAAATTCAAAAATTGGAAGTTCAAAGGGACTTGGGGGTCCTCGTGCAGGATACCCTAAAGGTTAACCACCAGGTTGGATTGGCAGTAAGGAAAGCAAATGCTATGTTGGCATTCATTTCAAGAGAAATAGTGTATAAGAGTAAGGAGGTGTTGATGAGGCTCTGTGGGGCACTGGTGAGATCTCATTTGGAATACTGTGTGCAGTTTTAGGCCCCCTATCTTGGAAAGGATGTACTGATGTTGGAGAGAGTTCAGAGAAGATTTACAAGAATGATTCCCGGAATGCAGGGGCTAACATATGAGGAGCGTTTGTCGGCTGTTGGACTGTATTCATTCAAGTGTAGAAGAATGAGAGGGGATCTCATAGAAACATTTCGAATGTTGAAAGGGCTGGACAGAGTAGATGTGGAAAGGCTGTTTCCCTTGGTGGGTGAGTCCAGGACAAGATGCCACAGTCTTAGAATTAGAGGGTACCCATTTAAAACAGAGATGAGGAGAAATTTTTTTAGCCAGAGAGTCATGGATTTATGGAATTCACTTCCACATATAGCTGCGGAGGCCCGATCATTGAGGGTGTTTAAGGAGGAGTTCGATAGGTATCTAATTAGTCAAGGTATCAAGGGATATGGGGAAAAAGCCGGAAATTGGAACTAGATGGGAGAATAGTTTAGCTCATGGTGGAGTGGCGGAGCAGACTGGATGGGATGAATGGCCTACTTCGGCTCCTTTGTCTTGTGATCTTGTGATTAGCATAGATCCATTTAAGACTAGCTAGATATAGACAAAAAGGAAAAGGGAGGTGTTGAGTATATTTGAAGGAGCATGGGAGGAGGATTAGGTGGAATATTGACTTTTGGGCTTGAAGGTTGGTTCTTTGTTGTAAGTAGTATTCGATGGATAAGGATACCTACCTATAGTTCCTAAAAAAACAAGTGAATTTTTGCAAAAGGACACAGAGAGAGTAGTGCAAAAATAACTAAACATAAATAATCTTACATGAATAACTTTTATTTTATTTCCATTCACCCAACCTACACTATTATAATTTTACTGAGCTCCTAGACAAAATATGCAACACACGAAGCATGTTATTATAGTGGCTATGATATATGTTCCTTGGAGAGGAACTCAAAGGATTTTTCGGCTTGAGAAACTGTCTTTGGTCATACACACTGGTTTTACACTCAATTGTGGTACTGTTTTATGCCAAGAAAGAGATAATTTTGAAGAATTTATTCATTCCTAAATTAATTAAGTTTATTCAGCTGAATTAATATCAGTCTTTGATAGTTAATATTTTATTCTTGGTTGTATTTACAAGATAATGCATGCAGAACATTGCAGGTGCACACCTCAAAAATTCTTTATAAGCAAAATAAAAGCATAATCTTAACCGAAATATATGAATAACTAGTTGGAGTATCCTAGTAACCCTGGCAACCTAGTGGCCATAGCATTTTCTTCTATTGACTGCAGTTCTTTTTATCTTACTTGTAATGTTTTCTCTGTCGCTTGCGGAATGATTTTATCTTCTTTTGTTAATATTTCAACTAAAATGCAAAATAAATATTAAAATGTCCAGTATTCCTGTTGTTATAAATTCTTCCTGAGAATGTACACTCAGAAGCACTCTCCTCAGTTTTGTTTCTGTCAGTGTGAGATAGTTGAGTATTGCATGAACCAAAATAAAGGATGTTTCTATTAGAACAGTGATAGAAAGAATACTTCTATTATGCTTTTAATACCAAGATTAATTACATGTAGCGTCAGGTCTGAATTAGATGGTGGAGCTTTGGGATATATTTGGGGTCAGATAAACACAATTCCTTTCTTCTATTGGCCTTCACAAGATCATTTGTATTCTCATGGTCCAAAATTACAGTTATGAAAATTGAGGTCGACTTCTACTAAATTATTATGGAATATGCAGCAAAGTTTGGCAAATGGTATTGAAATCCAATTAGCCACAATCAAACTAAATGGCAAAATGGGTTTGTTCTGTTTATAATGTTCTTGACTATACAGTAAAACCGCTTCCTAGTTTTCGTCCGTAGAGTGACAAAGTTATCCCGTAACCAAAGAAGACTCAATGAGAAGAATAGTTATCACACCATGAGTCAAACTGAATCTGCAATCTGCACGGTAGACTGTAGGTGTTGCCAGTTTTCAAAATAAAGCATAAATTCTAAGAAGGCACACCAAGTTTCGGCAGATGTTGGAATTGCAGAGCTACACACAAAATGCTCGAGGAACTCAGCAGGTCAGGCAGCGTGCATGGAAAGGAATAACGAGTCAATGCTTCGGGTCCTGATGAAGGGTCTCGGCTTGAAACATCAGCTCTTTCTTCCTCTCCATTGATGCTGCCTGACCTGCTGAGTTTCTCCAGCATTTTGTGGATGCATGATGCAAGTTCTTTTTCCAATAAAGAGAACCAACACCAGAGTTATTTGTTTCCTTTAAACAGAGAGCACTGCTTACTTTGGCTCATGAGTTCTCTGGATGGAGTTGGTGAGGTAGACCTGAGGCAATTATGGGCCATATGTAGCTGAAACTGATGGTATCACACAGATCTCCAAGCAATAGGGGGAGAAGATAGGAAGTAGATGGTCTGTTCTAAGAAAGAAATGGGTAACAAAGGGATTTGATGAAGAGTCACTAACATGAAAAGTCATCTTGGTTCTCTCATCACCAACCTAAACTACTGAATGTTTACAGGCAATAGGAATTCAGAGCATGTTAAGGAGCAGGAGCAGGCATGAAAGGAAACTGAATTAAGACTGAGTAAAGGCAGTCATCTTCAGAAATGGAATTAAACTGACTAAAGATATCTTGTCTGTCCAAGTTGTAATCTGGAAGACATTAAGACTGTGCAGAACTAAAAAGATGCAATTGAAGTATTAGGATTGCCATGATTTGCCACTGCTGAGAATTCAAGACTAATTTTTTGTACACAGAAAGTGAATACAGAAGAATTAAACATCCAAACAGTAGAGACTCAATCTTGTTTTGCCACCACTATCATTTCCCAAATTGTCACCCAGCTCCTATCTTTATGAATTTGCATTAAAGCACATGTGTGCATTAAATTTAAGTGATAGAAAAATTATACTTGCAAATTTTTGACATGCACCTCATGACATTTCTCAAGCTCACATTAGTGAATGTGTCAATTTATGTAGCTTAACAAATAGACATTGATTTAAACAAAACATTTCATTAAATACTCAAACTTCACCATTTATGAAATGTTCAACTCTTTATCTTAAAAGATATCTGTTAAATCACAAGGGCCTGTGTCTATTTCTAAATCCAAGAATGAAGATTAACTTTAAAACACATGTTGTAGAGATTTCCAGTTATTTGTCTCTGAACCACAAGTACTGTCTGTTACTGTTCCATGTCTAGCCTTTTTTGAGGAAAAATATCTAGTATAAATTAATTATTTATATAAAATAAAGGCCTCCAGGGTTTAACTCTTTTTTTTAAATATATATGTGTGGCTTAACAATAGCAAAAACACTTAAAGTAAGTTTTACCTCATGACGCAGCTCTATAAAACTCTGGTTAGGCCACACTTGGAGTATTGTGTCCAGTTCTGGTCACCTCACTATAGGAAGGATGTGGAAGCATTGGAAAGGGTACAGAGGAGATTTACCAGGATGCTGCCTGGTTTAGAAAGTATGCATTATGATCAGAGATTAAGGGAGTTAGTGCTTTACTCTTTGGAGAGAAGGAGGATGAGAGGAGACATGATAAAGGTGTACAAGATAATAAGAGGAATAGATAGAGTGGATAGCCAGCGCCTCTTCCCCAGGGCACCACTGCTCAATACAAGAGGACATGGCTTTAAGGTAAGGGGTGGGAAGTTCAAAGGGGATATTAGAGGAAGGTTTTTTTACTCAGAGAGTGGTTGGTGCGTGGAATGCACTGCCTGAGTCAGTGGTGGAGGCAGATACACTAGTGAAGTTAAGAGACTACTAGACAGGTATATGGAGGAATTTAAGGTGGGGGCTTATATGGGAGGCAGGGTTTGAGGGTCGGCACAACATTGTGGGCCAAAGGGCCTGTACTGTGCTGTACTATTCTATGTTCTATGTTCTATGTTCTAAAACTTTTTAAATATTACCTCGCTTTTTACTTTATTAAGATTGGGAAATAAAAAATATTGCACCTATTAATAATGCACAATATAAATGACCTCATCAGAATGCATGATGAAACAGAATATCAAATGAAACTATTGGAGTTTGGGTTTATGAGATTGCTACTTGCTGCGTAAATATGTATTGTAATTGTAAATTATGGCCCTGGTATTTCCTGAGCTGCATGAACTCACATCCAGGAGCTATTGTATTCACAAAGTTGACTTGGAAAGCCCTGTCCAGTGCTTGAGTTCTTGGCCATAGATTGCTAACCCACCAGTTGAAGTGCTTTGACAGCTGGTTAAGTTACATAATTCCCTTATTTAAGAACAGATATATTAGCATTGGAGGCAGTCCACACTATATTCACCAAGTTTACAAATTGGTGAAGAATATGAACATGCATGAGTATATGGCATTCAAAAACTATTATTTATAGGACACCACAGTTGCATAGCAGTTCGTGCGACACTATTACAGTTCAGGGCACTGGAGTTCAGAGTCCTTTGTAAGAAGTTTATACATTCTTTCCATGAGTGCTAGGTTTCTTCCAGGTGCTCTAGTTTCCACCCACATTCCATAGATGTACTGGTTCGTAGGTTAATTGGCCATTGTAAATTGTCCTGTGGTTAGGTAAGGGTTAAATTAAAGGGTTGCTTGGTGGTGCATCTTATTGGGCCTCTTCCACACTGTATCCCAAATTAGGCAAGTTTAAAAAAAGTTTAAAATGTGAAATACATTTTTTAATTAAAGACACAAGTGTTTAGGCTAACTTAAAATAAAAGTAAATTTCCTTTAGCTCACTTTTATCCCTATCCATTAAAATTATATTAATGAGGGGAGAACATAGAATGTAAGGAAGGCAGGTTTGCCAATGGCAATAATGCAGGTGGTAGGGAATGTTGCAATAAGGATTGCTGGACTCTGCAACAGTTTATAAATAGATTGAGCGAGGGGGCAAAAACTTGCAAAATGAAGTTTAGTGAGGAAAAGGCTTCGGTGTTGAATTTTGGTAAGGGGATCAAAAGGTAGACTATTACCTAAATAGTGAATAAATGCAAATGAATAAAGCATTAAGGAGCCAGGTTTCCTGGTACATGAATCACAAAAGTTAGCAGGCAATTGCAGCAAGTGGTTCAGAAGGCAAATGGTATATTGGTTTGTATTGCAAGTGAGTTGGGGTTTAGAAAAAGGGTACCCTTTATTCTTGCTTGATGCTTCAATTGTCGCGGAGTAATGGAGCCGATCATGAGGTCATGTTCCGCCATTTGGCACTGACACAGTGTTCAGTGACGTTTGCCCCAGCTGTACCTGCACGAGTTCACGAAATCCCCCAGGAGATTGCAAGAGCACAAGAAGGTAGGTCTGCTCAAAAGGGAAGTTGCAGGCTGCTGACTGAAGAAGTAGGTCTCGAAGATGAAGAGTGTCAGGTAGTTTTCTGAGCTGTCTGTGACACACCACCACTGTTCACTGCCGCCATCTTGTTCACTCTTCTCCTATTTCCTGTTGAAGTGAATGGAATGACTAAAGACAAGCTAAGGAGTCAACACTCTGTTCAATACCATCGTACAATTGGAATAACAGTAGTGAGGCCTCTCAGGAAATTAGACTATTTTACTAGATTAGATTATGAGGACACGCAGTCCTCTTTTATTGTCATTCAGTAATGCATGCATTAAGAAATGATACAATATTCCTCCGGTGTGATATCACAGAAACACAGGACAGACCAAGACTGAAAAACTAACAAGAACCACATAATTATAACATATAGTTACAACAGTGCAACAATACCATATCTTGATGAAGAACAGGCCATGGCACAGCAAAAAAGTTCAAAGTCTCTCGAAAGTCCCACATCTCACACAGACGGGAGAAGGAAGAAAACTCTCTCTACCATGCCCGATCACAGTCCGACTCCGAGCCGTCTGAAAACTTCGAGCTCCGATCAGCCCTCCGACACCGAGTACTGAGCACCATCTCTACCGAATGCTTCAACCCCAGCCTCGGTAGCCAGCAGCAGGCAAAGCTGGGGATTTTGGGACCTTCCCTCCAGAGATTCTCGATCGCACAGTAGCAGCGGCAGCGAACGGGGCATTTCAGAAATTTCTCCAGATGTTCCTCTGTGCTTCTCACGTCTGTCTCCATCAAATCAGAATTGTCCACGGCCCCTATTTAACAGATACGATATCATTTCACCGGAGAGCTGCGCGTGCTGCGTTGCGCCGCCATCTTCTCCTCCCGCCGAATTGGTGACTTCCTCACATGTGTGCGTTTATACAAGAGTTCACCTGCAGTGCCACCATGCTTTTGTGCCTTCTGAACAAGCAGCAACACTCAAAAATTAATTTTGTGCCTCTATTCAATATACAATCAATTCCAATATATTTATCAATTTATGATCATTTTATGCAGTAATTTAAATGTAAATACATATAATTAATTTAAAATTCAGACCTATTAGTGATTGGTTCATGAACAAAACATAATTAACAGCAATTTGTTAAAATGTTTACATTCATTTAATAATTAGTATCAATAATGTATGATTCATTTTGTCACATTAACAGCAACCTATGTGTCATGCATTTTATTCATGGTTGCTGGAAGCACAGAAAGAATTATAATATTTTTAATGACGCAAAATAAACAGCTATCCCACACTCATATTGGGGAAACAATCTTATTAAAGCTGTTTCTCTAAGACTGCAAAATATCAGAAACCCAGTCTCCCTCAGAACAGTGAACACGTTGTACCCATTTCCAATGTTACCTCCATTTTATTTATCCACTATTACAGTTATTGTAATTTTGACAGGTTGGGTATTTTACTGTTCTATGCAGCAGCAGTGACACCTACAGGTGAAATGCACATGTCTCAGAAACCTAAACGAGTTTCATTGTCCCACCACCAAGCACGTCTTTCCAACCTCCCCCCACTTTCCGCAGGGATCATTCCTACGCAACCCCCTTGTCCACTCCTTCCTCCACACTGATCTCCCTCCTGGTACTTAGCCTTGCAAGCGGAACAAGTGCCATACCTGCTCCTACACCTCCTCGCTCAATACCATTCTGAGCTCTAAAGAGTCCTTCCAGGTGAGGTGACTCTTCACCTGTGAGTCTGTTGGGGTCATCCACTGTATCCACTGCTCCTGATGTGGCCTTCTGTATATTGGTGAGACCCAACGTAAATTGGGAGACCGCTTCATCGAGTCCACCAGGAAAAGTGGAATCTCCTGGTGCCACACACTTCAATTCTACTTTTCATTCCCATTCCGACACGTGAGTCTGTGCTCTCAGCAACCACAAATTGGAGCAATGAGACACACTCAGGTCAGAGGGGCAACGTCTTATATTCCATCTGGGTAGCCTCCAACCTGATGGCACAAACATCGAATTCTCAAACTTCCGTTAATTGCCCCCCTTTCACCATTCCCCATTTCTGTTTCCCTCTCTCACCTTATCTCCTTACCTGACCATCCCCTCCCATTGGTTCTCCTCCTGCTTCCCTTTTTTCCATGGTCTTCTATCCTCTCCTATCAGATTCTCCCTTCTCCAGTCCTTTATCTCTTTCACCAATCAACTTCCCAGTTCTTTAATTCACCCTTCACTTCTTTCCCAGTTTCAACAATCACTGACACATTGTACTTCTTCCTCTTCCCCCCACCCCCTCCACCTTCTTACTCTGACTTCTCCTCTTTCATTCCACTCCTGATGAAGGGTCTTGGCCTGAAATGCCAACTGTTTCCTCTTTCCCATAGATGCTGCCTGGCCTGCTGAGTTCCTCCAGAATTTTGTGCATCTTGGTTTGAAATCCATTGTCATTATTGGTCCAACTGATAATGACTACCTATCTCAATGCTCACTTTCAAATTACAGTAGTTAGATAGAATAATATTGCTTGAGGAATGCATTAAAGGAAATATTTTGACCAATATCAACTCTAAGAACATTCGTAAAAGCAGGAACAAGCTATGTGGTTTTTAAACCTGTTCTGCCAATTAACATAACAATATCTATCTTATCTTACTTTGTCTTCTGGTGCCCATATTTCTCAGTCATTAAGAATTTGAAAATCTATTAACTCACTCCTAAGTATGCTCAGCCACTGATCATCCCTGGGGTCTAGGTTAGAACATTTGTATTCTAAACATTATCCCAGATACTGAAGAAATATCTCCGAATCTCGGTCTAAATGATCAACCTCTTATCCTGAGACTATTTCCCCTAATTCTTCACTCTCCAACCTGAAGAAACAACCTCAGCATCTACATTGTTAGTCTCTGTCACAACCTTATATGTTTCAATGTGGTTATTTCTCATTCTTCTCAACTCCAATGAGTGTATGTTTATCATATGCTATGAAACTCCTGGTAAGCGTCACAAATAAAGTGGAAGGAAGACCCCAGTGATCTGTTTACAGTTTTTAACTATCCTTTTTAGGGTCTTGTGGTCTGATGTCTTGCAGTTTCTGTACCACACAATAATGCAGCCAGACAGGATGGTGCTACTGTAGAAATTTGTTAGAATGGGAGCGGAGAGCCTTGCACAGCTCAATCTCCTCAGAAAGTGTAGACACTGCTGTGCCTTCTTGACTAATGAGGAGGTGTTGTGAATCCAGGGTAGATCATCCGTTATGTGCACACCAAGGAACTTAGTGCTCTTCACACTCTCCATGGCAGAATCATTGAGGTGCAATGGAGAGTGGTTGACCTGCACCTTCCTGGAGTCCACAATCACCTCTTTTGTCTTCTGCCTGCTGAGGCTCAGGTTGTTGTTTTCACAACATTTGACAAGCCTCTCAACCTTCTCTCTATATGCCGACTCATCATTGAGACTAACTACTGTTGTATCATCAGTGAACTTGTTTGAACTGATTTGGCAGTTGAGTCGTGAGTCTGCAGCGTGAACAGTGCATGCTGAGCAGTCAGCCCTGGGTGGCACCAGTGCTCAGCATGATGGAGATTGAGAGGTTGCTGCCAACTCCTACTGATAGGGGTCTTCTCGTCAAGAAGTCCAAGGTCCAGTTACATAAAGGGGTGTTAAGTTCCAACAAGGACAGTTTGCCTACCAGCATGATCTTGTTCATCATCAAGCTGAAGTCGATGAACAACATCCTGGCACATGAGGTATTATTTTCTGGGTGGGCAGGATGAAGTGGATGGCTGAGACTATAGCATCGTCAGAAGACTGATTTGAGTGATTTTGAAGAACCATCTTATGCATAGCAACTACTTTCTCCAAGGCATTAGCAGTGTCATTTCTTACACTTTCCAAAACTGCATCCACATTTTTAATCTCTTATATTTCCTTTAAAGTGTGTGGTGCATATTAACATACAGCTGGATACATTTACAGTATCAGCAAATTAATGTGATATCCATAAATACATATTATGAATCATTTTATTTGACACATTGAGAGTAGGAAAATTGGTAGAAACATAACAACAGTAAATAATATTGGAATAAGGATCAAAATGTCCAGAAGTTATCAACTCTGAATACTTCTGGCTGGTTAGTGATTTGCTCACTGTAAACCAGCAGTGTAGGCACTGAGTTAGAGGTTACTAACACACTAACCTTGCTTTTCTCCTTGGGTACCACTTTAGCTCATTTATAGTGGCTAGTGTGTATCCACTTACTTTCACCTGCCACCTTCACCACTGAGTTTGTAATTCACAGCATCTAATAAGGAACTTCTCATCGAGCTCCCAGTGGTTCCTTATGTGTTTTCCTTTAATCAGGACCCACTCTCCAGGAATCACGGAGTGTCCTCCTTCCATTGGATCACTTCAAGCAGCAGAAACGACAGCAGCAGACTGTACAGCTCTGGTTAATCTCACACAAGTTAATTAAACTGTCTGGCATAATATGCCTCTCTGAGATCAAGAACTCCCAGCAGTGATATGGGTCACCCTGGTACTACTTTGAATGGTCTTAGCTTAGTTTTCTTGTTTGGGGTTGCTCTGATGCTACATTATACCATAGGAAAAGCCAGGCTATGCCTTCTTCATGATACTTAGTCAGTCGTTGCTTGATGGTTCGGTTCATTCATTCGACTTGTCCTGATGACTCTGGGTGATGTGGACCATGAAAAGACTGTTCAATATTCATCAGTCGTCATAATTCCTGACAAATGCTCCCAGTGAAATGTGTTCCCTTCCCAGAGTCACATGCAATCCCCATCTAGGAATATAGTCCTTGATCCGAGTTTTTTTCTGTATGTGTGGCAGTGGCTTTCCTTACTGGAATATTTTCCCCCAATCTTGAAAACTTGTCCACTATTAACATTTCATCTGAGTGTCCTTTTACACTGACAAATGTAGTCCATTTGTAAGCGTAAAAGTGGACCAGATGGGACAGAAGCACTTAGTTATGGTAGCCTTCCCAGTTCTCCAGAATTTGTTTTCTAGATTATCACACATCTTGGTTGAAATTATGCCTTGAACTTTGGATTCCACCGCCTCTGGGAGAATCTGTTGATTATCTTTTCCACTCCAATGTGTCCTCAGGAGTGTAACAGCAGTGCCAGATAAGGAACCAATGTAGTTGGAGCCACTAGTCTATGACTAGTTCTATATCTCCATGATCCATCACTATTTAACCTCACGCCATTTTCCATCCAGAACCACTCTTCTTGGTTCGTGCACTGAGTTTGCATCCCTAGAATATCCTGTATGTTTGTCTGTGTTAGAGTTCAACTTCGCCCATTATTCAGTTGTCAGGTTCACTCCATATTTTCCCAGAACTTTGTTTAATTCTTTGACTTTTTTTTAACTTCTTTTATTTGTTTTACCTTTTCCCGTGCTGCCTTTCTTTGCAATTTCATCCATGAATGCATTTCCATGGTGTTCCATTGTAGTCATTTGGATTGGCTTTTACATTTTAACAGAGCCACTCCTGACTACAATTGTATAACGTTCATGAGTTCCCATTGTAGTTGGCAATTCTTGATTAGGATTTCCACATTCGTAATACATTCCCTTTGACTCCATAAGTTTCCAAAGACATGAACAGCTCCAAAAGCATTTCAAGAATCAGTGTAGATATTAGTTGATGGTCCCACAGAAGTACCATCATGTTTCCTGATGCCAGCACTTTGGTTTCAGACACAACGATTCATCCAGCCATTTTAATTCCTCCCTCAATCATTGCAGAGCCATCGGAGTGCAGAATCAGATCTGGGTTCAATAAAGTAATACCTTTGTAATAACTTGCATCTTCATGGCATATTATTATCTTTGCAAGTCAGTCATCGTATTCTAGCAAGAATTCAGCACACTCGTTCCCAAGTAGTAAGTTAATATTTAAGCTGTCAGTCTTAGGTCTATCTGGCAAGCAAAGGCTGATGGGAAGGGTTTAGTCATTTTTTCAATTCAACAATACGTTCCTCGCATCTAAAATTGCTTGCTGCAACCATATTATTAGATCAGGATCTTCCAACATTTGTGAGGCAGAGGATTGGACTTGTTGTTGTGCTTGTTTCTGTTGCCCACCTTGTTTCCTTTGCTGAGAACTTCTAGCCCACTGTCTTCTTTTCTTACAAAAGTGACATTTTGTTTCAGGGGTTTGGCCTCGGAGGTGTGGCTCAGACAGAGGTTGTTGTGATACACGCAGTGAATTCCAGTCTCACTTTTCCTGTTGGTTAATGAGCATTGACTGTTTACTCACCTGCAGTAGCCACGATTGTTGACAAGCAAGCAATATCTCTCAGTAGGTAACTGACCCATCTGTAATGATCTTCTTCAGATTTTGATATCCTGTTCCACTTATTTGCAGCTTGCAGTGGCTCACTATATGGAACACTAACTCCGCTCCAATTTGTTTTTGTCAGCTTCACCATTTTGGCAATATCTGGCTTCAAGATATCCATAAAGGTTAACTTCAAGAGACCTAAATTTTATTTTTGTTTCTTCCCAGAACCCCGGAGTAACTTAACCACACTGTCCTGTAGCATTCCCCATATCCTCAGAAATGTTTTGCACAGTAGCCAGACTACTTTCCTCCAATCAGTCTGTAATGGGGCCTGTTCTTTCAGCCACATCCGAATCACCTTGCATATTTGATTTATCATCTCCCATGTTGTCATTAACTCCACAAGTCAACTGCCTGATTGCACAGTCGCCAAAATTTGCATGCCATCATGTGGATGCAGTTTTTATATAGTCTTGGGTGAAGCTCACCCGAGGTGCTTAAACTTAATTTTTTATGATATGAAATATTATTGGACCACTTAATCAATCTTTTCCAGTTCAGTTCCTTTCATAGCTTCCATCTTCAGTCCTGCATGTCTTCACTTCCTTTATCTTTATTGGAGCAAACCATGATATAATTGGCAATCCTATTGTTTCATCACTGTCATCCTCAGTGGAGTTGCCAGACGCCGCTGTAGAGTCCCATGTCAGGTCCAGGGCATGATACGAGCTTGGATGGTGACACTGTCTTGGAAGACCATGTAATGTGCAGCCTCAAGGAGAAACATCACTGGCTGGACTGCCCATCTGAGGTCCCTAATGGGCTTTCTGATTTTGCTTCAGTTTACTTTGAAGGTCCGTATAATGCGCTTCACCTTGATTACACTTACCATGTTGTGTGTTCACTCGTTCAGTTAATGCAAAGATTTGCTCTTTAGACTTTTGATTGCCATTGTCATACTTTTTTTTGTAGTTTATCACAGCTTTCCCTTCCTTTTCCTCTTGTTCAGTAAACTTTTTCACTCTAACATATTTGATCAAACTGACCGTGCATTCATTCATATGCTTAATTCACATATTTGAGTTTTTTTTTTCCTTTTCCTCAGACATTATCCCATACTTTCTTAATAGACTCAACATTGATGGTATATTTCATCTGGACTTCTTCATTAATATTATTAAATTGAAATGTTTTATTCAGGTAAGAATTCAAGGCTTCATAACTGGAGATTAAGCTCCCGCTTTTCCTGTAGTAGGTTTCACGACTTTAGCCATTGTCTTACTAGTCATAGTCATAGTCATACTTTATTGATCCCAGGGGAAACTGGTTTTCGTTACAGTTGCACCATAAATAATAAATAGTAATAAAACCATAAGTAGTTAAATAGTAATATGTAAATTATGCCAGTAAATTATGAAATAAGTCCAGGACCAGCCTATCGGCTCAGGGTGTTTGACCCTCCAAGGGAGGAGTTGTAAAGTTTGATGGCCACTGGCAGGAATGACTTTCTATGACGCTCTGTGTTGTATCTCGGTGGAATGAGTCTCTGGCTGAATGTACTCCTGTGCCCAACCAGTACATTATGTAGTGGATGGGGGACATGGTCCAAGATGGCATGCAACTTGGACAGCATCCTCTTTTCAGACACCACCGTCAGAGAGTCCAGTTCCATCCCCACAACATCACTGGCCTTACGAATGAGTTTGTTGATTCTGTTGGTGTCTGCTACCCTCAGCCTGCTGCCCCAGCACACAACAGCAAACATGATAGCACTGGCCACCACAGATTCGTAGAACATCCTCAGCATCGTCCGGCAGATGTTAAAGGACCTCAGTCTCCTCAGGAAATAGAGACGGCTCTGACCCTTCTTGTAGACAGCCTCAGTGTTCTTTGACCAGTCCAGTTTATTGTCAACTCGTATCCCTAGGTATTTGTAATCCTCCACCATGTCCACACTGACCCCCACACTAACTCAGTCCCGTGTAATACATAATGTGTATGTCGTGTAGACTGCGATCAACATACTATTGGATTGCATCAAAATATTATTGGATTACAATCGAAGTATTTGTAAGATTGTGTTCAGAATTAGGTTTTTAGGATTCTAATCAGAATATCATTTTAGGATTGTGATCGGAATTTTTTTTATTAAGCACCACAAGAGGAAATGAAGATGAAGGAGAGAAAGTGAGAGGGAAAAAACAAAGAAGACAAAAACACCAATCCAATGGTGGTCTGCTTCTCTAATTCCATTCTATTTCCATAGATAACTGTTAACCAATCAGAGAGCCCCTATTCAAGTAATGTGATACCGCCAAATGCAAGCACTAGAAAGCACACTAAATCATTACCTGTATATAGGTAATTCCACAAAAATATAAACAAACATAAGAAAGTTAAACTGCAAGGAAAATAACAATTATACAGCCCATTCCAAGATCAATTTGGGAGAAAGAAGGGAAAATCTTCACAAGATAAATGACGAGTGAATGTTTTCCCTCAGGGAATCTAGAAATAAAAGGCATGGTTTCAGAATAGAGGTTTGACTGATTAAGATGGAGAAGAGGAGGATTTTTTTCTTTCAAGGAGTAATTTTCTACACCAGGGTTTTTCAGATTCAGATTTATTTATCACATGTACATCGAAGCATAGAGTGACATAGGGCCCTTGACTCACAGACATCGAACTTTGACTTCTGGATCACCAAATTTGGCCTTCAGTATTGACCCCAGGACCCACTAATCATGGGAATTTGAACTCAAGTTATCAAACTCCAAAATCCCAACTTTGGGAGGGGCATGTCACTAGCCTTCGTGCCTTCCACCCTCATTGTCCTCCATGGGGATCACTGGCCTTCTACCGCATAGAATTGGAATCCAGCTCCTGCCTCTGACTCTTTATTTACTGCCTTTGGCCTCTAGCTCCCCTTATCCATGTCCTTAAACCCCAAACTGTCCCCTAACTCCCCACGTGTGGAACGAGCTTCCACCTGAAGTGGCAGATGTAAGTTCGATTACAGCATTTACGAGAGATTTGCGTAAGTACATCAATGGGAGGGATATGGAGGGCTATGGATCAGGTGCAGGTCAATGTGACTAGGTAGAATAACAATTTGGCATAGACTAGATGGGCTGAAGGCCTCTTTTTAAGCTGTAGTCCTCTATATTTCTATGAATAGGCAAAGGTGTCTTCTTTTTATTCATTACCAACATCATAGGTTAAATGGCTTCTTATCAATAATTTCTCTAAGAACAAACAATAGTCTCACTTTTTTCCTATAAAGTAATAAACTGGACCAATCTGCCTACTCGTTGGTCTTACACACATTCCCTACAAAACAATGGAATTGATGATCAGAAGGAAATGTAATGAGCCATCAACAAGACATCATCCGACTTGGATTCAGAAGTGAGGAATTGTGTTGTGCCCATTCAGAACATCCCAGAGCATGCCCTACCCCCAGTTTCCAGCCAAAAAGCAAAGGCTATTAATCAGATCCTAAATTGTTGGATTCTGATAATGGATAATAACACCCAGGGGAACATACTTAAAGGAAACTGGGATGGGGGAACATCTTCACTCAGAGGGCAATGCAAGTGTGGGATGAGCTGCCAGCAGAAGTGGAGCACGTGAGTTTATTTACAGCATTTGAGAGAAGTTTGCATTAGTACATGCAAGGGAGGGGTATGGAGGGTTATGGTCCAGGTGTAAATCAATGGGATTAGGCAGAAAGGCAGTACAGCATGTACTATTTCGACTGAGGGGCCTGTTTCTGTGCTGTTTTGTTCTATATTTCTATGGTTCGGCAAAGGTGTCTTCTTTTCATTCATTATAGACATAGGACGTGAAATGGCTGCTTATGAAAAATTTCTCTAAGAAGAACAAACAATATGCTTCCCATTTTCAGATAAAGTAATAAACTGGATCATTCTGCTGATGACCAGTTTCCAGTTAAATGCCCCAGTAGTGGATAAATGTTGAATCAGACCCCCCAGCAACACACACAACATGCTGGAGGAACTCAGCAGGCTAGGCAGCACCTATGGAAAAAAGTACAGTTTACATTTTCAGACACCCTTATCACTTTTAACTTGTTTAAGTAATCTGCACTCAGAAACCTAATGCAGAGTTGATGATTATTTGAAATTGTTAAAAGCAGTGAAGAAAATTCTTCCAAATTAAAGAATGAAATGAAAAAATAAGTACACTTATTTCCAATTAGCAAGTGCATTTCATTAGTAATGGAATTTAATTCAAATACTTAACTTAATAGTTTTGAGATGACATTGGTGAAGCTCGGCAAAAACTTGCTGGCAAAAACAAAATTACTAACTATTTTATTAATCATTCTTCTTCTGGTAAAAATCACTGCAATCAACAGCCTGTAACTTACCTTTCAGAGCTGAGATTTTGAACTGCCTGTACGACCTGGCACTTTTACAGTGTGAACTGAATTCTCAAAAGTGCAGGATAGTGACAGGACGGCGTGTCCAGACTTAATCGATGTAGGGGCCCAGGCCCAAGAGCAATACTTAGCCATCGGATTTGGAGGCGATTCGATTGGGCAAAGCCTGGGCCTATGTCCGACAGCAAGGAACAACCCTAGGTCTGATAAATTTAAATGCTTGGCTGAATTAGGGAAGTCGGGTAAGTAAGATGGTGGGGCCCAGGCCCGAGAGCACGTCGAAGCGGTAAGGGCCCAGGACTGCAAATGCGGAAAAATCAGAGGTTTTAACCATTTAAGTGCTGGGCCAAATTGAAGCGATCAGGGTGTTGAGCCAGTGGTGAGGGATATACTGGTTGGCTCACTGCTCTGTGAGGTTTATTCATCTCTGCACTGGACTGAGGATGTAGCCTGCAACTAAAAGGCCACTGGATTGGCTACAGTGATGATTGGCTTTGTGGCTGTAGACTCACTTTCATGAATTTCAGTTGTTTGCTTGCTTTTGTTGTTTGCACAATTTGTTTTTTTTTCTGCACATTGGGTGTTTAATGGTCTTCCTTTTTTTAATGAGTTCCATTGGGTTTCTTTGTTTTGTGGATTCCTGTACGGAGATAAATCGCAAGATTGTATATAGTATACATACTTTGATAATAAATGTGCTTTGAACTTTGAAGTTTGTACTTTAATAAACAGCATTACAGTAACTGAGGATGAAGCTGATATGGAACCCAAAATGCATCATGTCACATTTTACTGTCATGAAAATACCATCGAAGTTCCATTTGGCCTTTCTTAAGGTTCCAATTAGGTTCCAATTTTCATGTTCCTGATGTTCAAAAATGATTCTCAGACAAGGATTCTCATTTGCAGACTGGTCACATTTGTTATGGACAAAAACATTATAACAAGCTTGGCAAGTCAGTAAGATAAATAACTTGACCATGTTCATTCAATTTCAAGCCAGTTTCTATGTGGAAATATTGAAATGAACACAGAAATATGACAATTATTACTTTTCTTTCAGTGAATAAATTTCTTGACATTAAATTGGTGAATGTGTTTCATAAACCAAGGGAAAATTGGCTTCAGTAATAAAGTATATCATTTCTAATAACTGAAACACTTAATAACAATTTCAAAATGACATTTATTTCAATGTATACACATAATTCAGCTCTTTGCAACACTACACTGTTTGGTGAAATATACAGTCGATGTTCAGTCACACGCAGATAGAGAACCAAAGGATATAAAATATTTCTTGGATTGTAACATCTGGAAATATGTTTCTTTCTATTGATGTCAAACATCCAGCAATTTAAAATTCAGCTGAATATTGTTGGTGTTTATGAGTGTCATGATGTTTGCTAGAGCTGTTGGGAAGGTTTACACAAATTTGACAGGGGGATGGGAACAGGGGTGATGGGGCTGTTGGTGGGAAAGTAGATAGAGTGTGTACTGAGACTGCGAGGAAAGACGGGCAGATGATAGGACAAAATTGCAGTTAGTGGGTTGAGTTGAAATGTAGTATGGAGACCAAATTAAAAAGGGTGATGAATACAGGACTGAAGGTTTTATATTTGAATGCATGTCATATACATAGTAAGATAGATTCTGCTTGGAACGCAATTAGAGATTGGCAAGCCTGACACTATGGGCATTACTGAGCCATGGCCGAAAGAGCATTACAGTTCGGAGCCTAACGTCCAAGGATACACATTGTGTTGAAAGTTCAGGCAGGTAGGCAGTGAGAGTGGGGTGGCTCTGTTGGCAAAAAATGAAACCAAGTCATTAGAAAGAGGTGACATTGAATTAGAAGATGTAGAATCCTTGTTCAAAGTTCATAGTTCAGAGCAAATTTATAACCAAATTACATTTATGTCACCATATACAACCCTGAGATTCATTATCTTGAGTGCATACTCAATAAATCCGTAATAGAATAATAACTATAATAAAATCAATGAAAGACCGCACGGACTGGTAGTTCAACCAGTGAGCAAAAGTCAGAAAAATGTGCTAATAAAAATAGTGAATAAAAAAACAATAAATATCAAAAGCAAAAGACGAAGAGCCCTTGAAAATGAGTCCATAGGTTGTGGAAATACTTCAGTGATGGGGAAAGTGAAGTTGAGTGAAGTTATTCCCTTTGGTTCAAGAGCCTGATGGTGAGGGATGATAACTGTTCCTGGTGCTGTGCGTCCTGACGTTCCTGTACTTTCTTCCTAATGGAAGCAGCAACAAGAGAGCATGACCTGGGTGGTGGGGGTCCTTGACGATGGATGGTGTTTGCCTGCAACAAGGTTCCGTGTAGATGCGCTCAAAGGTGGGGAGGGCTTTCCCTGTAATGGACTGGGCAGTATCCACTACTTTTTGTAGGACTGTCCGTTCAAGGGCATTGGTTTTTCTATACCAGGCCGTGATGCAGCCAGTCGATACACTCTCCACCATACATCTATAGAAGTTTGTAAAAGATCTAGATGTCATGCCAAATCATCCCAAACTCCAAAGGAATTAGAGGCGCTGCTGTGCTTTCTTCATATTTGGACTTAAGAGCTAAGCCCAGGACAAGTCCTCTGAAATAATAACACAGGAATTTGAAGTTTTTGAACTTCTCCACTGCTGATCCTCCAAAGAGGACTGGCTCATGTACCTCTGGCTTCCTCCTCTTGAAGTTATTAAACAGCTCCCTGGTCTCGTTGACATTCGGTAAGAGGTTGTTGCCGCACCACTCAGTCAGATTTTCAGTCTCTCTCCTATAAACTGATAAGTCACCACATTTGATTTGGCCAACGACAGTGGTGTCATCAGCAAACTTGAATGTGGATTGGAACGGTGCTTAGCCACACAGTCACAAGTGTAAAGCGGGGAGAGCAGGGGGCTAACACATACCTTTATGGAGCACCAGTGATGAGGTAGATTGTGGAGGAGATGCCGTTGCTAATCCAGGCTGACTAGGGTCTGCAGTGAGGAAAGTGAGGATCCAATTGCACAAAGAAATATTGAGACTGAAGTCTTGAAGCACATTGAATAGTTTTGAGGGGCAGATAGTATTGAATGCCAAGCTGTGGTCGATAAAGAGCATCCTGATGTATGTACCCTTGCTGTCCACATGCTCCAGGATTGAGTGAAGAGCCAGTGAGATGGCAACTGCTGTGGACTTGTTGTACTGATAGGCAAATTGGAGTTCAACTCTTGACAGTTTCTTAATTCTACTTTTGTGGGTAGAGTTAAGAAACTGCAAGTGTAAAAGACACTTGAGGTCTCCAAACAGTAGCCAGGATGCAGGGTACAATAGGAGACAGAAAAGGCATGTAAAAAGGACGATGTAACAATAGTCATCGAGGATTTCAATATGCGTGTAGATCGGGGAAATCGGGTTGGTGCTGGATCCCAGGAGAGGGAACTTATAGAGCAGCTTGTGGTTGAACCCATTAGGAGAAACTCAGTTCTGCATTGTGTGATGTGCAATGAACCAGGTTTCATTAGCAAGCTTAGGGTAAAGGATCCATTAGGAAGCAGTGATCATAATATGATAGAATTCACCCTGCAGTTTGAGAGGGAGAAGATAAGCCCACAAATGTTGCCACTCTTAGACCATAAGACTATAAGATATACAGTAGGAGCTCTATTAGGCTATTTGGCCCAAGCGTGTGTTCCGCCATTTCATCAGGGCTGATCCAATTTTTCTCCTAGCCTAATCTCCTGCCTTCTCCCCGTATCCTTTCATGCCCTGACCAATCAATAGTTCAATAGGTACATTGAATGTCAGAGAAATGTATACCATATACATCATGAAATTCTTTTTCTTCACAAACATCCACGAAAACAGAGAAGTGCCCCAAAAAAGGAATGACAGTTAAATGTTAGAACCTCAAAGCCCCCCAAGATCCCCCCTCCCATGCACAAGCAGTAGCAAGGTAACGACAACCCCCCCCACCAGCAAAAAAAGCATCAGTCTCCTCCACCGAGCACTCAAGCATGCAGCAAAGCATCAATAATGACACAGACTTGCAGTACCCCAAAGACTACTATTCACCCGGTATTCGACATACCATGGGCTCTCTCTCTCTAATACGTGGAAAAGAGATGTCCACATTTCACAGCAAGAGGGGAGACATAACAAAACAACTTGCTGATTTATGGGGTTAAAAGTCTGTTGCTCGCTTTTTCCGAGCTCTGTGCCTCTGGGCACACAGCCAGCAGCAAGCTCACCACTTCTGATCTTCCTTGTTCTCCCGCGACGCATCAGTCAGCGGCACCGGCCTTGAACAAGCTTGCCTCAAAAGCCACGAAGATCCAGCACCCTGAAGGCACACTAGTCCTCCAGGCCGCGCCCTTGGGATATCGAAAAGCAACCAGTCATGAGGCCCTGAGAACGGGTCCCATTCCCACAAAGAACCAAAGTCAGAGTGTAACTCCAGGTCAGGGTCTTCAAAAGAACCTTCAAAGGGATGTAACCCTCAGGATCAGCTGACAGTGTTAGTCTAGGGGAAGGCAGTCTCTGGCTTTGTGGAATCTCATTTGTGTGGCGGCTGCGTTATGTGATCCTGTTACAAATCAGTACCACGACATAGCAGACAGTACACCATGTGCAATTAAATGATTGAACTTTATAATTCTTAATTTGACTGGAGGATTAGTAAAGAAACAAAATGATAAAGGGACCATTTTAACAAAACGGTCTCATGTGCACATTGGAGCTCACGGTTTTCCCATCATTAGTTCTCCATCGATTTCCTCCGGGCATCGTCGACTCCTGGCCCCATTCCGAGATCCACTCCGTCCTACAGTCCATGACCTCTCCATTCTGGCTTCTTCTCTCTCCATCTTCCGCCGAACAAAAGACCTCGAACAACTTGCTCTCAAGCACACAAGAAGAAAAAACACTCCCTTCAATGGACGGCAGAACATTCCAAAGCCCCCGTTTTCTCTAGTCATGACCCAAACACTACTGCTATAGAACCACCATTACATTAGCAGTGAAACCTTTCCCAGGGCATTACAGGGAAAAAAAGAGATATCCAAGATAGAAGTAAAGCTGTTTCGGAAGATGCAAGCAAAGGAGTTGCTGTTAAAGAATCAAGAATCTATCAACCCCTGCCTTAAATATACAAAAGTACTTGGCTTCCACAGCTGTCCATAGCAAAGAATTCCACGGATTCACCACTCCCTGGCTAAAGAAATTTCTCCTCATCTCCATTCTAAAAGGCCACCCTCTATTCTGAGGCTGTGTCCCCTGGTCTTAGACTCTCCCACCAAAGGAAACATCCTCTCCACATCCACTCTATCAAGGCCTTTCACCATTCGAAAGGTTTCAATTAGATCACCCCTCATTCTTCTGAATTCCAGTGAATACAGACCCAGAGCCATCAAATGCTCTTCATATGACAAGCCATTCAATCCTGGAATCATTTTCATAAATCTCCTTTGAACCCTCTCCAGTTTCAGCACAACCTTTCTAAGATAAGGGGCCCAAAACTGCTCAGAGTACTTCATATGAGGCCTCACCAGTGCTTTAAAAGAGTTTCAACATTACATAGTTGCTTTTAAGTTCTAGTTCTCTTGAAATGAATGCTAAAATTGCATTTGCTTTCCTCACCACAGTCTCAACTACAAATTAACCTTTAGGGAGTCCTGCACAAGGACTCCCAAGTCCCTTTGCACCTCAGTTTTTTTTTGTATTTTCTCTCCATCTAGAAAATAGTCAAACCTTTCATTTCTTTTACCAAACTGCATGACCATACACTTCCTGACACTGTATTCCATCTGCCATTTTTTGCCCATTCTCCTAATCTGTCTAAATCTTCAGTAAGCTTCTCTACTTCCTCAAAACTGACTGCCCCTCCACCTATCTTCATATCTTCTGTAATCATTGCAAAAGCACCATCAATTCCATCATCCAAATCAGTCACATATAATGTAAAAAGAATCAGTCCCTACACAGTCCCCTGTGGAACACCACTAGTCACCAGCAGCCAGTCAGAAAAGGATTCATTTATTCCCACTCTCTGCCTCCTGCCAATCAGCCACTGCTTTATCCATGCTAGAATCTTTCCCGTAATACCATGGGCTCGTAGCTTGTTAAGAAACTTCATGTGTGGCACCTTGTCAAAGGCCTTCTGAAAATCTATGTACACAACATGAACCAGTGCTCCATTGTCTATCCTGCTTGTTATTTCTTCAAGGAATTCCAACAGAATTGTCAGGCAAGATTTCCCCTTCAGGAACCATGCTGACTACGGCTTACTTTATCACGTACCTCTAAGTACCCTGAGACCTCATCTTTAATAATCGACTCCAACATCTTCCCAACCACTGAGGTCAAACCAACTGGCCTATAGTTTTCTTTCTTCTGCCTCTCTCCCTTCTTGAAGAGTGGAGTGACATTTACAATTTTACAGCCTTCTGAGATCATTGTATAATCTAGTGGTTCTTGAAAAATCCTTACTAATGCCTCCATGATCTCTTCAGCCATCTCTTTCAGAACTCTGGGTGTACACCATCTGGTCCAGGTGACATCTACCTTCAGACCTTTTAGTTTCCTAAGAACCTTCTCTCTATTTATGGTAACTTCACACACTTCATGCCCCCTGACATCTGGAACTTCCACTGTTCTGCTTGTATCTTCCACAGTGATGACTGATGCAAAGTACTTATTAAGTTCATCCACTATTTCATTGTCCCTCTTTACTACCTCTCCAGCATCATTTCCCAGTAGCCCGATATCCACCTTCACCTCTCTGTTACACTTTTTGTATCTAAAAAAAACTTTTGGTATCCTCTTCAATATTATTGGCTAGCTTATTTTCATGTTCCATCTACCTTTTCAATTACTTTTTTAATTCTGTTTATTTTTAAAAAGCTTCCCAACCCTCTAACTTCCCACTAATTTTTGTGCTATTATATGCCCCCTCTTCGGTTTTTATGTTGGCATTGACTTCTCTTGTTAGCCATGTTTCATCATCTGGCCTTTAGAAAACTTCTTCCTCGCTGGGATGTATATATCCCCTGCCTTCAGAATTGCTTCCAGAAATTCCAGCCATTGCTGCTCTGCCAACATTCCTGCCAATGGTCTTTTCCAATCAATTCTGGCCAAATCCTCTCTCATGCCTCTGTAATTCCCTTTACTCCACTGTAATACTGACACACCTGACTTTAGCTTCTCCTGCTCAAATTTCAAGGTGAATTTGATCATATTATGATCACTTGCCCCTAAGGGTTCTTTTACTTTAAGCTGTCGAATCAATTCTGGTTCATTGCACAACACTCAATCCAGAATAGCTGATTCTCCAGTGAGCTCAACCACAAGCTGCTGAAAAAGCCATCTTGTAGGCATACCGGAAACTCTCCCTACTGGGATCCAACACCAACCTGATTTTCCCAAAATACCTGCATAATGAAGTCCCCCATGACTATTATAACATTGCCCTTTTGTCATGCATTTTCTATCTCCCATTGTAATTTGTAGCCCACATCCCTACTACTCTTTGAGGGTCTGTATACAACTCCCATCAGGGTCCTTTTAGCCTTGCAGTTCCTCAGCTCTATCCACAATTATTCAACACCTTCTGGCCTTATGTCACCTCCTTCCAATGATTTGATTTCATTATTTACCACCCACTCTGCCTTCTTGCCTATCATTTCGATACAATGTACATCCTTGGACATTATGCTCCCAGCTATAATCTTTCAGCCATGATACAGTGATGCAGCGATAAAGTCAGATGCATCAGTATTACCGTGGAATAAAGGGAACTACAGAATTACTGGAGAGTTAGAGGATTGGGAAGCTTTTAAAAACCAAGAGAAAGCAACTAAAAAACTGTAAGATGAGAAAAGATTAAATATGAGGGTAAGCTAACCAATAATATAAAGAAGATATCAAAAGTTTTTTCAGCTATATAAACAGTAAAAGAGAGGTGAGAGTAAATATCGAACTATAGGAAAATGATACTTAGAGAGGTAGCAATGGGGGACAAGAAAATGTTGGAAGAAATATGTGAGTATTTTACATCAGACTGGAAGACACTAACAATATGCCAGACATTCAAGAGAGTGAGGGGGCCAAAATGAATATAGTTGCTATTTCTATAGGGAGGGTGCTGGGGTAGCTGAAAGATCTGAAGGTAGATAAGTCACCTGGACCAGATGGACTGCACCCCATTGTTCTGAATGAGATAGGTGAGGAAATTGTGGAGGCATTAGTAATGATCTGCCAAGAATGGTTAGATTCCAGAATAGTTGCAGGGCACTCGGAAATTGCAAATGTCACTCCACTCTTTAAGAAGGCAGGGAGGCAGAAGAAAGGAAATTATCAGCCAGTTAGCCTGATTTCAGTGGTTAGGAAGATGCTGGGGTCGATTGTTAAGGATGAGGTCTCAGGGTACTTGGAGGCACATGCTAAAATAGGCCACAGTCAACATGGTTTCCTCAAGGGAAGATCTTGCCTGACAGTTCTTTTAGAATTCTTTGAGGAAATGACAAGCAGGATAGACAAAGGAGAATCACTGGATGTTGTATATTTGGATTTTCAAAAGGCCTTTAACAAGGTGCTGTATATGAGGCTGCTTAACGAGATAAGAGCTTGTGCTATTACAGGAAAGCTACTAGCATGGATAAAGCATTGGGTGACTGGCAGGAGATGAAGATTGGGAATAAAGGAAGTCTTTTCTGGTTAGCTGCTGGTGATTACCGGTATTCCACATGAGTCAGTGTTGGGACCTCTTCTTTTCACATTATATGTCAGCAATGTGGATGGTGGAATTGATGCTTTTGTGACCATGTTTGTAGATGATACAAAGAAAGGTGGAGGGGCAGGTAGTGTTGAGGAAGCTCGGAGTCTGCAGGAGGACTTAGATTAGGAGAATGGGCAAAGAAGTGGCAAATGGAGTATGGTGTAGGGAAATGTATGGTCATGACTTTGGTAGAAGGAATAAAGGCTTAGACCATGTTCTAGATTGGGAGAAATTTCAATAATCGGAGGTGCAAAGGGAATTGAAAGCCCTCGTGTAGGAATCCCTAAAGCTTAATTTGCAGATTCAGTCAGTGGTAAGGAAGGCAAATGCAATGTTAGCATTCATTTCAAAAGGACTAGAATATAAGAGCAAGGGTGTAATGCCAAGACTTTATAAGGCATTGTTCAGACCACACTTGGAGTATTGAGAGCTATTTTGGGCCCCTTATCTAAGAAAAGATAGAAACATAGAAAACCTACAGCACAATACAGATGTGCTGGTATTGGAGAGCATCAAGAGGAGGATCAAAACATTTATCCTAGGAATGAAAGGGTATGAGGAACATTTGATAGCTCTGGGCCTCTACTCACTGGATTAGAAGAATAGGTGGATCTCATCGAAACCTATCGAATATTGAAAGGCCTAGATAAAGTTATGCAGAGAGGATGTTTTCTTTGGTGGGGTGAGTCAAGGACGAGAGGGCACAGCTTCCGAATAGAGGGACACCTTTTTAAAACAGGTGAGGAAAAATGTCTTTGGCCATAGAGTATTGAATCTGCAGAAGTCATCACCACAGATGGCTGTGGAGTCCAAGCCATTAGGTATATTTAAGATGGATGCTGATAGTTTCTTGATTAGTCAAAGGTTACAAGAAGAAGGCAGGATGAAAGAGATAATAAATCAGCAATGACGTATTAGTGAAGCAGTCGATGGGCTGAATGGCCTAATTCTGCTCCTCTGCCGTATGGTCTTCATCACAATGTAAAATGTGAATGCCAAAAGTAAGCTTTCTCCTGCAATATTACTTCATGGCCCTTGAGAAAGACAGAATGCTGAGGTACAGACGGGAGACTTTAATGACAGTGCACAAGCGAATAGAATCAATCTCAAGTTATTGCAGACAGTTGAAGATTAAAGACTTCTGATACATGGATAGGCCGTATGGTGGATCGTAGGAGAAGTGAAGAGAGAGTGGGGCACTTGTTCCAGAGTTTAGTCAGTGTTGGTGACATTGGAACTAGACACATATATTGTGGCATTCCAGGGGGACATGGTTGACACCTCGCCCTAAATTCCTAGCGGCCAGTGCTACTTATTTTTCTTGTTTTAAATACATTCATGGAATTATGGTGAGATTTTCAAGTTCATTTATTGTTATGTTTTAGCTTGGGTTATACAATTATTGGCTCCCGTGTTTGAGGGTTACCCTGACTGTAACCAGGGTGTGCGATCATCACCTCCCCCGTCTGTATGTGACTGAGTTGGACCAAGTGATGGCGCTCTGTCTGTAATTGTGCTTGTAACAATATAACTATCAGTTAAGACCATAAGACGTAGCAGCAGAATTAAGCCAGGTGGCCCATCAAGTCTGCTCAGCCATTCAATCATTCGCCTCCTCAGTCTCACTCCACGGCCTTCTACCCATAAACTTTGATGCTATAGCCAAGAAAGAATTTATCAATCTCCACCTTAAATACACCCAAAGACCTAGCCATTGAGATAAACAAGCTCTTCTCATCCGTCATCATGGCCTGAATGCTCGCCATGTTAGTGTCAGGAGCGGGATTAGAAATTGATGGTGAAATTGAAGATCTACAAATCAGATGAAGTGCCTTAAGACCTGAGGAATACATCTAGGGACTGAGCGATATGCCTCCCCCATACCCCCGGGCTGGGCTCCCGACGACGGGACACTGACCTGGAGGGAGAACTTGGGAGCCAAGCCTCGTACCTTCCCAGAAATCCCAATGGGGTGAGCATACCCAGGCTCCAACCCGGGTACATGGGGGAGCACATCACTCACCTCCATCATGGCCGGTGCTAAGGAACCCAAGGTGCTGCGGCCATGGGAGGACGGGCAATGCAGCGGGCAGCACCAGTGCCACTGGAGAAAGTGGAGGACCAACGGGCCCCAGCAATTAATGCCACAAGTTCCACCCTGAAGCTTCCCAGATACAATGGTACCGACTGCCTGGAGCCTTACCTGGCGCAAGTCAAGCTTACCGCGTGGCATGATGAATGGAGCCCCCCCAAGTCGGCAGTGAACTTCACCCTGGCACTGGAGGCAAATGTACTGTGGGCCCTTCTTGACCTAATGCCGGCTGAGCAGCATGACTACAGGGCCCTTGAGGCGGTGCTAGAGAGGTGCTTCAGGCATAGGCCATTGGAGGAAGCAATGAGGGAAGAACTGGGCAGTAGGTGGCACCGTGTGGGTGGGAGAAAGCCTGAGGGTATTCTCTCCAGATCTCCACCACTCTGCTCAGCATGGCTATCCCCAGTTCACTCCCACGGCCCAGGAAGAGCTTGCCCTCCACATCTTTTTAAAGGCGCTGACACCAAGGTGCCTTTGGCTGCATGTTCACATGACATCACCATCATTGCTGGACGAGGTGCTGGCAGAAGCAACTTTAGCCCCCCAGGGTGTTCCAGCATCGCCCCACAAGTTGCAAGTCTGGGCTTGTGTCACTGAAGTGGAGGAAGAAACTGATGAGGAGAAGCCTGTAAGGCAGGTCCAAACACCACCATGTCGGCCCTGCCGTGGACCGCAGAGCGATCTCTGCTACCAGTGTGGCAAGGTGGGCCATGTGGCCAAGAACTGCCCCACACCAGTGCCTCGCCACAGCCCAGCAGAGCCATTGGGAAACGCTAAGTAGCCAGCCCCACCCGAGACCTCCAGCAGAATCCCTCCATTGTTGCCTCTCCGGGTGGGCCGTTTGGGTGAAGAGCGAGGATTATACGTGGACTGCGAGGTGGAGGACATCAGATGCCATGTGTTGGTGGTCACGGGGTCAACCATCACTATTGTCCATCCTGGCGTCCTCCCCAGCGCGGACCAACCATCTCCACCAGGCTGGACAAAGACAGCGGTCCAGCTGGCGACAGTCACCAGCGACTGTGCGGCGATGCGAGGGAAGAGATGTCTGCACATTGCAGTGGGGAAAGTACAGAGGAGCTCGAGGTGTGGCTCGCCCCCATCCGGGAGCCCTGCGTCCTTGGCCAGATCCTGCCGACCCGCTGGGGGCTTGTGTGGACGTGCCGGGGGCAACACTCTACCTCTGTGGCTCTCCATCAGGGCAGCTCCAGGACGCAGACCAGGGAGGCACAGTAACAGCCATCAGCAATCTCACAGTAGCCCTCTACAGTGCAGCACGTCTGAGGCAGCCCAGAACAACACAGCGGAACCAGAGGCAAGTGGTGGTGGCAGCCATTGACCATCAGAAGCTGTGTAGTGAGCAGGAGGGCGATCCCACGGTGGCCCAGGTGAGGGGATGGCCGAACATGGGACGGCAGCAGGGTAGGGGGAGGTCTCCATCCCTGGATCCATACACCAAAGCCCTATACTCTCAATGGGGCACGCTGGAATTGCACGACGCATTGGTGTTCTGGCGGTGGCAGGCTTCTGGCAGCTACAGACATCTCCTGCAGCTGGTGGTTCCCCAGGGGCTCCACGCCACGGCGCTGTGGTCGGTGCACGGGCTGGTGGGAGCCGGCCATTTCAGGGTCGCAATGACATTGGACAAGCTGCACGAACGCTTCTGTTGGCCTAGGTGCTGGCAGGATATGGAGCCACTCGTGCACTGCTGTGACGCACATCCCAGAAGGGGCCGAGTCGCCAGTCTAGGGCACCAATGCAGCAGTACCTGATGGGGGCCCCAATATGGGCCTACTGTTCTACCTAGAAGAAGGGACTATCACCCAAGCTTGGAAGCTACTGGAAGAAGCCAGGAGAGGTGCTCAACCACATGCGGTATACTGGGTGGGGTTGCCTGGGTGACGGAAGGCAGTCATGTTGCATTGGGACTAGCTGGCATCATATTTGCCCTTGGCCACCACCAACCCAGTGAGGCGAAAGGAAGGAAGTGACACTTTGGGTCCCTACCTCGTGCCTCACCAAACCTGGGGAGGTTACGGACACCCAACAGCACCCCAAGCAGCAGCATTGACCACCACAGGGACTTTTGGACTTGGTTAAGGACTCTGGGGTTGCTGGGGATGTCTGACCCCTCAGGTGGGGACAAAGTGGCCCTCCAGGGGCATGATCAACAGCTCGCCCCAGCATTCCTAGTGGCCAGCACTACTTATTGTTCTTGTTTTTAAATGCATTCATGGGATGATGTTGAGATGTTCAAGTTCATTTATTGTTACATTTTAGCTTGGGTTACACAGTTGTTCACTTGTGTGTTTGTGGGTCACGCTGACTGTAACCGAGGTGTGTGATAATCACCTCCCCCATCTGAACGTGACTGAGCTGGTCCTCACCGAGTGATGGCACTCTGTCTGTTATTGTGCTTGTTGCAATAAAAATATCATGCAAATAAACAAGCTCTTCTCATCTATCATCAATGCCTGCCACAAAGTTGTCTGTTGGTACTGCTTAAGAATGGAATTAATTTATTGAATGAAGTTCAGATGTTTTTTTTGGTATCTCAGTGTTGATTCATTGTTTCCACTGAGTAAAACCTGTCAGAACCATCAGACCTTAAAATTCTTGCATTTGTGAAGAGTGAGATGTTCTGCTGTCCCTCTCCACTACATATAAAATTTTACAAGACTGTCTATAGTAAAAGTCAACAGGCTAGTGGAGCGCAGGGTTGGAGACGCTGGTTGGTGCTAAGGTGAGGGAATTCCTTACTTCCCTGGGATATTCCAACTTTCCTGGCTGTGAAGTACCTCAGTGAGTATTATCCTAATGAACTGCTGGACATTTCAAAATGCCCCTTGCGTCCCAGAAGGAATTGGTGTTGAGGGTGATTCCGCAGAGTCAAAGTCCCAATGAGATTATTTTCTTTGTTATTTTAGGTCTTCCACCATAGAAAGGCAGAATATCAGGGCCAATACCATTAGATTCAAACCCTTCCCCCTACCGTCCCACTGCCACTGGCAACTTGGCCTGGTATCTTACTGAGAAGAAATCCATGATCTCCAATAAACAGAGGTGGGTCTTTTCCCTTGACCTTCATTGGGTCACAGGAATAGTATTGTTGCTTGTGTCTACAGTAGGTGCTATATTATGAATGACCATTTTTCCTTGAAGGTAGGATATAGGGTTTGATAAGGTTGCTGTTTATGTGACAAACTACTTTCTGGTCTGCAGTGATATTTATAGGAGTTTGAGAGATATATTCTGTGACAAGCTGTTGAAAAAAAGTATACTTCCTTTAAGTTCTTTTTGTCCTTGGTATAAATCTGTACATTCTGCAATGGATAATGTTAAAAGTTAAGAGCACAATGTTGGAAAGGTCTCCGATATGAAGTATTAAGAATGGAACAGGAAAGGACATGCTTCAGGTCAGTCAACTTCTTTGGTCAGTGCCTGGAGAAACTATTCTTCGGTTTCTTCTTCAGGTAATTATTGACCAGATTAATCCTTTCGACAAGCTCTCATTTCACTCTGGGTCTGCTCAACTCCAAGTTCAATGTTCAGACAACATTTCAATGTTGATTTTAAAATAAAAGATTCAACAGTGTCTGTCTCTCTCTTTCCATCTGGTTCTACTGTGTTTATCCATCTGAAGCCTCACTCTGCAGCCTGCAACAAACACTCTGTAGCTCCCAAGGTGCCACAGGTCTGACATTAAATTCTGCAGATACCATCTGATCAAATCATGGACTCTGAACTGCTTAGATAATCATTCTCATTAAGTAATGGTGTCTTAAAAGTCCTTCACCCATTGCTTACAACTTTCCTTGTCCTTCCTTGATAATTTGTTTTCACTCTCATTTCTGTAAGAGTACAATGAAGATTAATGTGAAAGAACATACAAAAGATTTATGGAGATTTACAAGAACGTCACCAAGACTTGAGGGTCAGGATTATAGAGAGAGGTTTGGTAGCTATAACTTTATTACCTGGAGCGAAGAAGACTGAGGGGGTGAACTTATAGATGTGTATAAAATCATGAGGGGCATCAATAGTGTGAATTGCCACAGTCTTTTTCCCAATGTTGGCATGGGTTTAAGGTGAGAGGGGAAAGATTTAAAAGGGACATGAGGACAAATTTCATTATGCAGAGATGGTGTGTGTATGGAGTGAGCTGCAAGAGGTAGTTGAAATGGGTACAATAACAATTTTTAAAAGACACTTGGACCAGTACCTGGACAGGTAGCTAAAGCATCTTAGACATGTTGAAATGATGGGACAGTTAAGTTCCTCTTTCTACACAAACACAAGAGATTACAGATACTGCGACACGTAATTGGTTGGGTTGTCTGTTGCTCCTTTATCTGTGTAACATTTTGCTAATGCTGTAAAGTCTGGTACGCCTTAGCTGTGACATCAACATGGCTGGACTAGGGCAGACTATTGGTGATGTTCATTCCTGAGAAACTGTAGCTCTCAACACTCTTGACCTCAGCACTGCTGATGTGCTGTAAACTGGGACATGTGCACTGAAGTCAATAACAAGTTTGCTTCTTTGCCAACATTGAGGGAAACGTTGTTGTCATGTTACTAAGCTCTCTAACTCCTTCTTCTATTCTGACTGATTTTTATTTGGGTTATGGCTTGCTGGAGTGATATCATCTGGAAATAGTGTAGGCAGAAATAGTGGAATAGTTAAGGCAGTGAATGTCCCGCTGACAGCTAGCAATGAATAAATCAAGAGAAGGCAAGAGGTCAGAGAAAGGGAGGGACCCAGGTGGATTGGGAAATTTGATTTTCATTTTTAAATATTTAGTATTACTGTATGGTATCCCACATCACAAAGATTGTAATAGTTGTCATACCTATTATAGGGCTTCAATTAAAGCAACTTCTACATTATTATAAATCACACTACTCCATCTAAAAGTCATTCTGCAGTTGTAGCTTATTTGTTTCATTCCTCAGTTTGTTCTAAATATAATAATTATTTTGAGAACTGTGGACGCTGGCAAAGAGACGTGATTGCAATAGTTGTCTATCTTAAGAGAGATTCCAGTTTAATATTGCATTAACTTACCAGTATTTATTTAGGTTTAAGGTCTACTTCTGTTCCAAATTGTAATCAAATTACTTATTTACAACTTTTTGTAAATTCAAACAGGTGTTTGGTTTCAAGCCATTTTGCTGGAGGCAAGCAACCATAGCCAGTACTCAAAATCTCTTGGTTAGTCCAGTAACATCACTGTGTTTGGATGATCCTAGGCCCATTGTTCCTTTTTGAAGTCTTCTAAACTAAAATAACCAGTTAGCATTCAAAATATATCATCCCTACTTTCCTTGTCCGAAGAAGCCAAGAATTCCATTGTTTGATTCATGAAAGGACATATTTATATAAAATACTGGTAAGAAAATATTTTGTGCCTGTCAGAAATCAATTGTTCTTTTCTGTTATGCTGGTGACTATACTATTAATTATGTCTGATATTGCCATCTGTGTGTTCCCAGTCTCCTATATCACAACACATGCATTATCTTACTCTTCATGTGTTCTTGGCGTTGACAGCACCCTAGAGCTTGACAGGAAATGGGAAAGAAATGGAATGCCATTGTGTTAATGGACAACAAGTGCTTTAGATTTTGACCTAAAATAAGCTGTACCTCATGCAGGTAAATCTCAGAAGAAAAGAAAGAAACAGAGCTTAATGTATGGTGTACGGTTGTCATAAATATAAACAGGCAGACAGAAAATAAATTATTTATATTGTACTTTTACTCTGAAGAACGTGAGTATTCACAACACAGATTAGAAAGAAAAAGAAAACAAATACAGTGGATGAGCTGTCTCAGGTCATAAAGAAAGAAAGTACAACTTGGGTGCCATTAACTTCAGCAGTTCTATTTTTTATTTAGAGTATGTAGTTGTCAAAGTGCATACTTCAAAAAAGTCTGAGATTGAGTACTTTCCTTTCTAAATGAGAGTTCTAAGTATTCATAGGTAGATATTTCAGTCTCTGATCCATGTTTTCATTTGTCAGTTTTTTTAAGTGTCAGGGAGCAGGAGTGAGTGCCATTGTATTACAAAGGAAAAAGTACTGGGCATACTAAAAAGTTTTAAGATGGATAAGTCACCTGGACCAGATGGACTACATCCTTGAGTTCTGAAAGAGGTTGCAGAAGAGCAATGGATATGATCTTTTAAGAATCACTTTATTCTGGTATGGTTCCAGAGGACTGGAGAATTGCAAATGTCATTCCACTCTTTAGGAAGGGAGGAAGGCAAAAGAAAGGAAATTATAGGCCAGTTAACCTAACCTCAGTGGTTGGGAAAGTGTTGGAGTCCATTATTAAGGATGAGGTTTCAAGGTACTTGGAGACTAATGATAAATTAAGTCAAAGTCAGCATGCTTTCTGAAAAGGGAAATGTTGCCTGACTTGTTAGAGTCCTTCAAAGAGTAACAAGCATGATGGACAAAGGAGAGGCAGTGGATGCCAACTACTTGGATTTTCAGATGGCATTTGATAGGGTGCTACACATGAGGCTGCTTAACAGGATAAAATCCTATAGCATTACAGGAAAGATACTGGCATAGATAGAGGAATGGCTGACAGGCAGGAGGCAGTGAGTGGGAATAAAAGGGACCTTTTCTGGTTGGCTTCCAGTAACTAGTGGTGTTCCTCAAGGGTCAGTATTGGGACCACCACTTTTCACATTGTTTGGCAATGATTTAGATAATGGAATTGATGGCTTTGTGGCAAAGTTTGCAGATGATACAAAGATAGGTGGAGGGATAGGGAGTGCTGAGGAAGTAATGTGATTGCAACAGGACTTAGACAAATTGGAAGAATGGGAAAAAAAGTGGCAGATAGAATAGAGTGTTGGGAAATGTATGATAATACATTTTGGTAAAGGTACAAAAGTGCAGACTATTGTCATTATGGGGAGAAAATTCAAATATTAGAGGTGAAAAGAGTCCTTGTGCAAGACTCCCAGAGGGTTAATTTACAGGTTGAGCCTGTGGTAAAGAAGGCAAAAGCAATGCTGGCTTTCATTCCAAGGGGAATAGAATATAAAAGCAAGGAGATAATGCTAAGGCTTAATAAGACACTGGTCAGGCTGCACTTAGAATATTGTCAACAGTTTTGGTCCCCATATCTCAGAAAGGATGTACTTTCATTGGAGAGAGTCCAGAGGAGGTTCAGGAATGAAGGGGTTAACATATGAGGAGCGTTTAGCTGTTTTGTAGCCACTTTGAGCCTGTACTCATCGGAATTTAGAAGAACGCAGGGGGATCTCATTGAAAGCCACTGAATATTGAAAGGACTGGATAAAGTGGATGTGAAGAGGATGTTTCCCATGGTGAGGGCACAGCCTCAAAATTGAGGGGCATCCCTTTAGAACAGAGGTAAGGAGGATTTTTTTAGCCAGAGAGTAGTGAATCTGTGGAATGCTGTGCCACAGACAGCTGTGGAGGCCAAGTCCGTGGGTATATCTAAGGCGGAAGTTGGTTGTTTCCTGATCGGTCAGGGCATCAAAGGTTATAGTGAGAAGGCAGGTGTGTGGGGTTGAGTGGGATCCAGGATCAGTCATGATGGAATGGCAGAGCAGATTTGATGGGCTGAATGTCCCAATTCTGTTCCTATATCTTATGGTCTAAGCCTTGTTCATTTGCATCCAATCATTTACTGTGTATAAATAATGAATATCAAGAGTCACAACAACGACACCTGTAGCATATCACTAGTCACTGGTCTTTGCTGCTAGAAACAAATTTGAACCACTGCTTCCTACCTCTGAGCCAATTTTGAATCCACTAAATTAACTCTTCCTGGATTCTCTGCGACTTAACGTTCAAGACCAGCTCTACCAAGTAGGACCTTGTTGAAGGCCTTGGTAATGTCTAAATAGACAACATCCACTGCTGGCCTGATCCAGTCCAACATCCACTGCTGTCCTGGTCCAGTCCAACATCCAGTCCTGTCCTGATCCAGTCCAACAACTATTGCTGTCCTGATCCAGTCCAACATCCACCGCTGTCCTGATCCAGTCCAATATGCAGTCCTGCTGAAGGGTCTTGGCCGGAAATGTTGACTATTTACTCTTTTCCATAGATGCTGCCTGGCCTGCTGAGTTCCTCCAGCACTTTGTGTCTGTTGCAACATCCACTGTTCAACTTTCATCTACCTTTTTGGTTACCTCATGGCTAAGAGTTAAACTGAATTTGTAACTCATTGATGAAGTAACTTGGCTGCAACATTTGTGTAGTAGTACCTTTCATGATGGGTGTTGGTCTGACAGGCCGGGTTGCGTGAACCTGGACCACTGGTAGCTCAGAGCGAGGGCAACTATCCGAGGAATGCGTGACGATGGTCAGCAGCACGGTGAAGCTTAGGAAGCAGGGCAGGTAAACGGGATGGGACAATGGGAGGTGGTGCAGGGTGATGAGTCAGTGCTGGAGATAGAGCTGACCATGAACAGAGGGACAGCAAAGCAAGGGTGGACACAGTGGTGGACTGCGGTAAGGAGAAGAGCGGAGGCAACAAAAGGATCTGGGATGGATCTGACAAGCTGACTGTGGGCCCGGCAGGGTTGAGCTCAAGTTGACCTAAAAGGTTGAAGGCATAGTGGAGCTCAAATGGACCAATAAGAGAGAAGTCAGAGTGCGGCTCAAGTGGACCTGGAAGTGTTTTGTCCTGGTGGATCAACTGGTATGAACCAGAAATGTACAGAGTTGGCAAATGAGGAATGAACAGCAATAATTGTCGCAGGATGATTGGAAGAGGATCATAAAATATGGGCAGGTGCAGGCTGACAGACCGTTGCACAAGGTAGCGTGGAGCGTGAACAGTCTGAGAAGGTAGAGTGAAACAAGTGTGAACTACAAGGGCGTAGAGGTAGAGTGGTACAGGGAGGAGCACCAAGGTAGAGGAAGATCCAGAATACACCTGGCAAACAGGGTGTGGATCTGAGAGAGTGAAGAGAAAGTGGAACTCAGCTAGACATGAAAGGGAACCAGCAGTGTGTGACACTCAATCAGACCTGAGAAGGAGTTGGAAAGTTGTAACCTCCGTGGACCCACAAGTGTGAAGGCCTAGCGGACTGTGTAGGGGCAGGACAAGAAAGAACAGAGTAACTCACCAGGGAATGCACAACATTTATCAGCCAAAGAGGAGCAGGGTGGTGGACAAGTGGGTGAAGCATGAACCAGCTGACAAGCGGTGGGGAAATGAAGAGGCAGCAGGATGCTCTGGTATACTACGTGCTGACTTATCAGGTGGAGTTCAGGCAGAACTGCAAGGATGAAGACAAGGTAGCACTCAAACGGACCTGAAAGGGAGAAGGCAGGCTGGATCTGACTCCCATCAAACAAGCACTAAGTGGTGGATTTGAAAGAGGTTAATGCTTCATGGTTTTAGAAACAAATCATTGACTCATATATGTCATACTTTAATTCTGTTGCATGACATTTTGCATGGTGTTTTAGGGTATACAGAGTTTTTTTTTTGGAGGTCCCCCATTCAAAGGAACAAAACTGTTGTCCTGAGCAATGTTCTGACTACTCAATTAGTCCATTGCTGCCTGTGGAATTTTGGCATGTGCAGAATTAAATTCTGAACATGCCAAAATCCCACAGGCAACAATGAACTAATTTGCCAGTACATTTCAAAATGAATGAAATGCTTGTGAGGTTTGGTAATGCACATCTGTCACCTGGGTATATTATTGCTAAGCGGGAAACGAACAGAAGTAAATAGCTTGTTGTGTTATCATTATTGCTGCAGGGAGTATGGGTAAGGCGCAGCTATGGTATTATTGCAGTGTGTGAGCAGAATAATATTTTGAATGACTAATACTGACAATGGGAGAGCTGCCTTTGGTATAAGACACAACAATTGCTGTTTGATTAATTTTCACTTATTTTGCTAGAATTATGACATCAGTGTGATGACTAACTTCAACTTTGAGACTATTATGGAGTATAACAATAGCAAGAGATGTTTTTGATTTAAATACAGAGAAGAATTTACAAAATACTATCTGAATTTTGGAATCACTGGCTGTAAGGATGAACATTATTCAGGCTATTTGTGCATATCACGCTGCTTTGTCAGCCTCTAACTGCCCCATTACCAATTCACTCTCATAGTAAATGAAAAGTTTTTGTTTGAAAATATGAAAAAAAAACTTGGCAGGACGGGTAGCATCTGTGAAAAGAGAAAATGTCTCATCACATGCTGCCTGACCTATTGAATTTTTTCAGTTTTTTCTGCTTTTTATTTACTCTCCATAGAATCCCTGGTGTCAACCTATCGTATATGTTCTCATTGTCCTATCTATTCTCTCCCCCACATTCCATGCAACTTTAAACTTTTTCCCACCCTTTAACAATTCTGCTCTACAAGTTCAGGTTCAAGTTCAATTTTATTATCATCCAACTGTACACATGTATACAGCTAAAGAAAACAACATTCCTCAAGGCTAAAAGTGCAAAACACAGTGCATTCTGCGTATCACATGGAGCACATAAAATAATATTAACTGATAAAAAATGTACTGTAGATGTACAAGTTGATATAAAGTGCATATACGACATATGGTTCAATATACATACAACACTATTACTGCTACAGGTGCTGTCATAAATAATGTGTACTGGGCACTTAGAAGTCTTCCAGCCTGGAAGAAGAAGCTGTTACCAAGTCCTTGTTCTTAGACTGTGGTACCTTCTGCCTGAGGACAGGAGGATAAGCTATCTCTACCAACGTCTCCTTACATGCATCCAAAACTCATGGTTATGCGAGGAGCGCTGCTTTCCCGCCAATATAACTCACGTGTGCATGCCTCTCAGTCTCACTGTTGGGATGAGAAGCACCACTTTCCCGCTAATACAACTCATGTGCGCGGGCCTCACAGTCTCACTCCCGCCAGTCTCGCATTGGTTTTGGCAAGGTGTGGATGTGTGATCTTGCGCTCTTAAACTTTCATTGATTTTACCTATGGTGCAGTGATGTTGTGCTTAAAATTTTTAACTATGCCTCCTAAGCATCCAATGTCATGTCCTGGGCCATCAGCCAAGCGGCAGAGAACTGCTTTAACACTTGAAAAAAAGTTGGAAATTATAAACAGTGCGGCATCAGGTGAAGGTAACACAGCTCTGGGACACTACTGCTGGGAACAGAATCTTGCCTTTAAAGTTCTTTTATTGCTTGATAATGTGCCAGCCCATCCTATTGGCAGAGAAGGAGTGCCAGGAGCAGGGGGCAGCATGGGTGCAGAAACACTCAGCCCTGAGACACCAGGCAAGGTTAGTAGATTTCCTTCAATTGAGATTCTAAATTGGAGGAAGGCCAATTTTAATGGCATTTGAAAGGATGTGGCAGGTGTAGATTGGGACAGGTTGTTTTCTGACAAAGGCATGTTTGGTAAGTGGAAAGCTTTCAAAACTGAAATATTGAGAATACAATATTTGTAGGTTCCTGTCAGAAAAAAAGGCAAGATGAACAGGTTTACAGACCATTTGTTTTCAAGGGGTATTGAAGTTCTCATTAAAAAGGAGGCGCGTAGAAGGTATTGACAAGCTTAAGAAATGCAAGAGAATACCTAAGAGGGAAATCAGTTGGGCTAAAAGAAGGCTTGAAGTTGCTCTGGCAGATAGGGTGAAGGAGAGGCCTAAAGCCTTCTTCAGATATATCGAGAGAGAAAGGGTGGCAAGGGACTTAATTGGTCCACTTGAAGATCAGTGTGGTCATCTATTCATGGAGCCAAAAGAGATGGGGGAAATCTTAAACAGATTTTTTGCATCTGCATTTCCTTGGGAGATGGATACAGAGTCTACAGAAGTGAGGAAAAAAACATAGAAATATAGAAGCATAGAAAATAGGTGCAGGAGTAGGCCATTTGGCCCTTTGAGCCTGCACCGCCATTCAGTATGATCATGGCTGATCATCCAACTCAGAACCCTGTACCAGCCTTCCCTCCATACCCCCTGATCCCTTTAGCCACAAGGGCCATATCTAACTCCCTCTTAAATATAGCCAATGAACTGGCCTCAACTGTTTCCTGTGACAGAGAATTCCACAGATTCACCACTCTCTATGTGAAGAAGTTTTTCCTAATCTCGGTCCTAAAAGGCTTCCCCTTTATTCTCAAACTGTGACCCCTCGTTCTGGACTTCCCCAACATCGGGAACAATCTTCCTGCATCTAGCCTGTCAAATCCCTTTAGGATTTTATATGTTTCAATAAGATCCCCACTCAATCTTCTAAATTCCAATGAGTATAAGCCCAGTTCATCCAGTCTTTCTTCATATGAAAGTCCTGCCATCCCAGGAATCAATCTGGTGAATCTTCTTTGTACTCCCTCTATGGCAAGGATGTCTTCCCTCAGATTAGGGGACCAAAACTGCGCACAATACTCCAGGTGTGGTCTCACCAAGGCCTTGTACAACTGCAGTAGTACCTCCCTGCTCCTGTACTCGTATCCTCTTGCTATGAATGCCAGCATACCATTTGCCTTTTTCACTGCCTGCTGTACCTGAATGCCCACTTTCAATGACTGGCGTATAATGACACCCAGGTCTAGTTGCACCTCCGCTTTTCCTAATCGGCCACCATTCGGATAATAATCTGTTTTCCTGTTTTTGTCACCAAAGTGGATAACCTCACATTTATCCAGATTAAATTGCATCTGCCATGAATTTGCCCACTCACCTAACCTATCCAAGCCACCCTGCATCCTCTTAGCATCCTCCTCACAGCTAACACTGCCGCCCAGCTTCGTGTCATCCGCAAACTTGAGATGCTGCATTTAATTCCCTCATCTAAGTCATTAATATATATTGTAAACAACAGGGGTCCCAGCACTGAGCCTTGCGGTACCCCACTAGTCACTGCCTGCCATTCTGAAAAGGTCCCGTTTATTCCCACTCTTTGCTTCCTGTCTGCCAACCAATTCTCTATCCACATCAATACCATACGCCCAATACCGTGTGCTTTAAGTTTGCACACTAATCTCCTGTGGGGACCTTGTCAAAAGCCTTTTGAAAATCCAAATATACCACATCCACTGGTTCTCCCCTATCCACTTTACTAGTTACATCCTCAAAAAATTCTATGAGATTCGTCAGACATGATTTTCCTTTCACAAATCCATGCTGACTTTGTCCGATCATTTCACCGCTTTCCAAATGTGCTGTTATCACATCTTTGATAACTGACTCTAGCATTTTCCCCACCACCGATGTCAGGCTAACCGGTCTATAATTCCCCGGTTTCTCTCTCCCTCCTTTTTTTAAAAAGTGGGGTTACATTAGCCACCCTCCAATCCTCAGGAACTAGTCCAGAATCTAAAGAGTTTTGAAAAATTATCACTAATGCATCCACTATTTCTTGGGCTACTTCCTTAAGCACTCTGGGATGCAGACCATCTGGCCCTGGGGATTTATCTGCCTTTAATCCCTTCAATTTACCTAACACCACTTCCCTACTAACATGTATTTCCCTCAGTTCCTCCATCTCACTGGACCCTCTGTCCCCTACTATTTCCGGAAGATTATTTATGCCCTCCTTAGTGAAGACAGAACCAAAGTAGTTATTCAATTGGTCTGCCATGTCCTTGCTCCCCATAATCAATTCACCTGTTTCTGTCTGTAGGGGACCTACATTTGTCTTAACCAATCTTTTTCTTTTCACATACCTATAAAAACTTTTACAGTCAGTTTTTATGTTCTCTTCCAGTTTTCTCTCATAATCTTTTTTCCCCTTCCTAATTAAGCCCTTTGTCCTCCTCTGCTGGACTCTGAATTTCTCCCAGTCCTCAGGTGAGCCACTTTTTCTGGCTAATTTGTATTCTTCTTCTTTGGAATTGATACTATCCCTAATTTCCCTTGTCAGCCACGGGTGCACTACCTTCCTTGATTTATTCTTTTGCCAAACTGGGATGAACAATTGTTGTAGTTCATCCATGCAATCTTTAAATGCTTGCTATTGCATATCCACGGTCAACCCTTTAAGTGTCATTTGCCAGTCTATCTTAGCTAATTCACGTCTCATACCTTCAAGGTTACCCTTCTTTAAGTTCAGAACTTTTGTTTCTGAATTAACTATGTCACTCTCCATCTTAATGAAGAATTCCACCATATTATGGTCACTCTTACCCAAGGGGCCTCTCACGACAAGATTGCTAATTAACCCTTCCTCATTGCTCAATACCCAGTCTAGAATAGCCTGCTCTCTAGTTGGTTCCTCGACATGTTGGTTCAAAAAACCATCTCGCATACATTCCAAGAAATCCTCTTCCTCAGCACCCTTACCAATTTGGTTCACCCAATCTATATGTAGATTGAAGTCACCCATTATAACTGCTGTTCCTTTATTGCACACATTTCTAATTTCCTGTTTAATACCATACCCAACCTCACTACTACTGTTAGATGGCCTGTACACAACTCCCACCAGCGTTTTCTGCCCCTTAATGTTATGCAGCTCTACCCATATCGATTCCACATCCTCCCGGCTAATGTCCTTCCTTTCTATTGCGTTAATCTCCTCTCTAACCAGCAATGCTACCCCACCTCCTTTTCTTTCATGTCTATCCCTCCTGAATATTGAATATCCCTGAATATTGAGCTCCCGTTCTTGGTCACCCTGGAGCCATATCTCTGTGATCCCAACTATATCATATTCATTAATAACAATCTGCACTTTTAATTCATCCTTGTTACGAATGCTCCTTGCATTGACAGACAAAGCCTTCAGGCTTTCTTTTACAACACTTTTGGCCCTTATACAATTATGTTGAAAAGTGGTCCTTTTTGATTTTTTCCCTGGATTTGCCGGCCTGCCACTTTTACTTTTCACCTTACTACTTTTTGCTTCTACCCTCACTTTACACCCCTCTGTTTCTCTGCACTTGTTCCCATCCCCCTGTTGTGAACTAACCTCCTCTCTCCTAGTCTCTTTAATTTGATTCCCACCCCCCAACTATTCTAATTTAAAGTCACCTCAGTAGCCCTTGCAAATCTCCCCGCCAGGATATTGGTCCCCCTAGGATTCAAGTGTAACCCGTCCTTTTTGTACAGGTCACACCTGCGCCAAAAGTGGTCCCAATGATCCAAAAACTTGAATCCCTGCCCCCTGCTCCAATCCCTCAGCCACGCATTTATCCTCCACCTCATCGCATTCCTACTCTCACTGCCGCGTGGCACAGGCAGTAATCCCGAGATTACTACCTTTGCGGTCCTTTTTCTCAACTCCCTTCCTAACTCCCTATATTCTCCTTTCAGGACCTCTTCCCTTTTCCTACCTATGTCATTGGTACCTATATGTACCATGACCTCTGGCTCCTCACCCTCCCACTTCAGGATATCTTGGACACGATCTGAAATATCCCGGACCCTGGCACCAGGGAGGCAAACTACCATCCAGGTCTCTGGACTGCATCCACAGAATTGCCTATCTGACCTCCTTACTATCGAGTCCCCTATTACAACTGCCCTCCTCTTCCTTTTCCTACCCTTCTGAGCTACAGGGCCAGACTCTGTGCCTGAGGCACGGCCACTGTCACTTCCCCCAGGTAAGCTGTCCCCCCCAACAGTACTCAAACAGGAGTACCTATTATCAAGGGGCACAGCCACTGGGGTACTCTCTATTACCTGACTCTTCCCCTTCCCTTTCCTAACCGTGACCCACTTGTCTGCCTCCCGTGGTTCCGGTGTGACCACCTGCCTGTAACTCCTCTCTATCAACTCCTCACTCTCCCTGACCAGACGAAGGTCATCGAGCTGCAGCTCCAGTTCCCTAACACGGTCCCTCAGGAGCTGCATCTCGGCGCACCTAGCGCAGATGTGGACGTCCGGGAGGCTTGGAGACTCCAGGGCCTCCCACATCCGGCACCGAGAACAACAAACTGCCCTCACATTCATACTGCCCCTCTCCTCAAATAACAACAAAAAATGAATACCAAACCTTCCTCGCCTCGCCCGTTTCCACCTAAGCCCGTTGAGCCAAAGCCCTTAAGCCTTCACTCTGCTCCTGGCTCACTCCGCAGCCCGCTGTATGAGGCTCTATTCCTTTTAAATCTTCTGCGCTTCACTGCCTGACGTCACACACCTGCGCAGTCCCGCCTCTCTGAACGCCGATGGAAAAAAAACGAGAAATTCAAAAATGGCTTCCTCCGCACTCCCGCTCCGATTCTCAGACTTCCTTCTTCGAAGTAGTAGGGCCATCTACTGTATCTGGTTTACAGGAGCAGAGGTGAAATTAAGGGTGGATAAGTCCCCAGGGCCTGACAAGACATCCCCCTGGATCTTGTGTGAGCTTAGTGCAGAAGTTGCAGGGGCCCGAGCCGATATATTGAAAAAGTCCTTAACTACGGCTGAGGTGTCAGAGGACTGAAGGGTAGCTAAGGTTTTTGGTTGTTCAAGAAGGGCTCTAAGAATAAGCCAGGAAATTGTAGGCTTGTAAGCCTGACATGGATACGTTATCGGAGGATATTCTAAGGCTGGATATGTAAGTGCATGGATAGTCAGGGGCTGATTAGGGATAGTCCACATGGTTTTGTGCTTCATAAGTTGTGCCTTACCAATCTTAAAGTTTTTCAAGGAGTTACCAGGGAAGTTGATTATGGGAAGGCAGTGTATGGACTTTAGCAAGGCCTTTGACAAGGTCCACATGGGAAGTTGGTCAAGAAGGTTCAGTTATTTCGCATTCAGGATGAAGGAGAAAATTGGATTTAACTTTGGCTTTGCAGGAGAAGCTGGAGAGTGGTAGTAGATCAAAGTACATTTATTATCAAAGTATGTATATTATGTACAAACTCGAGATTCGTCTCCTTACAGATGGTCACAAAAGAAAGCAAAGTAGATGGTTGCCTCTCTGCCTGCAGGACTGAAGTGATGTGTTGTGCCGCAGGGATTGGTGTTGATTATCATCTCTTTCAATGAGGTGGATGATACTGCCACCATTAAGACAATCCCTACTAACGTAAAAACATCTTAGTCTGAGCTACAACCTTGACAGGTATCACAGCTTGGAGCCATTTTGACCAGAAGAGAGACTCAATCATAGAATATATTCAATGCTGTGATAGATTTTGTTTGTCAGTGAGGCACAGGTTATGGGGAGCAGGTAGGAAAATAGATCTGAGTCTAAGATCACAGGAGCTTTAATCTTATTGATTGTCAGATTAGCCTCAAGGGGCCACTTGACCTTCCTCTGATCTTATTTTATTATGTTTATAGTAGCTAAAGCTTATTTACAACTGAGTGTCAGACACCAAGGATCTTGTTTGCTTCATGTAGACCTAATCACTGGTATGTAACTGCACAGGTAATTCATCCTTTTACCCTTGAAACCAAGGGCATAGATTTAATAGGCTAGCTCATGTTGGTAATAGCTCACTGCCCATCATTTCCCCATACTGTAATATCTGGACCAGAAATCCCACTTTCATTCTTGCTGTCTTTGAAAGTTGTAAGACTTTTTAAATGTCTTTCAATACATCTGATTTTCTGAGATAATTAAAAATCTATTAAAGTATAGAGTATGTATTTAATTAAAAACATAAACATTGTAAAGATTTTTAAATTCATATAAGTTAAAAACATGCTAACACCTTCGGTTCTGCGCAAAGGTCTTAGGCACATGTCTATAGCTAGTGTGTCTCAGACTTGCACAATACTGTATTTGTGACAGTGGAACAGAGAGTGAGCCTGTAAATCTTGCCGGAGCAAAGAATGCTGGGAATGGTGAAAGAGGGGTACCATTGGAGGGGGTGTGGGCTAATTGGCAGAGAAGGAGTGCCAGGAGTAGGGGGTGGCATGGGTGCAGACACACTCAGTCCTGGGACACCAGGCAAGGTTAGTTGATTTCAAACAATTTGTTTATAGATCATTACAGAATGTCCCTCCCTTCTCCCTTCCCCTTTTCCCAACCATGATTCCCTTCTCCCTTCCCCCTTCCCATTCTCAGTACACAATAGAGAGCCATATCAGAATCAAGTTTATCAGTAACTCAGGTCATGAAATGTCTTTTTCATGACAGCAGTACAATGCAATACTGTACATAAAATCACTGCAAATCTGTGCAAAAGTCTTAGGCACCCTAGTTATACATATGTGCCTAAGACTTTTGCACAGTAATGTATTTAATGAAGGACACTTAACTAAATCAAAATCAATTCTCCATTACTACTCTGTAAACACCTCAACACCTATTTTAATAAATAAACAGTAAGAAATCCAAAATCCCTCCCCGAATGCTATTCCCTAAACACCAAAGTACCTACTTAATGAAGAGCACCAAGTAACCAAAAACCCTTTCCATACTGCAGTACTACAATCCCAATGGAAACCAGTGTAGATTTCTAGCTAAAGAGTCTGTGGGAAAGAACTGCAGGTTGGAGGCCAGGAGGTGCTTGTCATGGAGGTGGAGGCTTGTCTGTATGTGTGAGCGGGATGCTGCAAAAGGGACTTGCTTTGCTGTCGTTGCAATGTTTTTGTTGTTGCTTGTGTTATACTGGTGAATATAGTGAGCTTATGTTGGTGTCTGAATGTGTGTGACACTTGTGGGCTACTCCAGTGCATCGTTGGGCTGTGTTGATTGTTAACTGTATGTTTCGACCCATCCGATAAATAACTGAATCTGGAAGATCCAAGAAGCAGTTCGTCAATGTAACTGCTGGCGATTCCCAGCAAGATTGATATTTGTTCCTTGATTCATGGCGCATTATAAATCATCAGCACGTTCAAAACTTTTGACAACACATATGAGAAAGTCTCAAACTTGCTTCTGGGAGAAGATGGCGCCAGTGAACAACACAACCAAGGGCGACAACGTTCAGACAGTTCATGAAACATCTTCTTTCAGTTCTTCTACATCTTCTTTTACTCTTAAATATGGTTCTGCTACCGTTGGAGCCTGTGATCTACATTTTGGTGGTGTGTTTTCAGGCTGATTGGGTGATCTGCCACTTTGTTGTCTCCGAGGGTGTTCAATGAGGCTTTGAGCGAACTGTGCGAACTCGAGGCCAAGAAGCCTGGAGACGGTGCATGAGTCCATTATTGACTCCATTTCTCACCTATCTTGCCGATTACAGTGCCAAGGGGGATTGAAATCATCGAGGTGAGTGTGGAAGATGAGCGGATGTTCAGCACTGTCTAACCTCCGCTCACTCACTACTGCCAGAGGAAGATCCCTGTGTACAAATGGCCTCTCTCTCCCTCTTGCTTGCTACTGCCAGAGGATTGTGCTGGAGTCCTGGGTCTCAGGTGAAGTTTAATTGGTACAGTTTGTGGGTTGGACTCTGTAGTTCATGCTATGATGTTTTTCTGGTTTCTGGCCACTCCTTTTTTTTTGTTATTTTCAATCGGGGCAGCCTGAAGATTACTAACACTGAGCTGAACTGAATACGCCTGGACTCTTCAGATTTGGTGCTTTAGATTCTGTATTTTTCGCTGGTATTTTTTTGTTGTTGCTTGCGTGATTTGTTTTTAATTGCACGATGGAGGAGGGGCTTTGATGCTTTTCTTTGAATGGGTTCCATGGTTTTCTTTGTTTTATGGCTGTCTGTGGGTAAGACAAATCTTGGGGTTGTGTACTGCATGGGTACTTCAATAATAAATGTACTTTGAATCGTTGAATATTTAAAATGGACAAATACCAACTTTTCTGAATAGAACCAGCAACATTTACAAGCACGGTCTAGTCCCATTTCATTTAAAAGAGTCCATCACAAGAACTCTTCCTCCACTCATTATTGTCTCTAAGAATGTTAAATAATTACCAATCCTTACTCCCCCATCTCCAATCCCCTACAAACACACTTACTCTTCAATCAATCTACGTCCTGTATCAACCAGGGTGGAGCCTGGGAACCTTGACTGTGCGGATGATTGAGCTCCACCTTCAATGTTGTATTGGTATCTAACGTGTAAGAGTAATTGTAAAGATTTCTGCTCCTTATTAAAACGGAACAGAACAAATGGATTCCTTACCACATGAGTTCCAACTTGTATTGAATAACTGTTAAAAATCCGATGCAAAGTGATATTTTGCATCCTCGCCATCTTCCTCTTCCTCTGTTCTTTGATGACAGCCAAAGGATTTACTTACTAAGACTAGCAATAGAAATATGAGGTTAGAAAGTCTGGTTCAATTTGGACAGATTTGGATCTAAGGTAGAGAATACAGAAGAACTCTTAAAGAAATTCAGTGAGCTGCACATTTCTGTATATTTATTATGTAGTTAGGTCAGTGCCTTTGGTTAGCTGTTCTCCACTGTCTTCTTATTCATTACACGATGTGATCATTGCTGGCAAGATCTACATTTATTATACTTAAATTTCCCTTTGAAGTTGGTAGGCAAATCCCACTAAGGCCATTGGGAAATTTAAATGATAGCAGTTAAATAAATCTTTTAAAAAATCTGGCATAATTTCTAGTAATAGCAAAGCAACCAGAAAGACAATCTGCCATCCTAACCTGGTCTGACTTAAACAGGACTCCAGACTCATGAGATGTCTTTGTGATGTCATGGACTACCTTGACTTCAGAATATGATCATTGTTGGTTCATCATTCTCGTCCTGAACCATCAGTACTGTGAATGTATCTCTCTCAGGAGAACGGCAGCAGCTGACCATCGCCTTCTCGTGGTCTTCAGGGTTGGGAGAGAAACACTTAACGGCAATGCTGACATCCCGTAAAATGAATAAAAAGTTATTTATCCGGTTAAAAGTTATTTATCCGGTTAAAAGACTCGGATCTGGGCCATACCCTCTAAGTATCCGGACCTGCCTCTCGGTTTTTTTGCACTACCTTACTTTCCCTTTTCTATTTTCTATTTATGGTTTATAATTTAAATTTTTAATATCTACTATCGATTTGTACTCCAGGGAATGCGAAGCGCAGAATCAAATATCACTGTGATGATTGTGCGCTCTAGTATCAATTGTTTGGCGACAATAAAGTGAAGTATAAAGTAAAGTATTTATTGCTCTGGTGCTAATTTCCTGTTGCTTGAAACCTTGACTGGTTTGGATACACACAGAATATGCTTTGCAAACTTAATTCACAGTTGTAAATTACAATTAGTTGTGTCTTGTTCACAGCTCATTTTAGCTGCAGTTATCAACCTCAATCTAGGATCTGCTTTCCAGAATTTTCTCCTCACGACCAAAGCCGGAGGTGGAGGTAGAAGCAGATCCATTAGGGACATTTAGGAAACTCCTCGGTAGGTACACGGATGAAAGAAAGATGGATGGCTACATGGGATAGAAGGGTTAGTCTGATCTTGGATAGGTTAGAGGGTTGGCACAACGTCGTAGGCCGAAGGGCCTGTACTGTGTTGCAATGCTGTATGTTCTCTTCTTCTTCGGCTGTCCGTCGATTTCGATGGACTGACGCCTTGCTCAGTAATAAGACAGACGGTGTCCTGCCCCCACCATACAGTCTCTCTGGGCTTCCAAATCTGATGTTAAGTGGTACACAGGAATGTAACAGACTTAGCGGATAAGGAAGCTGGCCCGCAGTGACAACTAACTAGTCTAATGATGCCATCCCTTGACCAGCACTCTGGTTCCTCCACATGCCACCAAGGTGGCTGTACCACTGACCCTTTGGATTCATCTGCCACGGACACCATCAGACGCCCTGCTGCCGGCGTCCTCGTTGGGTGCAGCCTTTGCCTAAAGAGGCACAACCTACAAAGTAGCAAAGGCATGCTTACCTCCTTGACTTAGCTAGCCACGATCCTGCTACTAGATCTAGTCTAGTTGTATACGAATGGAACATCACCTTCACGGCTAGGTTAGACCTGCCAGAGAACGAGTCTCCACCGTACTTCTCTGATGTCCGGCCAGTGTCACTCCTACACCACGGTGAGGCGCCAAGGTAGGATTTTTCTAGGAGTGTATGTTCTAACAGCCTTCTGAAATGATCCAACAAACACAATAAGGCTTCAATACTGCCACCCACTGATTCAGAAGTCCCAGTGATTCAGCATCTGGTTTACAATCTGATGTTTGTTAAGCTCTCTTTCAACTCTCCAGGGCCCTGGTTACCACACTGCTTTTTAACTCACTGGGCCCTCGGTTCCCAAACTTCCATTAGCACACTGGACTCACTGCACCCCCAAGACTCCCAGTGCTTCCCCGCAAATCGTTGGGGCCACAGCCCTGCCCTCATTAAAATTCTATGGGCTCAGGGAAACATCTATTACAATACTGGGTAAAATCTAAAAATTTTGAATTCAAAGTATGTTGGGGTATCATTAGCTTGGAAAATCTGCCAGTTTGGAGCTTTACTGTGTTCACTTCGAGATCAAATAAGGTTTGGGCAATAAATTCAAACCTTGCAAGTAACGTCCACACCTTGGGAATAAAATATAATAGATCAGAAGAACAATTGTTGTACTGTACCTCACCAAGAAATAAAGGTACTGAAGTGCAAAAGTGATAAAATATTCTGTGTTAAAAAACAGATTAGCATGCATCTAGGCAGTATCTTGGGTAGTTTGCTTTACAATCAAACTAGTGCCAAAAGGCTTGAAAACATTTGATTCAGTGATGTGAGTTTTCACAGTTCTTTGCAGTTGTTTGTAGAATAAACTTTGTTGCACTTTTTCAGACATTATCATACAAAGTCCAAAGCAATCATGGTTCAGATGTGCGGGTTTCAACAAGATTAGAATTCATTCCTGGTTTGAGCTCCTGTTTTGGCCCAGAGAGGAAAGCGAGCAAATTCAATTTAACCTTGAGGGCAGATGTTGACTGCCCAGCACCATCAAAAATTGTCTGCCTTTTTTTCCTGAAATGCTTCATTGAATTTACCTCAGCAGGTGGGAAACGAAGAGTGTTTCCCTGCTCTGACCACTCATCAAAATGAAGAGCAAGGTTAGCTTAAGTTGTGATATGTACATCAAAACATTGAAACACGCAGTGAAATGCATCATTACGTCAACACCTAACACAGTCCGAGGATGTACCTGGAGCAGCCTACAAGCGTTGCCGTGCTTCTGACACAAACATAGCGTGCCCACAGCTTACTAACCCTAACCTGTATGGCTTTTTTAGAAAGTGTGAGAAGACCAGAACCTGCAGAGGAAACTCACACGGTCACTGGAGGAACACGCAGATTCCTTACAGTGGCGGGAATTTTACCCCAATCTTCCAATCACTGGCACAGTAAAGTACTGTACTGACTGCTACGGTACTGCGCCACCCAGCAGAGGCCGGCTCCTCATGTGCCACAGCCTCAGATAAAAGGGATGTCCATTTAGATCGGCGATGAGGGGGAATTTCTTTAACTAGAGGTGATGAATCTCCGGAATTTGTTGAGAAGGTGGCTGTGGAGGCCAAGTCATCAAGTGTATTTAAGGTGGAAGTTGACAGATTTTCGATACGTCACGGTGTGAAAGGTAATGGGGAGAAGACAGGAGCATGGGGTTGAGAGGAAAAAGGATCAGCCATGATCAAATGGCAGAGCAGGCATGATGGGCCGAATGGTCTTAGGATCTAATTGCTGGAGCCCACATAAAGTAGATCTTATCAGCTTACATTGCACATTAGAACAAATTAAGTTTGAACATTGGTGGAAGAGAAAAGAATAAAAAGACTATTTGGAGGTCTATATATGATTCCCATAAGGGGATTTTTACCCTTGCAGTTTCTTAACTTCACCTACTAAAAGTCAACATTTTCTGACCCTATGTCACCTCTTCCTAAAGATGTAATTTTATCTCTTACCAGCTGAGCCACACCACACCCTATACCTTTTTGCCTGTCCTTTCGATACAAAGTATATCCTTTGATATTAAGTTCCCAACTATGACTTTCTTTCAGCCATGACTCAGTGATGCCCGCAACATCATACAGACCAATGTCTAATTGCACCACGAGTTCATCCACCTTATTCTGAATATCACATGCATTTAAATACAACACCTTCAGTCCTGCATTCTTCACCCTTTTGAATTTTGCCTCTGTGGTACAATTTAACTCTTTGCACTGACTGCATTTGTCCCCAGACATTGGCTTATCCTTCCTTACATTCATATTACACCCACCATGTATTGCAAACCTGCTGGCTCATCCTCGGCTCTATCATACTGGTTTCCATCACGCTGCTATATTAGTTTAAACCACTTACTTACTGATAAGTAAGTTAGAGGAGGAGAAGATGGCAACGCGACACAGCGCACAGCCGCCGCTCCAGTGAATGATATCTGTTATCTGTCAAGTAGGGTGCCATGCACAATCCTGATTTGATGGAGACAGACGTGAGAGCACGGAGGATCATCTGGAGAAACATCTGAAATGCCGCATTCGCTGCTGCTGCTACTGTGTGATCCTGAATCTCCAGAGGAGAAGGCCCCGAGTTTTCAGCTTTGCTTGTCGCTCGGTGACCAGGGCAGAGTGGAAGCGCTCGGCAGAGATGGTGCTCGGTGCTCGGTGTCAGAGGGCTGGTAGGAGGCTCGAAGTTTTTGGATGGACTCAGAGTCAGCTGTGGTCGGGTGCTTCCAATGCATCAACAGTTGTCGGCGCCTGGAGGTTTATGGCAGGGACAGTTTCTCCCTTTTGCCGCCTGCTATCAGGACTATCGGGAGTCGATAGGAACTTTGAGACTTTTTTTTAACCATGCCCATGGTCTGCTCTTTATCAAATTATGGTATTGTTTTGCACTGCTGTAACTATATGTTATAATTATGTGGTCTTGTCAGTGTTAGGTGATGCCTTTTAGAAAGTCAATCCAGCATAGGACTTGGATTCTGAATATTGGCACTAGCAAGTGTAATGGAGCAAAAGGGCTTGGAGTTCAATTGCATAGTTCATTAAAACCAACATCACAGGTAGACAGGATGGTGAAAACACATTTAGAATGCTGGCTTCATCTGTCAAGCACTGAGTATAGGAATTTGAACATTACGTACAGCTTTGTTCATCCTGTTATTGGAAAGACTGGTTAGTCTGAAAAGAGTGTGGAAAAGATTTACAAGGATGTTGCCAGGACGAGAAGCCCTGAGTTCTAGGGGGAGATGAATCAGGCTAGGTCTTTACTCCATGGAATGTAGCAGAATGTTTAAATTAGAAATGTTTCGAATGATGAGAGGCATAGGTAAGGTGGACGGTAAGTCTATTTCCCAGGGTAGTGGAGCCCAAAGCTAGGGGGCATACGTTCAGGGTAAAAGAAGAAAGATTTAAAAATGAAAGGGTTATCATATGAGCAGCAATTGAAGGTTCTGGGACAAATTTAATGGAATGAGGGGGGATCTCATTGAAACCTATCGAATGTTGAAAGACCTAGGTAGAGTGAATATGAAGACGATGCCTCCTTTGCGCTGGAGTTTAGGACCAGAGGGCACAGCTCCAAAATAGAGGGACGTTCTCTTAGGACAGAGATGAGGAGGAATTCCTTTAACCAGAGGGTGGTGAATCTGTGGAATTTGTTGCCGCAGACAGGTGTGGCGATAAGGTCACTCAGTGCATTTAAGGCGGAGGTTGTTTGGTTCTTGATTAGACAGGGCATGGGGAGAAAGCAGGAGAATGGGATTGAGAGGGAAATGGATCAGCCATGATGAAATAGGGGAGCAGACTTGACAGGCCAAATAGCCTAATTGCTCCTAAGGACCCGAGGAGCTATTTTTCATTCAGAGCTGATACGTTTATGGAATGAGCTGCCAGAGGAAGTGGTTGAGACAGATAGAACAGTATATTTAAAAAGCATTTGGATAGGAATGCTGAGTTGGAGCTTGGATTGATGTGGATCCAACACAGGAAATTGGGACAGGTTGAAGAGGCACCGGGTCATCATGGAGACATTAGGTTGAATAGCTTGCATCTGTACTGTATTGTTCTATGATTAAGTCCCTTTATCACCATGATTCATAGTCACTGGGGAACTATGACACTTTGACGAGACTTGAGGAGATAGATCGCCAGGTACTGATCATGATCCAGCCCACAGAAAAATTCCAAAAATCCTGTGAAATGTACTTACTGTTCAGTTTTTCCCTATCTCTCTTATAGGTTAATGTCAACACCATATAAGGCGAGGTCACGGATAAGCAATTCACTAGAAATCGTCACGATTTCCAGAAAATACCTTCAGGTCAGCCTCTACCTCTGTAACCAGAGCCTAAATCAAAGCTCAAGTCATCTATTTTGTTAATGTATTCGACTTTTTAGCTATTTCAATGGGGAAGTCACTACTCCTCCTTCATCTTACCACTATCTGCCCCTGGCTTACTGTTGGCCATATGATTAGTAACTTTTTTGAGGAACAGAAATGTTGCAGGCAAAGTTGCACTTATTGAAGGAGTGCAGTGCGTGTTTCAAGGGTCTGTATCACTTGCACTACGTAAGGTGAAGTTGGGGTCCCGGTCCATTTCTCCCTGCAGGTGGCTGCACAAGTTGATAGGGTGGTAAAAAAACGCATGTGGAATTCTTGTCTTTATCAGTTGAAGCATTGAGCTTAAGTGCCTTTGTTTAAAAAAATCTCTGGCTAAACTGCATCTATAACATTCAGTTCTGGTCAATGCATTTTTGTAAGGATGTTAAGGCTTTGGAAAAGTGCAGTGGGACAGGTACAATTAACAATCTTGTAGCAAGGGTTCTTCTTGGAAAGAGTGATCACAGTATGATTGAATTTCTCCTACAAATGGAGGGTGCAACAGTTTGATCTAAAACCAGTGCTTTCTGCCAAACAAGGGAGACTACAATGGATGATGAAGGAGATGGTTCACATAGGCTGGGGACGTAGGCTATATGGTGGGACAGTTGAGGAACAATGAAAGACTTTGAGAGAGATTTTTCATGATGCTCACAAAGTATATTCCAGTGAAAAGGCAAGCACAGGAAGGATTTCTCACAGGAAGTGACTAAGGAAATAAAAGAAGGCCACAAACTAAAAGTTCATGCATACAAAGTCGCCAAAAGTGGACTAGAAAATTGGAAAAACTTTAGAAAGTGACAAAGAACCATTAAGCAAGTAAACAAGGAAGGGGAAGATAAATTATGAAATCAAATTAACACAAAATATAATAGCCAATAGCATTTTTTTATATTTAGTAGATAATTTTTATAATAGAGTGGAAAAGCCTTAAATGACTATTTTGTGCCAGTCTGCATGGTGGAGGGCACATCTAACATGCCAAGGAGAAATGTTATGGTGTGATAGGATATTCAAAATTTAACATTCAAAATAAATTTATTATCAAAATACATATACGTCACCATATACAACCCTGAGATTCATTTTCTTGCGGGCATACTCAATAAACCCAAGATAGAAAAATAACCATTATAGAATTAAGGAAAAACTGCACCAACTTGGGTGTTCGACCAACATGCAACAGGCAACAAACTGCAAATATAAAAAGATGTTGCAACCTGTATTAGGGGGCATGTTCTATGAGAAGTGATTAGACAAACTTGTGTTGTTTTCCCTTGGAGAGGCAGAGACTTAGGGGAGACCTGATAGAAGTTCATAAGATTGTAAAGTTTATGAACTTTATAAGACCAAGGTAACATGTCTGAATGACTGGCATCCTGTCACACTCACCTCAATAGTAAGCAAATGCTTTGAGAGGCAGGTCAAGGACTATATCTGCAGCATGCTACCACCCACACTGGACCCCCTACAATTCACCTCCCGACACAACCGATCGACAGATAACGCAATAGCCACAGCTCTACACACCATTCTTACACATCTGGAGAAGAAGGATGCTTATGTGAGAATGCTGTTCCTTGACTACAGTTCAGCATTCAATAAGGTAATTCCCTCCAGGCTCGATAAGAAGCTCAGAGACCTCGGCCTTCACCCTGCCTTGTGCAGCTGGATCCTGGACTTCCTGCCAGATTGCCTGCAGCTGGTAAGAGTGGATCCCCACCTCTGCCCCTCTGACCATCAACACAGGAGCCCCTCAGGGCTGTGCACTAAGCCCCTTCCTTTACTCTCTGTATACCCATGTTTGTGTCGCCACCCACAGCTCCAATCTGCTAATTAAATTTGCTGACAACACTACACTGATTGGCCTAATCTCAAATAATAATGAGGCAGCCTGCAGAGAGGAAGTCATCACCTTGACCCAGTGGTGTCAAGAAAATAACCTCTCCCTCAATGTCGCAAAAACAAAGGAGCGGGTTGTGGGCTACAGGAGGAATGGACACAGGCTAGCCCCTATTGGCATCAATGGATCTGGGGTTGAGAGGCTGACCAGTTTTAAGTTCCTCGGCACACACATCACCGCGGATATCACATGGTCTGTACATTCCAGCTCTGTGGGGATAAAAGCACAACTGCAGCTCTTTCACCTCAGACGGTTGAAGAAGTTTGGTATGGGCCCTCAAATCCTAAGAACTTTCTACAGGGGCATGATTGAGAGCATCCTGACTGGCTGCATCACTGTCTGGAATGGGAACTGTACTTCCCTCAATTGCAGGACTCTGCAGAGAGTGATATGGACTGCCCAGCACAACTGTAGATGCGAACTTCCCACTATTCAGGACATTTACAAAGACAGGTGTGTAAAAGGGGTCCAAAGGATCACTAGGGACCTGGGTCACCCCAACCCCAAACTGTTCCAGCTGCTACCATCCGGGAAATGGTACCGCAGCATAAAAGCCAGGACCAACAGGCTCCGGGACAGCTTCTTCCACCAGGCCATCAGACTGATTAGTTCATGCTGACACAACCGTATTTCTTTGTTATATTGACTGTCCTGTTGTACATACTATTTATTATAAGTTATTATAAATTGCACATTGTACATTTAGATGGAGACATAACATAAAGATTTTTACTCCTCATGTACATGAAGGATGTAAGTAACAGTCAATTCAGTTCAAGTTTATTTGGCATAGATAGATAATCAATATCCTTTTCCTAAGGACAAAATGCCTATCCTGGGACATGCATTTCAGGTGGGGGGGGCGGAATTCATAGGAGATGTGCGGGGGAAGTTTTTCAGACAGTGATGGATGCCTGGAATGTGTTGACAAAGGTGGCAGCGCATTCCAGAACTCACCACAGCATAACTATGATAGAGGTGTTTGATAGGCTCTTAAATAGAGACATAAATGTGCACAGAATGAAGGGAAAAGGAATGGTGAGGGCAGAAAGTATTAGTTTAGCAGGCTTTTAATAGCTAGTTTAATTATTTTGATAAAACATTGTGGCTCAAAGGCCCTCTTCCTGTGCTGTAGTGTTCGATGTTCCATAAACTATTGGTTAATCTCACTATTGCAAAACAGTCACCCATGCTGATAAGAAGAATGAAGTACTATCAAGAAAGAATAATATAGATGTGTAAACTGAAAGATGGAGGAGAGATCAAAGGAGCTGTTTTTGACATTAAGCCAGAAGATGACAAACTGTAATAATACTATATTTCAATCAACCTGTCTCTTGCTTTGCAACAATGACTGCCCTTCAAAAATGCTGAATTGGTTGTAAATCACATTCCAAGAACATAACAAGTGCCACCCGCATAGGCGTTACATTTTCAGAACCAGGCTATTCTTTTACTTTCAACATTAGCTTCTCGTTAGGATTGAAGATAGACTGAGGTTGAGGACTTACCAGTAACGTTCTCATCACAAGACAAAAGCTTACGATTTGGATCAGTGTGATAATGAACATTGCTGATATTTAGAAGCATGGGTCGCTGGTAACACCAGTACTGTTAACAGCAATGTCATGGAGGAAAGTAATCATTCATATGTGTCTGCACTGGTGTTGAACATGCTTTTACCTGTCACTGGGGACAGAGTGGACCATAGAGTCAGAGCGATTAGAAACAGAACCTTCAGCCATTCACCTCAAGAGAATGGGCCACCCATTTCTTTTGATTTTTATACATCTTTAGAGATATCTTCAAAAATACTGCATATAGACATTTAGGTATACTCTTGACAAACCCAACACAAAATAATGAGTGATCAGATGCTTCTGACAAGATTCCCTGAATGGCGTTCAAGTATCTCATAGCCCCTGGCTGTTTGGAGGTTGCTGGTCTCCTGCCCAGAGCATCCCTTTGTTCAGATAAGGCCTTAGTTACCATGGTGATGGGCCCAGCGGCAGCCCATCTCCAATTATCACATAACTCCTGAAACCTTTCGTGCCACGTGCTCTGTTAATTAATTGTATATATTTGAAAAAGAACTGTTTTTTAACAGAGCCAGCCAATAAATCAATACTATGAACTTATCAATGTGCCCCTTGTCAGTCGTTCTTCCTACACAGACTCCTAGTTACTATGGAGACAGCCTTGGGTGCCACTCTGTAGTTATCTCTGCTGCCATAGAGACAACCCTGAAATTGAGTTTTTATTATCTAAATAATTAACACAAAGACTCCCGTGGTCTTGTAGCTTCTTGTCATAATGGGGCTATCTCATGGAGGTCCCATACTGTTGAAGCTGCTTGTTTAGCTACACCAGTCAGTTCTGACAAATTCAGCAAGCAGACACACACATTTGCCTTACAACATGCTTTATTAAATACAAGTTAACCCTGCAAGCTATTCACCTTGCACCTCATCAGCTTCTGAAGTTAGGCAGCACACTCAAAATGCTGGAGGAACTCAGCAGGTCAGGCAGCATCTGTGGAAAAGAATAAACAGCCAATGATTCAGACCGAGACCCTCCAACAAGACTGGAAAGAAGATAAGTTAGAGCAATAAGGTGGGGTGAGGAGAGGGCAAAGTACAAGGTGGTAGGTGATAGGTGAAGCCGGGAGAGGGGAGGGGTGAAGTAAAGAGCTGGGAAGCTGATAGGTGAAAGAGGCAAAGGGGCTGGAGAATGGAAAATCTGATAGGAGAGTGTAGAGGACTGCAGAAGAAAGGGAAGGGGGAGGAGCATCAGAGGGAGGTGATGAGCGGGTGAGGAGATGAGGTGAGAGAGGGAAATGGGAATGGGAATGATAAGGGGATGTTGCAATTACCGGAAGTTTGAGAAATCGATGTTCATTCCATCAGCTTGGAGGCTACCCAGACGGGATATAAGGTGTTGCTCCTCCATCCTGAGTGTGGCCTCATCGTGGCAGTAGAGGAGGCCCTGGACTGACATGTCAGAATGGGAATGGGAAGTAGAATAGAGCCGGGTGGCCACCAAGGGATCGTGCTTTTCCAGCGGATGGAGCATGGTGGCTCGGCAAAGCAGTTTCCCAATTAATGTCGGGTGTCACTGATATCCAGGAGGCCACACCTCAACCACTGGATACAGTAGATGACCCCAACAGACTCACAGGTGAAGTGTCGCCTCACCTGGAAGGACTGTTTGGGACCCTGAGGTAGTGAGGAAGGAGGTGTTGGGGCAGGTATGGCACTTGTTCTGCTTACAAGGATTAGTACCAGGTGTTGAGGACAAGGGGAACCCTATCCCTGGTCGAGTGACAGGAGGATGGTTTGAGGGCAGACATGTGCGAAATGTAAGAGATGTGGGTGAGGACAGCATTGATGGTGGAGGAAGGAAAGACGCTTTCTTTAAGGAAAGAGGACATCTCATTAGTTCTGGGATGAAAAACCTCATCCTGCGAGAAGATGCAGTGAAGACAGAGGAACTGAAAGAAGGGGATATCATTTTTACAAGTGACAGGGTGGGAAGAGGTTAAGTCCAAGTAGCTGTGAGAATTAGTGGGTTTGTAAAAGATATCAGTTGATAAGCTATCTCCAGAGATAAAGACAAAGAAATCAAGAAAGGAAAGGGAGGTGTTAGAAATGGACCAGGTAAATTTGGGGGAATGGCGGTTGTTGGAGGTAAAGTTGATGAAGTCAATGAGCTCAGCATGGGTGAAGGAAGAAACCCCACTGTAGTTGTTGATTTAGCATAGGAAAAGTTGGTGAGTGACACCAGTGTAGACTTGGAACATAGACTGTTCCACATGGCCGACAAAAAGGCAGGCATAGTTGGGACCCATGCGAGTGCCCGTGGCAACACCTTTGGTTTGGAAAAAGTGGGAGGAGCCGAAGGAGAAATTATTGAGAGTGAGTACCAGTTCTGCCAGATGGAGGAGAGTGGTGGTGGACGGAATAGGTTGGGTCTGTTACCTAAGGCCCTCGTGATGGGGGATGGGGTGTATAGGGTCTGGATGTCCATGGTGAAAATGAGATGATTGGGGCCAGGGAACTTGAAGTCATTGAAAAGATCAAGAGTGTGTGAAGTGTCACAGATGTAGGTAGAAAGGGACTGAACCAGGAGGATAAAACTAAGTCAAGGCATGCAGATATAAGTTCAGAGGGGCAGGATCAAGCAGAAACAATCGGTCTACCTTGACAGGCAGGTTTGTGGATCTTGGGTAGCAGATAGAAACAGAACGAACTATAAGGTTACTGACAGTGGGTGGGAGATCCCCAGAGTTAATAATGTCAGTAATGGTGACAGTGATAATGGCCTGGTGCACCTTAGTGAGGTCCTCCCCAGAGCTAATAAAGTCAGTGATAGTGCGGACTTCTGAAGTTAATTCATAATTTGTGCAGTTTCTGTGTGCTTAGCAAACATAAATCAAAGGTTTAAAACAAAATTCCTTGCTGGTGTATCATTTTTGAATTGTTTTTGGCATCTGGACATCACTAGCAAAGCTAATGTTTAATTTCCATCGGCACTTGACCTTGAGAAGCTGGTGGTGAGCTGTAGCCTTTCTGGTGAAGATGTTCAAAAGAAGGGAGCTCCTGGATTTGGAAGCAGTGACAGTAAAGGACTGGTGATATATTTCAAAATCAGAATGTGCTGGTCTTTGAGGGCTATTTGCTTGTTCTTCTTGGGTACAGTATGTGAGCATAGAAGATAGTGTTGGGATGGCTTAAGTGAATGATTACCATCAATTTTTTGGAAGGTACACATTTTGCAGTCACAGTGCATCAATGGAACAGGAATTGAATGTTTGCAGTGGTTGATGCCATTGCAATTAAGCGAAATAGTGTTAAGCTGTTTCAGTCATAGAGTCATAGAGCACCTTTACAGGCCCTTCAGCCCATCTAATCCATGCCAAACTATTATTCTGCCTGGTCCCATCGATCTGCACCTAGACCATAGCCCTCCATACCACTCCTATCCATGCACTTATTCAAATTTCTTTTAAGTGCTGAAGTCAAACCTGTATCCACCACCTTGTTCCATCTTCTTTTCTGAGTGAAGAAGTTCCCAGTCACGTTCCCCTCAAACATTTCACCTTTCACTCTTAACCCATGACCTCTAGTTCTAATCTCACCCAACTTCAGTGGCAAAAGCCTGCATGTATTTAACTCATAATTTTGTATACAATACCTCGGTGAAATCTCCCCTCATTCTCCTACACTGCAGGGAAAAAAGTCCTAGCCCATTCCACCTTTCCCTATCACTCAGGTCCACAAGTGCCAGCAATATTCCTGTAAGTTTTCTCTGTACTCTTTCGATCTTAATGATATCTCTCCTGCAGGTAAATGGCCAGAACTGCACACAGTACTCCAAGTTATGTGTTCAACCTGCACAAGTGGAGAATATTCCAATGCAATCCTGACCTGTGTCTTTTACTTGGTGGAGTGATAAAGTGAATTACTCAGCGCAGGATACGCATCCTGCTCTTCTAGGCACCATACGTAGATATCAAACCACCCAGCCCGCCCTCCAGGATACTGATAGTGTGGAGTTATCAAGAGTAATGCCTTTGAACGTGAAGGGCTGATGTTTGGGCTCAGTCTCTCTCTCTTGCTGGAGATGGCTATCATCTGGAACTTTTATGACATTGATGTTACCTGCGATTTTATTAGTCCCAGCATGAATTTTGACTATGTTTATCTGAATGCAGACATAAAATGTTTTTATTGCTGTGGATTGGAGGTGATTGGAAGGAAGGAGATACCGAAGCCTGAAGGAACATACTCAGCAATTCAGGAACAGGTTCTTCCCTTCTGCCATCCAATTTCCATATGGGCACTAAACCCGTGAACACTACTGTTTTAATTCTGTTTTTGCACTGCTTATTTTAACTTCACTATTTAATAGACATATATATATAGTTAATGTAATTCAGTTTTTTCTCTACATTTATTTATCATGTATTTCATTGTACAGCTGCCATAAGGTTAACAAATTTCACAATATATACCGGTAATATTACACCTGATTCTGATTCTGAGTTTGAATATAATGTAAGCAACCAAGAACAACCTGGTTTCTGATCTTAAAATTAAAAGACAGTCGTTGATGCCATCGTCTACCTGTTGAACTGTGTCTACGCCCATCTGGACAAGCCAGCGAGCACTGTGAGGGTCATGTTTTTTGACTTCTCCAGTGTGTTCAACACCATCCGCCCTGCTCTGCTGGGGGAGAAGCTGACAGCGATGCAGGTGGATGCTTCCCTGGTATCATGGATTCTTGATTACACCTGACTGGCAGACCACAGTACGTGTGCTTGCAACACTGTGTGTCCGACAGAGTGATCAGCAGCACTGGGGCTCCACAGGGGACTGTTTTGTCTCCCTCTCTCTTCACCATTTACACCTCAGACTTCAACTACTGCACAGAGTCTTGTCATCTTCAGAAGTTTTCGGATGACTCTGCCATTGTTGGATGCATCAGCAAGGGAGATGAGGCTGAGTACAGGGCTACGGTAGGAAACTTTGTCACATGATGTGAGCAGAATTATCTGCAGCTTAATGTGAAGAAGACTAAGGAGCTGGTGGTAGACCTGAGGAGAGCTAAGGTACCGGTGATCCCTGTTTCCATCCAGGGGGTCAGTGTGGACATGGTGGAGGATTACAAATACCCGGGGATACGAATTGACAATAAACTGGACTGGTCAAAGAACACTGAGGCTGTCTACAAGAAGGGTCAGAGCCGTCTCTACTTCCTGAGGAGACTGAGGTCCTTTAACATCTGCCGGACGATGCTGAGGATGTTCTACGAGTCTGTGGTGGCCAGTGCTATCATGTTTGCTGTTGTGTGCTGGGGCAGCAGGCTGAGGGTAGCAGACACCAACAGAATCAACAAACTCATTCGTAAGGCCAGTGATGTTGTGGGGATGGAACTGGACTCTCTCACGGTGGTGTCTGAAAAGAGGATGCTCTCTAAGTTGCATGCCATCTTGGTCAATGTCTCCCATCCACTACATAATGTACTGGGTGGGCACAGGAGTACATTCATCCAGAGACTCATTCCTCCAAGATGCAGCACAGAGCGTCATAGGAAGTCATTCCTGCCTGTGGCCATCAAACTTTACAACTCCTCCCTTGGAGGGTCAGACACCCTGTGCCGATAGGCTGGTCCTGGACTTATTTCATAATTTACTGGCATAATTTACATATTACTATTTAACTATTTATGGTTCTATTACTATTTATTATTTATGTTGCAACTGTAACGAAAACCAATTTCCCCCTGGAATCACTAAAGTATGACTATAACTATGACTATGACTATGATAAAGGAGATTGTTGGACTTCGGACACTGATCGAAAGATCACCAATAAATCCAGGAATAATTGATCTCCATCAACCACAATTATCTTTTGCTGTGCAGGACTTGACTTCAACCATTGCAATATTTTCCTCATGGATTCTGTTTTACTGGAGTTCCTAAATGCAGCATATTATCAAATCTTAATGCTGGAGATAGTTGCTCTCACTTCATTTCTGGAATTTAGCTTTTGTTTCATGCTTAGACCAAGGCTGTGATGATGTATGAGCCCAGTGATCCTAGCAAAACTCATAATGAACAGGCTTTGGGGAGTAACTTCACCAGAGAGCATTGTCAAAGACACATTCCATCACTGTGATATTCTGCAAGTCTGTTTAATTAAATTTTAAACAATGGTTTCTGCAAAGATCTTGATCAAGCCTCCTATTTACTGACTTATCTATCCAGTAAGTCAAATCACTGATCTATTTAGCTGTACAACATTAATTATTGACAACCAGTGAATGCATTGTATAAATTATAGAAAGTTGCTTCCCACATTTTAGCTTAGAACAGTTACTACTAAAAAACATAGTTAAAGAAAGAAACATCAGCTTTATTTGTCACATGTATATTGAAGTATACAGTGAAATGCATTGTTTTGCATCAACAACCAAAACAGTTTCAGGATTGTGCTGGGGGCAGCCTGCAAATGTCGCCATGTTTCTGGCACCAACATAGCGTGCCCACAACTTACAAACCCTTACTAATCTGTATGTTTGAGACCATGAGAGGAATTCGAAGCACCAAGAGGAAACCCGTGCAGTCGTGGGGAGAATGTACAAACTCCTTAAAGACAGCAGTGGGAATCAAATCCCAAATGGGGATCACTGCCACTGTAAAGCAACTGTGCGAACCACTATGCTGCCCGTGACACAAATAGTCGAATTTTTCAGTAAAACTGCTCTGTCTTGGAAGTGGAATTTACTGCTTTTTGATCCATAAACCATGCATTATGTTTGTGCTGATTGCCTAGACCCCCTGCAAAAATTCATAACATTGGGCAAATGTACATTTATCCTGTGACATCATTAGTAGCGCAGTTATTGCCAAAGAATCCACAGCCAATCCAAGGTGAGTCATGCACAAGAGCATCCAGGCCAATAGATGCAGTTCCACCTTGGAATAATCATTAATATGATATACCCCTGACTTTTATATCTCTGAGACCAAATTTGTTATTTTGATATATCCAATGTTATGTTCTGCTTTGTATGGGCAGTAATTCCTATGCGCTTCTCTCAGGGATATATTTAGTTGGGAGAAAAGCAAGTATTCAGTGCAAAAAAGGGTATCTGCAGAAAAACAGTCAGATCTTCTCCTTTACTTCACTGTTGAATGCTGTTCTTAAAAGTATCTTAATTCCTTATAATGTACAAGAATTTACTTCAACAGATCAAAGAGTTGCAAAACATGCAACACACACAAAATGCAGGTGGAACGCAGCAGGCCAGACAGCGTCCATAGGAAGAAGCACGGTGGACGTTTCGGGCTGAAGGGTCTCGGCCTGCTGCGTTCCACCAGCATTTTGTGTGTGTTGAGTTGCAAAACATGATTGTTCTGACTCAAAACAAAGATATGGTTAAACTCAGAATTTTAGGTGCTGCAAGAAACAAGGTCAATTTAAAGTTTTTTTTGCTTTCTTTCATGAATTTTGATTTCTATTTTGTGAAACCATTGTACTTCACGTTTCTCCGAATTCACTTTACTGCGCCGTTATAAATCACATTAAGGATTGAAAAGTGGAAATCAAAACTGTTGTGTATTTAATCTTTCAGTAATATTTGAGTAATCTTGTAAGTATGTTGATTATGCATTCTTATTTTTTTTAATGATTCATTATGAGTTATATGTATAAATACGTGAATTGCATATGTCATTACACCACCAGGTGATACGTGCTCACCTCACATTAAGTAAACACGAAGTTAGAGTCAGATTTCGGACTCCAGTGTCTTTCTTTGAACTAGTTTAATGTTTTGAAGTTACAATACATAGCCCTGGTGATGAGTTATTTTTAAAATGAACTCAAGGTGGCTGTGCACTTGTTGAAGTGCAGCAAGACACTCGAACTAAAAAAAATGCAGTGCAAAGTGATGAGTAAAATATACAGCATGTGCAGGCTGTCAAGTTAAAAACAAAGGAATTCACAGGTTCATAAAGAGTGATAATTATCGTTAAAAAAAGCAAGTGAAAAATAGACACATTTGATTACACAAGAGATAACTGGAATATGTATACTGAGTAATTCAACAATATTTTGAAACAATTGAAATAACCAATAAGAAACAAGTACCAATTTTGCTGAGTGCATTGGGTTTAAAGGCATACAGTTTGCTTTGAAGTTTAACTGCTCCAACCAAATCAGCAGAAATGAACCTTACTGACATTGTCAAAGTAATGCAGGAACATTTAGGACCAAAACCATTGTTGATTACAGAATGCTTTAGCTTTCATATGTGGAATCGAAGGGAAAGGGAATGCATTGCAGTGTACGTGGTTGAATTAAAGTGATTGTCAGTTCAGTAATGGGCTTAAAGATACACTAAGAGATGGTTAAATAGGAGGAATCTTGCAAGAAGGCATTCAAAAATGGTTCCTAAGTGAAGCACAATTTATGCCATTTCAATGGAAACAGAAGATCAGAAACATAATTGAGTTGTAGTCAGGAATGAAAGAGAGTGTAAGCAAAATTGCAGCATCTAAACAGAAAATGGCCTGGCAAAACAAATTGTGATACCACTGTGGCAACTCCAGACCAATGCAGATTTAAAGATAAAACTTGCAGAAAATGCAACAAAGTAGGATACATACAAGGTGCATGTTGGGCAGACAAAAATAAAGAGTCTGCTCAAGAAAGAAAAGAAGATAAAAAGGTCAAGTTGCAGTTTCACAAAGAACACTAATCTGCGTGCTACTGCTGAAATATCTGATAATGATGAGAGCGAGGCAGGAGTGGATACCCTTGAGATTTACCATATGAAGAGAAATAATGGACAAGCAGGATGGCTTATGTCAGAAGTGAACAGCAAATTAATTAAAATAGAATTGGACACTGGTTCAGCTGTGTCAGTCATTCCACAAAATAAATTTAACAGCATTTCAAAGATACTAAACTGAAGCGTGCAGATATCCAACTAAGAACTTATACTGGAGAAAAGATAGCTCCTGTGGGAATGATGTTCATGACATTGAAATACAACCAAAAAGCCACATTGAGTTTGTAAATGGTAAAAATAGGAGGACCAGCATTATGGGGTGTGATTGGCTGAGACAACTACAACTTGATTGGAGATCCATCCACCATTTACATACCACATCCCCTGCAAAGAATTCAACTGAAAGTGAATTAAGAAAGGTACTGGATGATGCCATAACTGTCTCCATGAACTGTTACCCAACAGAGGACAAACAAGTGTTGGTTGCAATCTCTGTGCCCCTGGTTGGAAAGCATATTGGACTAAGGAAGGACCATGCTGCTCAGAGGAAGTGTGAAAATGACAAAAGCAGTGGTCTAACTACAACAGCTTTTGTACTCAACGTATCTGAAAAAGCTTCTGATATCTTAATCAAGCAGTTACTTACAAAATGTGGCTCAGTTTTATGCTGGGAGAGAGTTCAAGGAGCTTCGGAAAAATTGCAAGCATTCAGCTTTTGTGAGTATAAAGAACCAGAATCTAGTCTGCTTGCATTAAGGTCATTGGATGAACTTCAAATGGGAAACAAAAAGCTGTTTGTAAAAGTAAATGCAAAGACCAAAGCCCAGCTGGATAAATGGAGGGTCAAAAAGAAGGGAGTTAACGGAGATACAAAAACAGAGGATTTGTCAGATGATGTTGTGATTGAGGAAACCAAGAACAGGTCAGATCATAAAGGGATCAATTGAAGAATTAATAAGAGAACACTCCAGTGAACTCAATGCACCTTCCCAAGATCAAGATGCACAAACCAGAAGAAGACAAAGGAAGAAGAAGAAGTGTTGTCAGAACCATTTCCTGCAGTCTCAGGCTGAACTCTTACAAACACCATGTGTTTACTATGCTGTAGATGTCTGTGTATAGTAGTTGTATTACACTGCGTATATAGTTGAGATGCATTCTCTATTGAGTTGGAGTTTATAACTGAGCAGGGAGGAGTGTTGTGTATTTAATATTTTAGTAATATGTGAGTAATCTTGTAAATGTGTTGTTGATTAGGCATTCTTTGTTTAAGTAGTTCATTACAGGTTAAATGTATAAATATGTGAATTGCATACGTCATCACGCTACCACATGATACATGCGTGCCTCACTTAAAGAAAACCTGAAGTTAGAAGTACTTTCAAACTCCTGTGTCTTCCTTTGAACTAGTTTAATGCTTTGAATTTCTAAAACATAACAAAACTCCTGTCTTCTGTCAGAGCATTCCAAAGGGAGGTGCATCAGTACCAAGGTGCCAGAAGTCCAGTCACCATGAAGACTTCTCTGTGTCTGATCAGCTAACGCCACAATCCAGAGGTTCAGTAACAGAATGGAAAAGCCTACAAAAAGTGTGGATACAGCCCAGTCTATCACAGAAGAAACACAGAGCAAATCTCCAAGGAGCACTGCCACAGGAAAGTAGCATCCATCATCAAAGAATTACCACCATCCAGGCCATGGTCTTTTCTCACAGCTGCCCATACCTCCTGTGTCTGGAAGGAGGTACATGAGCTTTAGGTCCCATACAACCAGTTTCAGGAACAGTTACTACCCGTCAACCATCAATCTCCTGAACTATTGTGGATAACTTTACTCACTTTAAATCTGAACTGATTCCAAGTGGGCACCAAATGGTTAAGGCATTCGAATAACGATCTGAAGGTCGTGAGTTTGAGCCCCAGCAGAGGTAGCGTGTTGTGTCTTTGAGCAAGGCACTTAATCACACAGTGCTCTGCGACGACACTGCTGCCAAGTTGTATGGGTCCTAATGCCCTTCCCTTGGACAACATCAGTGTTATGGAGAGGGGAAACTTGCAGCATGGGCAACTGCTGGTCTTCCATACAACCTTGCCCAGGCCTGCGCCCTGGAGAGTGAAGACTTTCCAGGCACAGATCCATGGTCTCGCGAGACTAACGGATGTCTTTTAAAGATTCCACAAACTGTGGGCTCAATTTCAAGGACACTACAACTCATGTTCTCAGTATTATTTATTCATTTATTTATTTATTATTTTATAAAATTTTTTGTTTTTGCACAGATTGTCTTCTTTTACAAAACTTTTTTTCAGTCTTTTGTTGGTGTGTAGTTTTTCATTGATTCTATTGTATTTTTTTTGTTTCTACTGCGAATGCCTGCAAGAAAATGAATGTCAGGGTTGTATATGGTGACATACATGTACTTTAATAATAAATTTACTTTGAAGTTTGAACCTACACCTCTGCATGAGGTGTGGAGAGAGCATAGACAGTGATCCTAGGTAACAGGTCTGGTCCAAGGATGATTCTTCCTCCATGCACTTTCCATTTCAATTTGTTTCTTCAAGTTTTTGGATTTAGTTCTTGCAATTATACTTCTTGTTCTTTATAATCTTTCTTTAAGCAGTATTTCGTATTTTCCAAATTTGAAGGTTCCACTGTAATATCACAGCTAATTTCAAAACTAGCAACCCAATCTTACAAAAGGAGATTCTATTGTGAATTCCGCAGCCTGACATCTGAAGGTGAAAGATGAAGAAGATCCAATAATGTAGAATCTGCACATTCTTTTGTATTGCTGCTTTCTTAGGCAAATAATAGAGGTGAGCTCTCAGCAGAAAAATATTATTAAAAGCAGTAACATTCAAATCAAGAATGGTGACAGGTACAGCAATATATCGATGTCATGCTACACTGCACATTAAGTTTTTAACAGTATCCTTACACTGACATACTGCACATTGCATCTACTTTAATAAAAACAAATATATCCATAAAAACAGAAAGTTACATGATAGGTTATATATTTGTATAATTGATCGTAATTTAGGCAGTTATAAATCCAATTGATCCACACTGTCTTTCTAATATCTGAGAGATGCTCAATTGAAAAGTTGCTTATGTCATTCCTGTAATGTCCACTCCAGTAGCCTGTCTTTGAGCTGATTCTTCAAACCAATGATTTTTCTTTCCTCAGGAGTCAATACAAGCCAGTTTATCACTTAATCTTGTCACCAGTTGTAGTGTGTATGGAGGTGGTCTGTAAAGCAGACTAGGAAATAAAATCTACTGCCTCTCAAGTCAACAGCAGGAGCTTCAAAATACTAACGAACAGCAATCAATAATGATTCAGGATGAGAATTTTCAGTTTAGAGTTCCTCCTTAAACCTGTTGGGAAATGAGAGTCTGTGGATATTGCAACTCCTCTAATTAGGCTTGATTTAATTTCCAAAAACCTGTCAATAAATATCGACTCAAAATTCTATCAATCAATCTCAAAGTTGTGAAAATTGACAGCTGATCCTGCAATTAGAAAATAAAATGGCTTAAGGGGCAAAAGCAATAAATACTCATTAGAGGAGCTGAATTAGCACAGTGAAATTATTAACTATCCCTTCTCAGAAATCTATACTGAAATTGCTATTGTATTAAATTACACGGGAAATCCTATAAGAAATCCAAAACAAAGTAATTAAGTGTGCGGAGTGTTAGTTGTAATCCTAATAGTAACTTAAAAAATACTAAATTAGTTTGATAAAGGATATATACAGATAAGAACCTACAATGATCTCTTGAAAGGGAATCTACCTGAAAATGCAAAATTACTACCATCAGGGAAATGGTACAAGAGCCTGAATATTCACTCTCAATATTCTAGCAACAGTGGTTTCCCCTCTGCCATCAGATTTCTGAGAACACTGTGACCCATGAACACTTTTCAGACGACCTGTCATGGGACAAGCACGTAAGTGCAATTATGGTGATAGTAGGGCAGTGCCTCCACTTCCTTAGAAGTTTGTGAAGATTCAGCATGACATCTAAAACTTTTACAAACTTCTACAAATGTGTGATGGAGAGTATATTGACTGGCTACATCACAGCCTGGTATGGAAACACTACTGCTCTTGAACGGGAATTCCTACAAAAAGTAGTGCACACAGCCCAGTCCATCATGGATAAGGTGCTCCCCACCACTGAGCACATCTACATGGAGCATTGTTGCAGGAAAGCAGCATCCATCGTCAGAGGCCCTCACCACCCAGGTCATGCTCTTTTGTCATTGTTGCCATCAGGAAGAAGGTGCAGGAGCCTTGGGACTCACACCACCAGGTTCAGGAACATTCATTACCTCCCAACCATCAGGCTCTTGAATCAGAGGGGATAATCACTCAACTTCACTTCCCCCATCACTGAACTGTTCCCACAACCTATGGACTCTGTGACGGTAGGCACCTAGTAAACACACTCCTTAAAACTCACAAACAAGCATTGCCTTGTCATTCTGCTGTCTTTGAGGTGACTGTATACACTTTAATATCTTACCCAGTATGTCCACTATTTCCCTCTGTACTGCTACTTACATTCAGAGTCAGACTCCAAAGTTTAGTTTAATTCTAAACCAAGCTGATGCACACAAGTTGGATTTACGGTACCTCTCCTGCATACCCAATGGAATATTCCACTTCTTTAGTAATGTGGATGTGTAAATGTGTAGATATTGTTTGTATACTGTATTTAAGGTAGATACCAGTTTATTTTGTAATATGAATATAACTACATGATGCAGGGTACATCATATTCTAATTCATGTGTAGTCTTAAGTTTGTTGGTAATGAAAGATGATATGTCCTTATACCTAAAAATAAGCTCTTCACTCTCAGTAATGGAGAGACACAGAAACTGCCAGTTCACACTGGACAAAAATAAATACTGAACTGTTATTGTGCTTTCTGGTAGATAACATTTTGTAAATATCGGCAGTTTTCTTTTCACTATTTTCACTAATAGACACCTAATAAACACTCTTGCACTAAAGTGCTAAGCAACTCCAGCCATTTTTCCTTTGGTCATAACCCGGGTGTCCAACAGACTCACTGTCAAACACTCTTCATCTCATGTTCTTAATATTTATTACTTAATTATTATCATTATTATTTCATTTTCTTCTTTTGTGTTTTCACTGTCTGTTGTCTTTTGCGCACTGCTTTCCGCCCTGTTGGGTGCAGACTTTCACAGATTTTTATTCTGGTTTATTGGGTTTACAGAGTATGCCCATAAGACAACAAATCTCAGGGTTGTAGATTTGGAGATATATATGTGCTTTGATAATAAATTCACTTTGAACTTTGAACATTACCTCACAATTTTGTTCTCTTTTTGCACTATATGTTTTAACATATATATCTTACTGTAACTTAAAAATATAGATATATATATCACTGTACTGCTGCCAGAAAACAACAAATTTCAGATCATACTGTTTATCAGTAATAATAAATTGGAATTGTGAAAATTGTCAGTCTGAGGGTTTGACTGGGTAGATATGAAGAGGATGTTTCTCCTTGAGTAGGAAACATCTCTAGAATAAAAGGTTGGACATTTAATATGCAGATGCGAATGAAACCATTCCCTCAGAGGAATGTAATTTTTTAGGAAGATTCAATGTTGACATGTACAGAATTTTGGCCAATAGGAGAGCCAATAGGCAAGAAAATAGCGAGAGCAAGACCATATCAACTTACAGTATTAAATGGAAAAATAGGCTCAGAAGACTGAATGATCTATTTCTATGCTTTTTGTTTGTTCTTACATTCCTTGAGATTGAACTTCTTTCTATTAATTTTTGGAAGTGATGGGGGACTCTATTACGGGAGGGCACGACTTAAGGATTGAAGGGTGCCCATTCAAAACAGAGACGCGAAGAAATTTTTTTAGCCAGAGGGTGGTGAATCTATGGAATTTGTTGCCATGGGCAGCAGTGGAGGCCAAGTCTTTGGGTGTATTTAAGGCAGAGATTGATAGGTATCTGAGTAGCCAGGGCATCAAAGGTTATGGCGAGAAGGCGGGAGAGTGGGACTAAATGGGAGAATGAATCAGCTCATGATAAAATGGCGGAGCAGACTCGATGGGCCATATGGCCGACTTCTGCTCCTTTGTCTTATGGTCTTATGGTTTCTATAAAGATTTGTGGTTTTTCTCAATATTTTAAAAATCCAAAATAAATGCAATAGAATGGCAGATTTTAATGAAAAATTCTATTTAGCAAATGTAGTTTGATTTTCACTGGCAGTTGACTTTCTTATTGTTTAATTTGTTTTCTGCTACGAGAGTTTCCCCTTCACTTCTCTTACCTTGACCAAAATATCATTTTGCTTTTTTTCATGTTCTCAAGCTTTTCATCCACGTAGCTCTTTGGGCACTCAGTTTACAGTAGATCGGTTTGACATCAGTTCTATTCCACATGCATGCCATGATCATGTGATCTGGACCACCCATGCCCACGACCATTAACTCAAACACTGGCCATCACAGCACAACATGCATTGCATCTGCCCAGAGACATCTAAACCTCTCGTAGAACAGCCTCACTTTACTTTGCATGCCAGCTGTCCTTTCTCATCATCTACTTATTTGTATTCTTGGCCAATATTAACTAACAAGTTAATATAACTTTTTAGTCAACAGACTAAAGTTCAACCCATATTTTAGTGTAATGTGCCACGCAATTCACACAAGTGGAGATACAGTACTATGTCAATTTTGCTTTATCAGTCTGATTCACATCTCAAAATCTTTTTACCTCAAAGTATTTGGGTCCAACCTCAAATGCAAAGGATGTTACTGCTTTTAAAGAAATCTTGAAAGGGGAACTCAAATCCTTTTTGCAGACCAATGTCAAAATCACTGGAAGAATGAAAAATTGGTCATCTTACACAGTTCAGTCAACTAACAGTTTCACCATTATCAGCACTAATAATTGAGAGGTATTCCATGGTGATGGCTATCTGTGCTTTGTCTATCCAATTTTTAGTTGGTTTCTGTTGTCAATGGAAAAGGTTATTAAAATTATCAGCATGTATTTCTCAATTAACCCTTCATTTCTTGAAGTGACATTTCTGACCACAAGTGTTGGTCTTAATCTGTAAACTGTAGTTAGACATTGATCACCTTGAAAAGTCAGGGATCAAATACCTGCAAATATCATTGTATATTTAACATAGGGTCAATACACAACTGAAGACTTCAAGCAATTTGAAGAAATGCTGTTTCACTTTTGCAATAAAGCATACTTGAAAATCTGGCACAATGCATAAATAACTTCCACTTGAATAATACCTAATGCAGATCATTTCTTGGTATCTTAAACTACCTGTATTCTTGGGAAGAACATCATGATTAACTTCTGGTTACAGTAATAGTGACTTTAATTAGAGTAGCAATAAAACAATGAGACTGAGACCAATTCAATATTTCAGTTGACTGATTGTTAGCCACAGAATCAACATTATGAAATGTCATTCCACTACTGTATGTTTCCAAATGTGAGTCTCATCCAATACATCACCTTGAGATGTGCTTACTCCTTGCATGACATCTGAAAAACTAATTTCATAGGGTAACTCTCATTGACTGAGCTTTCTAAAGTAAAGCATTACCAGATATTTGTACTCTGTCTGACGTAGTTGTTAGGCCACAAGACATAGGAGCAGAATTGGGCCCTTTGGCCCATCAAGTCTGCTCCGCCTTTTCATCCTAGCTTACTTATTATGTCTCTCAATCTTTCCTGTAATCCTTGATGATGAAGAACCTATCAACCTCTGCTTTATATATACCCAATGGTGTGGCCTTATAGTGAAGACAATTTGGCAAATTAAGTTCATGCATTTGTTTCCACTTTTAAATTATTGTATTTTTACAAATGAGCAAAGTTTAGTCTATTGCATAACAGGAAAGTGTCATAATTTTAGTTGGTAGAACAGTAGTCAGCACACAGTTGCAAACGATGGGAACTCCACAGATAAGCTCTCTCGTTAGCATGTAGAACAGAAAAGCACTCTAGACATTTGGTATTGGTATTGCTATTTGATCCTCCACAATATTCCGCGTGGGAATTTAAATTGGAGGTGGCAGTGGTCGAGGTCGAGTTGCAAACCCGGCACGGATGGAGAGCACGCTCGGGGGCGGTCTGAAACTGGATCGAACTCGGGAATCTCCGTCCTCGAGCCCGGTGCTGATCTCATTGCGCCACAAGCCGACCTGGCGTTTAGAGGAGTTACAGAAGGACAACACAAGCACAGGAAAAGGCAGAAGCTCCAAAAGCTTTGCTGCCATGCTGTAGTTAGGAATAATATCACAAAGTCAGAACAGGAGCTTTCGGAGTTCAATACCACCAATGCAATATCTTGCAGGCCGCATTATCTGCCACTTGGTTATCCCATGTTAACCAGAGGATGGTCAAGAAGCAGGAGTCAGAGAGGTGCAAATAAAACTTCACAGATTGAAGGGTTTACTGTCTTAAAGTGTAGTTGGACTGTGAAGGACAGGGAAGATTGAGAATTCTAAAATTAACACATTTCCCCTGAGGTTGGGTGAACTAGAACTAGAGGTCATGGGTTAGGGGTGAAGGGTGAAATGTTTAAGGGGAACATGAAGGGAAACTTCACTTTGGGTGGTGTGAGTGTGGAACAAGCTGCCAGTGGAAGCGATGGATGCAGGTTTCATTTCGACATGTAAGAGAAGTTTAGATGAGAAAATGGATGGGAGGGGCATGGAGAGCTATGGTCCAGTTGAAGGTCAATGGGGCGGGGCACAGACCGGATGGACTGAAGGGCCTGTTTCTGTGCTGTACTCTTCTACGACTCTGTGACATTGTTAGGACAGCAGGCACAGAACTGTTGAGTAAATGGGATATTGTGAGTGAACTCACAGGTAACAGAGTTCTGATGCCCTCAAAGCTATGGGCAATAAAAGAAGGAAAGCTAGCTAAAAGTAATTTGGAAGGTTGCGAGGTAACAGAGGCACAGATGTGCGACAGTTGTACAGCCTGCTGATGAAATATGTATTCTCTGGACAACCTTTCTCACATTCTTAGAATCTCTCTCCAAATAGTATCAATAGCTTGCTATACATCTTTCTCCCATATACAGATATAAAGTATATCAAACTTTCCCTTAACTATACCAATGCTGACCCCTTTTATGGTAATGACATCTTTGCTTCTAGCATCATCTGTATCAGGAAGTTCTTCATACCAATTTATCTTATCATACTAGCCAGCAACTGATATATACAGATACTGTATTGGATTTTGTTCTGAAGGAAATAATGCTATTTAACACTTCTATTTGCACTTATAATTTTTCTAATAAGCTTTGTTTTATAACTAGCAAGTAACTGTGCTTATTTGGTTGGAATAATGCACAATTGAATAAGTCATGAAAGAATTTTTTATACGGTTCTAAATGAAAAATGCAGACTTTCTCTGCAACAACCGTTAATCCAAATTGTATTCTTTATGCACCATGATGACCTTTCTGCTTCTTTTACGAGATATCTCCATGTGCAGCAATGTAATTTGTTGCCAATTAGTACTGAATTCTAGGCTGTTCTTTGGACTTGGCTGATACATGATAGAAATTGGATTTCATAATTATTAAAAGCAGCAGGCATTCATCCTGTTAGCCTGGACAGGATTCAAATCTCCATTAGTCACAGAACACTGTTCTTTATCACTGCTCCATTCATTGCTTCAATAATACATGTCCTTAATACACAACTTGGGTGAGAAACAATGCACATCAAGTAATTGAATTTGTATGTTATCTTCTATTTTTTTTGCAGGATAAAATCTTTTAATGATAGTTCTCAGCGAGGAACGATACCATTATTTGAAACTTGAGCAGTGAGATATTTGGAATCAGTTCAGCTGAGAAGCTATTGAAACGGGTGTCAGCTCTAGTAATTAGTAAAGTAAGTTAGATAACAAAGTGACTTTTACTTGATCTGGGCAGTCGTTATTAAGAAGCAGAAGTCGTATAACATATTTTCAAGCACATTGGTCGAAACACAGATGAAATGGTGACAATTTTTGATCTTGGTGCTGAATTAGACTTCTCATAGACCATTGTTTAAGTGCCTGTAATAACAGTCACAAAATAACAGTTATACTTGCAACGTATTAACATTGCCAAATAATTCTGTATTATTATAATAAGGTTATTGATACATGATTTTCTTACATCTGAATTGACGCATAAACCAACTTTATATCTTCATGAATTTAGTATCACCACCACTGCACAGAGCCACTGTGACTTCAGATGCTCTTACTGCATCCTAACAATCAGCACATCACTTTCCTTGAAAGTTCTAAAGTCATTCTTAGTGTAGAGCAGGTCATATTGCCAAATGAAGGCAATTATTTGGCCTACTATTCTATTATCAATTGGAATGAATATTTGTAAGTGATTTTCAATAGGTTCAATAGGTACATTTAAGGTCAGAGAAATGTACACAATATACATCCTGAAATTCTTTTTCTTCACAAACATCCACGAAAACAGAGGAGTGCCCCAAAGAATGAGAGTCAGTTAAATTTTGGAACCCAAAGCCCCACCCCAGCTCCCCCCTCTCGTGTACAAGCAGCATCAAGGCAATGACCCCCCACCAAGAAAAAAGCGCATACTTGTGGAGATGTGTTGATAACATTGTTATATATTTGATACATAACATTAAATTTGTATCTCTACATGAGATGTCCAAGAGGTTAGCACTAACCTCTTCTGATAGGACAAGACAAAGATTGTCACTTTCCAATGCTTGTGTTTCCATTTCAGTTTACTACTAGTTAGAGAGATTATAAAATTTCACAGATTTGGTGGTTGTGCATTACTAGCTCCTTACCTGGAGATTCACCAGAATCACCTGAAGAAACAGCTCAAACAACTAAAAATAACTGTTTCCAATGTTTCTCTCGGGTTCCAGTGATCGTTTTCCATAGCTCCAGCAGAACGTTGGAAAAATACCACAGGAACTCAACCCCAAACTCTAGTGCAACTTTGTCCATTTCTCAACACGTACTTGTACTGAACATAAAAAAAAATTAATGCAACAAATAAAAAATATGAGTTGAAGAATTTTGAACATTTCCTTAAATTGTCTTCCACACTTTAGTACAGTTATTAGCTTATTGGTACAAAATGTAGCCAAAATCTAATGGTAAGGAGTGAAGCATCCAAGATAATCATTCCTTTAATGAGGCATGAACAGTAGTCTGAATGGTTGAGTCAGCGCAAATTTGAAAAGTTTCCATTTTAAGCTAATGTTTTTTCTCCCTGCCCTGTTTTACATTCCATTGGCTTCAATGGCAATCATTTACACTATCTGTGCTCACTGAAGTGTGTGGCTCTGGACTGGTCCATTAAAACAGACAGAAAATAACAGAATCAGGGAGTATTGAGAGGGAGAGGATGGTTCTGTATGTGAACTGTCCTTTTCCACATAGTCCTAGGTTGAATTCTGGAGCATAGTATTTAAAGTAGCTGCTTCCTCCAGCATAAAACATCTGCACAATCATTAAACAAGGAATCAGAATCAGAATCAGGTTTATTATCACCAACATGTGACGTGAAATTTGTTAACTTAGCAGCAGCAGTTCAATGCAATACATAAAATAGAAGAAAAAAATAAGTAAATCTTATTCAGTATACTTTATACAGTATACATATATTGAATAGATTAAAAACCATGCAAAAAACAGAAAATACTATAATTTTTTTTAAAAGTGAGGTAGTGTCCAAGGGATCAATGTCGATTTAGTAATAAGATGGCAGAGGGGAAAAAGCTGTTCCTGAACCGCTGAGTGTGTACCTTTAGGCCTCTGTATCTCCTACCTGATGGTAACAGTGAGAAAAGGGCATGCCCTGGGTGCTGGAGGTCCTTAATAATGGACGGTGCCTTTCTGAGACACTGCTCCCTAAAGAAGTCCTGGGTACTTTGTAGGCTAGTACCCAAGATGGAGATGTCTAAATTTACAAACCTCTGCAGCTTCTTTCGGTCCTATGCAGTAGCCCCCCGCCCCCCCATACCAGACAGTGATGCAGCCTGTCAGAATGCTCTCTTAAGTACATCTATAGAAGTTTTTGAGTGTATTTGTTGACATGCCAAATCTCTTCAAACTCCTAATGAAGTATCGCCGCTGTCTTGCCTTCTTTATAACTGCATTGACATGTTGGGACCAGCTTAGATCCTCAGAGACACCCAGGAACTTGAAACTGTTCACTCTCTCCACTTCCAATCCCTCTATGAGGATTGGTGTGTGTTCCTTTGTCTTACCCTTCTGAAAGTCCACAATCAGCTCTTTCGTTTTACTGAGGTTGAGTGCCAGGTTGTTGCTGTGGCACCACTCCACTAGTTGGCATATCTCACTCCTGCATGCCCTCTCGTCACCACCTGAGATTCTACCAACAACGATTGTATCATCTGCAAATTTATAGATGGTATTTGAGCTATGCCTAGCAACACAGTCATGGGTATATAGAGAGTAGAACAGTGGGCTAAGCACACACCCCTGAGGTGCGCCAGTGTTGATTGTCAGTGAGGAGGATATGTTATCACCAATCCGCACAGATTGTGGTTTTCTGGTTAGGAAGTCAAGGATCCAATTGCAGAGGGAGGTACAGAGGCCCAGGTTCTGCAACTTCTCAATCAGGATTGTGGGAATGATGGTATTAAATGCTGAGCTATAGTCAATGAACAACATCCTGACATAGGTGTTTGTTGTCCAGGTTGTCTAAAGCCGTGTGGAGAGCCATTGAGATTGTGTCGGCTGTTGACCTATTGTGGCGATAGGCAAATTGCAATGGATCCAGGTCCTTGCTGAGGCAGGAGTTCAGTCTAGTCATGACCAACCTCTCAAAGCATTTCATCACTGTCGGTGTGAGTGCTACCGGGTGAAACTGTCTCCTTGCTGCTATTCACCCTTTATATTCCGGAGTCTAGCAGAGTATCAGGAGCTCAATGGTGGTACTTTTCCCCTCATCTCTGTGGCATTATTTCAATCCACTCCTCCCAATACTTTCTCAAACATTATCAGTCTTGTCTTTCATTCCATTGCCCTGAGAGGCTGTAACAGAGCCATGGGAATTTCAAGAATACATTTAATAGAAATAGGTACATATAGAAATATTAAGAAGGGCCAACACTTTGTGAAGTTTATGAAGTAAATTCCCAATCTATATTTTTCTTGGATAATCTTATATGTCATCATGATTGGTAAAATGGTCGACTTGAAGTGGTTAGCACAGTGCTTTACAGCACCAGCAGTTGTTGATCAGGGTTCAAATCCCACCGCTGTTTGTAAAGAGTTTGTATGTTCTCCCATGACCATGTAGATTTCCTCCCGATGCTCCGGTTTCCTTCCACACTACAAAGATGTACAGTTTAAGTAAGGGTTATTGAGTTATGGGCATGATATGTTGGCACTGAAAGTGTGACAGCACTTGCAGGCAGACTGCCCCAAGCACAATACTTGGATGGTGTTGGTCATTGTATGTTTTGATGTTTCAATGCATACGTGACAAGTAAAGCAAACCTCTGCCAGCTGTGAAACCTTCTGTTAACAGCAAAGGAACAAAGTTAAATGCAACCACTATATTAAGCTTAGCCTATGATCCAAGTAAATAACAATTCAGATTAATACTTGCTTCAAGACTATAAATGCAGAGAGTGGTCTTCAATATGGCACCAGCGAACATCTTGACCAATGTCGACATACTGCATACAGTTCACAAAACTACTCTATTATTTCTTGTTCTTTCAAATATGATTCCACTACTAAGCTGCATGCAGTTGGAACCTCTGACTTACATTTTGATGGTGTCTTTTTGGGTCAATTGAGTGATCTGGCACTTCGCTGTCTCAAAGAGAGTTCAGGGCATTTTTCACTGGAAATCAGCACTTTAAGAGATCCCGTTGCATTAGCCAATCACACAGCAGAAAAAGATGCTTTCTGTATAACTTTTCAGTGCAATGTAACATGCACAATGAATGGCAGATTTTGGTTATAAAAACATTGTTCCGATTAACATACTTACTGACTACCTGCCTCCATTTCCACAGTGCTCAGGGCTTCATTCATCATGCCAGTAGCTTCCTCTCAGTTTTCACTACTGTCAGTCATGCAAGTCCTGGGTGGAGACTCAAGAATACTGTCACACTCAGATGTAGAAGGATTCTTCATTGTTGTTTCCATAACATTTTTGTTTGACCAGTCAGAGTTGTTAGCCCTAAGCTGAACCATTGAACCTGGAAGACTGGTGGGCCACACTTAGTCTCTCCTCTACCCTTTGACCATAAGACCATAAGACATAGGAGCAGAATTAGGCCATCTGCCCCATCGAGCCTGCTCCTCCATTTAATCATGACTGATCCTTTTCTCCCCTCCACTGCCCCACTCCCCGGCCTTCTCCCTGCAACCTTTTATGCTATGTCCAATCAAGAACCTATCATGCTCTGCCTTAAATACACCCAACAACCTGGCCTCCACAGCTGCATGTGGCACTTTGCTGTCTCAGAGAGAGTTCAGTGAGGTTTGCAGCGGAGTATGAGGCCAGGAAGCCTGGAGACAGGGCACGAGCACATGATCGGTTCTATTGTTTCTCTCTAACTGAGGCGTCAAGGCTCGAGCTCATGATCGACTCCATCGCATCTCTGCGATCGAGGCATCAAGCAAGGTTCAAGTCGACAAGGATGAGAGTGGGGGATGAGTGGGTGTTCAGCGCCATCTTCCTGCACTTGACCGGTCTTCCTCTTCCTCTTGCTAGATGCTGTCAGAGGAAAGTGCAGGAGTGTTAAGAATTGATCAGCGAGGCTGTGGACTCATTTTGAGTGACTTTGAGATTCATGTTGCATGTGGATTCTGGCTATTCTTTTTTTTAGCTGGTTTTGAACAGTTTGATCGGGGCAATCGAAGCAGACTGGGGCACTTTTCTGAAGAATTGCCCCTTGGGAAGCAGTGGACATGTGTGTGGCACTGAACTTAACTAAACTGAATACTCACTTTGGTATTATATATTCTATGTGTTGTTCACTCCCTTTTTGCCGTTTGCGCTATTTGTTTTTTCTCGTGCTTTGATGTTTTCATGAACGGGTTCCATGGTGTTTCTCTGATCCATGGCTGCCTGCAGAAGGATGAAACACAGAGTTGTATTGTGCATACACACTTCAGCAATAAATGCACTTGGAATCTGTGAACAACTTGAATTTCCATTCCACTCCTGATGCAGAAAATTGTCTCTGGGTCCTTCAAGGCAAAGAAAGAATTGAAATGGCCTGGAGGATGGCTAAAAGACTGGTCTGTGGTTTAAAATCGAGTTTATTTTCATATACATAAGTACATGTATGCATAGATGCAATGAAGGACTAGGCTGCAGCATCACAAACACACATTGCATCATAATAAGAAGCACCCACAGAAAAGCATAAATGAATTTTTACAAGAGACGCAATTAGAGCAAAAAGGAGTCCATTTTAGTGTCAAGTGGTCATGGTGCTGCTAAGCTGTAGTGCTTAGGGTTTTGTTTGCTGGTTCAAGAACTGAATAGTTGAAGAGAAGCAAATATTTATGATCCTGGTGATGGGGGGTTTCAGGCTTCTATCCCTCCTGCCTGATGGTAGCTGTAAAAAGATGTCATGGCCCAGATGGTGGACATCCCTGATGCTACAAGTAGATGAAGCCTTCTTGAGCCAGCACTCTCTCTAGGTACTACCAATGGTGGGAAGGGATGCGCCTGAGTGCACTTCACTCTGAAACTTCTCACGTTCCTGTATAATCCAATTGCCACAGCAACCAGCCAAACAATACATCTGTAGAAAATTGCTCGAGCGTTCGACGATAAGCCAAACCCCTTTAACCCCCTGAGAAAGTTAAGACACCGGTAAACTTTCCTGATGGTTGCATCTATGTGCTGGGCCCCAGACAGTTCATCCGATATGTTTACGCCCAGTCATTTAAAGCTTCTGACTCTCTCCACCACCAATCCCCAATGTAGACGGGCATATGTTCGCCCTCTTTCCCTTTCTAGATGTCAACAATCAGCTTTTTAGGTTAGTTGACATCTTTGAGGCGCCACTCAACCAGGTAACCTATCTCACTGTGATAAGCTGATTCACAGCCACCTGTGACTCGTCCAACAACAAATGTAGTCAGCAAACTTGAAGGTGAGATTGAAGCGATGCTTAGCCACACGGTTGTGTGTGTACAGAGAGTAGAGCGGGGGCTAAGCATGCAGCCTGAGATACACCTGTGTCAATAGTAGATCTCAGGGAGGGAGGTAAATGGATAGAAGAAGGTAGAACCAGAAAGGTTCAGGGAGAAAATTCTAGAGTGTGATATGTGCACATATTGCTATCATTGGTGAAGAAAAAAGATGAAAAGTAAAAAAAAGAGCTAGAATCCAAAGAATGGATGCAATGGATGAGGCAGGATTTCTTTTCTCTCTGTGGTATATTGGACTTTTGTAAGTCAGTTCATATAGAATTATATTAATAAATTTAAATTCAGTGCACATTTCAAGTTCTCTAGTAAAAATGAAGATCCGTTTCCATTAATGTAAGAACTAAAAGAACAAGTCATTTCCTTCAGAGAAACTCAAGTCACACAACAGCATCCTCTTGGCTTTTGTCCTCAACAACTCCCAAAAGGAAAGCTGTTATTTGTCAGAACTTCACTAATCTTCAGAGCTATTCAGGTAGAATGCTAATTAACTGCCAGAGACTGTTTCTTTTCTGTTGTAGATTTCTTTGTGCTCGTTACTCCTGGTCTGAAGTGCCTTTTTGAAATAAAACGCAGGGTCAAAGTTACCCTTCCTTAAGAAATACCAACTCCCACTCATTGGTGCAATGGGTAGCAAGCTAACTCAATTTTGCTGCAGTACAACTGCAATTTAAACACAACTTAATTTTCAGATTATACAATTATGCTGGTTAAAGCAAAGGCAGATGACATTTAGAAAAGAGAAATGTGATACTTGTAGAAAGACCGTAGTAAGAAGAGGTCCTCACATTACTGGCATCCCAGTCCACTCCTGCCTTACCACTGCACTCCATTCTGCCTAACACCAGCTGACAATCCATAGCTGTATGACAAAAGTAAACCATGAGGAGAATGGAAAAAGGCTGCAAGCTGATTCGGACAATTTGAGAGAGGCAGAAAGTGGACAGATGGAATCTGTGGGAGTGCGAAATCATGCACTTTGTGGGTAGAGCAGAAAGGCAGGGCATGGTATAAAAGCTAATAAAGGCTGTAGAGGGATTTCAGGGGTCTATGCACAAACACAGGAAGTTAACATGTAATTACATCAAGCATTTAGGAAGCAAAATAGTCCATGAGCATTTATCTCAAGTAGGATTCTGACATTGATCATTTCAACCCTGATCCCACTTCCAACTTCACATTGTTCTATCAGTCATCAGAAGTGTATCACACTAATTCTCTTCACCTCAAGTGGCCACACTATTTGAAGGGGCATTTTTCACTGGAAATCAGCACTTTAAAAGCTCTTGTTGCATTAGCCAATCACACAACAGAAAAAGATGCTTTCCATACGAATTTTCAGTGCAATGTAACATGCACAATGAATAGCAGATTTTGGTTATAAGAACATTGTTCCTATTAACATACTTACTGACTGCCTGCCTCCATTTCCACAGTGCTTAGGGCTTCATTCCTCGTGTCAGTAGCTTCCTCTCAGTTTTCACTACTGTCAGTCATGCAAGTCCTGGGTGGAGACTCAAGAATACTGTCACACTCAGATTTAGAAGGGTTCTTCATTGTTATTTTCATAGCATTTTTGTTTGACCAGTCAGGATTGTTAGCCCAAAGCTGAACCATTGAACCTGGAGGACTAGTGGGCCACACTTAGTCTCTCCTCTACCCTATGACCATAAGACCATAAGACATAGGAGCAGAATTAGGCCATCTGGCCCATCGAGCCTGCTCCACCACTCAATCATGGCTGATCCTTTCTTCCCCTCCTCAGCCCCACTCCCCAGTCTTCTCCCTGAAACCCATCAATCTCTGCCTTAAATACACCCAACAACCTGGCCTCCACAGCCGCATGTGGCAACAAATTCCACAAACTCACCACTCTTTGGCTAAAGAAATTTCTCCTCATCTCTGTTTTAAATATACACCCCTCTATCCTGAGGTTGTGCTCTCTTGTCCTAGACTCCCCCACCATGAGAAACACCCTTTCCACATCTACTCTGTCTAGGCCTTTCAACATTTGAAAGGTTTCAGTGAGATCCCCACACATCCTTCTAAATTCCAGCAAGTACAGACCCAGAGCTATCAAACTTTCCTCATATGATAATCCTTTCAATCCCAGAATCATCCTTGTGATCCTCCTCTGGGCCCTCTCCAATGTCAGCACATCTATTCTTAGATGAGGAGCCAAAAACTGTTCACAATACTCAAGGTGAGGCCTCACCAGTGGCTTAAAAAGCCTCAGCATCACATCCCTTGTCTTGTATTCTAGACCTCTGGAAATGAATACTTGCATTGTATTTGCCTTCCTCACCACCAACTCTACCTGCAAGTTAACCTTTAGGGTGTTCTGCACAAAGACTCCCAAGTCCCTTTGCATCTCAGATTTTTGGATTTTCTCCCCATTTAGAAAATAGTGCACACATTTATTTCTACTACAAAAATACATGACTATCCATTTTCCAACGTTGTATTTCATTTGCCAATCTCTTGCCTATTCTCCTGATTGGACTAAGTCCTTTTGCATCCTACCTGTTTCCTCAACACTACCTGTCCCTCCACCAATCTTCACATCATCTGCAAACTTGGCAATAAAACCAACTATTCCATCAATTAAATCATTGATGTACAGCATAAAAAGTGGTCCCAATACCAATCCTTGCAGAACAGCCAACCAGAAAAGGATCATTTTATTCCCACTTGCTGCCTCCTACCAATCAGACAATGCTCTAACAACGCCAGTAACTTTCCTGTAATACCATGGGCTCTTAACTTGGTAAGCAGCCTCATGTATGGCTTCTGAACATCTAAATATACAACATCTATTACATCCCCTTTATCTATCCTACGTGTAATCTCCTCAAAGAATTCCAATAGGTTTGTCAAGCAAGATTTTCCCTTAAGGAAACCATGTTGACTTTGTCCTCTCTTGTCCTGTGTCACAAAGTACTCTATAACCTTATCCTTAACAAATGACTCCAACATTTTCCCAACCACTGAGGTCAGGCTAACACGTCTATAACTTCCTTTCTGCTGCCTTCCTCCTTTCTTAAAGGATGGAGTGACATTTACAATTTCCCTCTTTCTCTGGCACCATGCCAAAGTCCAATGAGTTTTGAAAGATCATTACTATGCCTCCTCAATCTCTACTGCTATCCCTTACAGATCCTAGGGTGTAGTTCATCTGCTCTGGGTGATTTATGTACCATTAGGTCTTTAAGGTTTTTGAGCACCTTCTCCTTTGTAATAGTAATGGCACTCTCTTCTCTCCCCTCGCACCCGTCCACATCTGGCAACTGTGAGTGTCTTCCACAGTGAAGACTAATGCAAAATACTCATTTAGTTCATTGCCACCTCCTTATCCCCATTATTATTTCTCTGCCTCATTTTCTAGCGATCTTATATCTACTCTCATCACTCTTTTATTTTTTACGTACTTGAAAAAGCTTTTACTATCCACTTTGATATTGTTTGTTAGCCTACTTTTATATGTCATCTTTTCCCTCCTAATGATTCTTTTAGTTGCTCACTGTAGGTTTTAAAAGCTTCCCTATCCTCTGTCTTCCCACTAATTTTTGCTTTGTTGTATGCCCTCTCTTTTGCTTTTACATTTGCTTTGGCTTCCCTTGTCAGCCACTGTAACACTACTTTACTATTTGAGCATTTCTTCATTTTTGGAATACATCTATGCTTCACCTTCCTCATTTTACCCAGACTTTCATGCCATTGCTGCTCTGCTGTCATCCCTGCCAGCATCTCCTTCCAATTTACTTTGGCCAACTCCTCTCTCATATCATTGTAATTTCCTTTACTCCATTGAAATACTGCTATGTCAGACTTTACTTTTTCCCTATCAAATTTCAAGCTGAACTCAATCATGTTGGGATCACCCTGTTTGGCATGGGTGACCCTGTCAAAGCATAAAGCCCTGACTTGAACAAGCATAGCTCTCCCATCCTTTGAGGCATGCAAGCCTCCAAACTACTGCAAGATTGTGGTCCTCTTGAAGGATTGCTCCTATTAAGCTCATTAAATATGCCACAGTTCCCATGTTATGAAGCTACTACTTCTTATTTGTTCTATTAATTTATTATCTTCAAAGTTTAAGAAAAGCTTTACTGCCTCAAATCAACTAACCTTGAGTTAAAAGGACTAGAATCCCAGAAGCTCCCTTTAGATTAGATTATGAGGACACGCAGTCCTCTTTTATTGTCAATTAGTAATGCATGCATTAAGAAATGATACAATGTTTCTCTGGTATGATATCACAGAAACACAAGACAAACCAAGACTAAAAAAACTGATAAAAACCACATAATTATAACATACAGTTACAACAGTGCAATGCAATACCATAATTTGATAAAAAACAGACCATGGGCACGGTAAAAAAAAAAGTCTCAAAGTCTCTTGAAAGTCCCATCATCTCACGCAGATGGTAGAAGGAAGAGAAAAACTCTCCCTGCCATGAGCTTCCAGCGCTGCAAACTTGCCGATGCAGCACCCTGGAAGCACCCGACCACAGCCAATTCTTGAGTCTGTCTGAAAACTTCGAGCCTCCGACCAGCCCTCCGACACCAAGCGCCAAGCACCGTCTCTGCCGAGTGCTTCAACCCCGGCCCCGGCAACAGGCAATAGGCAAAGACAAAGGATTTGGGGCCTTCCCCTCCGGAGATTCTCGATCACACAGTAGCAGCGGCAGCGAAGTGGGCATTTTAGAAGTTTCTCCAGATGTTCCTCTGTGCTTCTCATAGCTGTTTCCATCAAATCAGGATTGTGCACAGCATCCTACTTCACAAATAGGATATCATTTCGGAGCAGCCACGCGCACTGCGTCACACCACCATCTTCTCCTCCCCTTCAATTCATCCCTAAAAACAATGGTAGAGTTCATCATTGAAACATCAGCTGTAATTGATACCTGTACCTGGCTGGAAGCCCAAGATGAGTTTATTCCTCTCTTCAATTATCAAAACAAACTCCTTCGACACAAGGGACTAGAAATTTGTTCAAATACTCCGAAGATATTAAAAATATTGAAACGAATTAAGGCCTTGGTGAGACTGCAACCCTTTACCTAAGAAAGGATATGTACATATTAGACGGAGAATAACTAATTGATTTTTGGATGAGAGGGTTGTCCTATGATGATAGATTAAGAAGATTGGACATATATTTTCTGGACAAGAGAAGAATGAGAAGTGATCTCATTGAAATATGATTAGGTCTTACTGGGTTTTACAGGATAGATACAGAGATGAGATTTTAATCATGGTTGGGTGTCTAGGATCAATGGTAACAATCATAAAATAAGGGATTAGCCATTCAGAACTACAAACTGTAAAATGGGAATAAATTTCTTCACCCAGATGTAAGTAATTGGAATTCTGTTCCCAAAGGAATAGTGGAGGCTCAGTCACTGAGTATATTCAAGAGAAAAGTAGATAGATTTTTTTGAATATTAAGGGAATCAATGAATTTGGGGTTAGTACATACACTGATCCTGAACTGCCATCTTACTGAATGGTGAAGCAGGCAAGAGAGGCCTAATGGTCTACGCTTGCTTCTGTTTTGCAAGTGTGTTAACCTGGATTTAAGTATTTCTGGATGTCTTTGTGCCCATTGGGAAACTCATCTTCTTCTTTTTTGCAAATCGTCATACACTCTCATACCTTTTTTTCCAAAATAAAACTCTTCCGGTCTACATCAATTGCTTTATAAGAAGGAACATTCATCCTCATTTCTCTCATTCTTAATGAAAATTTATCTGCAGTCAGATTTTCAAGTGCATTTGTCTGAATATTCACAATTCTCATTCACCAACCAAACAACCACATTTTACTAACCCTTTCTCTTGTCGCTACCTTTCTTCTCACTGAGCTCTGTCACCTCCTGTGATCTTCAACACGAGCTCCTCATGTGTGCTTTCTCTGTTTCCTCCATGGTGATACATGCCCAGCTCACCTCGCCCATTACCTTGTCCTCTCCTGGTTCTATCTGCCTTTCATCCCACCCCATCTAGTTCCATCAATTACCTACCAGCCTCTATCCCAGCCCTCCACCTTGCACTGCTATATACCTGCAAACTTTCCTCATCCCACTCTACCTTGATTCAGGGTCTCAACTCCAAATGTTGACTTTCACCTTTCTCTTCTATAGATGTTACCTGGACTGCTGAGTTCTTCAATATTTTATTCCCATTTTCGGTCTCTTTTGTCTTCTTGGTTACTCTCAGCTTTCTAATTTTAGCATCATTCTAGGTAACCAATGTTTGGTGCCTACATGGAAAATTGCCAATTATTCAAAGTTAGGAGCCTTAACTTCAGCGACAGGAACAGGCACTCTACTTGTGATTATTTGTTTACATAAGAACCCTCCCTATAATACTCACAGACCACAAACCTGCAGTGATGTTTGAAACAACTTCCTGCCAGGAACACCCAGCTATAATACTGGTGAGTCTCTTGGTGCCCCCTCCACCTCCCCTCTCTCAAGGGACATAGCTTACGTTATCATTTTCACCAGCCTGTCCAGTCCACCTGGCCCTCTATCCCCACAACTCCCACCACTGCAACGTCCATTCAATCCGTAACAGCACTCCCCTGTAGCTGGTCGAGTGTTTCTCACTCCGAAGTACGTCTCTTTAACAACTGACTCCTTACATCACGCCTTCTCTACTAAATGCTAAAACACTTGAAACACATCAACTGACAAGAATGGTTTCAGGCTCACATTGAATAGGGAATATTATAATAGTCTTCCATGAATCTTGCAATCATCTTTTATGCAATTACATAATTTTTGTTACAGTGATCCACGTGCTTATTTTAATAACAATAAAATATGAGGTAGTTTCTGGGCCCATGTGTTAACAAGGGAAGAGTATATGCTACCTTTCCAAAACACCTGAATAATCTGCTCACTAACTAACAACTTGCCAAATATAAAAAATATTTTTATATAGTTGAGGCATGCTACATTAGTTTGTTCCTGAATACCTGTCCTTTGAGTCATTGCACAAATAATTGTATGAGTATATCGGTGCTGTATTTTGTTTAACATAGAAGATTCTGATACAAAAATATATATTTAGTACAATGACATTTCAATGTTCTTTCACAACAAGACCCAGTACTGTATCTGAATCCATTAACAAGGCTGCCCTTGCATTTTATTGTCATGGGAATGAGGAACCATTAACATTTTGTAATCACCATTTCTCCACAGTGTGTATGCAGAGCTGTGCAGTGTTCAGAGCTTGCTTTCTGCTATATGTCAGAAGTGAGCTTTGTGGTTGTGTCAAATCATAAGTATTTTATTATTAAAGAGAAATACGTTGATCATTTTATATTTTAATATCATCTTCAAGGTCATCTTCTTCAACTAATAAATTCTGACCTCAACAAGTTATTCTATTGGCACTAGACCAGGGAATAAACCACATTCCAAAACCAGCTTAATGTATCAGCCACTAATTATAGCATGGTTCTACCTCAATAACACCCACTAATGATTTCATTATTGCATCTTAATTATCTTCTTATTCAATTTATGAATAAGTCATGTTCTAATTGGCACTAATGCTGATCTTCACTAAAAGCCGGTTTACATAATAAGTGCATTAACAATAAGTCATCAATTAATGTTTCATCTTCCAAATATGTTGTCTTGTAAACTACTTTTGTCTACATATCAATTATTTACTGTTTCCAGTTCCCTTTTGCTGAGCAAATGGCAACAACTGCTCTGTCACAATTTCTGTTTACACCCTGATCAACCAGCCGGATAGTCTCAATTGAGATGGCAATGCTGTGGTGTACAGATAGGAAAGAATTGGCCTTGGGGTCCTCCAGTTCCAGTGAAGTCTCACAGCATCAGGACAAATATGTACAAAAAAACTTCCTTCAGATTAGTAACTACCATCTTTATCAGTTGATGATTCATTTTGAACAAGACAACTACCATCAGGCAGGTGATACAGGAACCTTAGGTTCCACACCACCAGGTCCAGGAATACTTACTGCTCTACAAATATCAGGCTTCTGAATCTGCCTGGATATCCTCACTCACATCAACTCTGAACCTATCCCACAACCTACAGATTCATTTTCAGGGCTTCTGCAAATCATGATTCAGTATAATTTGCTTTGCTGTTTACAGAATTTATCTTCTTATGCACATTGGTTGTTTGCCAGATTATTTTTTCATAAATTCTACTGTATTCCTTTATTTTCCTGCAAATGCCTGCAAGAAGATGAATCTCAAGATAGTATATGGTGACACACATATCTGTTGATAATAAATTTACTTTGACTTTGAGAAGAGCATGATCATGGAAGGCACTCTGTATGAGGATTTCACCAAGGGTAGAATGGAACAATAGCACAGGTTATACTACCTAAGACTTGATGGATATGGCTGTCAGGCAAGGACTATGACATGTGATGAGTAAATCAAAGCAAAGGCAATTTCTCTTGACACCATTGGTAGGAATAACTAATGCACAACATTGTGGAAACAAATCTGACCTTTTCAACAAGACGCCCTCCTGGTCACACTGTCAACATACTACACCAGATGGACAAAATAGCGTGGCCAACTCATCCATGAAGGCTGCCACAGCTAGCATGCATGTCCCAGAGGATAAATTTTAACAGGAGGAGGAGGCTCCAAGAACATTCCCATCCTCAATGGTGGCTAGGCCCGTCATACCACTGCTGAAGTCAGGAGTGAAGCAGATTACACAAAAAGTGATGACTGATAATTCATCTTGGCTTCTCCCTGAAATTCCCTCCATCATTATACTGGTCTTCAGCCAAATTCAATCCACTCTACATGAAACAAACAAACAGCTGAGAGCAATATGTACAATTGTTATTGGTCTAGACCACATTCCAAGTGTAATTCTGAAGTCTTACACTCCACAACAGCTACACTTCTAGCCAAGTTGTTCCAGTTTTATTATGTTGGCGGCATCTACCCAATAATGTCAAAGATTGTTCAGGTAAGTGCTGTTCACAGCATGAAAGACAAAACTAATCTTATTTCTCAATCATCCAATTCTCAACCATTGGGATGGAAGGTGTGGTCAATGTTGACATCAAAATTATCATATACAAAATTCAAACTTCCACATCAGTATTTATTTTGTTTTTTTTCCAGGACTACTTAACTCCAGGCCTTATCACTCTGCATGCTGTACAATACAGAGTCCTGGTTGAACTGAAGTCAAATGTCATCAAGTCTAAAACACTCCAGCGATTGGTTGTTGGTGAACTAGCTCAGCCCCAAGATAACACCACAATTCCATATTTGTATATATATTATTTTATGGCTTAGAAGTAGGCCATTAAGACTATCCTGTCTATGGTGATTCACAAAGCAACCCCATAATTTTTCCCCGTAACCCATTATCAAAACACTTCCATCATGGATTTGACCAATGACACAGATAAAGTACCTAATAAAGTGGCCATTGAGTGTATGTTCATGGCTTTCCGCTGCTGTGCCCATCAACTTCAAGGTTCGAAATGTTGTGCATTCAGAGATGTACACATCTGTTGCAGTGCGTGGTTACTTGAGTTACCGCCACCTTCCTGTCAGCTTGAACCAGTCCTGGCCACTCACCTCTGACTCTCTCATTTGCAAAACATTTTCACCCACAAAACTGCCGTTCAGTGAATATTTATGTTTTTTGCACCATTCTCTGTAGACTCTAGAGACTGTTGTTGTGAAAATCCCAGGAGATCAGCAGTATCAGAGATACTCAAACCACCCTGTCTGACACCAATGATCATTCCATGGTCAAAGTCACTTCAAACGTATTTCTTCCCCATTCTAATGTTTGGTCTGAACAACAACTGAACCTCTTGATCACGTCTGCATCGTTTTATGCATTGGGTAGCTGCCATAAGACTGGCTGATTACCATATATGTCTGTATTAACGAGCAGGTATACAGTGAATATATAATGGCCACTTAAAATATCAATGCACACATTTTCATTATGTAGAAGGAAACCAGGACATCTGGAAGAAACAGATGTGTTCACAGGGAGAACATGTAAACTTCACACAGGTAATGCCAGAGGTCTGGATTGAACATGGGTTTCTGGGCTGTGTAGCATCAACTCTAATAACTGTACCATTGTGTTTCCCAGCCACCTTCATTTGCTTCAATAGCCTTCCTCCTATCATAAGGTCAGAATTGGGATGTTTGCTCTGATTGGACAGTTCCTTGTACTGCTCCTCAAGAAATGAATCAAGGGTCACTGGCTTTTGTTTAAAAATAAAAGGTCTCTCATTTAAGACAAAAATAAGTTGGATATTTTTTCTCCGTGAAGATTTTAAGAGTTGAGACTTCTCTTCCTCTCAAGGCAATAAAGCAGAATCTTTAGCTCTTCATAGGGCAGGAGTAGATAGATTCACAATAAGCATGGGAGTTAAAGTCACCAAGGGTTGGCAGAAATGCAGAACCGAGTTTGCAAGCCGATCAGCTGCGATTTTATTGAATGGCAGAGCAGGTCTGAGGGCTGAGTGGTTTACTTCTGCTCCTGAGTCCGTTGTTTATATGTATTTTCCTAGAACGAGACACTATTCAAATATAGTCTGACAAACAGCAAGTAACATTCAAAATTCAAAGTTCAAAATAAATTTATTATCAAAGTAGATATACAGTATATCACCATATACAACCCTGAGATTCATTTTCTTGCAGGCATATACAGTAAAAACAAGAAACAGAATAAATGAAAGGCCGCACCCTACAGTACAGATAAACAATAATGTGCAAGCACAAAGAAAAATAAAGTAATAATAATAACTAATTAATTCATAGATAAATAAGCAGAAAATATTGAGAACATGAGATAAAGAGTCCTTGAAAGTGAGTCCATAGTTTGTGGTGGAACAGTTCAGTGATGGGGTGAATGAAGTTGAGTGAAATTATCTCCACTGTTCTGTACCTTAGGGTTCATATTTTCTGTGGACTGTCACTTAAAAATGTCGGGAAAATGAGACTGACTTTTAGACACTGTTTGAGCTGCTCCAAAGAGAGAGAGAGAGAGAGAAAGAGAGCAAGAGAGGGAGGGAGGTGGAGTTATTTGATGGATAATCTAAATTATGGTCTCTCTGCAGCTTGTTTTGAATATACAAGGACACACAGACACACACAGTTAGAGTCAAGATGGATTCAGTCAATGGAAGACACTAGTGAGTCGGTCACTGGTTTAAACTTTCAGTAGCCCAAAAGGGGTGAGTTGGGATTGATCCTGAGTATTGATAAATGACTCTCACAAGTTTTCTGCAACTAGAACAAGTTTGCAGGCAGGGAAGAGAGGAGAGATATGTTTGAAACAGAAGAAACCTAGTGACAAAGAGATCACTGTTTGGACTCACTCTCTAAGTAGCCCGTGAGGGTGAGTTTGTTTCCATTCGACTATGAAAGTGTGATTGTCACTTAGTTAATCCACAGGAGTGGGTTCTCTGGTGAGGGGAAAACCTTTGTGAATGCCACATGTGTATTTACCCTTTGTCTGGGTGTGGTAGTTCACTGAAGAAAGGCACCCCTGTGGCAAATCACTGTTGGAGTTATTTCATATATCATAGAACTGGATAAGTGGCTATCACGTTGTGTGTTTGGGTAACCTTGTGGAATCTACCAGTGTGTCTGGGTGGTGGTTCCCTTGAAGAGGGTCCCCTTTGTGATAAGCTACCGTTGGTGATAATCCATACATGGATTCTGTTGGAGTATCCTGTGGCCACCACTTTGAGCTGTCCCGTAGCTGAATTTGGGTGTGGTACCACTTGTGTTGAAAGGATATTCATTAAAGATCACTGTCAGTGATATTTCGTGTGTGGGGTGGAACAACTTCAGAGATAAAACCTACTACTATTGTTATCTTGTATTGCTGTCGTGGAATCTGTGGAATACCGACATAATTGCCTTCTCACAACACTTGCCTTTGGATTACAAACATCTCGCATTAACCAACCTGTGCATCTGAACTGAACTTTTTTTTTACATACCATCATAAGACCATATCAATTACCACCTAATTTTGAAGAAGTTTGGGTTTTGTATTTACACACCTACTGTATATATATGTATAAATTCTGCTAACCTGTTTGCTTTATCTGGTTATATTTTACTTTATTATGAAGTTACTAATAAAATAGAATTAATAAACAGCAAAACTAGACTCCAGGTGTGTTACATTTCTGCTGGTTCTTTAACCCGTTATGGGGTACGTAAAAAAAATTGGGGGCTCATCCGGGATCTGAACAAATTGTTTGGAGCCATTTTAAAATTGCTTGGGGGCTTAATCGAGTTGATTGGGGAAAATCCCTTTTGATTTGCTTGTGTGGAAAAACAACAGAAATTGATAATAGACAATAAACAATAGACATTAGGTGCAGGAGTAGACCATTTGGCCCTTCGAGCCAGCACCGCCATTCACTGTGATCATGGCTGATCATCCACAATCAGTATCCAGTTCCTGCCTTATCCCCATAACCTTTGATTCCGCTATCTTTAAGAGCTCTATCCATCTCTTTTTTGAAAGCATCCAGAGACTTGGCCTCCACAGCCTTCTGGGGCAGAGCATTCCATATATCCACCACTCTCTGGGTGAAAAAGTTTTTCCTCAACTCCGTTCTAAATGGCCTACCCCTTATTCTTAAACTGTGGCCTCTGGATCTGGACTCACCCATCAGCGGGAACATGCGTCCTGCCTCCAGCGTGTCCAATCCCTTAATAATCTTATATGTTTCAATAAGATCCCCTCTCAGCCTTCTAAATTCCAGAGTATACAAGCCCAGTCGCTCCAATCTTTCGACATATGACAGTCCCGCCATCTCAGGAATTAACCTTGTGAACCTACACTGCACTCCCTCAATAGCAAGGATGTCCTTCCTCAAATTTGGAGACCAAAACTGCACACAGTACTCCAGGTGTGGTCTCACCAGGGCCCTGTACAGCTGCAGAAGGACCTGTTTGCTCTTATACTCAATTCCCCTTGTTATGAAGGCCAGCATGCCATTAGCTTTCTTCCCTGCCTGTTGTACCTGCATGCTTGCTTTCAGTGACTGTTGATGTTCGGAAATTTCTGGCATCACCAGACCCTGTGGCTTTGAAGAAAGTTAGGTTTTCTCCTCCTGAAGACAATAATCAGCTTCTTGGACTTGCTGACATTGAGAGAGAGGTTGTTGCTATGGCACCATTCAGCCAGATTTTCAATCTCCTTCCTATACACTTATTTGTCACCACCTTTGATTTGGCCAATGACAGTAGTGTCATCAGCAAACTTAAATATGGCATTGGAGCTGTGCTTAGCCACACAGTATAAAACGAGTAGAGCAGGGCACTAAGAACACAGCCTTGTGGTGCACCTGTGCTGTTGGAGATTGTGAAGAAGGTGTTGTTGCCAATCCAAACTGATTGGGGTCTGGAAGTGAGGAAATTGAGGATCCAATTTCACAAGGAGGTATTGAGGCCAAGGTCTTGAAGCTAATTGATTAGTTTTGAAGGGATGATGGTATTGAATGCCGAGCTGTGGCCAACAAAGAGCATCCTAATGTATTCATCTTTGCTGTCCAGATGTTCCAGGATTGAGTGAAGTGCAATTGGAGTGGCATCTTCTTTGGCCCTGTTGTAACAGTAGGCAGATTGGAGGGGATCCAAATTGCTTCTCAGGCAGGAGCTGATATGTTTCATCACCATCCTCTCAAAGCACTTTATGACAGTGAATGTAAGTGCTTACTGGATGATAGTCACTGAGATAGGTTGCCATGTTCTTCTTAGGCACCAGTAGAATTGAAGGCTGCTTGAAGCAGGTGATTGTGCTGAAGCAAGGGCATACTCTGTCTTCCAGACAAAGGTAACTTCCAGAACCTCAAAAGCTTTAAAATGGACAATTCTATACTGAGATAAGCAGAACATAGTCAGTTTAAAGAAGTTACAAACTAGGAGTGGAACATTGTCTTCATGACATGAGCTATGTAACATGGATGAGTTCATCCAGTATCTTGGTGACTGCTCCTATAGATTTCATGAGTGCCTTAGAAGTTCTCTGGCTTGCTCTAACATGGAGCCAATGTGCTCATGTCATCAGTGCACGTGCTTCAACCATCAAAACTTTAGAGGAGGGCAAGTTGCACTTCTAAACTGACCTTGGAAAAAATTCTGGCCCGCATCCCAAAAGGAGATGTGGTTAACCTTCTTCTGTGGTTAAGAAGGCATACAGTGTACTGGCCTTCAACAATTGTGGAATTGAATCTAGGAGCCTACAGGTAATGTTGCAGCTATATAGGACCCTGGTCAGACCCCACTTGGAGTACTGTGCTCAGTTCTGGTCGCCTCACTACAGGAAGGATGTGGAAACCATAGAAAGGGTGCAGAGGAGATTTACAAGGATGTTGCCTGGATTGGGGAGCATGCCTTATGAAAACAGGTTGAGTGAACTCAGCCTTTTCTCCTTGAAGCGACAGAGGATGAGGGGTGACCTGATAGAGATGTATAAGATGAGGAGAGGCATTGATCGTGTGGATAGTCAGAGGCTTTTTCCCAGGGCTGAAATGGTTGCCACAAGAGGACACAGGTTTAAGGTGCTGGGGAGTAGGTACAGAAGAGATGTCAAGGGTAAGTTTTTTTACGCAAAGAGTGGTGAGTGCGTGGAATGGGCTGCCGGCAATGGTGGTAGAGGCAGATATGATAGGATCTTTTAAGAGACTTTTGGATAGGTACATGGAGCTTAGAAAAATAGAGGGCTATGGGTAAGCCTAGTAATTTCTAAGGTAGGGACATGTTCGGCACAACTTTGTGGGCCGAAGGTCCTGTATTGTGCTGTAGGTTTTCTATGTTTCTATGTTTCTAGAAGACAACCTGACCCTCTTGGGTAAATTCCATACCAGAGTGGAAAGATGCACAAACCTCTTAACAGTTCATAGCTCTGAAGATGGCACAGTTGGCATCATTGAGCTGCTGCCTCACAGCCCCAGAAATACAAATTCTGACCTCTAGCGCCATCTACATTCTTGATTGCATGTGTTGCCTCCCACATCCCAAAGGCATGCCAGTTGGGCAATGTAAATTGCCCTAGTGTGTATGTGCATAGTAGAAACCAGGAACAGTTTCTGGGAACATGAGGAGAATAAAATGCAATTAAAGTAGGATTATTGTTAATTCAGTGCTAGATGCTCAGCATTGACTGAGTGGGTCAAAAGGCCTATTTGTCTAGTGTACCAGCCTGTAACTCTATGACCCCGATGAGATGAGATCAGCAAGGACGCAATGTGGAAAGCTAATTTCAGAACAGTTCCTCTCTTGACAAGATGATTGGCAACAACACCACCAATAAGTTTCCCTCCACGTCACATCAACAGCCAAGGTGATAACTGCAGTGCATTTTGTTGGCACATTGTGGCCATTGTCTATTAGTAGTAGAGGGTGTGAATTTTTATGGTGGCGAATACTGTGCTGATTAAATGGGTTTGGATGCTGACAAGGTACAACTGGAGCTATCAAAAGAGAAGGAGCAAATTCCATCACACCATTGGCTTTTATCTTGTGGATGGTAATCTCCTTGTGTGCTCATTGAGAGCTTCAACACTGATCTTGTGGCAACTCTTGGCAATCCAGTGCCAGATACCGTAGATGAAGATTACAGAGTGATCTGTCTGACAGTCACCTGTCCCTGACATGACACCGGCAGTAGAGCCATCTTTTCAGTTCGGTACTTCAATAATGATCTAATCCTTGCTTCATTTACGTTATGTTAGCCTTGGCCCCATATTTAAGCAAGGACGTGTTGGCATTGGAGAGAGTCAAGAGGAGGCTTATGAAAATTATCCTGGGAATGAAAAGGTTAATGTATGACTCGGAGCCTGTACTTGCTGGAGTTTGGAAGAATGGGGGTGGGGGGGAATGCACAGGATCTCATTGAAACCTATCAAATATTGAAAGACCTAGATAGAGTGGATATGGAGAGGAGGTTTCCAATATTGGGAGAGTCTATGGACAGAGGGCGCAGCCTCAGAATAGAACATACCTCTAGAACAGAGACGAAAAGTAATTTCTTTAGCCAGAGGGTTTGAAACTGTGGAATTCTTTGCTACAGATGGCTAGGGAGGTCAAGTCATTGGACATATTATAAGCAGAGGTTGATATGTTCTTGGTTAGTAAAGGCATCAAAGGGTATGAGGAGAAGGCAGGAGAATGGGGTTAGGAAAGAAAATAAATCAGCCATGATTGAATGGCTGAGCAGACTTGATGTGTCAAATGCCATAATTCTGCTCTAGACCCTATTAAAGTTCAGTAATAAATTCTGGGCTTGACTGCAAAATTTCCATTCCATAAGTTAATAAAATTAACTGGGGAAAACAGACAAGAACATCTTGACAGTGTTAATAGTCCTTGTGAACTAAATATTGTTTAATCACTTGCTAAGGATTATAGAATGCATGCATCAGTGAAATGAAATTATTCCTTTGGGTCCTATCATCTGCAAAAATGAACAATAGGTGGTAAAATAGTAATTGAAATCCTCTTTAAACAAACTCTCACATATTGGTCACGAAGTTTAAACTGAAAGTTGATAGGAAACATAAAATCTCAGATAAAAATTTCCCTAATCAAATATCAGAGCTGTTAAGAGATTACCTCCAGCAGTTTGGATGGATGTGCATATCCTTCAGGTCATATGATTTTCTGATGGAAATTCAAAAGTAGTGTATTGCTGGTCCCAATATTATAAAACAGAAAATACAATGAAACAAAATTCGATAGCAGCAAGAAAACATGCCCATTTCAAAACTGATCTGGCTTCATTCAGAATCACAATCAGAATCTGTATCTGGTTTCTGGCAGCAGTACAGTGCAATACATAAAATATACTACAAATTACAATAAAAAATATACTGTGCATATATATCTTTACACTATTTATTTAGTGTTTATATGTAGTCCTACCGTAAGTGGCTCTACATCTTTAAAGCTAGTAGTGACTTCTATACATAAGGCAGGTTGTCTTTTCAACGTACTTTTACCAGATGAATGGTGGAGTTAGCATTCACGTGTGACCATTCATTCCTCTTCATTATTCTGAACTTTTATTAGTATGAGGCCTCTGCAAATTTTAAAACTTATTGAACCAGGTGCTTGAAATTAAATAACCAATAATGGAAAGCAATTCCACATATTGTGCTTACCTTGTTGATCTGATTTGTAAAAATAAAGGTACTGCGACACTTTAATCAGGAGTGCATCAGGGATGAGCCATTTGCAAAAGATTACCATACACCTATAGGGTCTCATGTATCTTAAGCAAAAACAATAGTTTTGCCTTGGTATCTTCATCATTCTCTATGGAGCTTTTCCACAGTTGACTGTTTCAGTCTGAAATGCTCTCTTAGATATGTAGCTTCAGCTAACATGGAGGAAACACTGTCTCTTAATGTTCAGCATCCGATACATATTTAAAGCACAAAGGTGATTTACTGCTTTAATGCAATGTACTATTTTCCTTAACCAGTGTGATATGTTATTTTCCTTAATTAAAGTATAATTAACTATAATGAGCAACCATCTCTGGTGAAATATAACTACCTGTATTCCATGAAACAAATAGAAAATATCACTATAGGTGATGGAATTTTAATAGTGTTGTTTTTTGTTAAATGCAGTTAATTAATTTCAGCAGAGTCATAGAACCAAACACTTAGAGTGCTGCCACCTCGAAAATAAATTGTGCTATAGATATCTGTAATTAATGATCTGTGCATGTGCATCAATCTGAAAGAGAAGCATACTGTATCAGCACCTCAGCCTATCTGAAAACAGCAATGGACTCCCCTTTTGCACATTGGGGAGGAGGATGGGGGAAATGGAGAAATTTTTTCAGGCTCTTCTGTAAAACTACTATATGTGTATATAATTTTTTTTAGATACCATGTATTAAACCTACCAATTTATAAAAGACATCTGAGATAGTTCAATTTGAAAAACCTTCAGTGACCTTCAGTTGTGATGCCAGGACAAGCAGGAATTACTCTTTCTGAGAAATGGACTGTTGTCAATCCCAAATCTCCCTCTACCGCTCTCTTAGAACCCTGCCGGATTTGTATGATCTCAGTGAACATTGGCTGAGGGTCATCAGTCTTAATACAGCAAGGGTCAAAACCCAGTCAGCCATCATCCTGCCCTGTTCAAGCATGATCCAAAATCTGGTCCAACATCTTAAAAATAAAATTGGAATATGTAACAAGTTGCTTTTAACATAGAAAGGACAGCCCTTCAGAAGTAAAAGTTAAAAACTTTAATAGATATTCCTGCAGGGTAGTTACTTTCAAGATTTATTGTTGTTGCTTTATTATAACTTGAGAGCAGATCATAGTAAAATCATCAGCCCTGAAAATACAAGGACTGGGTCGTACTCTCACCTCCCTGTCCAGGACTGGCACAAATACTCTAGACCAGGCAATAATGTTTTCTCCCATAACTTTGTTACAAGTGCATAAATATTGCTTATAGTAGTCTTCACATGTAATCTTGTAGAAATCTCTGTTGTTCGGTCTCAGAAGTGTAACTGGAAAATTACTTCCTAAGGTGTGATTTATTCTGCATTTTGGGGGGTTTGTTGTCCAAGGTAACAGGCAGACTGTCAAAGAGTTTTGTTTCATTTAGTTGTATAAATGAAAATGAGATCGCATGATGAGAGATCCCTGTCTTATTAATTCATCTTCACCTGATTTGTTTATTTGGGACTGGGAACCAAATAAATTAACAATATTTTTAAATAGATTTTAAGGGTTGCTTTTTTCATTTCAAACATTTTCTAATAATATTTTGAAACTTCTAATAGATTGCAACAATCTAGGCACTTAACCTAAATGAATGACAGCACACCTCACATTCACCCAAGGAGTTGAAGAATTCAGCTATCATTCTCAAAAAATTAGTTAATGTTGTTCCAGTATAGAAATATAGCCCTATTCCATTATCACCCAATTCTTAAGTAAAATATTGAAGGGATAGTAAGTCACTATCAGAGTGGGAATGACTGCTATCACATGGCGTTTCCAATTATTTTCAATTACAAGGGGTAATTGATAAGTTTGTGGCCTAAGGTAGAAGGAGTCAATTTTAGAAAACCTAGCACATTTATTTTTCAACATAGCCCCCTCCTACAGTTACAAACTTAGTCCAGCGGTCGTGGAGCATGCAGATCCCTTCTTTGTAGAAGTTGGCATCTTGGACGTCCAGAAGTGGTCCACAGCAGGGGTAATTGATAAGTTCGTGGCCTACAGTAGAAGAAGATGAGTTATGCAGCTCTCGTTATGTGCACGTGCAGTTCAACACTTTGAGTGATTGTGCAGAACGTTTGAAGTTAATAACTCATCCTTTTCCACCTCAGACCACGAACTTATCAATCACCCCTGCTGTGGACCACTTCTGGAGGTCCAAGACATCGACTTCTACAAAGAACGGATCCGTATGCTCCACGACCACTGGACTAAGTGTATAAATGTAGGAGGGGACTATATTGAAAAATAACTGTGCTAGATTTTCTACCTTAGGCCACGAACTTATCAATCACCCCTCGTAAGATCTCAGCAGCCAAAGTTTACTTCCACTATTTTTTCCTTAGTAGAGTTCATTGTCAAAATACTGCAACAGAAATTGAATCAGATGTGATTTGAAGTCAACATTCCTTTTATTTGTACATGGGAAATGGATGTCTCTTGCAGGCATAAATGAGTAAACCCTCATTTCCTCCCCAGGCTACTTCAGTTAAGAACCAATCATCCTACATCAACAGCAAGTCCAAGGGTCAATACCAAGGACTGAAGCCCAAACGTTTGGAAATTGAGGCCTAATGGCTGAAACCCTGGATCGAAGAGTTCACTGGGGAAGTCAAAGAGCCAATGTCTGCAGGTCCGATGGAGGCTGGAGGCCTGGGGCAGCGTGCCCTGGGTTTGGAGGACTATATGTGTGTGGTAAACCATGTATATATGTTGTAACTTGGTTACCTGTCTGGACACACACCTCTGCTGACTGCCCCTGTGGCTCTTCTGACTGCCCCTGTGACTCCTCCCACAGAGTCCTGTATAAAGGTGTTCGCCTTGCCCCTCCCCCTCAGTCTGGGGGCAGACACTCACTGTGGAGGTCGTATTGTACAGCGAATAAAAGCCTTTCAGTATTTTACCAAACCTCAGTCTTTTGGAGTAATTGAAGGTGCTTCAATTTTATTTGTAGTACATTTTAAACAGGCTCTGAGACCAGACAAATTAGACCTCGATCCGCAAATGCCTGACACTGGAAACACTTTCGAACTCTGGCTGGCCTGCTTCGAAGCGTATCTATAGGAGATTAAAGCGACCAACCCCGTAGCGAAGCGCAGAGTTCTACTCTCCAGGGTCAGTCCACGGGTTTATTCGCTGATCACTACGACGGCGTGATGAACGCACTCAAAAGACAATACCTGCGTCCGATAAACAGCGTCTATGCTCGGCATCGCTTAGCGACACGGCAACAACGGTCCGGGGAATCAAGTGCTGAGTTTGTCCGGGCCCTACAGACACTCGTGCGGGCCTGCAATTGCCAGGAGCTGACGGCGGCGCAGCATGCCGAACTCCTAGTGAGAGACGCCTTCGTTACGGGGACCAGGTCAGTGTACGTGCGCCAGCGGCTGCTGGAAAAAGCCGATCTTACCCTAAGTTCGGCGATCAAGCGGCTGATACGTTGGAGGCCGCTCTGCATAACTCCGAGGCTCTCCAGGCACGCGATCCCCCGATGGCCTCGTGGGCGCCGCAGACCCCGCAACCCACCGGCGAATCGACCTCGGCTGCAGCCAGTCGTGAGTCCGCGAAGTACTACTTCTGCGGACTGGAGAAGCACCCCCGGAAATGCTGCACGGCCCGACAAGCTACCTGTTCCAGCTGCGGAAAGAAGGGCCACTTCGCCAAGGTCTGTAAGTCAAAACCGTGAGCAGGATCGAGCAGCGCCGCGTGTGAGACGTAGGGGTCGCCATCTTCCCTGCACACTGCCACCACGTGCGAGACATGGGGGTCGCCATCTTCCCTGCTGCCATCTTCCCTGCACACCGCCACCACGTGCGAGACATGGGGGCGGCCATCTTGGTCGGCGCCACCTCCCACCGGTGGTTGTTCGGAACGGGGAGAAGAATAGGATGGTCGTGGACTATAGCCAGACCATCAATAGGTTCACGCAGTTCGACGCGTACCCTCTACCCCGCATTGCGGATATGGTCAATCAGATAGCACAGTACAAGGTGTACTCGACCATAGACCTAAAATCCGCTTACCATCAGCTCCCCATCCGCCGGGAGGACCGCCCTTACGCTGCCTTCAAGGCAGTCGGCAGGCTTTATCAATTCCTGCGCGTCCCCTTTGATGTCACAAATGGTATATCTGTCTTCCAGAGGGCAATGGACCAGATGGTGGACCAATGCCAACTGAAGGCCACATTCCCATATCTGGATAACATCACCATCTGCGGTCACGACCAACAGGGTCACGACAACAACCTCCAAAAATTTCTCCAAGCGGCCAAATCTTTCAACCTCACCTATAACAAGGACAAGTGTGTATTTGGGACCACCCGACTTGCTATCCTTGGGTGTGTCGTGGAGAATGGAGTCATTGGCCCTGACCCCGACCGTATGCACCCCCTGTTGGAACTCCTCTTCCCAATACCCTCAGAGCCCTCAAAAGGTGCCTGGGCTTCTTTTCATATTACGCCCAATGGGTCTCTAACTATGCAGACAAGGCCCGCTCCCTGGTCAAGTCCACCACATTCCCCCTCTCTGCCGAGGCCCACACGGCCTTCAACCGCATAAAAGGGGACATTGCCAAAGCAGCAATGCATGCGGTGGATGAGGCCATTCCCTTCCAAGTAGAGAGTGACGCCTCCGACTTTGCGCTGGCTGCTACCCTCAACCAGGCAGGAAGACCAGTGGAGTTCTTCTCCCGTACCCTTCAAGGCCCTGAAATTCGGCACTCTGCAGTAGAGAAAGAGGCCCAGGCCATAGTGGAAGCTATAAGGCACTGGAGGCACTATCTTGCCGGCAAAAGGTTCACCCTGCTAACTGACCAGCGCTCAATCCGTTCATGTTTAATAATCAGCAGCGGAGCAAAATCAAAAATGATAAAATTCAGAGGTGGAGAATCGAACTCTCCACCTACAATTATGACATCATGTACAGGCCTGGGAAGCTCAACGAGCCCTCCGATGCCCTATCCCGGGGAACATGTGCCAGCGCGCAGATCGACCAGCTATACGCCCTACATATAGACCTTTGCCACCCGGGAGTCACCCGGCTTTTCCACTTCGTGAAAGCCCGGAACCTGCCTTACTCCCTTGAGGAGATCAGGATGATGACCAGGGACTGCCAAGTCTGCGCAGAGTGCAAACCGCACTTCTACCGACCCGAAAAGGCACCACTCATCAAGGCCACCCGCCCCTTTGAGCGACTGAGTGTTGACTTTAAGGGCCCCCTTCCCTCCACCGACCGCAATGTGTACTTTCTTAACGTAATTGACGAGTACTCGCGGTTCCCCTTCGCCATCCCCTGCCCCAACACCATTACCACGTCAGTTATAAAAGCCCTGCGCAAGCGCTTCACTCTGTTCGGATACCCATGCTATATCCACAGGGACAGAGGGTCCTCGTTTATGAGTGACGAGCTGCGCCAATATCTACTGGCTAGGGGAATTGCAACCAGTAGGACCACGAGCTATAATCCCCGGGGGAATGGACAGGTAGAGAAGGAGAATGGCACAGTGTGGAAAGCCACACTCTTAGCCCTCAGGTCAAAGGGACTGCCGGTCTCCCGCTGGCAGAAGGTCCTTCCCGAGGCACTCCACTCCATCCGCTCCCTGTTATGCACAGCCACCAATGCCACCCCTCATGAGCGGCTCTTTTCGTTTCCCAGAAAATCGACCACTGGAACCACCCTACCAACTTGGCTGACATCCCCGGGGCCAGTGCTGCTTCGGAAACATGCGAGGAGCAATAAATACTCCCCGATAGTCGAGAGGGTTCACTTACTTCATGTGAACCGCCAGTATGCCTACATGGTTTTACCTGATGGGCGGGAGGACACGGTCTCCATCTGCGACCTGGCGCCCGCAGGAGCTCCGGGCCTCTACCCTGAACACTCCGTGGTGACTATTGACCCCGTACCCACCAATGTATGTACCTACAAGACACCGTGCACCCCAAACCCTATACAGACGCCACACGACACTCCCATACCGGGCACGACGCACACGCACAAAGGATTACCGACGCCTAACGTGCTGGCACCTGAAGTCAGGCCGGAGCCAGCACAACCGACATCACCGGTGCTACGTAGATCACAGTGACGGACTCGACCGCCTGATAGACTTAACCTGTAAATATACTTCTTGTAAATATTGTCAGTCACTTCACCCCGCGGGACTCTTTTTAAAAAAAGGAGGGGTGAATGTGGTAAACCATGTATATATGTTGCAATTCGGTTACCTGTCTGGACACACACCTCTGCTGACTGCCCCTGTGGCTCCTCCCACGTCCTGTATAAAGGTGTTCGCCTTGCCCCTCCCCCTCAGTCCGGGGGCAGACACTCACTGTGGAGGTCGTATTGTACAGCGAATAAAAGCCTTTCGGTATTTTACCAAACCTCAGTCTTTTGGAGTAATTGAAGGTGCTTCAATGTGTGTATGAGTGGGTACATGGGTGGATGGGAGGACGGAAAGGGGATGGCTTTGCAGTTGCTGTTTTGTTGCTATTGTTCTGCCGAATATTGTGTGCATGCTATTTCATGCCAGAATGTGTGGCGCTATTTGCGGGCTGTCCCCAGCGCATCCTTAGGTTGTGCTGGTTGTTAATGCAAGCAACACATTTCACTATATGTTTTGATGTACGTGTGATAAGTGAATGACTCTGAATCTGAATCTGATTCATACCAGTGGCTTCGAAATCACTTGCATGTACAGATTGTGTATTCTCTTTACGAAAAGAAATTAGTGAACCGTATGTTTTCTTTTTATAAAACAGCTTTGCTGTAGTTTCTTGATAACCAAGGCTAATTTGTTCTGAGCTATTTAATTATTTGAATATAAATTCCCCAGCTGGCAGAGTGAGAGTTAAGTTCACATCTCAGGGACAATAATTCAGACCAATTCAGTAACATAGCCACTATGTTCCTGAACTCTACTCAGATTTCCTTTTATGATGTGAATCTAGTACTCAGTTCAACGCTGGTAACATTTCATGAAGTCTTTGCAGCTGGATAATGTTTCACTTCATTTTAAGGTTCTCCTTTATGAAGATAACAATTGTTCAACTATGGTAACATTAGGTTCATTGTCCTTTGAATGCTAGATGTATTTTTCATATTATAAATATAAACTATACAGTTTTATCCGGAATTATCTTTGCTGCAGCAATTTCATATATCATGGCCCAACATGTGGTAGTGATGATAGCAAACCCTCTGCACTCACTGTGCAAGCTGTGGAAAACTTATAACATCCACGTTTTTGCAGTTTGTGACAGAACCTCATAAATTGCCATTAGTAAAGCACTACTCTTTCATCAGATGTGCTGATGCCTTCCTTGCAGAATAATCAATGGATGTTATGAGCTTTCAGGGAAGTTTTTCAGGGAAGAAATAATGAAAATTGTTTTTTTTAAGTCAATCATTAAATCTTTATAACCATACTGATTCTTATTTTCGATGAAATGGAAATAAATGTTAATTTTAATCAGTGCTTTATACTTATTGACTGAAAGAATACTTCAGTCTGATTGGTAGTTTAGTTTCCTTAATGACTTCTCTGCTCCAAGATGCCACTGATTTCTGTTGGATGGGACTAGACAGGAAGTTACAGAACAGAGAAAATTAACTTCACAGGGCACACGAACTAATTTGTTGCCGATCACAAACAAGAGAAAATCTGCAAATGCAGGAAATCCAAGCAACACACACAAAATGATGGAGGAACCCAGAAGGCTAGGCAGCATCTATGGAAAAAAGTACAGTCGACATTTTGGGCCGAGATCCTTTGGCAGGACTGGAGACAAAAATTTGTTGCCAACTTTCTTTTAACTCATTGTAAGTGTTACTCCTTGGCCATTGACTCCAAATTCATCCCCATGTACTTATATTGTTATGATGGTTAAAAGATGGCATAGCTATAAATTTTTGTTGCATAATTCAACTTGAATCTTCTTCCTTTTTTAATTTGAGGAGAGTTGACTGTTCTTTTCTTGAATTTTATTTGTCGATGGTGCAATTTAGCTATTGTCATATAGTCACAGAGCAGCATTAATAGAATTTGAAGGGAAAATCCACATTTATATAATTTTATATAAAAGCAAAAGAGTTGGAAATTTGAACAAAGAACAAAAATGCTAGAAATGAAGGAGGTCAGGCAGCATCTGTTTATCAGAGAGATAAAGAGTGATTCAATGAGCTGCTTTTGTGAAAGAGTACTGGATTGGTATATTTCTTCTTAAACAGCACCATACTGTTACGGTTAGATGTCAGCTTGCCTCTGTATCAGTAGCATGCAATAAAGATCCATTCCATGCTAAAAGTACATCATTTTGGCTGAAAGCTTTGTGTAAGTATTAAGTGGTGCTGTGCCATTTCCTTCATCTTTAACATTCATCAAAAGCCCCGTTTTCCTTTATCAATAACCCTAATATATCTGAAGATGTTGGAGAGCTCTCCAGACTTACTACCTTATTTTTCTCCATCAATTATCGCCACCAAAAGCATATTAATTGCAGTTCAAATAGTTGCACTTTGTGAAACATTACTATGTTTACTCAGATAACATAATGGCAATAACTTCCCAAGTACAGAAAAACATAATCAAACAGGAACACAAAGAGGTCACCAGACACTTTAGCCTGCCCTGTGATTCAATATGAATTAATCCAGTTTAGGCCTCAACATCGCTCTTGTACCAGTTCGCACAACTCTGAATTCACTACTCTTTCAAAGATTTATCTACCTTCTCTTTAAATACAAACAATGATCCAACTTCCAGAAGCTCTATGTAGAGAATTCCAGAAACTTCTATCCTTTGTGGGAAAAAAAAATCCTACACACATCGCATTTAAATGACTCCCTCCAGAATTTGTAACTACATTCCAAGTTCAAGACTACCTTGCTGTTCAAAGCATTCAAGTGTCAAAGCTGGGTCATGTTACCAGCCAACACACACAAAATGTTGGAGGAACTACCAAGTCAGGCAACAGCTATGAATTCCCTCCATAACTGCTGCCTGACTTGCTGAGTTCCTCTGCCACTTTGTATATGTCTCTCAAGATTTCCAACATCTGCAGAAGCTCTTGTGTTCATGTTACCAGACACTCTTCAACACATTTATGATATAGATTGACTTGAAAATTACATTTCAGGTTCAACAGAATGTGCATTATCAGCTGGACCTGATGCTGGCCTTAACTAAACCACTTTCTATCGATAATATGTTGGACTAGAGATGTGAGATAGAAATGGCTTGGTACATTCTCTGAGTAGTGTGAAAAAAACAAGTTACTCTGCATATAAGAGATTGCACAGTAACATCTCAACATATGAGGAGGAAATATAGTTTAAAACAGTAAATTTAATGTCAAATCAGTTGTAGAAAGAAAAATAAATAAAATAGGGGATCAAAAGATTGGATGAAAGAGTAAAAGAGACAAAAGGAAAATCTTTTTCTTTACTACCTTCAATAAGTAAAATTTCTACTAGGTCTCCACACTTGGCAGATAACTGTCATTGGTAGTTAACTTTAATCAGAAACAGCACTTCTTGACGATCATCCAAAGAATTGAAATGACATGGTTTAGCTCTTTTTGATGATAGTGTTTCATAATCATTGACAAATACTGCATCTCTCATTTTGAGTTAGAAGCTCGGATGAAAGATGCAATTTTTTAAAAATGTAATAGAAGAACAGCACATCTCCAGCAATAATGTTATAATTTTGCATTTAGTTGCGCATTTCCCTCATTTCAAACAGTTGTGACATTTGCAAATCAATAAAATTCATTGTTAGTTGGTCAACAACATTTTGAATTTTATAAACACAAAACAAATATTCTGATATCAGAGATTTGACCAGTTTATAAGATTACTGATGTAATGGCGCCATCAAGTGGAATGAAGGTTGTTGAAGGATACAGCAGGATATATATACCAGTTGGAGATACGGGCACAGAAATAGCAGATGGAGTATAACCCGGACAAGAGTGATATGTTGCACCTTGAAAAGTAAAATGTAAGAATAAATGTATACTACAAAAGATAGAAAGTTTAGGAACATTGATGTTCATATGGAGCTTAGGGTTCAAGTTCATAGTTCCCTAAAAGTTCAACGTTCAAAGTAAATTATTACCAAATTACATAGAATGTTCCAGATTTCCTAGCAGAGATATTTAAATTATCCTTAGCTACAGGAGATGTACCCAAGGACTGGAGGACAGATAATGTTGTTTCACTGTTTAAGAAGGGCTCTAGACATAAACCAGGAAATTATAGGCCAGTGAGTCTGAAATCTTTTGTGAGAAAGTTAATGGAAGGTAGTCTAAGAGACCAGATATGTTTGTATTTGGATAGACATGGACTGATTAAGGATAGTCAACATGGCTTTGTGTGTGGTAGGTCACGTCTAACTAATCTTAGATAGTTTATCGAGGAAGTTATCAGGAAAATGAATGAAGGTAAGGCAGCGGATATTGTTTGCATGGACTTTAGAAAGGCATTTGACAAGGTCCTGCATGGGAGATTAGACAAGTAGGTTCAGTCACTTGGCATTCAAGATGAGGTAGTAAATTGGATCAGACATTGGCTTTGTGGGAGAAGCCAGAGAGTTGTAGTAGATGGTTAGCTCTCTGATTGGAGGTCTGTGACTAGTGAAGTGCTGCAGGGATCGGTGCTGGGTCCATTGTTGTTTGTCATCTATATCAATGGTCTGGATGATAATGTGCATAAATGGGTCAGCAAATTTGCAGATGATACCTAGATTGGAAGTGTAGTTGACATCACAGAAGGCTACATGGCTTGCAAAGGGATCTGAATCAACAGCTGGAAAAATAGGCTGAAAAATGGCAGATGGAATTTAATAAACACAGTGCGAGGTGTTACACTTTGGTAGGACCATCCAGGGTAGATCCTACACAGTGAATGGTGGGGCACTGAGGAATGCAGTAGAACAAAGGGATCTGGGAATGCAGGTCTATAATTCATTGAAAGTGATGTCGCAGATAGGTAGGTTCGTAAAGAAAGCTTTTGGAACATTGGCCTTCTTAAATCAAAAAGATGAGTACAGGAGATGGGACGTTATGTTGAAGTTGTATAAGACTTTGATGAGGTGGAATTTGGAGTATTGTGTGTAGTTTTCATCATCTACCTACAGGAAAGGTGTAAGTAGATTGAAAGTGTACAGACAAAATTTATGAGGATGTTGCTGGGTCTGGAGGACCTGAGCTGTAAGGACAGATTGAATAGGTAAGGACTTTATTCCTTAGAAAGCAGAAGATTGAGAGGAGATTTGATAGAGGTATACAAAATTCTGAGGGGTATAGACAAGGTAAATGCAAGCATACTTTTTCCAATGAGGTTGCATGGGACTACAACCAGAGGTCATGGGTTAAGGGTAGAAGTTAAAAAGTTTAAGGGAAACATGAGAAGAAACTTCTTTACTCAGAAGGTCATGAGAGTGTGGAATGAACTGTCAACACAAGTGCTGCATCGAGCTCAATTTCAACATTTAAGTGAAGTTTGGATAGGTACATGGATGGTAGGAGTATGGAGGGCTATGGACCTGGTGTTGGTTGATGGGAGTAGGCATGGACTAGATGGACTGAAGGTCCTGTTTCTGTGCTGTACTTTTCTATGACTCTATATATTTCACCCTGTGAAAAAAAGAGGAAAGGTATGTCGCATCTGGAGTTTCTCTGGTTAGCAGACGATTTCCCTCCACGCCTCTCTGACATAGTGCGGAACCGCTAAGAGGCAAGTTACAGCAGTGGTTTGCCATTGCCTTCTGCTGAGTGAGTTTCCAAAGGGATCACCAGCTCGTAACCCAACATGGATGGAAAGTGTGCAGGGGAGCCAGCTGGATTCAAACTCGGGACCTTTTGTCCCGAAATCCAACGCTGGCCACTACGCCACCAGCAAGGTCATTTCACCATGTATAATCATGAAATTCATAAACAGTTAATATAAGAAATAATAGAATCAATGAAAGACCATGCCCAATGGATGGACTGATAATCAATGTGCAAAAGACAACAAACTGCAAACATAAAAGAACAAAAAAAAAGAAAGAATAATAATTTAAAAATGGAAAATAAGAACGAGATGAAAAGTCCTTGAGAGTGAGTCCATAGTTTCTGGTGGGCACAGTGTGTGGTAGAACAGTTCAGTGATGGGGCAAGTGAAGTGTTCCCTCTGTTTCAAGAACTTGACGGTTGAGAGTTAATAATTGTTCCTAAACCTGGTGGTGTGAGTCCTGAGGTGCCTGTACCTTCTTCCTGATAGCAGCAGTAAGAAGAAAGCAGGTCTAAGTGGTGGGGTTCTTTATGATTGGATGTTCCTTTCCTGCAACAGCACCCTGTGTAGATGAGTTCAATGGTGGGGTGGGCTTTACCCATGAGGGACTGTGCTGTTCCACTATTTTTTGTAGGATTTTCCATTCAAGGACAGTAATATTTTCATACCAAGCCATGATGCAACCAGTCGATATTCTCTCCACCACACAGCTATAGAAGCTCTAGAAGTCATGCCGAATCTTCACAAACTTCTAAGGAAGTAGATCTGCTGACATGCTTTCTTTGGAATTGAACTTACAGGTATATGCTCGACTGATCCAGGACAGCTCCTCTGAAATGATAACACCGAGGAATTTAAAGTTGCTGACCTTCTCCACCTCTGATCCCCTGGCTCATGGACCTCTGGTTTCCTCCTCCTGAAGTCAATAATCAGCTCCTTGGTCTTGCTGACATTGATTGAGAGGCTGTCGTTTTGGCACCACTCAGCCAGATTTTCAGTCTCCCTCCTATATGCCAATTTGTCACCCTCTTTGATTTTGCCAACGAGAATGGTGTTATAAGCAAATTTAAAACTGCCATTGGAGCTGTGCTTAGCCTCACAGTCATATGTATAAAGTGAGTAGAGTAGGGGCTAAGTACACAGCCTTGTTAGGCAACTATATTGATGGAGATTGTGGAGGAAATGTTGCTGCCAATCTAAACTGACTGGTGTCTGCAAGTAAGGAAATCAAAGATCCAATTGTCCGAAGAGATATTGAGCCAAGGTCTTGAAGCTTATTGATTAGTTCTGAGGGGATGATGGTACTGGATGAGGAGCTGTAGAAAATAAGCAGCATCCTGATGTAAATGTAACACCCTGGTTAAGATTTTAACTGCTGTGCTGTAGGTATTTCAATTTAGCAATCTGTAAGAGCAGTCTGTTTTGCTTTCAGCTTGTTTGGGTTTGAGCTAAGATAAGAGGCTTGTTATTCAACTTAGGAATGTGCTGGCAGCCAATCAGGATTGTGGAATTGGGAGAAGGTTCTGGTGAACGCTGGGTCTTTGTTCTTTGTTGGCAGGAGCTGGAGGAAGACAGGGGGAAAAGATGGCTGAGGATGCCGTCCCTGTTGCACAAGGTGCTTTGTGCAGATGAATGGCTTCAAAGAAGGAAAAACCAATACTCCTGCGGGAGACCCGTTGGTTCAAGATGGATTGCGAGCGACATTCAGAAGGTGGTATGTGCTTTCACGCAGACTGAGGGTCCGGCACGTGAGTGACAGAGAAGTTCAAGATGAGTTCCAACTTAACTGCATATTTGACTGCTTAAGGGTAATGGGCCCTTTTTGTTTTTTTCTTTCCATCATTTAATAACTGTTTGCTTAAATCAACTTTCTTAAATATACTTCTTTATAAATTGGATGCAGTGTATGATCTGTTATTTCTTGCCAGGGGCAGTAACTCACACAGCATTTGCACAAACCAGGGTTTGGGTGGGCGAGACATCCCAGACTCACGGATTTAGCGGGACCAAAGTTGTATACATCCGTGATGTATGAAGCCAGCGAAAGGTGAGTAATCACCATGGAATCCAGTGGCTGTTAGTGAGGGGCTAATGAGCCTGGTTTCCAGAGACAGCCCAGAAAATGGAGTTTCATTTGCACCTTGCCAGAGTCTTGAGTAGTTAGGGTGGTAAAGAAGACGTACAGTATACTGCACATGCCCTCATTGCCAGGATGTTGACTATAAAAGTTAGGAAACTATGTTTCAGCTGTAAAAAGCTCTGAATAGGCCATATTTGGGGTATTGTAGTTCTGGTCACTGCAATACAGGGAGAATATGAAAGCTTTGGAGAAGTTCACCGGGGTTATATCAATCAATATGTCTTGCACTAACAATGACCTATTAAATTCTTTGAGACATTTTTGATAACAATATTTTAAATATTTTATTTTGTTCAGAAATATTATTACAAGATTCAAAAAGAATTTAAAATGTCTATCTAATAAAATAATAGTATCTTTCAAATTGTATGGCAGTTTCTCAGTGTTAATTAGAATTCATATCTCTCCAGGTTGATCAGATAGTATTTCATGGACAATGTGAACCAGAGCTCACAGATATACTACAAGTTGATTTTCTATGGTACATGGAAAGCAGTAAAAGTGTTCCACATCCCTTCACATTAGCAACTTTAGACTATGTTTCACACTGAACTACTGAAAGAGATTAAAAGCTTGGACAAAGATATGGGTATTGCAAAGCAAACATTAAAAAAAAGTTTGAGATGATAAAACTATGAGAGCTGAGGAAGGATGCTGAGGAATGAGCAAAAGTTCAAAAGTGAATGAGTAAAGACATCTTGCCCCACTGAACTTACAAGGGAGGGGGGCAAAAGAAAGAAAATTATAGGCCAGTTAGCCCGACCTCAGTGGTTGGGAAGATGTTGGAGTCTATTAGTCAGGTTTCAGGGTATTTGGAGGCACATGATAAAGAGGTTTAAATTCAGCATGGTTTCTAGACATAGAGCCATGGAGAAGTACAGCACAGAAGCAGGCTCTTTGGCCCATCTAGTCTGTGCCAAAACCATTGAAACTGCCTACTCCCATCTGACCTACAGCGACACCATAGCACTCCATACCCCTTCTATCCATGTACTTACGCAAACTTCGCTTAAGTGTTGAAATCGAGCTCGCATGTACCACTTGTGCCCGCAGCTCTTTCCACACTCTCACGACCTTCTGAGAGAAGAAGTTTCCCCTATGTTCCCCTTAAACTTTTCAACTTTCGTCCTTAGCCCATGAGCTCTGGTTGTAGTCCCACCCAACCTCAGTGGAAAAAGCCTATTTGCATTTACCTATCATAATTTTGTATACCTCTATCAAATCTCCTCTCAATCTTCTATGTTCTAAGGAAAAAAGCCATTTTCTCCAACTAGTACTGCCACCCTTCCTCCTTTAATCACTCCCACTCTGCCACATCTAAAACAAAAGAATCCCAGCATATTGAGCTGCCAGTCCAGCCCCTCCTGCAACCAAGTCTCAATAATGGCTACAATATCATAATTCCAGGCATTGATCCCTGCCCTGAGCTCATCTGCCTTTCCTATGATACTTCTTGCATTGAAATATACACAGCTTAGGACACTAGTTTCACCATGCTCAACTTTTTGATTCTTGACTTTGTCTGAGATTTACCAACATCTGTCTCCACAACCTCTCCACTAATTGTTCTGGCACTCTGGTTCCCATCCCCCAACATCACTAGTTTAAACCCCACCATGCAGCATTCCTGCTAGGATATTAGTCCCCTTTTCTTTCAGATGCAAACTGTTTCTTCCGTACAGGTCCCACCTTTCCTGGAAGAGAGCCCAATGATCCAACAATCTGAAATCCTTCCTCCCACACCAACTCCTTAGCCACATGTTAAACTGTATAATCTTCCTAGTTCTGGCCTCACTAGCACGTGGCATGGGTAGCAATCCTGAGATCACAACCCTGGAGGTCCTGCCTTTTAACTTAGCACCTAACTCCCTGAACTCCCTATGCAGAGCCTTGTCACTCGTCCTACCCATGGTACCTGCTTGAACCACAGCCTCTTGAGAATGCTGGGACTCGACACATGCTGTCCTGGACCCTGGCACCTGCGAGGCAACGTACCATCTGGGAATCTTGTTCTCGTCCACAAATCCTCCTTTCTGTTCCCTTAATTAACTGATCCCCTATCACCACAGCTCACCCCTTCTCCTCCTTTTCCCTCTGAGTGGCAGATTCAGTGTCGGTGCCAGTGCGCTTTTGACTTTCCTCTGGTAGGTCATCCCCACCCCCCTCCACAACAATATCCCGTTGTTCAAGGGTATGGCCACAGGGGTACACAGCACTGTCTCCTTAACCACTTTCCCCTTCCTGACTGTCACCCAGTTTCCTGTGTCCTGCACCTTGGGTGTAACTACCTCTCTATATGTCCTATCTATCACCCCCCTCAGCCTCCCAACTGATCTCGAGTTCATCCAGTTCCAGCTCCTACTCCTTAAAGTGGATTGTTAGAATCTGTAGCTGGATGCACTTCTTTCGGGTATAGTTGCCCAGTCAATCAGTAAGGTAGAATCCTGCCAACAATAATAGAATGTAAATTTCCAAGAACTCGCAAGCTAAATTTAATAAGTATAAATCAGCATTGTTACAGAAGAACATATTTTCCCCTTAAATGTAATTGTAACCTTGTCTGTAAGTAGATTCAGATATCTTATATTTCTCTTGGGGCAACAGTGCAATTTTCTTAAAATACACTTCATTGTGATCCCTGTCCTTAACCATAAATTGATCAGATAAAGATAAAATGAATTTATTATCTGTCATGGTAAGGATTAACTTCTCTATTGTGCACCAATTTAGCACAATTCGCAGATTATTTGAATTTTTACGTACAGTGTTATACTGCAAGATTCCATTATGTGTAGTGTAATTTTCTAAGCTCTCCCTTTAGTAAAATTTGTAAGCACACCCATAACAGGCAAGGCATTGGAATTAGCTGAATGCCCCAAAAAAAAATCTGTATTAAATCACTTACCTTCCTCTAAGTGACAGCCTATTTGTGTAAACAAAATGTCTATAATGACATCTCTTTGAAAGCTGCAAACCGCGTGCTATCCTTTGACTGGAGATGCAATAGCACTGCTAATTACGCTGTTAAAGTGGTATAGATGGATGGTTAATTTCTCATAAATGGAGAAAGCAGCTTTACTAAATGTGCTTTAAAAGATGCTGTCTATTATACCAAGTGTCTTTTGAGACAAATTCCACCATGCTAATGTAATAGACTTAAAGCCACTGGGTCATATGGACTCTTTTCTCTCAGTGTAGATTATTGTGCTATTATCCAACACGTCTTTGAAAATGTATTTATCTGAAAATTCTATCACACTCTGTTGCTTTTGAAAAGTCAAATGAACCACTCTGTGGATTTTCAGCTTGCAAGGGGTTCAATTCCTAGCTTGGATTGCAAAGAACCCGCCATTGATGTGTAGAATTTGTATTTTGGCTCAGATTCTGTACCTCTCAGAAATCTGACAGCGCGGATAAAGTAAGGGTGAAAGCTATCTGACAGCTGACAAACACTGCATTTAAAATATCCTTTATTTGTAGCCAAAAGCAAGATAAATAGCCATTGTGATGTAATCATAGCTGCATGATTTGGCCCTCTGGTGTCATATACTCTGTTCTGATCAGTTCCCTTAATTTCCTGCTGGAGGAAAGAGGTTAGGATGCTTTCCTAAGAAAAGATGTAATAAGAAAAAATATTGGACTGATTAACCAACCACAAATGTAGATTTGGAACACATTCAACTTTACAAAGAAATCAGAGGCGGGAGGAGAAGATGGCAGTGCGACGCAGCGCACGCAGCTCTCCGGTGAAATGATATTGTATTTGTAAGTAGGATGTTGTGCACAATTCTGATTTGATGGAGACAGACGTGAGAAGGCACAAAGGAACATCTGGAGAAATTTCTGAAATGCCCGGTTCGCTGCCGCTGCTACTGAGTGATCGAGAATCTCCGGAGAGAAGGCCCCAAAATCCCCGGCTTTGCCTGCTGCGGGCAACCAAGGCTGGGGTCGAAGCGTTCGGCAGAGATGGCGCTCGGTACTCGGTGTCGGAGGGCTGATCGGAGCTCAAAGTTTTCGGACAACTCAAGAGTCAGACTGTGGTCGGGCATGGCAGGGAGAGTTTTCTTCCTTCTCCCATCTGCGTGAGATGTGGGACATTCGAGAGACTTTGAACTTTTTTACTGTGCCATGGACTGTTCTTCATCAAGTTATGGTATTATTGCACTGTTGTATCTATATGTTATAATTATGTGGTTTTTGTTAGCTTTTCAGTCTTGGTCTGTCCTGTGTTTCTGTGATATCACACCGGAGGAATATTGTATTATTTCTTAATGCATGAATTACTAAATGACAATAAAAGAGGACTGCGGGTCCTCATAATCTAATCTAATCTAATCTAAATCACAGTGAATGTCAAAGGGCAGATCTTCCATTGACCTCCCAACAACACTTGCCCTTGGATCATGTTGTTTGCTCCATCATTATCCTGGGTACACACTTTTGCAGAATTGCTGGTTTCAGTTCAGAACCAAGACCAGCACCGTGTAATACAAGCACATGGTCTTGCCTGTCAATTCAGTTAGCGACAGTCACAGAGTGGTTAAGACAGCCAGTGAAACCTCACTATAATTGGTATCACTGAAACAAGATCATCAATGTCACAAATATCCAAACACTCTATAGAAGATTCAATTTTTTTTTAAATATCTATTTTAGAAAATGGAATAACTGGAAAATTAAATTTAAGTATATAAAACATTCACATGTATAAAATCAAAATTATATAAATAAATGAAATTAATTAAATAAACTATAATAAACACAATGAGGAAAGTAGTCCTGGGAATCCACAATTTTGTTGCAAGGAACGGGGCAAACCCAAACGCAGGACACTGGCATGGAGATTGAGTTAGGATGCAGACGAGGGTGTGAGAGTGGCTGGAGCTGAATGGCAAACAGGAGGGTGAACAGGAAAGCAGGAGGCAGGCAGGGCTTATCTTGACACAGAGCATAGAAAGGCAAGCAGTAAACAATACTTTTCTTGACACGGAGGGATGGAGTTACACAGGTAAACCTCGGTACTGAAGTAGAACTTCGAATTCACAATCCTAAGTGGCTGGGAACGTTAATTACCACACTGGCTAAACAACGATCTGGCAACTAGTGGATGCAAAGCTGGGGTTTTAATGCTGCAAGTCTTGATGAGAACCAGGTGTGTCGCCATCAAAGGGAATTAGAAGAAAATGGGAAATTAACGGTCGGGACCGTGACAAAATCAAAGGGAATTAGGAAAAAATGGGGAATTAACGGTCGGGACCGTGACAAATTTTGGCTCTGAATCCCATATTTCATGAAGTTGGGTTAAATGCAAGCAAGCATACCTCTTGCTGACTTCCTTCTACTACCTCCTTCAGCTAATGAATCATTACTACTACCTGGTAAACAATACTTGGAAGAACCATTGAGATTACTCTGAGGAACTTCAGTGATAATCATCAATCTGGCTTAGAAGTGGAAACACCACGAGCCAAGTTGGCCAAGGTGTGAAGGACATGGTTGCCTCACTGGACCTGCAGCAAATGGAGAGACAATCAACACAGCACAGAGACTTGGCCTTATCATCAGTAACCTCATGAGTCAGCTGTCCACGAGAGTATTAGCAGTCCTTGTAGGCAGCATATTGGATTTACATCAAGCAGAACCTTCTAGGTATGCTGTTGTTGCAGTTGCCAGATATGTAAGTTCAGGTCCCATTATAATAGCAGTAGAATTTAAATTCCATTCATAATTATTTTAACTATTCTTAGTAATGATGACCACAAAACTCCTAGATAGCTCTAAAAACCAGCTGCTCGTTTAATGGCCATCAAGGTAGGAAATCTACTATCCTTATTTATTCTGTTCTACATAGACTCCAAGCCCATAAAAAGGCAATTAACACTTAACTACCTCCTGAAATGTCTTACCAAGCCACTCAGTTGGGTCACTACCACTATTTCAGCACAGGAAAAGGATAAAGCTTGATGGAATACACAGCTTTGATCTAGACACTAAAGTTGGACATAGTGTTGTCTCTCAGATCAGGTAAAAGTTGATGTTCAGAGTTCGGCAATATCCAGGTGAACTCCATATATCAGGTGCCAGATTCCTCCTTCGCAGTCCCTGAGTACATCCTATCCAACTTCCTGACTACATGGTACTCATAGAATTATAGCTTGCGAACTGCCAAGCACCAATCTCACGATTACTGGATGCATCCTATTCTGTTGGAAGGGTTGACCAAACTGAGGATTCCCAATGGTGACCAGTTTATCTAGGTTTTGATCCATGCAGATGTGAACAGCTTCATTTGCTCAAGGATAAAGAATGCAATTGAGCATTGTAGAACCAACAGCAAACATCCCAGTTTTGACCTTGTGATCAATGGGACAATTGATATGGTTGATGAAGTAGCTGAATATGTTTGAGCCTAGATTGCAGGCTTGAAGAATTCCTTCAAAGATGTTACAGAGCTGGACTTTGACAACCACAGCAATTTTATCTTTATGAAGTATGACCCCCAACCATTGGTCCATTTTCCCTTTGATGCTCATTAGCTTTAACTTTTCTCTTTGATGGAATCCTTGATAAAATATCTTCATGTCAAGAGTAGTCACTTAATCGATCACTGAATTTAATCCCTGATGCATGTTCGAATGGAAACTCTAATAAGGTCAGAGTCACCAACTGAGGATCTGACTGGATCCCATAGAATTTATGTATCCCATGGACAGCCATTCCCTGATATCTGGAGGCATGAAATTGACTGAAAATTGGCTTCCCTGAAGATGGAGATCTCTGGAGAAAGCCAAGATGAATCATCCATGCCGCACTTCTGACTGAATATAATTTTAAATGCCTCATTTTTGTCCTTCGTGCTGAGATGTTGATCCTTGCCACTGACGACAACAGAGATCTTGTAATCTCCTTTCAATAGCTATGAAAAGGCCTCCATACTGTGAGTATAATTATGTTCCAAAGCAAAATATACTTCATATACAGTATGTGTCTAGACTATACTAACTGTACCTCCTAAGCCACCAAAGTGACAAAAGCATCAGGCTCAATGGAAAGAACAACATCTGAATAATCCTTTCTAAATTTGGCATCAATTATACCTCAGCATCACTTGAATCTCCTATGCAACAGCACTGTGGGACATCTATCACCAGAAAAGTTGTGTCAATACCTACAGCTAGCTCACCATCCCCTTCTGGATGGCAATTAGGGACAGCCATTCAATGGTGATCATGCCTATCACAAACAAGAGAGAATCTGCCGATGCTGGAAATCCAAGCACCGCACACAAAATGCTTGGGGAACACGGTAGGCCGGGCAGCATCTATGGAAAAGAGTACAGTCGACGTTTCGGGCCAAGACCCATCCTGCTGAAGGGTCTCAGCCCAAAATGTCAACTGTTTATTCTTTTCCATAGATGATACCTGGCCTGCTGAGTTCCTTCAGCATTTTGTGTGTGTTGCATGGTCATACCTATAATAGCCAGATCCCAAAAACTGAATAAATGAAAGAAAAAATTCTTCATCATTTCCATCATACTTAATGGGTTGAATTCAGATGGAGCTAGCACTCCAGATAGGTCATCCTTGAGATGGTCTGAACGATGAACAGAACTATGTTCCACCAATGTCTGTCACTTCCTGGGCTGACATACCCTTTACATTGTTTTCACGTGAGGGAAACAACAACAGAGAAGTAAAGTGTAGAAGGACAAGCTGGAGTAACACCAGGTACACCTAAAAATGAGCCGCTTTCCTAAAAAATGTAACATTACTTAGAAAAGGTAGCATGAAGTGGATAGAATGAAACAATTTTTTTCCATTTTTGTGACTCTGTTCCAGCAAGGCTACAATCATATCAAAGTTCCACAGTCCTGGCAGAACCCAGCCACTGAAGGTGTAGAAAAGTAAGCTGCCAACGGGAGGGAAAGACTTCACATTTTCTCCATGCCCAATGATGGTGGAGCCAAACATATGACTTCCAAAGGTAAAGCTGAATAATACATAACAATCTCATCCACCTAGGCTTCCTATTGTGGTCCCCACTGTCAGAAAGACAATGATCAGTATTTGCCTTTCAACCATTCCTTGCTATCTGATACAATCCACAAGAGGCAAACACTGGGTTGAGTGGAGAAGTGGTTAGAATCCCTGGACCCACCAACCACAAATCTGGACTATTGATCTAGATAAATGATGTAAGAATGTGATGCTGAGGAGTCATAAGGCATTGGTCAAACTGCACTTGGAGAATTGTGAGCAGTTTTAGGCCACTTATCTAAGAACAGATGTGCTGGCATAGTGCAAGATCTCAAAAATGATTCTTGGAATGAAAGAGTTAGCATATAAGAAGTTGCTGGTGAACGCAGCAGGCCAAGCAGCATCTATAGGAAGAGGCGCAGTCGACGTTTCAGGCCGAGACCCTTCGTCAGGACTAACTGAAGGAAGAGTGAGTAAGGGATTTGAAAGCTGGAGGGGGAGGAGGAGATGCAAAATGATAGGAGAAGACAGGAGGGGGAGGGATAGAGCCGAGAGCTGGACAGGTGATAGGCAAAAGGGATACGAGAGGATCATGGGACAGGAGGCCTAGGGAGAAAGACGGGGGGGGGGGTGACCCAGAGGATGGGCAAGAGGTATATTCAGAGGGACAGAGGGAGAAAAAGGAGAGTGAGAGAAAGAATGTGTGCATAAAAAGGAGTAACAGCTGGGGTACGAGGGGGAGGTGGGGCCTAGCGGAAGTTAGAGAAGTCAATGTTCATGCCATCAGGTTGGAGGCTACCCAGACGGAATATAAGGTGTTGTTCCTCCAACCTGAGTGTGGCTTCATCTCTACAGTAGAGGAGGCCGTGGATAGACATGTCAGAATGGGAATGGGATGTGGAATTAAAATATGTGGCCACTGGGAGATCCTGCTTTCTCTGGCGGACAGAGCGTAGATGTTCAGCAAAGCGGTCTCCCAGTCTGCGTCGGGTCTCACCAATATATAAAAGGCCACATCGGGAGCACCGGACACAGTATATCACCCCAGTCGACTCACAGGTGAAGTGATGCCTCACCTGGAAGGACTGTTTGGGGCCCTGAATGGTGGTAAGGGAGGAAGTGTAAGGGCATGTGTAGCACTTGTTCCACTTACACGGATAAGTGCCAGGAGGGAGATCAGTGGGGAGGGATGGGGGGGACGAATGAACAAGGGAGTTGTGTAGGGAGCGATCCCTGCGGAATGCAGAGAGAGGGGGGGAGGGAAAGATGTGCTTAGTGGTGGGATCCCGTTGGAGGTGGCGGAAGTTACGGAGAATAATATGTTGGACCCGGAGGCTGGTGGGGTGGTAGGTGAGGACCAGGGGAACCCTATTCCTAGTGGGGTGGTGGGAGGATGGAGTGAGAGCAGATGTACGTGAAATGGGGGAGATGCGTTTAAGAGCAGAGTTGATAGTGGAGGAAGGGAAGCCCCTTTCTTTAAAAAATGAAGACATCTCCCTCGTCCTAGAATGAAAAGCCTCATCCTGAGAGCAGATGCGGCGGAGACGGAGGAATTGCAAGAAGGGGATGGCGTTTTTGCAAGAGACAGGGTGAGAAGAGGAATAGTCCAGATAGCTGTGAGAGTCAGTAGGCTTATAGTAGATATCAGTGGATAAGCTGTCTCCAGAGACAGAGACAGAAAGATCTAGAAAGGGGAGGGAGGTGTCGGAAATAGACCAGGTAAACTTGAGGGCAGGGTGAAAGTTGGAGGCAAAGTTAATAAAGTCAACGAGTTCTGCATGCGTGCAGGAAGCAGCGCCAATGCAGTCGTCGATATAGCGAAGGAAAAGTGGGGGACAGATACCAGAATAGGCACGGAACATAGATTGTTCCACAAACCCAACAAAAAGGCAGGCATAGCTAGGACCCATACGGGTGCCCATAGCTACACCTTTAGTTTGGAGGAAATGGGAGGAGCAAAAGGAGAAATTATTAAGAGTAAGGACTAATTCCGCTAGACGGAGCAGAGTGGTGGTAGAGGGGAACTGATTAGGTCTGGAATCCAAAAAGAACCGTAGAGCTTTGAGACCTTCCTGATGGGGGATGGAAGTATATAAGGACTGGACATCCATGGTGAAAATAAAGCGGTGGGGGCCAGGGAACTTAAAATCATCGAAAAGTTTAAGAGCTTGAGAAGTGTCACGAACATAGGTCGGAAGGGATTGAACAAGGGGTGATAAAACAGTGTCGAGGTATGCAGAAACGAGTTCGGTGGGGCAGGAGCAAGCTGAGACACCCCCCCCCCGTCTTTCTCCCTAGGCCTCCTGTCCCATGATCCTCTCGTATCCCCTTTTGCCTATCACCTGTCCAGCTCTCGGCTCTATCCCTCCCCCTCCTGTCTTCTCCTATCATTTTGCATCTCCCCCTCCCCCTCCAGCTTTCAAATCCCTTACTCACTCTTCCTTCAGTTAGTCCTGACGAAGGGTCTCGGCCTGAAACGTCGACTGCACCTCTTCCTATAGATGCTGCTTGGCCTGCTGCGTTCACCAGCAACTTTGATGTATGTTGCTTAAATTTCCAGCATCTGCAGAATTCCTGTTGTTTAAGCATATAAGAAGTGTTTGATGACTCAAGGCCTGTCCTCACTGGAGTTTAGAAGAATGAGCAGGGGGAATCTCACTGAAACCTATCGAATTTTGAAAGAGCTAAATAGAGAGGATATGGTGAGGATATTCCATATAGTGGGGGACTCTAGGTCCAGAGGGCACAGACTCAGAATAGAGGAACATCCACTTAGAACAGAGATGAAGAGGAGTTTCTTTAGCCAGAGGGTAATCAATCTGTGGAATCAATTGCCACAGACTGCTGTCCACACCAAGACAATGGGTATATTTAACGCGGAGGTTGATAGGTTCTTGATTAGTCAGGGCATCAAAGGTACAGGGAGAAAGCAGGAGAATAGGGTTGAGAGGAAAAATACATCGGCCATGATAGAATGGTGGAGCAGACTGGATGGGTCCAAATGGCCTAATTCTGTTCCTATGTCTTATGGTCTTATGGAAAATGTTTGAATCCTACCATTGTAGCTGGGATACCCAACTAAAACATATTTAGTTCACTACTGTCTATCAAGTAAATAAATCTGTCAATCTAAGCAGTCTGGCCAATATGTGTTCCCTGATCTATCTTTGTGATTGATTCATAACTGCCTCCTCGGTTAAGGGGGACCAATGAATCATTAATAAATGCTGACATTCCTGTGATGCCATGAACTTGAGAAGCAACAAAGCCATTCATCATAATGACTGCAGCACGGAAAACTAGTGCTCCGAGACTAATCATAACTGTAGCCCCATTGTCTCAACATAGATATAATACCATTATCTACTCAACAATATGCTCCAGGTGACTGATCAATGACAGAATACACTATAATTACAGCACATAAAAGGCATGTAGACAAGTACACAAATAGGAAAGGTTTAGACAGAGGGATAGGAATCAAACACAGGCTAAGTGGAAGGATCAGCACAGATGAGCTGGGCTGAAAGGACTGTTTCCATAACCCTAAGGCAATGATAATTGTAAATGCATGTCCTGTCTACAAAAACAGGGCAAGTCCGGCTGCGTTAATTATTGCCTAATAATGTTAACGACGCTTGGTCATCAACACACTGTTATCGAACAAATGGATTAGGACCATGTAATTCTAGGCAAAATTATAAACTTTTTTTCAGACTTAAATAAAAGACTTAAATTCCAAGAATGAGCTGAAACTAATTGTTCTTAGCATCAAGACAATATTTGACCAAATGCAGTATAAAGGATACTTGGTAATGCTGAAGTCAGTTGAAACTAAAAAGAAAATTCTTTACTGACAGAACTTTTATAAAGCACATGGATAATTAATCTGATTTCTGCCATTTGTGCTGGAAAAGTTTTGAAAACAGAATCTGTGTATTGTATTCAGAGTCCAGCTTTTTGAAGCAGACTTGGCAAACCATGGGTCTGGAAAAAGCCTTGCTGATCTGAGAAGTTGGATGTAATAAAATGTTATGAAAGATTGGCAATACTGATGTGTGAGTTGTTGCTCCAGGTCACTAAAGATACTCCAATTAAAGTTAGGCATAACAACTCTGCTGAATCCATTCGACAAATCATTCTGTCACTACATTCCTCAAAGCAATCTTCTTTGAGCGTGTCCATATCCTACTATCTGCATGGACGAGGAAGCAAGTACTTCATTCACATCACTTTTGCCAGTGAAATATACAACAAAGCTAATTCCTAGGAAATGAGCTCCCTATTCCATTGCAAGATAGAAGTATATTTTATTTCATGGTGCATTACCAGTGCTCTGTACATTTCTGGATTGTCACTCTTACAGGAGAACACAAAGATCTATTTCTAAATATCAACCAACACAGGAAGAAAAAGAGTATATGAAGATTGTAAAATGTAAATTGACCATACTGAATCGGACTAACTATATTTCATGTCATTATCAGAATGTTGAATGGAAGAAAAGGTTTTTGAAGTATTACTGTTTGCACTGCTAGAAAAATAAAATTTTCATGTCTGCACTGAAAGGGATTGAAATAATTTATCACTGTTGCATTGGTTGAAAAACAACTATAAAATACCAAACAATCCAGCTCAAAGTCTATAAAAATCTGCCTTTGTTCCATTTTGCTAGATACTTAAGCTTTCTTGTCTGTCCCATTCAAAAATGAGGATATTTATTATCAGCTGCTCTAATGTTAAATCTTTTCTGGGGTGTTAGATACCAAGAGACTTTGAGCATCAAATATTGAAAAAGTGCTTCATCTATTAGACTGATTGGGAATTTGTGTTGTATGAAACCATCCTTGTGGGCTGATAGTTAGTAGTTGCTCAGTGTATTCAGCATTATATTTTTTTCCAAGAGATCTTTGTTTCCCATTATCATCAACCTGTAATCTAGTCTATCAAGTATGGCAGAAATTCTTAACTTTTGACGTAAATCAAATTAATATCGAGTATTTTGCACAACACCAACAATAGAGCCTACTGATGCAAAAGAAAGCTATTGTCATTCTCTGTGAGATTAAATGAGCACGCCTAAAAATATTTGCCTGAACAAGTCTCAGTACATGGAATCCAGTGCAGGAAACTGTCCTGAGTTTAAGATGTCTTATCAATGTGATGCACTAGATCTGAAGAATAAATGGTTGGCCAACTTGCAGTGGCTTATGCCACTGCTGAGAATGTCCTGACTTATCACTCGGGTCAGTGACTTCAACCACATCAGCAGCACAACTGAACGAACTTTCAGGAAATTGGACTTCACATCCACAGTTGTGATGGTCCTGATGTGACATCTCCCACAGCTCAGCAGATGGAACTTTTCAGGACCAGTTCAGCTCATTCTGCTCCCAAATAGATTTCCTCTTCATGTCCCCAGCATTCACTGGCGGATCCAGTGTTACACTGATGTTCTTGTCTGGCCACTGATTTCTGCAGGCTGACTGTCATCTAAAGATAGAGCAGGAGGCCAGCAGGGAACCTCGGAAGCTGAACATCAAACAGCCAACATCAAAGAACACAAAGGAATTTAAAAAGTAATAAGCAGGCTGGAGAACCATGAAGTCTGTCTTTCATTCACTGAAGCACTACTGGAAAGCAAGAAGTGCTTTATCTTTAGAGGTGTTCAGAAGGTGAGAGTCAGAAAGAATTCCATTAACTCCAGAAATGTTTTCTGAATCTGCTTCCACCGCAGCGAATGGAGGTGGATGCAAGTTTTTGCCTTGAAGTCTTCCAAGGTTATCTTCCAATCCATTCATAAGGGTATTTTACTTGGAGTAGGATTGTACATGTTTACATTTCTTCCAAATGGTTCACATGAGGAGTTCTGTGATCAGAAGAAGGATGAGAACAGCTCAATAATGTCCTTGTAGTTTATCATACCAGAGATCTGCTAAATTTTCTACACAGGTCTGCTTCATTGGAAGACCACAGAAAAAATAGCCTCCCAGAATGTCATGTCCGCTATCTCAAATAACAGCAAACATGAAAGTCTGGATCAGCTACTGACACTGAAGTTCACTGACAAGTTCTAACCTTTCATTTGAAATTGAAATTTGGCCCTGTCAGATCACCTGCTTCTGTTCCCACTACCCATTAATTTCCCACCCTACCATCTTCCCCCTACTAAACTACAAACACAGTTCAAACTACTCCATCACCCTGCCACTACTTAGCTTCAATCTCCAGACGGACTCTCATGCAGATGATCTCCCTCACAAATTTCTGGAGTGGCCCATGCCATGAATTGCCCCAACCACACTCTCACAACTGATGCTCATCAACACTTCTTCCAGTTCTCAGGCACCATTCACACCAACTGCAGAAACCTGCCCCTCTCCTCCCCACAGACCTCTGTTCTTAACCCAGCACAAGCTCCACAACCCAGACCTTGACCCAAACAATCTGATTTCCTCTGTACTCCCCTCAGCGGCAAAGTATGGAAATCTGTGGACCGCCCACCATACTGAAATTTGTAGAGATGATGTCCAGAGCAAGCCATTCACTGGCCGATCATGCAGTGTCCCATTGAAGTGCCCTGCTCAGCACCATTCAGGCACTGCTTTGAAAAGTCCCTTCCATTTAAACTAATGTAAATTGTTCTGATAATGCAGCATTCAGGAGGTGAATAATAAATACTTTTTATCACATTGAAATCACTGGGAACAGAATAAGATGCATTATTCACTCCCTTGACTGTTGAATTGTTACAAGTTCTATAGTGATTAATTTGGTTATTCTACGGAGCAAATCTTATGTCCACAAGAAGTGGGAAGAAATATGACTGTTAAGTATATAGAGAAGCTGTAAAATTACCACCTTTGGGACAGATGGTGCTGCTCTTCCTGTGACAATTCCATAGAGATTAGCCAGTTACTTGCCCTGTAAGGGTCAGTCTATCACAGCAAAGGCAGGATAAGCTGGAGGTTGGATAGCAACAAATCTGAATTGCCTCTCTGCCATTGGACTCAATTCAGTGACCGTATCAGGACCTTACATCTACACTTACTGGCATAGTCCCTCTGAGTGGCTGGAGATTGAAAAGGCAGATGCAGTTAAGTGATACGGATTATTTCATTTCACTAATGCTTTTAATTACTTTCTAACACTTAATGTGTTTTTAAGTATATAGATTTTTAACCTGTTCACTTTTCTTAAATTATTCAAACCTTACATTTACCTTACATTTAAAAATACTTCAAAGACCTTTGAGAGCAAAGAGCTATCAAGAGGCCTTCATGTTAGACAAGGGTCGGGTTTAATTTCCTCTTTCCAGCACTAACCCCATATCCCTTGATTAATATTTTTTTAAAACTTGTAATATATTCCTTGAATATTCTCACTTACTGAGTCTCCATAGCCTTCTAGGACAGAGAAATCCGAAGCTTTACTGCCTTATGGTTGAAGACATTTCTTCTTCTCTCTGTACTGAATGCCTAATGCTTTCTTTTGCAACTGTGACTCCCTGTTCTTGGCTTCTCAAACAGAATCATTAATTTTTCATCTACCCTGCAATATGCCCAATTGAAATTTGAGCTTCTGTTCCTCAGTTTTATAAGACCTTAACATAGGACCCAAATTAGACCTTTCTGTCCATCGAGCCTTCGCCACCATTTCATCATGGCTGAGTTATTAACCCTCTCATCCCCATTCTCCTGTCTGCTCCTCATAACCTTTGACACCCTTGCTAATCAAGAACCCATCGAACTCAGTTTTAATGACTTGGCCTCCATAGCTGGCAATGAATTCCATAGATTCAACACCCCAGTCTGAAGAAATTTCTCTTCATCTCTGTTCTAAAGGGATATTCTTCTATTCTGAAGTTGTGCTCTCTATCCCTAGACTACCCCACTCCAGGAAACATCTTGCCTTTCAATATTTGATAGGTTTCAATAAGATCCCCCTCTTTCTTCTAAACTCCAGTGAATACAGGCCCAAAGCCATAAGACACTCGTCATATGCTAACACACATAAAGTGCTGGAGGAACTCAGCAGGCCAGGCAGCATCTAGGAAAAGTGTAAAGTCGACGTTCTGCCGAAGGATTTCAGCCCAAAACATCAACTGTGCTATTTTCCTAAATGCTGCCTGGCCTGCTGAGTTCTTCCAGAACTTTATGTGTGTTAATGTATGAGGAGTGTCTTATGGCTTTGGGCCTGTATTCACTGGAGTTTTCTGGAGTATTCATTAGCATTTTGTGTGTGCTGCTTGGATGTCCAGCATCTGCAAATTTTCTCTTGTTTGTCATGTGTTAATCCTTTCATTGCTGGGATCATTCTCATAAATCTCCCCTGGACCTTCTCCAATGGCAGTACATCCTTTCTCAGATAACTGCTCACAATACTCCAAGTGCAGTCTGACCAATGCCTTATAAAGCCTTAGCACGACATCCTTGTTTTTAGTCCTCTGGAGATGAATGCTAACATTTAATCTGGAAGAGTCTAGGAAACCAAGCACTGAGAGGTCAGCATGGGAGAGAGATACAATTACATGAGAGATTATGGGTAGCTTAGGGCCATGCCTGCAGAATGAACAGAGGAGTTCGTCAAGATGATTACCAATTGCACATTTGATGCATTAGAAGAGGTGGGCTCAGGAGAAATGATTTCGTATACTAACTTGAAAGAAATGGAGGGTAAATTGTTGTTTCACATGCAAAGTATTTGGGAGCATGAACAGCAGGAAGGGAGAGGGTAAAGTGATCTCTCCTGCAGTGGTACAGAAAGCTATCATATTAGGGTTGTGGTTAAGTGTGGAAATGAAGACAGCATCTGAATGTTTCAGAATGAATAGTCCCTTCAGAATGCTATAAGCAAGGTGAGGGAAGAATTGCTTTGGAGGTACTGGAAATTGTAAATGATGATTTGTAAAAAGTGGACGTAACGTGAATTAAGCTGTAATGCCAGTAAAAAGCTTATTTAATTCAAATTGAGAGTAAGCTACTGTTTGAAAAAAGGTCATGCAAAATGTCTGCAGGTGCATGAATGGTATCAGGAGTGATATCGCCGATGTCGTAGATTCAGTAAACAGCACGCAATTAGGCAAAGTTGAGTCTGCCTCGCCATCTGTTGCCTTGTGTTACTGTTGCACCTGATCCAACCTCTGCTGGAAGATGGCATCTGTTGTTTCAGTGTTGCAGCCTGCAAACACCCCATGTTCACTTTCGCTTTTACCGTGTGCTTCCCAGACCTTACTCTGTGCCGGCAGATCAGTTCAAGTAGTTGACACAGGTTTGAGATCAACTAAATATTCACCCTCTTTATACGATGTTGCTGTGCTATTTGGCACTGTAGGGTGTTAGCAGTGCTCCTGCTATGCTGGGCAGCAGAAAGGGCTATGAAACCACCTACTTCCTGAACCTTCTACCTTACTTCCTTTGCCAAAGTATCCAGCAGCAGCTAATGACCTCTTTAATTCCTGCACTACTCTTGCTAATGCTTTATTGCCACCTCTAATGAAAGAAATTAGCACAACAAGAAGTAAATCTAATTGTCCCCTTTTCTAACAGATAACTGTTAAAACATACAAAATGAAAGCATTAGCACATCAGCATGTGCACTTACAATTGTTAAAAATACTCACTCTCCAGGGTAGGTACAGACAAAAGGCAGAGGTTACTGTCTATTCACAGCATGCCAACACTTAAAATGAAAGCCAACTAGTAAATGCTCTCTCTCCAACATAAAAACATTTAAAATCATATTATGTTTATGAAAGGAGATTTTTCTTTGAATAATAATGCATTACTGGGACCTTACTACCATTAATTGATGAGAAGCATTGATCGTGTGGATAGTCAGAGGCTTTTTCCCAGGGCTGAAATGGTTGCCACAAGAGGACACAGGTTTAAGGTGCTGGGGAGTAGGTATAGAGATGTCAGGGGTAAGTCTTTTACTCAGAGCGGTGAGTGCGTGGAATGGGCTGCCGGCAACGGTGGTGGAGGCGGATATGATAGGGTCTTTTAAGGGACTCCTGGATAGGTACATGGAGCTTCGAAAAATAGAAGGCTATCGGGAAGTCTAGTAATTTCTAAGGCAGGGACATGTTTGGCACAACTTTGTGGGCCGAAGGGCCTGTATTGCACTGTAGGTTTTCTATGTTTCTATGATTCTATGAATGCACAATATTGCATATTGATCACCAATGCTTTGTTAAATAGGGATAAAGGACTATAGGTATTTTATCATCCTCAGGCAAAATACCACAATGCTTAGAAATTAAAAGCTGAAATTTTGTGCTAGTGGTCATAAACAATCAGAAAATGAAGAAAATTAGCTATTAAATATTTTCAGCTTAAATCCTAATACTGAACCAAAAGATGACATTCTCCGTGTTCATGATAGGTTTAAGACCTGTACTTCAATTCTCCACAATTCTTTCAAAAATTTGAGAAAAGGAGCAGAATTTTAATACAGGATTTGATGTTTGAAACTTCCATTTGTGTGACAAGGATACAATTGTAAAAGATTTTCTCTGCCCATGATCTGTATATTAGTTCATATCACCAAATACAAAAAAAACCCAAGCAGTCTAGGTACAAAAATAACAGCTTTGTTACAGATATCAGTAGGGATCAGTATGAATTGTATCAACTATTTGAATTTAAAAGTACATTAAAAAGGATTGAATTTTCTTGAGCAGTTCTCCTACTCCCAGATCTATAGGATTTATTTTCCATGTCTCTCAACAGTTGATTAACATATGGAAGGTTTAGGATTGGCGTATAAATGACTGACCAAAGGCCTATGAAATAATCCCTCCAACAAGTCAATCAATTCAGTAGCAAAAAGGGTGTCTTCCTTGATTTCAAATTTTGGAACTTTTTTTAAAGCACATGGGTTGCACAACAAAAGAATGAGGGGTAGCAAATTTGATTAATTTTTTCCTTTCTGATTCTGGGTCGATGGACATTTGGCGTTTTCTGCATCCTCAGGAAAAAGATTTTTCCTTCTTTTCACATGTTCATCATTCCTATTCAAGAATTGATTATTTTTTCATTGATTCTCGTCTCATTCCTTCAGTGATTAAATGTGATTATGATTCTATAACCATTTCGGATCATGCTCCACTTAAGCTTTCTATTAAAATTATGGCCAATATACCAAACAATAGACAATGGCGTTTTAATTCGCTGTTGCTTCAGGACTCGGACTTTGTTAATTTTATGAATGAACAGATTGAGCTTTTTTTTTACAATTAACCATACAGAAGATATTTCGGTTAACACTCTTTGGGACACTTTTAAAGCCTATATTCGGGGTCAGATTATTTCGTATTCCGTTGCTTTGAGGAAGAAACAGAAGCAGGAGGAGATGGCAATTGTGGACAAGATTAAAGAAATTGATAAGAAATATGTTATGGCTCCTTCTGAGGAGCTATACAAACAAAGAACTGAACTTCAAATGGAACACAGTTTACTACTCTCGTCCTCGATTGTAAACCAATTAAAGAAAACAAGAAGTGATTTTTATGTTCACAGTGATAAAATTGGCAAGCTGCTGGCTAATCAATTGAAATCTAATTATGTTAAATCTCAAATCAATCAGATTTATAACCAAAATGATCGGTTGATATTGGATCATGTGGGGATTAATCAAACCTTTTGTGATTTTTATTCTTCTTTATATCAATCAGAGTCTCCTCGAGATTCTAAATATATGAATGATTTTTTAGATAAGTTAGACTTCCCTCAGATTTCACAGGATATGTCTTCTTTATTAGATACTTCCATTACAATGGATGAGATTAAGAATGTTATTTTTTCTATGAATCTGGGGAAAGCTCCTGGCCCTGATGGGTTTACCGTTGAATTTTATAAATGTTTTGCTTCTTTATTGATTCCTTGGCTCTATAAGGTTTTTGAGGCTTCTTTGAAACTTGGTAAACTTCCGGAATCTTTTAATAGAGCATCAATTTCTTTAATACTAAAGAAGGATAAAGACCCTGCTCAATGTGCATCTTATAGACCAATATCTTTATTAAATGTTGATTCTAAAGTTTTTTCTAAGTTATTAGCAAATAGACTAGAAAAAGTACTTCCTTCTATTATTTCGGAAGACCAAACGGGTTTTATTAAAGGTCGTTACTCTTTTTATAATATTCGTACATTGTTAAATATCGTTTATACTCCCTCACAAAATGTTCCTGAGTGTGTTATTTCTTTAGATGCCGAGAAAGCTTTTGATAGAGTAGAATGGCCTTATTTATTTAAGGTGCTTGAAATGTTTAATTTTAGCTTGAAATTTATATCCTGGATTAAACTGTTATATCACTCCCCTGTAGCCTCGGTTCGTACTAACTCCTTAAACTCACCTTTTTTTCCTCTCTTTCGTGGTACTCGACAAGGCTGTCCTCTTAGTCCCCTATTATTTGATATTGCATTAGAACCTCTTGCAATTGCTATTCGAGAATCTTCAAATATTACTGGGATAACTCGGGGATTAAAGTCCCATAAATTATCACTCTATGCTGATGATTTACTTTTATATATTTCTAATCCTGAGAGATCCATTCCTGCTGTTTTAGAGTTATTAGCACAATTTGGTCTTTTCTCAGGTTATAAATTAAATCTTAGTAAGAGTGAACTTTTTCCGATTAATAAACATCTTCCCTTATATTATAAATTTCCATTTAAATTGATTAATAATTACTTTTCATATCTTGGGATTAAAATTACTTGTAAACATAAAGATTTATTTAAGACTAACTTTTTACCATTAATAGACCATATTACTCAACTTTCATCTAAATGGTTTCCCTTATATTTAACTTTGATTGGTCGTATTAATGCAGTTAAGATGTTTTTTTTGCCAAAATTTTTATATGTGTTTCAGGCATTACCAATTTTCGTTCCTAAATCTTTTTTTGATAAAGTTGACTCTAAAATTTCTTCATTTATTTGGCAGAATAAGAATCCGAGACTGGGTAAAATACATTTACAGAAAGCTAAGAGAGATGGAGGTTTAGCATTACCTAACTTTAGATTTTATTATTGGGCTATTAATATTCGACATATGAAATTTTGGTTACTTGACCGGGACATACTATCTATTCCTAAATGGGTAGCATTGGAATTACAATCTGTTCAGGGTTATACACTTGGTTCTATTTTAGGTTCCTCTCTTCCTTTTGATTCGAAACGCCTTAAGCAGGTCTCTAACCCGATAGTTAAATATGCTTTGCGCATTTGGTTTCAATTCAGAAAATTTTTTGATCTTAATCAATTCGGGTTAGCGATTCCTATTTTAGGTAACATATTTTTTCCTCCCTCTTTTACGGATCGCGCTTTTCAAACTTGGAAGACTAAGGGTATTTTACGGTTTTTGGATTTATTTTTAGATGGTTCCCTTATGTCTTTTGAACAATTATCTAATAAACATAACTTATCAAGAATACATTTTTTTAGATATTTACAAGTTAGAAATTTCCTAAGTACTATACTTTCTTCCTTTCCAATGCTTCCTCCTATATATATTTTAGATTCGATAATTAACCTTAATCCATGTCAGAAAGGTGCATCGGCTATGATTTATAATATTATTATGAAACTTAGGAAAGCTCCATTTGATAAGATTAGGGTAGATTGGGAACAGGAATTGGGGCTTACCATTTCTGTGGATGATTGGGGGCAGATTTTACAATTAGTTAATACTTCCTCTATTTGTGCTAAACATTCCCTAATTCAATTTAAAGTGGTTCATAGAGCACATATGTCCAAAGATAAGTTAGCGCGTTTTTACTCGCATATTAATCCTTTCTGTGATAGATGTTCGGGGCAGATAGCCTCTTTAACTCATATGTTTTGGTCTTGCCCTACTTTGGAAACTTTTTGGAGAGATATTTTCAATATTATTTCTAAGGTATTAAATATAGATATCTCTCCTCACCCTATTACTGCTATCTTTGGACCAACTAAAATTTCTAGTAATCTTTCCCCTTCAGCCCGTAGAATGATTGCATTTCTTACTTTAATGGCGAAAAGATGTATTTTACAACATTGGAAAGAGCTTAATGCTCCAACTACCTTTTTTTGGTTTTCTCAGACGATTTTATGTTTGAATCTGGAGAAAATTAGAAGTAACCTTTATGATTCTTCATTTAAATTTGAACAGATTTGGGGACCTTTTATTCGATATTTTCATTTAATGTAATATTTACCCTTCTTGTTTTTTTTTCACTGTTTTAATGGAGGTCGGGATTGAGGACGTGATTTTAAGTTTAACTCTGTTTGGTTTCAAGTTAGCCCATTGCTTTGCTTTGCTTTTAGTTAGTTGCACGGTGGGTTTTTTTTTGGGGTTTTTTTTTCTTTTTTTTTCCATTGATATATATAAAATCTAGTATACTATTATGTTATCTTGGTTTCTTATGCTTAAATTACATTGTTTGTAGTATTTTCTTTTTGGTATTGTTATCTTTTGGAATTTTATTATACTTTAACATTGTATTAATGTTTATATGGCTTACCTTTTTTGTATACTTACTCAATAAAAAGATTTAAAAAGAAAGAACAAAAGAATGAGGGGTAAAAACTTTGCTACAAGACCAATAATTTTTGCCCTTTGCACATTCCTCATGTGAATCCCTTCTAAAGGTTAACTAAGAGCTGTTTCCAGCAAAGAAAGCAACCCAACACAGTTTCTTCCAGGCAGTGAAAAGTCTATGGCAGAACAATAGATGTTGGCCATAATTCAGAAAATGTGCAGCTCGGCTGGTCGATAGTTGGGTTGAGTTGTTCTCGGATCTTAGCAATTTACTTGCAAACATTTCATCGCCATACAAGGAAACATCATCAGTGTGCTGTTAATTGCAGTGTGTCCTTTGAATGCCTGGCCTTTATATACTTATCGATCAGCTGATAGGTCATCATTTTAGATACTCAATTGTGATGTGGGGAGGAAATCTTGTCACTGACTAGTTGCATGGCAAGCTTCAGACGTTGTGGTCAGGAATTTTTCCCACATTGTCTTACTGGCTCAACATATTAACATTTTAAAATATATGAATAGGGAGTTGGTCAATCTGTCTCTAAAGCCTGTTTTACCTTTTAATTAAACCTTGGCAGTTCTTTTAGTAATCTCCACTCTACATTCATGTCAACCCCTGGAGTAATTTTTCACCTCCTTGCTCAACACATATTCTCTACAGGGTCAGCTGTAAGATTGGGGTTCAGTTCTCCCCACCGTCTGTAAGGAGCACGTGGGTTTCCTCCAAAGTTGACCTTTAAGCTTCAATCTTCGCTATCGACCCCAGGCCTCACCGGTCATGGGACACCAAACTCCCATTTTGTTTGTTGTTGCTGCTTGTGTTGTTCTGCTGAATATTATGGGAATGCTATGTTGGTGCTGGAATGTGTGGTGACACTTGCAGACTACCCACAGCACACTGCAGGTTTGTTTTGGTTAATAACATAAATGACACACTTCACTGTCTGCTTCGATTTGCATGTGATAAATAAATGAATCTTACACTGAATCTGAGATGCACTTAGAGCTCAGTAATATTTAGTCCCCTAGCCTATCTATTGTGTATGTTTGTGGAGAAAGTTTAACTTTATTTGTCACATGTATGTCAAACTATCGAAACATATGGTGAAATGCTTTGTTTTGTGGCAACAACCAACACAGTCTGAAATGTGCTGGAGGCAGCCTGCAAGTGTTGTCACACCTCCAGCACCAACATAGCATGCACGTAACTTACTAACACTAACCCGCATATCTTCAGAATGTTGAAGGAACAAAGTAAGATTAGGGTAAAATGCAAAGCATTAAATATAAGGATATAAAATAATACGACTGTAAAATGGTTTTGATGTTCAGAATTCCTGTGTAGCTTTGGCTTTATGCTTGTGTTCATTGTCTTGCTGAAAAACAAATCTTTTCCCAAGTCGCAGTTCTCCTGCAGCTTGCATCAGGTTTTCCTCCAGGATTTCCCTGTGTTTTGCTGCATTCATTTTACCCTCTACCTTTACAAGCCTTTCAGGGCCTGCTGCAGTGAAATGTCCCCATAGCATGATGCAGCCACCACCATGTTTCACTATAGGGGTGGTATGTTTTTGATGATGTGCGGTGTTTGGCTTACGCCAAACATAGTGTTTAGTCTGATGGCCAAAAAGCTCAATTTTGGTTTCATTAGACCATAGAACCTTCTTCCAGCTGACTTCAGAGTCTTCCACATGCCTTCTGGCAAACTCTAGCTGAGTTTTTTTCAAGAGTGGTTTTCTCTTTGCCACTCTCCCATAAAGCTGCGACTTGGTGAAGCACCCAGGTAACAGTTGCTGTATGTGCAGTCTCTCCCATCTCAACAATTGAAGATTGTAACTCCTTCAGAGTTGCCATAGGTCTCCTGATGACCTCTCTCACTAGTCCCCTTCTTGCACAGTCACTCAGTTTTTGAGGACAGCCTGCTGTAGGCAGATTTACAGTTGTGCCATATTCTTTCCATTTCTTGATGATTCACTTAACTGTACTCCAAGGGATATTCAGTGACTTGGAAATTTTCTTGTATCCATCTCCTGATTTGCGCTTGTCAATAACTTTTTCATGAAGTTGCTTGGCATGTTCTTTCATCTTCATGGTGTCATTTTTGCCAGAATACTGGCTCATCAGCAGTTGGACCTTCCAGATACAGGTGAATTTTTGCTACAATCAGTTGAAACATATTGACTGAACACAGGTCTCCAAAAAGAGATCTCCATTTAACTAATTATGTGACTTCTAAAACCAATTGACTGCACTAGTGATGATTTGGTGTGTCATATTAAAGGGGGTGAATACTTATACAATCAATTATTTCATGTTTTATATTGTAATTAATTTAGATCACTTTGTAGAGATCTGTTTTCACTTTTACACAAAATAGTCCTTTTCTGTTGATCAGTGTCAAAAAAGCCAAATTAAATCCATTGTGATCCTGTCACAATGGGGGTACTGGGAACGGACTCAAGTACAAGACACAGACACTGAAGTATTAGGGACAGGACTAGGATACAGGGTGAGGGCTAGGACATGGACACAAAAACCGGGAACCCGGAACAGGACTGGACAAGAGAGCTAGGAGCCAGGGCTTGGACTCCAAGCCAGAGACTGGACAAGGACCCAGAACCTGGGTCTTGCCTCTGGCTCGGACCCCAGAACTAGGCAAGGACGTGACTTGTCTGGCAGGCAGGACGAGGCTGGAGTCTTCAGACTTGAGGCGAGGCTGGAGACCAGAGACTTGAGGCGAGGCTGGAGACCAGAGACTTGAGGCGAGGCTGGAGACTAGAGACTTGAGGCTTGGGGTCTTGAAGCTTGGCTTAGGACAAGGCTCGGCCAGAGACTGGAGGTGAGGCAAGGCCAGAAACTTGAGGCGAGGCTGGAGACCAGAGACTTGAGGCGAGGCTTGAGGCTTGGGGTCTTGAAGCTTGACTTGGGGCGAGGCTCGGCTAGAGACTTGAGGTGAGGCTTGGCTAGAGACCTGAGGTCTTGAAGCTCCTCCTGGCCAGGGCGCGGTACTCCAGGGCAGGGCACAGATCACCTGGGCAGGGCGCAGATCTCCACCCCATGAAGGCAAGGGACAAGAAGGGACAGAACCAACCACAGGGTAACAGCAAGATGCCCTGACTTACCCGGCAGAGGCAAGGGACGGGAAGGGACAGAACCCACCGCAGAGTAATGGCAATACGGCCTGGCTTACCCGACGGAGGCAAGGGACAGGAAGGGATCTAGGTACAGGGTGGCTCCAAGACAAGACTTCAGGCAGACGAGGCGAGAGTTACCAGCAAGACAAGGCAAGGCTTCAGGCAATGCAAGGCGAGACAAGAACTTCAGGCGAGGCAAGAGTTACCGGCAAGACAAGGCAAGGCTTCAAACAATGCAAGGCGAGACAAGAACTTCAGACGAGGCAAGAGTTTCCGGCAAGATGAGGCAAGACTTCAAGCAATGCAAGGTGAGGCGAGAGTTACCGGCAAGACAAGACAGGGCTTCAGGCGAGGAAACAGAAGGCAGGGGAAGAGATACAAGGAGTAAGGACAAGAACAATCCAGTAGCCACGCCCTGGCCTCTGGAGGTATTTATGCAGCCAGCCCCAATGAGAATCAGCTGCCTCAATTAGTACTCAACAGGAACAGAAACAGGGTAGACAGGAAAACCTGGAGCGAGGGTCGATGGACCGGACCGTGAACCAGAATGCATACTTCACGGACCGGACCATGACAGATCCAATGTTGTAATACAATAAAACATGAAAACTTCAAAGGGGGGCAAATACTTTTGCTTGGTACTATATATCACCATTTACTACTGATATCACCATGTACCTGTAAGTACTTGTGTCACCATATTCTACCTTGAGATTCATTTTCTTGCAGGCATTCACAGGAGAACAAAAAATATATATAATCAATGAAAAAAACTACATACAAAGACTAACAGAAAAGCAAATGTGCAGAAGAAGTCAAACTGTGCAAATACGCAAATAGTAAATAGATAGATAGATTCAGAAAGCATGAGTTGCAGAGTCCTTGAAAGTGAGTCAAGATGTTGTGGAATCAGTTCAAAGTTGAAGATTTTCACACTAGTTCAAGAGCCTGATGGTTTAAAGGTAATAGCAGTTCCTGATTCTGGTGGTGTGGAGCCTTAGGTTCCTGTACCTCCTTCCTAATGGCAGCAGTGAAAACAGCATGGTCTGGAACTGGATAAGGTGGTCCTTGATGAGTCCTTGGTGGTGGATACTGCTTCTTGTGGCAGTGTTCCTTGCAGATGTGCTCAATGAGTTCAGTTTTCTTTCCTTAATTCAGTTTGCATACAGTACTTTGTCTGTGCCAATTCATGTTGGGCATGCAGTTACCTTGGATTTTATGTACACATTGGCCTGAGAAGAAGTGGATTTGTGCTTAGCTTTAAGTCAGTTGACAAACACTTGGCTGAAGCCTTCAGTTTATTCCTTTGTTTAATCTTTAAATTGTAAATGGTGCCTAGATTCGGTCTTTGGAATAAGTCAGATTCCATCAGTTACCAAAAGAGGCAAGGTTTAATTTCCCTGAATGTTACCATTTACCACACAATCAAAATGTGCACTGTCTCTTGTGATTTCTCTTCTGCATTGGGTGATGAAGGAGTCGTGAATTCCATTTAGAATAGTAATTCTGAACCACTCAGACACTCCCAACACCGATCTGATTGACTGAAATCTTGATTTAAAATACCCTTCTCTTTTGTCACATAGCTTGCTTATCTCTTCATGCAATAAGCTATTATCTTTTGTATTCTGACAGTCTGGAACAAATCCCTATTGCTAGATTTGTTATTTTCATGTAAAAATATCAAACCAGAATAGCTTGTTTTGTAGCTTTTCACCTGCCACATGATCAAGGTTTTTAATCTTCCAGATGTCCCTGAAGTTGACTGTTTTCCTATCCAGCTTTCCTCAGCATTTTGGACATCTATATGATGGTTTTGTTTGAGACTCACTCTGATAATATATTATGGTCTGCTTCCACCAGCTCTTTTAAATATCTAACTACAACTGCTTCTAGCATTTACATTTAACCTTTCAGAGACATACCTTCTGTGCCTAATAACACTGAGTGTACGTCTGTTGTCTTATGCTGCTGTAGACCATCCATTTCAACTTCAACTAGTCGGGCCATTCTCTTCCGATCTTTCTCATTAACACAGTATTTTTGCCTACAGAACTGGATGACTTTTTGTTTTTCACACCATTCTCTGTAAACTCTAGAGACTGTTGTGTGTGAAAATACCAGGAGGTCAAGTTTCTGAGATACTCAAATCACCCCATCAGGTACCAACAATTATTTCACGGCCAGAGTCATTTAGAACACATTTCTTCCCCATTCTGATGTTTGGTATGAGCGCCAATTATTCCACTTGACATGTCTGCATGCACTTATGCATTGAATTGCTACCACATGATTGGCTGATTAGATATTTGCATTAACGAGCAGATGCACAGATATACCTAATAGTGTGGCCACTGTGAGTACACTTTTCTTTAGGATTCTCCAAGGCTGTTTCCTAAAACTGGTTATAATATTTATCTTTGTGTTAAATGTGTATTTGTTAATATTCATCTATAATCTCCATCTCTTATTAATCATATATTTCTGTGCATGAACCATCCCTTTTCATCTTTATATTTCATAACTCATAGTTCTTAATTGCTCTGTAGGTGTCATGGCCCAGTCCGTGAAGTCTGTATTCCAGTTCACGGTCTGGTCCATCGACCCTTGCTCCAAGTTTTCTTGTCTACCCTGTTTCTGTTCTTGTTAAGCTCTAATTGAGGCAGTTGATGCTCGTTGGGCCTGACTGCATAAATACCTTCAGAGACCAGGGTGTGGCTGCTGGATTGTTCTTGTTCTTACTCCTTGTATCCCTTCCTCTGCCTTCTGTTTCCTTGCCTGAAGCCCTGCCTTGTCTTGCCGGTAACTTTCACCTCGCCTGAAGTTCTGTCTTGTCTTGCATTGCCTGAAGCCTTGCCTTGTCTTGCTGCCTTGTCCTGGAGCCACCCTGTACCTAGCTTCCTTCCTGTCCCTCGCCTCCGTTGGGTAAGCCAGGCCGTCTTTCCTTTACCTGCGGTTGGTTCTGTCCCTTCCTGTCCCATGCCTCCGTCAGGTGGTGATCCGCGCTGTGCCCAGGAGGAGCCTGCCTAGCCTTAAGCCTGAAGACTCCAGCCTCCTGCCTAGCCTCAAGCCTGGACTCCAGCCTCCTGCCTCCTGCCAAGCCTTGCCACGGGTCTCTAGCCTCTAGCCTCAAGACTGAAGACTCCAGCCTGCCTAGCCTCAAGCCTGAAGACTCCAACCTCCTGCCTCCTGCCAAGCCTCGCCTTGAGTCTCTAGCCTCAAGCCTGAAGACTCCAGCCTCCTGCTAAGCCTCGCCTCAGGTCTCTAGCCTCTAGTCTGAAGACTCCTGCCTCCTGCCAAGCCTCGCCTCGGGTCTCTAGCCTCTAGCCTCAAGCCTGAAGACTCCAGCCTCCTGCCTCCTGCCAAGCCTCGCCTCAAGTCTCTGGCCTCTAGCCTCAAGCCTCAAGTCTCCAGCCTCCTGCCTCCTGCCAAGCCTCGCCTTGAGTCTCTAGCCTCAAGCCTGAAGACTCCAGCCTCCTGCCTCCTGCCAAGCCTCGCCTTGAGTCTCTAGCCTCTAGCCTCAAGCCTGAGGACTCCAGCCTCCTGCCTCCTGCCAAGCCTCACCTTGAGTCTCTAGCCTCTAGCCTCAAGCCTTAAGACTCCAGCCTCATCCTTGCCTAGTTCTGGGGTCTGAGCCAGAGGCAAGACCCAGGTACTGGGTCCTTGTCCAGTCTCTGGCTCGGAGTCCAAGCCCGGGCTCCCAGCTCTCTTGTCCAGTCCTGTTCCGGGTTCCAGGTTTTCGCGTCCATGTCCTTGCTCTCACCCTGTATCCTAGTCCTGTCCCTAGTCCTTCAGTGTCTGTGTCTTGCACTTGGGTCCATTCTCAGCCACCTCCTTATGACAGTAGGAGGCCATTCAGCCTGTCTAATCCTTGAGTGAAGTCAGAATAGTCAACAATCCCATCCCCCCACTTATTTCCCAATAGCTTGTCTCAATGGCTGTCTCTAAGACTCTTACTAGACCGTATTAAACATTGTTTATTGTCTCATCAGTGTCAGTTTTGTATCCCAAAAGTATTATGAAATGTTTTTGTATCAATTTGTCTTTAAATTTCCTTGGAGAGAAATCCTTTATCAAATAGATGAAATTCAAGATTCAAGATTGTTTAATGTCATTTCCTGCCCACAAGTATAAAGGAGAACAAAATTATTGTTACTCTGGCTCCAATGCAGCACAAAAAATACAAAAGATAAAGAACACAATGTTAATTAAAAACACAATAAATATAAATATATGATAGCTTAAATACTGTACATACATCAATTCAATGTACATAAAGTGACACTAGGCTGTACATAGGGAGTCTGACAGGAAATAATAAACTAGTGGTGGTGTTGGTGGGTGAAGGTGTTGAACCGCCTTACTGCTTGGGGAAAGTAACTGTTTTTAAGTCAAGTGGTCCTGCATGGATGTTACATAGCCTCCTCCCTGATGGGAGTGGAATAAACAGTCCATGAGCAGGGTGCGTGGGATCCTTCATGATGTTACTTGCCTTTTACTGACACCTTTCTGTATATATGGCAGGTAGGCTGGTGCCAGTGATGTGTTGGGCAGTTTTGACTCCCCTTTGTAGAGCCTTCCTACTTGCTTCAGTGCTGTTTCCATACCAAGCAGTGATGCAGCATGTTAGGATGCTTTCTACTGCATCTCTGTAGAATGACTTGAGTCTGGATGTGCAAAATCCAGCACCCTTCACCCTTCTCAGAAAGTTAAGGCATTGGTGAGCTTTCTTGGCTGTGCAGGATGAGCTCAAGGACCATGAGAGGTTGTGAGTGATATGCACTCCCAGGAGTTTGAAGCTGTTCACAGTTTCCACTGCTGTGCCGCCAATGTAAAGGCGGGGGGTGTGAGTTCTCCTAAAGTCAATAACCATCTTCTTTGTCTTTTTGGCATTATGGAAGAGGTTATTTGCCTGACATCAGGCATCGAGCTCTTCCACCTCCTCTCTGTAGGCCGTCTCATCATTGTTGGTGATGAGCCCCACCACTGTCGTGCCACTGGCGAATTTGACAAAGTGATTGCTCAGGCGTTTGGCCACACTATCATGTATGAGCAGAATGCACAGCAATGAGCTCAGTACACAGCCCTGGGGACATCCATCTTGAGGATGACGGGGATGGAGGAGCGGTTGTCCATTCTGACTATCTGAGGTCTGTTTGCTTGGAAGTCCTACACCTAGTTGCGCAGTGGTGTATTTAGACCGAGAAGTAGGAGGTTGTTCACAAAGGTCTGTGGGACAATAGTGTTGCGTGCCAAAATGAAATCTAGAAATAGCATTCTGACATAAGTGTTCTGGTTTTCTGGGTGTGTCAGGGCAGATGCATGACGGATGCTATGGCTTCTGTCGTAGAGGTTTTCTGTCAGTACGATAATATTCATTACAGTAAACACAACTTTGAGCTATATTCTTCAAAACTCATGAGGGGAGTAGTTTGAAGAATATGTTCAGAATTAAAGGTATGTTTAAATCTTACAAGAAGAAGTGCTCTTTTTTTTCATATTTTTCAAAATTTTCTTTTGCCGTTCTTACATAGAGTGAACAAGGTAAGCAGTTTTCTACTGCCATCTTGTGTATGCAATAATCTTTGCATCAGACTAGATTACAGAAACTTGACAATTAATTTGAAAATAATAACTTAAATATAAGAAAATAGAGGTAAATTTCAATAAGGAACTATCTTCTACAATTTATGCAACACCCATCAAAGTTGCTGGTGAACACCGCAGGCCAGGCAGCATCTCTAGGAAGCGGTCCGGTTGACGTTTTGGGCCGAGACCCTTCATCCTAGTCCTGACGAAGGGACTCGGCCCAAAACGTCAACTGGACCTCTTCCTAGAGATGCTGCCTGGCCTGCTGCGATCACCAGCAACTTTGATGGGCGTTTCTAAAATTAATGTTGCTTTTTGGTCAAACAATCATTCTTAAAACTTTTTAAACATTTTTGATTATTTATAGGAAATTTGACAATTTTTAGATAGATACTTTATTGATCCTAAAGGAAATCGCAGTGTCACAGTAGCATTACAAGTTCACAGGTATACAATATTAGAAGAGAAGTAAGAAGAATAAATAAAAAATGTTACCTTAACCAGTCTAACAGGAGGGGGGTCATCACTTCCCCAGCTATAGGTTGACTCATTAGAGAACCTTATGGCCAAGGGTAAGAATGACCTCTTTGGAGCAGTGCAGTTGTCTTAGTCTATTACTAAAAGTGCTCCTCTGTTCAGCCAAGGTGACATGCAGAGGGTGAGAAACATTATCCAAAATTGTCAGGATTTTCCATAGGGTCCTTTGTTCTACCACAGCCTCCAGCGTGTCCAGTTTAACTCCTATAACAGAGCCAGCCTTTCTAAACAGTTTATTGAGCCTGTTAGCATCACCCATGTTGATGCCATTGCCCCAGCACATCACCGCATAGAGGAAGGAACTGGCAACAACAGACTGGTAGAATATGTGAAGGAGAGACCTGCATACACCAAAAGAGTTCATCTCCTCAGGAAGTGGAGGCAACTCTGCCCCTTCTGGTACACAGCCTCTGTGTTGGTGCTCCACTCAAGTCTGTCATCCATTTACACGCCCCTCACAATCAATAGTAACAGGGAACTGTGCAGGCTTGGTCTTCACAAAGTCTGTCATCATCTCCATTGTCTTACTGATATTGAGATGCAGATGATTCAGCTTGTACAATCTGGCAAAGTCCCCCACCAGGACCCTGTATTCATCCTCCTGTCTTCCCTTTATACACTCAACTATGGCTGAGTCATCAAAGAATTTCTGCAGATGACACAAACAACTCAATAAATTGTACTATATAATGTCATTTTATTATGTTATTTGAATTAGATTCTTTATAGGCATCACCACTTATCGATTTTATAAGGAATATTCTATGAAGTAATTATTTTTAAGAATTATTTTCTGTACAGCTTAGCACTTGTATTGGTTCAAAGAAGATTTTGTATTCAAACATATAATACTGAAGGAAAAACCTAGTTTTCAAGTCATGCAAAAGCTGTAGAAGGGAATGCACTCATCAGAGAAAGTGGGCATAAGAAAACCAATGCTGAGCACCTGTGTGAATTTAAAGTATTCAGGGAATATCACATTATGTCTGTGTGACGTTATTTGACAGTAACTCCATTACCTGCTGTCTAGTACTATGATTAAAAAGGCACTCTGTCTCCTTTCCTGTCAGTCCCAAAATGTTGGCATACACATTTTGCCTCCATGGATGTTGTCTGGCCTCTTGACTTCTTCCAGCATTCTGTGTCATTATTATTTCATTATGTGTCATTCTGTAGTAAGAACATTATTTAACGGATCATCCACTCACATCTACCTGCTGGAAGCCCCGGGCTGTAATTCACATGTGTACCAATAACTCTACTGATAAAGTCTCAAATAGCAATGAGGTATTAACACAAGAAGATACAGAACTACAATGAAGCACACCTTTGGGATGATAAATGATTCTGTTGGATGGATGGCAGAGAAAACACAATGAATGGCTAAAGGCTGCATAGCTTTACAAAATAATGAGGAGTTAGCATACAGAAGGCTGACTAAGGGACTTACAGTACAGCATAAGATGAGATCTCTGTTGAAATTAAAGCTGAAGGGATGAGAAATTTGCTCTTGATCACTAGCAATGAGTGTATGAATGAGTATCAGTTGCTGATTGCACTTACTTCCTTGAAGTAAATTGGGCTGTGTAGCACTGTATTGGGATCCATACAAAATAAATCCGATGATCCCTCTGGTCCCCCACCTCTTCCACCCCCTACAATACTGCAGCACCTTCCTACTGAACCACCAGTCTCACTCTCTATCCCTGAGACACAGGTTCTTTCCAGTGGCCCTATAATCTCCTGCCAACTCCCTTCCCAAACAAACTTCCCTTCCTCCCTATCTTCTAAACTCCCAGGGTTCATCCGATATTCTAAGTATTGCTGAATCATGGCAAGGTTACAACTTAATGAGAATCCATTCAACCTATCAATTCCACACCGGCTCACACTAATCAAATGCTCCAGCCCTCTTCTCATAGTGAGAATTTGATGATACCTCTAAATAGCATAGGTAGGACTAGGCTAAATGTTATATCTTCTCTGTACGCTGAGTATACACATTAGCTCTTCATTTGTGGTCCAAGTAAAATTCAAACATTCAGTGATTCAAAGAACATTTATTATCAAAGGATGTATAAATTATACAATGTTGATACTTGTTTGCTTACAGGTAGCCACAAAGCAAGAAAACCAAAATAACTCAATTAAAGAAAAAAGTAAAAGACCAACACTCGATGCACAAGAGAAATGGGGGGAAAAACACAGATCAAGTGAACAATGGAAGCAAACAAGCAACACTCCAAACCAAACTGAGTCCTCAGATCCAAAACCCAGAGCAGCCCAGAGTAGGCCAAAAGCCTCACTTATGTATCTACAGGTACATTTTGTAGATTTGGTATTGCAGTCATCATGGAGATCATTCAATGTCAACCATTCTTAAACTACTGTTCACATACATGATGATTTAATCTAGACATGCATCCGAGGGACGGCAGCTATCTAATCTATGCTGTTATCATGTATTAGGGACGTCTACAGCCCAGATTCAATTTAGCCACAGACAAATGCTGCGTAAGAAGCATTCATCTTCTGTACAGAAGGTCAATAGAATTCTATTGAATAGTCAATAAAAACTCTGAACTATTGTGACCAAATAGCTATATCATAAATATGCCCAGAGCTGGAAGGGGATTTCTTTAGTAGATATACATATTACAAGGGATCAAAGGATATCAGGTGTTACCATGACTGACAAATACTACTTGAGTAAATATAACGGATTCTACCCTGTTTTGTGTTTGCAATTTATCTTTTGATGCTGCTTCCATGTGGTTATAGATTAAGCCATCTCATATTAATGCTGGTCTGGTAAAGGTGCACCGGTAGTCATTCATAGTGTCATAGAATGCTCCAAAGCTAGAAGTGACACAGAAACAATAACGTTGACAGATAACATTAAGCTCTGGGAGCAGAAATGAAAGACCACAGCAAACAAAAGGTTAAGATCTTATCGACAGATTACAGAGTGTTTACCAACAAGGCAAGAAAAATAAAATTAAAAGGAACAATTTATGAGTTGTCCTTTACAGAGTTAGAATAAAAGGATATTTTGTAGCTTATAGATTCCTCAAGCTGTCCTGTGGAAATAATGTGGGCATACGCCGCATTGGAGCAACAGTGATTGATGTTCCTCAGTGCAGGGACCTGAATTTGATCCTGATCTTGGGTGCTGGTTGTGTGGAGTATGTATACTCTTTGCCTGTACTCCAGTACTCCGGTTTCTTCCTATATCACATTAATTAATTGCTTAGTCAGTTACCATATATTAACTCTAATTACCTCTTGGGAATACACACAAAACTGCTGAATCTGGATTGTCCTGATGTGTGGTTTGTAACTGAAACACAGCCAGCTCGTCCCCTACCAAACACAAAATGCCACACAATATGTTGAAATCCTTCGAACGTTGCTCTGGGACTTATTTTCCAGGCTACTTTCTGTCACTTTCTTAAAGAGTTTCTCCTTCTTCAATTGGCAGGAATCATACCAGAACCTACAGAAATTGGAAAGATGACATCTAATTTTTTGACCGATTTTTATTGCATTTAGGGGGATCATCAGGTCCTTGGGATTTATCTGCTTTCAGTGTTCTCAACGTCTCTCCTGTCTTTTTAATTAATACTAGTTGCCTCATTCTCATTGTACTCGTGGTTCATCTGTATTACTAAGTTTTTGCAGTGTAAACAAGGTAAGTATTTATTTATTGCAGAGCCAGAGACCAGTTTCGTGTCACCAGCATGTGTCATGAAATTTGTTTATTTGCATAATTAGCTCTTGGGGACACGCACGAAACTGCACAATCTGGATTGGCCAGATTGGATCCGAAATGCAGACAACTTCTCCCCCTCTTACTCCCAATGTGCATGCGCGCACGCGTACACACACACACACACACACACACACACACACACACACACACACACGTCTTAAGGCTGATTTATACTTGAGCATACTAGCTTTCACCGTAGCCTACGCAAGTGGGATACGCCATTGTGAGCATTTATACTTGTGCGTTGGTGTGTCTGCGTCGCTGTGCAATTCACTGCCAAAACGCTAGCTGGCGGTGGGGATTCTATGCCAATGTGTTGAGTTTCTTCGTGTTGAGTTTCAACATGAAGAAACTCAAACTTCAAACAATGGCGACTGAAACTGAAGGAGGGTGAATTTTCTGTGCTTGTCTGGCCACTGAGAGACATGGACAAGGAAATGCATTTCAAATATTTTCGGATGTCAGCAGGTAGATTTGACGATTTGGTTCATCGTCTCCAACCATTTATTTCGCATCAGTGTACGTACATTATACTCAGAGACTGGCAATCACTATTTGAGTTTTAGCTTCAGGTGGAAGTCAACAGGCTGTAGCAGCTAGCTAGAAACTGGTGTCAAGTATAGGGTCCTCCATAATTTCGGAGGTCTGTAAAGCTTTATGGAAAGCATTGCAGCCAGAGTTCCTTCCCTGCCCTTCAGTCGCCCAATGGGAAGCTATTGTAGTGTAGGAGGAAATGCGATGCTACAAAGTGGACCAATCACAGTTGTTTCGGTCTGCGTCGCCGCAATGCATAATTCCATTTTGGGAGAGGTGCGCGTTAGGCTACAGCATAGGTTTCGGCATAGAGTACAGTGTAGGGTACGTCACTATGCCGTACCTATGGCATACATTTGACACACAAGTATAAATCAGCCTTAACAGATGACTAACACTGCTTGGAAACTATAAAATTCGAAACATTTTTTCATTGTCTAGTGCAGGGTTTCTCAACCAGGGTTCCGCGAGAGATTGTAATTTAAAAAATAAATATTGTTTTTTGAACTTCGGGTAACACACAATGATACTGCTGTCAGTGGTGGGCAGTGATCAAGCAGCAATCTCGTTAAAGGTCTCCCAGCCCTGTAAGGCAGTGTGCAGTTGGACTGCACTAACTTGGTTGAGTCTATTCTCATTTTTTGATGTGAGATAGAGGAAACCATTGATAATTGGTGAGTGCATTTTTGCATGGAAGGGGAAAATGGTAGGCTGATAATTGGTGTTCCACAGTGGAGAGGACCATAGGCTGATAGTTGGTGAGAACTGTATTGCACAGAGGGGAGAATGATAGTCTGATCATTGGTGAGCGCTGTATTACACGGAGGGGAGGACGGTAGGCTGATGAAAAGAGTGAAGTGCGTTTTCCGAGCTTTGGATGGACTCTCTCAACGTCAGCCTCTCCCTCCCGAATTACCTCCCCCAACTTCCCCTTACTTTTGGGAGTGAACAAACTACCAGTGTAGTAGAAAATTGGAGGCAGATTTTCATTCTAAAGATGGTCCAGTGTGGTGATTTTTGAAGAGGAGGTGTGAGATGGAAGAGGAGGACTCTAGGCCTAGGCCTACGGGTAACTCTGATAAAGTTAATGATGAAGAATTACAATATTCTGAGTCATTTCACTGCACCGGTGGCACAAAAAAAGTCTGTCTTTACAATGAAAGCTACTTATCAATATGTTTTACATGGACCTATGATTCAAGTTGTCCTATTCCATCGTGCCTAGTCCGTGGCAAACAACTTACAAATGTAGCAATGGCTCCAGCAAAATTGAAAAGACACTTAACCACAAATCACAGCCAAATGACATATAAATGTGCTGATTATTTTAAACAGCTATTGGAATCACAAAACAAACAGATTAAAACATTTGAAAGTAATGTCACAGTCAGTAAAAAGATTCAGGAAGCAACTTATTTTGTAGCTTTAAGACCAGTTCACTAGAGAATGTTTAAAAAACTGTGAAAATCTGGAAAAAGGACCCAACAATATCCTGCTACATACAGAAATCTGGTGGCTTAGCAAAGAAAGAGTTCTCAACAGGGTTTTTGAGCTGAAAGGTGAATTGCAGGAGTACTTTCAAGAAAAGAGTAGGCCAGATGCTCCTGAGTGCTTTGAAGATGAAGAATGGCTGTAGAACTCGCCTACTTAGCAGACATTTTCCATCATATGAACCAGTTGAACAAGTTTCTGCAAGGCCCTGGAGAAAATGTTTTGATTTCAAGTGACAAGATTCTTGGATTTAAAAGGAAACTGAATCTTTGGAAAAATCATGTTGCAAAAGGAGGAGGAGAAGATGACGGCGCGCATGGCCTCTCCGGTGATGATATCTGTTATCTGTCGAGTAGGATGCCGTGCACAATTCTGATTTGATGGAGGCAGACTTGAGAGCACGGGGAGGAACATCTGATGAAACTTCTGAAATGTCTGTTTCGCTGCCGCCGCTACTGTGTGATCTGAAATTTCCGGAGGGGAAGGCCCCGAATCCTCAGCTTTGCTTGTTGCTCAGCAGCTGGGGCAGGGTCGAAGCACTCAGCAGAGATGGTGCTTGGCGCTCAGTGTCGCAGGGCTGGTCGGAGGCTCAAAGTTTTCAGACGAACTCAGAGTCAGACTGTGGTCGGGTGCTTCCAGGATGCTGCATCGGCAAGTTTGAGGCTCTGGAAGCCCATGGCAGGGAGAGTTTCTCCCTTCTACCATCTGCGTGAGATGTTGGGGCTATTGGGACTTTGAGACTTTTTTTTACCGTGCCCATGGTCTGCTCATATCAAATTATGGTATTACTTTGCACTGTTGTAACTATATGTTATAATTATGTGGTTTTTGTTAGTTTTAGTCTTGGTCTGTCTTGTGTTTCTGTGATATATTGGAGGAACATTGTTTCATTTTTTAATGCATGCATCTCTAAATGACAATAAATGAGGATTGAGTGTCCTCATAATCTAATCTAATCTAAAAGGAAATCTTGAAATGTTTCTACTGCTGCTTGGGCTTGAGAGCAAGGAAGGATATCAGCAAGTCTTGTGTCTTATTGAAAACCACCTGGAAGAACTGCAGAACAAAACTGAACAGCATTTTTCCTCCCTTTCAACACAAGTTGGGTGAGGGACCCTTTATTTGAATCTTCTGCTCAGCCTAAGAACTTGACTTTGAGAGAAGAGGAAGAACTTTGTGAGCGGCACACTGATCAGGCACTCAAGATGTGATTGACTGACCTGGCCCTGGATAAGTTCAGGATTTCTGTGAAAGAAGAATATCTTGCAATTCATAGGAAAGCAATGAACAGTTTGCTGCAGTTTTCAACTTCTTACATGTATGAGCAAGCTTTTTCTTGTTTAACAAGCATCAAGGGTAGGGATACAGATGTCTCATTTCATTTGAAGATGAATTCATGTGTGTTTATCTCAAGTTTGACCCAGAATTAATAAATTTATTATGTTTGCATTCTAAGTTTTTTAAATTTAAGAAAGGTTAAAAAGATTAATTTCAAGAAAGGTAAGCTAAAATTCATTCTCTACTCAAAACAGCATTGTCAATTATTTTTGGATTATTATATCCACAAGGGTTCCTCCGGGGCAAAGATATTAAGAGAGGCTGGCCCAGTGCATGAATACACGTTGCATGGACAGCAACGCTGCTCATCTTTTGTCCTCCGATCAGTAGATGGCGCTGCTGAGTGAAAGTCTAGCTCCCGCTCGTGGTCGTTATCGCGAGGCTTCGTGGTGATTGACGGACGGTGGAGAGCGGTGCCGCGCCAGTGACCAGGGAACGCGAGGGTCTGTATTCGGTGTCGCTTCAGCGGGGACTCGTCCTTGACGGAAAATGACGACGGTGGAGGAGCTGTACCGTAATTACGGGATACTAGCAGACGCCACGGACAACGTGGGCCAAGTGAGTATGGCAGGAGGGAGAAGGAAAGCGGCAAACGCGGCGGTAGGCCCTGAGCGCGCCTCGGCCGCGCAGGCTTCCCGGGGAGGAGGAGCCGGCTGGGCTCCCCACTGTCTTAAACAAAGCGGATCCATGCCCGGTAGGTCGGGTTGGAAGCGACAGCTGCTGCCCTGTGCAGGTTTTGGTTTGTGTGCAGGAGCTGTTCCCTGGACCATTCACGCATTCACTTAACCCTCTCCCTCTTGTGATTTGGCAGACAGAGGTTTGAGATCGGGATGCTCCACTAGTTGCCTGCAGAATTGTGCATTGTAATACCACATGGTTGGTCGCAATAGTAATTTCAATATGACTGAGATAGTGTAGTTTAATACATTGGAAATCCTCTTTGTGTGGTCACTCGGGATACGTGGTCGACAATTTTGCAAATTCTGTATGTTAGTTCAAAGTGCCTCAGTCAATCATGTAACAACGTAATGGATTTTGCTTTTAAATGTTTGTCCACCAGGAGAAGAAAGGGAGTAAACGGGCAGTGCAGACTCGATGGGCTAAGTGGCCTAATTCTGGTGCTATGTCTTGTGGTCTTAACCCACTTCGTGGAATGTCATTGACAGCTAGTTAATGGTGCCCATTCTTTCATTCCATAAGTTTATAGACAATTTTTTGTGACCTCTGCACTTTCCTGCTCTCTCTCTGTGATTTCCCTGTTATTTAAATATCTGGTATTTTGTACCATTAACATGTGCTGACTCTGCCTCCATAGCTTTCTGAGGCAGAAAATACAAATGATTTACAATTCTGCGAATATAAGTTCCTCTTCATCTCTGTCTGACGTGTTTGGCCTCTTATTCTGAAAATCTGCCCCTTTGTTTTGGGTTCTGCCCCTAGAGGAACATTTGGCATCCATCTTGTCAATGCCACTTGGAATCTTATGCTTCAGTAATATCTCATTCTAAACTCTAATGATGATAGGTTCAACTTTCCTTTATACGACAGCCCCTTCAACCCAAGAATCAACGTAATGAACCTTCTCCGCACTGCTTTCAATTCAAGATATCTTTCCTTAAATATGGATTTTAAGGGTAAACTCGTATTCCAAAGGCAGCCAGCTCTCTGTAAAATTGCATCAGAGCTTTCTAAGTGTTTTATTCTGGAATTTGTTAAACACGATTGCCTTTTTGTGAAAGCACGTTGACATTGTTGTACTTGATTTTTGTAAATGTCCTTCTATGATAATAGGGGTCTATACTTTCTGTTCTTATTACTACTCTTCATCTGAATCAAGTGCCTGAAAGTGGCTTTATTGGAGAAGCTATGCAGAGATTTTGGTTGCTTACATATGTAGTACATAGGTGATTTCTATCTTGCATAAAAATTGTGCACAGGAACAAAAGAAATAGAAGCAAGGTTTGGTCAAAAAGCTCTGTATGCTTCTGCTGTTCAGCAAGATCCCAGCTAGCTTGGCATCAATTTTCTGCACTAGCCTCTCATTATTTTGTTCCGTTACAGGTATTTGCTTTCTGTATGTAAGCAGGTTGCTTAATTGTAGGTAATCATCCTAGTTATATATCTCTTCAACCCTTTTCTCCTTCATTTATGTATCTTGCCTAATCTCTAAAATTGCCAGATACTGCCTCAAACATGATGCAGATTGGAATTTAACAATCTAACAGATAAATGTAAGGGTAATTGCCCTATTTTAGCTACCTTTTATTTTATATCTGTGCCATTGCTGTATGAGATGTCAACCACTACAAGCAGCTTGATCGCATTTAGGCTCTTTGATAGGCAGAAATGATCCTTGTCCTTAATGCTTCTGAGACCTTGATTGCTTATAACGGGCATCTCAAGGCACTGGAAAAATGCTGTCTTGGCTATTAGGAGTGGTCAGAACTGTTCTGGGTCAAACGTCTTTAGAATTATTAGAGCTGCACCCATCCAGGCAGATGGTCGTCGTGTGTCTGACTTGTGTGTCATATGGTGGAATAGCCTGGGTTTTCAGGAGATGAACCAGTTGCCACAGGATACCCAGTTCTGTGTTCTGTATTGTCATAATATTTACACGGCTCCTCTCGTGATAACTCCAGACATCCCACCCTTCAAAAACTCATTTCAGGCCCCCTGCTCCCTGCAACCCCATACCCCCCCACACACAAAACGGAACAAGAACTTCGACCCCCCCCCACACACACAAAAAACTAAAACAGAACTCAACAAGGACATCAACTGCTAAATAACTTCCACTTGCACAACAAAACGGAAAAGGAGCAAGTGCTTTTTTTTAAAAAAACAATATAAAAACAATAACTTTGAAAACACAATCCATAAGCACAGTAGTCCAATCCATAAATGCAGAACCACGATACCATTCTCCGACATTCATATATAGAGAGGGCCATCGCACAAGGCAGAGGCCTACCCGCCTGCCACAGCGAGCCACACAGCATTAGGCCACTGAAAGACAAGGCAGGCAGTTGGTGCTGAACTCACGCTCGCCTTCTGCATTCACTTCAGTATCTCAATCTTCCTCAATGCTTTATTCGGTGATTAAGGGACACTTTAATTCGTGAAATAGAGTCAAATATCGCCTGGTCTTTAAGTGTCTTCACATTCTGAGTAAGTGATCGCTCACCAGAATCTTCTCGATACAGCAAAGCACTGGATTGCTCAGTCGATCTCCAAACAGTAAATTGCAGGCTCTGACAGTTCCAGAAATACATTTAAGATGAAAAACAGACATAAAAGAAGCAAAATAGACATTTTCATGAGCTATCTGGAGGATGTTTTATTCTAACTTAACAGTATTTTTTTTCCTTTGTGCTGTACTGTTGCCAGAAAACAACATATTTTCCCGGAGCAGTGTAGCGCAGTTGTGATGACTGAAGCTTTAAAATGGACTGAGGGGTCTGGACTATATACAGATATATTTGTCTGGTTGTGTTTATAGTAATATTCTATGTGTGCTTGTATATGCGAGGACTGGCCTCTAAGCCACAGATTAGCACAGTGGGAGTCAGGTGTCGGGGCCTTGAAGCCACGTGTCACCTACTGCAGGGGTCCCCAACCTTTTCTGCACCACGGACCGGTTTAATATTGACAATATTCTTGCGGACCAGCCGACCAGGGTGGGTGTTCAAGTAGGGTTAAACTCACCTCACCGTGTCTTTTACAGTTAGAGTTGCCAACTTACTCACTCCCAAATGAGGGACAAAAGTAGCAGTCAAATCCCGGGACACTTTACCCTGGGAAAAGACTACCATGACCATGAAGCCTTGCGCGGGCACCTTTGTGCGCATGCGTGTACGTGCCGATTTTTTTTCCCCACAAATTGGTTGTGCCTTCATCTTCCCGACTATACTGTACATACATTATTTCTACTTTATATAGGCTGTGTATTTATCATATTCTTGCTTTTACTATATGTTAGTGTTATTTATTTTCGGTTTTATGTGTTATTTGGTATGATTTGTTCGGTTATTTTTTTGGGTCTGGGAACGCTCAAATATTTTTCCCATATAAATTAATGGTAATTGCGTCTTCACTTCACGCCATTTTGGCACGAAAGGTTTCATAGGAACGCTCTACCTTAGCAGGGGAAATAAAGGGAGAAGAGCGGTCCCATATGGGACAAACCAATTTAGCCCAATATACGGGACAGTTGGCAACCCTATGTTCAAGTTCAACAGTGCATGACAGGGAATGAGGAAAGGTGCAACTGACTCATATCGTTTCCTCACAGCCTGGTAGCTCATGCTTTAAGGCCCGGTGGTTGAGGACCGCTGACCTAGTGGATGTTGGGGGCCAGTTGACCTAGTGGATGTTGGGGGCCAGTTGACAGATGATATCGGTGGGTGGCGGGGGGGGGGGTGTTTCAGGACTACATGTATTGTTGGTAATTTTTTTTGATCCATCGGATGGACCGCACGTCATCTTCGGGCAAGACAAGGGAGGTGGTGTCTACCTACTAATCAACACTACGTGGTGCTTGGACACAGTGGCACTGACAAGCTCCTGCAGCCCGGACCTGGAACACCTGTCAGTGAAGTGTTGTCCCTACTATCTGCCACGGGATTCACCTCAGTCATACTGACAGCAGTCTGCATTCCCCCCCAGGCAGATGTGGAGTGTGCTCTGAACATACTGTATGCCAACATCAGTGAACTTGAGACCAGGTATCCGGAGGCTTTGCTCATTACAGCTGGGGACTTTAACCAGGACAACCTCAGAAAGGCTCTGCCAAAGTTATACCAACATGTCTCCTGCCCCACTAGAGGCCCGAATGTACTTGACCACTGCTACACAGGTTCCGTCCCACGACCTCACTTTGGAAAATCGGACCATCAGGCCGTACTCCTCCTCCCGACTTACAAACAGAAACTGAAGTGAGAGGTCACGGTGTCAAAAGTAGTGTCGACCTGAATGGAGGAAACGGATGAGGTCCTCCGTGACTGCTTTGAATCGGTGGACTGGTTAGTATTCAAGGACTCAGCAGCTAACCTCAATGAGTATGGCTCAGTTGTCACGGACTTTATTTGGAAATGCACGGAGGACTGTGTGTCTTGCAAGACGATCTGGATATTCTCTAACCAGAAACCTTGGATGCATTATGAGGTCAAGTCCCTTTTAAAGGCTAGAGCTGCGCCTTTTAGGTCCGGGGATACCATTCGCTACACGGAATCCAGGCGTGAACTCCGGAAAGCCACTAAGGGCGCCAAGAGGCAATATCGAGCCAAGTTGGAAGCCCAGGCTAACCAAAGGGGTGCCAGTAGACTATGGCAGGGTCTAAATGAGATCACTGGGCACAAAGAAAAGGCTGGGAATATCGATAACTATGGCACTTCTCTTCCTGACGAACTTAACGTATTCTACGCAAGATTCGAACTGAAGAGGAGCGTCTCGCTCCCTCCGGATGAACCGGACCTGGTGGCATCGAGATTCATTGTCACCGAGGAGGACGTTAGAAGGGCCTTCCTGAAGATAAATCCAAGGAAGGCGACGGGCCCAGATGGCGTCCCAGGACGGGTTCTCCGGGCCTGTGCAAGCGAGCTAGCTGGAGTGTTTGCTGATATCTTCAGCTGCTCCTTGCTTCAGTCTAAGATCCCCTCGTGTTTTAAGAAGGCAACGATAATCCCAGTACCGAAGAAGAGGAAGGTGGCATATCTGAATGACTATCGACCTGTGGCTCTGACATCAATTGCTATGAAGTGCTTCGAGAGATTGGCTATGGCACACATCAACCACAGCCTACCGGTCAACCTCGACACTTTGCAATTCGCCTACCGGAGCAACAAGTCAACAGCAGATGCCATCTCTCTGGCCCTACATTCCTCCTTAGAACACCTGGAGAATAAAGGCGCATACGTAAGGCTCCTTTTCATTGACTACAGCTCTGCCTTTAATACCATCATTCCAAATAAACTGATTCCTAAGCTCCGGAACCTGGGCCTTAGCACTCAGATCTGCAGCTGGATCTTCAACTTCCTCACAGACAGGACCCAGGCTGCAAAAATAGGGGACAAGCTCTCCTCTGCAATCACTCTGAGCACTGGTGCCCCACAAGGCTGCATACTCAGCCCCCTGCTGTACTCACTGTACACCCATGATTATGTAGCCAAGTTTCCATTGAACCCAATATATAAGTTTGCTGATGACACAACAATTGTAGGCCGTATCTCGGGTAAAGATGAGTTTGACAGAGAGGAAGTTAAGAACCTGGTGGCATGGTGCGAAGACAATAACCTATCCCTCAACGTCAGCAAGACGAAGGAATTGGTTGTTGACTTCAGAAGGAGTAGCGGACCGCACGACCCAATTTACATTGGTGGTGCGCAAGTGGAACAGGTCAAAAGCTTTAAGTTCCTTGGGGTCAATATCACAAATGACCTGACTTGGTCCAACCAAGCAGAGTTCACTGCCAAGAAGGCCCACCAGTGCCTTTACTTCCTGAGAAAACTAAAGAAATTTGGCCTGTCCCCTAAAACCCTCACTAATTTTTATAGATGCACCATAGAAAGCATTCTTCTCGGGTGCATCACAACCTGGTATGGAAGCTGTCCTGTCCAAGACCAAAAGAAGCTGCAGAAGATCGTGAACACGGCGCAGCACATCACAGAAAACAATCTTCCGTCCTTGGACTCACTTTACACTGCACGCTATCGGAGCAGTTGTGCCAGGATAATCAAGGACGCGACCCACCCAGCCAACACACTTTTCGTCCCTCTTCCCTCTGGGAGAAGGCTCAGGAGCTTGAAGACTCGTACGGCCAGATTTGGGAACAGCTTCTTTCCAACTGTGATAAGACTGCTGAATGGATCTTGACCTGGATCTGGGCCGTACCCTCCAAATATCCGGACCTGCCTCCCGGTTTTTTTGCACTACCTTACTTCCCATTTTTCTATTTTCTATTTATGATTTATAATTTAAATTTTTAATACTTACTAATTTTTACTATTTTTAATATTTAAAATTTGTGATCCAGGGAGCGGGAAGCACAGAATCAAATATCGCTGTGATGATTATATGTTCTAGTATCAATTGTTTGGTGACAATAAAGTATAATTTGTCTTTGCAGCTTGACCCTGCAGTATCGCTGTCTGGTTTGTCTGTATTCATTAATATTCATATATGGTTAAATGATAATTAAACTTGAATATTTCATGACATGTCAGTGATAATGTGCCTGATTCTGATGTTACTTGCTATTATTGGCCTGTGTCTGAAAATTGTCAAAGCCTTGCTGCAAGGATGGATAGGCTGCTTCATTTGCTGAGGTGTTGTGAATGGAACTGAACACTGCAATCATCGCACTTCCAACCCTCTTAGGGTAGAGATACAGGAGCCTGAAGACCCACAGTCAGCGACTCAGAAACAGCTTTTTCTGCCCTATTTATTTAGTTTGTAATTTGAAGTAATTTTATATATAAGACATTGATGAGATTTCTGATGGGAAGAAGGCGATTGATGAAGCAGCTCAAGTTGCTTTAAATCTTGGACAACGCTTTTTGCAACCTCAGCAGAGATGCCACGGTAGTGTAGCAGCTTGATGCTATTGCATGTAGCTCCAGGCGTCGAAGTTCAATCATGGCGTCCTGTGAGCAGTTTTTATGTCCTTCCTGTGGAATCCATGGCTTTCCTTCGGGTGCTCCAATTTCCTCCCAGAGTCCAGAGTTGTACTGGTTAGTAGGTTAATTGATCATTGTAAATTGTCCAGTGAATAAGTTAGGGTTAAAATGGACTGCTGGCAGCATGGCCCAAAAGCTCAGAAGGGCATATTATGCGTGATATCTCTAAATAAGATTAAATAAAATAGATGCCCTGGGTCTGGGTTTATTGTGCAAATTCAGATTCCAACCAGTGATGCCCATTGATTTTAATTTTCCAGGGCATTCTCACCTCACTTCCGGAATACAGTCCATGTTTGAACTCTGAGTCTGGAGCTAAATTTTCCTGATAAAACCTAACTGTGCATTACTGAGTAGGTTATTGTTAAGTAAAAGCCACTTGGTTGCTCTGTTAATGGCAGCTTTTGGACTGAATGATAATTAGCCATCCTGGATCTTGTTACCAGGACGCACTAAAGTAATTTTCCGCATTGCTAGATAAATGCTAGTGTTGTAATTGTACTGGAATTAGCTTGGCTGGAAGTACGGATAGTTCTGGAGTGCAGAACTTCAGTATTAAAGTTAGCATGTTGTCTAGTTTTTACTGTATCCTATGCTTTCAGCCATTTTGCGCTTTCATGTGAAGTTAATTGAACTGTCTGGAAACGAATTTCTCTAATGCTGGAGAAAAGCTAACATATTTGGAACTTTTGGCTAAATGCGGTTGCAAATGCTTTGTTGTTTTAGCACTCCATGCTAAACTGGATTATTGTTAATGATGGGAATGTACCCGGAGCCTTCTGTAGTTTCATCATCTTGTCATTCGTCACTAGATGCCATAGGATTGCAGAGCTATGATCTGATCCATTGTGAAATTGCTTAGATCTGTCTATTGCTTACTTGTTTACTGTTGTGCATGCAACTGAATCTGTGCTGCACTTCCAGTAGGGCTGCAACATCATTTTTACCAGTGCCCAGTGTTGCTTCTAGCCTGCCTTTCTACATTCCTTATTTAAACACAGTTGATTTTCATGGTGATGATGGATCTAGGCATTTGACAAGATCTTGGTCTGTTAAATTACTCACTCCAAAAGTTTTGGGCTGGCAGATTATTTCTATCCTATTTAGCATGTTTGTAATGCTATACAGGTGTCCCCTGCTTTTCGAACGTTCGCTTTACGAAACCTCACTGTTACGAAAGATCTACCTTTGTACCCTGTTTTCGCTGACAGGAGGTTTTTTCACTGTTACGAAAAAAGCAGCGCATGAAAAAGGGTGGCATGCGAAAAAAAAGCAGCACTTGCCCCGAGCAGCCAAGCTCCTCCCCCGGAACTGCATTCTAGCTGCCATTGCTTAAACACATGCTTTATCTCGATTTATTTTGTGCGTCCGTTAGCAAGATGAGTTCTAAGGTATTGGAAAAGCCTAAAAGAGCTCGTAAGGGTGTGACACTTAGAGTAAAACTAGACATAATTAAGCGTTTCGATCGTGGTGAACGAAGCAAGGACATTGTCCGCGCGTTGAACTTGCCCGCATCCACCATTCGCACTATTTGTACGCAGAGAGAAAAAATCTTGAAAGCTGCCAATGTTACTGTTGGTTCTGCTCGTAGCAAAGTGGTCTCTCTTAGTCAGCATCCAGTAATGGATAAAATGGAAAGTCTATTGCTTGAGTGGATTGATGGGTGTACAAAACGTGGTGTTCCTTTAAGTTATCTTCTACTTAAGGAGAAGTCAGTCAGTCTTTTTAATAAGCTGAAACAGAAAGCACTGGCCGATGGTGATGAAAGTGTTGCAAAAGTGGAATTTAAAGGTAATCATGGGTGGTTTGATCAGTTTCTGAGGCGAGGGCAGCTTCATAGTTTAACGTTTACTGGAGAGAGTGCTTCGGCTGATACGGAAGCTGCCGAAAGGTTTCCAGCAGAACTGAAGAAAATAATTACAGAAGGTGGTTATTCTTATAAGCAAGTGTTTAACTGTGACGAAATCGCAATTTATTGGAAAAAAATTGCCAAGTAAGACACATCAAAGTTGCTGGTGAACGCAGCAGGCCAGGCAGCATCTGTAGGAAGAGGTGCAGTCGACGTTTCAGGCCAAGACCCTTCGTCAGGACTAACTGAAGGAAGAGTGAGTAAGGGATTTGAAAGTTGGAAGGGGAGGGGGAGATCCAAAATGATAGGAGAAGACAGGAGGGGGAGGGATAGAGACAAGAGCTGGACGGGTGATAGGCAAAAGGGGATACGAGAGGATCATGGGACAGGAGGTCCGGGAAGAAAGACAAGGGGGGGGACCCAGAGGATGGGCAAGAGGTATATTAAGAGGGACAGAGGGAGAAAAAGGAGAGTGAGAGAAAGAATGTGTGCATAAAAATAAGTAACAGATGGTGTACGGGGGGAGGTGGGGCCTTAGCGGAAGTTAGAGAAGTTAGAGGGGGGTTAAATATGCAGGTAGACTGGGAAAACCCAGTTGGTGCTGGATCACAAAAGGGGGAATTCGTAGAATGCCTATGAGATGGCTTTTTAGAGTGACTCGTGGTTTAGCCCACAAGGCTATCACCTATTCTGAATTGGGTATTGTACAATAAATAGGAATTGGTTAGTGAGCTTAAGGGAGAGGAACACTCAGAAGCCAGAGATCATAATATGATAGAATTCATCTTGCAGTTTGAGAGGAAGAAGCTGAAGTCAGATGTATCAGTATTACAGTGGAGTAAAGGGACTTACAGAGGCATGAGAGGAGCTGGCAAATTTGATTAGGAGGGGACACTAGCAAGAATGACAGCAGAGCAACAATGGCTCGAGTTTCTGGGAGCAATTCGGAAGACTTTGGAAATTATAGATACATCCTAAGAAAGAAGTAGTATTTTAACTGCAGGATGATGCAACTATAGCTGACAAGAGAAGACAAAGCTAATATAAAGGTCAAAAAGAGGGCATACAGTACAGGTTTTTTAAACCTGGTGCGTAAAGTCCATAAGGAACTGACTCTAACTCAATCCATAACCAGTCCCGACAGGCCCCAGTTGCTTTTTAAACCTAGTGTGTAAAATCCACAAGAAACTGTTTCCAACTCACTCCACAATCTCCTGCTGTGTAGACAAGACCCTTTATGTGCATATAACAAATCTACAGTACTCTGCAAAAGTTCAGGTACAGATATGTAGCTAGGGCACCTAAGACTTTTACACAGTACTATATTTTGGTTAAAATAGGAAGGTGGTTGGGAAACAGGAATAAGAGTACTTAGACAACAGGAATTCTGCAGATGCTGGAAATTCAAGCAACATACATCAAAGTTGCTGGTGAACACAGCAGGCCAAGCAGCATCTATAGGAAGGGGTGCAGTCGACGTTTCAGGCCGAGACCCTTTGTCAGGACTAACTGAAGGAAGAGTGAGTAAGGGATTTGAAAGTTGGAGGGGGAGGGGGAGATCCAAAATGATAGGAGAAGACAGGAGGGGGAGGGATGGACAGGTGATAGGCAAAAGGGGATACGAGAGGATCATGGGACAGGAGGTCTGGGAAGAAAGACAAGGGGGGGGGTGTGACCCAGAGGATGGGCAAGAGGTATATTCAGAGGGACAGAGGGAGAAAAAGGGAGAGTGAGAGAAAGAATGTGTGCATAAAAATGAGTAACAGATGGGGTATGAGGGGGAGGTGGGACCTTAGCGGAAGTTAGAGAAGTCGATGTTCATGCCATCAGGTTGGAGGCTACCCAGACGGAATATAAGGTGTTGTTCCTCCAACCTGAGTGTGGCTTCATCTTTACAGTAGAGGAGGCCGTGGATAGACATGTCAGAATGGGAATGGGATGTGGAATTAAAATGTGTGGCCACTGGGAGATCCTGCTTTCTCTGGCGGACAGAGCGTAAATGTTCAGCAAAGCGGTCTCCCAGTCTGCGTCGGGTCTCACCAATATATAAAAGGCCACATCGGGAGCACCAGACGCAGTATATCACCCCAGTCGACTCACAGGTGAAGTGATGCCTCACCTGGAAGGACTGTTTGGGGCCCTGAATGGTGGTAAGGGAGGAAGTGTAAGGGCATGTGTAGCACTTGTTCCGCTTACACGGATAAGTGCCAGGAGGGAGATCAGTGGGGAGGGATGGGGGGGACGAATGGACAAGGGAGTTGTGTAGGGAGCGATCCCTGCGGAATGCAGAGAGAGGCAGGGAGGGAAAGATGTGCTTAGTGGTGGGATCCCGTTGGAGGTGGCGGAAGTTACGGAGAATAATATGTTGGACCTGAAGGCTGGTGGGGTGGTAGGTGAGGACCAGGGGAACCCTATTCCTAGTGGGGTGGTGGGAGGATGGAGTGAGAGCAGATGTACGTGAAATGGGGGAGATGCGTTTAAGAGCAGAGTTGATAGTGGAGGAAGGGAAACCCCTTTCTTTAAAAAAGGAAGACATCTCCCTTGTCCTAGAATGAAAAGCCTCATCCTGAGAGCAGATGCGGCGGAGACGGAGGAATTGCGAGAAGGGGATGGCGTTTTTGCAAGAGACAGGGTGAGAAGAGGAATAGTCCAGATAGCTGTGAGAGTCAGTAGGCTTATAGTAGACATCAGTGGATAAGCTGTCTCCAGAGACAGAGACAGAAAGATCTAGAAAGGGGAGGGAGGTGTCGGAAATGGACCAGGTAAACTTGAGGGCAGGGTGAAAGTTGGAGGCAAAGTTAATAAAGTCAATGAGTTCTGCATGCGTGCAGGAAGCAGCGCCAATGCAGTCGTCGATGTAGCGAAGGAAAAGTGGGGGACAGATACCAGAATAGGCACGGAACATAGATTGTTCCACAAACCCAACAAAAAGGCAGGCATAGCTAGGACCCATACGGGTGCCCATAGCTACACCTTTAGTTTGGAGGAAATGGGAGGAGCCAAAGGAGAAATTATTAAGAGTAAGGACTAATTCCGTTAGACGGAGCAGAGTGGTGGTAGAGGGGAACTGATTAGGTCTGGAATCCAAAAAGAAGCGTAGAGCTTTGAGACCTTCCTGATGGGGGATGGAAGTATATAAGGACTGGACATCCATGGTGAAAATAAAGCGGTGGGGGCCAGGGAACTTAAAATCATCGAAAAGTTTGAGAGCATGAGAAGTGTCACGAACATAGGTTGGAAGGGATTGAACAAGGGGTGATAAAATCGTGTCGAGGTATGCAGAAATGAGTTCGGTGGGGCAGGAGCAAGCTGAGACAATAGGTCGGCCAGGACAGGCTGGTTTGTGGATCTTGGGTAGGAGGTAGAAACGGGAAGTGCGGGGTGTGGGAACTATAAGGTTGGTAGCAGTGGATGGGAGATCCCCTGAGCGGATAAAGTTGGTGATGGTGTGGGAGACAATGGCCTGGTGCTCCTTAGTGGGTTCACGATCGAGGGGTAAATAAGAGGAAGTATCCGCGAGTTGTCGCTGTGCCTCGGCAAGGTAGAGGTCAGTACGCCAGACTACAACAGCACCCCCCTTATCGGCGGGTTTAATAATAAGGTTAGGATTAGTGCGGAGGGAGTGGAGAGCAGAGCGTTCCGAAAGAGTGAGGTTGGAATGGGGACAAGGTGCGGTGAAGTCGAGACAGTTGATGTCCCGTCGGCAATTAGCGATAAAGAGATCCAGAGCAGGCAGAAGACCAGAGCGGGGTGTCCATGAAGAAGAGGAGGGTTGAAGACGGGAGAAGGGGTCATCGGTGGGGGTGGAAGAGTCCTTGCCGAAGAAGTAGGCTCGGAGACGGAGACGGCGGAAGAAAAGTTCCGCATCATGGCGAACACGGAACTCGCTGAGGTGTGGGCGAAGGGGGACAAACGTGAGGCCCTTACTGAGAACAGAGCGTTCTGCCTCCGACAGTTGAAGGTCGGAGGGGATGGTAAAGGCCCGGCACGGATGAGAGCTGGGATCAGAGGGGGGAGGGGGGAGGCTGGGTGTGTCAATGGAGAGGGGAGGGTTGGGGTGAGAGGAAGATGGAGCCTCTGAGGGCCCAGGAGTTGACGGTGGGATCTGAGGAAGACGGGGCTGCGGAGTGGTGGTGGGGGAAGGGGAGACGGGAGTCACAACAGCAGCACATAAAGACCCGTTACCTTCCTGATGGGGGATGGAAGTATATAAGGACTGGACATCCATGGTGAAAATAAAGCGGTGCGGAACAAGTGCTACACATGCCCTTGCACTTCCTCCCTTACCACCATTCAGGGCCCCAAACAGTCCTTCCAGGTGAGGCAACACTTCACCTGTGAGTCGACTGGGTGATATACTGCGTCCAGTGCTCCCGATGTGACGCTACATCGACAACTGCATTGACGCTGCTTCCTGCACGCATGCAGAACTCGTTGACTTTATTAACTTTGCCTCCAACTTTCACCCTGCCCTCAAGTTTACCTGGTCCATTTCCGACACCTCCCTCCCCTTTCTAGATCTTTCTGTCTCTGTCTCTGGAGACAGCTTATCCACTGATGTCTACTATAAGCCTACTGACTCTCACAGCTATCTGGACTATTTCTCTTCTCACCCTATCTCTTGCAAAAACGCCATCCCCTTCTCGCAATTCCTCCGTCTCCGCCGCATCTGCTCTCAGGATGAGGCTTTTCATTCTAGGACGAGGGAGATGTCTTCCTTTTTTAAAGAAAGGGGCTTCCCTTCCTCCACTATCAACTCTGCTCTTAAACGCATCTCCCCCATTTCACGTACATCTGCTCTCACTCCATCCTCCCGCCACCCCACTAGGAATAGGGTTCCCCTGGTCCTCACCTACCACCCCACCAGCCTCCGGGTCCAACATATTATTCTCTGTAACTTGCGCCACCTCCAACGGGATCCCACCACTAAGCACATCTTTCCCTCCCCCCTTCTCTCTGCATTCCGCAGGGATCGCTCCCTACGCAACTCCCTTGTTCATTCGTCCCTCCCATCCCTCCCCACTGATCTCCCTCCTGGCACTTATCCGTGTAAGCGGAACAAGTGCTACACATGCCCTTACACTTCCTCCCTTGCCACTATTCAGGGCCCCAAACAGTCCTTCCAGGTGAGACAACACTTCACCTGTGAGTTGACTGGGATGATATACTGCGTCCGGTGCTCCCGATGTGGCCTGTTAGATATTGGCGAGACCTGACGCAGACTGGGAGACCGCTTTGCTGAACATCTACGCTCTGTCCGCCAGAGAAAGCAGGATCTCCCAGTGGCCACACATTTTAATTCCACATCCCATTCCCATTCTGACATGTCTATCCACGGCCTCCTCTACTGTAAAGATGAAGCCACACTCAGGTTGGAGGAACAACATCTTATGTTCTGTCTGGGTAGCCTCCAACCTGATGGCATGAACATCGACTTCTCTAACTTCCGCTAAGGCCCCACCTCCCCCTCGTACCCCATCTGTACTTATTTTTATGCACACATTCTTTCTCTCACTCTCCTTTTTCTCCCTCTGTCCCTCTGAATATACCTCTTGCCCATCCTCTGGGGGCCCTCCCCCCCTTGTCTTTCTTCCTGGACCTCCTGTCCCATGATCCTCTCGTATCCCCTTTTGCCTATCACCTGTCCAGCTCTTGTCTCTATCCCTCCCCCTCCTGTCTTCTCCTATCATTTTGGATCTCCCCCTCCCCCTCCAACTTTCAAATCCCTTACTCACTCTTCCTTCAGTTAGTCCTGACGAAGGGTCTCGGCCTGAAACGTCGACTGCACCTCTTCCTACAGATGCTGCCTGGCCTGCTGCGTTCACCAGCAACTTTGATGTGTGTGGCTTGAATTTCCAGCATCTGCAGAATTCCTGTTGTTTGCCAAGTAAGACATTTATTTCGAAAGAAGAAAAGCAGGCTAAGGGACACAAGGCATCGAAGGACAGGTTTACCCTAATGCCTATTATTAGCGCCACTGGCGATGCTGTCCTTAAGCCTCTACTAGTGTACCGTTCAGAAAATCCGAGGGCACTTAAAGGTGTTGATAAGAAAACACTTACCATTATGTTCCGTTCACATCCAAGCAGTTGGAACACCCAAGTGCTTTTTTCTGAGTACATGAGCAGATACTTTAGTCCTTTTGTTGAAAAATACTGTAGAGGAAATAACCTCGATAATAGGTGTCTTGTGATTGTCAATAATTGTGCTGCTCATCCGCCTGCCATTACTGAGTATGGCAGTAACATTCGTGTTGTGTTCTTACCGCTGAATACGACATCGTTGCTGCAGCCGTGTGACCAAGGCCTAATAGCCACAATTAAGGCTTACTATATGGAAAAGGTAATGCGTTTTATTGTAAGTGCTATTGACAGAGAGGGCAACTCCAAAGCATCTTTGCGAGAGATCTGGAAAGACAACAATATAAAACTGGCAATCGCCAGCATTGGAGATGCTCTTGATAGGCTAACAGTCTCGATGAGAAATGGCGTTTGGAGAAAACTATGTCCCGAAGCAGTGAACGATTTTAAAGGCTTTGAACCATCAACAATAAATACGACAATAGTGAGCTTGGCTAAGGAGGCTAGGTTTGTGGAAGTTGACGAAGATGATGTTGAGGAGGTTTTGGCATCCCATGACCAAGAATTGACAGGTGAAGAGCTGATGCAATTGCAAGAGGAAAGATTAACAATCGAAACCGAACGCAGTAGCGAAAATGAAGTCGTCCAGGGACTGAATGTGAAGCAGTTGCGTGAGATTTTCACTGCGATTGACAGCACTGCAATGATTGCAGAAAAGTATGACTTTAATTTTGAAAGGGCACGTAGGATTAGGGCAGGTTTGCAGGATGTTTTGAGTGCTTACAAAGAACTGTATGATAGAAAAATGTGCGAGGCTCAGCAGTCAAGTATACTGTTTTTCAAGCCTTGCACATCAGCCACAGCAGACAACGAACCTTGACCTTCGACATCGAGGCAGGCAGACATTGAAGATGATGACCTGGCTACCCTATTGGAAACAGACTACGATGAGATGACACCCCAGTCTCCTCTACCTCCCACCACCCCAATTTCCGATGACTCAGCCTAACACACCATCCTGATTCCTGTAAGTGAAACTACACTGTACATACATTATTTGTACTTTATATAGGTTGTGTATTTTTGTGTTATTTAGTATGATTTGGCAGCCTCGTTGCTTAAAGGTTACTGGAGAGTGCTTGCGCCGACAGTGCCTTCAGTCGACAGCGCCTGCGCCAACAGTGCCTTCAGTCGACAACGCCTGTGCCGACAGCGCCTTCCGCCAACAGTGCCTTCAGTCGACAGCACCTGCGTCAACAGTGCCTTCCGCCGACAGTGCCTTCAGCCGACAGCGCCTGCGCCGACAGTGCCTTCAGCCGACAGCGCCTGCGTCGACAGTGCTTCTGCCGAGAGCGCATGCGTGAGATTTTCACTGTGCTAGTCTGTGCTTCAATGATTGCAATAAGTATTTCTACTTTATATGGGTTGTGTATTTTTGTGGTATTTAGTATGATTGGTTATTTGGTACGGTTTGGCAGCCTCAAGGCTTAAAGGTTACTGGAAAGAATGTTTCTGCCGAGCGCGCATGCGTGAGATTTTCGCTGCGCTAGGTAGTGCTTCAGTGATTGCAAAAAGTATTTCTACTTTATACTGGCTGTGTATTTATCATATCATTCCTGCTTTTACTATATGTTACTGTTATTTTAGGTTTTATGTGTTATTTGGCATGATTTGGTAGGTTATTTTTTGGGTCTGGAACGCTCAAAAATTTTTCCCATATTAATAAATGGTAATTGCTTCTTCGCTTTACGACATTTCAGCTTACAAACCGTTTCATTTGAACGCTGTACCTTCGGATGGCGGGGGAAACCTGTACAACACAATGGAGAGTTACCTCTATATTCAAACACAGCTTTGTCTTCACATTCTTGCAAATTTCTACATATATACATTGGAGTATATTTCGACTAGTTGCATCACAGACACAGGCTTCCCCACCATCGAGAACATCTTCAAAAGGCGGTGCTTCAGGAAGACCTCATTAAGGACTCTCACCATCTGAGTTGTGCCCTCCTCCCATTACTACCATCTGGGAGGATGTACATGAGACCAAAGTCCACACTCCACATTTTAAGAACAGTTTCTTCTCTGCCATCAGATTTCTGAAAGATCCATGAGTTCATGAACACTACCTCACTTTGCTTCTCTCACTATTTATTTATTTTGTTGTAACATAATAATTTGTTACAGATTGCAATACTGCTGCCACAAAATCTGATCCATCAACAGATGGATGAAGGTAGATGGGAGGCAGCTCCTTGCACATATTTCACCTGATGCTGTGAGACTATATGAGGTCTGGAGCCAATGTGAAGGACTCCAAGGGCTACTCACACCGACTTGTTTACCATTATGCTTGGTGGATCCATCCTATTTGTGAGAGGAAAAAGTACTCAATAATTACAGTGATGGGAGTCTTAACATGATGTCTGTAAGGTCTGATTCTGAGATCAGTTGTTGTTTGACGATACTGTTCTCTCAATGCATGTGCATTCTTTGTAAAGTTGACTACCCTAAGTGGTTTTATACTGTTGCTGTTGACTGTAACCAACCCACATGAAGAAGGTGTGGGACAACCTAGATAAAGATGGTAGATTTCCTTCCCAAAGGATATTAGTGAATTAGATTGGCTGATAGGATAATCTGATTAGTTTTAATGCCATCCTTACTAATATTAAGAATCGGTTTGCCTTTTTTGTATATTACAGATTATTATCTGAATTTAAATTCACATAATTTAGATTAGTGGTCACCAACCTTTTTAAGCCCAAGATCCCCTACCTCGACCTTAGTGAAAGGCAAGATCTACCTACTAAGTTGTTTAGAGAAAAAACAGCTCAGATTGTACTGCCAGTTTGAGGCCTTTTATTTGGGCTAATTGTATTTGAATTACACAATACTTTGTCAAACTTTCAAATTAATTCAAACAAGAGAACACTGTGACTAGCATATCTTTCTTTAAGAATATTGCAATACTTCACACCTTTAATTCTAAGTTTCATTATTTAATTTTCTTTCAACACAAAAAATAAATGAATGAAAATTGACTGTTGCATTCAGTATGATGACTGGGGCTGAATACTTATTGCTAGTTCCCTGAAATTTGGCTCATAACTACAGCCAGCCAGTCTGAGACATTCTGTGAGGTGTCTGTCAGTAAGACAGTCTGTGAGGTTTCTGTCATTAAGACAGCTCCTGTACTTAGATTTAATAATTTTTCATCTCTGAAAATGCAATTTCACATAGATAAGTTGAACCGAAGTAGGCACAGATTTTTAGTGCTATAAAACCAACGTGCACACTGCGCAATGCTGGGGCCCCATCAGTAGTAATTGCCACCAGTTTATGAATAGGGTTGTCGTTTTCACGGACATATTTTTTAAACTTATTGTAAATATCCTCACCTCTCGTTCTCTCCTTTAATTGCAAAAGAGTGAGGAAGTCCTCCTTTGTTGTAAAATCCTGGAAAGCCATTCTGACAAATACATCAAGCTGAGCTGTTTGCATTACATTCAGAGATTCATTGAATTGTTGTGAAAAATATCCATGTCCTCTGACGGTGACTCTACCCTCCTTGTCACTGGTATATTATGTATTGCGGTTGTGATGTCATTTTTGTTTTTAAAGTCATTAAAAACAGTCACTGTGGTAATAGCCATTGCTTCCTTGAATAAATCACCATATGTAAAAAACTTCTTGTGTTTAGCCAAAAGGTGACTTACATGAAATGATGCTTCAATAGCAGCCTTATTTTGAGCAGCATGTTTTGTGAAAAACAATTGCTGGACCTTCAACCCTGATTTCAGCTCCTCAACTTCCCTGGCATGAATTGCGCTCTTTGGGGGGTAGGTGTCTTTATACTTCTGGTAGTTGGTGTTGTGGTGCCGCTCCAGATTCCCTCTTTTAGTCAGTGCTTGTGTTTGGTGGCACAACATACATACACACTTGTCTTTCACCAAGGTAAGTAGAAATTCCTCTTCCCATTCTGGATGGAATTTGTACGTTTTCGCCTTCTTTCATGGAGCCTCCGCCATGCTATCAGGATATCATGAGCGAGTGCCGTATATTGATGTTTGTGACAGTCTGTACTCTTATCCAGTGGTCCCCAACCTCCGGGCCGTGAAGAATGCAGCGGTACAGCGGTGGCTTCCGGAATGCATCCAACACATCTTTAAGAAAAAAAGCCAAAATAAACAAACTAATTAATTAGGTGCCGCCCGGCACGTAAATGTCGGCCCAGATCAGAGGCGACGCAATCGGCAATCACCTCTGATCTGGGCCGACATTTACGTGCCAGGCGGCACCTAACTAATTAGCTTGTTTATTTAGGCTTTTATCCTTAAAGATGTGTTGGGTGCGTTCCGGCCACCGCTGTATTCTTCGCAGCCCAGTGGTTGGGGACCACTGCATATCTAATTTAATTGGTCACTTTGATGCAGCACAAGCTACGCTGAAAACGCATTTCATGGCGGGGGTGCTACACACATGCGCACTGGGCAGAAAGAACGGAACTAAAACCCCACAACCCAGAAACAATCTCTCTTTACAAACAGCTTTGTAGCAAAAGTATTGCTATATTACCATTATCCTAATTAGTATTTCTTGTTTTTATAATGCTCACATTACAACAGTATTTGTGTATTTATTTTTGATTTTTTTTCAGGGTCTACTGGAAAAGTCTCAAAGACCGACCAGTCGATCGTGATCGACGGGTTGGCGACCCCTAATTTAGATGTTTAAAATTAAAAAGGTTTTAACAGTGAATATGTAGAAAATGTTTTAATAATGGGGAAGAGCACAGCTAGAACTGTCATCTAGAAATCCAATTAGGAATTCAAATTAAAAATCCTTGCCCAGTGCAGATTTAGAAGGTACCTTAAATTCAAGGATTTTTAAGAGGTAAGGGAAGTTTGTGATTCAGCACTAGTTCTTCTATTGCGTACATTGGGGTTGGGAGGGACATCAAGAGTTGAGTATTTTATGAGTTGGGTCCATGTAGAAAGTATAAAATGGTGGTGAAGAATTGAGTGTGGGGAACAGTAAATAATATCAGTTAAACTGAGAGCAAGGAGGAGAATTTAGCTGGCAGCAGAGAAGTGGGAAGAGGGTATAGTAGATATATGAACTTGAGTGGAAGAGTGAGCAGAAATGTGATTTTAGGACTGTCATGGTGAAATCTTGGAATTGTGGCCTTTTGAGCAAGCAGAGGTAGAGGTCATTGGCAGAGGCAGCTGACTATGGTTATAATATTGGAGGTGAAGTCCATGAGCTCCTTATACTTGGTGATGGGGGGGAAGAAGAGAGGTGTTTAGGAAATTTTTGCAGTTCTGGAATGCCTCTGGAATAGTAATGGATTTGTCAGGTGAGAGCGGGGTTTAGTACTGTCTAGTACAAAGAATGTTCAAAGATTTTCAGCACAAAACAGTTTGTATTTTAATAACTTCAGGTGTTTGGAAATATCTGATTATATACTCAGAATATTAAACCAAACAGAGTTATCACTGGCATATCAGTAAAATGTTTCCATGACTCCGTAAGATTTCAGATGACCCATTCTGTGCCTCCATCTCCAACTCAAGAGCTTTTACAACCTTATTATTTTACACGTGAAATGCTTCTCTGGTTTTGAGCAGAAGAGAAGTGAACTTTAGGCAACTGAATTATCTGAATATTTTGTAGGGCTTTGAGTAAATTATAACTGTATGTAATTTTTTCCTTTTTCAGTACAAGGATTCGTATCAAGCTATTCTGGATGGTGTGAAAAGTGGTGCAAAGGAGAAAAGATTGGCAGCACAGTTTATTCCAAAGTTCTTCAAACATTTTCCAGAGTTGGCTGATAGTGCTATCAATGCTCAGTTGGATCTCTGTGAGGATGAAGATCTTTCAGTAAGAGTTTATCATTTGCATCTGTCAGAATCTGAAATCTGGTTGTGGGAGGCATAGAGTTTTAAGGTAGAATTCAAAATGGTTTACTCAGGGAGGAAAGGAGGAATTGACCAAGATCATTTTTAATATTTGATTTTCAGTAGTCTACTTGGCAAGGTTTGTTTTATTTCAATACCTTAAATTCCAGTATATTGATTAATGTAGATAGGGTCATAAAGACCATAATGCAAAGTTGGGATGCTATGTTGAAGTTGCATAAGACATTGGTGAGGCCTAACCTGCAGTATTGTTTGCAGTTCTGGTCACTAGTAAGAATATAGAGAAAATTTACAAGGATGTTGCCAGGACTTGAGGACTTGGCTTGTAGGAAAAATTTGAATAGCTTAAGACTTTATTGGAGCATAGGAGACTAAGGGGACATTTGACAGAATATATAAAATTGAGCGATAGAACTAAGGTAAATGTAAGCAGGCTTTTTTCACTGAGGCTAGGTGATACTAGAGCTGTAGCTCATAGGCTAAGGGTAAAAGGCGAAATATTTAAGGGGAATCTTGGGAATTTCTTCACTCAATGTGGTGCAAATTTGAATTGAGCTGCTTATGGAAATGGTGGATGAATGTTCAATTTCAACATCTAAGACAAACTTGGATTATGTACGTGGTTGGGTATGGGAATGATCCAGGTGTAGGTCGATGGGATTAAGCAGAATAATTATCTGGTATGGATAAGATGAGCCGAAGTGCTAGTTTTTGTGCTATTGTGTTTAGACTCTACGGCTGTGTGACGAAGGCCCGTTACTAACTACGGACGGCACATGGCGCACTCGGTAAAACAGTCATCCCCAGCAGTAATAGTGACTGGGTCTGAACCAGAGCTGCTGCATGGAACTGTCTCATAGAGGCAGCAGCAACCTGCACAGGTGGAGGATACCATCTTTAACTGGATAATTGAGTTAATTAGCTTTTGGTTGGTCTAGGGGGAGGGGCTTAGCAGTTATAAGCCTCAGGTTACCAAGGCTTTGGGGTTAGTTTTCTTTGGTGTTTAGTCTGAGGGTGGTGCTATATATATAGTTTTTTTTCCCAGTTTTTGTCTTCTTTTGAGGTAAATAAAAGCACCTCAATTTATTTTTGCGACTCAAGCCATCTGGTTATTTTTAAACAATTGACCCACAGTTTTTTGTGACAGGCTGTTTATATAAAGGGATATTAATGAAGAATTATTGTAAGATATAGCAAAACAAGTAGGAATGAGTGCAACATGTGAACTTATTAAACTTCTAACATTGTGCTGAATGTTTTTAGATTCGGCGTCAAGCCATTAAAGAATTGCCTCAGTTTGCAACAGGTGAAAATCTTCCAAGGGTTGCAGATATATTAACACAGCTTTTACAGACTGGTGAGTGGAATATCTTGTCATGAAAGTTGTTTTAATACAGTCAGTTAAACTTTTGTTCTTACTATATTGCTGTGCATTTTTTATGTTAATAAGTTAAAATTTCTATAGATGAATTAATATTTAAATTATTTTAGAATTTCACATAAGGAATATCTCAATAGAGTATTATTATATTCCATTGGGTTCTCCTTTTTAGGCTATGAAGTTGAGCAAGTTGGATAGAAATTGACAAACTAATGACTAGCATTAGATTTAATATCTTGCAGGGTTTAGCTGGGCAGCAATATTTTGAATGAACCTATGTCACTGAACCGAAGGATATAAACAACCTCAAACTTGTATTTTCACAGGTTTGTTTATTAAGGGAGTGTGTCTTTTCTGATTTACTAAATTCTGACTTTGCAAATGGCTTTTCAACTTTTCTCTGCTGTTTATAGCAGAGTTTGCCTCCTGTCTGAGATGGGCCACTGTTCTCCTTGTTGGTGTCCTGATTGGAATAGTGAGGCAAACTGACAATAACAGTATTTTAAAAAAATGTGGGTAATGCTGATCATGTAAGACATCACTTATAATATGAGAAAATGGTAATATTTTGGTTTGAAGACCCTTTGAGCTCAGTTTATTCTCTTTTCATCAGTGCTGCCTGATAGCCAAGTGTTTCCAACATTTCCAGATCTTATTTCAGATCTCCAGATTACACTTGCATTTTCTGCCCCTTGTTGCAGAATTTTAGGAATTTAGTTAAGGGGAGAGATTGGATGGGCTGGGCTTGTCTATCCTGGAGTAAAGGAGGATGAGCGGTAACCTGACAGAAGTGTATCAGATATGAGAGGCTTAGTTAGAATATTTTTCCTATTGTAAACAAGAGGGAATAGGTTTAAGTGAAGAGGGATGACTTTTAAAGGGTATTCAGGGCAAAGGTTTTTCACGTGGAGAGTTGTTGATGTTTGAAACTCACTGCCAGGGGAGCTGTTGGAATCCGATATGGCAATTACACTTAAGAGACGTTTAGGCAGGTACTTGAGTAGGCAAGGAATAGAAAGATAAAATGGCACAGGTAAATGGAAAGAAAATGATAGTGTAGATAAAGTTCTGTGCTGTACACAGAGCTCTAAGCAAAGAAGAAATCTCAGTGTTACTATCAATTAAGGCATTTTTTTCAAACAGTAACACAAGATTTATGAACTTAGTTTGATAGTTTTCCATACCAGACTTCATAATTACTCAGCATGATTTCGTATCTGTTTTCAGACCACCTTATCTTCAACAGTTTAATCCCTAGTAACAAAGCAGAGATGAACATCCATAGACATTATTCATAGATTTAAAAGAAAGATAATTGTTGGAAATAATTTGAAGCTAAGTGCAGCATAACCTTTTATGTTCAGCTAATTGATAATTTGTTGTAATCATTTGGAGGCCATGTGCTAGCATCTGTTGCTGTCCATTCAGAACAACTTTGAGTTGTATGGTAGTTCAGTGAATCCTGTTTGTATTGAAACTCAAAACAACTATAAAAACAAAAATAGTAAAAGGTTCATTGGGATTGGTTTGTAGCACATCGTATTGTACAAAGATTTGCCTACTGGAATTTTAATATCAGTACATTATATCTAAGTTGATTACTGTTGACTTAGTACGTGTAGGTTAATTGAAAAGTTAAATCATTATTACTGGATCTTACTGCATGTGACAAAGTTGTGCCTTTATGGTAATCTTTCAATTGAATAGCTCATTAACTAGTAAAGGGGGCATCAAGACTGAACTGTGGGATAGGAGCCACAATTGACCAGACTAACTTGGGTCAGCAAGTAGGATCTTCCTTCCTGGAAAAACACTACTGTTAATTGAATTTTTTGACTCTACCGAAGTATAATTTTTCTTACTATTCGTAAGTGATGCAGCTTACTAATTCTTTGAATTTGATACAGTCTTCTGTTGTTGGGGAGAGTTTAAACTAATTTGGCAGGGAATAGAATCCTTGTGGATAGAGTTAAGTAACTGTAAGGGTAGAGAGACCCTGATGAGAGTTATATACAGGCCACTGAACAATAGCCAGGATGTGGGATATAATTTACAATGGGAGATAGAAAAGGCATGTAATAAGGAAAATGTTACAATAGTCGTGGGGGTTTTCTGTATGCAGGTAAATTGGGAAAATCAGGTCGGTGCTGGATCCCAAGAGGGGGGATTTGTGGAATGCCTTTGTGATGACTTTTTAGAACAGCTTATGGATGAGCCCACTAGAGGAAAAGCAGTTGTGGTTTGGGTGTTGTGTAATGAACCAGATTTGATTAAGGATCTTAAAATAAAGGAACCCTTGCAAGATGGTGATCATAATATGATAGAATTCATACTGCAATTTGAGAGGGAAAAGATAAAGCTGGATGTATCAGTGTTACAGTGGAATTAAAGGAATTATGGAGGCATGGGAGAAAAGCTGACCTAGGTTGATTGGAAGGGGCACTATCAGGGATGACAGCAGAAGAGTAGTGGCTGGAGTTCCTGGGGGCAATTCGGAAGATGCATGATAGATGGATCCCAAAGCTGATGAAGTATTCTAAAGGGAGGATGAGGCAACTGTGGCTGGCAAGAGCAGTCAAAGACAACATGAAAGGGAGTGTGTGTAATGTAACAAAAATTAGTGGGAAGTTAGAGAATTGGGAAGCTTTTAAAAACAAACAGAAGGCAACTAAAAATGCCATAAGGGGAGAAAAGATGAAATATGAAGGAACACTAGCCAAAAGTATAAAAGAGGATACCTAAAGATTTTTCAGATATCTAAAGAGTAAAAGAGAAGTGAGAGTGAATGTTGGAACGCTGGGAAGAGACACAGGAGAGGTAGTAATGGGAGGGAAAATGGCAGAGCAGCTTGGGTATTTTGTCAGACTTCACGGTGGGAGACACCAGCAGTATACCAGAAATGCGAGCGTGTCAGGGGACAGAAGTGAGTGTAGTTCCTATTATTACAGAGAAGGTGCTTGGAAAGATTAAAGGTCTGTAGGTAAATAAGTCATCTGGTCCAGATCGACTGCAACCTAGCGTTCAAAAAAAGGTAGCTGAAGAGATTGTGGAGGCATCAGTAATGATCTTTCAAGAAACATTACATCCTGGAATGGTTCCAGAAGACTGAAAAATTACCAATGTCACTCCATCCTTTAAGAAGGGAGGGAAGCATTAGAAAGGAAATTTATAGGCCAGTTACCTTGACTTTATTGGTTGGGAAAATGTTGGAGTCCACTATTAAGGATGAGGTTTTGGGGTACTTGCAGGCACATGATAAAGTAGGCCATTGTCAGCATGGTTTCCTTAAAGGGAAATCTTGCATGACAAATTCCTTGGAATTCTTTGAGGAAATAACTGGTAGGATAGATAAAGGAGAGTCAGAGGGTGTTCATTTGGATTTTCAAAAGGCCTTTGACAAGGTGCAGCACATGAAGCTGCTTAACAAGATAGGAGCCCATGTGGCTGCTTAACAAAATGAGAGCCCATGGTATTACAGGAAAGATAAGAAAGGCTGATTGGCAGGAGGCAGTGGGAATAAATTAGTGTATATTCTGGTTGGCTGCCAGTGCCTATTGGTGTTCCACATGGGGTCGTGTTAGGAACTCTTCTTTTCACCTTGAATGTCAACTATTTGGATGAGGGAATTGGTGGCTTTTTGACCAACTTTGCAGGTGATACAAGGATAGATAGAGGGTCTGGTAGTGTTAAGGAAGCATTGAGTCTTCAGAAGAACTTAGACAGATTGGGAAAATGGGCAAAGAAATGCCAGATAGAATAAAGTGTAGGGAAGTGCATAGTCATGCACTTCAGTAGAAGGAGTAAAGGCATACTCTGTTTTCTAAATGGGGAGAGAATTCAAAAGGTCAGAGGTGCAAAGGGACGTGGTAGTCCTTGTGTAGGATTCTCTAAGCTTTAATTTGCAGGTTGAGTCAGTGGTAATGAAGGAAAATGCAATGTTAACATTCATTTCGAGAGGGCGCTTGAGTATTATGAGCAGTTTTGTGCACCTTGTCTAAGAAAGGATGTACTGACATTACAGGGGGGTCTAAAGGTTTCCAGGAATGAAAGGGTTAAAATATGAGGAGCTTTTGATGTCTCTGGGTCTGTACTTGCTGGAATTTAGAAGAAAGATGTGGGAATCTCATTGAAACCTATCGATTATTGAAACAACTAGATAGAGGGGATGTGGAGAGGATGTTTCCTTTAATGGGTGAGTCTAGGACAAGAGGGCACAGCCTCAGAATAGAGCTATGTCCATTTAGAACAGAGATTAGGAGGAATTTATTTTGCCAAATGGTGGTGAATCTGTGGAATTCATTGCTGCGAATGGCTGAGGAGACCAAGTCATTGATTATATTTAAAGTGGAGGTTGATAGGCTCTTGATTAGTCAGGGCATCAAAGGATATAGGGAAAAGGCAGGAGAATGGGGTTGTGAGGGATAATAAATCTGCCATGATGGAATAGTGGAGCAGTCTCGATGGGCCGAATGGCCTAATTCTGTTCCTATGACTTGTGGTATCCTCTTTCTTTTCATGCCTAGATGATTAAATTGTGATTTTGGAGGTTTTGTTGATTTTTATTAACAAGGTTAACCTTTTATTACAAGGTTAGAGAGGAAATTGGGAGGTAAAACAAAAACACTGGTTAGTAGATCTAGAGATAAGAAGCTGGCATCCACATGGATATGTTTATCAATTAAATTTGAGCTTGCTAAAGAGGGAAACTTAATCATTTGGATTTTATGAATTGCCATACACCACAGATTATCTTTAATCCTGTGAATAATTTACAAATTTGTGATAAGTATTTTTGGATACCTTTTATGTCTGAGGAGAGAAGTTAATAGTTGATGAACTGGGCCATTTTGTTGCTTTTTCAGTATTCAGAAATTGTGGTGCATGCTGCGAATCTGTTTCAGCTGTCTTATCCCCCAATACAAGTGTCATCAGTTTGAATAGATTTAATCAATACACTTTTTCAGATAAATGTTTGAACATGCAGTCAGGCAACACCCATGATACAGAGAAAGGGAGGTGGTTGCATTCCTAGAAGATAGTACATTATTGCAATTTTCCATAATGCAACGTTGTACATTCTGTGAATGTGTCAAGAATGCAGGTTGGAAAAATATACTACTTGTGTTTATTTACTTTTTTCTTCGTATAAGGTTCCATTGGAGAAAATTATATACCAAATCTCAAATTTTTGGGTGGTGATTTGTGAATTCTGTAATTGCAAATTTCCATGACCCAAATGGTCATATTGTGGGCTTCACCTGTATTTGAAGAATTTTTCCAGATTTGATTTTTGCCAAGCATTTCAAATAAATCTGTAACAGCTAAGGTAGCAAAAACTGAGGTGATCTTTCTGGAATATGCTCTTAAGTCATTAATGTAAAGCTAACTGATAACTACTAAATTTGATTTAGATACATAATCCTACTCTGAATTGAAGTTGTTTCCACTTTTTCTTTCAGATGATAATGCAGAATTTAACTTGGTTAATAATGCATTAATATGTATATTCAAGATTGATGCTAAAGGTAACTGCTATTTTATGACTATTTTGTGGATGTACAAAGCATTGTTTTGAAGTATTCTGTAATGAAGCTATTGAAATGTAGTGCTTTTAATTTCATAAGATTGTTCATTCAACATACCAACAGTACTGTACAAAGGTCTTAAGCACATATATATAGCTAGGTTGCCTAAGTATTTGACCCAGTACTGTATTTGTCAATGTGGAGCGGAGAATGGATTTGCTAATCTGGCAAGAGCAAAGAATGTTGGTAAGGGCAAGGGTGGAGCGTTGCGGGAGGGGTGTGGGACAGGTGGCAGAGAAGGAGGGGCAAGGGTGTGGTGCTGGTACAGACACGCCCAGCTTTGAGACACTAGGTAAGGCCATTTGATTCCAAAGAATTGGCTTATTGATCATTACTGAATAATGGTGCTTCCTGCACGCTCCTCTCTCCCTTTCCATTTTCTGAACCATATTCCGCTCTTCCTGTCCCCTACACACGCTCAGTCCACAAAAGAAACACACATCAGGACCAGGTTTATCAACATTCACATTTGTCATGATTTTTTTTTGCAGCAGTAGTATAGTACAATACAAAATTATTACAGTACTGTACAAGTTTTAGCCACGCTAGATATATAAATGTGTCTGACTTTTGCGCAGCATTGTACATTTCATTTTAAAAGCAAGTTGAAAAACTATGTAAAATAGTGTATTTTAAGCACAAAATAATTGAAGTTGGAGGATAGTTTGCCATTGTGAAATACCATGAAGTAATATTTTGTTAAACCTTGTAGATTATTTACCTGTAGTGAATACAAGATACCATGTGGAAGTCCAAGAAAAAATAGTGAGACAGTGACGATGAAACACCTAGCTATTAATAGAAAGTAATGAATACAAATACCAGACCATGGAGAAGGGGAAAAATTATTAAAAATTGTAATAGAAGTTTAACATTTGGAAGTGTGGAGAAAAAGTGGTATAAAAAGAAATAACATCTTATTTAGACATAACCAAGTTGTGGCTATAGATTGAAATTAATTTCTAATTATCAGTGTGCAAATTAGAATACAGTGAAAGTTGTTGGTGTCTGATAGACCTGTTTAGAAGTTTAGAACATTTGCAAATGTAAATTTGAGACTGTGCTTTTGAGTGAAAGGTCTATATTATGCCTCTTCTTGCAAACTTTCATACAATGTGTGCATATTAAGTTTAAAACTAGATTTCCTTTTTCTTCTGAAAGGAACCTTGGGCGGTCTTTTCACACAGATAATCCAAGGAGAAGATATTGTACGAGAACGTGCCATAAAGTTTCTTTCCACAAAACTGAAGGCTCTACCAGAAGAAGTCATGAACAAAGAAGTAGAAGAATACATTTTTGTTGAATCTAAAAAGGCAAGTGAAATAAAATTATTCTGTAAATCTCTACTTCTTTGTATTTAAGTAATTAGCAAGTTTTCTCAGTAATCCATCTCGTATGGGTGGGAAATATTCTTCACCACCTTCAACGAAGTCCAGTGAGTCACAGGAAGAATATCTATGATAACTAGGTGATTTTGAGATTTTGGTTAAATTGAGGCTAGTTATCTAATTGTGAGTTGCATACACTGAAGGAAAAAAAAATTAACTGGCCTCTGGCGTGCAACATTTTGAGAGTAGTCATTTGTGTGCTTCAGTAGCTAATCAACAGAGGTACAGAAATGGGCAGAAGAATTATTATTGTGAAGGAATTTGAGAAATGAATGTCATGGAATGTTCTTGGCTTAAACTACTATTAATTTAATTATAACATTTAAAATGGAGCATTACATCATAGCATTTCCCACTTCAGCTAAATCCTAATTTTTACACATAAGTAAGGTTTCTGCTTCAATTCTGACAAGAGTTTGTAAACAAAAGGAACAGCTCTTGGGAATTCCGAGGCTCATACTTCTATTTATGGGTATCTCTTAAATGTATTTCTAAAATTGTAACTCAACTGAATGGAGGCCAGCTTGATAGGTTTTTTCAAGCAAAGACATACTCCAAAGTAAGTGCTATCACACTGGTTCACTTCAGCTTGAGATGTATAAACTCAACTGAAATGTCTGGAATAAATTTGAATGATTTTCTAACATTAGAAATACCTCTAGCAGGTGCCATTAAGCAAAATGTGCACATGCACTTCTGTGCTTAACTGCAGATCTATACCTCAAACAGGATCTTTGCTATTCTGTGGGCGTATTTGAGAGGCATCATTAACTAGCAGAACATTTTTTATTATGAAGGGTTTTGGCCCAAAATGTAGACCATTTATTTCCCTCCATAGATGTTGCCTGACTGGCTGAGTTCCTCCAACATTTTGTGTGTTACTCTCGGGAGTTCCAGTATCTGCACAATCTTTGTTTATTTTCAGCATAGCAGGAATTGTTAACCTAAACAGAAAAAGGCTGTTGTCTTATGAAACCCATTTCCTTGGGTGCACCATGTATAACTCCAGAACTGTAGCTTTTATGTAGTGTAATCTAAAAATGCCAAAGTTACAAACTAAAGTATTTTAATCTAGGTCATACGCTTAGTACATTTTTTTAAATGATTTTAACTTCAAAAAAATAACCAAATATATAATGTTAACTTGAAATATTTTGTGCTTAAGCATTCACAGGACTAGACAGTTTACTTAAAGTAACTTTGTGTACATTTTTAGTTTCTTCCCTTTGCTTCTTCCCATAACCCCACCTTCCTCCTTAAAACAAAGGAACAGTGAAGGGACATAATTATTAAGGAGCAGCATTTATGTCAAGTATTTTGTTTTCAGGTACTTGATGATGTTACAGGAGAAGAGTTTGTTTTATTCATGAAAATTCTGTCTAGCCTGAAGAACCTTCAGACAGTAAGCGGTCGACAACAATTAGTCGAGTTGGTGGCTGAACAGGCAGATCTAGAACAAGTGTTCAATCCTGCAGATCCAGATTCTGTGGACAGGTTACTACAGTGCACCAGACAGGCTGTTCCTCTTTTCTCAGTAAGTATAGCGTTTGACATATTTCATTATCACCAAACAGTATTAGTATCTGTCTTGTCCTCTGCATTGTAACTTTTGCAAGATTCTTGGAAAAATGTTGAACTTTTTTATGCTAATAATTTTTCCAACATGATTTTCACTTCAAATAATATGTATACTGAACATCAGTTAAAACTTGAATTTCCTTTTACTTGACATCAGTTAATGTTAAATTAGAACATTTAAAACACTGGCAAGCAATTTAATGATAGGTATAGTTTTCAATGTGTGTATTTAATTAGATTAAATAAAAGAGGTTCAGGAAGTGGAAGATTGTGCTCTCCTGCTAGCCTCCATGAGGAGGTCCAGTGACAAGGGTGTGGTTATCCTGGGATTGGTAATCAATAGAAAGATGTTCAGGCACTCTGCTTTTTACAAGAGGGTGCGTTGGATTTTCATCTAGAATCTGGATTGATTTTTTTTTAATTAAGGGCTTAATTAGGAAAGGGAAAAAAGATTATGAGAGAAAGCTGGCAGGGAACATAAAAACTGACTGTAAAAGCTTTTATAGATATCTGAAAAGAAAAAGATTGGTTAAGACAAATGTAGGTCCCTTACAGTCAGAAACAGGTGAATTGATCATGGGGAACAAGGGCACGGCAGACCAATTGAATAACTACTTTGGTTCTGTTTTCACTAAGGAGGACATAAATAATCTTCCAGAAATAGTAGGGGACTGTGAGTCTAGTGAGATGGAGGAACTGAAGAAAATACATGTTAGTAGGGAGGTGGTGTTAGGTAAATTGAAGGGATTAAAGGCAGATAAATCCCCAGGGCCAGATTGTCTGCATCCCAAAATGCTTAAGGAAGTAGCCCAAGAAATAGTGGATGCATTAGTGATAATTTTTCAAAACTCTTTAGATTCTGAATTAGTTCCTGAGGATTGGAGGGTGGCTGGTGTAACCCCGCTTTTTAAAAAAAGAGGGAGAGAGAAACCAGGGAATTATAGACCGGTAAGCCTGACATCGGTGGTGGAGAAAATGCTAGAGTCAGTTATCAAAGATGTGATAACAGCACGTTTGGAAAGCGGTGAAATCATCGGATGAAGTAGGCATGGATTTGTGAAAGGAAAATCATGCCTGACGAATCTTAGAGAATTTTTTGAGGATGTAACTAGTAGAGTGGATAGGGGAGAACCGGTGGATGTGGTATATTTGGATTTTCAAAAGGCTTTTGACAAGGTCCCACACAGGAGATTAGTGTGCAAACTTAAAGCACACAATATTGGGGGTTGGCTGGCAGTGACTAGTGGGGTACCGCAAGGCTCAGTGCTGGGACCCCAGTTGTTTACAATATATATTAATGACTTAGACGAGGGAATTAAATTCAGCATTTCCAAGTTTGCGGATGACACGAAGCTGGGCGACAGTGTTAGCTGTGAGGAGGATGTAGGGTGACTTGGATAGATTAGGTGAGTGGGCAAATTCATGGCAGATGCAATGGAATGTGGTTAAATGTGAGGTTATCCACTTTGGTGGCAAGAACAGGAAAACAGATTATTATCTGAATGGTGGCTGATTAGGAAAAGGGGGAGGTGCAACGAGACCTGGGTGTCATTGTACACCAGTCATTGAAAGTGGGCATGCAGGTACAGCAGGCGGTGAAAAAGGCGAATGGTATGCTGGCATTCATAGCAAGAGGATTTGAGTACAGGAGCAGGGACGTTCTACTGCAGTTGTACAAGGCCTTGGTGAGACCATACCTGGAGTATTGTGTGCAGTTTTGGTCCCCTAATCTGAGGAAAGACATTCTTGCCATAGAGGGAGTACAAAGAAGGTTCACCAGATTGATTCCTGGGATGGCAGGACTTTCATATGATGAAAGACTGGATCGACTGGGCTTATACTCAGTGGAATTTAGAAGATTGAGGGGGATCTTATTGAAACGTATAAAATTCTAAAGGGGTTGGAAACGCTAGATGCAGGAAGATGGTTCCCGATGTTGGGGAAGTCCAGAATGAGGGGTCACAGTTTGAGGATAAAGGGGAAGCCTTTTAGGACCGAGATGAGGACAAACTTCTTCGCACAGAGAGTGGTGAATCTGGAATTCTCTGCCACAGGAAACAGTTGAGGCCAGTTCATTGGCTATATTTAAGAGGGAGTCAGATATGGCCCTTGTGGCTATAGGGATCGGGGGTATGGAGAGAAGGCAGGAACAGGATTCTGAGTTGGATGATCAGCCATGATCATTCTGAATGGCGGTGCAGGCTTGAAGGGCCAAATGGCCTACTCCTGCACCTATTTTCTATGTTCCTATGTTTTTTAGCTACATCCCCAAAGCTTTAAATATTGAATTTGAATACGTATTTCATTTTGGTCTTCAAGTTGTAAGACTATTAAGTTGGATAGTGAAACACCAATAAAAAGTTGAAGTGCATATGTACTCAGGAACATCTTTGACAAAAAGTATAAGTTTGTAAAGTGTGAGGCCAAATGATAATAGAGGATCAGCTATAAAGGTGTCAGCCACAGATGTAGAGGTGAAAACTGGACGGGTAGTTTGTAGCTTTGAAACGCAGGTTAGCTAGACCACAACAATGTGAAATAGCCTATTGGGTTAAAGGGGCTTTAGGCTAGCTTTGGGGCTTTGATGTTTCTATCATTCATTCTATGGGGTTTCATGTTTCACAAATGTCTGAATATAAATTTCAGGTTGCATACTATATACATACTCTGATATTAAATGAACATTTGTGTGGCAAAATTCTCAATAACATGATGGTTTTGTTCTTGCTGTTAGCTGGAGAAGTGTGTAACTTTTCAGGAACTTAATATTGGCACATACCCAGACAATGGCAGTTAGAAAACTCAAGCATTATAATAGAGAAACATTGTTATGAATTACAATGTGGATCTGCTCTACACAATGTTTATTGATGCCAAATAATTTACCAAAATTAAAAAGGTTAGATGCCAAGTAGGCAACAATAACACCAATGGAACTGGAATACTGAAAACGATATCATCAGTCATAAATTTGCAGGATTGATAACAACTTGATGTGGTTCAATGTATATTCTGGATTTGGAGGTGCTGTGCAACCAAATTAACTCTATCATGTGGTAAATGTTTCAGTATTAGTCTGCTGCCATAATCCTGAGTGTGTGGTTGGATGGCAACATTCTGAAGTTAGTGGATATGTTCTAAGTAAATCCTTGGATTATGTCTAAAAGTGCATACTGATTCCTGGCAGATTAAAATTAATTTTACCTCTCATGGTGTTATTATCTTTCAGAAAAATGTTCATTCAACCAGGTTCGTCACCTACTTCTGTGAGCAAGTATTACCAAATCTGAGCTCCCTAACTAGTCCAGTAGAAGGTCTTGACATTCAGTTAGAGGTAAGATGTGGACCAGCATAATTTAATGATTTGTTTTTTTTAACTTGTGCAGAGTCTTTGTTATTTGAATCTAAATCTACTTTAAATTGTCCTTGTAAATTGACTAAGTCAATAGCAAGAGTAAGTAACTTGAGGAAAGGGATACAAGTACAGGAACAATTTTGATACAAGCATTTCAGTTTGGGCATAATACTTGGAAAACAATGTCCTAAACATGAGAAAGGAAGGGGGCCTGGTTTCAATACATCAGTATAAGTAGAAATGCCATTTAATTGAGCCTTTTTTCTTGGTAACAAAAGTAAGCCAGACATTGAAGTTCACTTCTGGTTAGATAACTTTTAGTGTTCGGTACAATTCACCATTACATGCATTTAAGAAGTGTATGTAGCCAGAAGTCAATGGAGATTTACAAGGATGATATCAGAGGTTCTGTGTATCATGAATGCTTGAAGTGTCTGGTTTTAGAATGCTTTGCTCACAACAAACAGGAATTTCTGTATCAAAATCAAGTTTATTATCACTGACAAATGTCATGGAGTATGTTTTGTGGCAGCAGTACAGTACTATAAATTATAATAAGAAATATAAAATACAAGTAGTGCAAATCTCTGCGTCAAGTTTTATTTCTGAACCAGAAGGAAAAATTTGTTCCAGCTTGAGGAAACTGGTAAGTTTGGTAACAATTTGTGAACCAGTAAATAGTATATTTAAGGTTGTTTACTGTCAAATCAATTATTTAAAACATCAACTAAAAATGTTTATTTTTAATTTTGTAGGTTTTAAAGTTACTGGCAGAAATGACACCTTTCTGTGGTGATATGGAAAAGTTAGAAAGTAATTTGAAGCAATTGTTTGAAAAATTACTGGTAAGTATGAAATCTTCCCAGAAAATTATGCCCCTTCCACTGTTCCTTATTCCAGTGTAATACTGTGTTCTCCACATTATAGCAGCTTAGATAATAGAAATTCACCCTTATGAAATTCACAGATTACTACCAAAATATCAGATACGGAATTTATTCCTCTGGAATATGTGTGAAGAAAAACTAACTAAATAACCGCAAAATGCAAAAGAATCAGCAAATTCACACAAGATCACAACGCAGAAAAATGCAAGCCTTTGTAACATGATTATATTGTATACCTTTTAAAGCAACGTCTTAATATTTAAATTGATAAAAATGCTATTGGATTATTCGAAAATCATAATCCAGAAACCAACACTAAATGAATTGTAGCTCAGCAATTTAATCTACACTTGCCTACTTTTACACCACCTCAAAATTCAACAACAGCTATTTCTTTTAAATAGTCAAAGTTCAAAGTAAATTTATTACAAAGTACATTTCTGTCATTTTATACTGGCTATCTCCGCTCTATCTTTCAGTCCAGAAGGCATGGGTCTCAACCCAAAAGTCATCTGTCCATTTCTCTCCTTAGATGCTGCTGATCCACAGAGTTCCACCTGTTTTTTGTGTGTTGCTCCAGATTCCAGCATCTGCATTCTCATGTCTCCAGTTGTTTATTTTCATTATTATAATTTCAGAATGTACCTCAAGTTCTTCAAAAATTCAAACCTTGCAAACTGTCATAATGCAATTCATGGTATCTCACCAAATGTTGATTTGTTGTTTTCTTCTAGGTAGATAATTTTATCTAACACTTTGTTTTAATTTCATGTAATTTACTGGGATTGACATGATGCATACAGCCTCATCAATGCCTGTAGGTGTAAACGCAGTGCTTGTGTGGATTACAAATGCTCATTCTCAAAAAGTCTGTTCTTGTGACTAAGCTAGCATTTCTGAAATATCTAGGAATATATGCCATTGCCCCCAGAGGAGGCAGAAAATGGAGAAAATGCAGGCAATGAGGAGCCCAAGCTGCAGTTTAGTTATGTTGAATGTCTACTGTTCGGCTTTCATCAGCTTGGAAAGAAACTTCCTGATTTCCTTACAGCAAAACTCAATGCAGAACGACTTAAGGACTTCAAAATCAGGTGTGGTGAATTTTATTTTTTATAACTGAAATTTGTTTCCACTGTGTTAAACAATAAATTAGTTTTATTGTAAGATTTTGTTGTCTAGTCATTTCGTAGACTATAATTTGAATGGAATAATTAGCTTAAACCACAAAAGAAATTCAATTATGTTAAAGCATTAAGGAAATAACTGAAATATCTCCATCAAGGGATCAACTAGCTGTCTTCTAGATATTAAAGATGAACTGGTGGCTTCTATGGATCATTTGTACGGTTGGGTACAGAATAGCTTTAAGAACATAAAATGTGAATATTCAGCACGAGGCAGTGGAAACAATAGAATATTTTAGATGACAACCTTCATTAGATCTGTGGGCAGCTGGAAAAAAAACAAGTAGCCAAAGGGTTTCGGCTCGAAACGTTGACTGTACTCTTTTCCTATATGCTGCCTGGCTTGCTGAATTTCTCCAGCATTTTGTGTGTGTTGCTCGGATTTCCAACATCTGCATTCTTCTCTTGTTTTAGATTTTAACTTATGTGGTTTTGTTCTTGTGAATCTGTTTATATCCATGCATCCCACCTATAGAATCAACTGGATTTGTCACATTTGTACCTTTTATCTCTGAAATCTGTAGCTCAAAATAGTATTCGGTGTATTGCTCTCTACCATCAAAGGAGTAACACTGTTCGTTTTGCTTGCTCCTACTCTTTGAACCTTTTTTACTAACTTGACTTTCAGTTTTCATGCATTGTAGAACACCTTCATTTAGTTAATCATTTCTCAATATTAACTTCCCAAGTTCCAGTTGTTGGAGATAAATCCAGTGGCTACAAAGCAAGGTTGTTATTTGTTTAATTGCAGCTCAGTAACTGTGGCAGGGATATTGTAGTTGGAACACAGAAAAGGCATACATTTGAATTTGGATCCGAGATCTGAATAATAAACATACTGTGCTGCTGTATGTCTTCATGTTTTAACTCTACAACATTCTTTCCAGGTTACAGTACTTTGCTAGAGGCTTGCAAGTCTACATCAGGCAGCTACGACTTGCTTTGCAAGGAAAAACAGGTGAAGCTTTGAAGACAGAGGAGGTAGGTATTCCACTGATTGGTCTTTTAGACTTAAATAACAAGGTAGATAGGAACATGTTATGCGATTTAATTGTATATGTTACTACTAGTATCTCAGAGGAAATATTCTGAAGGTGCTCGATATGTGAACAGGTTTCCCTCGCTATTGGAAAGTAGAGCGTTCCTGTGAAACCGTTCATAAGCCAAAATGGAGTAGAACAAAGAAGCAATTACCATTAATTTATATGGGAAAAAATTTTGAGCGTTCCCAGACCCAAAAAATAACCTACCAAATCATACCAAATAGCACATAAAACCTAAAATAACACTAACATATCGTAAAAGCAGGAATGATATGATAAATACACAGCCTATATAAAGTAGAAATAATGTATGTACAGTCAACATACATCAAAGTTGCTGGTGAACGCAGCAGGCCAGGCAGCATCTATAGGAAGAGGCGCAGTCGACGTTTCAGGCCGAGACCCTTCGTCAGGACTAACTGAAGGAAGAGTGAGTAAGGGATTTGAAAGCTGGAGGGGGAGGGGGAGATGCAAAATGATAGGAGAAGACAGGAGGGGGAGGGATGGAGCCGAGAGCTGGACAGGTGATAGGCAGAAGGGGATACGAGAGGATCATGGGACAGGAGGTCCGGGAAGAAAGACGGGGGGGGGGGGGTGACCCAGAGGATGGGCAAGAGGTATATTCAGAGGGACAGAGGGAGAAAAAGAGTGAGAGAAAGAATGTGTGCATTAAAAAGAGTAACAGATGGGGTACGAGGGGGAGGTGGGGCCTAGCGGAAGTTAGAGAAGTCAATGTTCATGCCATCAGGTTGGAGGCTACCCAGACGGAATATAAGGTGTTGTTCCTCCAACCTGAGTGTGGCTTCATCTTTACAGTAGAGGAGGCCGTGGATAGACATGTCAGAATGGGAATGGGATGTGGAATTAAAATGTGTGGCCACTGGGAGATCCTGCTTTCTCTGGCGGACAGAGCGTAGATGTTCAGCAAAGCGGTCTCCCAGTCTGCGTCGGGTCTCACCAATATATAAAAGGCCACATCGGGAGCACCGGACGCAGTATATCACCCCAGTCGACTCACAGGTGAAGTGATGCCTCACCTGGAAGGACTGTTTGGGGCCCTGAATGGTGGTAAGGGAGGAAGTGTAAGGGCATGTGTAGCACTTGTTCCGCTTACACGGATAAGTGCCAGGAGGGAGATCAGTGGGGAGGGATGGGGGGGACGAATGGACAAGGGAGTTGTGTAGGGAGCGATCCCTGCGGAATGCAGAGAGAGGCGGGGAGGGAAAGATATGCTTAGTGGTGGGATCCCGTTGGAGGTGGCGGAAGTTACGGAGAATAATATGTTGGACCCGGAGGCTGGTGGGGTGGTAGGTGAGGACCAGGGGAACCCTATTCCTAGTGGGGTGGTGGGAGGATGGAGTGAGAGCAAGCCTCATCCTGAGAGCAGATGCGGCGGAGACGGAGGAATTGCGAGAAGGGGATGGCGTTTTTGCAAGAGACAGGGTGAGAAGAGGAATAGTCCAGATAGTTGTGAGAGTCAGTAGGCTTATAGTAGACATCAGTGGATAAGCTGTCTCCAGAGACAGAGACAGAAAGGGGAGGGAGGTGTCAGAAATGGACCAGGTAAACTTGAGGGCAGGGTGAAAGTTGGAGGCAAAGTTAATAAAGTTAACGAGTTCTGCATGCGTGCAGGAAGCAGCGCCAATGCAGTCGTCGATGTAGCGAAGGAAAAGTGGGGGACAGATACCAGAATAGGCACGGAACATAGATTGTTCCACAAACCCAACAAAAAGGCAGGCATAGCTAGGACCCATACGGGTGCCCATAGCTACACCTTTAGTTTGGAGGAAATGGGAGGAGCAAAAGGAGAAATTATTAAGAGTAAGGACTAATTCTGCTAGACGGAGCAGAGTGGTGGTATAGGGGAACTGATTAGGTCTGGAATCCAAAAAGAAGCGTAGAGCTTTGAGACCTTCCTGATGGGGGATGGAAGTATATAGGGACTGGACATCCAAGGTGAAAATAAAGCGGTGGGGGCCAGGGAACTTAAAATCATCGAAAAGTTTAAGAGCGTGAGAAGTGTCACGAACATAGGTCGGAAGGGATTGAACAAGGGGTGATAAAACAGTGTCGAGGTATGCAGAAACGAGTTCGGTGGGGCAGGAGCAAGCTGAGACAATAGGTCGGCCAGGACAGGCAGGTTTGTGGATCTTGGGTAGGAGGTAGAAACGGGAAGTGCGGGGTGTGGGAACTATAAGGTTGGTAGCAGTGGATGGGAGATCCCCTGAGCGGATAAAGTCGTTGATAGTGTGGGAGACAATGGCCTGGTGCTCCTTAGTGGGGTCACGATCGAGGGGTAAATAAGAGGAGGTATCCGCGAGTTGTCGCTGTGCCTCGGCAAGGTAGAGGTCAGTACGCCAGACTACAACAGCACCCCCCTTATCAGCGGGTTTAATAATAATGTTAGGATTAGTGCGGAGGGAGCGGAAAGCAGAGCGTTCCGAAGGAGTGAGGTTGGAATGGGGACAAGGTGCGGTGAAGTCGAGACGGTTGATGTCCCGTCGGCAGTTGGCAATAAAGAGATCCAGAGCAGGCAGAAGACCAGAGCGGGGTGTCCATGAAGAAGAGGAGGGATGAAGACGGGAGAAGGGGTCATCGGTGGGGGTGGAAGAGTCCTTGCCGAAGAAGTAGGCTCGGAGACGGAGACGGCGGAAGAAAAGTTCCGCATCGTGGCGAACACGGAACTCGCTGAGGTGTGGGCGAAGGGGGACAAACGTGAGGCCCTTACTGAGAACAGAGCGTTCTGCCTCCGACAGTTACTTGGTGTCCCTATCCCAGACCCTTCCACACCTTCGAGACACTTTCTTCGCCGTCTGTAATGGTCCTACCCGCTATTTCATCCTCCGTCGGATCCACGCCTGCAATCGCCGTTTCTTTGACTTTGTCATGTTAGGCAAAGATCGCAAGATCTTACATCGACGGACTGCAGAGCCTGCCGGCCATGACGCTAGCAGGCATGAACTTTCGGTTGCGGCCCCTGCCGTTGGTCTCGGCGGCTCCAACACCTCAGGACATATTCAAAACCCAGACTCCAGCAACGACCATGGAGACATTCAAAGCGATTGTGCAACCACCAACTGCGACTCCAGCCTTGAACTCCAGGCCGGGTCTTTATGTGCTGCTGTTGTGACTCCCGTCTCCCCTTCCCCCACCACCACTCCGCAGCCCCGTCTTCCTCAGATCCCACCGTCAGCTCCTGGGCCCTCAGAGGCTCCATCTTCCTCTCACCCCAACCCTCCCCTCTCCATTGACACCTCCAGCCTCCCCCCTCCCCCCTCTGATCCCAGCTCTCATCCGTGCCGGGTCTTTACCATCCCCTCCGACCTTCAACTGTCGGAGGCAGAACGCTCTGTTCTCAGTAAGGGCCTCACGTTTGTCCCCCTTCGCCCACACCTCAGCGAGTTCCGTGTTCGCCACGATGCGGAACTTTTCTTCCACCGTCTCCGTCTCCGAGCCTACTTCTTCGGCAAGGACTCTTCCACCCCTACCGATGACCCCTTCTCCCGTCTTCATCCCTCCTCTTCTTCATGGACACCCCGCTCTGGTCTTCTGCCTGCTCTGGATCTCTTTATTGCCAACTGCCGACGGGACATCAACCGTCTCGACTTCACCGCACCTTGTCCCCATTCCAACCTCACTCCTTCGGAACGCTCTGCTCTCCGCTCCCTCCGCACTAATCCTAACATTATTATTAAACCCGCTGATAAGGGGGGTGCTGTTGTAGTCTGGCGTACTGACCTCTACCTTGCCGAGGCACAGCGACAACTCGCGGATACCTCCTCTTATTTACCCCTCGATCGTGACCCCACTAAGGAGCACCAGGCCATTGTCTCCCACACTATCAACGACTTTATCCGCTCAGGGGATCTCCCATCCACTGCTACCAACCTTATAGTTCCCACACCCCGCACTTCCCGTTTCTACCTCCTACCCAAGATCCACAAACCTGCCTGTCCTGGCCGACCTATTGTCTCAGCTTGCTCCTGCCCCACCGAACTCGTTTCTGCATACCTCGACACTGTTTTATCACCCCTTGTTCAATCCCTTCCGACCTATGTTCGTGACACTTCTCATGCTCTTAAACTTTTCAATGATTTTAAGTTCCCTGGCCCCCACCGCTTTATTTTCACCTTGGATGTCCAGTCCCTATATACTTCCATCCCCCATCAGGAAGGTCTCAAAGCTCTACGCTTCTTTTTGGATTCCAGACCTAATCAGTTCCCCTCTACCACCACTCTGCTCCGTCTAGCAGAATTAGTCCTTACTCTTAATAATTTCTCCTTTTGCTCCTCCCATTTCCTCCAAACTAAAGGTGTAGCTATGGGCACCCGTATGGGTCCTAGCTATGCCTGCCTTTTTGTTGGGTTTGTGGAACAGTCTATGTTCCGTGCCTATTCTGGTATCTGTCCCCCACTTTTCCTTCGCTACATCGACGACTGCATTGGCGCTGCTTCCTGCACGCATGCAGAACTCATTGACTTTATTAACTTTGCCTCCAACTTTCACCCTGCCCTCAAGTTTACCTGGTCCATTTCTGACACCTCCCTCCCCTTTCTAGATCTTTCTGTCTCTGTCTCTGGAGACAGCTTATCCACTGATGTCTACTATAAGCCTACTGACTCTCACAACTATCTGGACTATTCCTCTTCTCACCCTGTCTCTTGCAAAAACGCCATCCCCTTCTCGCAATTCCTCCATCTCCGCCGCATCTGCTCTCAGGATGAGGCTTTTCATTCTAGGACGAGGGAGATGTCTTCATTTTTTAAAGAAAGGGGCTTCCCTTCCTCCACTATCAACTCTGCTCTTAAACGCATCTCCCCCATTTCACGTACATCTGCTCTCACTCCATCCTCCCACCACCCCACTAGGAATAGGGTTCCCCTGGTCCTCACCTACCACCCCACCAGCCTCCGGGTCCAACATATTATTCTCCGTAACTTCCGCCACCTCCAACGGGATCCCACCACTAAGCATATCTTTCCCTCCCCGCCTCTCTCTGCATTCCGCAGGGATCGCTCCCTACACAACTCCCTTGTCCATTCGTCCCCCCCATCCCTCCCCACTGATCTCCCTCCTGGCACTTATCCGTGTAAGCGGAACAAGTGCTACACATGCCCTTACACTTCCTCCCTTACCACCATTCAGGGCCCCAAACAGTCCTTCCAGGTGAGGCATCACTTCACCTGTGAGTCGACTGGGGTGATATACTGCGTCCGGTGCTCCCGATGTGGCCTTTTATATATTGGTGAGACCCGACGCAGACTGGGAGACCGCTTTGCTGAACATCTACGCTCTGTCCGCCAGAGAAAGCAGGATCTCCCAGTGGCCACACATTTTAATTCCACATCCCATTCCCATTCTGACATGTCTATCCACGGCCTCCTCTACTGTAAAGATGAAGCCACACTCAGGTTGGAGGAACAACACCTTATATTCCGTCTGGGTAGCCTCCAACCTGATGGCATGAACATTGACTTCTCTAACTTCCGCTAGGCCCCACCTCCCCCTCGTACCCCATCTGTTACTCTTTTTAATGCACACATTCTTTCTCTCACTCTCCTTTTTCTCCCTCTGTCCCTCTGAATATACCTCTTGCCCATCCTCTGGGTCACCCCCCCCCCCCGTCTTTCTTCCCGGACCTCCTGTCCCATGATCCTCTCGTATCCCCTTCTGCCTATCACCTGTCCAGCTCTCGGCTCCATCCCTCCCCCTCCTGTCTTCTCCTATCATTTTGCATCTCCCCCTCCCCCTCCAGCTTTCAAATCCCTTACTCACTCTTCCTTCAGTTAGTCCTGACGAAAGGTCTCGGCCTGAAACGTCGACTGCGCCTCTTCCTATAGATGCTGCCTGGCCTGCTGCGTTCACCAGCAACTTTGATGTATGTTGCTTGAATTTCCAGCATCTGCAGAATTCCTGTTGTTTATGTATGTACAGTGTAGTTTTACTTTGCAGAATCTGGAAGATTTAGCCAAAACTGATTTGTAGGGGGAAAAAATCGACACGTACACGCATGTACACACACATGCCCATGCAAGGCTTCATGGTCATGGTAGTCTTTCTCGGGGTAAACACAAGTTTAAAGCGGGCTCCTTCTGTTGTAAAAGTGAAAATCCTCTCTGGATTTCTTTCCGTTAGCGAAAACAGGTACTGATGTAGATCTTCCATAAAAACGAACTTTTGTAAAGCGGGGGACACCTGTATTCCTAGATGTATGTATGGATTGTAATCCTGGAGAATGTTTTATACTTTTTTTTAAGTGATACAGCGCAGAATAGGCACTTTTGGCCCTTGAAACCACACCACGCCACCCCAGCAACCCCAGAAAATCCGTTTTTAACCTAATCACGGGATAATTTACAATGACCAGTTAAACTATCTGGTACGTCTTTGGACTGTGGAAGGAAACTGGAGTGCCCAGGGGGAAACCACACAACCCACAGGCGCGACGTACAGACTCCTTACAAAAGATGCCGGTATTGAACTCGGAACTCCGATGCCCCGAGCTGTAATAGCATTGTGTTAACCGCTACCCTATTAAGTGAGAATTCGTAAATCAGGAAGCATTGTCCGTTAATTTCAAACTTAAAAGGTCTTGCTGCACTCTAGAACTCGAAGCTTGATCAAGAAACCCGAATATTTAAAAGATATACTAACACATGATGAAGTACCATGTCGTGAACAATTAAATCTTTAATGAATAGCAAACATAATATACTTTTCAAGTGAAACAAATGAGATCCTGAGAGATCTTGCTTAACAAATTCAGGGGTTCACAGAAAAACCCTTAATTGTACTTTACATGTCTTTATTGAACACATTGTTTAATCGTTTACAGTCCAGGCTGTATGTGCACCCTTGTATTTAATAACTGGTAGAACCACCTTTAGCAGCAATAACCGCCACCAAATGTTCCTGTAGCTACAGATCAGACTTACGCAATGGCAAGGAGGAACTTTAGACCATTTCCTCCATACAAAACTGTTTGTTGATCAATATAGCATGAACAGCCCTCCAAGTCATGCCACAGCATCACAATTGGATTAAGGTTTGGACTCTGACTTGACCATTCCAAAACAGATATTCTTCTTTTTAAACCTTTCTGTTGTTGGTTTACTTTGGTGCTTCTGATCAATGTCTTGTTGCATCATCCAACCTCTCGTAGGCTTCATGTGACGGACTGCAACCTTGACATTCTCCTGTAAAATGTCTTGATAGAATTTTGAATTCATTGTTTCCTCAACGATTGCAAGCTGTCCAAGCCCTGAGACAGCAAAGCAACCCCAAATCATGATTCTCCTTCACCGTGCTTCGCAGTTGGGATGAGGTGTTGCTGTGCAGGGCCCTTTTTTCTCCAAACATAGCGGTGTCTATATTTGCCAGAAAGCTCAGCTTTTGTCTCATCTGTCCAATGAATGTTGTCCCATCTGTCCACAGAACATTATCTCAGAACCATTGTGGAACATTCAGATGGCCTTTTGCAAACGTGAGATGTGCAGCAATATTTTTTTTTGGAGAGTTTTCTCCATGGTGTCCCTTCCTTCCATGAACACCATTCTTGTTCAGTGTTTTTCTTGTAGTGGACACATAAGCAGAAACTTTAGCAAGTTCTAGCGATTTCTGCAGGTCTGTTGCCGTTACCTTTGGGTTCTTTTTCACCTCCTTCAGCATTGTACGTTGTTCTCTTGATATGATCTTTGCAGGATGCCCAACAGCAAAAGTAATGAATGTCCTCCATTTGTAGACAATTTCTCTTACTGTGGACTGATGACCACTCAGGTCTTTAGAAATGCTTATGTAGCATTTTCCAGCTTCACACATCTCTACAAATCTTCTAAGGTCTTCTGAAAGTTGCATGGTACACATAAACAGATCTCTTTTGAGGAGAGCAAGCTCTGTCATTAAACTGACTTTGTGTGTCTTTTATATAGGGCAGGGCACCTCTACAACCCACAACTCCAATCTTATCCCATTGTTTGGAACACCTGACTCCAAATAGCTTTCGTAGAAGGCATTAGCCCAGAGGTTCACATACTTTTTTGAAACTAGACTGTGATTGTTTAAATGTCATACTCAGCATTGGCAAGAAGTAATACAATTGTTTGTGTGTTATTAGTTTAGACAGATTGTGTTTGTCTATTATTGTGACTTAGATGACGATCAGACCAGATTTTATGAGTAATGTGGAAATCAGGTAAGTTTGAAGGGTTCACAAACTTTTTTTTCAACTGTATATTATCAGATAGGTTCCTAGAATGTAAGAATTTTGAAGGTCAAGAAAGTTGTCTTTGTGTTTTTGTTGTGCTTTTGGATGTAATTTCACTTACTATTACAACAGAGTTTACAGCACAGTTGTGTCAACAAGGTTGATGTTAGTTATGCTGCACTAAAACAATCTGTAGGATTTGTTAACATGGCTATGATTGTAAACAGTAAGTAAAATTGTAGCAGTAGGTGAATTGCACCCATAATGCACAACTAAATCACATAGGAGGCAGTTGCCTAATTATTACGAGTATTACTAATGGCTCCTAGATTTCATTAATTTCTCTCTGCTCTGTAACTATGCACTTCATTATGACAGAAATAAATTCAAAGGCATTCTAAAGATTCAATGGTGTTACAGTATAAATTCATAAAGAATATTTGTGTATTTGGAAATATGGTATGAAATCTCACTTTTATATGATATTGTTTCTATTCCACAGAACAAGATTAAGGTTGTTGCATTGAAGATAACCAATAACATTAATGTTCTTATCAAGGTAGTAATTTTTTTTCAACTATTGATTATAACTTTTCCCAGGATTGTTTGATTGTTATTTTGGAGTCACACATCTAAAGGTATATATAGCCTATCATCGATATCCTGCAGCCTGCCCTGGGTTGGAGGCCTGTTGCACATGTGAGTGGATGTTATTTACATGTAAGGCAATTGACAAGGGCCCCCATGAGAAGTTGTCAAGAAGATTCAGTCACTCAGCCTTCAAGATGAGGTAGTAAATTGAATTAGATATTGGCTTTGTGGGAGAAGCCAGAGAGTGGTAGTAGATGGTTGCCTCTCTGAATGGAGGCCTGTGGCTAGTGGGGTGCTGCAGGGATCGGTGCTGGGTCTGTTGTTTGTCATCTATATCAGTGATCTGGATGATAACCTGGTTAACTGGATCAACAAATTTGCAGATGACACCAAGATTGGGGGTGTAGTGAACAGTGAGGAAGACTTTCATGGCTTGCAGTGGGATCTGGGCCAGCTGGAAAAATGGGCTGAAAAATGGCAGAGAGAATTTAATGTAGTTAAATGCGAAGTATTGCACTTCAATAGCACTAATTAGGGTAAGTTTTACACAGTGAAAGATAGGGCAATGAGAAGTGCTGCAGAACAAAGGGATCTGGGAATACAGGTCCATAATTCACTGAAAGTGGTGTCACGGGTAGATAGGGTCATAAAGAAAGCTTTAGGCACATTGGTCTTCATAAATCAATGTATTGAGTACAGGAGATGGGATGTTATTATGTTGAAGTGGTATAAGACATTGCTGATTTCTAATTGGAGTATTATGTGCAGTTTTGATCACCTTCCTACAGGAAAGATGTAAATAAGGTTGAAAAAGTACAGAGAAAACATAGAAGGATGCTACCAGTTCTGTAGGACCTAAAAGTTATAAGGAAAGATGGAATAGGTTTGGACTTCATTCCTTGGAACATAGAGAGGAGATTTGACAGAGGTATATAAAATTATGCAGGATATTAATGGGTAAATGCAAGAAAGCTTTTTCCACTGAGGTTAGTGAGACTACAACTAGAAGTCATGGGTTAAGGGTGAAAGGTGAAAAGTTTAAGGGGAACATGAGGGGAAGTTTCTTCAGGTCAGAAGGACATGAAATTGTGGAACTGTGTGCCAGCACAAGTGGTACATACAGGCTCGATTTCAAAGTTTAAGAGAAGTTTGGATAGGTACATGGATGGTAGGGGTATGGAGGGCTCCGGTCCTGGTGCAGATCAATGGGCATAAGCAGTTTAAATGGTTCAGCATGGACTAGATAGACTGAAGGGCCTCTTTTTGTGATATATTTTTGTATGACTGATTCTGTTTAATATCTTGCTGTTTTCACTTTTGTACAGTTACAGTTAGCCTAATAGACTGGCTTAAAATTCTGTGTAAAGTAGATTGAATGTAAGCATTATATAATCTGTGTATTTCTTTTGTTTAGGATCTGTTCCATAATCCTCCCTCTTATAAAAGTACAGTCACCCTTTCTTGGAAGCCCGTACAAAAAGTTGAAGGGGGGTACGTTTAAATTCTACATATAGTTGTCGCATCTTATTTAGAAGCTAACCTCCAGTTTATATAAAAATCATTGATGTCTTGATCCACAACACTGATTGTTCCACATTTTAAGATTATAAGACACCCTGTTACACTTGTGATATTCACAAAATGAGGACCCTGGCCAAAAACTGAAAATTTGTTGTTTCTTGCTCATTCTATGTTTATTCTTTTTTTTTCCTCAACATAAATTCTTTAAGAGCAATTTTTTATTCTGCATCTCAGCTTTTGGTGTTGGTTTGCAAATTCTGTTCCTTGGCTTTTGGGGGTTGGGGTGGAGAGACTAATTTACACATACTAGTCAGATTTTACAGATTTGGTAATGCATTTAGGTTTTTACACAGTAGAACCCTAATTAAATGTTATTATATTGGAACATCTGCTATTTAACTTTACTTTCAAATCTTGGCATAAGCTTCTCCTGAATTGAATATGTTTGTCATTTATTGATGTGGTATGCCTACCCTTAAATTCATTTTTGCAAGCAAAATTGATTCCTCCATTAATTGCTTTTATGTCGGGAAGGGCCTTGCCAAAAATAAAATTCTTTTTGTTCTTTGACAGGCAATGGAACTTCACCCCCACTGAACTAACTATGAAAACACTTCTACATTTTGTGTTATTGTGATGTTCACAAAAATTCAAAAATATTCAAGAACTATTAAAAATTATTTTTAAACTTTCCTAATTTATTAAACTCTATGGTCAATTATATATTTATAGTATTATTGTTCAGTTACAATAATTCCATTTAAAGAGTAGAATTTCTGATATTTGGAGAAAGCCCACTGAGCACATTTTGTTGGATTAGAAGTATATCCATATTCAGCAGTGATTTTAAAACCTATGTGCATGCTGCATGTTTATTATGTTGTACGTACCAGAAAGTGTACATTCAAAAAAATAGTCAGTTGCACTTCTCCATTGGTGCTGCTTATTTCACTTATGTTGCAAGTAGTGTGCTCTCAGCTCAGCAGTTCCATGCATGTTCAATATGAATATCAATAATGATGCTCAAACATCATCCTAACATCGATTAATCTTTGTTTTTGTTGCACTCATTTGCTTACAGAAACATGTACCATAATATATTTATTGGCATGATGTCAAGCTTTCCAAATTGATACGTGACTAACTGAAGAGTACTATAGATGACTTGAGGACAATGTGAAAGGTTAAATTGTAAAAATGTCAGTGTATGAGATACCACATTTTAGGAGAAAAAAGTGAAGTGTGTAATTTAATTAAAACTTCAAACTTCTTGGTGCTGCAGAGTGATTTCAGGATTCAGATACCTAAATTAAAAATGGTAAAGTGAATGCTATCTTAAAACAGAGTTATAGGTTTTATGAACGGTGCATTCATTGGTTAACTGCAATCCATCTGGTGGGATTTTACATTTTATTTTTGTTCGCCCAAAAGTTTGCAGTAAGTTGAAGCATTTGGTGCAAATGAAACTTAATGATATAAGACAATAGTATGAAGCAAATAGTTTCATGCAAGATTCTTTCAAACAGATCTTTTAGCATGTCCATCTGATACTTCACTTCTCCTTTTGAGGGTCCTACTACATTAAGTAAGATAGTTCACACCTGTACAAGAAAACAGCAAATTTGATTTAATCTGACTTGCACAAGGATTTTTTTTTAATAAAAGATCCCTATGCCAACAGATCCATTTTTGATAGTTATAAACTACATTGAATCAATCAGGGCTATTTTTTTGCTCTTCCCACTCCCCCCATCCCCTGTGCACAAAATTTAACAGTATATGGATTCAGACAGAATTGTTATAGGCATTTACAGCAAGTAGGACTGAATTGGTTTAGTGATGTTTTTCCCCATTAATTGATAAAAGTAATTTTGGCCCTAACTCTTTGTGAAAATTTATGATTGTTGCTGAAAACAATAATTCTGGGTTGTTAAGTCAATTAGAACAATTAGCATGCTTTTCTGGTGCTTGTTCTGGCTGATCTAATATGTTTTCTACATTGTGGTGTGTAGAAGTGATTTTACCATGCTTGGAATTTAGTTTGTATATTTATATAATTCACAATAATGTTAGTAGTTATCTCAGCCAGTATCTTTTTTATCTTGCATTTGGTATTATTAGTTTGCCACTCTGAGTATAAACACAGACAAAACCATTTAACTTGCTTTTGGTTTAAGATCTTGCTTTTGAATTGCACAAGATGGAGCCATGGGTAAATATTAGATATAAGTAGCTGAAAGGGAATATAGCCAATAACAGTTGAGCACTAAGTTTTGATTTAATATTTATTGTTTACTTAAAAGAATATGAACTATGATTATTTTAATAGGCAAAAACGAATGTCTGAGGAAAACACTTCATCCCCTCCCAAGAAACAGCCTCCAGCACAAAAGCGAGATACCAGGCAAATCTACAACCCGCCTAGTGGCAAATACAGTGGTAATCTTGGTAACTTCTCTTATGGTAAGCATTATCAAGGAAATTATAGATTTGAGTTCCTCTGTTCAACGCTCATAGCAGTGCAGTTGATTGGAGCTGAGCAATGTCTTATTCCAGAGAGGATGTGGCGCTCCACATTTGAAAAGGAAAGGAATCACTATGTGGTATTCGTTTACCACTTAGAAACTGAATCAAAGCAACATTTATTAGATTTGGGGTTTGTTGTCTTCCCTGAATTTGTTCATGAACTAGGTGAAGGAAGGAAATAAATTGAAAATGAGTCTATTCTTAAGAGGTGGTGGAGCAAAGAATTTGTGACTTTGAAGGAGTTCATTTGGGAAACAAGAAGTTCAATGGGATTAGTATAACTTTAAATGCAGGAACAAGTTTAGTTCTGTAGTACATTTTGCATTCAAATTATTTTACAAGTATATAATTACAGAAATGAAGCAATGTATCTTTGAAGTTATTAAAGTTGCAAGAGGATATTAAAATACATACTAATTTTCTTTCTTTACAGAACAAAGAGGTGGTTTCCGTGGAGGCAGAGGTCGAGGCTGGGGTGGACGAGGAAATCGTAGCAGGGGGCGCCTCTATTAGAAATAAAGATTCCTTCACCATTGCGTATTGTGCAGTGATTACTATGTACTATATTCTTGGGATTGCTACAGAGCACCTGCAAGAACTGCGAGTAGTCTTCAAAGGAGAATTCTGTATTTAAGGCCTAATTTCTAAAAGATCTTTGTACAATTCAATCTTTTGTTTATATTTTGGTATGTGAAGCTGTTTTTTTCCAAAACTACATTCTGAAAGTACTTTTTAATTTCCTTAGTTTATACAGCTCTTCAGATATTTGCAGTTATAGACTGGAAGAAAGTTTCAAAAAAAAAAGCAGCAGTGTTTGACATTCCAAAGTCAATCTTTCTAAAGCACCATGGTAAAAATTAAAATGTAGTAGAAAAAAATTGGTGAATATTACTCATTTGATACTATCAAATGATTTATTCACGTGCTTGTGCCCCAGCAATGTGATGTGCGACTGGATTTAGGTCAGACTTAAAATATTATGATCCATGACCAACTGTAGGAGCTTCCAAGATATTTTGGCGTATTTTCCAAATGAAAATATGCCACCAGAAGAAAATAGCATTACCATAAAATTTATGCACAAAGAGAATAGCAGCACTGGTAATTAAACTTTTTAATCCCATTCAGCAAACTTTTACACCAATCAAAGCAGATGGGCAATCTGCTCTAATGAGTAATTTCTGGGTCTCAGTGGTATTTTATAGAGAAACTCATGGGTCTTGAGTCTTTTCCAGCTGATGCTTTACCAGTGCCCACTAATTTTCCAGCGAAGACTAAGGGATTCAGTTGTCAAAATTGCAGATAGAAATACCCATATTTATATAGTGTCTGTTATATACAGTACTTGTTATATACAGTACTTGAGACAAGTTAAAACTCTAAGGAGGCATCTCGCGCTCAGCTCAGTGTATCCCATTCAGTAAACAATAAGACACTATACCTATGGATGAATAACACATTACAGGTTGTGATAAACTTGCTCATGTTATGTGCATTGTTTATAATTTGTTCCATTTTGGTCTGTACAGATCTACTTAGTGTTTATAGAGTTCTGCTGCATTTTAGAACATTTGTTAAAATAATTTGATTCTATACTTTATTGTTCATCTCCGTGGCCAGCCTTGATATCAAATATCTCATTGTGCCTTTGTACAATGGGCTTCATTTTGATGTCAGAATACAACTGCGATGATAAGTATTTGCTGAACTATATCCATCACTTTTCGAGTATGTATTCCTGCCCGTAATAAATCAGTAGTCAACAACCTCCATGTTTAATGTTTTAGCTGGTCACCTTCTAAATTTAAAATTGATTTTGAAGGTCATTATGCTCTTGGACTTGAATCTGTTGAGTAATTGCTTACTATATGACTACAGGTACTTGTGAACAAAATTATGCAGCAGTAACTTGATCCTTTATTAATATATTTCTGTTGGAGCTTTAAAATATAAAGTAGAGCTTACTACAGTACTAGACTAGCTATACATTTTTAGGAATCAGTAGACCTGAGCACAATATCTTAACACCAGTTAAATGCTAAAGAAATACTACTTACAGCAGTACTTGCAACCCATACTGGCCTTGAAAATGTCTGTTCTGAATTACTGTAGAACTTGTATATATTCTTCAGTGCCAAAATTTGGGAAGATGTCTTCATTGAATACACAAACTTTTTGAGGCTTTAGTGGAAATGTTAATTGTTTATAAAATTTGAATAATGAGCTAACCATCCTAAATGGCAAAAACAAAATGGTGTTGAGAGTATGGTTCCGATAAGTATATTAGTGATTTAAAAAAAAATACAAAATGCCAATGCTAAGTAGTTCAAAATATTTTAGCAATGCTGATCTGTTTGGATTGCTGTTTAACTACCAAGACCTTAAATTTACCATTGTGCAAATTAATATATTAAGGGTGTATTTTGGAAGCTTGCTTTTGGAAGTTAATGAATACTTATGCAGTGAATGTCAGCATGCAGTGAATATTGGCATGCACAATCTTTATGTATTCATTTTTTGAAATCCAGTCTTTGTACTGTCTTTCCTTGGTAGAAGTGAATTAATGCAGTAAATATGAAGGCATGTGGGGAAAGATTTTTTTTCTCTTTTGTAAGTTGTACAGTTGCATCTATTTTTTTTTTGTCTTTGGTCTGCATATAACAGTGCCAGAGCATTTTTTTTTAAAGTTGTGCAAAAGGTTCTGGTTGTCCTTGTGCAGAAGTTTTATTTCAATACTTGGATTTAAAATTTCTAAAATGTATTAGAAAAGCTGTAACTGCACGTGACTTTTATAGAGGCGTCTGTACATATTGAGAGAATGCTTTTTTAGGTGTTTGCTGGTTTTATTAATGTCATTGCAGCTTCTGTTGAGAAGTGCAACAGTTTGCAGCATAGTTTTCTTTCCATAGAAGGAAGAGTCAGTCCACCCTTTTTGGAATATATGTTTTATATGGTAATGGTGCACACCGAGTAATATTTTTGTATTGTGCATCTATATCAGTTAGTAAACAATGAAGAAAAATAACTACATTGTCAACAGTTTTTCAATAACATAACCAATATCTATTGAACAGATTTAAATATTTTTATAGGGCTATTTCAATCTTGTGTACAGATGCGCAGTTTTTCAGATTTTTAAAACAAGTGTTGAGAGCAGCACTGAGTGGCAGGAATTGCAAGAACTCTTGATGTGGTCAATCTCAAAAGTTAACATGTAATTAAGAATATCACCATAAAATAAATATTAGAACATGCAGCATCAAAATTTAGTTATTTTTCACTAGCTGAATGGAAAAGAAATTTGCCTGCCTAGCTGCAAAATAGCCCTGGAAATCAAAGTTGTGTGTGTGCACTGGGAAGGGAATTATAATTTCTAGATGTGAAGATAGATTTGTTAAAATGCTGATACATAACAAACTGTATTAGAAGTTTGGAGAGCAAACTGTTCCCTTTGTGATTTTTCAAAAATATATTGGCAGTGCGTCTGCTCAACGGGAATTAATGTTCTTGTTCTTTGTTTTTGTTCTATTTAACTCACAATTTATTTAAAAATGCCAGACTGCCTTCTCAGTACCTACAATGGGATGGCAGTGTTGTAGAAGAGTGAAATAATTTACCAGTACAAAGGACGACCTATTATTGGTTGTGCCTTTTATTATAAAAACAGAAATGTTGAATTATGGGGGAATCATCTGGGATTTCCTGACATAGCAACAGTCCTGTGTGCTTTAAAGATATCTGAATTATCCTTTCTGCTTGGGTAATTTGTAACCAGGATTGAAAAATAGCTTGCTCCCTACGATTGAGGGATTTATTGGAATATTCCATACCAGAAGTGATATGGCCCAATTACATTTTGAAATGTTAATGCATGTAATTTCTGGAGGATTATGAAGTGGAGAGAATAGTATCTCTAAAGATTTAATGGTCCATTTCTATATTTATTTAATGGTAAAACTTGTAAGTAAATTGTTCATTGCTAACTAATGCGGTCTCTTAAATGATTCCAGAATTTTGACAGGCAAAACTGGAAAATTTAACTTTTTCCTGTCAAGATTTTATTGCTTTTCTTTTGTTCATACCTTTGCAACTTGATATCAGCATTGTAGCTGTTGGAATTGACATTTAGTGTTCTAACATCTTCCTTAGGTGTGTTAGTAACAGATCTTGAACTATGGATGTGATCTGACTAAAAAGAATTATACTGTATCTTCCTTTAACTTGTATTCCTAAGATTCTGGATTCCATTTTCAAGATTCTGTTGACTTTGGTTGTCAGCTGTACTATATAGGTGAGACATTATCAATAATCAAGACTTGTGTCTCAACACTTGTGTCTCAACACCCATTTCTATTTTAACTATTGTGTGTGGCGTAATTTTCTTTCTTTCTCTGAATAATATTTCAGTTCTATCACATTAAATTCTACTTATTATTTTCCTGTGTATTTACCATTTGACCCAGTGAGTAAGGACATCACCGGTATTGACATTAATTGCTCATCCATGATGACCTTTAAAAATGATAGTGAGCCTCTGCAGTATGCCTGATATTCCCAAAGGTCTTTTAAGTATAGAGTTTGAATTTTTAGACCCCACCTGTTGCGTCCATTTAAAATAAATACTGTGACTCGGGGAACCTACAGATAATGACATTCTCAGAACTGATTTCTAAGGTGATTTTATGAATATTCTACCAATTTTGGTCTCAGATGAAAACCTTACTGAACTGAAAATCATTATTGTAAATTGGAAAAATTCTCCAAATCCTAAAGTAATCTACTTACCTTGCAGCATGTCCTAAATCAAGCAAATACTAGTGTGGCAATTTGCATAATCCATGGCAATGTGCATTGTTCCCACCAGCTTGCATTTTCCTGTGCTTGGAGATAAAAATACTTCCAACAGTTAACAAATGTGAAAATTCAAAATTCAAGTGATTTTCATTTTCATTATTTGAGACAATAGCAAATAATTTTTTGAAATTACAGTTCTCTCCATGGATCAACATGATTGATCAGAAAAGTTATTTGTTTTGCACTTTCCTTACAATTTTCCCTGAAATCTCACACCATTTTGACCATGTATCAACAGCCTTTTTCAATGTCAGTTCTTGCTTCAAATTTCAGTTCAAAAAATGTCAAGGAGCTTGGGCAGGTACAATGTTCTCACTAAACCAATACTCACAGATATGTTATCGCACAGATCTTCAATTTTACAATTGAAAGAAAACTAGTATGTTTCTAATTTTAAACAGGATGTGCTTGCAATTTCCTGGCTTCTCAACACTGGGTTATTTTCTGTTTCAGTACTTGAAATGTCTGTTGTATGGTGCACCATTATTGTTTTCTTTTCCAACCATTTAACTTCATTGGTATTTCATTTCCTATGTAGAATTACTCATTTTGACTTTTCCAGGATAATACATTATGCATATCTTGCAGAAAATCATGTGTATTTTCCTGTTTTTTTTTTGCCAGTCTGTTGTATATGTTTGGTTCTCACTTCACTATTGCAACTTTTTTTCCTTCTGGATTTTTAATGCATTTCTGCATTTCAGAGATTCAAAGGTTCAAGTTTAATGTCAGAGAAATGTATACAATATACATCCTGAAATGTTTTTTCTCTGCAAAACATCTACGAAAACAGAAGTGCCCCAAAGAATGAACGACGGTTAAATGTGAGAACCCCAAAGTACCCCCCCCATGCGTAAGCGGCAGCGAGCAACAATCCCCCCTCCCCCCAACCGGCAAACATAAACGAGCATCAGTATAATCAAACAAATGCCTTTTATTTTCCTCCTTTTGAAGATCTTTTCTCATTCATTCTTTCAATTTTCAATTCACTTTTGTAGAATATTACAGCAGAGGAACAAGCCCTCGGGTGCACAAAGTATTTGCCTACATGTACGTGGTTTATTCTCCATCCCCTATCGGTTCATCTGCCTGCCTAAATGCCCTTTAAACATACTATTGTCTCTGCTTCCACCGCTTTTCCTGGTTGTGTGTTCCCTATGCAGTGTGACTAACCCATGCTTGTACTTGTTGATCATTTATATGAATATTGTTCCTTAAACATATTTGCTGATTCTGTGTAGCCTTATCAATCAGCTTGCTTTTAGTTGGTGTAACCCAGTTCAAAGTAGTAAACCACAAAATGAAGTTCAGAAATTCCAGTGACAATTCAGCCCTTGCTAACTTATTTGGGTGATGCAATTTTTTTTCTTTTTGGCTTTGGGCCCATTTGTGGATACTGGACAGAAATCACACTCATTCATGATTTACATTCACAAACCCATAAACCTGATGCAGTGAGAGGCTGTAAAGTGAATGCATACATAATAAATGTTAAAAGGGAGAGTTGAAATTAGAAAGGAACACCTGAGAGCAAAAAAAAACCTAAGTAAGAAATTAATTGAATCACTAAAATTGAGTTTTCAATGTGGTATTTACAAACAAAAGATAAAGGCATAAAAGTGAAATTACAGGAAAATCTCATGGTGAATATTTGCATTTAGGAGTAGCCTGTGTAAAAATTTCCAGAGTAGGTGAACAGTGAAGGGATGTGGAAAGGAATGAGAAATTTTGTGCAGATTTGAAAACAGGCTACCAAAATTTTGCTATGAAAATTGGGAGATATTTTACACCCCCCTTGCAATTGTACATTTGACAGTGATAAATTTGAGTGACCAATTCATGTTCTTCAAAATACTTCAGTGCACTAGTAATTATTTTAATAAAATATTAAGCACATTCAGCTAATCATTGTATTTATTTTTAATTTGTTCAAGGTTACTGTTTATTTTACATCATAACTTTATTCCATTGAAACATGAGCAGGACATCAAACAATTGTAAATTATCTGTAGTTTGCTGTCTTGGTTAAAATAGTTCTGAAATTTTGGAGCTTTAAATCCTCTAGAAAAAAAAATTGTATAGGAAATATAGTTGAAAGTAGTTGTTCCATGGTTGGGAGGTTCATATTGTGTGGAGTGTAATATTCTATGCAATGTGCAATTTAATTATCTATGTACAATAAACCATGTATCTCTTGATATATTAAAATTGCGTTTGCACACATTCACTCTATGAAATTTGTCATTTTATCAAGGTTAACCAAAACAACAAGCATAGACCTCCATCTTTATGATAGACAGCTACTGGGGAAAAATGTCTTATAGTAATTACACTTGCTTGACACTGGTGACAATATAGAATTATATCTTTGCTCCACCTCTACAGAAACTCGTTTGTTCAAAACAACTTTTTCATACTGTTAATGCTGATGTATAAACAATTCTGCATTCATAAGATTTGAAAATGTCTACTGGTTGCTGTGTAATTCTTATGTTCAGATTAAACTGTAATTTCCTGTTCAAGCATCTTTTTTCCAAAAATGTCCAAGATCTCCAACTGTTGCGTTTGCATTTTGGAACCAAAAATCAAACAGCATCTGCTGTTCCTCTCTAGTGCTTTATTATAATAGTGCTACAATTTTATGTTCTATTTGTCCAAATCCTTCTCTGGTTAAATGTCTTAAGCCCTTCTCTGTTAGATTTTTTTTTCCCTGACTTCATGTCACATGCAAAGCAACTTTCCTATTTATCTGTCCTGACTAGGCCAACCCTTGAAATAATCCTCATCTGTCCCCGATCCTGGGACTCTTGTTCCCACCCGTCTCTGCTTCTATCTTTATTGCCATTTTAGTAACAGTATCTTACATTGAATGTGGGGGGTCATACATGTAGAATAAGTAGGAAAATTGATTATTTTCAGATGATGGAATTTTGGAAGAGATTGGTAGTTTGTCCTAGCAGTCTCCGCACAGCCAGAGAAATGGACCAAATCTTAGCTGGTATTCAAGATGTAACTTAGAGGTAAGTAATTTAACAGCTAACAGTGATACTGTCTGAGATTTCCTGGACTGGTGGTTTTTGTGGAAATTACACAAAAAAAAGTTGCTAGAGGTCATTAATGCAGAGAGTGGACTACACACCTTAATCTTTCAATTGGTCAAAAAATCTCAGCATGGGAGAGAAGTGTCAATGATACCTGATATACCTGGTTGAATATTTTGATCACTAAAAGATATAGATGGTGCCTTCAAGAAGATTTTTATTTAAGTTTATTTTATTAAATTATCCCTAATTTGCCCCTGCTGGTGAGGCGATGGGGGAATGTATTCAAAATAGATTATGACTGGTATCTTGTAGGCATCTGTAGTGGGAGACATTAGTCATTAATCACAAGCCCTCCATCTTTCCCACCCACCTTGTTTCACCTATCACTTTGCAGATCTCCTCTTCTTCCACCACCATTTTATTCTGGCATCTTTATCCCTTCCTTTTCAGCCCTGATGGTCTCAGCCCAAAACAGCGACCACTTATTTTTTAATCATAACTTCCTAGTTCTACATCCTCCCTGGAGAGGAAACACTCCCTATGTATCCAGAGCAATACACAAGATGCTGGAGGAACTCAGCATCCATGGAAATGAATGCATCAAGTGGTGAGGGTAAATGTTGGTCTTTCAAAAGATGAAATTGGGAAATTAACAGTAACTAAACAACTTCACGAAGAGATGCTAGGAATTCTAATAAATACTAAGAGGCTATAGAGATCGATAACTTTCATATCCATCATTAGAGGAAAAGAAGCTAGCAAACAAGGTTAAAAACTTAACTAGAATTGTGGAAGTTACTGCCTACTGGGGCCTTGAAGTGGCCACCAATACTGGGGGAAAATGACTATTTTGCGTGCTGGAAAACTAAATTGAAAATGCAGCAGGTAGCAGGTCAGACCACATCTGTAAGAAGAACTACTAACATTTCAGGTTGGAGACCCTTCATCTGATAATTAGATGAGTGGCCTGTAATCAATCAAAATTTCCTGGATTTTGGAAATGGTAGGATTGGAAAAGTGCAATTCAGGAAAGATGCAAGGCAATTTGCCCAATATTTTTGGTATATCACTTAGACCTAAAACATATGAACCAGTAAAATGTATTTGATTTCCAGAATGCATTTAATAAGCTGCATTATAAGACACTTATGGTTTAAAGAGTTCATGGGATTAGGCTAGTTTAAAAAAGCTGGAATAATTTTTTTTTGCAATTAACGGTTGGTAATTTGCAAACTGCCACAACTAAGTATGTACTGCAAAAAGAGGAAGAAATAATGAGGTATTCATGAGTTCACTGTCTATTCAGAAAATTGATGGCAGAGGGGAAGAATGTATTCCTGTTTCAGGCTCCTGTATCACCACCTTAATGGTGGCAATGAAAAGAAAGTATGTCCAAGGGTGATGGGGGTCCTTAATGATGAGTGCTGCCATTTAAGGTTCCTTGATGCTGTGGAGACTAATGCCCATAATGGAGCTAGCCAAGTCCACTTCCTGCAGCTTTTTCTGATCCATTACAGTGGCCCCTCCATACCAGATGGTGATGCAACTGGTTAGAATGATCTCCACGGTGCACCTAGGAATCTGTGAGTCTTTGGTGACATACCAATTCTCCTCAAACTCCTAAAGAAATATAGCCATTACCACCTTTATGATTGCATCAGTATGTTGGACCCAGGCTAGACCTTCAGAGATGTTGACACCCAGGAACTTGGAACTACTAATCCCTCAATAAGGACTGGTGTGTGTTCCCTCCACATCCCCTTCCTAAAGTTCATAATCAATTCCTTGGTCATATTGACATTGAGTGCAGGGTTGTTGCAACACCACTCAACAAGCTGATCTGTCTCGCTCCTGTATGCCTCCTCTTTACCATCTGATATTTGCCAACAATAGTGTCATTAGCAGATCACAGCTGGCATTTGTGCTGTGCCTAGCCGTACAATCGTGGGTGTGGAGAGAGTAGAGTAGTGAGCTAAGCATACATCCTTGAGATATGCAATGTTGATTGTCAGCAAGATGTTACTTTTGATCCTTGCAGACTGCTCTCCTGGTGAGGAAGTCGCGTATCCATTTGTAGAGACCCAGGTTTTGGAGCTTGTTGATTAGAACTGAGGGTATGATTGTGTTGAACACAGTGTAATCAATAAACAGCAGCCTGACATGTGTATTACTATACACATTATAAAATGTGGTCTTCATTTAAGTCACAATAATAGACAGACACAATCTGCCTCAACTAATAACATCCAAACAATTGTACTACTTGCCAATGCTGAGTACACCATTTAAACAATCACAGTCTAGGTTCAAAAAAAATGCATTGGAATCAGGTGTTCCAGTCAACGAGATGAGATTGGAGGTTCGGTTGTGTGATATAAATGTATGTATATAAATTGTGTGTGGCACTGTCAGGTTACTGACAGAGTGTGCTCTTAAGAAAGATCTGTTTATGTGCACCATGCCTCAATCACAACAACTTTAGAAGACCTTAGAAAAATTGCAGAGATGTACGAACCTGGTAAAGGCTACAAAAGCATTTCTAAAGACCTGAGTGTTCATCAGTCCACAGTAAGAGAAATTGTCTGCAAATGGGAGAAATTCAGTACTGGGTTGCTGTTGGGCATCCTGTAGAGATCACACCAAGAGCACAACATGCGATGCTGAGGAGGTGAAAAAGAACTGAAGGGCAAAAGCCAAAGACCTGCAGAAATCTCTAAAATTCGCTGAAGTCTCTGCTTATGTGTCCTCTACAAGAAACGTTCTGAACAAGAATGAGGTTCATAGAAGGACACCACAAAGGAAACAACTGCTCTCTAAAAAAGCATTGCTGCACATCTCCAGTTTGCAAACTATCACCTGGATGTTCCACAATGCTTTTGGGACAATGTTCTGTGGACAAATGAGCAAAAATTGAACTTTCTGGTAGAAATATACACCGCTATGTTTGGAGGGAAAAGGGCACTGCACACCAATACCAAAACCTCATCACAACTATGAAGCATGGTGGAAGGAGCATCATGGTTTGGGACTGTTTGCTGCATCAGGGCAGATTGTAATCATTAAGGGAATACTGAATTCAAAATTGGATCAAGACATTATACAGAAGAATGTCAGGGTTGTGGTCCATCACCTGAAGCTTAATAAAAGTTGGATGATGTAACGACAATGATCCAAAATATAAATCAACAACAGAATGGTTTAATAAGAAAATCTGTATTTTGGAATGACCAAGTAAGAGTCCAAACCTTATCCCAATTGAGATGCTGTGGCATGACCCAAAGACGGCTGCTCATGCAAGGTATCCCAGAAATATTAATGAACTGAAACAGTTTTATTTGAAGGAATAGTCTAAAATTCCTCTTTGCTGTTGTGCAAGTCTGATCAGCAGCTACAGAAAACGCTTGGTAGAGGTTATTGTTACTAAAGAGGTTCTGCCAGTTATTAAATACAAGGATTCACATACTTATTCCAGCCTGGACTGTGAATGATTAAACAATATATTCAATAAAGACATGAGAAGTACAATTGTTTGTGCTATTAGTTTAGGGAGGTTGTGTTTGACTATTATTGTAACTTAGATGAAGACCAGACCACGTTTTATGAGCAATTAATGCAGAAAACCAGATAATTGCAAAGGGTTCACAAACTTTTTCTTGCAACTGTAGGGCCTTGCTTTGATAAAGGTTGATTCTATCTATGACCAACCTTTCCAAGCACTTCATCACTGTATATGTGAGTGCCACTGGGTGAAAGTCATTGAGGCAGATCACCATGCTCTTCTTTGGTACTGGCATGATTGTTGCGCTTTTGAAGCAGGTGGACAATAGTGAAGAGTTTGAAGATGTCCTTGACCGCTCCTACTAGTTGGTTGGCACAGGTCTTCACAGCCCCTCCAACTACACCATCTGGGCCTGACGCCTTGCAAGGGTTCGCCTTGAAAGATGTTCTAACATCAGCCTTTGAAACAGAGTTAACAGGGCCATCAGATACCGCAGGGATTCACACAGGTGTAGTTTTATTTTAACTTCCTTTCAAAGCCCAAATAAAAAGTGTGGAACTCATCTAGAAGTGAAGCAGGACAGCCATTCATGTTAGATTTCATTCTGTATGAAGTAATGGTTGGCAAACCCTGCCAAGGCTGATGTACCTACATCAATTTCTGTCTCAAACCTCGATCAGAATTGTTTTTCTTTCCTCTGTAGGTCATACCTGGATATCTTGTATTGTTCTAGACCACCAGTCTTGATTGCCACAGATTTAGCCCCCAGCAGACAATGAATCTCTTGGTTCATCCACGGCTTTCGGTTTGGGTATGTTCACGATGGCGCATTCTCATCCACACAGGTCCTGATAAAATTGGTGACAACTCTGGCATATTCAATCAAATTTTACAATAAGTACCTGAATTCTGTCCAGTCCACTGACTGTAAGCATTCCTCTGCCTCTCTTGACCATACCTTGGTTCTCCCCAATCACGCTGTGGTCTTTAGTCTGTGCCTTTATGATTATGAGGACACACAGTCCCCTTTCATTGTCATTTAGTAATGCATGCATTAAGAAATGATAAAATGTTGGTAGTAGAAGGGCAGAGTGTGGACGTGAGATGGCACAGTAAGCATTCTTGATAGTGGTATATCAGTGGTCAAGTGTGTTAGCTCCTCTGCTTCCACAGGTGATATGTCAGTGGTAGTTGTTCAGAGTCTCAGAGTGCGCAGTTTCGTGTCTGCTAATTATTTTGCTCAGCTCATCCAGTGCCTGCCTGACAATGGCCTTAGGTGGAATATATATTACCAGGATGAAGGTGGAAAACCCTCGACAGATAAAATGGATAACAGATGTCCATTTTATCCACCGCTAGATGTTGCAGGTCGGGTGAGCAGGACTGAGACAGAACTATTATGTTTCGTGCACCACGATCAGTTCATCATAAAGCATACGCCACCTCTAACTTTAAAAAATTGAGCCATCTTGCCTTTGAGGAGCGCTGCATCAGAAATTGCAGGTGTGAGCCATATCTCCAGAGATTGTATATTTGCCAGTAGGATTGTCAGGAGTGAAAGCCTCCGTGTTTCAATCGTACCTATAAATCGGCGCGGTAGCCCCCATTTCCGTCTTTTTAAGAGGAACTGCACTCACGACCCAAGTCCGCCATCTGAAGTTCATCGATTTTGAGTAAGCGATAGATTATTTTAACGCCTTAAAATTGTACTGTATACTGCAGTATCCATGGCTGTGACTAGATTTCAATGGAAATATTTAGTAGTCAAAAATGAAAAGATTTGATTATTCCTATCCGAGCTTCACGCAAAGAGTCGTCATAATTCTCTGCCCTTACATTTCTGAGAGTTGAACCGGTGATAACAGGCACTCCAATACCCTGGAAAGATGCCATCAAGACCGCCTTTTTAACATTCAACCAAAACAATATCAACTTCTCTCCCAGGTCAAATCCCAACACTAATGCCATACTGGAGAAGCTGGATAGGTTGCGACCTTCGCGTGCCCTGCACCAGATTTAAACAGCCACTATTCCGAGCTCCGCCGCGGGAATAGCGAGTGGACAGCAGAAAAGATTCGCGAACATTGTCAATGTTTCCGTGCAAAAAAATGCATCATGCTCCCTCTCCTGCGCGCTCTATCCCAGGTTCAGAAATGCATTGAAAACCTTGGGCCTACACAAAGTCCTATTGGGATGGCAGAAGCGCACTCGTCCTGCACATCAGACACTACCTGTCCCGCCTGCCTCCTCTACCGCCGAGGCAGTGTTTCATCCTCCATCCCGGCAGATTGCCAGGGAGGCGACAGCTCCCTCTTCTGCCCCGCACAATGATGGAGGGGTTTCCGACGTAGGGTGATGCACTTCCGGTTCGTAGGGAGGGCGTTTGAAAGGTGGGAGCTCTGATTAAACATGGCGATGTGTAGTGAGGAGGAACACGGTGGCTGCTGTCACCGCCGACGCCTCTTGCTAGCGGTCCTTCTGTCGGCTTTGAGAACCTCGTTGGGCACTACGCACTGGATTGTAACTGAGGATGGGAAGATTCAGCAGCAGGTGGGGCGTTGGTGAATGGGATTGTTGTCGGGGGATGGGGTTTATGGCTGGTCAGGCGGGCGTTGTGCCGGCAAGGCAGGCATGCTATCGGTTTGCTGGCTGTAAAAGTTTGCGGACGGACTGAGATCTCCGAGGCCAGTGGGATTTTATTCTGGGTCGGGAGGGAAAGATTTCGTAATGTAACCAGTTTTCCAGCCTATCCCACGGTTTCGGTCTTTGATCCATAGGAACGCGAGTCACTCGATAGATGACGAGTTTTCACGGTTGTATTATGACGAGCAGCGTCTGAATCTCGGTACCCTCCTCCCCTCGCCACCTCCGCTCAAACAAAAACACATGAAATTGAAGTGGCGCCTTAAGCCGCTCTGCTATGCACTAAAATCATGGGCGATCTTTCATTTCAGAATGACTTTTTCTGTGTTAATTCAATACCCCCTGAATACACTGAGCTTCCTCAGCCCTCCTTCTTAGAAGATTTTTGAAACTCTACCCGCTGAGTTCTTCCAGTGTTTCTTGTTTGTAACCGACTGAGTGAAAGAATTCCTTTACACCTGTCCTGAACGTACCCTCATTCTTCGAGACTTCGACCCCTGGTTTTGTGCCCTACCAGCAGAGGGAAACATTATACCTGCATGTGGAGTTCTCAAGTATGTTAAAGGCTTCATTGTCATCATACTCACTCTCCTAAACCGGATGTCAACCATTCCAAGAGTCAAGCTAGTGAACATTGGTGGACCCTCTTTATCCCAAATATCTCCTTATTTCGATAGAGACGGGACCCGTAGACAATATTCTAGATGTGCCCTCATGGCAGGGGGATGTTTCTACTCCTGTACTCGGATCTCCACAATAAAGAATAAACTATTGAGGGTATTCACTTTTGTACAGGTTAACAGTTGTCATGGTGTATTTTTTGGAATTGCCCAGAGTATATGCACAGAAAAAATTAAGACAGGTTATTCCTCACAATTACACCCTTGAGGATTTAACTGAAAATGCACAAATCTGTATTAGTAGAATGTATAAGCACATACAGCAAACAGTATTGATTATGACCAAATACCTGTGTGGCACATGGAAGGAAATCTGCTATCCTTGCCTCATCTGACTCATGCATGACGACGGACTTGGCAGTGTGATTTTGAATTCCCCATTCAGAATTTCCAGCTTGTGACGAAAAATTTATTAACTAAGCAGTAGCAGTTTAATGCAATATATAATCTATCTGGTCTCTGCCATCTGATCCAACACATTCTCTGTCTAATTCATCCTGCTTCAACCCTACACCTTGCCTTGCCATTGTATCAGTTGCAGGAGGGGTGCCCTATCCACTTTGCTTGAGATCTGGACAGCGTTTGGTAAATTGATTTGTCATTATTGCATGTACCAAGTTGAGGTGAAAAACTTTATTTTGCGTACCATCTTACATCACAACATTACATTAAGGTAGCACAAGGGTAAGTAATGACAGAATATTGAATAACGTAAGAGGTTGCTGCCAGGGCTGAAAATTACACCTCAGCTTTTATCTTGTGGAATCATGGGTGAGCTTGAAATTTATTACATATTCCTAATTGCCCCTGAGCAAACCTGGCAGTTCAGGGTCAGACGGATTATTTGGTCTGCAAGCAGGCAAAAGCCAGATCGGGTGATGGTTACAGATTTCCATTCCTGTGTGTTGTGGGTTACCAGGCCTTATTAAAAATGTATTTATTTTATGATTTGTTTTGGAATCTATATAGTCATGCAAAACTTAATAGGAAGCATTAAATGAGTACTCTGCAATTTGTCTCTCTGAACTTTTGGCTGCACTTATTCAACTTCTGGAGCAATTCTTAGAAAGTGCATCATCATTTACACTAAATTGAACATGCAAGTGCTATCATGTAGCTAGAAATATAATTATTTGGTGTTTTACAATATGTGTACTTTGAGTTTTCAAATGATTTGCACTTAATTTAGAAAAGGATATGATTAAGTTTAGGGACTTTTCTAATTAAAATCATCTTAAATTTGTTGTTTTGATTTGATTAAGCAATATGGTCTCGTATGTTGTAATATGTTCAAATGTTGTAATACTTGCCAATGTTCATTCCTCTACTTGGATTCAAGAAATAAAATACTTAGTTGGTATGTCATTTCCTTAACAGATCAGGTTATATATGTACCTGCATGAGAATTATGCATGGCAGTTTTGCTTGAAACTTTGGCAGTTGGAACAATAGGCTATTAAATTAACATTTCAAATAATTGTTTTGCATGCAACTTGCCAGGAAGGCAGACTACCATTCCGTATTGATTCTTCACCAATATTATTTATTTTTTGAACAAGTCCACCTTGTTCACTTGCAAAATTAGGTTTAATATCACTGACATATGTTGTGAAATTTGTTCTGAGTAAAGCTGTCTGGAATCTGATCAGTCTTAATGTGATCTGTGTCTGCATTGTTTAAGTTATTACCTTTGTGCACATGAATCAACTACATGCCCACAACTGCTTTTAGAGAGGAAGTGTTTTGATTTTAAAACAAGAGTTGCTAGGCTATCACTCTTGGAAGTCATTCAGATCGTTTGATGTTTTAGTGCTGTGGTATTTTGCACGTTGCCAGCATACCTCAATGAGAGTTGTAGATGGAGGTTGATAATGCAGAATACTGTATTGGCACATTTCAGTTTATTTCATAAATTGCAATGATTGTAGATAGCTGTTGTGGTGCAAATTAATGATCCACTTCCTTATTAAAGTGGTATTTTTGATCTTGTCATAGGATATCTCGGTTGAGAAGATAATTTTTGAATTGTACTGATCAAGTAATAATAGAAAATTAGCTCTAATAGTTTACTGAACTTTGTCAGTTATCCATCCCGTCTTTCTAAACCTTGTCAATTTAAATTAAGTGAATCTCCTTTTTTAAAAAAAAGGTGTTTGAATTCTCATAGATTAAATCTAAGAGGTACAAAAATCCTGTTGGATTATAACCCAAGTGTGAAAGTGGAAATTGCCTTTTGTTTCTGATCCACATTCACACTAGCTTAATATTTTTAATATCATCTAAGTTGTAAGAAAAATATCCATTAGATACATAATTGATATGCAGATTTTTCTTAATTTTTAAATGAAAATGTGAATACTTTAAATTTCACATACCATTATCATTTACATAATCAGTCAGTTTTCTTTGAACTTTTACACCAGATGATCGTAATAGTTTTTCCTCTAGAACAGTCAGATTATCCATTATCTGATTATGAACCAGTTTTTTTTCTCTGCCAGGGTGAATTTAGTGCGTTGTCAGAAAATCTGTGTGCACCTACGTTTTAGTGTAAAAGTAATTTCAATGTGGGTGATCTGCAGTTTCTTAAAATATGAGTAAACTATGCATATTGCTGTTGTAATAAATTACATTAACATAGTTTTGAATTAATAAATGCATAGGCCTAAAAGATAATAAGGAAATGTATAACAGATAAGTGAAGAAACTACTGGATGCACTTAAGTTGTGTTCTTCTTTTCCCAGTCCTGAGCCCAAACCAGTAAGTAACTCTGTTTTTCTCTGTTCATGCTGCTTTCAACAATTTCTGTTTTGATTTGATTTTCCAGAAAATGAATTACTTTATTTCAGCTAATATGTATGATTCAAAGAGATTCAGAATCAGGCTTAATATCATAGGCAGATGTTGTGGAAATTGGTTGTTATATGGCAGCAGTACATTGCAATATAAGAACAAAATCTGTAAATTACAGTAAGAAGTGTACATATATTAAAGATAAATAAGTACAGTGCAAAAAGAAGGGAAAAGAAGTAGTGAGGTGGTGTTCATGGGTTCAATGTCCATTCAAAAATCTGATGGCAGAGGGAAAGAAGCTGTTCTGGAATTGTAGAGTGTGTGCCTTTAGTGTTCATGGGTTCAATGTCCATTCAAAAATCTGATGGCAGAGGGAAAGAAGCTGTTCTGGAATTGTAGAGTGTGTGCTTTTAGTGTTCATGGGTTCAATGTCCATTCAAAAATCTGATGGCAGAGGGAAAGAAGCTGTTCCGGAATTGTAGAGTGTGTGCCTTTAGATCCCTGTACCTCATTCCTACCATCGGGGAGGAGAAGAGGCCATGTCCTGGGTGATGGAGGTCCTTAATGATGAATGTTGCCTTTTTAAGGCAACGCTCCTTATCAATGTCTTGGATGCTGGGGAGACTAGTGCCCTTGATGGCACTGACTGAGTTTACAACTTTCTGTAGCTTATTTCAGTCCCATGCAGTAGCACCCCCCCCCCCAATACCAGACAGTGATGCAGCCAGTTAGAATGTTCTACACAGTACATCTGTAGAAATTTGCAAATGTCTTTGGTGACATAGCAGAACTCCTAATGAAATATAGCTGCTGTCGTGCCACTTTCATAACTGCATCAATATGTTGGGCCCAGGATAGATCCTCAGAGATGCTGATACTCAGGAACCTGAAATAGCTCACCTTTTCCACTTCTGATCCCTCAATGAGGACTGATGTGTGTGCCCTTGTTTTGACCTGTCTGAATGCCACAATCAGTTCTTTGATTTTACTGATGTTTAGTGCAAGGTTGTTGCTGTGACACCACTCAACTAGCTGATCTGTCTCGCCTTCAATATGCCTTCTTGTCACCATCTGTAATGCTGCCAACAATAGTTGTCATCGGAAAATTTATAGTTGGCATTTGAGCTCTGCTTAACCACACCATCATTGGTGTAGAGTGAGTAGAGCAGTGAGCTAAGAACGCATCCTTGAGGTGCACCAGAGGATATGTTATTTCTGATCTGCACAGACTGGTCTTCCAGGGAGGACGTTGATGATCCAGTTGCAGAGGGAGGTACAGAGGCCCAGGTTTTGGAGCTTTTTAATCAGAACTGTCAGAATGTTTGTGTTAAATGCTGAGTTGTAGTCAATAAACAGCAGCCTGATGTAAGTATTAGTATTGTTCAGATGATCCAAGGCTACATGGAGAGCCAATGAGATTGCACCAGCTGTAGGCCTATTGTGGCAAAAGGCAAATTGCCGTGGGTTCAGGTCCGTGCTTTGACAGGCGTTGATTCTAGCCATAGCCAACCTCTCAAAGCACTTGATCACTAGATGTCAGTGTTACTGGTCATAAGTCGTTAAGGCAGCTCATCCTGCTCTTCTTGGGCACTGGTATGATTGTTGCCCTTTTGAAATGGTTGGGAACTTCTGACTGTGGCAGTGAGAGATTGAAAATATCTTTGAATACACCTGCCAGTTGGTTGGCACAGGTTTTCCAAGCCCTACCAGGTGCACCATTGGGGCTTGTTGCTTTGCGAGAGATCATCTTGAAAGACGTTTTGATGTTGGCCTCCAAGACAGAGATCACAAGGTCCTTGGATGCTGCAGAGATCCTCTTGGCTGTAGTTTTATTCTCCCTTCTAAAGCTAGCATGAAAGGTGTTGAGCTCATCTGAGAGTGAAGCATCACTGCCATCCAGGATGTTAGGTTTCACTTTGTAGGAAGTAATGGCCTGCAAACCTTGCCAGAGTTGATCCACCTTTAGCCTCAATCAGAATTGTTCTTTTGCTCTTAAAATAGCCCTCTGTAAGTCACCTCTGGCATTCTTGTATAGTCTTAGATCACAAGATTTGAATGCCATAGATCTATCTTTCAGCAGACTACGAATCTGCTGGTTCATCTACTGGTTTTGATTCAGGTATGTATGGTATGTTCACTTAGGCACACACTCAAAGCAATTCTGTAAGTGCTTCTCCATCTCCCTTGTCCGTACCTTCTTCATCCTCAACTGATGCTGCGGTCTTCAGTCTCTGCCTATACTCTGGGAGTAGAAGTACAGCTGGGTGATCAGACCTTCCAAAGTGTAGGTGTGAGATGGCATGGTAAGTGCTCTGATGGTCGTATAACAGTGGCCTAGTGCGTAGGCTCCTCTGGTTCTACAAGTGATGTGTTGGTGATAAATATTTAGTTTTTCAAGCTGGTCTGGTTAAAATGCCCCAAGGTACGCTGTTTCATTCCTGTTGGTTACATCCCTCAGTTCATCTTGTGCCTGTTTTCACAAGATGAAAACAGTCGAGTGTATACCGCTTCCAAAGGAAAGGCTGAAAGCTCTGGTGACAGATAAAATGGATGACACTTGATCACGAGATGTTCTAGGTCAGTGAGTAGGACTGGGAAAGAACTGCTGCATTTGCGCACCACGAGGAGTTAATCATAAAGCAAACTCCACCTCTGCTGCCTTTGAAAGACTCAGCATCCTACCTTGGTGGTGAATCGTGAAGCCAGTGAGCTGTATCACTGTGTCTGGAGTGGCAGACACCAAGTCTCAGTAAAACAAAAAGCACATCAGGCCATAAGACGTAGGAGCAGAATTAGGCCATGCAGCCCATCAAGTCATCTTGTGTTTTATGTCTTGAGGCCTTATGGATTTTAAGTTCCTTTAAAATCAAACTAATTAAGGCTTGGAACGTAGGATGATCGAAAACACAACCACCAGCAATATGCGAGAGAAGGTTGTTGGACATTATGCAGATGATACCATCCTCAATGGAAAACGGGGATCAGAGAGTATTAGGGTTCAGGATTCAGGGTGTATATAACCGTGCAAGGTTTTAATAGAATCATGAAAATGTTAAATTTTGAACAATGGGAATTGAGGATGAATGTGTTTTTAATAAGGAAGTTGTTTTGCATGAGCAGCAATTTAGAAATGATAGACAATGAGAGAGCAGTGTAACATTTTGTTTTGGAGATGGTCTTGAGTGAGGGTTTTGACAGATGGGCTGAAGTGAATCAGATCTTTAATGGAGCAGATCTGTGATTGCAAGTTCAGCACAGTGTCATGATTGTCAACAGACTGGTTCAATCTGAAGTAGTGGTTTCTGGGGAAAAAATCTGCAATTTATGATGGAGCTAGTGACAATGGCTTCCATTTTCCAAAGTGTAACAGACAAAAATTATGGCTCATCCGGTTGAGGATGTGGGCAAAATGATTTTCACAAGTGTTTGGGTTATAGTGATCTTTGCACCATTCGGGCCCCAGCTCTAAAGTCAGGCCTCCTTTGCCATGGGAAGTATCTATGATGTCCAGAAGATCTTTTGATTTAAACTTTTTCTTCTTTCTGCTTCCATCATTGTTGTACCTTTGCTCTCTGAATTTAATAGGACAGTGGTTTGTCCCGATAACTTTATAAGGCTCATATTTATCAGGATGCACATAAAGATTTGAGAGGAATGATGCACTTCTGAATGTATATTTGCATATAAAGTAATGATAATTTAGTTGCACATCTATGGAAGTAGATTCTGAGGTGATTGAACATGTTGTAATAATCCTTTTGATTTCTACAGGTGGACTCTCCTCTTAATTTGAAACATCCCCATGATCTGGTGGTGTTTATGCGACAAGAAGCTACCGTTGACTATCTCAAAGAGTTGGAAGTAAGTTGATCTTTTTATCTAATATGTGTGAAATGAGAGAAGGTGAGTTTGAAGAAAAACAAAGTTTAAGGTACAAGAGGACATCTGTAAGCAGGGATTACTGTCTTTAAAGTATTATTCTACAGGCTAGGATAATAACAAAGCAAACTACTATCTGATTAGCAGGTTGAGTAATCTTGTGAACGTATCCATCTCAACTTTTAATTTAAAAAAAACAGAAAATCCTGGAAATGCTCAGGTCAAGCAGTATTCGAGCAAGCCAAACAGAATTAGCGTATCAGATTGGTCTTACATCAGTATTGGAGTAATTCCAAAGAAAATTGTTTGTAATCTTTTTCCAGTTCTGTTGAAAGACCATATACCTGGAATATTCTCTCCATGGATGCTGCGTCACTTGCTGAGTACATTAAAACACTGAAAATTCTGTATCTGTTTTGAAATCTTGATGTTTCAGCATTGACTTATCTTGGGTACTTTTTTTAAAAGACCATTGGAACCACATTTCCACACTCCTTTTAAGCCCACGAAGTTTCCCTTGTACCTTTTAAAAACAGCAAATATGCTGAAGCATTTACTACACCACTATATAACCTGTTCTGAAGATTTAAGGTAGAGTGGGGAATTAATAATCGAGAGTCCTAAGGATGGTGGATTATCAGACTTCCACTGTATTTTCAGTATTTCCTTGCTTTTATAATTCCTTTTATAATCACTATGAAATGGCTTCTTTTGTTTTTGTGTGTTCTTACAAATCATGATTCAAGATTAAGTCACTAAAATTGTTCTCTTCCTACTCAAATTGATCAATGCTTTAATTGAAAAAGCACAATTGACTGTTTAATTTCTAGTTAGTTTGGTCTGAAGATTTGATTTGCATAGATGAAATCCAAATCCAGACATAAAGCATCATGTGAATTCATGAGGTGGGAAATACAAAATCTCACTAAAACTGATGTATAAATGAAAGCCTATATAAAATTACAATCTCGCATGTAACTTCATTGTCTTTCTAGATAGGAGATGAAAGAACCTGCTGTGAGTCTTGAAGGCATGCAGAAATTTGGAGGGTTAGCTACCAATGAGTTGCATTATTTCACAGCAGGAATAGGAAATATTTTTCAGTGAAGTTGTAGGCTTTTAAAAGCAGGAGCAAGGTCAGCTGTAATTCTAATGTAATGGCATCAGTAACCAAGATTAAAGATAAAGGGCTGTGCCTTACAAGCAAGATCAATTGAGCAATCTTTATTGCATGATGTTTACTTGAATCCCGAATGAATCAAATTTATTATCACTGACATAAAAGGGGAATTTTTTTGTTTTGTGGCAGCAGTACATTACAAAGACATTAAAAGTTACAAAATAAATAGCACAAAAAAAGGAATAAAGAGTGTTCATGGGCCATTCAGAAATCTGGCGGAGGGGAAGAAGCTATTTCTAGATCATTGAGCATGGTTCTTCAGGCTCCTGTACCTGATAGTAACAAGAAGACGGCACATATAATATACAATTTCAAAGTTTAAAGTCAGTTTGTTGGAAATTCCTTTTAATAGTTATTGATGCAAGGTATATAAACAAAGTAATTAAATGAAAAAGATGAATCAGTATTATTACAAAATTGAAACTAATGTATTAGGTTTATTTTTGTTTAATTCCCTGGACATTATCAGCTTCCCTTTTTGGCATTAAGTTGACTAATCAGTCATTAAACGATGAACGTTGAACAATTTATGACAAAAATAAGTGACATTTTGAATAAAAGATGAAATTACAAATTCTATAAAAAATCTGGTTAGCTTCATTTAATTCTTGAAATTTGGGAACCAAAGACATTTTGTTCATCTTATTGATTTAATTTATATAGTTTAATATTTTGATGTAAATTTTAAGCCTCATTTATTATTAAACGTTACCTTATTTTCTGGGAGAGATTTGGAATAATAGATACACAATGTTTTGATTGTTTAAAATATAACTCTATCAAGATTACTGTTTAACAATTGAAATTAATCATTCACCTTCTTTGAATACAGAAACATTTAGTCGCTCAAAAAATTCATATAGAAGAAAATGAAGACCGGGACACAGGTTTGGAACAGAGACATTACAAAGAAGATTCTGACTGCATTAAAGCTAAAGTTCCTCTTGGGGACCTTGACCTTTATGATGGAACATATATTTCCTTGGAGAGCAAGGATATCAGGTGTTTGTTTTTTTTTTAAAAATAAAATATTTTTTGTAATATCTGTTTAGCTCCACCATCTTGAAGTAGACCATTTACCAGCTTAACTATAGGAAGGCAATGAACTTAATGAAGGTTTGATCTCTACAACAAAGGCTAGAAGCCTTCCTGATCTGCTGAGTTTCTCCAGCATTTTGTGTGTTGCATTTAAAAAAAAAGTAACTGGCAAAGTTGATATTTTTTTTGAAAGGAAAATCATGTTTGACCAATTGTTTTTAGAGTTCTCTGATGAAGCAGTATATTCTCTAGATAAAAGGAAACCAATGGAATAATGTGCTTGGATTCCACGAGGCATTTAACGTTTCAAAAGTCATTGCAGAAAATAGGAGCCCATGATGTAGGAGGCATGGACAAAAGATTGTCTGACTCACAGGAAATATGGATTGAGCATGAATATTTCTTTCTCTTACTGGCGTCCAGAGAATCCGTGCAGGGCCTTATTATTTGTGAATCGTATCAACTACCTTGTTGAAGGGATCAAAAGTATACTAGATTTGCAGGTGATACGTAGATGAATAGTAAAATAAGTTTCAAAGAGGCTATGAGGCGACTACAAAGGATATAGCTAGTTTAAGTGAGTGAGCAAAGATCTGGTAAATGGAGTTTAATGTGAAAAAATGAAAATACTCATTTTGGAGGGAAAATGTGGTATTCATTTTGGCAGAAAAAGTATAAATGAAGACTATTATTTAAGTAACTTGTAGAGCTCTGAGATGCTAGCTAATCTGGATATTCCCATGCATGACATCCAAAACACTAATATGTAGATTAGAAAAATTAAAGAACTACTGTTGTATGGTTATGTTTTATATAGGGGTTTGGTAAGATCAGCTCAAAGAACACTGTGTACAATAGTCTCTTTATTTGAGAAAAGATTTAAAAGTGTTGGAAAACGGTTTGGAGAACATTACAAGACTGTTAGCTAGAATGGATGGGTTGTGTTATGAAGAAGGTTTCTATGATGGAGGCTTGTATCCTGTGGAATTTGGAAGAGAGGTGACTTGATTGAAAAATGCAAGATGCTGAGAGGACTTCACAGCCGGAGATGTGAAGGGGATGTTTTCTCTGGTGGCATAATGTAAGGGTAGGGTTTGCTGTTTGAATATTTATTTAGCAATACAAGGTGGAATAGGCCCTTCTGGTCCTTCGAGCCACACTGCACCAGCAACCCCACAACCCTGATTAACCCTAACCTAATCATGGGACAATTTGCTATGACTATTTAACCTACCCAGTACATCTTTGGACTATGAGCGGAAACTGAAGCACCCAGGGAAAGTCCAGGCATTCCATACGGAGGATGTACAGAGAGACTCCAACATCAAAATTGAACTGTGAACTCTGGAATACCCTGAGCTGTAATCGCATCGCACTAACTGCTACAGTACTAAGGCACCCTGTTTAATAATAGGATTTGCCAATTTAAGAGAGGTCAAATGAATATTTTTCTCTTGGAATGCTCTGTCATTGGAACTGTACTTCCAAAAACTTTTTGACAAAGGGAGGCTTTGAATGTTTTTAAGGCTGACACTTACATGAAAGGGGGATTAAAGTTTGTTGATTATAATTGGTAATATGGAGTTATGGGAAAGCAGTCTTGCAGGATCAAATGTAATCATAGAGCAAGCAGCATGGATACAGGCCCAACAATTCCATACCAACTGGGTTGTCCACCCAGCTGGTCCCAGTTTCCTATGTTCGGTCCATATGTCTCTTTCCCCCTTCCATGAACCTGTCAAAGAGATATGTTTTTAAATGATACTATTGCACTTCCCTCAACCATTTCCTTTAGCTCATTCCATATATTCATCCTGTGCATGAAAAACCTGCCTCTCCGGTCCCTTTAAAACCTTTCCCCTCTGATCTCCCTTAGTTTTGGACTCATCCACCTTGGAGAAAAGATTGTTACCATCCACCTTGTATTCAATGTAAAATTATTCCCAAAGTACATAGAGGTCACCATATACTACCCTGAGATTCATTTTCTTGTGGACATGCACAGTAAATAAAAATAAGCACAATAGAATGAATAAAAAACACAGAACAAGGACAGATGGACAACCAATGTGCAAAAGACAAACTGTGCAACTATAAAGGGAAAAAAGCTAATAATAATAAATAATTGAGTAATAGATACACCCCAGTCCATCAAGGGTAAAGCCTACTCCATCATTGAGTGCATCTATAAGGAGCACTGGTGCAGGAAAGAAGCATCCATCATCAAGGACCCCACTATCCAGGCTATGCTCTCTTCTTACTGCTGCCATCAGGAAGGAGTTACAGGAGCCTCAGGACCACAACAGCAGATTCATGACTGTATGATTTGTAAAACCCTTGAAAGTGAGTCCACAAGTGTGGAAACAGTTCATTGTTGGGGTGAGTGAAGTTATCCTCTCTGGTTCATGAGCCTGATGGTTGGAGGGAAATAACTTCCTGAATCTGGCTGTATCTACAACTCTTTGTAGGTTTTTCTATTCAAAGGAATTGGTGTTTCCAGACCAGACCGCGGTGCAACCAGACAGTATACTCTGCACATATCTATAGACTTGCTAAATCTTCACAAACTTTTAAGAAAGCAGAAGTGTTACTGTGCCTTCTTTTTAATGGCATTTACATGCTGGACTTAGGCCAGATCCTCTAAATGTTGAGGGATTTAAAGCTGCTGACCCTCTCCACCTCTAATTCCCTAATGAAGACCAGCTTATGAACCTCTAGTTTCCTCCTCCTGTAGTCAATAATCAGCTTTTTGGTTTTGCTGACATTGAGTGAGAGGTTGTTGTGGCACCTTTCAGCTAGAATTTTAATCTCCTTCCTATTTTCTTACTTGTCACCATCACTGATTCTGCCAACCACAGTGGTGTCATCACCAAACTTAAATACAGCATTGGAGCTGTACTTAGCCTCAAGGTCATAAGTATAAAGTGAGTAGAGCAGGGGGCTAAGCACATAGCCTTGTGGTGCACTTGTATTGATAGTAATTGTGGAGGAGATAGTGTTGCCAATCTGAACTGGCTGCGGTCTTCAGTTGAGGAATTTGAGGATTCAGTTTTACAAAGAGGTATTGAGGACTAGGTTTTGGAGCTTATTGATTAGTTTTGAGGGGATAATGGTGTTGAATGTAGAGCTGTAGTCAAGAGCATTCTGATGTATGCATCTTCACTGTCCAGATGTTCCAGGGTTGAGTGAAGAGCCAATGAAATGGCATCTGCTGTTGATCTTTTGTGGTGGTAGGCATATTGGAGTAGGTCCAAGTTGTTTCTCAGCAGAAGTTGATGTGTTTCATCAACAACCTCTCAAAGCACTTCATCACTATGGATATAAGTGCAACTGGACTATAGTTATGGAGCCAAGTTACCACATTCTTCTTGGGCACAGGTATAATTGAAGCCTGCTTAAAGCAGGTGAGCACCACAGACTTGATGCGAGATTTTGTACATAGGACATCACTAACAACTGACCAATTTATTTGCAGGTGTCAGTTTTTTAAAACCAATTTTTTGTATTAATTACATATATGTTTATATGCAAATCGGTATTGTTTCCAATTTTTTTTTATGTTGCTGCACCTTTTCTAAAATCTGATTTGATAATTTGTTCTTTTATTGTAGTCCTGAAGAGTACATTGATGCAAAGACCCCATCACCTCCAAATCTAGAAACACCAGATTGTACAAAAATAATGGAGCTTCCATTTAGTATTCATGCCTTTCAGCACTTAAGGGTAAATTCCTTTTTCAGAGATGAGATTTTTAAAAAATTCTTGACAGTTCTGAAACAAAATTATATATTAAGTTAAATTTGTATAATATTGTTCATTAAATATGGTGTCTCATTGTTTTTTGCTAAGAACATAGTATAGATTGAGGTGTTAAAAAAAATAGTGGGTATGTATTGGCAGCAGTTGAAGGTAGGATTTTATTGTAAGAATGTAAAAATATTCACAATGAAGTGTCTTACGGGCTCTAAATATAAAGCTATATTGTGTACATAGATGCTTTTAAAATATTCCTTTATATGCATCATTGGAACTATATTTTCCTTGTAAAGACTAGATTTCCGTGAAATTGTGTGAATTACTGTGAATATGTTTACTCTCTTTTTGTTCCTCTTGTACTCCTTCACATAAATTTTTGGGCGAAATACTAAATGCCATTTTCACCCTTGGGATTTGAGTTAAAATCATCCAAGTTTAGAGAACTTAAAACTTTCTCTTTGGTTTTAAGATACCAATGCGAAATCTTTCTAAACTGGCCCGTGTTATTAGTGAATGTTGTTTTATATCCTACAATATTATCACTCTGAATGAAATATAAATTTGCTGTGTTTTTTACTGTACAGAATTTTTAAAAGATAGTGATATTATGTAATCTTCCATTGTATATGGGGGTTATGAATGCCAGCAGAGAAGATTTTAAACTTACTCACAATCTAATCAACTTAATAGTACATCTGTTCTAAGAATACATTTGTAGTGACTGTTGCCATTGTTGTATGTTTATAAAGAGTAAGAAAGTCATCCATATCCTTGTTGGTTTATTGCAAATGCTATGAACTATTTACATCTAGATTTGGTTTGTGTGGAAAATATGCAAAGTATTTTGCTATGCCCAATTTTGGGATTTGAAAAAGTGATTTGTAGTAAGTGAAAAATTTGTTCCTAGGGTATCCAAGAACGAATTAACCTTACAGCACCAGTATTATCAAAAGAGGATCCAATCTTCATCAGCTTGTCAAGAAAATTAGGTAGAAGTATTGAAGAAATAGGCCACAGAATTAATGCAGCGTTGCTAAAGGTAAAACTTGGATCTTTATTTAATTATTTGTTGTATCAGCTGTCACAGGTCATCATTTAAGATCACCTAAATACATGTTCCTTGTAAGGTGCCTAGATATGGTGGATCAATACAGCTACAGTGCCTATAAAAAGTAATCACACCCCCCGCACCTTGAAAGTTTTCATGTTTTATTATTTTACAACATTGAATCACAGTCGATTTAATTTGGCTTTTTTGACACTGATCAACAGAAAAAGACTCTCGCATGTTTAAGTGAAAACAGATCTCTACAAAGTGATAAATTAATTACAAATATAAAACACAAAATGATTGATTGCATAAGTATTCACCCCTTTCAAGTCAGTATTTAGTAGATGCACCTTTGGCAGCAATTACAGCCTTCGTTGTGGCTATCCCTCGAGGTCGAGGGTGATGGTCTTCGTTCTGAAGAAGTGGCCCACAGAGCGAAGATGCCTGTGTGTGTATTTGTTTAACGTGTACTTGATGTTGCACTCCAAGAAGTGGATACTTCACAAACCAACCAACTGATTCCAATGGTATGGAAACCACGACGATTGGAGTTGATGGATTTGTTGCAGCCTTCATCCGCCTTCACGGCTGTTGAGTTCGAAGTAACTTCGTGCGCCTGTTCCACCGTTGAGGTCTTGGTTGGATTGTCCTTTGTCAGGGACCTCACCCTCGACCTTACCGCCATGGGTGACCCTACCAGGAGTATAGCTCCAGACGGCATTGCTCTCGGGATCACAGGACCACACAAACTTCTCCACCACGATAAGCCTTAAGTCTGTGTGGATAGGTCTCTGTCAGCTTTGCACATCTGGACACTGCAATTTTTCCTCATTCTTCTTTACAACATGCTCAAGCTCTGTCAGATTGCTTTGGCATGACCAACCGTTTTCAAGTCCAGCCACAAATTCTCAATTAGATTGAGGTCTGGACTCTGACTTGGCCACTCCAGGACATTCACTTTGCTGTTTTTAAGCCATTTCTGTGTCATTTTAACCCATTTATGCTTGGGGTCATTGTCTTGCTGGAAAACAAATCTGCTCCCAAGTTGCAGTTCTCTTGCAGACTGCATCAGGATTTCCTCCAGGATTTCCCTGTATTTTGCTGCAATCATTTTACCCTCTACCTTCACAAGCCTTCCAAGGCCTGCTGCAGTGAAGTGTCCCCAGAGCATGATGCAGCCACCAGCATGCTTCTTGATAGGGATGGTGTGTTTATGATGATGTGTGGTGTTTGGCTAATGCCAAACATACAGTAGCGTTTAGTCTGATGACCAAAACGTTCAATTTCAGTTTCATCAAACCATAGAACCTTCTTCTAGTTGACTTCAGAGTCTCCCACATGCCTTCGGCCAAACTCTAGCTGAGATTTCATGTATTTTTTTTTCCAACAGTGGCTTTCTCTTTGCTACTCTCCCATAAAGCTGCGACTGATGAAGTACCCAGGTGACAGATGTTGTATGTACAATCTCTCCCATCTCAGCCACTGAAGCTTATAACTAATCCAGAGTTGTCATAGGTCTCTTGGTGGCCTCCCTCACTAGTCCTCTTCTTGCATGGTCACTTGGGTTTTGAGGATGGCCTACTCTAGGCAGATTTACAGCTATGCCATGTTCTTTCCATTTCTTGATGATTGACTTAATTGTACTCCAAGGAATAATCAGTGACTTGGAAATTTTCTTGTATCCATCTCCTGACTTGTGCTTTTCAATAACCTTTTCGTGGAGTTGTTTGGAGTGTTCTTTTGACTTCATGGTGTAGTTTTTGCCAGAATACTGACTTGGACCTTCCAGATACAGATGTATTTTTACTACAGTCATTTGAAGTATCTCAATTGCACATGGGTCTCCAAGAATAGATCTTCATTTAACTAATTATATGACTTTTAAAACCAATTGGCTGCACCAGTGATGATTTGGCGTGTCATATTAAAGGGGTGAATAGTCATGCAATCAATTATTTTGAGTTTTATATTTGTAATTAATTTAGCTCACTTTGTAGTGATCTTTTTTCACTTTGACATGGAAAAAGTCTTTCTATTGATCAGTGTCAAAAAAAAACTAAATTAAATCCACCGTGATTCAATGTTGTAAAACAATAAAACATGAAAACTTCCAAGGGAAGTGAATACTTTTTATAGGCACTGTTTGTGCTTGATTATGCTGATTAAAAGAGTTGTACAATTACTCATACTTGATTATTACTTTGTCATCCTTTTTAATTCCATATTATATTAATTTTGCTTAAGAATTTGCTTCCGCCACCTTTTCATGCAGTTGGAATCAGATTGGCAGTAAGTGCATGGTTTGAGAAATACACCTTCCTCTGCTTTTCTCTGTTTTTGGTCCGTAACTCTACTCTGAACACTTTCTCATTATTATGTCACTAATGCTCTTCATTATGTTAAATGACTCTATCAGATCTTAACCTTTTCTGCTGTGGTAAACAGCCAACCTTTCCTAGTGTCACCACTTAAATATTTTATCCAAGGTGCCTGTCTCTTAAATAATTTCTGTTTAAAATAATTGGTAGAAGGATTAGAGGTTAGATTTAGAAGAAATTAGTTTACTCAAGCTGTTAAGAGTTTGGTCGAATAGGTGTAAAATGCAATAATCTTCCCTTTGTTTGAAGAACTTGCATCTGTTGTGAAATGGCTAATTAGCATCACACATTTCAGCTTTTAAGTTGAAGGGCTGAAGAGCTGAAAGTGCAAATGGACCAGATAATCATTTTGCGGCCAACGTTGCCTCATGGTGCTTTTCAGGGGTTAATTAACCCTATTACTTCTATCAAAGATGTCAGTCAAGCTACAAGCAACACTCTTGGCCCTCCCAAACATTACGACCATTCAGTTTATGGAAATTTGAATTTACATAATTCACGAGTCACTGCCCAAAGATTTGAAGCAAAATAGAATTCTTTCTCATGGCATTTATGTGGGAAAAAGAAAGTAAATAAATCAACACCTTTTCAAATTGCATTTCTTGGCATGCACAGATGACACAGCTTTACATCACAGAAATTTACAGTAAGGATTGCTTTCAAGAAATGCAAATCCTCTGTAACATGGAGGTGGCTTGATTTACTTTAAGAAATCCGTATTATCATTTTTGATAGCATTTACTTTATAAAAGTAATACATCTGAGATTTAACTATTTTATGGTAGAAAATGCAGTTGATTTTTATATTAAATTGCACCCCACTGCATGTTTGATGTGTATCATGTGGCAAAGCCATTGAAATAAATTTTTTTTTAATTGCCATTTCTTGCTTATAAATGAGTTGTTGAAAAAGTTGAGTACCTTGTTTTGGTGTTTCCAAAATATTATTTGAAAAGTGATGTAATTGTGAATTTGAGATTGTAGCAAATATCTTCAGTCACCTCTAATCATATCACTTTACATCTAATTCAATGTAAGTCATTTCTCCATTAATCTGTTAGTCCTAAAGGGAAGAGTTAGCCTGGGTTTGGCCTCTTCAGCTTCTAGCAGCATTGATTTTCATCAGCTGGAAATGGGATTTTTGTAGGAAGATGGTGTAATGTTTATCAAATTCACTAAAAATGATAGTTAAAGCAGGATAAATAAATTGGGTATTTGATCCCCAACATTACTAATGTTGAAGTTTTGGAAAATTAATTTCAGAAAGAACAGTGTGTATGAAGCATTTTATCACTATTTCTTTGATTGCATAATGTTATGCAGTTTTCTTTAAAAAAGTGTACATAGGAAATGAGTTACTTTTCAGTGAACTTGTGTTAAACAGATTATGACCATAGATCTAAAACAATTCTGTTATCTGTTATCTGAATGCGCCAGTAAATCATTACATTATTAAATTTTGCAGTCTTGGTGTAAACAACAGTTAAGTGTTTAATTGTTCTTCTACTGCTTTTACATCATTTGCAATGGTGCCAAGTAATCTTTAACTGAGATTCATTTAAGGAATTACAGTGGAGGATTTCAAAAATCCAGGTTTATCTATTACTCTTAATGCTGTTTCCATTATTGAAATATTTTTATTTTTATAGAATACATCTTCATGGGTGCTATATAACTTGGCTTCCTTTTACTGGAGGATGAAAAATGAGCCATACCATGTAGTGGAATGTGTTATTCGGGCACTGCACTTCTCTCCACGGTAAGCAACAGACATGTGAAAAACATTCTGTTAATGGGAGCCATAGTACTTATGTGCTGCTTTCCTCAGCTTCATTTCTCCTTCAACCAACATGACCAAGGATGTAATGATTGCTAGCCACATTTGCTTTCTTGGGAATGGTAAATAATAGGAATTACCTTTTATAAAACAAAAATTGAGATGTAAATTATGTGCATCTTATGTATAAGAACTCATGGTATGGCGGCTAGTGTGTAAACATGATTGAATACCATTCCTCACTTAGAAAACAAAGGAGTGAGAATAACTGAGTCTTTGACTAGGAGAAAGTAACTGATCAGTTGTTGGACTTAAATTATTTACGATTTGTATTAAAGGCTTAGAGGAGGGGGCAATGTGCGAAGTCTCCAAGTTCAGAGATGATACAAAAATAGTTGAAAGGGGATTCTGTCCATTTGGACTGTACAATGGGTGTTGAATGCTTGAGTAGCTGAGTGAAAATTTGGCAAATGGAGTTGAATTTGTGGAAGTGTAAAGTCATACACTGTAAATGAAGAGAGATTGCAAATATGTGGCCCATGTCTATGACATGAAATTTAACATGCAAGTGCAGCAAATAGTTAGAAGGCAAATGGCATACTGGCTTTTATTGCAAGGGGGTTGCGGTTTAGAAATAAACAATTACTGATACAATTGCACAGGTACATCTAGTATACTGTGTTCAGTTTTGGTGAATAGTCCAAAAGTGATTTGACTGCTTAATTCTTACAATGAAAGGGTTGTGCAATCAGGAATGGTTAGAAATTAACTCTTTGGAGTTCAGAAGAAGGTTGAGCGATTTTATTGAAATATCGTAAAAATATTACTGCTCGCGGTGTTCCAGAGTTCAATTCCAGTGTAGTTCTATAAGGAGTCTCTGTACGTTCTCCCCATGGGTTTTCTCCAGGTCTCCAGATTTCTCCCACAGTTCAAAGACATACTAGATAGGTTAATTGGTCATTATAAATTATCCCATGATTAGGTTAGGGTTGTTAGGGTTAATCAGGTTCATCAGGGTTACTAGGACGGTGTGGCTCAAAGGGATGGAAGGGCCTTCTCCGCTCTGTCCTGCTAAGTAAGTAAAAATGCAATGCTGAAGGGGCTAAACAGGGTAAATGTGGAGATGTTTCCACTAGTGCGACATTTAAAACTGAGATGCAGAGGAAATTCTTCTCACAGAGTAGTGTAGCTCTGCAGTTTTCTCTCTCAAGGCCTTGGGAAATCTAGACCACTACAAGAATATAACAAGGAGGTAATTAGATGTTAGAGCAGTCAGGGAACTGAAGGCTGTGTGGAACTGGCACACAAAGGAACTGTAGCCTGAGATATTTCACCAATGAACATATCCAGACTTGAGAAACTAGGTGGCCTGCTACCTCTCTTATTTTACGTTCTTGTTTATCCCACGTGCAGAGTAGTTCTTTGTCATCAAAAATTTCATTCCTACCACACTGGACACTCACCAATATGCTTACCAATAGAACTGCTCTATATCAGATGCCATAGCATCTGTCATGCACTTAGCCCTGGCACACCTAGCAAACAAGGATACTTATGTCAGAATTCTGTTCCTCAATTTCAGTTTGGCATTCATCACTATTGGCCCACAGACTTTGGTGAACAAACTCCTATTCCTTGGTCGAACTACACCACTGTGCAACTGGCTGTTGGACTTCCTAACCAACAGATCTCAGATAGTCAGGGTGCATAACCACTCCTCCCTCCTGATTATCCTCAACACATGTGCCCCCCAGGGCAGTGTGCTGAGCCCACAGCTGTACACCCTGCTCACACAAGGCCAAGCACACGAGTAGTCACACTGTTGTGTCATCGGCAAATTTGACGGTGGTGGGGCTCATCACCAACAACAATGAGATGGCCTACACAGAGGAGCTGGAAGAGTTTGAGCCCTGGTGCCAGGCAAACACCTCTTCCTCAAAGGAGATGGTTGTTGACTTCAGGAAAAACGTGCACCTCACTTACCCCTATTCACGTCAGCAGCATGGCTGTGGAAACTGTGAGCAATTTCAAACTCCTGGAAGAGTACATGTTGCACAAACTCTCATGGTGCCAGAACACAACCTCCACAGTCAGGAAAGCTCACTGACACCTCTACTTTCTGAGGCAGCTGAAGAGAGTTGTTCTGTGCTCATCAAAACTCACAACCTAGTACAGATGCACACTTGAATGCATCCTAACATGCTGTATTACTGCATGGTATGAAAACTACACTGCTGCAGGCATCCAGGCTCTACAATGGGTAGTTAAAGCTGCCCAGTACATCACTGTCACCTGCCTACCTGCCATCAAGCACGTGTACAAAGAAAAGTGCAGGGAACTGACCAGTAATATCATGCAGGATGCCACCCACACTGTTCCTGGACTGTTTGACCCATTCCTATGAGTCACATCCACACAAGAACCACCAGACTCAAAAGCAGTTGCATTGCACAAGCAGTGAGGCTGGTCAGCTCCTCCACCCATTAACCCACCCAATCACCACTGCATACACCTTACCTGGCATCACTTTATGTACATTCTGTGCAATCAGTCTATGTAGATAAATTATTTGTACCTTGTCTTTTTCAGGTTGCTTTTATGTTTATTGTGTTTTTTGTTTTTTTTTACTGTGTTCTTGATGCTTATGGTGTTTTTAATGCTGTATCAGATCCGGAGTAACAATCAATTTGTTCTGCTTTACACCCATGTACTGAAGAAGGACAATAAAATGTCTTCAATCTGTTATTTATAGCGATAGTAGGATGGTAGGCTGAGTAAAAGAAAAATCTCTGAATATTCTACAATATTTTGAATTTGATATTCTTGTATAGCAGAGATAGCATCAGTTTTGTATCAGTTTGATTGTGTAACCAGGCTCTGGATTATGAGTTTTATTTTAGTAGAATTTGTTTTATCTGTGGCAGGAGTGAGATGCAGTATGTTCCTCAGTTCAAGAATATTGGACTTGTCTTTATCAGGAGTGAGATGCTAGGATACATCATGTTGCCATCATCAAGCAGGGCTTTAAGAAGATAGTTGGGCATGACAAATGATCAGACTTATGTCACGTAGTGGTTTCCATTGCCCATCCCACCAACTAGCAGAAAGCATAACATAATTAACTACATAGGAATTATCCAATGCTCTTTTGCTTTCTGTTTGCCAGAGGGTCTGGAGTGCTAGATTTATGTACGTACATGAACATGTCATATCTATTTTGGTTTCAGCATATTGGTGTTTAGAGCTAATCACATTTCTACAATCGTAATCACAGTGGATTTACAAAACTTCTGAAGACAGCTGAATTACAGATCCATAACTGAAGCAGTCAAAAATAAATTGTTTGCATCTGATGCAAGTTTACAAAATAATCCATGACTTTATATTGAAGAAATTTTCCCTTGATGTATTGCAAGCAACAGCTGCATTATATAATATAGATTCTGTAAAGAACTGTTTGACAAAAATTGTTGACTGGGAGTACAAAACAATGAATTTCACTTATTGATGTTATGTATATGTGTGTCACCTAAAATAAGTTAATTGCTCATGTATATTTTCTTTAACAGGCAACATAAAGACATAGCATTGATGAATTTGGCCAATGTTTTACACCGGGCCCATTTCTCAGCAGATGCAGCCATATTGGTTCATGCAGCACTTGATGTATCTACTGACTTTCTTACAAGCCATTACACTCTGGGAAACATTTATGCTGTAAGTATGCTGATTTGACTTCCATTTATTTCAGATAGTTCTTTGCAGCACTTTTCTTTGATATATTGTCTAATATTACGAAAGCCTAGACATGATAAATCTTACTGCTGTCATATTGATCTTTTTCATTTTCATTGAAAATATTTGTATCTTTAGGTTTATTATGAAGTGTTCATGTCGTAATTCTGGTTGATTATGCACAACACAAATCATATTTGTTGTGTTACCACAAAACAGCTTTCAAAGTTCAAAATAAATTTATTATCAAAGTACATACATGTCAAAGTATATGCCATCATATACAAGCCTGAGATTCATTTTCTTGCAGGCATTCACAGTAAATACAAAGAAACACAATGTAAACTGCACACAACAAGATGAACAAACAACCAATGTGCTAAAGGCAACAAACTGCAAATATGAAAAGAAAAAAATAAGCAATAAATACCAAGAACTTGAGATGAAGAGTCCATGAAAGTCAGTCCATAGGTTTTAGGAACAGTTCAGTGCTGAGTTGAGTGAAGTTATTCCCTCTTTGTGTACTCTGTCGTTTGAAGTAGATCTTTTTTATGTTGTGTAGTTGTGGAAAGCCCTTTAGCATTTTTTTTTATAGCAGCAGAAATAATTTGGGACATCTGGAAAAGTAATTTGGAAAACTGTTTTTTGCACTTTCAAATGGGTTCACTTCTGTTACATCACAATTGAAAGTTAAGCAATCAGTGAAAAATAAGGGTAGGATGAAAGAAGAGGTAACATTTTTGTTAGTTTTGCTGGTTGAAGTTGATTTGTATACACCATGTCATAATGCAGATCCAGCCAGCAGTCAATGAAGCAAGAAAATGGAATTGAAGAAAATTGTTGCATTCTCTTCCACCAAGAATTGGTGGTCTTTTTTAGTTTGCCAAGTTCTGCTACTATTGGACTCGAGGATACAAAATATTAGGCGAGAAATTCAAATTTATCATATTAACAGATTTTTTATTTTTACTGGGCTTTCTATGAAAGTTACTTTACAAAGTTTGATGGAATGCAACACTGGTTGTGAAAGACATTTGAGAGTTGAATGGCTTTGAATTGTGTTGACGAAGAAACAGAGCATTTAACATTTATATTGGTCTCCATTCCATTTCTTAGACATTGAAAATAGGTATTTGTCTTTGAGGTTAGAGAAATCTTTGTCCCACATATTGAATGATACTCTGTTAAAATGAAAAAATATAGACAACTGTTCATTTTCTCAATCCCTGTTATCCCCCTCACAACCTCTGTCTCCCCCACAAATATGAGGTCCTCTAACAATTGAATAATACAAATATTTTTCAGAGCCACACAACTGAAGGTAATATGTACTATTACTTCCTTATATAATTGAAACTCTTGGAGCTCATAAATAACTTTCACGTTGGGCTTTATGTCGTCATTGACAAAGTTTTTCAAGCCAATGGTTTAGGTCCAGTCACCTTCAGCTACTTCATCAATAGTTGTCTTTCCATCATAAGGTTAGAAGTGGGCCTGATTGCACAATATTCAATTCCATTAAAAAGTCCTGAGCAAGAAGCAGCTCATGCCTGCAATATATAACTAATGTTCTGACAAGTAAACCTGTAATAAAAAAAAAGCTACAGATACTGGAAACCTTACATAAAAACAGAAAAGGCTGGGAAAAAGAGCAAGTTAACATTTCAACTCCAGACCCTTCATTAGAACTCAAAAATAGAGAAAATGCTGTGGTCCAGGTAGCACAGGAAGTGGGAGGGGTGATAGATACCCCCACGAATACCTTCTCTGCTACCAAGGCTTTCTCCCTCAATTTTAATGGAAGGTCCCAGAATTGAGTTTTTAACTGGTGCTTTTTCTATGGATGCTATTTGATCTGGATTTTTACAGAATTTTCTGTTTTCCCATAACATTCTGCCAACGACTGTTAAGTTGGTAACATTCAAGCTACAAAATTGTCTGCTGTTTGTCTTGAATGAGAGTCTACCACCTGTCCTTGACATTCAGTGACATTGCCAATGCAGGGCTTTGAAAAAGCCACATAACTAAAGTAATTAATATCTATAACATAGCTTACTATCACCAATTCAATGCCATTAGGGATAGAAAGACATTGAATTAGAGGTAGGATCCATGTCCCAAAATTGAATTTTAAAAACATGCTTATGAAATATATGGAAAATATCCATGGACAAAATAAGTTTCTGATGTGGATGCCATTTATATAACCACTGTCATGTCAACATTGTAACTGCTTAATGATTGTTCAGTTAGCTAATCGACAAGTGGAAGAACGTGCAGACAATGCAAATCTAGAAATCATGGAGAGAGGGAGAATTCTAAGTAAATTGTGATTTAAAAAAAAATTAAAAACAATATCAATTGTCTTTAATATCAAGAACAATCCAGAGAAATATGATATACTATAGCCAGGTGTCCTGGATCATCTTATTTCATTAGGCGATATGGGTATTGTTGGCAAGGCCAGCATTGATTGCCTGTTTCTTAATTCTCTTGATTAAATGGTAGTGAGCTGCTAAAATGAATTATTATAATCCTACTGATGAATATACTCTTAGAGAATTCCAGTACAGTGAAGGACAGTGATGTATTTCTGTGGGGATTATGTATAACTTGGTATGGCCTTGGGGGAGGGGTAGAAACATAGAAACATAGAAAATAGGTGCAGGAGTAGGCCATTCGGCCCTTCAAGCCAGCACCGCCATTCAGTTGGCTGATCATCCAACTCAGAACCCTGTTCCTGCCTTCTCTCCATACCCCTGATCCCTTTAGTCACAAGGGCCATATCTAACTCCCTCTTAAATATAGCCAGTGAACTGGCCTCAACTGTTTCCTGTGGCAGAGAATTCCACTGATTCACCACTCTCTGTGTGAAGAAGTTTTTCCTCATCTCGGTCCTAAAAGGCTTCCCCTTTATCCTCAAACTGTGACCCCTCATTCTGGACTTCCCCAACATCAGGAACAATCTTCCTACATCTAGCCTGTCCAGTCCCTTGAGAATTTTATACGTTTCAATAAGATCCCCCCTCAATCTTCTAAATTCCAGAGAGTATAAGCCTAGCCGAACCAGTCTTTCATCATATGAAAGTCCTGCCTTCCCAGGAATCAATCTGGTGAACCTTCTTTGTACTCCCTCTATGGCAAGAATGTCGTTCCTTAGATTAGGGGACCAAAACTGCACACAATACTCTAGGTGTGGTCTCACCAAGGCCTTGTACAACTGCAGTAGTACCTCCTTGCTCCTGTACTCGAATCCTCTTGCTGTGAATGCCAGCATACCATTCACCTTTTTCACCACCTGCTGTACCTGCATGCCCACTTTCAATGACTGGTGTACAATGACACCCAGGTCTCGTTGCACCTCCCCTTTTCCTAATCGGCCACCATTCAGATAATAATCTGTTTTCCTGTTCTTGCCACCAAAGTGGATAACTTCACATTTATCCACATTAAATTGCATCTGTCATGAATTTGCCCACTCACCTAACCTATCCAAGTCACCCTGCATCCTCTTAGCATCCTCCTCACTGCTAACACTGCCGCCCAGCTTCGTGTCATCCGCAAACTTGGAGATGCTGCATTTAATTCCCTCATGAAGTCATTAATATATATTGTAAACAACTGGGGTCCCAGCACTGAGCCTTGCGGTACCCCACTAGTCACTGCCTGCCATTCTGAAAAGGTCCCGTTTATTCCCATTCTTTGCTTCCTGTCGGCCAACCAATTCTCTATCCACATCAATACCTTACCCCCAATACCGTGTGCTTTAAGTTTGCACACTAATCTCCTGTGTGGGACCTTGTCAAAAGCCTTTTGAAAATCCAAATATACCACATCCACTGGTTCTCCCCTATCCACACTACTAGTTACATCCTCAAAAAATTCTATGAGATTCGTCAGACATGATTTTCCTTTCACAAATCCATGCTGACTTCGTCTGATGATTTCACCACTTTCCAAATGTGCTGTTATCACATCTTTGATAACTGACTCCGGCATTTTCCCCACCACCAATGTTGGGCTTACCGGTCTATAATTCCCCGGTTTCTCTCTCCCTCCTTTTTTAAAAAGCGGGGTTAAATTTGCCACCCTCTAATCCTCAGGAACTAATCCAGAATCTAAAGAGTTTTGAAAAATTATCACTGATGCATCCACTATTTCTTGTGCTTCTTCCTTAAGCACTCTGGGATGTGGGGAGAATCATTTGTAACAACTCCACAGAATTACAGTATGTCTCGTAAATGATACGCACTGTAGCCATGGGATACAAGTGGTGTATGGTTTTTCAGAAGGTCATAGAACATAGATATAAGCCCTTCAGCCAGACCAGTCCTTGCTGGCCAAGTTGTCCACCCAGCTAGTCCCAATTTCCTGTGTTAAGACCATAGCCCTGCGAACCCCACTTCCTTTGGCAGCTCATTCCGTATATTCACAACCCTCTCCATAAAAAAGTTGCCCTTTATGCCCTTATTAAATAATTTCCTCTTACTCTAAATCTATGCCCCGCTAGTTTTTGACACTTACTCTGAAATCTAACATATAGAGAGGGTTTGAGGAAACAGAAGCAGAATAAAGGGTGTAAAGGTAGTATAGTAGAAGGGATAAAGTGTGTGTACTTCAATGCAAGAAGCATCGGGAACAAAGGTGATGAACTGAGAGCTTGGATACATACATGGAATTATGATGTAGTGGCCATTACAGAGACTTAGCTGGCAACAGGGCAGGAATGGATTCCCAATATTCCTGGATTTCAGTGCTTTAAAAGGGATGGGGGGGAGGGGAGGAGGGGGTGGCATTACTGGTCAGGGATACTATTACAGCTACAAAAAGTGTGGGTAATGTAGCAGGATCCTCTTGAGTCAGTATGGGTGGAAGACAGGAACAGGAAGGGAGCAGTTACTCTATTGGGAGTATTCTATAGGCCCCCTGGTAGCAGCAGAGATACCAAGGAGCAGACTGGGAGGCAGATTTTGGAAAGGTGCAAAAATAACAGTGTTGTTATCATGGGTGACTTTAACTTCCCTAATATTGATTGGCACCTGATTAGTTCCAAGGGTTTGGACGGGGCAGAGTTTCTTAAGTGTGTCCAGGACGGATTCCTGTCACAGTATGTTGACAGGCCGACTAGGGGGAATGCCATACTAGATCTAATATTAGGTAATGAACCGGGTCAGGTCACAGATCTTTCAGTGGGTGAGCATCTGGGGGACAGTGACCACCACTCCCTGGCCTTTAGCATTATCATGGAGAAGGATAGAATCAGAGAGGACAGGAAAATTTTTAATTGGGGAAGGGCAGATTATGAGGCTATAAAGCTAGAACTTGCAGGTGTGAATTGGGATGATGTTTTTGCAGGGAAATGTACTATGGACATGTGGTCAATGTTTAGGGATCTCTTGCAGGATGTTAGAGATAAATTTGTCCCAGTGAGGAAGATAAAGGATGGTAGGGTGAAGGAACCATGGGTGACAAGGGAGGTGGAAAATCTAGTCAGGTGGAAGAAGGCAGCATACATGAGGTTTAGGAAGCAAGGATCAGATAGGTCTATTGAAGAATATAGGGTAGCAAGAAAGGAGCTCAAGAAAGGGCTAAGAAGAGCAAGAAGGGGACATGAGAAGGCCTTGGCGAGTAGGGTAAAGGAAAGCCCCAAGGCATTCTTCAATTATGTGAGGAACAAAAGGATGACAGGAGTGAAGGTAGGACCGATTAAAGATAAAGGTGGGAAGATGTGCCTGGAGGCTGTGGAAGTGAGCGAGGTCCTCAATGAATACTTCTGTTCGGTATTCACCAATGAGAGGGAACTTAATGAAGGTGAGGACAATATGAGTGAGGTTGATGTTCTGGAGCATGTTGATGTTAAGGGAGAGGAGGTGTTGGAGTTGTTAAAATACATTAGGACAGATAAGTCCCTGGGGCCTGACGGAATATTCTCCAGGCTGCTCCACGAAGCGAGGGAAGAGATTGCTGAGCCTCTGGCTAGGATCTTTATGTCCTCGTTGTCCACGGGAATGGTACCGGAGGATTGGAGGGAGGCGAATGTTGTTCCCTTGTTCAAAAAAGGTAGTAGGGATAATCCGGGTAATTATAGACCAGTGAGCCTTATGTCTGTGGTGGGAAAGCTGTCGGAAAAGATTCTTAGAGATAGGATCTATGGGCATTTAGAGAATCATGGTCTGATCAGGGACAGTCAGCATGGCTTTGTGAAGGGCAGATCGTGTCTAGCAAGCTTGATAGAGTTCTTTGAGGAGGTGACCAGGCATATAGATGAGGGTAGTGCAGTGGATGTGATCTATATGGATTTTAGTAAGGCATTTGACAAGGTTCCACACGGTAGGCTTATTCAGAAAGTCAGAAGGCATGGGATCCAGGGAAGTTTGGTCAGGTGGATTCAGAATTGGCTTGCCTGCAGAAGGCAGAGGGTCGTGGTGGAGGGGGTATATTCGGATTTGAGGATTGTGACTAGTGGTGTCCTACAAGGATCAGTTCTAGGACCTCTACTTTTCGTGATTTTTATTAATGACCTGGATGTAGGGGTAAAAGGGTGGGTTGGCAAGTTTGCAGACGACACAAAGGTTGGTGGTGTTGTAGATAGTGTAGGGGATTGTCAAAGATTGCAGAGAGACATAGATAGGATACAGAACTGGGCTGAGAAGTGGCAGATGGAGTTCAACCCGGAGAAGTGTGAGGTGGTACAATTTGGAAGGCCAAACTCCAAGGCAGAGTACGAAGTAAATGGCAGGATACTTGGTAGTGTGGAGGAGCAGAGGGATCTGGGGATACATGTCCACAGATCCCTGAAAGTTGCCTCACAGGTAGATAGGGTAGTTAAGGCTTATGGGGTGTTAGCTTTTTTAAGTCGAGGGATAGAGTTTAAGAGTCACGAGGTAATGATGCAGCTCTATAAAACTCTGGTTAGGCCACACTTGGAGTACTGTGTCCATTTCTGGTCGCCTCACTATAGGAAGGATGTGGAAGCATTGGAAAGGGTACAGAGGAAATTTACCAGGATGTTGCCTAGTTTAGAGCGTATGGATTATGATCAGAGATTAAGGGAGCTAGGGCTTTACTCTTTGGAGAGAAGGATGATGAGAGGAGACATGATAGAGGTGTACAAGATATTAAAAGGAATAGATAGAGTGGATAGCCAGCACCTCTTCCCCAGGGCACCACTGTTTAATACAAGGGGACATGGCTTTAAGGTAAGGGGTGGGAAGTTCAAGGGGGATATTAGAGGAAGGTTTTTTACTCAGAGAGTGGTTGATGCGTGGAATGCGCTCCCGGAGTCAGTGGTGAAGGCAGACACACTAGTGAAATTTAAGAGACTACTGGACAGGTATATGGAGGAATTTAAGGTGGGGGGTTATATGGGAGGCAGGGTTTGAGAGTCAGCACAACATTGTGGGCCGAAGGGCCTGTACTGTGCTGTACTATTCTATGTCTGTGTCTATAAGACTGTTGGCATCCAATTTATCTATTCCTCTCATAATTTTAGAAATTTATTCTCCTACGTTCTAAGGGATAAAGACTTTGCCTGGCCACCTCCCGCTATAACTCAGGCCCTCTTAGTCCTGGCAATATCTTCTTACTCTGTTCTTCATTCTTTCCAGTTTAACCATGCCTTTTACATCAAAGGGTAAACAAAGCTGTACAGTACTCAGAAGTGTTTGAGATTGCTTGTTTTAAATATTGAAACTGTTTCGCTTTGAATGAAATCTGAAATTTGTATTCTTCTCTTTTAGATGTTGGGAGAGTATAACCATTCGGTATTGTGTTATGATCAGGCATTGCTTATACGGCCTGGCTTTGAACATGCACTGAAAAGGAAGCATGCTGTCTTGTGTCAGCAGAAGCTGGAGCAAAAATTGGAGGCACAGCACAGGTATGGTATGGAGGAGAAGTACACATTTAAATTGTTCTCACTATAAAGTATAACAGGCACTCTTCTGATGAGCATTTCTGTTCATTCCAAACTCCTCTGGATCCATTTGCCTCTCTTTTCCTAGACCATTGGCTCTATTATTCTCAAAGTATTTGTCCAGTTTTCTTTAAAGGCTACTGCTGAAGATTTTTAACTCTTTGAAATGTTGTTACTGCAATCACTATTGTCGTTTTTGTAGAGGAATACAATTCTATAGTTCACGTAGCTAATTCCAATTGATAAACTTTTGTTCCTTTCTGACAATAGTATTATTATTTCCATGAAAATTGTAGGGCAAAAGCATTGTTTCCAGTCCCGTGGAAATAATCATGTTAAAAGTTGTAATTTCAAATGTTAAATTCACACATTTGTTAAAGTCCCACCTTTACTGCATTTATACTATTATTTGCCTTTGCATATTAGATCTATTACATTGTTTCGTATATTTAGATCATTGCAGCGGACGTTAAATGAACTGAAGGAATACCAGAGGCAGCATGATAATTATTTGAGACAACAGGAGTTGTTGGAGAAGCACAAAGTCATGCAAGATGAGCAGCTGCTGAGAAACATAATCCATGAAACGCAAATGGCAAAAGAGACTCAGCTAGGTAAAATCAATCATTTTTTGCACAGTGCAACGTTTTTGTGAATTGCATGCTATCAGACACCAGCAATCAACAAATCTATATGGGAAAATCGTTTTCTGAGCAATATTTTTAATTCCTTTCCTGGAATGTGGTCATGATCGACAAGACTAGCCATTATTGTCTTGAAAGGGTGGTGGTGAGCACCATCATAAAGCTCAACAGTCTTCCAGCAGGGTATTTTCACATTGACAAGTCAATGTTCATGCCATCAGGTTGGAGGCTACCCAGACGGAATATAAGGTGTTGTTCCTCCAACCTGAGTGTGGCTTCATCTTCGCAGTAGAGGAGGCCGTGGATAGACATATCAGAATGGGAATGGGACGTGGAATTAAAATATGTGGTCACTGGGAGATCCTGCTTTCTCTGGCGGACAGAGCGTAGGTGTTCAGCGAAATTATCTCCCAGTCTGCGTCGGGTCTCGCCAATATATAGGAGGCCACATCGGGAGCACCGGACGCAGTATATCACCCCAGCCAACTCACAGGTGAAGTGTCGCTTCACCTGGAAGGACTGCCTGGGGCCCTGAATGGTGGTAAGGGAGGAAGTGTAAAGGCATGTGTTCTCAAACTTCCGCTAATGCCCCACCTCCCTCTCGTACCCCATCCGTTATTTATTTACATACACACATTCTTTCTCTCTCTCTCTCTCTCCTTTTTCTCCCTCTGTCCCTCTGACTATACCCCTTGCCCATCCTCTGGGCTTCCCCCTCCCCCTTTTCTTTCTCCCTCGGCCTCCTGTTCCATGATCCTCTCGTATCCCTTTTGCCAATCACCTGTCCAGCTCTTGGCTCCATCCCTCCCCCTCCTGTCTTCTCCTATCATTTTGGATCCCCCCCCTCCCCCTCCCATTTTCAAATCTCTTACTAGCTCTTCTTTCAGTTAGTCCTGGCGAAGGGTCTCGGTCCAAAACGTCGACTGTACCTCTTCCTGTAGATGCTGCCTGGCCTGCTGTGTTCAACAGCAACTTTGATGTGTGTTGCATTTTTTTTTTAACTTGCTTTCAGGCTACCTTCTTTAAGTGCTTTCAGGTACAAACTGTAGAACAACTTTTATAATTATCAGCTCCCTATAGTTAGGTTGCTCTTATAGAGGAAAACATTTCAGACTTAATAGAGGGGCCAAATTTATACAAAGGAACATCTAGAAGCACTTTGAATTCTTGAATTGACTTTTGGAATAACTTCAAAGTATAATGTCATTTGTACTAATTAACTTTAGTGGTTAATAATGTACTACAGCAAAAAAATAATTTTTATATCTTTGAATACATTCAAATTCATCTATTTATCATATTGCTTTGTCATTATAGGTAATGAATTAGTTGCCTAATTTCCAAACAAGATATGAACAATATAGATTGTAAAATGTGCAAAATAGAATCTATGAAACATTAGAAACATAAGATAAGCAAAAGTATTCAGTGGTTAAATTATGTCCAATTGTATGTTTTAATTTTCTAGGTAACCATCAGATTTGTCGTTGGATTAACAAACAACAAATTTTATACTGTCAATGGGATCGTCCTGTGCGCTACACACGAGGAGACCTATTTGACACAGTTGAGCATGTACAGGTATAAAATGAAAATATGAGCAATTTAAGGAATACATAGTTGACCTAATTTACGAGACTACCTTGCTTATTCCTTGAGATGTGTTCCCAGGTACAAGAACCTTCATGAAATTGGTGCTAAAAGGGTCACTCTAGTATTTTATATAGTGATGTGTTATTGATGGTGGTGCTATACTGGGAACTTGGCAAACTCTTACCTCTCCCTGCTATAATGAATGGTACCATGATTTGGTGGTGAGACAGGTAATACACAGGCCAGGTGAGTAGTGCAGCCACTCAACACTGAGGTGGAGCTCAGGTATGCACCTTGGCTGGCATGGTGTGTGAGCAATTGCTGGGAAATGGGGAGCACCTGCTTAATTTTTTTTAACATACTGCCTGGATCATGAGGACTTTTTCATCAACTGTTGAATGTTATGGAAGCTGCTGCCTCTGACTCTCATTGTTGAACTGCACAGCTTTCCACAGCCCTGACATTTCTCTGTTTCAACAATGGGCAGCAACTTCTGTAGTTTAAACTTTGCACTCTCGGTAAAAAGTCATTCTGCTAAAAACATTTGGGAACTAGCCTGCAAAGTACTCAGGACATCTTCGAGGAGTGGTGTCTCAGAAAGGCAACATCTATTATTAAGAACCTCCAGCACACAGGTCATGCCCTTTTCTCGCTGTTACCATCAGGTAGGAGGTACAGAAGCCTGAAGGCACACACTCAGTGATTCAGGTACAGCTTCTTCCCCTCTGCCATCAGATTCCTAAATGGACATTGAACTTGTGAACACTACCACATTTTTTTAATATATTATTTCTATTTTTGCATGGTTTTAATCTATTCCATATACATATACTGTAATTGATTTACTTAATATATTTTATCATCTTCTCTATTATGTATTGCATTGTTGTGCTGCTGTTAAGTTAACAAATTTCACGACACATGCCAGTGATAATAAACCTGATTCTGATCTATTGTAGCCTTCGTAGCCTTCAATATTTCTGCCCTTTGTCACAGAGACTCTTCATTTGAATCCCATCAGTTAGGTTTCTATTTCTCTAATGTGTTGGACACGTGGCCAAGTGGTTAAGGCGTTCGTCTAGTTACCTCAAGGTCGCTAGTTCAAGCCTCAGCTATGGCAGCATGTTTGTGCCCTTGAGCAAGGCACTTAATCACACATTGCTCTAGTCTGTGCGAGGAGTGGCACCCCACACAGACTTGCAAACTGTGCCTTGTAAGGCATGAAAATGCCCGACGCAGGCCTCTCATGGTCTGAGTCGCCGTTCCCTCCCTCCCCTTCTCTAATAAGATGGCTCTTAATAAAGTAATTAATTATATCCCATGTGATGTAAAAGGTCTTATCCAACTAAACCAGAACACTGCTTTTGCCAATATATTCCCCCTTGCACCGATTTTTAACTGCATGGAACTTTATTTGCCTGTCTCTAATTTTTTTTTTCATCTCCTCTTAGCCAGAGGATCATTGACTCCTCTCTCTCCATTCCTTTGCTGTTACTGGTATTTCTTTGTTCTCATTTTTGTTTCTTTGTTCTAACTTTGCTCCTCATCCCTTATCTGTATCTGTGTTATCCATACAGCAACATCTGAAAACAACAACATTTTTTGACATATGTATTAACTGTCCCTCACCATCATCTCTCAAAAATTCCACTATCCCTAAGTAGTCGAATTGTTTTTCTAGCATCTAGGAGAACAAGAAGTAATTTTCTACAAGCAAATATTGAGACCACAGAAGCCATAGTCTTTGGTTTCACCACAAAACTGTATCCTAGCAAGTGTTTCAGTGTCTGTATCTGAGCATTGTCTGAAATTACCACATTTTTTCACCTTAGTGTATTGATCCCAAAATGACCCTCAGGGCATGTATTAGTTCCCAGAGGAACATTATTTCTTTTTTCACCTTTGTTACACTAGCTTGACTTCAGGATGCCTCAGCTCCAGCTCATCTGACGGTGAGGTACTCATTCTTTTTATCATAACCATATAACAACTGCAGCACGGAAACAAGCCATCTCGGTCCTTCTAGTCCGTGCCGAACTCCTACTCTCACCTAGTCCCACCGACCTGCACTCGGTCCATAACCCTCCATTCCCTTCCTGTCCATATATCTATCCAATTTAACTTTAAACGTCAACATCGAACCTGCCTCAACCACTTCTGCTGGAAGCTCGTTTCACACAGCTACCACTCTCTGAGTAAAAAAGTCCCCCCTCATGTTACCCCTAAACTTTTGCCCTTTAACTCTCAACTGAAGTCCTCTCGTTTGAATCTCCCCCACTCTCAATGGAAAAAGCCTATCCACGTTAACTCTATCAATCCCCCTCATCAAGGTGATAAACACCTCTATCAAGTCCCCTCTCAACCTTCTACGCTCCAAAGAATAAAGACCTAACTTGTTCAACCTTTCTTTGTAACTTAGGAGATGAAACCCAGGCAACATTTTAGTAAACCTCCTCTGTACTCTCTCAATTTTATTGACATCTTTCCTATAATTCGGTGACCAGAACTGTACGCAATACTCCAAATTTGGCCTAACCAATGCTTTGTACAATTTCAACATTACATCCCAACTCCTATACTCAATGCTCTGATTAATAAAGGCCAGCATACCAAAAGCTTTCTTCATCACCCTATCCACATGAGATTCTACCTTCAGGGAACTATGCACCATTATTCCTAGATCCCTCTGTTCTACAGCATTCTTCAATGCCCTACCATTTACCATGTATGTCCTATTTTGATTAGTCCTACCAAAATGTAGCACCTCATATTTTTCAGCATTAAACTCCATCTGCCATCTTTCAGCCCACTCTTCTAACTGGCCTAGCTTCTGCAAGCTTTGAAAACCTACTTCATTATCCACAACGCTACCTATCTTAGTATCATCTGCATACTTACTAATCCAATTTACCACCCCATCATCCAGATCATTAATATATATGACAAACAACATTGGACCCAGTACAGATCCCTGAGGCACACCGCTGCACACCATCCTCCAATCTGACACACAGTTATCCACCACTACTCTCTGGCGTCTCCCATCCAGCCACTGCTGAATCCATTTTACTACTTCGATATTAATTGAACCTTCCTAACTAACCTTCCGTGTGGAATCTTGTCAAAAGCCTTACTGAAGCCCATATAGACAACATCTACCGCTTTACCCTCGTCAACTTTCCTAGTAACCTCATCAAAAAATTCAATAAGATTTGTCAAACATGACCTTCCACGCACAAATCCATGTTGACTGTTCCTAATCAGACCCTGTCTATCTGGATAATTACATATACCATCTCTAAGAATACTTTCCATCAATTTACCCACCACTGACGTCAAACTCACAGGCCGATAATTGCTAGGTTTACTCTTAGAACCCTTTTTAAACAATGGAACCACATGAGCAATACACCAATCCTCCGGCACCATCCCCGTTTTTAATGACATTTCAAATTTTTCTGTCAGAGCCCCTGCTATTTCCACACTAACTTCCCTCAAGGTCCTAGGGAATATCTTGTCCGGACCCGGAGACTTAGCCACTTTTATATTCCTTAAAAGCGGCAGTACTTCCTCTTCTTTAATCATCATACTTTCCATAACTACCCTTCTTGTTTCCTTTACCTTACACAATTCAATATCCTTCTCCTTAGTGAATACCGAAGAAAAGAAATTGTTCAAAATCTCCCCCATCTCTTTTGGCTCCGCACATAGCCGTCCACTCTGATTCTCTAAGGGACCAATTTTATTCCTCACTATCCTTTTGCTATTTATATAACTGTAGAAACCCTTCGGATTTATTTTCACCTTACTTGCTAAAGCTGCCTCGTATCTTCTTTTAGCTTTTCTAATTTCTTTCTTAAGATTCCTTTTACATTCTTTATATTCCTCAAGCACCTCATTAACTCCAAGCTGCCTATATTTATTGTAAATCCCTCTCTTTTTCTGAACCAAGTTTCCTATATCCCTTGAAAACCACGGCTCTCTCAAACTTTTAACCTTCCCTTTCAACCTAACAGGAACATAAAGATCCTGTACCCTCAAAATTTCACCTTTAAATGACCTCCATTTCTCTATTACATCCTTCCCATAAAACAAATTGTCCCAATCCACTCCTCCTAAATCCCTTTGCATCTCCTCAAAGTTAGCCTTTCTCCAATCAAAAATTGCAACCCTGGGTCCAGTCCTATCCTTCTCCATAATTATATTGAAACTAATGGTAGTGTGATCACTGGACCCGAAGTGCTCCCCAACAAATACCTCCGTCACCTGCCCTATCTCATTCCCTAACAGGAGATCCAACACTGCCCCTTCTCTAGTTGGTACCTCTATGTATTGCTGCAAAAAACTATCTTGCACACATTTGACAAACTCCAAACCATCCAGCCCTTTTACCAATGGGCTTCCCAGTCTATGTGTGGAAAATTAAAATCTTCCACAATCACAACCTTGTGCTTACTACAAATATCTGCTATCTCCTGACAAATTTGCTCCTCCAATTCTCGCTCCCCATTAGGTGGTCTATAATACACCCCTATAAGCGTCACTACACCTTTCCTATTCCTCAATTCCACCCAAATAGCCTCCTTGGACAAGTCCACTAATCTATCCTGCCAGAGGACCGCTGTTATATTTTCTCTGACAAGCAATGCAGCACCTCCCCCTCTTGCCCCTCCTATTCTATCACACATTATTCTGGACTTCTGTTATTCCAGACCTCCAAGTCTATTTCTACCATTAAAATGATGCTCCAATCTTGTGGGTTTTGCCAAACCTTTGGTCACTACGTGGTCTGGTGTTTAGGTTTATTTCAAAATTCTGTTATAAAGTAACTTAAGCTGTTTCCCGCTCTTAAACATGCTCTCAATACTTATTTAGTTGTTTTTGTTGTTTTAGTATATTTGTGCACTGTAATTTGTCATTCTTGAGATTTGATTCATTATGAATTGTCCTAAAACTGACCCACAGAATGCTTTAATTGCACTTTAACAGCATCAACGAAAAAATAGACTAGACTAGATCAAAATTCTTGTTAAATAGTGTTAATGCTGGATGCATGGCGGTTGGATTTTGGCAACATATAACTGAGTCAGTAATTGCTTATCTAAAATGTAAAGACTGCTAGATGGTGTATTAAGCTGATGTATTAATTTAAAAATTTTGAAAGTAGACATTTAAAACTCAGTTTATAGATATCATTAATGGTTTGGAGGTTTGCAAGTATGGAAAGTATTAATAGCGCTCATGGTCAAGTTTTTTTTTTGAGTCATACATAGTGACTGAAACTTAATGGTAACCGCTATATTCACGTAAAGATTTTGTCTTTTTTTCAGTGATTTGTAAATTAATTTCTCTTCCCTTTGCATTACTCATAGTATGCATAAATTCCTAATCAGGACTCAGTTTCATAACTCATTCCAATAGATTCCCCACCTTATTTTCAAATTTTGGAATATTGCATTACTTCAATATTCTTGTTTTAGTATAAGTAGTAAAACAGCACATATTTCCTCTTCTTTAGTTTGGTGATGATAGTTCTACCTCCAGTATGATGCCTGTTGAAATGAGATTTGCAACAAATACGACATGGAGCAGCCTGAGTCAACAGTATCCATCACTACCAGCAAGTCGATCTGTGCTAAACATATGGGGAAAGGATCTCTCAAATTATAGTGTAAGTATATGTGGGGGAAACATGGGACCATAGGTGTGGTCATCTTTACTCTCTCCCTATGTCAAGTACTTGTGTCGATGGTGTACCTGATTTGAAGAAAAAAATAGTCCTAACCAAAAAACTTACTACTAATTTGTAATACATTTTATATGTTTTTGATTTAATTCAAATAAATTCTTTTACTAATACTGTAATCTGAATTACTTTCTCTAATCTGTTGTAGATTTTACTATTTATTATCCAAGCTACAGATTAGTTTTTTTAAAAAATACTTGAAACGAATTGTTGAAACGAATACTTGAAACAAATTGTTTTGGCTTCAACCTCATGAGGGTTGGCATACAACAGCAGTGGGTCTGTTTTCCTTTTGATATATGGTTCTCTGCTTTAGTATAATCAGCACAAATGACTCATCATGGTCTTTTTTTTATATGAACTCCAAGGCAAGGAACTGCTTTCAAGCGCACTGCTGTGCAGAAAAATAGGGCATTTTCAGTATTTCTGATGTCTGTTGTGCAGCAGATTTTATTTTTCCTTTTTTTTTTGTATTCATCGAGGCAGTTGAAAAGAGTCTCCCCAGCTTGCCCTGATGTATCTTAATTCAGCCTTTTACAAAGTAGTCAAGCTTAAGCAGATTGTATATATACTCGTATTCTGTAAAATGGGGAGAGCAGGGAAAAATAACTTGCTCGTGAAGGTTAAGTAGGCTTTCACTTTGTGCAGAAATTATAGAAAATAATGCTTTGAGTTCAGGTATTTTTCTTCTGAATATAAATTCAGAAAAAAAACAACAAATACAGACGAAATTGCAAATCAAATGCCATGTTAAATAATGCATTATTTGTATGTTGTTGGCACAGGATGTACTATGGCCTAAAAGATCAGATTGTATGCAAACTTATCCTACTCTTCCCACTGCAGCTGATCTACCAACATACTTTCTACCTCCGGAATATAAAGGTTTTAGGTAAGTATTGTGATGCTGTTGCTTTGAAAATGGTATTTTGCAAAATAATGAGGTTGCAAGTTATCGAAAGTTACTAAAGAATAGCGACTCAGGAACAATATAATACAAAGTATTGCAGGTTTATTTTCTAGGAAGCTTATAGACATAATTTTATATCAGTAAATGTTTTTGAATACTGTATGTTATAAGGTAATAAACATTTGAGTAGTTGTCAATTAATTCTAAAATGTGTGATTAATACATATCTTTTTTACGCTTTCTTTAGAAAATTTTCAAAGGTCTAAAATCTCAGCGATATCTTCCAGATGCCCCAGATAGTGCTGGCATTTAGCTACCTTGTGTCATGTAGAATAATATTTTACAAGTTTGGGTGATTATATTGCTTATACAAACTGATTTTTTTTGCATTGATGTCTAAGTTACTTGAAATAAATTTGTTTTTTTTTCTGATAAATTTAATCTGTTCCATTAAACTTTCCAGCTAGTAATGTTGAGATTAATTATATTTTCTTCCAGTGTCCAATCACTTTTGATAGCTTCAAATGACCAGGAGAGAGAGGTGACTGATCACCCTCCAGACTGTTCTTCAATTGTAGATAGCCGCAATAATGAAAAACTCCATCAGATAGTGAAAGAATTGGAAAACAGATCAGATTTGAAATCTGAAGAACCAGACTACTATGCCAAGCAGGTAATCTCAGCTAAGCACCACATTGTGGATATAAGTCTGAAATAAAACCAGAAAATGTTAAAATGCCCTCGGAGGTCATGTCTGTAAAAACTAAAACAGAATTAATGTTTTGACTGAAAGCTCTTTGACCTGAAACACAGATCTCTCTTACCACTGATGCTATCTCACCCTGTTGTGTGCTTCTTGCATTTTCTGTTTTTTGACATGATATTTTTGTTCCAAACAAAAGTGGAAATAGAGTCTTTTTCAGTTACTTTATGTTCTAAACTACCATTACGGAAAAGTTATCAATGCTAAGGCATGTAGTTATATTGAAATAACATGTTGTTACCAATCCTTCAATTTAAAAAAAAATGAGTTAATTCTCAATTGAGTCACTTTTGTGCAAGCTAAGATGGCCTGATTAGCTGTTGGACAAAAACTTAATGGTTGCAAGTTCCAATCTGATTGAACAGTATGAAACTGAAGTCAGTGAGTTTGAATTGGTGGTATGATAGTGAACCACTGAATATGAATTAGGAATAAGAAAACTTGATAAAGAAAACTAATAATTTTATTATAACCTGCTTTAACATATTTAAGGGTTCTGTTCCATTTCTGTTTCATACCATTGTCACCTATTAGCATGTTTTGCTGACGTTTCTCAGATGTGTTGCGGTTCCAGACAGGCAGTACAGACCAAATTTATAGAGTTCCTCTTCATCTTAAAATTAGTTTCTAGTAAGTTAATAGTATCTACTTAACATGGATTGATGAACAAAACAGTCACCAACTGTAAAAATATTTCATATTTCCAGTTTATTAATTTGGTATTAAGTAGTTCACCTTTATAAAATTTCATCTGTCAAATATTTTACTTCATATATTTACCATAGATATTTCAAATTGATTGAGATATGTTGCACTGTGCTGAATGACAATGCCACAGTTTAAACTACAAAGCATTCAATGTGCAAATGGTGTACAATGTATTTCTATAGGACACACTTCTTGCAGTTATGATTGTAACCGTGCAATTGCTTTTATTTGAATAGGCTCTGTTCTCTCATTTAAATATTATTGAGAATGAAATTGGAAAAGTGATTTCACAGGCTATTGAAAAGGTGAGCAAATAGTTGTTATTTTGGTTTAGAGCTGATAAAAAGTCCATTCTTCAGTATTTTTCTCTTTCTGGCTGAACATTTTTGGTAGAAATATGTAGAATATGATCATTTGTTCACAATGCTAATTATTAGCCTGTAGCGATGTGCTACACACAGGCTAGCATAACCACGCGGAGTCGGTGAGTTAGAGTTGCGATGAAAGAGGATTTATTCAAACTTCGCGGCCCGCTTTAAAGCCTTCCCGTTCCCGCCCTCCCTGGGCGGGACTACTGTGGGGAATGTATATTCCCAGACCCTTTCTGCACGCGGGATTTTCCTCCTGCTGGTGAAGATGGCCTGGCGCTCTTTTTGCTGCCGGCCCTCTGCCTGCGCGCGCTGTTGTGAGCCGGTTCGTGGGTGCCAGAAAGTGGGTCGCCACATAACCCCCCCCCCCAGAACCGGCGATACCTCCCCCAATGTCCACAGTCTGGATCGGCCTCTGTTTGGGAGGTCTGCCCCGCACCGCGGTGCCTGAGCCCGGACCGGCTGCGCCAAGTCCACATGGGCCGGTTTGAGTCGGTCCACCATGAAAACTTCCTCTCTCCCCCCAATGTCCAGCACGAACGTGGACCCGTTTTTCCTGATCACCTTAAACGGTCCCTCATAGGGCCGCTGTAGCGGTGCCCGGTGTCCACCCCGTCGTACAAAAAGAAACTTACAGTTCTGCAGGTCTTTGGGTATGCAGGTTGGGCTCTGTCCGTGCTGTGAAGTGGGTATGGGGGCCAGGTTACCAAGCCTCTCTCGTAGTCTGTCCAGGACTGCTGTGGGTTCTTCCTCTTGCCCCCTTGGGGCTGGTGTGAACTCTCCTGGGACGACCAGGGGCGCGCCGTACACCAACTCGGCCGACGAGGTGTGTAGATCCTCCTTGAGCGCCGTGCGGATTCCGAGCAGGACCCAGGGAAGTTCGTCCACCCAGTTAGGCCCCTCCAGGCGGGCCATGAGAGCCGATTTCAGGTGACGGTGGAAGTGCTCCACTAGTCCGTTCGACTGTGGCTGGTATCAGTTGTGTGGTGTAGCTGTGTTCCTAAAAGGCTGGCTATAGCCGACCACAGGCTGGAGGTGAACTGGGCGCCCCTGTCGGAGGTAATGTGGGCCAGTACCCCAAAGCGTGCTACCCAGGTTGCGATCAGTGCTCGGGCGCAGGATTCGGAGGTGGTGTCGCTGAGCGGGACTGCCTCTAGCCAACTGGTGAACCGGTCTATCATAGTTAGGAGGTACCGCGCTCCTCGTGACACTGGCAGGGGCCCCACAATATCCACATGGATGTGGTCGAACCTCCGGCGGGTGGGTTCGAACCGCTGCGGCGGAGCCTTGGTGTGCCGCTGCACCTTGGCCGTTTGGCACTGCGTGCACGTTTTGGCCCATTCACTGACCTGCTTACGAAGTCCATGCCACATGAACCTGTTGGAGACCAGCCGGACGGTTGTCCTGATGGAGGGGTGCGCTAAGCTGTGAATGGACTCAAAAACCCGCCGGCGCCAGGCTGCTGGGACGACGGGGCGGGGTTGGCCGGTAGCTACGTCACATAGTAGGGTCCTCTCACCTGGGCCTACGGGGAGGTCTTGAAGCTGTAAACCGGAGACTGCAGTCCTGTAACTGGGGATCTCAGCGTCTGCCTGCTGTGCCTCTGCCAGCGCTGCATAGTCCACCCCCTGGGACAGGGCCTGTATGGTAGGTCTGGAAAGTGCGTCCGCCACGACGTTGTTCTTTCCAGAGACATGCCGGATGTCCATCGTGTACTCGGAGATGTAGGACAGATGTCGCTGCTGGCGGGACGACCAGGGGTCGGACACCTTAGTGAACGCAAAGGTAAGCGGTTTGTGGTCTGTGAACACAGTGAAGGGCCTACCTTCTAAGAAGTACCTGAAATGCCGGATTGCCAGGTATAGTGCCAATAGCTCCCGGTCGAAAGCACTGTATTTGAGTTCGGGTGGTCGTAGGTGTTTGCTGAAGAACGCCAGGGGTTGCCAGCGACCCTCGATGAGTTGTTCCAGCACGCCACCGACTGCTGTGTTGGATGCATCCACCGTGAGGGCAGTAGGAACATCCGTTCTAGGGTGCACTAGCATCGTGGCGTTTGCCAAGGCTTCTTTGGTTTTAACGAAAGCGGTTGCGGCCTCTTCGTCCCAGGTAATGTCCTTGCCCTTACCCAACATCAGGGTGAACAGGGGGCGCATGGTTCGGGCTGCTGAGGGGAGGAAACGGTGGTAAAAATTCACCATACCCACGAATTCCTGCAAGCCTTTGATTGTGTTGGGTCGGGGGAAGTGGTGGACCGCGTCTACCTTGGCGGGCAGCGGGGTTGCCCCGTCTTTAGTAATCCTGTGGCCCAGGAAGTCGATGGTGTCGAGTCCGAATTGGCATTTGGCTGGATTTATTGTAAGGCCGAATTCACTCAGGCGGGAGTAGAGCTGGCAGAGGTGGGACAGATGCTCCTGCCGACTACTGCTGGTTATGAGGATGTCGTCCAAATAGATGAATGCAAAGTCCAGGTCGCATCCCACCGCGTCCATTAGCCGCTGGAAAGTCTGTGCAGCATTCTTTAGACCAAATGGCATTCGGAGGAATTCGAAAAGTCCGAACGGGGTGATAAGTGCTGTTTTGGGGATGTCGTCCGGATGTACAGGGATTTGATGGTATCCCCGGACGAGGTCTACCTTGGAAAAGATCCTTGCGCCGTGTAGGTTTGCTGCGAAGTCTTGAATGTGCGGCACAGGGTAGCGGTCTGGCGTTGTAGCCTCGTTCAGTCTGCGGTAGTCACCGCATGGTCTCCAGCCCCCCGTTGCCTTGGGCACCATGTGAAGGGGGGAGGCCCATGGGCTGTCGGACCGTCGTATGATCCCTAATTCCTCCATCTTCTTGAACTCCTCCTTGGCCAGTCGGAGCTTGTCCGGGGGAAGCCTTCGAGCACGGGCGTGGAGGGGTGGTCCCTGGGTCGGGATGTGGTGCTGTACTCCGTGTCTGGGCATGGCTGCCGTGAACTGCGGTGTCAGTACTGATGGGAAATCCGCCAGGACCCTGGTGAATTCATCGTCGGACAGCGTGATGGAGTCCAGGTGTGGGGCTGGCAACTGTGCTTCATCCAGGGAGAACGTTTGAAAAGTCTTGGCGTGGACTAATCGCTTCCCTTGCAAGTCGACCAGCAGGCTGTGGGCTTGTAGAAAATCTGCCCCCAGCAGTGGTTGGGCCACGGCGGCCAGTGTGAAGTCCCACGTGAACCGGCTGGAGCTAAACTGTAACCGCACCGTGCGGGTGCCGTAGGTTCGTATTGTGGTGCCATTAGCGGCCCTCAGGGTGGATCCCGGTTCTCTGTTGCGGGTGTCGTAACTCGTTGGAGGTAAGACGCTGATCTCCGCTCCGGTATCGACCAAAACGCGGCGTCCCGACTGCTTGTCCCAGACATACAGGAGGCTGCCCTGATGGCCAGCCGCTGTAGCGATCGGCAGTGGCTGGGCCTTGGCGTTTCCCGGGAATTTGCAGGGCGGTCTGCAGCGGCGGGCCTCTGTGCCCCACCGCTGGTGGTAGAAACACCATTGTTCGTTGGGCTCCTCACTCCTGTCGCCGGGTTTTGTAGGCTCTGCTGCCGGGCCTGGTCTGGTCAGTCGTTGGGCACGCGGCTTGGTGATCTGTGCGACGGATGCCCCTCTCTCTTTCCTGGCATTCCACAGCACATCTGCTCGGGCCTCCACCTCCCGGGGGTTGCTGAAATCTGCGTCGGACAGCAGCAGGCATATGTCCTCAGGCACTTGCTCTAGGAACGCCTGCTCAAACATGAGGCAGGGTTTGTGCCCTTCAGCCAGGGCCAGCATCTCGTTCATTAATGCTGACGGCGGCCTGTCTCCCAAACCATCCAGGTGCATTAAGCGGCGTGCTCGTTTGCACCGTGAGAGTCCGAAAGTCCTTATGAGCCGGGCTTTGAATGCTGTGTATTTGCCGTCCTCCGGGGGCGACTGTATAAACTCCTCAACTTGTGCAGCAGTCTCCTGGTCGAGGGAGCTCAGCACGTAGTAGTAGCGAGTGGACTCCGAGGTTATCTGCCGAATGTGGAATTGTGCTTCTGCTTGTTCGAACCATAATTGGGGTTGCAGCGTCCAGAAGCTTGGCAGTTTTAACGAAACTGCATGAACAGATGCAGCGTCGGTCATCTCTGGTCCAAATATCGTTTGGGCCGTTGGGGTCACCAATTGTAGCGATGTGCTACACACAGCGCTAGAATAACCACACGGAGTCGGTGAGTTAGAGTTGCGATGAAAGAGATTTATTCAAACTTCGCGGCCTGCTTTAAAGCCTTCCAGTTCCCGCCCTCCCTGGGCGGGACTACTGTGGGGAATGTATATTCCCAGACCCTTTCTGCGGGTGGGATTTTCCCCCTGCTGGTGAAGATGGCCTGGCGCCCTTTTTGCTGCCGGCCCTCTGCCTGCGCGCGCTGTTGTGAGCCGGTTCGTGTGTGCCAGAAAGTGGGTCGCCACAAGCCAAACAAAATTTTACACAGTTCTGTTTAATTCCATAAAAACGTCTTTTTTTTGTAAAAATTGATGTTTCACTTTAGATGTAGTTAAAAAAGGAACATAAAAAATACTAAGGATGGTATGAGGCATATGTTCAAGAAACCTTTTTTTTTACAAAAACAACCTACATGGGAGACAAAGCAATTGCAACTTACTTCACTAGTGCTATTGTTGAAAAAGCATTTTAATGTCTGCAGATTTGCTGAAAAGTTTAAACAAAATTGTACTGCTCAAAAATAAATCTGCACACAAAATATAAGTGGACAATTAACCAATCATCCATGTGTCCTTTGGTTGTGGGAAGAAACTGAACCTTGTAGATGTATTCCTAGCACGTTAAAGTACACACAGACAGCATTCAAGGTCAGGATTGAACCCGGATCATTGGAGCTGTGAGGCAGCAATTCTATCAGTTGCTCAACTCTGCCATCCTTTCTAGTTGTAGAGAAATGTGTACAGTTACTCAATTTTTTTTTAGAATCTCCTTCCACCATCCTTTTAATTTTAGTTAAGAGCTGTCCTTTGACTGTTCTGTCAGTCATCCTAGATCAGTGTCTTCAGATCAGTGTCACTGGAGAACTACCTTTGCATACTCTCTCAAAACCTTGCAGAGCTGATCATTCTCCACATGGGGCCTAAACTCTGATTTAGAGTGGCTTCACATGAATTCCTCTCTTTCGTAAGGAATTCTGGGGGTCCCATATATTTTAATTTCAAGTTGTATAACTTTTTGTTCGGTTGATATATTTACATCCCTCTTCTCACATCTCCTTAAAAATGTATCCTGTTAATTAATAACTTTGTTAAAACAGATGTGAATAGCTATTTCTAAGCTACTGTTCAGTAACCCCCCCTGAAAATTAACCAGTAAATGATAGAATGCAACTAATTTCTTTATTTTGCAATCATGCAGCAATTGTGAGAGTTGTGCTTTACTATTTTTTTTAATTGTCTTGTTAATGTCAGACTTCACTGTGCACTCAGAATTTTACAAGAGAGAACATGTTATTTTTATTATGCCTACCAGTAATGAATGCAGTATATTAGATTATAATATGGATGGACTGGATAGACGTATTTAAGTTCTTGTATTTGTTAAAATGTAGCTGTATTGTTTTCTTGATTGATGTGAGTGTTGATTTTGATGGCCAAATTCTCTATTTTATTTGAAAATAATAATTTTTTAAAAATTTCCAGCAAATTGCTCCAATGTGGTTACTGTTGAATGAAGCAGGCCTTTATTGGAGAGCAGTTGGGAATACAACCTCTGCCTTTGCTTGTTTGAAAAGAGCACTGAATGTGGTTCCAGAGGATTATTTGGACATTCCACTGGTCAATTTGGCTAATCTACTAATTCATATTCAGCTGCATCAAGATGCTGTCACTCTTTTGCAAAAAGCACTTACTATTAACAGCACAGAGGTAAGTTAAATGTGAAATTAATTATTTGTGTCAATCTTACCGTTCAGAATCTAAATTGTATTGTCTTTTATAGCAACTAATGTTAGCTTTGCACAATACATATGAAGTAATATCATAAACATTTTAGAAAACTGCTTTATACTTCAAAATGGTATTAAGTGTCCGCTGGTTGACCTTGTTGAACATGTGGGTAATAGCATAAGTTTTAATTCACTCCTGAAAAACCTGATGCAAAGCTGTAAAGTAGTAGCTTAGATCTTGCAGAAGTAAGTAATCTCACAATGTACACCTTTAGACTGTTCTACATCCTTCAGGTATATGTATCTTTTAGCCTGATATGTTGGTTCAACAGGTTTGTTTTGGGCTAGTGAGGCCTAAGAGACTGTGGAGAAAAGGACACCCATGCATCCCCTCAAAGAAATTCTAGTATTGAGAGAGAAACAGGATATTGTAGAAGAGTGGTGATTTTAGGTGGGTGAAGGAAAGAAATAATCTTGCATACTAAAGAGACAAGACTGCAGATACTGGAGTCTGGAGCAACACATAAGATGCTGGAGGAATTCAGCATGCCAGGCAGTGTCTGTGGAGGGAAATGAACAGTTGATCTCTCAGGTTAAGTCCCTTCAACTGGACTGAAAGAATAGTCTAAAAGGTGAAGAGAAAGGGTGAAGCAAGAGCTAGCAAGCAATTGGAGAATCTGGGTGAGGAGAGAAGAAGGCAGATGGAGGAGGGGAGAGTTGTAATAGCGAAGGAAGCTGGGAGGTGATAGGTGGAGGTGGCAAAGCACTGAAAATGGTGGAGTTTGATAGGAGAGGAAGGTGGAGTATTGAATCAGATGAGGGAGGAGGAGAGGGCAGCTAGAAACAAAAGGAGGTGAGTATGGATCATGGGTAGGTGCAGAGAGGTGGGTGAGGAGAAAGAAATAGGCGATGTGGGCAGGGGTGAGTGTAGAAAGAACTGGGTAGATAAGGAAATTGAAAAGGGATAGAGGGAACCTTCAGAAGAAGGAGAATCCAGCATTTATGCCACCAGGTTGTAGATTACCCAGGCAGAATACAAAGTGCTATTTTTCCTGTCTATGTATAGCCTTGCCTTGGCAGTGGAGGAGGCTAAGGACAGATGTGTTGGGACTGTGGTGGAAAATTAACTAGCTCCAGACAGCAATGCTGGAGGAAGCACAGGTGCATGACAAATCAGTCACAAAACCATTGCCTAACCCAGATTATAGTTTTCTAAATTTCAACATTGGTAAAAGTCAATTGACTCAGCACAAACTAAATATCAAAATCAAATCCTTTTAGAATGCGTGATTTTTGCATTACAAATCAAATCATATGATCTTAAATTTAGGATGTGCCTGTGAACAAGGATCCTGCAAAAATGAATTAGTCTGTTATTCATCATTTACTTGGTACCAACTATAAAAGGACAGAAAAGCTGTTTTAGTTGGGTGTTTATATTCTACTTTAATGATAGTACAGTATCAATCACTTTTTCTATCTATTAAAGACAGGTTTCTCATAGTTTATTTTGGAGGAAAAAGGTTTTGTTTTTACAACAGTGCGATTGATGCAGTGAGACTTAATGGTAATGTTCACCTATTGCTTAATAGAATACTTGTTTTTTTAATGTTCAGAGTTTCATTGCAGTACATTAATTATGAAAAGCATAAAACTCCAAAGCATGAATTGTTTTTAATTGTTAACCCAAATTTCTTGGGGGAAATACCAGCTTATTTTAAAATAAACAAAGGTGCATTCCTAAAGTTGAAATCTCCAAGAGTTTTGGAAACATTATATACAGGTATCACTTACCCACAGATTTTATTTTGGGTGATTGCACACATGATGTAGACAATTTTTGCAATATACAGTTGCAAGAAAAAGTTTGTGAACCCTTTGCAATTACCTGGTTTTCTGCATTGATTACTCATATAATATGGTCTGATCTTCATCTAAGTCACAATAATAGACAAACACAATCTGCCCAAACTAATAACACACAAACAATTGTACTAATTCTTTTCAATACTGAGTACATCATTTAAACTATCAGTGTAGGTTCAAAAAAGTATGTGAACCTCTGGGGTAATGTCTTTTATAAAAGTTATTTGGAGTCAGGTGTTCCAATCAATGAGATGAAATTTGAGGTATGGGTTGTAGTTGTGCCCTGCCGTATATAAAAGGCACACAAGGTCAGGTTAATGACAAAGCTTGCTCTCTTCAAGAAAGATCTGTTCATGTGCAGCATGCTTCGATCAAGACAAGTTTCAGAGGACCTTAGAAGAAGAATTGTAGAGATGCATGAAGCTGGAAACGCGACAAAAGCATTTCTAAAGACCTGAGTGTTTATCAGTCTATAGTAAGAGAAATTGTCTATAAGTGGAGGAAACTCAATACTGAGAAATTGTCTACAAGTGGAGGAAACTCAATACTGCTGCTACTCTCCATAGGAGTGGGCATCCTGCAAAGATCACACCAAGAGCACAATGTACAATGCTGAAGGAGGTGAGAAAACCCAAGGGTAACAGCAAAAGACCTGCAGAAATCTCTAGACATTGCTAAAGTCTCTGTTCATGTATCCACCATAAGAAAAACACTGAACAAGAATGTTGTTAATGGAAGGACACCATGAAGGAAACCATTGCTCTCCAAAAAAAAAACATTGCTGCACATCTCAAGTTTGCACAAGACCATCTGGATGTTCCACAACACCTCTGGGACAATGTTCTGCGGACAGATGAGACAGAAGTTGAACTTTTTGGCAGAAATGCACACTGCTATATTTGGAGGAAAAAAGGGCACTGCACACCAACACCAAAACTGTGAAGTATGGTGGAAGGAGCATCTCAGGACCTGGACAGCTTGCAATCGTTAAGAGAATAATGGATTCCAAATTCTATCAAGGCATTTTACAGGAGACCGTCAGGGTAGTGGTCTATAACCTGAAGCTTAATAGAAGTTGAATGATGCGACAAGACAATGATCTGAAACACGAGCAAATCAACAACAGAATGGTTTAAATGAAGAAAATTTGTGTTTTGGAATGGCTAAATCAGAGTCCAGACCTTAACCCAATTGAGATGCTGTGACATGACCTGAAGAGGGGTGTTCATGCAAGATATCCCAGAAATATTGATGAACTGGAACAGTTTTGTATGGAGGAATGGTCTAAAATTCCTCCTTGCCATTGTGCAAGTCTAATCGGCAGCTGCAGGAGACATTTGGTGGAGGTTGTTGCTGCTAAGTGAAGTTTTACCAGTTATTAAATATAAGATTTCACATACTTTTTCCAGCCTGGACTGTGAATGATTAAACAATGTGTTCAATAAAGGCATTAAAAAGTACAATTGTTTGTGTGTTATTAGTTTAGGCAGATTGTGTTCGTCCATTATTATGTATTAGATGAGTAATGCAAAAAACCAGGTACAGTAATTGCAAAGAGTTCACAAACTTTCTCTTACAACTGTATCTCACAGGCTGTTGAATATTTAATTCAACTTTTGCCATTGCAATTACTAACAAAGTATATATTTACTTCTATAAAATTACGGCAATTTTTTTTCCCTCACCCCCTTCACCCCCATCACACACATACTGCCGCACCTCCAGCCACTTACATTCTTAAGCTTGGGAAATGCCTACCTTGCCTTGAGGAATGTTAGTGCCGCCCTGCAAGCTTTCAGAACAGCACTGGACAGAACAACTAGATGTCCTGATTGTGACAACAATCTGAAGTTAATCCGCTGTCTACAGTTTTATCCTTTTCTATACAACCTTACATCTTCGAATTGTGCAGGTAAGCAAATATGAATCTTGAAGAAGGTAACAGAATCTGGAAAATCATTCCAACTTCTAAATGAATTTTATTTCAGATGAAAATGTACCAGTTAAGGCACGTGCTTAGACTTCATAAGCTGTCGTAGTGAAATCTTGCTAATAAGATAAACATAATAAGAGGAAGAAATTAATATTGTGTCAAATTGCATGAAGTCTTAATTATCATTAAAAGTTACTGATTTCAAATCTATTCTCACTATTTGAAGGAGATGGTTTCTCAATACTGTAACAGAAGTGTATTAACTCTGCATTAGATTTTAAATAGTTATTTCTCAGATATACTATAGGATGTATTTGTAGAATATGAATGTGAGTCAAGAGAGAGTAGACTGATAAAATTGAACTATGATGGCTGTTACTTTCAACTTGACAATATGAAGTCACTATCACTTTGAAAATATGTTTCTGTAAATTTTATTTGACTATAAGTGTGCATCTATGAATAGAGTCATAGAAAAGTACAGCACAGAAACAGGCCCTTCAGCCCATCTGATCTGTGCCAAACCATTTCAACTGCCCACTCACATCGACCTGTACTGGGACCATAGCCCTTCATACCCCTCCCATCGATGTGTCTATCCAAACTTCTCTTAAACATTGAAATGAAGCTTGCATGCACTACTTGTGCTGGCAATTCGTTCCACACTCACAACCCTCTGGGTGAAGAATTTTCCCTCATATTCACTTTAAATGTTCACCTTTCACCCTTAACCTATGACCTCTAGTTGTAGTCTCAACCGACCTTCGTGGAAAAAACTCGTTTCCATTTACCCTACCTTACTCCTCATAATTTAGTATACCTCTATCAAATCTCCTCTCAATCTTCCACATACTAAGGAATCCAATCCTAACCTATTCAACTGGTCAACTTGGCTAGCCTACTAATTCATATTCCCGGATCCCTTTGATTTACAGCACTCCTCAGTGCCCTACCATTCACCGTGCAAGATCTACCCTGACTGGGCCTACTGAAGTGCAACACCTCACACTTGCCTGCATTAAATTCCATCTGCCATTTTTCAACACATTTTCCAGCTGGTCCAGATCCCACTGCAAGCCATGATAGCCTTCCTCACTGTCCACTGCACCCCCAAGCTTGGTGTTATCTGCAAATTTGCAAATAGGCCTCCAGTCAGAGAGGCAATCATCTACTACCTCTCCCTGGCTTCTCCCACAAAACCAATATCTAATCCAATTTACTACCTCCTCTTGAACTTTCTTGACCAACTTCCCTTGTCAAATACCTTATTAAAGTCTAGACAGCATCCACTGCTTTGCTTTCATCAACTTTCCTAGTAACTTCCTCGAAAAGCTCTATTAGATTGAATAAACTCTTATATGGCTTCCAGCCAGGCACAGGTATCAATTATAACTAATGTTTCGATGACAAAGCTCTGCTATCTTCATCAAGGATAATGCCTAGGCATGTCTAGTCCAGTGGTATTTATACTTCTGTAGTCCATATCTCCTTATGCACTGCTCCTCATCCAATCAGGTTTCTGCTCCCATCTTGTTTACAATCGAATTCTAGTTGTTACTTGAGGTGAGACTTTTGACTTTGCTAAAATTCTTTTCCTTTAGTTTTATTCAGTGGCTTCGTTTACCAGATGGTCCCCAAATCATTGGCATGGCGCAGTAGTTTTATGCCGCTGAAGCCAATCCTGTGGCCATTGCAAATGCAGTGTTCTGCTACTGCCAGTTTCTCCGGGTAACCCAAACTCTGGGTACTGCGCTCCTTGATGCTGGTTTCCACGGTGCGTCCCGTTTGGTTGACATACACTGCTCCGCATTCACACGGAATCCTATAATTCCCTGGTTATCTTTGACTCGCTCAAGCAGTGATTTGAGTTTTTTTGGGTTAACGGGTTTGTGGATGGTATTAATCCAGTATTTCTTCAGGATCTTGGCGATCCTTCCAGAAACTGGAAATATTTGGAAGAATACCACAGGAAAGTCCAACAGATTCTGGTCGATCCCACCTACAGATTTCTACAGCGGGATTCCACGGATTCGACTGAGGATCACCTCTGCTTTACCGAAGAAATCCGAACTGCCAGCGGACATGGACAAGACACTTGTGCCTCAGGCACCGGTGCCACCAAGACTTTAAGGGCTTCCTAAGATACACAAGGATGATTCTCCGCTGAGGCCTTTCATCAGTGGGACAGATTCTCTGACTTACTACCTCACTGAGCATTTAACGACTATGCTGTCTCCCTTTAGGTCTGTGAGCATCACATCACGAATTCAACTAACTACATTAAAATGATAACTGGCATGCAGCTGAATCCTGAGGACATAATGATCAGTTTTGACGTGGTGTCTCTGTTCACAAGAGTTCCCATTAAGGGCAACTTGGCCCTCCTGCGGTCAAGGTTTGATAAGGGTACCATTAACCTTTTTGAACACAACCTTTCATTGACATACTTCCTCTACATGGGCAACTACTATGAACATATGGAGTGGCTGTGGGATCACCTTTGTCGCCGGCTATTGCTAACTTTAACATGGAAGACTTTCAGTTCATCGCCGTTACACCCTAAATGCTTCTTCAGATACTCAACTACACCTTTGTAGTGTGGCCTTTTGGGCTCCAGGCACACTAGCAGTTCCACAACTATCTGAACAGTATACATCCAAACATTCAGTTTGCGATAGAAATAGAGAAGAATGGTTGCCTCCCATTCCTGGCCATTCCAATATGACAGAAACCAGATGGGAGCTTTGGACATGGCGTCTATCAGAAACCAACTCACACGGACTTTATACCTCAACAATAACAGCCACCATCGTACATCTCAGTGTAGAGTGGTTCTTTCTATTTTCATTAATCGTGCAAAAACTATTTCAGACCCTGGAGGAAATAAGACGGTGTTTCTACAGAATGGCTACAAGGTGAAGGAAATGAATTGGGCCCTCAAAAGAGCCAACGGGAAAGCCAGGAAACCTAATAATGAGGAGGAACCCATCGCTACTGCTTGTCTTCCCCATATTTCCACGGTTTCTGGAAGAATCACCAGGATCCTGAAGAAATGCCAGGTTAATACCACCCACAAACCCATAAGGAAGCTCAAATCACAGCTTGTGCAGGCCATACATGATCCAGGACAGGTCAGCTGGCATTTATAGGGTGCACAGTGGAAACTCTCATCAAGGAGCACAGGAGGTATATCTGTTTGGGTTACCTGGAGAAATCGGCGGTAGCAGAACACTGCATTTGTAATGACCATAGGATTGACTTCAACATCATAAAACTAGAGGAGAAGAATTTTAACAAAGACGAAGGTCTCGCTCTGTTAGAACTGGAATTGTAAACAAGGTGAGAGAGCAGAAAACTGATTGGTTAGCCCTCATCCAATCAGGAATGATGGTCTGCGGGCGTATAAATACCACTGGACTAGATGTGCCCAGGCATCATCCCCAATGAAGATGACAGAATTTGTCATTGAAATGTCGGTTATAATCGATAACTGTACCCGGCCAGAAGCCTGAGAAGACTTGGTCATATATGCTGGGAAAGCACCAGATTCTTTTTCTATAAGATTGGTTAGACATGACCTACCACACATGAGGCTATGCTGACTATCCTCAATCTAAATACTCATATATCCGGTCCCTTGGAATAGCTTCCATTAACTTTCCCAATACTGATGTCTGGCTCACTGGCCTATAATTTTCCAGTTTATTTTTAGAGCATTACTTAATCAGCAGAGCAACGTTTGCTATCCTCCAGTTCTCTGCTACCTCACCTGTCGCTATGGATAATTTAAGTATCTCTGCTAAGATCCTGGCAATTTCTACACTTGCCTCTAGCAGGGCCAGAGGAAAATATTTTGTCAGGCCCTGTGGATTTATCTACCCTTATTTCCTTCAGACAGTGAACAGCTCCACTGTAATCTGTCTCGGGTCCATGGAGTTGATCCCATTTTCCCTCACTTCTGAAGATTCTTTGTCCATCTACTGAGTAAATAGAGATGAAAAAAAATCTTTTAAAATCTCCCCCATCTAATTTGACTCCATGCATGGATTACCATTCTGATTTTCCAGAGGACCAATTTTGTCTCTTGCAATCCTTTTGCTTTTAACATATCTGTAGAATCCTTTGAGAATCCTCCTTCACCGTGTCTGCTAAGGCAATTACTTGCTACATCAGCCTTATGTTTCTTGCAACAGTCTGCTCTCTCTGTACCAATTTGTTCCTCTAAATCCCTTGGAGTGTTGGATGGTCTGTAGTAGAGCCCCATTAACGTGGTCATACCTTCCTTATTACTCATTTCCACCCATAACCCCTCATTAGATGAGTTCTCCAGTCTGTCCTGACTGAGCATCGCCCTGACATTTTTCCCTGACTAGTAACGCCACCCATCCACCTTTAATCCCTCTTGCTCTGTCGCAGAACCCCTAAATATTGAGTTGCCAGCCCTGTTCTCCCTGCAACCAAGTCTCACTAATGGCTACAATATCATAATTCCAGGTGTTGATCCATGTCCTGAGCTCATCTGCCTTTCCTACAATACTTCTTGCATTGAAATATACACTGCTCAGGGCATTAGTCGCACCGTGCTCAACCTTTTGATTCTTGACTTTGTCTGAGGTCCTAACATCGTCTGTCTCCACAACTTCTCCACTATCTGGTTCCCATCCCCCTGCAACTCTAGTTTTAAACGCGCCCCCCACCCCCCCGTGCATTACTAGCAAATCTTCCCACAAGGTCATTAGTCCCCTTCCAGTTCATTAATCGGGCTGAGGTCTTTTTAATCGTTTATGTAAACATGTTGCATAGATTTTCCAGATTGGGTTTGTAATAAAAATTGCATTTTATTTTTGTGTTCTTATTCCTAGAAAGTCATTGCTATGGCAATCAGAAAAACATATTAACTCATGAGCAACAGAAGTATTATGCAGATCAAGAAGGAATAATCAAGTCCTCAGAGGAAAGAGTTATCAAAGAACCATCACAGCTACCTGGAGTTACAACAATGGATTCTTCGCCATCTGATACTAAAAGTGAATCCCTTTACTAGTTTATGCAGTTTTTCTGATGGATAATTTTTAACTTGAACGGACTTTTATTTGTGCAGGTTTACTGAATTCAAAGTTCATATTTGTGTATTAATTCGAACAACACACACACACATTTTGTGTGTGTTGCTCGGATTTCCAGCATCTGCTGATTTTCTCTTGTTTGTGATTAATGTGTATTAATTAAAAGTTTGAAATGTACTGTGTGTAATTTAGCTGAAAACTACGAATTTTAAATGTCATTCAGATCTGGACTGTATTTCATGAAAGCAGCCAAATAATGGAAGTATCCCTCAAAACAGTAGAAAACATTGTAGTCAAAGGTACAGAAATGACTTAATGGTAACTGAACAACTTTTGACTTTACACAGATGGCATCATGAACTCACCATCATTTTGATTTAATCAGTCGCAAGCTATGTAGATTGGTATCTACAAAATTGACATAAAAACATTAAAAAAAAAGAAGCAAGATTAGACCACTTGAACCCTCATGTCTGGTCTTTCATTCAATGTCATGTCTGGTCTTTTACCTCAGTATCACTTTCATGCATTCATTCCACCTCTCTTTACTATAGTATCCAAAAATCAACCTATTTTTGTTTTGAATAGACTTGATGTAGGCGGTTTCATAACCCTATTTGGTTCCAAGGACATCATTCTCTTGATGTCATTTTGTTTGTTTCATCTTTGTCCTGAATGGTTGCCCTGTTATTTTTAGACTGAGCCTTGATTCTGGACATCCCTGGCAGGAATCATTATTTCTACATCGAACCTGTAACATTATCCCTAAGAATTTTATGGTTTAATTTGGATCCCTTGCGTTCTTTAAACTCTACTCTATCTTTCCTTTTAAGCCAATCTCCCTCATCCCAGGAACCAACTTGATGAATCTTGGTTGACTTTTTTCAATTAAAAGAATATCCTTGTTTATATATTGAGACCAGGCCTACACACATTCCAGTGGAAGTCTCAGCTAAGCCCAATATCATTCCTATAAACATTTTTACCCTCAGCCAAATCCTTTTGCTGCAAAGACTGATGTCCTTAGAAATCAAGCACAGATTGTTCATTCATTCTACAGGTATGACTCCAAACCAGCAGTTACCTATCACTCTAATGTCTGAGCCAGTCAATCCCAATCTCACTGTGTTTGTCAGCTTGCACTGTGCCAGTAAAGCCCAGTGGAAGTTCAAGGAACAGTATGTCTTCTTCCAATTGAGCAAGTTTCAATCCTCAACAGTTACAAAGAAACACCCTCTTCTGCTCAGTACTATGACAAGGTCATCAATCTTTAACTCAGTTACCATGTGACATGATTATTTCTAGACTTTATTTCTGATTTTCAGCTACTGTGTTCTGCATCTCAGTTCCAGCATTGTTTGATACTTTTCTCTGCATTATCTTCATCAATCTCCCTCAACATGTGATCTTTGCGGGCCTAATTGTTACCGCAATCCTGCATTGCTGCTATTAAAGGTAACCTTTCACAACCTTGCTCTTCAAGAATCTATCTATCTTTTTTCTTAAAAATGTTCAAATACATTGCTTCCACTGCCTTTGTGAAAGTGAGCTCCAAAGACCCATTAAGAGAGAAAAAAAATCACCTACTCTGTGTCCGAAGTGGGTAACTTACTTTAGAAAATTTCTCCTGTATTTCTAGCTACTCCTGCAAGTGAAAATATCTTCCCTCATCCATTCTGTCAAGTTCCATCTCCTACTGTCTACCAACTAATCCTCAATCCATGCCTGTCTATTACTTTTGTCCTTTGTGCTTTTATTTTTTCCAATAATGTTTTGCCTGGTGCATTATTGACATTTTGTTAAATCCAAATACACCAGAATACATGAAAATTAGAGCAAGAACTGACCACTAGGCCTGGATATCCACTTCATTGTTCTGTTAGTTAAAAATAAAAGCATTTTTTAATTTGTCAAGTCTCTTTTTCATAAATCTATATTGACTCTACATAATTCTTTTATCATTTGCTCAGTGCTTTGTAACTACCTTCTTAATAACAGTTCATAAGATTTTCATATGACTGATGTTTTCCCTCCGGAATCTGGAGTTTCCCCTCTTTGGGAGTGCTTTACCATCTTCCAATATGTGAGCCATGTTCTGTTGTGGCATTTGAGGATAACAGCCAGCACATCCACTATATCCATGCACTGTAGCTTTAAAGTTCAAAGTACATGTATGTCACCATTTACAACCCTATGATTTAGTTTCTCAGCAAATCTCTAGAATAGTAACTGTAACAGGATCATTGAAAGATCAACCAGAGTGCAGAAGACGACAAACTGTGCACATACAAATATAAATAACTAGCAATAAATAATGAGAACATGAGATAAAAAGTCCTTAAAGTGAGATCATTGGTTGTAGGAACATTGCAATGATGGGGAAGTGAGTGTAATTAACCCCTTCTGTTCAAGAGCCTGATGGTTGAGGGGTAGTAACTGTTCTTGAGCCTGATGGTGTGAGTCCTGAGGTTCCTGTACTTTCTAGCTGATGGCAGCAGCGAGAAGAGAGCATGACCTGGATGGTGGGGATCTCTGATGGATGCTGCTTTCCTGCAACAGTGTTTCATGTAAACATGCTCAATGGGTGGGAGGACTTTAAATGTGATGTACTGGGCCAAATCCATTATGTTTTGTAGGATTTTCCATTCAAAGGCATTGGTATTTCCATAACAGGGCATGATGGAGCTAGTCAATATACTCTCCACTACACATCTATAGAAGTTTGCAAAGTTTTAGACGTCATGCTGAATCTCAGCAGACTCCTAAGATGGTAGAATTGCTGCAGTGTTTTCTTCAGAATTTCACTTGCATGCTGGGCCCAGGTCAGGTCCCCTGAAATAGTAACACCCAGGAATTTAAAGTTGCTAACTCTCTCCACCTCTGATCCTCTTACCAGGACTGGTTCGTGGACCTTTGGTTCCCCTGTCCTAAAGTCAGTTCCTTGGTCTTGCTGACACTGAGTGAGAAGTTGTTGTCATGACAACACTCAGACAAATTTTCAGTCTCCCTCCTGTATGCTGATTCATCATCACATTTGATTTCTTTGGATGTAGTTATTGGATCTTTTGGCTTTTAGCCCCATTTGTTCCCTAATACTTTTTCAGTGTTAATGTCACTCTGTTCCTCATCCTTTTCAGACCTGTTATTCTGCAGTTTCTAGAAGAATTTCTGCATCTTGCTTTGAAAATGGACACAACACATCTTTCATTTCATTTTCTCTACATTTCTTTATACCTCAGTATAATGTCTCCTATATCAGTCTATAGGGGACCTATGTAAGCTCATCTTTTCCTTTTTACAACTCTTACGCTTGTTACTAGATTACACTCATATTTTACCTTTTTCCTTATCAATGTTTTGGGCCTCTGTTAATTTCTGAAATTTTCCTGATCCATAAGATTACTGTACTTTTTAGCAACACACATCAAAGTTGCTGGTGAACGCAGCAGGCCAGGCAGCATCTCTAGGAAGAGGTACAGTCGACGTTTCAGGCCGAGACCCTTCGTCAGGACTAACTGCCAGCAACTTCGATGTGCGTTGCTTGAAGTTCCAGCATCTGCAGAATTCCTTGTGTTTGTGTACTTTTTAGCTGCTGCTTTGGCCTTCCATTTGATCTAATACTGTTATTAGATAGCCATGGCTGAACCACTTGTCCACTTAGTTGGGTATTGAACAGATTCTGTTTTTAACAGATATTCATCAGTCAAAACCATTTAAGACTGATAAGAACAATTACTAAAAGTGGAGAGAAAGAGTGGAAGTTTTACCATTTGTAGGAATGAATAGATATGGGTGTAAGTCGGGACTTATTGATAATATGGGAGCTTATTCATATGTACAGGTGTCTGTAAGTCAGGCATTTGTAACCCTGGGACAGTTTGTACTTTAAAGGGAAATAGATTTGTTGCAGACTGCTAATCTTTTAATGTAATATTTTTATTACCGTACCTTTTAATGTAGTTTTCCAGTTCATCTCATTCCTTCATAGTTTGCCTTTTTAGTGTTATGACTCAGACTTCAGATTGAGCAAAATCACTTTAAATCATTGGATAAAATTTTATCATATACTGTAATGTTCCCTGAAGCCCCCTTAACTACCAGATTATTAATTAACCCTTCCTCATTGCACAGAATTAAATCTGACAGCATGCTTGCTAATAAGAAGCAAAAAATGAATTCAGTTTCTCATTCAGCACAATATATTTGAAGAATTTGCACATCAGGTTATCTACTGGTTGGTGATACTTTTCTAACACTGTCAACAGCTATTAGGGGAAAAACAAGTTTCAGTGTTGATGTTGTAGGGTTAAATTAAATTTGATGGTTCAATGAATTCCTCGTTCAATTTCTTACTAGTCTCATGAGTATGTTATTCATCTCTCATATATGTTTTTCTATTGAATGAAATTATTTTTCATCAGAAAAGCATATTCTGTCAGATAACTTTTTTTATGAATTTTTCATTTCTCATTTGCAACATCCACCAGGATGAGAGGGTTGTCCTTCCAGGAGACACGAAATAATTTTGGCCTGTGCTCCTTCAAACTTAGATAAATTAAGCATGATTGTTTCAAACGTACAAGCTGATTTGTCAGTATAGATGCTGGAATGCTTTTACTAGTGGGAGAGTTACAATTAATGGAATGTAACTACAAGAGGCTTATCATTTAAAACTGAAATACATAGAAATTTCTTCTTACAGAGAGTGGTGAATCTGTGAAATTCTTTGCCCTGGTGGGTGTTGGAAGCTGGCTTATTTGAAGTATGTAAAGTAGAGGTGAATAAATATTTGATAGATTGAGGAATGAAGGTTATGGAGAAAAGAACAGAAGAGTTGTTGAGGCCAGCATACTATTTCATATTAAATAGTGGGGCAGGTTTGGAAGGGCTGATGCTCTTCTCCTGCTGTGTTCTTATCTTCCTTTGACAAAAATTGGTCATTACCCCCTACATAATTCTGGAATTCGAACTTTAAACACTAGCCCTTTTCCCCCACTTGTCTTAGTTTTTCCATAATATCCTACCAATCACAATTTTAAGCTCTCCCTCTTGATCACATTATGCTCTTCTCTCCCATCCACCCTCTGTTCCTAGATGACTTTGTACTAATATCGTGATTGACTGTTCAGCTGCGTGCAACATCCTTCCCTTCCCCAAGCCTGTTTGGATAAACTTCCATCGCATTTCCTATAATCTAATCCCGAACTTGCTTCATTTTAAAGTTTTTCGACCGAACATTTCTTATTCTGTTTTCTTCCTTATCAATGAAGCAACCTCCTTCTTTCTCATACTTACATTGGCAGAACCACTGACCCAACACTTTCCTGTCTTGGACCTCCTGGAGTTTAAAATAATTTCTTGTAGGACGACCTCCCTTTGCAATTTGCTGTCATCACTCTGAACCTCATCCTTGCAAACTGGCACTCTGTCTCCAGCATCCATTTCTTCTTTAGGTCCATGGCCATCTGTCTGAGGTTTTCCATATGTGAACTGTTCAATTAAGACGTCCCTTTATCCACAATCTTTCCCAGATCCTTATTGTAGCACCATTGGGATGACCACAATTAGACAATGTTTTTTGTATTGCCATGGCACACTCTGTCTTCATCTTTGTTCTGGAATTTTTAACTACACCATCTCTTCCAAAAGTTTCCCTTGATTATAGACAAACACCAATTTAAACACAGCAAGGTTCTACAGATACCGGTATGGTATTTTGTTTTTGCAAGTACTGTTTAAGTATTAAAGTTTGATAGGGGCATTCAAAGCTATCCTTTGTTCTTCAAGTAGTGCCTCCCCTTAATTTTTCCTCTAAATTTTTCCTGCAACTGGCACCTGACAGTTGCAGTGCTCCCTGCCGTGTCAAGGCACAGACCTAGATCCTGCATCTTCCACAGATCATCATCCAACTTGGGCAAGAATGCGGCAAATGGAACAGCTAACTCATGCAAAAGCAACATTCCCATTGGTGCTTTCATGCAGACAACTGGCTCATTACAATTTGCCAAGATGTGATTATCTATCAGATATAATTTTGAAAGGGATTAATCTCAGAACTCCCATCGGGATCCCAATGAGAGCAGTTTAATTTAGGGTATACAATTCAGACAAGGTATCAGATTATAATATTTGTGATTGGTTCAAGAAAGCACAGTTGTGCAAGATTCTGCTATCTTGGAAATTTGTAGTTGTGCTCCTGTCAAATTGAAAGGAACTTCTTCAATATACATGACATTCTGCAAAGTGGACTGAAATAATCCATAAAGCAGATCCAAACTTGGAATTGAGACATTTGACTGACTACAGTAATATCAGCTTGTATACACTTTAAACACAATACAATGTTCCAGCTAATTGCTGTATGGTCTTATGCAGTAACTAATTTTTGTGTCAATGTTAGGGTATTGATCAAGCTACTACCAATGTAAGTGTGTATCTCTGCTTGGCTATAACAGTGAAGCACTGTGATATCATTGTTTTAAACAATGCATGAAGCATGTTAGCTTTTTAGGGTATCAAGTTACTTGTCTGCATCTTGAACCTAATCCTTAGTTTGTCTATGTTCTACGTTAACATATTACTGTTTGTAACATGGCAGAAAACAACAGTACTAACGAACAAGAAATTTCAAAAACATTGGAGTCTGATGAAAATCCATCTGCTGCAGCTGAAGATTTTGACAGTACATGGCCCACAGAGAAAGACCTTTTGGGAGCTTTTGAAGGAGCGTTTGAAGCTAAAGGTCATCGAGTAGATCTACAAGGTATTCGGGTTTTAAAGAAAAGTGTTCAGGATGGAGTGCCTGGATCCTGTTTTGGAGATTGTGAAGATAATGATGACGAAGTTGAATGGGTAAGTAATAGTTCTGTAAAGGGGAATTTTGATTGTTGTCATGGTAGTGTTTCCTGTAATTATTTGTCTTTAGTATTGGCAGGTAAGTTTAGTTCATATCAAATTGGTCATACTTTCCCAAATCATTTGGCAAGTTATTTTCCTTTACAGTAGTACCCTTTGCAAGGCATATTTGTACCTTGGCTTAATTCTTCAACTTCTTGATTATTACAATGTTTCAAAAGTATTTAACCAACTGCAAAATCTATACCTGTGTTACATTTGATTGAACTTTCTGACAGCTGATAATACTTCACAAAAAAAATGTAAACAAAAATTTAGCAACCACAGTGTGATTTATTTTCTCCAACCATCTGTAATTAAGAGGCGCTGAAGTCATGAAAGGCTTCATATAAAATATTCTTGATCAATTTAATGGATGATAAGTAATCAAACTATCCTGGTAAATTGTTTTGCAGAAATTTCAAACTTTTTCTTATATTTGAATCTGCATAATTATTTTAAAATTCTCATTTTTAACATCACTGAAAACAGTTATTAAGATATATCAATCCAGTTTGGAAATCGCTGTCTGAAATGCACGTAAAGATGAAACTTCCTCAAATTTTGTAGATAACTAACAACATGAACCATTACAATTGAGTTCAATTAAAGTTAAGATTTTAAGAGTGCATACTTGTGTTGAGATTTGATCATTCACTATAACTTCTTTTTGTTGAATTACTTGTTTGCTTCTTTAATAAGGTGAAGTAGTTCAATATTGAGTGATGTCAGTAAGAGACCAAGCCTGGTATCTTCATGGGCAGTTCAGCTAGAACTTGATAAAAGGGTTTAGCTATTCAGAAATCCATGTTTTTGTTAAAAATTACCTGTAATTAAATTAGTCTGGATGCAGAAATCCTGCCAGGATAAGGAGATGCATGATTCCATTGCTGATAAATTGAGAATTATATATATTCGTTATGCAGTATATACAAACATATTTTAATGTCAAATATCCAGTCATCATGCTTGAATGGACAATGACAAATATCCTGTCACTAGTCCATTGGCGAAATCCGAGATCTTGAGATACAAAATTCAATGAAGATAATTAAAAGATAAGACAGCTCATTGAACAAAATTTATCATTCTTTTGGAGTAGCAAACTGACTTACTTTTACAAACTTACTGTTTGTATTTTGGACATTAGGATTTACAGTTGAAGGGCATACAGGTGTGAAAAAATGTACATTTTTTGTTTCCATAGTAATATCTATCATCAAATACTGGAGTAGTTATGTTTTCATATTGCTTTCAGTCATAGAAGAAACATTTGGCCCATCAGGTCTATGCTAGTTCTTAGATCAATCCCATTCCCCTACCTATTCCTCTGCAGCTTGCCTAGTAAACAACGCCCTTCCCCACCCCTATTCTTCCATGAAGAGAGAATCTGAAAGGAAATGAGAGTATCCAGGACAAACCAAAGGCAATCACGTGTAAACTTACTTCATACAGTCCCGGGAATCAAACCTGGGTCACGGAATTTTGAGACAAATGTCCTCCCTATAGCATCACTGTGCTGACGCATGCAGCAATAATAGATCCAGGTTTTACGGGAGTGATTTTGATGAAATATTGTCATTCGCACATTTGATGACATCAATGCAGAAATCCTTAAATTGCTGTCAAGCTTGCAGCAACTGAAGGATTTTTGGATTGATGTCATTTAACAATGAAATCTCATTGTTGCTCTTGGTGATTTTGCATTCCTCCACAGAGTGGTGCTATTTGCCATTGCCTTTAACAAAATAAAGGCAAATGAGTTGAATTTCTGAGAATTCAAACTATATATTAACTGCTAACATTACAAAATGCATTTCAAATCCAATACTTTGTTTCATGAGTCTTTAATGGTGTCCTTGGTTGTAATTACTGCTTAGCAAATTACTTGAACCTTAAAAAAATTCATACAGGTTTTTGTAGTTCCTTTGCAAATACTTAAAAATTTGAGAGTTCTAAAAGACCTTATTTTTAAGTTTATTTATGACAATCATCTTCATCCTTATTTATATATATGCTCCAAACTTTGCTTAATACTATAATTTTCTGTTTCTAAGCATAAGCTTGCTTATTCCATTCTTGGTATTCTTTTTTTAAAAATACTTCTAATGTGGACCATAAACAGCTGCTAGCTTGTAGGATTTTCATTGTATGACGGCTGACATCAGCAGTCATTGGCGAAAGGAACATTCTTGCCACAGATGTTGGGTTATCTTTGGTGGGCATTCTCTTTAAAGTCTCTAGTTATAGCATTGCTCGCTGTTAGTAGAAAGGCATTCATTGCCATTGATTATAACAAAGATTGCATTTTCAATTGAACTGAACTATGTTTTGTCTTTGTACCATAAAGTTTTAAAAACTTACAACTGTCCTCTCATTTTTGGAAAAGATTACTGTTCAAGTTAAGCGAGTTAAGAGGTCAAGGATGGAGAGCACAGATGCACAGGATTACACTGCTCAAAATGATGAGAAGAGTGACAATTATTTGGTAAATGAAGAAGGCGATGGCCACTACCAGTCTGCATTTGAAATAAGTGGGCCTAAAGTACCATCTCCAGGACCACAAGGTAAATTGGTGCATTATGTAAGTTTGGGATTTTGGGTTAATTCGTCCTGCAGATGTTTTATTTTCATATGGATGAATGGATGGATGGATGGTATCCAAAAGTAAGTTACAGATTACTAATGTCTATTTGTTAATGTGTTAAGCACTGATATTTGCTGAATGTTTTTTTGATCATTGCCTATTACAATGGCCTTCAGATTCCAGAATTTTAAACTCTGTGCTTTAATCACAGTAAATGGGAGTTTGTTTGAAACAAATTCTTAGATTGAAAATAGGAGGTGAAGTAATTTTATAGATTTATTTTAAGTTTAAAATACTGCACCACTATAATTTCAAAGTGAATTGGTTTCATCCTTAGAGATGAATATACGCTGCAGCAATACTCCAGAATCTTTGTTCTTGCATTAATCCAAAAGTTAAGGAAGTTTGTAATATGTTCTTACATATTTTAGTTGTTTTAATAATATTGCACCTTACAGGAAAGAGGAGAGATTATGCTAGACTCGGATGGCCTAGTCCTGATGAATGTCTAAAGATCCGAAAAGTGCAGTTAACAACAGTTGCAAGCACGTGGCTAGCAGTTTCAACTAAAAATATAGAGTAAGTTGGCATCCCTTTGCTCCTCCTTTAATCTATACCCACTCTGTTGTATTTAATATAGCCTTAAAAAAGAGTAAATAATTTGACTTCTTAAGAGGTTGTATAGTTTGTTAATTGCATTGTTAAAATTTCTGGAATTCTTAAGCTTTGGTTATATGAACTGGCAAATTTATAACTCAGATAACAGAACCAAGAGAACATAATCTGCTTTGCTATTGGATGTTCAAAATAAATCAATCCAATACCAACTTAAACCTAACCAGGCTGTAAGTGAAAGGGGAATTGAGTATAAGAGCAAAGAGGTCCTTCTGCAGCTGTACAGGGCCCTGGTGAGACCACACCTGGAGTACTGTGTGCAGTTTTGGTCTCTAATTTGGAGGAAGGACATTCTTGCTATTGAGGGAGTGCAGCGTAGGTTCACAAGGTTAATTCCCGGGATGGCGGGACTGTCATATGTTGAAAGATTGGAGCGACTGGGCTTGTATACTCTTGAATTTAGAAGGCTGAGAGGGGATCTTATTGAAACCTATAAGATTATTAAGGGATTGGACACGCTGGAGGCAGGAAGCATGTTCCTGCTGATGGGTGAGTCCAGAACCAGAGGCCACAGTTTAAGAATTAGGAGTAGGCCATTTAGAACGGAGTTGAGGAAAAACTTTTTCACCCAGAGAGTGGTGGATATATGGAATGCTCTGCCCCAGAAGGCTGTGGAGGCCAAGTCTCTGGATGCTTTCAAGAAAGAGATGGATAGAGCTCTTAAAGATAGCGGAATCAAAGGTTATGGGGATAAGGCAGGAACTGGATACTGATTGTGGATGATCAGCCATGATCACAGTGAATGGCGGTGCTGGCTCGAAGGGCCAAATGGCCTACTCCTGCACCTATTGTCTATTGTCTATTGAAAATACTAGAAAGCTGAAGATACTGGAAATCTGTAAGAAAAACAGAAAATGTTGGAAACACTCCGCAGATCAGGCAGAATCAGTGGAAAGTGAAGAGTTAAAATTGGAATAGGGGAAAACAATATATTATGCTGTAGTGAGGATGGAGGAAGGAAGTATATTACAAAATCTTTACACAATGTCATCTGGTCAGTGGGTCATTGAAGGTAATTAAGCAGAGAGAACTTGTCCTTTGTTATTAAAAACTATGAAATAAAAATTAGAGAATGAGAATCAGACAAAGGGATGTAGAGTTCCAAATGTCACATACCCCGCGACGGGAATAAAGAACTAACAGAGATGGAAAACACTTTGGAGTCCAGTATTGCTATTAACTAATAATATTTATTAGTAACTACGCAATGCAATAATATAAGTGTAGATAAATCAAACAGATTAGCAATGATTTTATATATATATATATATATATATAAAAGTAAATCAGTAAGTGTGGAAATATATGTATGAAAAACCAAGCTTCTTTAAGTCTAGGGGTAAAAAGATATAGTCTTACGATGATGAGTAAAATTCAGTTCAGTTCGGTTTGTGGTATTGAGTTGAGTAGTGATAGAGAGAGGGAGAGATTTGAGTCTTCAGATGAGCTGACGCGTCGATCTTCTCAGAAATCCTTTAAAAGTTGTCGACTGTGACCACAACAAAGGAGACCTTTTCTGTGGTGGAGCTGTCAACCCAGGCAAAGGATGGACACATGGACAACTCCCCACCAGTCACTGCTTTTTCTTTTCTCTGCAAGTGCCACTGATCGATCCTCCAAAAACCCACTTTTTCTGTGGGCACAACAAAGCTCATTCAGCGTCCACAAACATGTGCCTGAGTTCTATCATCTGACCTTCTGTTTTATCTTCCCGTGCTGAGCATCAACTGTCACCAAATAACTCCTCCTTCTTTTGTCTGTGTAAGAAATGTACAAGCAGGCAAATATCCTTGAAGAAAGTATAAACTACCTGTGAGCAGTCTTCATCTCTCTCTCTCTCTCTCTCTCTCTCTCTCTCTCTCTTTCAAAACAACATGTCGGTGTTAAATAACTTTCTCTCTCTTTCAAAAGCACAGCCCATAGGGGTAACTCAGAACCCCATCACATAAAATGCAGAGCTACAGGACATATCCAACTAGTCGAGCTGTGAATATGTTCTCATTTGAGTGAGATTTTTCAAAACAATCATTTCAATGAAAATGATCACGTTCTCCATCTTGCAAGATTTTTTAAGTCACAAAATTTTCAGGACATCAGTACATCATGGGTTTTAACTCATGGCTGTTCTGAGGTCCAGTCCAGTTACCTGCAAACTAATAATACTAGAGGAACTGCTGCACTCAGGGATAAATAGGCCAGTCTTCGTGAACAAAGTAAATTAAACAGAAAGTGCAATCAATGTCAAAATTCAGACCTAGTTGACTTTATTCATTCTGATTTATATGTTTTGTTCACAACAAAATGATGTTGCTAAATCATGTGAAAAATCATAGAACAGTACAGCATAGTACAGTACTTTCAATGCACAACCTTCCCTCCCTTGTAGCCCTCCATTTTTCTTTCATTCATGGGCCGATCTAAGGATCTCTTAAATATCTCATTGGCCTGGCAGTGCTTTCCATCCACTTAAAAAAGCAGAGATCCCCCCACCATACTTTCCAGCAATCACCTTGAAAGCATGTCCTCTCACATTAACCTGGGAAAAAGGCATTGGCTGTCCACTCAGTCTATGCTTCTTATAAGACCATAAGACATAGGAGCAGAATTAGGCCATTCAGCCCTTCGAGTCTGCTCCGCCATTCCATCATGGCTGATCCCAGATCCCACTCAACTTCATACATATGCCTTCTCACCATATCCTTTGATGCCTTGACCAATCAGGAAACAACCAACTTCTACCTTAAATATACCCATGGATTTGGCCTCCACCGTGGTCAGTGGCAGAGCATTCCACAGATTCACTACTCTCTGGCTAAAAAATCCCTCCTTCCCTCTGTTCTAAAAGGTCACCCCTCAATTTTGAGGCTTTGCCCTCTAGTTCTGGATACTTCCACCATAGGAAACATCTCCACATCCATCATAGGGCCTGACTCAGCATTATCTCCTTGCTTTTATGTTCTATTGCCCTTGAAATAAATGCCAACATTGCATTTGCCACAGGCTCAATCCTTCTGGGAGTCTTGTACGAGGACTCCTAAGTCCCTCTGCACCTCTGATGTGTGAACCAGCTCCCCATTTAGATAATAGTCCACATTATTGTTCTTTTACCAAAATGCGTTTTCATACATTTTCTAATACTGTATTCCATCTGCCACTCTTTTTTGCCCATTCTTCCAATACGTCAATCGAATTGCTTCCTCAGCACTACCTACCCCTCCACCTATCTTCATATCATCCGCAAACTTTGCCACAAAGCCATCAATTCCATTATCCAAATCATTGACAAGCAATGTGAAAAGTAGCGGTCCCAATATTGACCCCTGATGAGCACCACTAGTCACTGGCAGCCAACCACTCGCTGCCTCCTGCCTGTCAGCCATTCCACTATCCATGCTAGTATCTTTCCTGTAATACCATAGGATTTTCATCTTGTATACTTCTTTCGACTCTTCTCATCCTCCTTCGATCCTAAGAGGGAAAACTTGAGCTCACTCAACCTAACCTTGTAAGACATGCCTTCTAATACAAGGAGCATCCTGGTAAATCTTCTCTAGAATAAAGATGGTGCTCCGATATATGGTAACGTTTTGTGGACAGCACAAAACTACCAGATATACAGCTTCTGAATTGCTAATGCAGCAATCCGCAGCATGTAATTTCCCTTTAAGAAATGCACTAGTTATTTTACAATCTCCTGAAGGATTTGGCAAACTTGACTGTGAGGAATACAGGTACAGCACCTTGAAGTGGCTGGATGTCTGCCGTAGAAAGCACAGAAGAAATGGACCTCAAGCAAGGCTGAAGCAATGGGGAACATGACCCCTGCTCCCTAGTATTTTACTGGCTGATGTGGTCACTGGAGAGCAAGATAGAGGACCTAAGGACAAGATTGCTGTAGCAGAGGGAAATGAGGGATTGTTGCAACTCTGTTTCACTGAGACATGGCTCACCTCTGACCCTCTGGACAGCATGCTCCAGCTCAAGGGATTCTCAACCTACCAGATGAGTGCCACGGGAGTGTAGCAGTTAGCACGATGCCATTACAGTTTGGAGTTCAATCTCGGCATTCTCTATAAGAAGTTTGTACGTCCTCTTCATGGAATCCGTGGGTTTTCTCCAGGTGCTCCAGTTTCCTCCCATAGTTTAAAGATGTACCGGTTTGCAGGTGAATTGGCTATTGTAAATTGTGCATCTCAAAAGAACGTAAGGGCCTATTTTGCACTGTATCTCTAAATAAATGAATAAATTGGGAAAGGATAGAGTTGGAGGTGCCTGCTTCATGATAAACCCCTCGTGGTGCTCAGATGTAGCAGTCTTGTCTCACTCTTGTTCTCCCAACCTGGAACATCTAATGATTAAGCGCTGACTATTTTACTTGCCAGGAGCATTCTCCTCCATGGTCCTAACCACAGTTTACATACCGCCAGAGGCAGATATCAAGCAAGCATTTGATGTACTGAGTGCCACGATAACAAACAAGAAACAGCCAACCCTGATGCCTTTCATATCCTTGTCAGGGGCTTCAATCAGGCTAACTTGAAGAAATCTCTGCCCAACTGTCATCCACACATTCCCTGCAGTTCTAGAGGACCTAGCACACTCGACCACTGCTACACTACCATCCCGAATGACTACCGTTCCATTCTTCAACCTCATTACAGATTTGCTTCAAGTCGGTGGTCTGGTAATCAAGGACTCATCAGGTGACCTGAATGAATACACCACTATTGTCATAACTTTATAAAGACACTCACGGACGAGTGTAGCGAGAGGATTCGAGTACAGGAGCAGGGAGGTACTACTGCAGTTGTACAAGGCCTTGGTGAGACCACACCTGGAGTATTGTGTGCAGTTTTGGTCCCCTAATCTGAGGAAAGACATCCTTGCCATAGAGGGAGTACAAAGAAGGTTCACCAGAATGGCAGGACTTTCATATGAAGAAAGACTGGATGAACTGGGCTTGTACTCGTTGGAATTTAGAAGATTGAGGGGGAATCTGATTGAAACGTATAAAATCCTAAAGGGATTGGACAGGCTAGATGCAGGAAGATTGTTCCCGATGTTGGGGAAGTCCAGAACGAGGGGACACAGTTTGAGGATAAAGGGGAAGCCTTTTAGGACCGAGATTAGGAAAAACTTCTTCACACAGAGAGTGGTGAATCTGTGGAATTCTCTGCCACAGGAAGCAATTGAGGCCAGTACATTGGCTATATTTAAGAGGGAGTTAGATATGGCCCTTATGGCTACGGGGATCAGGGGGTATGGAGGGAAGGCTGGGGCGGAGTTCTGAGTTGGATGATCAGCCATGATCATAATAAATGGTGATGCAGGCTCGAAGGGCCGAATGGCCTACTCCTGCACCTATTTTCTATGTTTCTATTATTCAGAATTTTCTGCAGACAGAAGCCCCAGGTGAAGCAAAAGATCCATAATCTGCTGAAGTCTGGATTGCTGGCAATCCAGGAAACTACAAGACATCTGGTTAATATCTCCAGAAAGTCATCTCACATACAAAGTGGCAATTCCAGAACAAACTTGAAGTTCAGAAGGATGCTCAGACAACTGTGGCAGAACTTGAATACCATCACCTCCTACAAAACAAAACCAGGCATATAACAACACGATTTTGCTCCCAGATGAGCTCAATGCCTTTTATGTTTGCTTTAACTGACAGAATATGAACTTCCACAGACCCTAATGACCCTGTGATTTCAGCCTCTGGGGCCAACTTGAGAGCATCCTTCAGGAGGGTGAACTCATGGAAAGCGTCTGGCAGAGAGGATGTACCTAGCCAAGTACTGAAGACCTGTACTGATCAACTGGCTGGAGTGTTTACTGACATCTTCAACCTCTCACTTCAGCAGTTTGAGGTACCCACCTGCTTCAAGCAGACTTCAATCTTACCAGTGCCCAAAAAGAACCTGATAACCTGACTCATTGACTATCAACCAGTAGCACTTAGATCCACTGTGATGAAGTGTTTTGAGCGGTTGGGCATGAAGTATATCAACTCCTGAGAAGTGACTTGGATCTGCTCCAGTTTGCCTATCATCATAACAGGTCAACAGCAGATGCCTTTTCATTGCCTCTTCACTCTGCTCTGGAACATTTGATCAATGAAAATACATACATCAGAATGCTTTTCATTGACAACAGCTCAGCTTTCAGCACTCTTATCCCCTTGAAACTCAACTCCAAGACCTAGGCATTGATACCTCCCTGTGCAATTTCCTCACTTGCAGACTCTAGTCAATACAGATTTGACAGCAACAATAACCATCACCCTATAATCATCTGGGTCCTGAACCAATGTAGATAATTTCACTCACCTCAACAGTAAACTGACTCCACAACTCCACTCACTTTCAAAGACTCTACAACTTATGTTCTCAGTATTATTTATTTACTCCTTTTAATACCTGCACAATTTATCTTCTGCACATTGGTGTTTATCAGTCTTTATGTATAATTTTTTATAATCTATTGAATTTCTTTATTTTCCTGTAAATGCCTGCAAGAAAATGAATCTCAATGTACATATACATATATCGATAATAAAATTACTTTGACCTTCTCTGAAACTTACACATCCATCCTATGTTGAAGTAACCAGAACTGAGTAAAATACTCTTAAGTGTACTCTAACAAGAGCTTTATAGATTTGCAATACTACCACAACGTTCTTGAACTCAATCCACCCAACTATTGAAGGCCAACACATCGATTTGTGCTGTAACTTTGAGGGATGTGTGGATGAGACCCCCAAGATCCCTCTGTTTCTCAACACTTCCAAGTCTTACCATTAACCTGTATTCTGCTTTGATCTTCCAAGATGAATCACTTCATACTTTTCCAGATTGAACAGTCTCTGCTATTTCTCAGCCCAGCTCTGCATCCTGTCAATGTCCCTTTGTAACCTTTGATAGCCTTCTACACTATCTACAAAACCACCAACCTTTGTGTCATCTAAAATAACTGACCCATCCTTCCACTTCCTCACTCAAGTCATTTATAAAAATCGCTGAGAGCAGTAGTTCCAGAATAGATCCCAGTGAAACACCACTGGTCACCAATCTCCGGGGAAAAATATGCTCTATTTGCTATCACCCTCTACCTTCAGTGGGTAAGCCGATTTTAAATCCATGCAGCCAGGTGTCACTGAATTCCATGCCTCCTGACTTTCTGAATGAGCCTACCATGGGGAACCTTGTTGAACACCTTACTAAAATATATATATACCACATCCACCGTTCTACCTTCATCATTTGTTTTGCCACTTCCTCAAAAAACTCAATCAGGTCCATAAGGCATAGCCAGCCCCTCACAAAGCCATGCTGACTGTCTCTAATTAGTCATAGTCATACTTTATTGATCCCAAGGGAAATTGGTTTTCATTACAGTTGCACCAACCAAGAATAGAGTATAAATAAAGCAATATAAAACCATAAATAATTAAATAGTAAGATGTAAATGCCAGGAAATAAGTCCAGGACCAGCCTATTGGTTCAGGGTGTCTGACCCTCCAAGGGAGGAGTTGTAAAGTTTGATGGCTACAGGCAGGAATGACTTCCTATGACGCTCTGTGTTGCATCTCGGTGAAATGAGTCTCTGGCTGAATGTACTCCTGTGCCCAACCAGTACATTATGTAGTGAATAGGAGACATTGTCCAAGATGGCATGCAACTTGGACAGCATCCTCTTTTCAGACACCACTGTCAGACTATGCTTCTCCAAATGCTCATAAATCCTGTTTTTAAAAATACTCTTCAATATTTTGCTCACAATTGATGTAAGACTCACTAATCTACAATTTCCAGGACTATGTCTATTTATTGCCTTTCTTGAACAAAGGAATAATATTTTTAATCCACCATCTTTTAACAACTCAACTTGAGCTAATAGGCTTTAAATACCAAGGCCTATTTTCAGTCCTAGTTTAGCACTGGCTGTTATCTTATCCAAACTAACTAAAATAAAATAAAGTGATAGATAATTCTTTAAACTGTCAATAAGCATAATATTTTATTTATGTTTCCTGTAAGTAGCTATTACAGTTTTTTTCACTCTAAATTTCACTTTTTTATGCAACCTGAAGTTACTTTGTTGACCAATGTGTCTGAGATGGACAATTCAGATGTAAATTAAAAAATCGCTATAATAATAAATTACTATGTTTTGTCTCTGTATGAAAAACTGGTTAATTTTGGGGGTAGGGAGAAATTCCTGGTATTTATTTAACACACCTTTGCTGTTCAAACCCTGGTTGTGTTATTTGATTTTTTTTTAAATTACTGACCTCTTCTATCTAATATACTTTGCAGCATTGTTGCCTCCGAATTAATTTCTGTATTGACACAACTACTGTACCTTTTAAAATTAAGAATGTGGAAATTTGCCATTGACTTAGTCTTGTTGTCTGGTACTAAGCCATTTTATATAAAATGACATCATGGTAATAAGGCCTTTCAACCCAATTCGTCCATGCTGAGTTACTCAAATCTGTGGCACAACGCATAAACAGGATGCACAGCTATATAATTTTTGTTGTGAAGGAGGTAAAATTTGTCCATTTCTAATGTACACTTTTTAACTCTCTTAGTGGTTTAGTTATAAATAAAATATTTGATCACTTTTATGTATCCTAATCTTTAGATATTAAGAGAGAGGATGTGGAAAATAAGCATTAAGATAAAATTCTTAACTTTACCTACAAAAGCTGCTAATAAATTGAGTCTTTTTTATAATCATGAAAGATTTTATTAATGTAGACCAATGTAAATTATTGCATCCTCTTATGAATAGAGACATAGACTACAAAAGCTTAGGTTATGATAAAGCCAAATACCATTACAGCTATGCCTGAAATATTAGATGTCAATCGGAGCACCACAGTTTAGAAAAGGCAAGAAGGGGAGAAATAACAGTGCAGATTGACTAAAATTGTTCTAGGGTTCAAAGGTTGTAGATCTACAGGAGAATTTGGGTGGTTATTCTCAAGATGGAAATGTTTTGAAAATTATAGAAGATTTTGAGAGGGATTAAACTAAAAGGAATGATTGACGATGACTAACGGACAGAGATTTTAGAAGAAACTTTGGGCCACTTTGACACTATTTTATGCAACAAGTGGTTAGAACTTGGAATGAACTGCAGATTAAGGTGGTGAATGTAAATGCAATGGGAAACTTTAAAAGGTCAGATATTAGAAGGAAACTAATGGTAGGGAAAGAGCAAAAGAGTGGATCTAATTAAGACTAAATAGAATTTCTTCTTTCCATGTTGTAAAATAAAATGATGTACCAATTTCTTTTTACACAAAGTAAACAGACTTAGTTCTGCTTACAGGATATACTAGAATATTGAAACCTCCTTTGTTCAGATATTAATGAAAAAAAGAACTAATCATAATACATTATTGGTACAGAACTAATATAGCAGTGATGCTTTACAATTTGCCACATTTCACCACACTACTGAAGAAGCGTTATGTGTGTAACCGCAGCACAAACACAAATTCCATTGATTTGGTTGTTTTTAAAAATATGATTTATTTTTTTAATTACTTCTTAGCATTACAGAACATATTGACTTTGCCACATCCCTGCAAGAGCCAGCTGTGGAACCAGTTTGTAATGCTAACCTCCATGCCAGCATGCACACCTTGGATCATTTATATGGTGTGGCAAGTCGACTCAGTATACATTATACTGGAGAAAAGCAACTGAAAGAGGTACGCTGAATTGTAGGTGCAGGTTCTGTCTTGAAGCTCTCAAAATGCTCTTCCTGATTTTATTAAATGTGTTGAATTAACAATGGTTTTCAAGTGCTGTGTTAATCAACTATGACATTACTCTGCAGAAACTTTCATTCTATACTGCAAAGTAATCAAACAGTTTTCCATCATGTGACATCCAGTAAGAATTCTGTATTGCAAAGAGCATAATGTGGCCAATTTCCAGTGATGCAGATAGTGCTCATCAAGAAATGGCTCTGCACAGAACCTGTCTTTCAACCGTTTTGTCTCCAGTGTGGCTTGGGCTTCCATGTAGAAATGCAAAACTGGCATTTCACTTTCCACAGTGGCACTGGACAACAGAACACTCTCCTGCTGGAGATGACCGAGCATACTTGGCATCCAGCCTCACACAAAGAAGCTGGAGGAAGTCAGTGGGTCAAGCAGGAGGGAAATCGATAGTCAACGTTTTGGGTTGAGATCCTTCATCCTTACTGGAAGGAAAGATGGGAGATAGTCTGTATAAAAAGATGGAGGGAAGAGGTAGAACAAGAGTTGGCGGGTGATAGGTAGATTCAGGTGAGGGTAGTGATACATTCAGCCTATCAGCTTTTATTCCATGAGGAAGAATGCAGGTGCTGGAGTTTTTTGCATTTATTTCATTGGCATCTCAGACCTGTAGAACCATAATGAAAGCAAATTATCCTTGATTCCAAGAGTCTGCCAAAGGGGTATTTTAATACATAAAATTTATTAATAAATTTGTACCTCTTTAAGAAATCTTGTATATCTCTGACCATTAGGGATTTAAAGATTGATCAGAAACACATGGCAGCTGTGATCTGTCAAAGAGTATCAATACATTCCAGTAATGTGGCCACAGGATATGCTTTCAGAGGCTGCCCACAGCTCAGATCCTTTTTGGGCTTGATTTGTCTTCCACATTTGGAAAGAGTTAATCCATGTGGATGAGTACTGCATACAAGTCTGGGCGGTGTACTTAGTCCAGGATAATTCAGTCTAATATCTAACCACAACAGCAAGTACCATGTATTGTGGGCTGACAAAATTAATTCAAATGTAGAAATCATTTAGAAATGTAGAAGTTTGGATTTAAGGGATGTTGACAGTTAATAAAATGTTTCTTTCAATGTATTATTCTGCTCAGCCTTGTTTAAAGTTTGCATTTTTGTCTGATTTAAACGTTTTAAACTGGCCAGATCTATGCACAAGTAAAACAGAAGTCTGGAAACACATTTTGCCATTTTTTTTGAAATCTCTGCATAGATATCTTGTGAAGTGCTAGTTGTTTGGATACCTTAGGTAAAATGATAGAGGGAGTATGAGATTAATACTTCATGAAGTTGTTTCTACCATGGACTGTATTGCAGTTGTACAGGTTACATAAAGATAATCATTTAGTCATTAAAATCTGTCACTTAACATGAAATTTAATACAAGGGATTCCAGTTAATTGGAACACATCAGGGCCAGTAGATTTTGGGCCAGTTAAGTAGCCAATTAGCTGAAGTTTCATGGAAATAGTTAAAAAGATAATAAACAAAAAACAAATTACATTTAACTGAGTAACAAATTATGTATTTAAATAAAATACAGACCACAGTAGAACATTACCAAAATGACTTCAGTACTATAAAACTGTATTAGTTCCTAATAGTTATCGACAGAGGAATTCATACAGTGTATGTTGCCATGTTCTTTTGCTTGACTGTAAATGAACAAAATCAGTGCAGACACCTAGTACAGATAATGAACTGCCTTCAAACAATGCTTTCGATGATTACGTACTCCAAATCTTCATTTTCATTGTAACATTCAAGATGATTATTGATACTTCCAAAAGCTTCGTAGTTTCTAATTTGTTGCAGTGGTGAAATCATTTCGCTATTTCTTTTCACTCCTGGCTCTTTCTGACATCTCTCAGCCTGAATGCTTGAAACCACAGTAAGCAAAACTGTTCTGAATTGTCTTGCTGCTTACTACTCACCAGAAATTTTTGCTTTTTGAACAAAGACACATGCAGGTGATGCTATTTAAAAACTGTTCACTCTCAGCATGGTATAGTGTCTAACAGCCCTGCATGCCATGACGCTAGTTAGAAACTGTTTGGCAACAGTTTCCTGTCCAAATTAAGTAGCATAGTGTCGGAAGTAAAGGAATAGAATCCCGGCTGTTTTTGTTCTTTGAGAGTTGCTTCAAATAAGTGGCTGCCCAATTAATCAATGTCCCAATTAACCAGAATAAATATTATAAGTATAACAAGTATAGTAAATTTACTGTTTTCCTTCCAGGCTTGACCTTCATTTACAATTTTAGTATGCATATCTTGAATATGGTTAAAATTTTAATTTGTTTTGTAAAGTCTAGATAATTTCAAGTATAGAAGACATAGGAAATTTAAGAGATTTTAGAATAAAAAGGAAGCTCTTTTTCATCAACAGGAGGATTACCAATCACAGGACATGAACTTAACAAAAATAGAAAATGTGTATTAAGAGAAAGTGCTATTTTGCATTAATATAAACTGTAATAACAGATTGTTTGCTTTCCGATAGGCTTTACAAAACCTGGGCAAAGGAAAGTATCCACCTCAACCTTTTGAGCAGGTTGGAACACGAATAGCCAAAGAATTAGAAAAAGTGAGTTGCTGGCTATAATTTTATTTGGGCTTTAGTTCTAAAAGTCAAAGTGCCACATTCAAGTGTCAGTTGCAGTTATAGATATATATCTTATGAAGTATAGAATTATATACTATAATTCTATATATAGAATTTTTCTATCATAGAAACAATTTAAGATGCATGTTAAATATGGAAATTAGTATAGGAAAATCAGGATGTATTATGTAGAAATAAATTACTGATCTTTACTGCTATTCAGCACTCCTTGGTAACAGATCACTGCATTCTCTAACTATTGCCAAAAAGAAAGGTGTTTTTTTGATTTTTGTCTACAAAGGAGTGATTGATTTAACTTGCCTGTGTATATGTTGAACCATAGAATAAAATGGAATGTGGGTTAGAATCTACAGCTTATAACAGAGTCATTTGTGATAGGAGATCCAAAACTTCTTGCCACCGGAAGTTTTGTAAGATGAAAGTTTAAGAGCAAATCATCATGTCCATTCTTGCAGATCTCTTTGTGACCTATTACAAGGTAATACCAGCTCACACTCCTTACATGTGTGCTTTGTTAACAGCTGTGAATATTTAATTTAAGCCAGTGATATGCACTTCAATCTGAACTTAGCATAGAAATAGAAGTATTGTTTATAGGGACGAAATCTAATGAAAAACAATGTTTTCTGTGAAAATGAACATTACTTGAATGTAAAACTTTTCAAGTTATGTCAACTAATTTTTTGATCATTTTAATAGAATCAAACGTCCTGGGTAATTACAAGTATGGCAGCACTCTATTGGAGGGTTAAAGGTCAAGGGAAAAGAGCTATTGATTGTCTACGTCAAGCACTACATTTCGCTCCTTACCACATGAAGGTGAGAATTGGCTTGTAGCATGACCTAATGAAAAAGTCAAGTTTTAATTTGAGGTTACTGTAACCTGGGTCAGTGAGCCAGATGATCTTTTTGTGAATAAATGTTTTTACCACGGTCCAATATATACATAAGATTGCTGCTAAGCCAGTGCATTTGCAGTAAAATTAGAAAATCTGTCAGGTATGTTGAACATGTACTTGATTTCACTCTTGCTGCATTTTGTGCAGACTTGACACAAACCTTTATACTGCTGGTTTGCCCATCACACATCAGTGGGTGTCTTTGGTGAGTATCCATGAGTACAAGCTGCAGTATTGAGACATTGTTTTCCTTTCACTTGAATAAAAATAATATTTGATTCCTTAGGATTTGTTTGCAAAGGGTGCAGAAGCTGAGGGGCACAATTCTGAATCTAGTAATTACCTTCACAGTGCATGAGCTGTGCACCAGACGCAGTGCAATTCCAACCTATTGTGGAATTTAATTTCTGGTCTCCCATACAATCCTTCTGCGTTATTCTGCTCATCTTAATGTGGCAGATGTGTCCTAATTTTTTTCACAATACTCCAACCTTGTACCATCTCATCCCTCACCCATGCTAATAATATAATTGTGTTTTTATTTCTGTATCATGCCAAGTATCTGAAAAAGTTTTATCTTCTTTGTTGCATCTATTTATTCTTTGATAAAGAAACAAAAGCAGGAGCAGAAAACTTTACCCAATCCCTTTATTGGCACCATCCTGAATATCATTAATAATCCTAATTAATGTTCTCTGTATTCTGCAATGACCCCATGTGTTGCATCATGTCGAACTATACACATTATTCCAGGTATAACTTCACCACGACCTGGTGTGACAGACACCTTTTAATATCCATCAATTTGCTTTGTTCATTTCTGCTTCATGTTAAGTAACAAGTGAACCAAACATATCTCCATGACTAAATTTGCCTTCTGTTTCTTCAGTCTTTGTCATTAATCAACCCAGTAGTAAAACCCATTAGAGTTCTCTGAGAATTTGTTTGCTTCTTCCAAGAACGCAGTCATCTTTGTGGCCAGGATTTATTAACATGGAACATAATTTAAACTTTATGGGTGACAAGAAGCTCAAAAATATATTATGAGAATACTAACAGATTCCTGGACCAGCCCAGACATTGGACTTAGTAAAATCATTTTGGGAGGAGGACTGAGGAGAGACAGTATAAACTAAAGGATGCAGATTTAATGTAAGTGCAAGAAGATTATATGAAAAATAATCTTCATTTGACTGACTGAAAGATTGTTGGAAGCAGATGCAATTACCTTTCAAAAAGGAGTGAGAGAAATACATAAAGATATGCAGAGGTTTACAGAAAAAGCAGGAGTGCCTTACCAAAGAGAAAGGACTTTCTCTTTGACAGAGAAATTGTGAGAGTGGAGGTGAGTATTTAGGTTAATCTAATTGTTAGAGTTATAAGAAAGTTGAAAATAAAATGTTATCGCAAATTAAGTAATGCAATCCCACTGCTTAAGAGTGGAACATTGACTTTCCATTTGGAGGAGCCAACGGAAGTTTGTAACTCTGAATTTGTGTCATATTTCTTGCCAATAATAAAGGTTGAAGCTACACTTTTATTAAGGTGGACTCAGTCAAATCACTGATGCACAAGGCACATCCTAGAAGACAGAAGTCTGTCTACAAGCTGCATTATTCCAGTCGGCAAAAATCCTGAGAAATTATTTCTCATTTGCAGTTGTGCAGCATGGGTCACATGATTTATTGTGTGCAGAGCCAACTGAGGTGCCTTCAAATTGTTTTACATTCTTGGCCCTAGGCCTGGAGAAATGGGAAAGACAGCTTGCTCCTTGCAGGTGGGATTTAATCAGGGGCCAGCTTTTACAAGTACGTCATAGACCATATTTATAAACCTGAAGAATCCTCTGCCTCCACTGGTGTTGCTTTGTCAGCCTCAACTTCAGCACCGATCCTAATAATGAACATCGACACTGGATCTTTTATGACAGGCTGTATTCCTGAAGGCAATAGAATTGGCTGTAACGTAAGAGGAGGCATGAAATCAAAGGAAATGAGAAGTAAAGAGGCCATATAAAATACTGAAAAGACGTGGGATGTTGGGTAGGAGAAGGTTGTTAAGAAGAGTCAAGATGAGTCCACAGGAGACCAGTGGCCTAAAAGGAAGATTGTTAAAATGACACAAAATGTAAACCATCATTTAAAAAAAAAATTGAATAGTCTTCTGCTTCATTTTCTGAAAAAGAAAACACTAAAGGGTGGTCTGATGGTCTTCAAGATTTTAATTGACGATTGTAAGGGGAGTTGGAGGGAGGAATTTGGGGTACTATGATTGTTGCTAATAATTTCAATAGGAATTCAGAAGAGGCTTCTTCACTTAGTATTTAAGTTACAGAATTCATGTTTATAGACTGTGATTGAGGCAGACTGCATAGATGCTTCCAAAAGGAAGCACAATGAAGAAAGGTACATGTCCGTTGGAATAACTGAACAGGAGGATGAGAAGGCTTAGCCGGAGCATAAACACTATTGCTGTTGTGTACAGTAAATACTTGCTCATACTTGCCTTATACTGCCTCAATGCACTGTTGTAATGAATGGTATGCAAAGCAAGTTTTTTCGGTGTACCTTGGCACATTGTGACAGTAATAAACCAATTTACAAAACACACAAAATGCTGGAGGGACTATGGAAGACAATAAACAGTTGATACTTCATACTGAATCATCAACTGCTTACTCCCCCTCCCCCATAGATGCTGCCTGACTTGCTGAATTCGTCCAGCATTTTGTGAACATAACTCCCGATTTCCAGCATCTGCAGAATATCTTGTGTTTATAATTTACTAAATAAACCAGGATTTAAGATGCAAATAATGAATCTGGGGAAGGGGGAAGAATGATCAGTGCTTCAGGAAGTTTAACATTTTGAGGAAACTGTTGTCATATGGCAAGGATTCCTTGCTCTTTTATATAGTCGAGCTGGCACAGGAGGAGGAGTCTGGGAGTAGCTGGATGCAGTGGTGAGGTGTTGCTTATGTTACTGTCTAATCTGCATGTTGTTTTGACAAATGTAAACTGTAAGCTCCAAAGGCCTGGACATTTTTGATCAACAAAATGGTTTTCATCAGCGTATAAAGCTTTTCAGATTTTGTAATACCACTGTTGCACCCAAACGACCATCACACCTAGTTGCCTATCACTATGTCACTAAGCTTTCAAAAGTGAGAGGAGGAGGAGCTGTGGAAAGGAGAAGCTGATGCCATCCTAAAATGTTAATAGAAACCATTTAATTGTGTCAGACAATAGAAATGAAACTATTGTTATTTCTTTATTCATGGTTCTATAATTAGCTAAATAAAGCATCTTTAGTTTTTAATCAGCATTACTAAATTTTGGTACATTATTTTTTGAACCTGCCTCTAAAGTTTGCCGATTACTTGGTGATCCCAATTGTGAAGAAGTAACCTGACCTCAAACCTCATAGTTTCTCTTCTTGCACTAGTATGGTGACTGTACTTGAATGTTTCACCGTGCTGGTTTAGTCTGAAATTGACATGAAAGGTATTATACAAATAGAGCTGTGTTTATCCTTTTAAATGCATTGTTTTTTATTTGAGCAGGATGTACCTCTCATCAGCTTGGCAAACATTTTTCACAATGCAAAACTGTGGGACGATGCTCTTGTTGTTGCTTCTATGGCAGTGGAAATCGCACCACATTTTGTTGTCAATCACTTTACCCTGGCTAATGTCTATGTAGGGATGGTAAGTGACAATATTTGTTGCTACATTTTTCATGTTCTGTTGATGTGGCTGATTTCCTATTTACGTTGATTTCATCCAAGTGTGTTCAAGAAAGTACAACCATGCATTGGCTATTTCAAAGTACACAAATGTTTGAAGAACTGATGTGGGAATATTTTTGTATATAATTGATTTGCCTCGATGCACCTAATCCACATTATCTTGCATTTAGAAACTGGATTAAGCTCTGTACTGAGCTTATTCTTCAAGTTTCCCAATGCAATATAAAGAACGGTGTAGATTAGATGTTTCTGCCCATACACGTGATACCTAGATGAAATGTACCCAATAACTATAATTTATGTCACCAATATGGATACAGCTAGAACTTTTGAAAGCGATATGGAAGAAATTGTCACTGTTTGGTTTCCTTACAGGTTCCAAAGTCATATAATAACCAAACGTCAGACAGTGACAGACATCCGTTAATTATGAATACATTGAACCACATAGGAAACATAGGTATTACAGAAGCCAAATTACCCAAGGCAACACACACAAAATGCTGTAGGAACTCATTTTGATTGTGTTGTTTTGGATTTGTAGCATCTGCAGAATTTCTTGTGTTTATAAGTTACCCAAGATGGAATCCTTATTCCTTTGAATCTCGTGGGGACAGTGTAGAGACCAAAGGAGAACTGAAGGGTGGACTTGCTCCAATGAACTGCATCCAGTTATGGATAATAATTTTAGAGGGAACACAGATATTCACAAAGTAGTCACCTAAATTTTCTCTGCAATATGAGGAAACACCCTTTTCTGTTAAGGGAATGTATTACACTGGATGAGGTAAGCACGAAAGAGTATATTTGCTGTAATGCTTAGAATAGAAGAAAGCCCAGTCACCAGCAATAAAGCAAGATGCATCTAGAGAGGTTATAGTCAAATGTACTATTTGTAGATGAATAAAATGGTACATAGGGATGAATACGTATTGGAAATAGAGTGCAATAAATTAAGTTCAAAGGTTTGGAGAAAGAGAAGGAACAAGCACCACAATCTGAAGAATCTAGTAACACAGGATGTTCTGTTTGTACTTGGACCAAAGATTGTCCTACATATTCTAATGAAAATTAAGAACCAGCTGGGATCCAGATTAAAACAGCAAATACTTGCACCTAATAAGAATTCCAACAAGTAGTTAAGATCAGAGCAAGATGAAACAAGGAGACTGTACTATCCAGACCTTGTGGGGTGATCCTGAAAGCAGAGTTGGTAAAAGTTGGTCTAAAATAGTCACGCATCCTTGGTGAAAAGATGGTAAGAGCTGAAGCAAACTAATTTACTAAATTAGCGGAGGGATATAATCAAGGTAACACTTGGAAAGCTCTTTGATAATATAAAGTGATTATTCATGCTCTCAGGTTGTTATAAATTGTTTGTCTGCTTCACAGGAAGAGTACGACAAAGCAATGCAGTGGTATGAATCTACTTTAAAACTACAACCGGAGTTTGGACCAGCAAAACATGTCCTTCGCACAATCCAGTGTCATTTATTAACGAAAATGCAGAGACGCTCTCCATAATGGTAACCATTAGTAAAAAATATCTAATTTCTGCTTCAGACCATTTTAAATTGGCACACATCTAGTTTCATTGGGGGGCTGGGTGGGTTCATTTGTGCAAATTTAGTTGATGGAAAATAAAATGAGCTGTGGAACAAAGCTTTAAAAAAAGAGTATTATAACTATCACACCTTGAATATAATTCCTGGAAGGAAAATAAATTGTATTAAAACAAATGACTGTTGTATTGATTGTATATTTCAGACAGTAATGTATAAAATGGTTCTCAGAATGTTTTTTATGTGTGATCAGGTCAAGAAAATGCAGTTTAAAATCCTTGTGGGAAAAATGGGAACTTGTGTGCAGGTGAACAATAAACTATTTCTTAATGACTGAAAATATTTTCATTTATTTTGTACTTTTCTATAAATCTTGTGTAAAAAGTGAAAAATCCAGCAGATTCTGCTGAAAAGGCAGCAAACTCAGCTTCATATTTTTAAGACATAAATCCCTTTCAGTAGAAAAACTGAATTAGTAAAAAAATTAGATTCATCACTTCACAATATTTAAAATTTTGAAGCACTGAAGTCTCATTACACATTCATTTAGCAACACTAGTTTTCACATTGATTTCAGACCTTCAAAATGTAGAGTATACTAACCTCCAGTTTTTAAAATACAGTTTGCTGTTTAATTTTTTGGTGTTATTAGCATAAGTCTCAATAATATACATTTATTTCCTTATTAAAATTCGCTCATAGAGAAATTGCTTTAATATGCTGTCTTAAAAATGTAAGGTGATTACACAAGAACCTGTAAAATTGTCTTGGGCTATTAATTATTGTACAATTGTGAGAATTTTATGATTAATGACTCAAATGTAAAAGCTGAACAAGGTTCTTCTGCTGGTTGTTACATAGATGGTTTCACTGAACAAGCATAACCAGAAGGTGTGATTCAATGGAGTTATGGTGCTTCTAATTATGTTTACATAATACAATTACAAATTTACAATTAATTTTCTTTTGGATACCTGAATAGGAACTTCTGGTTGAGAAGCTAATCATCACTTGTTGACAATACTGTTGTTAAGCTCCCTTGACTTTTTGTTCCTGCAGGTGGTGCTCTTAATCTAGAGTTAAAACTTGAACACTATTCTAAACAAGGCTTACTACACAATAAACTAAATGTGTTTCTTTATTTGCGTATTGATTTTACTGTAAAGGAAATTGTAATGATACTTTCACTTTTTAAAACTGTCAAGCTAAAACATTGGGTCAGTCTCATGTGTGGGAAGGTACCTGGGAAATATTGTCACACTGGTAATGCTTCTCAATTCTTTCTATGCTACATTGACAACTGCACTGGTGCTGCTTCCTACACCCATGCCTGGCTTGTCAATTCATCAACTTTATCTTCAAATTTCACCCTGCCCTCAAATTTACTTGGTCCATCTCTGACACCTCTCTTCCCTTTCTCGATCTCTCTGTCTCCACCGCGGGAGACAAATTGTCTGTCCACATCTTTTCTAAACTACCATTTCCCATGGCTATCTTGACTATACCTCTTTCCACCATGTCACTTGGAAAAAATGCAATTCCCTTTTTTCAGTTTTCTCTCTGCTGCATCTGTCCTCAGGATGAGACCTTCCATTCCAGAACATCTGAGATATCCTCCTCCTTCAAAGAACAGGGTTTCCCTTCCACTCCCATTGATACTGCCTTCACTTGCATCTCCTCGATTTGCGGCACATCTGTCCTCACCCCATCTTCCTGTGCCATAATGGAAATAGGGTGTTCCCCTTGTTCTCAACCTGCACCCCATGAGCCTCCGTATCCAGCATATCATTCCCCATAACTTCTGCCAACTTCAACGGATCCTACCACTAAGCATATCTTTATCTCCCACTCTCTATTTTTGCTGTCTACATGACTCCCTTGTCCACTTGTCTTTCCCCACTGATCACCCTCCTGGCCCTTACCCTACAAGCAGAGCAAGTGCTACACTATCCCTACACTGCTGCTACAGCCAGCTGAAACTATTACCTTAGAATTTGGTGAAATAAAACAGTTCAAAGGAACTAATATGCAACAACTACACTTTGTAATCTGGTCATTAATTGGTTATGATCAACCACGTAAAGTTTTTCTACCTCTCTTTGCTTTCTGACCTAATTGGTTTTAAAAGCAGGTATGTACATTTTGCTGGTTTGATTAACAGCCAGTGTGTAAAAGACAACAAACTGCAGTACAAAAGAAAAAGTATATTAATAAATAAATAAGCAGTAAATATTTAGAACTTAAGATGAAGAGTCCTTGAAAGTGAGTCTGTAGGTTGTAGGAGCAGTTCAATGATGGGGCAAGTGAACTTATCCCCTCTGGCACTGGAGCTGTGCTTAGCCTCACAGTCATAAGAATAAAGCAAGTGGAGCAGGGGGCTAAGTTTTGAGCTCTGTGGTGCACCTGTACTGATGGAGATTGTGGAGGAGATGATGTAACCGATCCAAACTGACTGGGATCTGCAATTGAGGAAATCAAGGGTCCGAGCAAGTACTAAGACCAAGGTCTTGAAGCTTATTGATTAGCTTTGAGGGGGTGATAGTATTGAATATTGAGCTGCAGTCAATGATGAGCAATCTGATGTATGCATCTTCGCTGTCCAGATGTTCCAGGGTTGAGTGAAGAGCTAATGAAATGGCATCTGCTATGGCCTTGCTGTGCCGATAGGCAAAATGGATCAGATCCAAGTCACCTCTCACACAGGAATTGATATGTCTCATCACCAACTTCTCAAAGCAGTTCATCACTTTGGATGTAAGTGCTACCGGACGACAGTCGTTGAGGCAGCTCACCATATTTTTCTTAGGCCCTGGTGTAATTGAAGCCTGCTTGAACAGGTGAGTACCTCAGACTGCTGAAGTATGAGGTTCAGGACATCAAGGGACACTCCAACCAGTTGATCAGAACAGGTCTTTAGCACTCAGCCAGGTACCCCATCTGGGCTGGATGTTCCCCAATGGTTCACCATTCTGAAGGATGCTCTCATGTCGGACTGAAATTGCAGGGTCAGTTTTCCCCATGTTTTGATGGTCAAAGGGAGCATAGAAGGCATTAAGCTCATGTGGAAGCGAAACCTTGTCACCTAATGTCTCTTGTTTTCACTTTGTAAGAGTTAATAGCATTCAGCCCCTGCCGCAACTGTCAAGCATCCTTCAGTGATTCAAGTTTGGTCCAGTTTTGCCACTTGGCAAGTGAGATAGATTTCTGGAGACTGTACCTGGACCTCTTCTATCCTACTTGGTCGGCAGACCTGAATGCCACTTACCTGACCCTCAGCATTCCAGGTATCCTGCTATTATGTCTATCATTATAGATTCCAGGATTTTACCTATTATTAATGTTAGGCTAACAGATTAGTGGTTCCATGTTTTCTCTCTGCCTCTTAAACAGCACATATTTCTCCAAACTGCAGCAGCCATTGCAGAATCAATGGAATTTTTAAATGTTTTATTCATCCACTAACACTTTCAAAACTGTTCCCTTATGCCCTTGGAGGTGCTACATATCTAATGCCTTTGCACTCAATTTCACATCCATTCTGCATCTGATACTGGCTCTGATAGCAAATGGTACTGTGGGAGAAATGGTCAAATTCTTTATTTTATGTGTCCATCATATACTCATTTAATATATAAAAATCTGTATTGCTCCATAAATATTGCTGGTACTTGCTTTCCTACTTGCATCACCAGCACACTTTATCTCCCATGCATTTTCCTTTTGGTTGCTCTCCCAATTCTTTCTGGGTGGTTTACATATGAAATGGTATTATCACAATAAAGATGTTCTGTTTAATATTGGAAAATCCAGAATTTTACTAAGACCAGATTGTTTAGATTTTTTTAAAGTCAGTTTATATAGTGTTACTGATAAGCCACCTAAAATAACATGAGAAAACGATTTTTTAAAATCGTATGTAAACTCTCATAGAGTCCTGGTTCAAGTTGGTGCACAGCCATCAAAAGCCTTTTGTGCAAAATGCAAGATAGGAGTCATTAGCCATGAGATGATCGTTTAAAATTAATGAAAAAAATCTCATTATTCAGTATTGTTAAAGTAATTCTTAAAATGGTTTATATTAGCATACTCTCAACTTCATAGTTCCCACTAACGCTGCAGTTTGGTATTGACTAAAGTAAAAATGGACAGAAATACATAAATGAAACCTACTTAGCCAAGATATAACCAGAATTTTGTTCAGTTACAATATTGGATATATAGCAAGATGCAGGTCCAGAAAATCACACACAGTCAATCTGACCAGTCAAAATATAATTACTTATCCATTTGTTAAATTCTAATTCTCTTTAAATTTACCGGCACCATTTATCACAATGAAGTAGATTCCCAACATCATTCACAAGATCATAGCCCTCTGCATAAATAAATTGAAAACAAAATGGATGAGAGAAATTGGCAATTTGAAATGTAAAAACTGGTGAGATTGGTCAGGTCATGCAGCATCTGTGGAAAGTAAAAGAAAGTGAACTCTTCATCATAGGCAATCAATCCTGATGTGAAAGTTCTAACTTGACAAATGTAAACGACCTACAATTTATAGCTCAAATGTATGTCCTCAATTCAAGAGTTCATTTCTGTTTTGGCTAAGCATTAGCTCAAGTCCAGTAGCAAAGTTTCATCCTTGAGCAAATGCCATGTCTTGTGTTGCACTTAACATATTCTGCCCAATAATTACATACTGTATACAACAAAATTGTCTGTAATTCCTTCACTGAAACCTCCAGGAGGATGGACTTTCAAATAAACATCTGGAATTTAAAAAGTCCTTCATCCACCTGAGCCTGGCAAGCAAGATCAACAATGCTACCCTGGTCAACATGAATCATTTCCCATTCTGTGAGACCTGCCTTTTGGTGATGAAATTCATCATTGTTTTTGAAATTTAGTCATTGATGAAATTTACCATTATCCACCAAGCCCTCCTTGTGTGCCAGAGGCATGAACAACTTAGAGGACGCATCTCAGACAGTTGGAGTGATACCATCAATGTTGACTCACCAAAATGCTACAGCTCCAGTAGCAGAATAGTGGAATTGATGAGAGTGTGCTCTCCTGGGCTTTATATCCCCAGCATTGAGTATTTGACCTTGCTCTGCTAGCTCCAATGGCCTGGCGACCTTGTCTACACGTCTACTCAGACCTGTGAAGCGAGCACTCAACTCTGAGCTCCAAGCAATTTTCAGAAGAACAGGAAAAAAACTTCGAAATGACCACTCACTTTAGTATAGAAGCATTTGGAAAGGTACCAAGGAGTTCACCTCTCCAGGAGCATGGGGAAGTCAGGCAGAGTAGCAGAAAAAAGCTTGCAACAGTCTGATCCATTCACTCTGTCAAGCTTAACGTGTTTTTTTTTTGTGGCCATCTACAAATCCCACACAGGATGTATTATTCACCCTGGAACTGTCAGAAATGGAGTGCATCCAAATCACCCTTGACTTCAGGGGGTTGTCTTGGAAGTGGGCAACACATCCCATTGTTTTCTGTGAATAATTCATGATTTATTTTTCTGAAACTTGCACTGCAATCAAAGGAACAAGGAACAGTGCAGGCATAAAATAAACAGTATAGACAACTCTACTTGCTAACTATGTGATGGTTAGTGCAAACTAATTCTTGAATAGAACGCTGACTATTTAGAGGAATGAGGATGTTGCCAGTTCCTGAAAGTAGTATATATGTACAGTATATTATTAATAAAAAAATTAAAAAGCTGTAAATGCTACACTGGCTAGTGGCACAGTAACATCAGCGCCAGACTCCAGAGCAAAGGTTCCCAAGTTCGAACCCAGTTGGGCCACACCCAAGCACGCTTTCCATCCGTGTCGGGTTGAGTGTCGAGCTCGCAACTCTGCCTTGTAAAAAAAAAACTGCGCTGTGAGAAGGACGTCGGGGACCACTCACAGAATCTTTCCTCCAAGACAACCACTTGAAAAGTGGTCGCCAAGGCTCTGGCAGAGTATGACACACAATAAAAAATGCTACAAACCTGAACTAAAAATGGGAATGATATAGATACTCAAATCAAGCAGTATCTGTGGAGAGAAAACAGGGGTAATGTCTCCAGTTCTGGTGACAGGACATTGAACTGAAATATTAACTGTTTTTTTCCCCCAGAGGCTGCCTGGCCTGTTGAATATTCTCACCACTAACTACTTTCATTTTGAGTGAGATAGGGTTGTTTTCCTTGGCACTGATAACACCTGATGGAGGAGCATAAAATTATAAATAGCAAGGAGGTGCCAAATCCAGAAAGCATGAAGTAAGTGGTAGAATTGAAGAAATATTAGAGGAGAAATGAAGAAAAATGTTTTTACCTTGATGGTGGTAGGTGTCTGGAATTTACATGTGATAGAGGCAGACAACCTCATCATATTAAAACTGTATTTGAATGTGTATCTGAAGAGTTGTGACCTACTAACAGATCTACTGTTGGAATGTGAAAGTACATTGGGTAGCTTTTTGTTGTTAGATATGAATATAGTGGGCCTAATAGCCGCCTTTGATATGGTAACATTTCTTTGAACTTATGAATGACAAGAACACATAGTTGGAAGCTGAGTGAGATGGTAATGAAACCAAGAAATGAGGAGTGAAAAATAGAGCAAATTAAAGGAGAAATGTTGACCACCTTAATAATTAATCAGCTATCTTTGAAGAAGCACAGAGGTGGAATAAGTCAAACACCTCGCAACTTTCCCAATATAAACCATCAATCTGAATTGTGAAAATAAATTTAATTTGGAGGTTGCGTTCATTTATAAGTCTCTGTGGCACCAGTTTTCACATTAAAAATGTTATATAAACTGCCAAAAGTAATTAAAATCTGAACAAATCAGAAATAAAGACTTCTGTTTCCTTTAGAAATTCACTTCTACTTTGAATAGATAAGCCTCTGGTTGCTGATCCTCTCAAAAGAGCAAGAAGCAACTTCCTGTCTTCCATGTGTGACTGCTAAAAGGTTCTGTCCTATTAGGATAAAATAACAATGTGCGTGGGTAATGTCACTATGATTTTGAAGATAAATCAGATTTATTTTATTTTGTGTTGTATTAAGATATAACTTGTATATCCATAGTGGCAATTGTTTACTTACACTCCTGAACATTCACTATGAGCATATTGAGACTTTTGTCTGACTGACAGAGTGCTTGAGAAACACACATCAAAGTTGCTGGTGAACACAGCAGGCCAGGCAGCATCTGTAGGAAGAGGCGCAGTCGACGTTTCAGGCCGAGACCCTTCGTCAGGACTAACTGAAGGAAGAGTGAGTAAGGGATTTGAAAGTCGGAGGGGGAGGGGGAGATCCAAAATGATAGGAGAAGACAGGACGGGGAGGGATAGAGACAAGAGCTGGACAGGTGATAGTCAAAAGGGGATATGAGAGGATCATGGGACAGGAGGTCCGGGAAGAAAGACAAGGGGGGGGGTGACCCAGAGGATGGGCAAGAGGTATATTCAGAGGGACAGAGGGAGGAAAAAGGAGAATGAGAGAAAGAATGTGTGCATAAAAATATGTAACAGATGGGGTACGAGGGGGAGGTGGGGCCTAGCGGAAGTTAGAGAAGTCGATGTTCATGCCATCAGGTTGGAGGCTACCCAGACGGAATATAAGGTGTTGTTCCTCCAACCTGAGTGTGGCTTCATCTTTACAGTAGAGGAGGCCGTGGATAGACATGTCAGAATGGGATGTGGAATTAAAATGTGTGGCCACTGGGAGATCCTGCTTTCTCTGGCGGACAGAGTGTAGATGTTCAGCAAAGCGGTCTCCCAGTCTGCGTCGGGTCTCGCCAATATATAAAAGACCACATCAGGAGCACCGGACGCAGTATATCACCCCAGTTGACTCACAGGTGAAGTGTTGCCTCACCTGGAAGGACTGTTTGGGGCCCTGAATGGTGGTAAGGGAGGAAGTGTAAGGGCATGTGTAGCACTTGTTCCGCTTACACGGATGAGTGCCAGGAGGGAGATCAGTGGGGAGGGATGGGGGGGATGAATGGACAAGGGAGTTGTGTAGGGAGCGATCCCTGCGGAATGCGGGGGGGGGGAGGGAAAGATGTGCTTAGTGGTGGGATCCCGCTGGAGGTGGCGGAAGTTACGGAGAATAATATGTTGGACCCGGAGGCTGGTGGGGTGGTAGGTGAGGACCAGGGGAACCCTATTCCTAGTGGGGTGGCGGGAGGATGGAGTGAGAGCAGATGTACGTGAAATGGGGGAGATGCGTTTAAGAGCAGAGTTGATAGTGGAGGAAGGGAAGCCCCTTTCTTTAAAAAAGGAAGACATCTCCCTCGTCCTAGAATGAAAAGCCTCATCCTGAGAGCAGATGCGGCAAAGACGGAGAAATTGCGAGAAGGGGTTGGCGTTTTTGCAAGAGTGCTTGAGAAATTGTTACATTGTCTGAAGACAATAAAGACAGAGGCCCCCTTCTTTAGGAAAAAGTTGTCCAAACATCCCAATGCCAGTTACCTAATCAACAAAAATCTTGAACCACCTATTATCCTGAGGCCTTGTAGTTCAAAGTTCTGCTCTGTTAAAACTTTACAAGATCATGACTGGCAGATTTATAGTAATGTCAGACATCTACACATTGATTTTCAGAGCTCAGTGACAAGATACGTAATGGAAAGCCTACTTGAAGCAGTTGAGATGAGCCAATTGCAAACTACTGGCTCAAGAAGGTTAAGAAGATGTACTTTAATACAAAAGCAAAGCCCACTAAAAGCACTTTGGACAAAAGGTTAAACAGGTTAAGTTGAACCAATACCTTTCAATGCCCTTCACCCATAGGTAACAAATGAACAATGTTATGCAGCTTAGTCACTTACCAACCAGATATCAACCCCCTGCTGTCCATAAATGCTTTCAAAGTTCAAACTAAATTTATTATAAAAGTACAGACATGTCAAGAAATAAGACCCTGAGATTCATTTTTCTTGCAGGCAAGCACGGTAATTACAAAAAAACAATAAAATCAATGAGAGACGAACAAACAACCAATGTGCAAAAAACATCATACAAAAAGAGAAAAAAAATGAATAGTAGTAATAATAAATAAATAAATAAATAAGCAATAAATACTGAGAACATGAGATGAGTTCTTCAAAGAGAGTCCATGAGTTGTGAGAACAGTTCAGTATTGGGGTGAATGTAGTTATTCCCTCTGATTCACAAGCTTTATGGTTAAGGGGTAATAACTATCCTTGAATCTGGTGGTGTGGGTCCCTGGGGCTCCTGTACCACCTTCCTCATGACAGCAGTGAAAAGAGAGCATGGCCTGGATGGTGGGGGACTTTGATGGACGCTGCTGTCTTGCACTTCATGTGGATGTGCTCAATAGTGAGGAGGACTTCCTCTTGTGATGGGTTGGTCTGTATCCATTACTTTTTGTAGGCTTTTCAGTACAGGGACATTGATGCTTCCATACCAGGCCATGATGTAACCAGTCAATATACTCTCCACCACACATCTATAGAAGTTTGTCAAAGTTTTAGATGACATGCTGAATCTTCACAAACTTCTAGGAAAGATTCATTGAATCCATGGGAGGGATTCCTTCATGGTGGATGTTGACCAGCGTATCCAGAGACTCTTCACCTTTACCAGAGAGAGGAGTCAGAATTCAAATGATACAGAAACAATTTTCTTCCTCTCTCCATCCATAAGATGTAATAAAAGATCAGGAATCTGCAGGGAAAGAAAGTAAGTAGATAAAAAATTAAAAGTAAGTAAGTAACATCATTACAAATGTTACCTCGTTTTTCCTTCCGCATCTATTGTGCAAGAATAAGTTTGCCTCTGGTGGATATTCAACCCAAAGTTGTCAAGGTTGTGAGAATATCAAGTTTGGTCATTGTAAGCTGGATAACTTTTGACAACCACGACTTTACACAACATATCATTAAATGGTGGGAGGTTGTTTACTCTGCCGGAATAGATGTGTGAATCAGGACTGCATTAATGTTGTTTGTGATAATTCTGATTGTACTGATTATTGTCACACTGTTGACCCTATAACATTATCTTCATGGTAAAATGATTTCCTTGAGCTAAATGACAGAGTCACGCAATGGATTAAGACAACCTCAATGTTTAAGCTATTGTCTGCGTGCTAGGCACTGCAAAAGCTTCCTCCATTAATTCAATATTAGTATGGTGGGGGGGGGGGGATACTGTGATGCTACGTAATTGAATTTTTACATAAATCACTTGCTCCAGAAAACTCTGCATCTAAAGAAAGATTTCTTCACCTTGGATCAAGATTCTTTCTAGGACAAAAAAAAAAGGTAAAAATTATTTTACAAAATTCAATATTTTGTATCCTGAAACTATACATGGACACAAATGCTCAGTTTGTACTTTTCTCTGTATACATTTCAGCTTGTGACTAAATATACTTGGAAAGACAAGGTCGGCTGATGATAAATACTTACCCTTGCAAAACCTCTCCTTCCCAGATGAGAATGTGGTTGCAAACAGAAAGAATGGAATATTTCTGCCTGTGGCTCAGTGGTAGCACTATCACTTAGAGCGTAAGACCATTTGGCCCATCGAGTCTGCTCTGCCATTCAATCATGGCTGATTCTTTTCTCCTCTCTTCAGCCTCACTCCCCGGCCTTCTCCCCGTAAACTTTGATGCCATGGCCTTTCAAGAACCTATCAAGCTCTGCCTTAAATACACCCAACGACCTGGCCTCTACAACTTCCTGTGGAAACAAATTCCACAAATTCACCACGCTCTGGCTAAAGAATTTCTCCAGAACTCTGTTTTGAATGGATGTCTTTCTATCATGAGGCTGTGCCCTCTTATCCTAGACTTGTCCATCTGCAAACCTGGCCACAAAGCCATCTATTCCATCATCTACATCATTCATGTGCAGCAGAAAAAGAAGCATTCCCTACACCAACACTTACAGAACACTAGTCACTGGCAGCCAACTAGAAAAGGGATCCTTTTATTCCCACTCACTGCCTTTTACCAATCAGTCAATGCTCTAACCATGCCAGTAACTTTCCTGTAAAACCATGGGCTCTTAACTTGATAAGCAGCCTCATGTGTGGCACCTTGTCAAAAGCTCTCTTGTCAAAAGTCCATCTTATTGTACGAGGGAATCATTCAATAGACTTATAACAGCAGGATAGAAGCTGTCCCTGAGCCTGCTGAAATGTGCTTTCAGGCTTTGTATCTTCTGCCTGATGGGAGGCGAGCAGATGTCAGCATGGGTGGGGTCTTTTATTTTACTGCAGTAAGAAATGTAGACAGATTCGATGGAGAAGAGGTTGGTTTCTGTAATGTGCTTTTGTAGGCACCTCCCAGTCTCCACCCAGCTCATGGGGTTCACCTGCCTCTTATTCCAGGTTCGTCACCTGCACCCTATTTAACCCCAGCTCTCATCCACAGTCCTGTTCAGTCATTGATCCAGCCGGCCTCAACCAGTTGCTCCTAGCCTTCCCTCCGCCTGCTTTAAGTTTGCCTATTATTGAATTTAACATTTACTGTTACGTCATCTGGGCCAAACCTCCTCTACATTTTTCTGACAGGATGAGTGAACCCGCGATTGACCCAGCGGAGTGTGCTTACCTAAAGGAAGCTATCTGCTAACATGAGCACGTGATCCAGAAGCAGCAGGAAACCATTGATCATCTGTCCACCTCTCATCCCGGGTTATACCTGGCTCTCCACTCATGACCCTCACTTCTCCTGCCCATCCAGTTCACTGCAGAGCTGGGGACCCATCTGCTGGACCAAATGCCTGCAACCTCAGTAGACCTCACCCCATAAATCCATGGAGAAAACCCTTGCTCTCATCAAACTCCCACTGAAATATCACAACTTCAGTAAAAGGAAATTAGCACTCTGCTGCCTCACAGACCACACGACTGCACGATCACCTCCTCCCGGGATCCAGCCCTCCTTGTGGCTGTCTGTTCTCCCTCTTTCCTCCTGAGACCCAAACCATGAATGACTTCATTGCCAAAGCACTGCAACACAGCTTCATTTGCCCATCCCAGTCCCCAGCCGGTGCAGGATTTTTTTGTCAAAAAGAAAGATGAGGGTCTTCATCCCTGCCTTGAGTGCCATGGATACAACAGAAACTGAGAACCACTACCCTCTGCCCTTGAAGGATAGTGCATTTAACTCACACTTTGGGTCCCAGGTGTTCACCAAACTGGATCTACAGAGTGCGTACAATCTGATCCACATCCAGCAGGGGTGAGTGGAAGACAGCATTCATGACACCCACTGGCCACCACAAATCCTTGGTGATGCCAGTCAGACTTTCCAACAGCCCAGCCATTTTCCAAATGTTCAAAAACAACATCCTCCAATTCATGCTATGCAGGTATGTGTTCATATACCTTTACAGCATCCTCTTCTTCTCCAAGAACCTCCAAGACCACATCTGTCATGTCTGTTTAGTCCTTCAGCGTTTCCTCAGAAAATCCTGAAAATTAGAAAAATGGCAGTTCCACACCACAGTCATTTCATCCCATGGCATAACCATGGACCCAGAGAAAGTGTGCACTGTTGTTCAATGATCGTAACTGTGCTCACTCAAACAGCTACATGTTTCTTGGGCTTCTCCAACATCACCAGCTACAGCCAAATCACCATACTCTCATTTCCCTCACAGGAGACAATATGGTGAAGTGGGGTTTAAAGACCAGCGAATCCTGTGAGTGTGGCGAAAGGGTGCAGAACATTGAACACATTCTGCACAACTGCCCACTCTCACCTGATTTAGCTGACACTGACCTGCTCAACATCGACCAAACAACACTAGAGTGGCTGGCTGTCTGATGTGACAAGCTGTGATGACTTCCCTCACCAGGTCACATAGCTTACAGATGGCCTAGATTTCTGCCGTGGACCATGCTTCCGAGGAATTCAAGAGGTGTTTCACCACCACTCACATCCCTTGCCATCCGAACCCCTCAGACCTTTTGCGTTGGGGCAGGTGCCAGGGCCAACCTTTCCCAGTGAGGAGTGGACAGGAAGCCAGACCATTGTGCCTTCTTCGTGTGCAAGTACAACCCTACACAACACCATTATGGAGTAGGAGACAGGGAGATACTTGCAATTAGAGGATTGGAGACATTGGCTGATGTGAAACGCCGAGCCGTTCCTGATCTGAACTGATCACTAGATCTGCATATTCATGCAACAGTCCCAGAAACTCAACCCACCTCAGGCTCACTGGGCTCTCTTCTTCAAACAATTCAACTTCACTATCTCCAAACAACCCACTGGCTCTTTTATGGCCATATATGTGTATATACACACACACACACACACACACACACACACACACACACACACACACACACACATATATATACACATACATATATACATACAGGATGTTCTCCACTGCGCATCTGTAGAATGATGTGAGTATGGATGTGCAAAGTCCAGCTCTCTTCGGCCTCCTCAGAAAGTAGAAGCGTTGATGATCTTTCTTGACCTTGTAGATGTGTTCTGGGAACATGAGAGGTTGTGCGACATGTACACTCCCAGGAATTTGAAACCTCTTGCAGTTCCCTCTGCTGCGCAGTCGATGCTGCACAGTGTGAGTGGTGCAAGTTCCCTTGAAATCATTAACCATCTCCTTTCTCTTGCTGACATCAAGGAAGTTGTTATTTGCCAGGAACCAGGCCTTGAGCCCTTCCACCTTCTCTCGACAGGCCGTCTCATCATTGTTGGTGGTGAGCCCCACCACTGTTGTGTCATTGGGAACTTGACGATGTAATTGCTCGGGTGTTTGGCCGTGCAGTCAGGTGTGAGCAGAGTGTACGGCAATGAGCTCAGAATGCAGCTCTTGGGGCATCCGTGTTGAGGATGATTGGGAGGGAGGAGCAGTTGTGTATCCTGACTTTCTGAAGTCCTTTCATTAGAAACTCCAACACCATTTGCACAGTGATGTACTTAGACCAAAGAGAAGGGGTTTGTTCACCAAGATCTATGGGAGAACAGCACTGAACTGAAATCTAGAAACAGCATTCTGACGTGTTTTCTACATGCATTGGGGCCAGGTGCATTACTGATTTTATGGCGTAGAGCAATTCTGATAATAAGCTTATTGGTGAGTGTCCAATGTAGCAGGAACAGATTTTTGATACGTGCCATTATCAGCCGTTCAAGGCACATCATGATGTCTGGCATCAGTGGTAGTCGTTTATAACTGAAGGTTTAGAGTGGTACAGGGATGATGGGACATACTGCTGGTGGAGCGAGTGAATAGTTGTGGATGGGTTGCTATATCCTGTATGTTGTCAATTCCTGACTGTCACTGAAGCTGCAGTCATCCAGCAAGTGGAGAGTATTCCATCACACTCCTGCCATGAGTGTTCTAGATGGTGCACAGGCTTCGGAGAGTCAGGTGAGTTACTTGGTGCAGGATTCCTAGCCTCTGACTTGCTCCTCTAGCTACAAAATGTATATGGCTGTTCCAGTTCAGTTTCTGGTCAATCGTCCAGCTGGGGTGCACCTTCTCAGTAACTGTAACATTTTATTCTGCATTCTGTTGTTATTTCCCCTTTATATACCTTTATGACCTGTTGTAATGAATTGATCTGTATGGATGGTATGCAAGACAAAATTTTCACTATCTCTTGGTACAAGTGACACAAATAAAACGATTTGCCAATTTACCAATTTACCCTGCAATACTGACAGTGCAAGATTAGGTGATGGTAAACACATTGAATGTCAGGGGTGATGGGTGGATTTTATCCTGTGGGATTATCATCAATGCAGCAACCTCAGACACTGGCCCGCCCTTAGATTCCAACCCATTGCCTTCCCTGGAGACGTAAGAGACAGCAGATGCTGCGATATGGAGTAACAAACAATCTGCTCAGTTGCTCGAGCAGCATCAGTGGAAAGAAAGGAAAATCTTTAGGAACGTTTCTGGTTGAAACCCTGCACCGGGACTGAGAATGGAGAGGAAACGTGGCTAGTGTAATGAAGGGACAAGAGTCCAAGGTGTTTGGTGGGCTGTAGAGGGGTGTAAGATGATAGTCAAGTTGTGCAGGTAGAGGAGAGCAGCGAGGTTGAAGCTGAAAAATAAACGATGTAGACAAAGAAGAGATAAACTGTTGAGAGGTAAATGGAGCAAAGTGGAGAGAAGCATGAAGATAGAAGACAGCTCAAGAAAGTCTTCAGATGCTGAAAATCCAATGAACACACACAAAATGCTAAAGGAGCTCAGCAGGCCAGGCAGTATCAATGAAAAAGAGTAAATAGTTGACATTTTGGGCCTAGATCATACATCAGGTCACGATGAAGGGTGTCGGCTGAAGCATCAACTGTTTACTCTCTTCCATGAATGCTTCCCGGCCTGCTGAGTTCCTCTAACATCTTGTGTGTGTTGCATAGAACACAACTGCTGAAGGGAGATGAACTACCAGTGCAGGATTCTGATTAGTAAAGAAGGTGGGAATGGGAACCATTGGAGGGGTGGTGACTGAAACCAAAAGCAGGTGCGTCACGGTGGTGGTGTGAAATGTCTCCTTGGACACTAAGCTGCAACCTCAAGACTCTGTGACTTTCACCATTGGAAACCTTCTATCCAAATGAGATCACTGCCATTGATCTGCACTGAAATTCATTTGCCATCGCTAGACCAATTTGTTAGTAGCTCTGAGAAATACTACTTCCATGGTCACTGAATACAATACTACTCATATTCACATTCCTGGCAAATTTACTTTGTGTGGTGTTATATCCAATTATAGAACCCATTTGTAAATATAGGGAATACTTGCTTGCAGAAAAACGTATATCACATCCCTCCATTTCAAGTTATCCATTTCCCTAACTCCCCATCTCCTGTCTCTCAGCAGATTTCCTTGCCAGGTCGATAACATGTTTCAGTTCCATGAGCGACTGAGCCTCTGGAGAGGAACCTTATTAAACACCTGTTGGAACGCACATAAACAATACTCTGTGTCTACTAATTTCTTTACCTCGAAAAAATTCAGATCAAACTGATCAGTGGGATTTATCCCTTTTGCATCCATGTTGGCTCCCTCTGGCCTCTGAGGTCATTAGGGAGCCTAATGGTTAAGTTACTCGAGTAGGATATCCGGAACATGGAGCGTTGATCAAGAGGCACGAGAACAAATCCCACCACAGTAGCTGAGAACTCCAATTCCCACAATTAAATAAATCAGGAATTTAAAAATCAAAAGGTGATTGATAATATTAAAACTAGTGGATTGTACTACTGACAATATTGATAATAAGAAAAATACTGAATCGTAAAACCTGAACTGGTTCAATATTATCTGTCAGGGAAGGAACTTTTTTATTCTTACCATTATGACGTATACAAAACTTCTGGTCCTCTGGTTAACTGTGAAGTGCCTCCTTAGTCAGGAGCAATTTGAAATGGACAAGAAATTCCAGCAGTCCCAGCAACAAATGCATCCCGCAAAATAAAAGCATACGACACATCGATCATTCTCTCTTAATTTTCAAACATCAGCTACATCTGCATTTTGCCAACTGTATGTTTCAATGTGCATGTGGTAAATAAAGTTAATCTTCTTTACTCCAGAGTTGGGACATTGTGTTGCAACTGTCCAAGACATTCATTAGGCCACACTTGGAATATTGTGTGCATTTCTGGTCACTACACAGTAGAAAAGAAGTGGTAACTCTAGAAAGAGAGCAGAAGCCATTCATCAGCATGTTGCTTGGTCTAGACGACAATAGTTTCAAGGAGAATTTAGGCAGGCTGGAATTGTTCTCACTATAGCATGTGAGGCTGAGGGGTGACTTCATAGAGGTTTATTAAATATTGAGGGTCATAGGGAGATGGTCACAGTCTTTTTCTTATGGCAGGGTAAGTCTAAAATTAGTGAAATTTCAGGTGAAGGGAGAAATACTTAAGGGAAATCTAATGAGGTTTTCAAGACGGTAGTGAGTATATGGACTAGGGGAGGTATATGGATTAAAGGCAGGATGGTGGGCTTGGCATAAATGGACATCTCAACTGGCATGGACAAGGTGGAGTTTCAGCCTGAAATATCGACTGTTCTTTTTTTCCATAGATGTTGCCTGGCTTGCTGAGTTCCTCCAGCATTTTGTGTGTGTTGCTCAGATTTCCAGCATCTGCAGATTTTCTCTTCTTGTGTGAGTTAGGCCAAAGGGTGTTTTGTGCTCTATTTGAAGCTGCTCAACCATTGACAAGCCATTGAGATCGTCACCACTGCAGTTACTCCAACACTCCTGGTTTGCTAATAACTGAAGTGTACATAGTGCCTTTTCATGTATAAGGAAGCCTTAGGGAGAGTGCAGAGGAGATTTACCAGGATGCTGCCTGGACTAGAGAGCATGGCTTATTTAGATTAGATTAGATTCAACTTTATTGTCATTGTGCCGAGTACAGATACAAAGCCAATGAAATCCATTTAGCATATGAGGATCGAGTAGGTAGCCAGTGCCTTTTCCCTGGATGGAAATGGAAAACAGGAGGGGGCATGATTTTAAGGTGATTGGAGGACAGTATAAAGGGAATGTCAGAGTTAATCTCTTTACACAGGGAGTGATGGGTGTGTGGAACACTCTGCTGGGGTGGTGCTGGCGGAAGATACATTAGGAGCCTTTCAGAAACTCATAGATAGGCACATGGACATTAGAAAAATAGAGGTCTATGAAGGAAGGAAGGGCTAGATCGATCTTGGTGTAGGTTAAAGGGTTGGCAAAATATCATGGGCCGAAGGGCCTGTACTGTGCTTTCTTGTTCAAAGTTCTATGTTCTAAAAGGAATAGTTCTCATGTCCAGGAAACTTGGGAAAATTAGAATAAAGACTTCCTTTACAGAGGCTTTTGAACATGACCAATTTGGTGTCTTTATTTTCATTTTCACTTTTTTTTGTTTAATGAAGTTGTATTGACTCCCTATTTACTCAGAATATATGGAATTCTGCCCTTGTTCTCTATTGTACAAGTTGATGCGAAGTAATCCACTCATCAGGGACTCCGGTACCTTAATTTTATTTACAGGATTAACAACTATGTTTAAGAGACTTACTTTGTTTGTGGCCATTCTTATTTAGATCATATAATTTAAAAAATTTGGGTTTATTTGATGGCTCTGACAAATTCCTTTTCATCCTCCCATTTTGTGGTTGTTACTTATCTCATTCTGCGGTTCTTTGTACTTCTTCCAGTTACCAGAACCCACACTGACCACAACCTTTCTTCATGTTTTATGATGTCCCTTAAGCTAATAAGCATAGTCTGCTTGATCAACAGCCTGGAAACATGTCTGCATTCCAGACATAACCTGGTGCCAATAGCATATGTTCAGAGCAAGAGATGCAAGGATCAATAAAATTTGGTCTTTGAATGTCATTTACTTCCACTGTATGAGATGCCAGAGATTGTCTCGCTGCCAAAGACCTCAACTGAGTGAGTCATCTTGAGCCTTCATTACTAACCAGCTGTGTCCCTGAGCAAATACAGAAGAGGGCAAGTTGATTGTTCTTAAAGGTTTTCGCTTTGCATTTTGTAGTCAGAGCAAAGGCCATAGGGTAACCCTGGAATCTACATTTGCTGCAAATGGAGCTTAATTCTTTTTGTAATTGCTCATCGTGGTGTGTAAAAAAAATCTGACGAATTTAGTGATGGGACTATAGTTCACACCCATTTTATGCTCAATAGACAGGGCAATCAATAGAACAAATCTTTCAATACAATATATTTTCTTAAAAATTATTCAGTTCCGCATAGATCAACTTTATGCACCAATTAATAAGACCATATAAGATATAGGAGCAGAAGTAGGACATTCGGCCCATCGAGTCTGTTTCGCTATTCATTCATGGGCTGATCCAATTCTTCCAGTCATCCCCACTCCCCTGGTTTCACTCCATACCCATTGATGCCCTGGCTAATCAAGAATCTATCTATCTCTGCCTTAAATGCACCCAATGACTTGGCCTCCACAGGCGCTCTTAGCAACAAATTCCACAGATTTACCACCCTCTGACTAAAGTAATTTCTCCACATCTCAGTTCTAAAAGGACGTCCTTCAATTCTGAAGTCGTGCCCTCTTGTCCTAGAATCCCCTGCCATGGGAAATAACTTTGCCATATCTAATCTGTTCAGGCCTTTTAACATTCGGAATGTTTGTATGAGATCCCCCCTCATTCTCCTGAACTCCAGGGAATACAGCCCAAGAGTTGCCAGATGTTCCTCATACGGTAACCCTTTCATTCCCGGTGTTACATACCTCATAGATATCTTGTGACTGTCTTATGACCATGATGTAATTGAATATCTGATGAGCATGATGTAATGGTCTTGTGGAGGTCACATGTTGTAATTTTCCTGCCGATGTGAGGTCACGTGATAACATGTTCTCACCAGGTATATAAAGGGAGACCCCTGGTGTGCTGCAGTTAGTTTTTCCAGTTGAGTTTTAAGTTTAGTTCATTATTTAATTCATCAGATACTCCATTATGCTGCGTATTCGTCTTATGACACAGTTTCATTTTAAAGTGGAGTTCTACTTTATATTGTAAGTAGTATTGGAGAGCGAAGACCTTACTAAAGTACAGGAACTCGCAGAGTCGAGTAAAGTTGATACCGTTCGGCGGTTTTGGAGGGGATCAACCTTTATTGAAACTTCGTTCAAGATATAGTGACTTGCATCTGAGATATCCTCTGCTAAAGCAGGAAGAATTGTGCAGTGTCTATTCTCCAGAGGAAAAGGTCAGTTCCTTTAAACCATTTTATTTCCGTCGTCATGAACCCTGCGGACAAGGCAGGTTCTGGCTGGGATCAGCAGTAACATCATGTCTTCGAGGAATTCTTTACTTTAGGAAAGTCTCTCCTAGTTGACTGTATAAATCTCTTGGACTTTCAAATTTACCATTCTAAGAACTGTGTTCAAATTTACCATTTTAAGAACTGTTTTCGCATTTACCCTTTTAAGAACTGTTCTCGGATTTACCCTTTTAAGAACTGTTCTTGCATTTACCCTTTTAAGAACTGTTCCAGAGTTGTCGTATAGCAGTTAACTTCCAGTTAAGTTAGTCGTTTAAATACATTTCGCTGTTTTTGAGCAGAGTTTAATAAATGTTTGTTTTTATAAAACCTGACTCAATTCTATGTTCATTGTTGCCGGTCACGTGACATTGGAATCATTCTCATGAATCTTCTCTGAATCCTCTTCAATGTTAGTATATCCTTTCTGAAATAAGGAGCCCAAAACTGCATACAATACTCCAAGTATGGTCTCATGAGTGCCTTATAGAGCCTCAACATCACATCCCTGCTCTTATATTCTATTCCTCGAGAAATGAATGCCAACATTGCATTCGTCTTCTTCACAACTGACTCAACCTGGAGGTTAACCTTTAGGGTATCTTGCACAAGGACTCCCAAGTCCCTTTGCATCTCTGCATTTTGAATTCTCTCCCCATCTAAATAATAGTCTGCCCGTTTATTTCTTCCACCAAAGTCCATGACCATACATTTTCCAGCATTGTATTTCATTTGCCACTTCTTTGCCCATTCCCCTAAACTAAGTCTCTCTGCAGGCTCTCTGTTTCCTCAACATTTCCCGCTCCTCCACCTATCTTTGTATCATCGGCAAATTTAGCCACAAATCCGTTAATACCGTAGTCCAAATCATTGATATGCATCGTAAAAAGCAGTGGTCCCAACACCGACCTCTGTGGAACTCCACTGGTAACCAGCAGCCAGCCAGAACGGGATCCCATTATTCCAACTCTTTGTTTTCTGCCAACCAGCCAATGCTCCACCCATGCTAGTAACTTATCTGTAATTCCATGGGCTCTTATCTTGCTAAGCAGCCTCATGTGCGGCACCTTGTCAAAGGGCTTCTGAAAATGCAAGTACACCACGTCTGCTGCATCTCCTTTGTCTACCCTGCTTGTAATTTCCTCAGAGAATTGCAGTAGGTTTGTCAGGCAGGGTTTTCCTTTCAGGAAACCCTGTTGGCTTTGGTCTATCTTGTCATGTGCCTCCAGGTACTCCATAATCTCATCCCTAACAATCAATTTCAACAACTTCCCAACCACTGATGTCAGGCTAACAGGTCTATAGTTTCCTTTCTGCTGCCTCCCACCCTTCCTAAATAGCAGAGTATCATTTGCAATTTTACAGTCATCTGATACAATGCCAGAATCTATCGATTCTTGAAAGATCATCATTAATGCCTCCACAATCTCTCCAGCTACTTCCTTCAGAACCCGAGGGTGCATTCCATCATGTCCAGGAGATTTATCCACCCTCAGTCCATTAAGCTTCCTGAGCACCTTCTCAGTCATAACGTATCTTCCCATGACCAAACTGATGTTGACTTCAGACCTGGTGATTTTAAGATCTGGTGATTCTGGGATGAGTAGTTAAAACGTTTAAACCTAGACCAATCCCTGAGCAGTTGTTTCAATCCGTGTATGTTGTAGGATAGGCAATGGTTTTGTTTTCCGGAGTCAGGTCAATCCATCATTCCTTAAGGAAGTTACATATCATATTTGCATAATTATTTTTATTTCCATAATTCAGCAGAATTTTCTGGAGCCTCAGCAATTGTGCCTGATACCAGGAGGTGGGAATCCCTGATCCGTAAGCTCACTACTCACTGCCTTTGCATTGCATGTGGACCAGGGAAGCAGAGACATTTCTTTAGGCTGAGGGAGCCTATTCCAATCTTCTCCATGACTTGCCAATCCCACCCAGTCTACCACCACACCACTCCAAACTGGCTAAGCACACCATCATCTCCTGTCACACAAAAGTCATGTAGCTCGGTGTTTGGTATCTCCCTCTCTTTTCCAGACCTGGTTCAATGCAGAGGGATGCAGATCAGCATTAGATATCCTTAAAGTCACATACCATCTTGGCAGAGTGGTGTTGCCAGGCAGACTACACGAAATAGCTAAAGCTGTCATCAATAGGCAGGGATATGCAATACCAAGGGCAATGGATTAGCCCAATGTTCACAATTACAATAATGGTGGATAAGTAAATAGCTTACAGGAGGATGAGTCCCAATAAAGAAAATTAATGGGTCTACATCCTTTGTTTACCATCTTCCCCCAAAATGCAATCACACATAAAACTGAAGGAACTCAGCGGGTCAGCTGCATTAATGGAAGGAAATGAGAGAGTGAAAATGGCCCCAACATTTTGACTGACTATGTCTCTCCTTTGCTGTCACCTTACCTGCTGTGATCTTCTTGCAATTTCTGTGTTGCTTCAGCTTCCAGCATTTGCAGTCTTGCAGATGCAATCACCCAAAATTGCAACTCTCGGCAACTTTAATGTTGTCAGTACTTCCCACAAATTCTTTTGTCTCCTCTGTCCCTTGTTGCAGCCTTTTGCTAAAGCCTTTCCTGAGCAACAGTTTGATCACCTGCATTGAAGTGGCTCTTTTGGTCACAACCACAGACTCTGCCACGGAATCTAAGCGTCCTTGCAAGTGGGCAGCTGAAAGCGGTCAGCAATCACACTCTTGAGTGTACACGTTTCCAGCCAATTAGGGCTTCCTTGTGGTTGTATTTAACTCTTTTGTTGAGTGTTGACAAAACATAGCAATGGCAATGCCCCCTGTTAACATTCCATGAAAGAAGACGACAGTTTAGATTGGCACTGTAAATGAGAGGAATTAATTTAATATTAACTCACTGTTTCAAGCCCCAGTGTTAGCATTACCTTTTAGTTTAAGAGTTTTAGTTAATGTCCCTGTCAGCCTACCATTTATTATTTTTCTTTCATTCCACACAGTTCTTATTAAAATTTAATGAACTGTTCAATCTACTTCAGTGTCTCTCACTCTCCACCACCACGTACCATGTCAGCAAGACTCGACTTCAAAATGGACCCAGAGGAGAGAGAACTACCATCATGACATTCATTGGTCAGGTAGTAGAAGAGAAGTTACAGCCAGTAGAGGCTGGGTTGGCAGAAGTGGCTCATACAGTGCGACTACTACTTTCAGAGCAGCAAGCCCTGCTTTGAAGTAGGAAGAACAGGTGTCATACTCACAGTTACAGTTCAGCAATTGGTCACAGTCAGAATCAGGTGACAGCCATTACTGATCTCACTGTTGCTATTCAGCAGCCTTCTGCCAGGACAGCCCCACCTCCAGCATCAGCACATTCCACATACTCCTCTGTGATAGTCACGTCAGCCTCAGCCACTAATGCCCTCGTTCCCTCAGCAGTGTCCATACCTGAACCGAGTGTTCCTCCATTAGACAGATGATTCCAGTGACTGTGATGGCTGCAGGAATTTTATTAACTCAGTGTGAGCTGACTTTCCAAGCTCAGCCAGGTTGGTTCAGTGGTGATGTGTGTAAACTAGCTTATATGGTGAATCTCTTAGATGGTTCCCCACTTAGCCTGTTCAATGATCTACAAGAACTAGTTTTCCCCACAGCCCAGTCTTTCCAACAATTTGTGTCTGTGTTTGAGAGAGTGATCTTCCAGTATGGGGTCAGTGAGGGACTACACGGTAAATGGAATGAGAGATCTCTCATCACTGCTTTTGAGCTGTTCGACATGAAGTCACAGTGCATGAACAGGATAGCCTAGATGAACTGATAAATCTGGTCATTCGAATCAACAACGGGGCAACTGAGTGGCACAGAGAAAGAATGCTTCGAGCTTCCTACCTCTTTAAATCACCACGTCTTCACCCTCTCCCTCGTCAGCCAGTACCCAGTCTGCAGAGGAGCCTATGTAGGTGGGCACATGCACCCATCGCAGGAGGAACAAGACAGGCACAAGATCAGGTTGCTGCCTCTACTGTATCACTCCAGGATAGTTCCAGGCATCATGTCCCAAGCGCTCAGAAAAAGAGGATTTGTGTTCGTCCATCGTTGACGTCGATGAGGTCCTTGACACCATTATGATGGTGTCGAGACTAGGGCATGATTTGGATTTAAGTGAGGGAGAGTTGCACAGCATCACCCTCACTCTCTCTTCCCAATTCCCATCTGGATCCAGTGGCCAGACAGAGTCGAGACGGCTGGAGATGGGACTAGGCGCAGTGGATGACCAGGATGTCTTCTGTGTCTTGTCCTGCTCTACGCATTCCACGACGCTTGCAGGGACCGCCTTCTTGACTGTTGGACCTTTCATTGGTCTCGTCTGCTCAATCCGCCAGAGTCTGTCTTCATATGCTGGGATAGACAACTCCCTATCTCACCGAGGGTTTGAGACCCATCGGCTACCCTTACCTGGTTTAGTTGGCTTGTTGAAGCCGTTGCCCGGGGTGTGGCCGCCGTCGCATGCGAACAGCTACGGGGAGCCACAGGTGAGAGCTGAGTGCCAGATGGGGACCAAACGTGGACAAACCGCCTTGAAAAGGACATGACATGTTCCCCCACCAGAGGTGCTTCCCCTCCCTGATACCCCATACACCCCTAAAAAGAGGATACCCGTCAGCAAGAAGGGGAATTCTGATGAGTCAATTCACTCTGCAAGTATCTCCCCCTAACCAAGTAATGCTCTCAGCTTCCCTGTGGTGGAGCCATGAGCTTCAGGCATTTGTTGACTCCGGGGCAGCTGGGAACTTCATGGGTATCTCTCTACCTCAAAGATGAGGAGTTCCTCCTCAACAACTTAGAGGAAATAATGATATCAGGGCTCTGGATGGTCAGCCTCTGGGCACCGGCAGAATCCACCTTTCCACAGCACCCCTCCAACTTGTGCTAGAAGGCAGTTATAGGGAAGACATTTCCTTCTATCTTGTGGATACACCTGAACTGTCACTGGTGCTTGGACTTCCCTGGCTATCTCAACACAACCCATCGATTAACTGGTCCCTAAAGGCACGTCGAAGAGTGGGGACCGGTATTCCTTTCTACCTGTCTGGTTCCAGCTCAAGCCCCTGTCCACATATCCCCTCCTGTGCCAACTGTTAGTGTGGATCTGTTGGTGTTCCAGTTGAAAATAATGACCATTTTGAGATCTTCAGTAAGAGGAACGTCACCCCCTTACTTCCACTTGGGCCGTACAACTGTACCACTGACCTCTTACCCAGTAGTAGTCTTCCCTGGGGCTAGCTCATTTCCCTTTCTCCATGGCCATCATCTCATCCTGACATGGTGGCCATGGAAGAATACATCAAAAAGAATTTAAAAACTCTGTGCCTGCATTGGTTATCATCCCCACAACAACATCACAGTGAAGAACTTCTACCCTCTTCCCCCTCTTGCCTCTGTATTTGAACATTTCCAGGGAGCAAACATATTCTCCAAGACATATCTGCATAATGCTTACAACCCGGTTCGCATCCAAGAAAAGGACAAGTGGAAGGCAACATTCAACACCTCCACTGCCCACTATGAGTACCTTGTGATGTCTTTAGGTCTGCCAGCACCCCTGCTGTTTCTCAGGCCTGTTACATACCTCAAGGAGATCTTGTGACTTTCTTGTGAGAATGAGGTAATGGTTTTTTTTTGGAGGTCACCTGATGTAATTTTTCCGATGATGTGAGGTCATGTGATGACATGTTCACCATGGGTATAAAAAGGGAAGACCCCTGGTGACACAGTTAGTTTTCCAGTTAGAACGTCAATGAGATACTCCGCTCCACTGCTTATTTGTATTATGATGCAGTTTTGATTTTAAACGTAGTTTTATGTTCTAATGTAAGGTACAGAAGTCTGGATCAGCAGTTTGAAAATCGCTGCCAGGTTTGTTAGTGTATCTTTTCAGCAACATTGGAGAGTGAAGACGAGACCCTGAAGGAGACGTTCGACGGGTTTGGAAAGGATCGACCATTATTGAATTTGTTCAAGAAAGAGTGACCTGCATGAGATAGCCTCTGCTAACAGTGGCAGAAAGGCTGTGCAAGATCTATTCTACGAAGGAGGAAGGCCAATGCCTTTAAAACTGTTTTATTTCCATTGCTGTGAATCCTGTGGAAAAGGCAGGATCCGACTGGGAGTGGCAGTGACACCGTGTCTTGGAGGAATTCGTTACTTCATGAAAATCTCTCCTAAGTGACTGTATAAATCTCTTGGACTTTAAAATTTACCATTCAAAGAACTGTGTTGGAATTTATCGCTTTAAAACTGGTTTCACATTATCACTTTAAAAATAGTACTGAGTAGTGGTTTACCAAATGGCTGCATAGCCGTTTACTTCCGGTTAGGGTTTCGTTTTTTTTTCATTGTTTATCAGGGTTTAATAAATGTTTGCTTGTTTATAAATCCTGACTCAATATATTCATTGTTGCCGATCACGTGACATTAATTGGGGGCTCATCCGGGATATGTTCCGATTTTGAGTTTAAGTGTTTGTTTAATTGTCAAACCTGATTTGGAAAAGGGAATATACCTGATTCTTTTGTTTGATTGGGGTGTGAGTGGTATTCAGCAACAATGGATGTTGACGAGTTTATGAAAACGCCAAACCCGGAGGTTTTAATGAATGCGAGAAAACCTGAGGTGTCGGAGATTGCTAAAAAGTTGAATCTTAAAGGTACTACAAAGAATACAACTAAGCCCATAATACAGGGAAAGATCGCTGAGCATTATGTGAGTTTGATGAGGGGGTGTTAGGGAGGTTTCCAATGAGTACACTGGAAATGCAGTTGCATCTTGAACAGATAAAGTTTGAGAGATTTAAAGCAGAAATGGTTGAAAGAGAAGCTGAAAACTGAAGGAAACTTGAGCTGGAGATGGAGAAATTAAGGATGGAAAATTGATCTTCTGGTTCTTGGAAACAGTTTGTAGCAAGTCATGAGGTTGTTTTGGCTCCTTCATTTAATGAGACCTAAGTGGATAAATATTTCCAGCATTTTGAAATTACTGCTCTGAGTTTAGAGTGGCCGAAAGAGAGATGGTCAGTGATGTTACAAAGTGTTATTAAAGGAAAGGCACAACAAGATTATGCTGCTTTAAATACTGAGCAAGCACTTGATTATGATACTGTGAAGCAGTCTATATTAAAGGTGTATGAGCTGGTTCCAGAAGAGTACAGAGAAAGATTCAGAAATTTGAAGAAACCAGTGGAAAAAAACATATGTGGAATTTGCCTATGAGAAATGTGTGTATTTTGAGAGATGGGTTTCCTCTGAAAATGTGAATGGGTAGTATAATAAATTAAAAGAGTTTATTTTGCAGGAGGAATTTAAAAGAAGCATTCCTATTGAAGTGAGGACATATTTAAATGAAAGGGACTCTGCTACATTGCAGGGGATTGCTAATATGGCTGATGAGTATACTTTAATTCATAAGTGTAAATTTTCTCCAGGTAGAACCTTTAAAAGGAAAAATAGCACAGAGAGTCAAAGTAAATCTGAAGTTAGTGAGAAAGGTAAGGATGAAGGGAGACATGTGAAGGAAAGACATTTTGGTATTATTTGTAATTATTGTAAGAAACCTGGTCACGTAATAGCTAACTGTTTTTGATTGAAGAAGAAAGAGAAGGAAGCAGTCCCAGATGCTTTTGTGCAACATATTGAAAAACCTGTAAAGCCACAGGGTTCAGAAAATACAAATGAGGTTTTGTTAGAGTCTGACAGAGTTAAGAGGGGATATGAACATTTTATAACTGAAGGATTTGTATCCTTGAAAGAGGGATCCACTCCTGTACCAATAAAAATACTTAGAGATACTGGAGCTTCTCAATCACTAATATTAGACAGTGTTCTAAAGTTTAGTGATGAGTCTGACATTGGTGAAGTAAATTATATAAGAAGAGTTGGGAGTGCCCTTATGCCAGTACATTTACATAGAGTTAATTTAAGGTCAGGGTTAGTTACAGGGTCTGTTAAAGTAGGACTACAACCCAGTTTACCTGTGAATGATGTTGCTGTGTTGTTAGGGAATGACTTAGCTAATGGACAAGGTTTTCCTAATGTACATTTGACAATAAAGCCTACTTCTGAGGAACTACAGAGGGATTCTAACACAGATACTTCCTGTGTTGTAACAAGAGCTATGGCTAAGAAGACTGATGTACAGGATGGGGTTGTTACCCATGACAGTTCAACTCGGGATGCAAATTTTGAGGATGTGTCAGAAACTTTCTTACCTTCATTATACGTTTGTATGATCAAGGTTCTTATGTTAAGTCTGACCGTGAAGATTTGTCTTTATCTCAGAAGGAGATGATAGCAAAGCAGGGTAGAGATCCTGAGATAGTTAAATTAAAAGAACAAGCTCTTCCAGATAGTGAAATTAAGAAGGTGCCAGTAGGATATTATTTTGAAAAGGGAGTACTAATGAGGAAGTGGAGATCACCTACAGTTCCTGCAAGTGAAGAATGGGAAGTTAATCATCAGGTAGTAGTTCCTAAAGTTTATCGAAATGGGATTTTAACTATGGCTCATAGTATTCCTTTGGGTGGCCATTTAGGGGTAAAGAAAACTATGAACAAGGTTTCTAAACATTTTTACTGGCCTAGCTTAAGAACGGATGTGGTGACATTTTGTAGAATGTGTCATACATGTCAAATTGTGGGTAAACCTAATCAGGTTACTCCAGTGGCCCACTGCAACCAATTCCGGCATTTGGTGAGCCGTTCTCAAAAATCATTGTAGACTGTGTAGGTCCTTTGCCAAAAACTAAAACTGGACATCAATATTTGTTAACTCTTATGTGCACAGCGTCTAGGTTACCAGAGACAGTACCTCTTAGGAATATAACAGCCAAAACTGTGACAAAGGCTCTTATAAAATTCTTTACTTATTTTGGGTTGCCTAAGGAAATACAATCGGATCAAAGTAATAATTTTATGTCTGGATTGTTTCAGCAGATAGTTTATAAACTGGGAGCAAAACAGATTACCTCATCTGCATATCATCCAGAATCACAAGGAGCCTTGGAGAGATTTCATTCTACCCTTAAAAATATAATGAGAACATGTTGTGTGGAAAATGAAAAGGATTGGGATGAAGGCATACATTTACTACTTTTTGCAGTATGAGAGGCAGTGCAGGAATCATCAGGTTTTAGTCCTTTTGAATTTGTGTTTGGGCATAGTGTTCGAGGACCTTTGGCCTTGTTGAAAGAACAATGGATTAATAAAGAGGTACACACTAATTTGCTGGATTATGTTTTAAAATTTAAAGAAAGATTACATAAAGCTTGTAGCTTGGCCAAAGAAAATTTAAAATCAGCTCAAGAAAAGATGAAGACTTGGTATGATAAGGAAGCTAGGATGAGGTCATTTAAGCCTGGAGATAAAGTGTTGGTTCTTTTTCCGGTGCAAACAAACCCATTACAAGCTAAATTTCATGGTCCTTATGAGATTAAATCCAAAGTAAATGATGTGGATTACGCGATAAAAACTCCAGATCAAAGAAGGTCAACACAGCTGTGTCATATAAATATGATAAAACCGTATTATGAGAAAGAAAATGCTACTATGACTGTTGTGGTCAATAATAATGAATTTGATCGAATTGAAAACTTAATGGATGATTCATCTGAAATTCATTTTAAACCCAACGTTATTTCCGTCAGGTTACCAAATTCAAAAGTTCTGGAAAATATTGATGAAAAATTAGCTCATTTACAGCCAGAGCAGAGAGAGCAGATGAAACAATTAATTTTTAAATATAGGGATTTTTTCCAGACATTCCTAGAGGAACCACCGTAGCTATGCATGATGTACATGTGGGAGATTCATAGCCTATAAAACAACATCCATATCGAATGAATAGGGAAAATGTGAACTTGCTGAACAAAAGATTAAGTACATGTTAGAGAATAATATTATTAGACCTTCAAATTCGAATTGGAGTTCACCATGTGTTATGGTGCCTAAGCCAGACAATAGTATTAGGTTTTGTACAGATTACACGAAGGTGAATGCTGTGACAAAGACTGATGCATATCCAATCCCTAGGGTAGATGATTGTGTGAATAAAGTTGGACAAGCCAATTTCCTTACAAAGATTGATTTGTTAAAAGCTTATTGGTGTGTTCCATTGATGGATAGAGGTAGAGAGATTTCTGCATTTGTAACCGCACCGGGTTATATGAATATAATGGTCTTCCATTTGGGATGAAGAATACACCAGATACTTTCCAGAGGATGATTAATAAGGTGATTCATGGATTAAAAGATACGGATGCCTATATTGATTATTTAGTCACGGGAAATAATACTTGGAAAACACATATTACTGCGGTGGAGAAACTATCTGAAAGACTTTCAAAAGCTAACTTAACTATTAACTTAGCTAAAAGTGAACTTGACTATGCCACAGTGACCTACCTTGGTTATGTTGTGGGTCAGGGAAAATTAGCACCTGTTCAGGTGAAAGTTCAGGCAATTTTAGAAGTACCCACTCCAACTGGTAGAAAAACTCTCAGAAGATTCTTGGGTATGGTAGGATATTACAGAAAATTTTGTAAGGATTTTGCAATCATTGCTCTTCCACTAACTAACTTCTTGAAGAAAAATGAAAAGTTTGTTTGGACAGAGCTTTGTCAAGAGGCCTTTGATAAATTGAAAACTGTAATATGTAGTCAACCTGTGCTCAAATCTCCTGACTTTGAATAACCATTTTCATTAGCTGTAGATGCTAGTGATGAAGCTGCAGGAACAGTGTTACTTCAAAGAGACGAGGGTGATGAAGTTGATCGTCTGGTAGCTTACTTTTCTAAGAAATTTAATGCCCATCCAAGAAATTATTCAACAATAGAAAAAGAATTATTATCTCTTGTTTTGGCTTTACAACATTTTGAAGGGTATGTTAGTATTACTCAGAAACCACTCATAGTTTACACTGATCATAATCCGTTAGTGTTTCTGAGTAAGACAAAAAACAAAAATAGAAGATTACTAATTTGGAGTTTAATGTTACAGGAGTACAATATTTTGATCACTCATATTAAAGGTAAAGATAATATGATTGCTGATTGTACATTTAACATCTAGATAGATATGGAGTGGTATTTTAATATTTGTAACACTCCTACTGTATATTAGTTTGTAAAGTGCTGAAAGATAATACTGTGTATGTTGTGAATTTTATACCTTTGTATTTTTTTTGAAAAATTGTTATTTGTTAAAATTTTGTTCTTTAAGAGACCAAAATTTTTTTTGGAGGGAGGTGTTACATACCTCAAGGAGATCTTGTGACTTTCTTGTGAGAATGATGTAATGGCCTTTTGGAGGTCACCTGATGTAATTTTCCCACTGATGTGAGGTCATGTGATGACATGTTCACCATGGGTATAAAGAGGGAAGACCTCTGGTGACGCAGTTAGTTTTCCAGTTAGAACGTGAATGAGATACTCCGCTCCACTGCTCATTTGCATTATGACGCAGTTTTGATTTTAAATATAGTTTTATGTTCTAATGTAAGGTACAAAAGTCTGGCTCAGCAGTTTGACAGTCACTGCCAGTTTTGTTAGTGTATCTTTTCAGTAACATTGGAGAGTGAAGACGGGACCCTGAAGGAGACGTTCGACGGGTTTGGAAAGGATCGACCATTATTGAATTCATTCAAGAAAGAGTGATCTGCATGAGATAGCCTCTGCTAACAGTGGCACAAAGGCTGTGCAAGATCTATTCTACGGAGGAGGAAGGTCAGTGCCTTTAAAACTGTTTTATTTCCACCGCCGTGAATCCTGTGGAAAAGGCAGGATCCGACTGGAAATGGCAGTGACACCGTGTCTTCGAGGAATTCGTTACTTCATGAAAGTCTCTCCTAAGTGACTGTATAAATTACTTGGACTTTAAAATTTACCATTCGAACAACTGTGTTGGAATTTATCGCTTTAAGAACTGGTTTCGCATTATCACTTTAAGAAATAGTACTGAGTAGTGGTTTACCAAATGGCTGCATAGTCGTTTACTTCCAGTTAGGGTTTTCATTGTTTATCAGGGTTTAATAAATGTTTGCTTGTTTATAAATCCTGACTCGATATATTCATTGTTGCTGATCACGTGACAGGCCCTGGACAATGATGAGCTCCAGGACATGTAGAATCAGTTTGTTAAGTGTATTTGGATGACATTCTCATCTATTCCCACTCTTGACAGGGACACATCCAGCATGTCTGGAGGGTTCTGAAATGACTTCTTGAGAACAACCTTTTTGGCACCTCAGAGATGTGTGAGTTCCACTAGGGGCAGGTGTCGTTCTTGGGCTATATCCTCACCCCTTCCAGTGTTCAAATGGATGCATGTAAAGATCAGGCAGTCACCAAGGGGCCCAAGCCATCTATGGTCAAACAGGTGAGGTGCTTCACATAGTTTGCAAACTTCTATCACTGCTTCATCAGAAACTTCAGTTCCATCGCGTACCCCATAAATGCACTCACTAAGAAGACCTCTGCAGGATTCTCATGAACAGGTGAAGCAGACCAATTACCCTCGGAGCTAAAGCGATACTTCACCACTGCCCTAGTGCTGCAATATCCAGACCTCTCCCATCCACTCATCGTCAAAGTTGATACATCAGATGTCGGCATTGGAGTTGTACTCTCCCAACACTCTCCTGTAGGTAATCAACTGTACCCCTGTACTTTTATTCCCCCATCATTTGGCTCCTACAGAGTGTAACTCTGAAGTCAAGAACTGAGAACTTCTGCCTTTCAAGGAGGCCCTGGAGGCATGGTGACACTGGCTGGAGAGGACAGAGCACTCCGTTCTGGTATGGACAGATTACAAAAAACGCCTCCTACATTTAGGAGGCCAAGAGATTCAACTCCTATCAAGCCTATTGGGAACCCTTCTTCACATGGTTTAATTTCACCCTCACCTTCCACCTGGTAGCAAGAATATCAAGGGCCAATTCTCTCTCCAACCAGTCCAACATCTCTGAGGACAATGCCTCTCCAGAGCCCATCCTTCCTCACTTTTGCATAGCTGCTCCAGAGATTTGGGGAATATAAACTGAAGTGAGGGCTTCCCAACAGTCAGATCCAGGCCCAGGTGGGAAACCTTCCAACCAGCTGTTTGTCCCACCCACTGTGCACTCCAGAAGGTTGGAGTGGGATTGCTCTTCCATTTGGTTGACCATCCAGGGATTCAACGGACCCAGGAATTTATAGAGACAATTTTGGTGGCCGTCCATGTCCCAGGATGCCCACGACTTCACCTTTGCCTGTCCCACTGTGCCCAGGCAGGATGCCACACCAGCACCCAGCTGGTCAGCTTTGCCCGCTGCCTGTGCCCCACTGCCCCGGTCCCACCTCTCAGTGGATTTCATCACTGGTCTGCCTCCATCAGATGGTAACACAACCATTCTGGTATTTGTGGACTAGTTCTCCAAAGCTGCCCAATTCATTGCCCTCCACAAGCTCCCATCAGCTTATGAAACTACCACCCTCATAGTTCAGTACACGTTCTGGCAGCACAGCTTTCGTCAGGACTTAACGTCTGGTTGAGAACCAGAGTTCGCGCCTTGTTTTTGGAAGGCTTTCTGTTCTCTTTTGGAAGCTACAGCCAGCCTCTCATCAGGTTTCCAAACCCAGCTGAATGGCCATACTGAGAGAATACATCAGGAGCTGGAGACAACCCTGTACTTCCTTGTCTCTTCCAACCCCACAACCTGTTTTGGGCAGAGATTGTCCACAATAACCTCCAGTCATCCTCCACTGGTATATCCCCCTTTGAATGCCAAAAGAGGTTCCAGGCACCACTCTTCCCTGACCAAGAGATTGATTTGGGAATTCCTGCTGTTGACAGTTGGTCCAATGCTTCAAGTTCACATGGGGACGGGCCAGGGCTTCTTTGCTGTGGACTCAGAAACAATATGCCCAGCAGGCTGATCAGCTCCATTGACAGGCGAGGCCTTTCAAGTCAGTAAAGAAAGACGGGATGGCATCTAGGGATTTTGTTTTGAAAGTTAAGAGCCGCAAGTTTGCGCCATGCCAGGCGGAACAATTTGTAGTGGAGAAGGCTGTCAACTGAGCCTCCTATCGACTGTGCCCACCTTGATCAATGAAGATGCACCCAGTGTTCCATGTTTCCCAGCTAAAACTGGTGACTTCCTCCTCCCTTGCTCCAGGAACCCCCCACCCCACTTCTCCCCATTTAGTGAATGTGTTCCTAGTCTATTCTCAGTGACACCCCAACACCCCCAGCATCTCACCTGGTGGAGGTCATGTTCCAGTTCCTTGTGGATTACGAGGGGTATGGCTCAGAGGAATATTCTTGGGTTCCTGCTCATGAAATCCTAGAAAAGTCTCTTAGCCGGGACTTCCAGAGAGCACAGGTCTCTGGCAACTCGAGAACTGCACCTAGGGAGGGGGGCCCTGTCACAACTACGGACTCTGCCGCAGAGTCTGGGCGCTCTTGCAAGGCGGGCAGCTGAGCAGGGTTGGCGTTCACTCTCGTGAGTATTCACGTTCCAGCCAACTAGGTCATACTTAACTCCCTTCCTTTAAGTCTTGTCGAGGTTTGACCAAAACACAGCAAAAGCAACACTCCCTGCTTAACTTAGTCCTTGTTCTGGGAAAGGGGACCACTGTTTAGATTGATGTTGTAAAGGGGCAAAGTTAATTTAGTATTACGTTACTGTTTTGAGCTGCAATGTTGGCATTAGCTTTCAGTTTGAGAGTTTTAGTTAACGGCCCTGTTGGACCATTGTTAATTATTTTTGTTTCATTCTGCACCGTTCTTATTAAAATTTGGTGAACTATTCAATCGGCTTCAGTGTCTCTCACTCTGCACTTGGGTTTTCACTGCACATCGAGTCACATTGGACAGGAAAATACTACAAATTTCAGTGGAATCTGTAAGAAGCAAATTTCTTCATCTGAACTCATAGCATTGAAACTTCCTCTACCCTAATATCTATCTTGTTAAATGCAACACCATATAACTATAATTGGATAACATTTAATTTAAAAAGGTTTTCATAAATGATCCCCATATTGTTGTGTACTCAGTGGCCACTTTATTAGGTACACATGTACACCTGCTAATTAATGCAAATATATTATCAGCCAGTCATGTGGCAGCTATAAAATAATGTAGATATTGTCAAGAGGTTCAGTTGTTGTTCAGACCAAACATCAGAATGGTGAAGAAATGTAATCTAAGTGACTTTAACTGTGGAATGATTGTCGGCACCAGACAGGGTGGTTTGAGTATCTCGGTAACTGCTGATCTCCTTGGATTTTCAAGCACAGCAGTCTCTAGAGTTTACAGAGAAACAAAAAAAAATCCAGTTCTGTGGGCAAAGACATCTTGTTTCTGAGAGAAATGAACGGCAGAGGATGAACAAACTGGATGACGGTCACAAGAACCCATATAACCACATGTTACAACAGTGGAGTGCAGAAGAGCATCTCTGAATACACAACTCATTGAACCTTGAACTGGTTGGGCTACAGCAGCAGATGACCACGTATATGTATCAGTGGCAACTTTATTAGGTACAGTAGTGCAGTGAAATAAGTAATATATATTATCACCAAATATTCTCCAGAATCTCGTTTAGACAAAGTTACTGCATTTATTTCCTTACTCTTGCAATTAATTTATCAGAGAAAAGCACCTTCATCTTATTACTGCTCTGATCCTTCAAAGCATAACATGTCATTTATATGAAAACAATTTTACTAAATTCTGTCTATGTTCCATAATAGTTGCACACATCTTGCCTCAGCAGCATTCTGTGAATCAATTATGGTACTATCTACTGGTTTTCTTGTAACATCAGCTTAGTTTTGTTCTATCTTGGCGTACACTGGTTGGTGCACTATTGAGCTATTTATAGATTCTTTTTCTATATCCAGCTGCTGCTTTGCAAGATCTGCAACCGATATGAAATCCATTGCAGAAATGAATAGCAATGAATATGTGGAAAAACTGGGCAGAATAGTGATCAATTAGTTTATATATTAAATGTTACTCCCAGTATTTTAACACACAGTAAAGCACTTCTCGTAGGAAATTGTTATGAACAATGAAGTGAAAGGATGCTCAGTTAAAAAGCAGTTTTTATTTAAAGGGCATCCACAACGGCTTGTGATGTTTAAGGAGCTCAGAAGGTCAGGCACCATCTACGGAAATGAAGAAACAGTTGATGATTCAGACCAAGACCCTTCGTCAGGACTGAAAAGAAAGGGGGAAGAGATAGGGGGAAAGGGGAAGGAGGACAAGCTAGAAGATGATGGATGAAACCAGGTGATGGGAAAGGTAAAGGGCTGGAGAAGAAGGAATTTGATAGGACAGGAGAGTGGGCCATGGGAGAAAGGGAAGAAGGAGGGGAACCAGGGGGAGGTGATAAGGGGGAAGGAGAAGAGATCGGAGGCCAGAACAGGGAATAGAAGAAGAGGGGAAAAGGAAAAAAGAGGAAAAAAATACTAGAAGGAGAAATCGATGTTGATGTGATCAGATAGGAGGCTACCCAGATAGATTATGAAGTGTTGCTCCTCCACCCTGAGAGTAGCCTTGTGGCAGGAGAGGAGGCCATGGACTGACATGTCGGAACGGGAATGGGGTAGGGATTTAAATGGTTGGCCACAGGGAAACCATTTCACATTGGGCCTCACCAATGTCAAGGAATCCGCTTTGGGTGTACCAGATTCAATACAAACACAACAGGTTCACAGGTGAAGTGCTGCCTCACGTAGAAGGACTGCCTGGGGCCCTGAATGGAGGTGAGGGAGAGGGTGAATGGGCAGGTGTATCATTTTCTTGCTTGCAGGTATATATGGCAGGAAGGAGACTAATGGGAGGGGTGAATGGACAAGGAACCACTTAGGGAGTGATCCCTATGGAACGTGGAGCATGGGGTGAGGTAAAGATGTGTTTGGTGGTAGGATTGCGTTAAAGATGGCAGAGGTTGTGAAGAATGATGTGTTGGATGAGAATGCTCCTAGGGTGGCAGGTGAGGACAAGAGGAACTCTATCCCTGTTAAGGCCGAGGAAAGATGGAGTGAGCACGTATGTATAGGAAATGGAGGAGTGAAGCCAGCATCAATGGTGGAGGAAGTGCAACACCTTCCTTTGAAGAAAGAACACATCTCTGATGTCCTGGAAAGCAAAGCTGCATCCTGGAACAGATGTGTTGCAGAGGAAGAAACTGAAAAAAGGGAATAGCATTTTTATAGGAGACAGGGTGGGAAGTGGTATACTCAAGATAGCCATAGGAATCAATAGATTTATAAAAGATATCGGTAGACGATTAGACTCCAAAGACATTAAGAAAGAGGGGAGAGGTGTCAGAAATGGACCAGGTGAATTTAAGGGCAGGGTGGAAGTTGGAGGGAAAATAGATGAAGGGGCTTGATTTTAATGTTTAAGAGAATTTTGAATAATTATACGGATGGTAGGGACATGGAGGGCTATGGTCCGGGTGCAAGTTGATGGGAATAGGCAGCTTAAATGGCTTTGGCATGGACAAGATGGGCTGAACGGCTTGCTTCTGTGCTGTACTTCTCTACGACTCTATTAACCATACTTTGCAGTGAATACTTTGCTCATTTAAGAAGCTATGACAGTTTAAGGAATAAAAATGTTTTTCCTTTTTTGCAACAAGTATCAGTCTCAAACACAGTGGTAGAATTCTATGGCACACCAATGACTGAAGACTATTTTGTTCTAATTTTCATCAGTGCCATTCCCTTCTTTGATGTTTTAACTTCCTTGCTGGCATACATTGTAGTAGACTCATGAAAGGTACAGTATCAAAAGTATACCCAATAATCAATTCCAACATCATCATTGAAAAACTCAGCTCATATTTAAAATTTGCATTGGAGTGGTTGCAAAATAGCAAGTGGCATATTTTTCTATTTCTAGATCAGAGATATTGCAATTAATCATTGCTTCTACTATTGCTGAAGTTGAAGAAAACTAAATCAGGGATTAAATGGTTTTTTTTTAGTTTTCTTCAGCTGATTAATTACCATTTTGTGAATTGAGAGAAAGACTTTGAAAAGTACAGTTCTGCTCAAATTACAAGCCACTGTAACAACTAGAAAACATGTTTCAATCATGTAGAAGACTGTCATGAAAGCTTTCATAGAACAGGGCGAAGAATTGAGTAGGAGGGAGGACCAAAAGTGTGGAAGGGACACAACCTTAAATAAAGGAATTGTCAATTCAAAATAGAAATATGCAGCAAAATTGGTTGGTCTGAGATCAAATCAGAGTTATGTACAGAAGAGAAATATTGAAATATGACATACCTCTGACTACCGAGGTGCTTTGCCTCTGACTCTAGATGATCCTGGACAATCCAACGTACATTGAGTGTATGCTCATGGCCTTCTGCTGCTGTTGCCCATCCACTTGAAGTTTCTAAGTGTTGTGCTTTCAAAGACGCTCTTCCGTTTATCATTGTTGTAACATGTGGTTATCTGTTACCTTTCTCTCAGCTGAACCAGTCCAGCCATTCTCCTCAGATTTCTCTCATTAACATGGCATTTTTGCTCACAGAACTGGGGCCCACTGGATTTTTTTTTTCGCTTCTCTGTAACTTCAGAGACAGCCATGTGTGAAAATCCCAGGAGATCAGCATTTTCTGAGATACACAAACCACCCAGTCTGATACCAACAACTGAACCTTTTGACCATGTCTGCATGCTTTTATACATTAAGTTGATGTCACGTGATTGGCTGATTGGATATTTGAATTAATGAGCAGGCAGGTGGGCACCTGTACTTAATAAAGTGGCCACTGAATGTAGGATGTTATATATTTATCCACTGTTATATGTTTTAATACACTATTCAAAATACACAACAAATTAAACAGAATGCAGCATAAATCTGGGCCTCAGAGGTCAAACTATGAAGTACACAATTAAAGAAATTCCTTGCAAGAGTTTACATAGTAATAAGACTGCAGTTTTGGAAAGATTTAGAGAAACGGCGGATAGAAAAACTGTTGCTGCTGCTTGTGAAATCAATGGCAAAGGCAATGGAATAAAAATTAAAAGCTAGCTTTGAACAGTGAAGTTTGGAAGCATTTCTATATGTAAGGGGTGGAAGACCTTTGGAAAGTCTGCTTCAGTGCCAAATCATGCTGCATCAATTATAAGTTTTAAATATAAGATTCGTAGATTGCTGATGAATAAAGGTGGTAAGCAAAGTGGAAAACTGGCAAGTTTATGTTGCTAAATTTATAAGTTATGGCAAAGGCCTGGGACGGGGATCATGGTGGGTGCATAAATAGTATACCCTTGCATTCTCCTATGTATGCAAAATAAAAGCCCTACTCAACCTTTGGTTCTTCTCTGTACCACTGGGCAAATATCACGTGGTTCTTCTCCCATGTTTCCTGATTGCTGGCTCTACAGTTTCAAGCAAAGATGATGTTTCCAAAGTTGGGTGTCACTTAAAGTGAGCGAACAGGACGTGGAAACAAAAAAGAAGAGGCAAGAGATAATTGGTTTAAAATCCAGGAGAAAAATGAATAATCATTTTGAAAAAGTTTTTAATACAAATTTGATTTTTATCCATAGATTAATGAATGTTAGCATAAAAAGTCATACAAAAACTGCAGGAGAATGTGTCAAACCCAATGAGGTAGCATGCAAATAATCAATTACCTCATCAGATAATCCCAAACAACGTCCAACTCTGAAGCAAAATGTCCCTCCCAAACACTGAAATTCCACTGACCTTACCATCAACTAAGGACGTGACTTAAGAGTGTACTGACGCATTGGTGAGAATACAGTGTGTTCTATATGCAAATGTTGTTATGATTCTGCTTTGTGCATAAAAAATTCTTGTGTCCTTGAATAAATTGGTTGAAGACACAATAAGTAGGTTTTGAATCTGGGCTGATTTGCTTTTTTAAATTCCTTTAAACAGATTACAATTATGAAGTTTCTGTCATGGCCAGTACAAAAAGGATGAGTTACACCTGAACCCAAGAGGGACCAATGTCTTGTGTGGGCAGACTTGCTCAGGTTGTTGGGAAGGGTTTGAACTAATTTGGCAGGAGGGATGGGAACAAGGGTGATAGGGCTGAGGATGGGGCAGTTAGTATACAACTAGATGCAGTACATAGTGAGGAAAGACAGGTAGGCGATAGGACAAAATTGCAGTCAGTGGGATGAGTTAAAGTGTAACAATGGGCCAAGATCAGAAACGGTGATGAATACAGGACTGAAAGTGTTATATTTGAATGCACGCTGTATACAGAATAAGGTAGATGATATTGTAGTACAGTTAGAGATTGGCAGGTATGTGGTGGGCATTGTTGAGTCATAGCTGAATGAAGATCATAGTTGAGAACTTAATATCCAAGGAAACATATTGTATCAAAAGGACAGGAAAGTAGGCAGAGGTGGTGGGGTGGCTCTGTTGGTTAAAAATGAAACCAAATCCTTAGAAAGAGGTGACATTCAGTAGGATAGGAAGATGTAGAATCCTTGTGGGTGGAGTTAAGAAACTGGAAGGGTAAATAGACCCTGATGGGTGTTATATACAGGGCTCCAAACAATAGCCAGGATGTAGGCTACAAATTACAATGGGTGAAAGAAAAGGCAAGTCAAAAGGGCAACGTTGTGATAGTCATAGAGGATTTCAATATGCAGGTAACATATAAACATAGAAAATAGGTGCAGGTGTAGGCCATTCAGCCCTTCGAGCCTGCACCGTCATTCAGTATGATCATGGCTGATCATCCAATTTACAACCCTGTACCTACCTTCTCTTCATACCCCCGATCCCTTTAGCCACAAGGGCCATACCTAACTCCCTCTTAAATATAGCCAATGAACTAGCCTCAACTGTTTCCTGTGGCAGAGAATTCCACAGATTCACCACTCTCTATGTGAAGAAGGTTTTCCTCATCTCGGTCCTAAAAGGCTTCCCCCTTATCCTCAAACTGTGACCCCTTGTTCTGGACTTCCCCAACATCGGGAACAGTTCCAGACTTCCCCAACATCGGGAACAATCTTCCTACATCTAGCCTGTCCAATCCCTTTAGAATTTTATACGTTTCAATAAGATCCCCCCTCAATCTTCGAAATTCCAGAGAGTATACGCCTAGTCGATCCAGTCTTTCATCATATGAAAGTCCTGCCATCCCAGGAATCAATCTGGTGAACCTTCTTTGTACTCCCTCTATGGCAAGAATGTCTTTCCTCAGAGTAGGGGACCAAAACTGCAAACAATACTCCAGGTGTGGTCTCACCAAGGCCTTGTACAACTGCAGTAGTACCTCCCTGCTCCTGTACTCGAATCCTCTTGCTATGAATGCCAGCATACCATTCGCCTTTTTCACCGCCTGCTGTACCTGCATGCCCACTTTCAATGACTGGTGTATAATGACACCCAGGTCTCGTTGCACCTCCCCCTTTTCCTAATCAGCCACCATTCAGATAATAATCTGTTTTCCTGTTCTTGCCACCAAAGTGGATAACCTCACATTTATCCACATTCAGTTTCATCTGCCATGAATTTGCCCACTCACCTAACCTATCCAAGTCACCCTGCATCCTCTTAGCATCCTCCTCACAGCTAACACTGCCGCCCAGCTTCGTGTCATCCGCAAACTTAGAGATGCTGCATTTAATTCCCTTGTCTAAGTCATTAATATATATTGTAAACAACTGGGGTCCCAGCTCTGAGCCTTGCGGTACCCCACTAGTCACTGCCTGCCATTCTGAAAAGGTCCCGTTTATTCCCACTCTTTGCTTCCTGTCGGCCAACCAGTTCTCTATCCACATCAATACCAGACCCCCAAGACCATGTGCTTTAAGTTTGCACACTAATCTCCTGTGTGGGACCTTGTCAAAAGCCTTTCGAAAATCCAAATATACCACATCCACGGGTTCTCCCCTATCCATTCTACTAGTTACATCCTCAAAAAATTCTATGAGATTCATCAGACGTGATTTTCCTTTCACAAATCCATGCTGACTTTGTCCGATGATTTCACCGCTTTCCAAATGTGCTGTTATCACATCTTTGATAACTGACTCTAGCATTTTCCCCACCACCAATGTCAGGCTTTCCAGTCTATAATTCCCCGGTTTCTCTCTCCCTCTTTTTTTAAAAAGCGGGGTTACATTCGCCACCCTCCAATCCTCAGGAACTAGTCCAGAATCTAAAGAGTTTTGAAAAATTATCACTAATGCATCCATTATTTCTTGGGCTACTTCCTTACACACTCTGGGATGCAGACCATCTGGCCCTGGGGATTTATCTGCCTTTAATCCCTTCAATTTACCTAACACCACTTCCCTACTAACATGTATTTCCCTCAGTTCCTCCATCTCACTAGACCCTCGGTCCCCTACTATTTCTGGAAGATTATTTATGTCCTCCTTAGCGAAGACAGAACCAAAGTAGTTATTCAATTGGTCTGCCATGTCCTTGTTCCCCATGATCAATTCACCTATTTCCGACTGTAAGGGACCTACATTTGTCTTAACCAATCTTTTTCTTTTCACATATCTATAAAAGCTTTATAAAAGGTAGATTTGGAAAACCAGGTTGGTGCTAGATCTGAGAGGGGGAGTTTGTTGAATGCCTACAGGATGGTTTTTTAGAGCAGCTTATTTCCACTAAGCGAATGGCAATGCTAGATTGGGTGCTATGTAATGACATAGACTTTGACAGGAATCTTAAGGTAAAGGATCCCTTAGGAGGCAGTGATTATAATATGACAGATTTCACCCTTCAGTATGAAAAGGAGATGCGAAAGTTGGATGTATCATTGCTACAGTGGAGTAAAGGGAATTACAAAGGCATGAGAGAGGAGCTGGCCAAAGTTCATTGGAAGGGGACACTAGCAGAGATGATGGCAGGACAGCAAAAGGCTGTAGTTTCTGGGTGCAGTTCAGAGGTGCAGCGTAGATATATCCCAAAGATGATAAAGTATTCTAAAGGGATGATGTGGCAACCATAGCTGACACAGGAAGTCAAAGACAACATGAAAGCAAAAGAGAAGGCATATAATAGTGGGAAGATAGAGGACTGGGAAGCTTTTAAAAACCAACAGAAAGCAACTAAACAAGCTGTAAAGAGAAAAGAAAATGAACTATAACAGTAAGCAAGCCAATAATATAAAAAAAGGATACAAAAAGTTTTTTCATATAAGTAAAGAGTAAAAGAGAGTAAAAGGGTGGATATCAGACTGCTGGAAACTGATGCTGGAGGTAATAATGAGTACAAAGAAATGGCAGACAAACGTAATAAGTATTTTGTATCAGTCTTCACTATGGAAGACACTAACAGAATGCCATAAATGGAAGAATGTCAGGGGGCAGAAATGAATGTTGTTGCTATTACAAAGGAGAAAGTGGTCGCCAAGTTAAAATGATAAGTCACCTGGACCAGATGGACTACATCCCAGGGTCCTGAAAGAGGTAGCTGAAGAGACTGTGGAGGCATTAATAATAATCTTTCAAATATCACTAGATTCAGGAATGGTTCTGGAGGACTAGAAAATTGCAAGTGGCACTCCACTCTTTAAGAAGGGAGGGAGGCAGAAGAAAAGATATTATAGGTCAGTTAGCCTGACTTCACTAGTTGTAAGACAATGGAGTCTATCAAAAAGGATGAGGTTTCAGGGTACTTGGAGGCACATGGTAAAATAGGTCAAGCAACACACATAAAAGTTGCTGGTGAACGCAGCAAGCCAGGCAGCATCTCTAGGAGGAGGTGCAGTCGACGTTTCAGGCCGAGACTCTTCGTCAGGACGAACTGAAGGAAGAGTGAGTAAGGGATTTGAAAGTTGGAGGGGGAGGGGGAGATCCAAAATGGTAGGAGAAGACAGGAGGGGGAGGGATGGAGCCAAGAGCTGGACAGGTGATAGGCAAAAGGGATACGAGAGGATCATGGGATAGGAGGTCCGGGAAGAAAGACAACGGTGGGGGGGGGGACCCAGAGGATGGGCAGGGGGTATATTCAGAGGGACAGAGGGAGAAAAAGGAGAGTGAGAGAAAGAATGGGACCTCCTGTCCCATGATCCTCTCGTATCCCTTTTGCCTATCACCTGTCCAGCCCTTGGCTCCATCCCTTCCCCTCCTGTCTTCTCCTATCATTTTGGATCTCCCCCTCCCCCTCCAACTTTCAAATCCCTTACTCACCCTTCCTTCAGTTAGTCCTGACGAAGGGTCCCAGCCTGAAACGTCGACTGCACCTCTTCCTAGAGATGCTGCCTGGCCTGCTGCATTCACCAGCAACTTTTATGTGTGTTGCTTGAATTTCCAGCATCTGCAGAATTCCTCTTGTTGGCGTTTATAAAATAGGTCAAATTCAGCATGGTATCCCTAAGAGGAAATCTTGCCTAACAAATCTGTTGGAACTCTTTGAGAAACTAATGGAGAGGGCAGACAAAGGAGAGTCAATGGACTTTGCTTATTTGAATTTTCAGAAGGCCTTTGACAAGGTGCCATACATGAGGCTGCTTAACAAGATAAGAACCCATGTCATTACCGGACAAAAATGGGCTGACTGACTGGAGACAAAGAGTGGGAATAAAGGGATCATTTTCAGATCAGGTGCCTAGTGATGTTCCACAGGGGTGTCTGTGTTGGACTGCTTCTTTTCACGTTATATGTCACGATTTGGATGAAGGATTTGATGGATTGTGGCCAAGTCTGCAAATGATTCAAAGATCAGTGGAGAGGCAGGTACTGTTGAGAACGCAGGGTGTCTGCAGACTTAAACAGATTGGGAGAATGCGTAAAGTAATGGCAGATGAAATGTAATGCAGCAAAGTGCATGGTCATACATTTTGGCAAAAGGAATAAAGGCATGGACTATTTCTAAATGGGTAGAAAATTCAAAAATCAAAGGTGCAACAGGATAGGAGTCCTTGTGAAGGATTCTCTAAAGGTTAACTTGAGAGTTGTGTCAGTGGTAAGGACGGCAAATGCAATATAAGCATTCATTTCAGGAAGACTAGAATACAAAAGCAAGGATATAATACTGAGGCATTGGTCAAACTGCACATGGAGTATTATCAGCAGTTTTAGGCCACTTATGTTAGAAAAGATGTTTGGCATTGAAGAGAGACTATAGGATACTCACAAGAATGATCCCAGGAATGAAAGGTTTAAAGTATGAGGAACATACGATGGCTCACGGTCTGTACTTGCTGGAGCTTAGAAGAATGAGGGGGGATCTCATTGAAACCTATCAAATATTGAAAGGCCTGGACAGAGTGGATGTGAAAAGGATGTTTCCCATAGTGCAGGAGTCTAGGACAAGAGGACATAGCCTCAGAAAGAGAGACATCCATTTAGAACAGAGATGAGAAAAAAATTCTTTAGCCAGAGAGCAGTGAATCGGTGGAATCCATTGTGACACATGGCTGTGCAGGACAAGTCATTGGGTATATTCAAGACGGAGGTTGATAGGTTCTTGATTAATCAGGGCACTGAAGATTATGAGAAGAAGGCAGGAGAATCGTTTTGAGAGTGACAATAAATCAGCCATGATGGAATGGTGGAGCAGTCTCAATGGGCTGAATGGCTTAATTCTGCTCCTATGTCTTATGGTCTTATGTTTTATTAAAGGTAAGGCAGGCTCTCATACAAGGTTTCCCAGCAGGCCCTCCATAACTATTGGATTTAGATTCCATATAAATTATCATAAATCAGGTGTGGTATCACAATATACATGACTACCGAAGCACTGGAGTCCAATCTAAGTTGTACAGATTTATTTCAGAAGTTAGTTTCGTACATGAAAGAAACTTCACATCAAAATCTGCCTTGATCTCACAATGTTTCAAATGAGAACTAAAGCTTGTATTGTGTTAGTTATGACCCATTCAGTATGGCTTTATTTATTTGAAATCCATGTTGGAAACAACATGAAATAGAGTCATCGAGATACAAGCTTAGAAACAGCCTATCAGCCCAACAGGCTGACAAAGTATCCACCTGATCTAGTCCCATTTTCTTGTGTTTGGCCTATATCCTACTAAATCATTCCTATCCATGTACCTATAGGCCTCTCAGTACCAAAACAAACAGATGCTTTCCTCTAAGTTGCCTTTTCAAACTTTGGTGCTCAATTCTTCTGCACTGTACTGCATGTTGGTTTAGTTCACCCAATCTCTCCTTTTACATAAGAACATAAGAAATAGGAGCAGGAGTCGGCCATCCGGCCCATCGAGCCTGCCCTGCCATTCAATAAGATCATAGCTGATCTGTCCGTAAACTCAGCTCCATCTACCTGCCTTTCCCCCATAACCCCTAATTCCCTTACTATGTAAAAACCTATCTAACTGTTTCTTAAGTATATTTAGTGAAGAATCCTCAACTGCTTCCCTGGGCAGAGAATTCCACAGATTCACCACTCTCTGGGAAAAACAGCTTCTCCTCATCTCCGTCCTAAATCTTCTCCCCTGAATCTTGAGGCAATGTCCCCCAGCTCTAGTCTCACCTACCAATGGAAACAACTTTCCTACTTCTATCTTATCTATCCCTTTCAGAATTTTGTATGTTTCTATAAGATCCCCTCTCATTTTTCTGAATTCCAGAGAGTATAGTCGCAAGCGACTCAATCTCTCCTCATAGGTTACCCCCTTCATCCCTGAAATCAACCTGGTGAACCTCCTCTGCACTGCCTCCAAAGCCAGTATATCCTTCCTCAGGTATGGAGACCAGAACTGCACACAGTACTCCAGGTGCAGCCTCACCAGTACCCTGTATAGTTGCAGCATGACCTCCCTGCTCTTGAACTCAATCCCTCTAGCAATGAAGGCCAACATTCCATTTGCCTTCTTAATAACCTGTTGTACCTGCAAGCCAACTTTTATATCAACCCAGCCAGCCTGGGTGTTAGTCCAGTAAACCTTTGCACTCCTGCTATAGCGGTTATATCCATTATTGGGTGAAGAGGCCAAACTGCGCACACTGTTCCAGATGGTCTCCCACCGCAGCCTTATTTAACTGTACTTAGACACCCCTCCCCAAAACCTCTTGCAAAGGAACAAAGGAAAATACAAGCAAGAGCAAGCTACTTGCACTGCAGTGTACTTAGATTCTGCCTGGACTGTCCCAGGCCTCCATTCCTCTTCTGTGCTCCTCATCAAGGGTGATTGTTACGTTCGTGGCCTAAGGTAGAAGGAGATGAGTTATTAACTTCAAACTTTCTGCATAATCACTCAAAGAGTTGAACTGCATGTGCATGTAACAAGAGCTGTATAACTCATCTCCTTCTACCTTAGGCCACAAACTTATCAATCGCACATGCTGTGGGCACTTTCTGGAGGTCCAAGATCCGTATGCTCCACGACCGCTGGACTAAGTGTGTAAATGTAGGAGGGGACTACGGTATGTTGAAAAATAAATGTGCTAGGTTTTCTAAAATTGACTCCTTCTACCTTAGGTGATGAACTTATCAATCACCCCTCATAGTGTCGGGAAATGTATGGTCACACATTTTGGTAGAAGAGATAAAAGCATAGACTATTTTCTAAATGGAAAGAAAACTTAAATATCTGAGGTGCAAAAAGACTTGGGAGTCCTCGTGCAGGATGACCGAAAGGTTAGTTTGCAGGTTGAGTCAGTGATGTGGAAGGCAAATACAAAGTTAAGATTCATTTTGAGAGGATTAGAATATAAAAGCAAGGGTATAATTTTAAGACTTTATAAGGCACCAGTGAGGGCTCACTTAGAGTACTGTGAGCAGTTTTGGGCCTCTTCTCTAAGAAAGGATGTGCTGACATTGGAAAGGGTTCAAAGGAGGTTCATGAAAAATGATTCCAGGATTGAAAGGCTTATCAAATGAGGAGTATTTGATGGGTCTGGGCCTGTATTCGCTGGAATTCAGAAGAATGAGGGAGAGCTCATTGAAACCGAGTGAATGTTGAAAGGCCTCAGGAGATAGATGTGGAGAGGATGTTTCCTGTGGTGAGAGAGTCTAAGACACATCCTCAGAATAGAGGCCAAGTCATTGGATATATTTAAAGCAGAAGTTGATAGATTCTTATTTGTCATGGCATGAAGGGAATCGGGGATCAGGCAGGAGATTGGGTCTGAGAGGGAAATGGATCAGCCATGATGAAATGGTGGAGCAGACTCGATGGGTCTAATGGCCTTATTCTACTCCTATACCTTCTGGTCTTATGGGCTTTTAGACATTGTAATTATGTGCACCTCTGTGACTTCCTCTGGATACTTGTAATTTCTGCCCTCTGCATGAAAATGTTGCCCTTCAGGTCCCCTTTAAATCTTCCCCCTTTCACAGAAACCTATGCTCTCTAGTTTTAGACTCCTGTGTTTGTGGGAAAAAACTGTGGCCATTCATCCTGTAACCCTATAACTCAAGCTGTCCAGTCCTGGTAACATCCTAGTGAATCTTGCCTATACCTTTCCAGCTTAGTGACATTACATTCTTCCTAAAGTTGGGTAACCAGAAAGGCACATAAAGCTCCAAATATGACCTCACCATCTTCTTGTACAGCTGTAACATGATATCCCAACTCTTGTACTCAATGCCCTGACCAAATAAAATGCCTTCTCTACCAACCCGTGTACACATGTCTTCACTTTCAGGGAGCTATGTACTCATACGCCGCTTTCCAGGGCCCTACCATTTACTATGTATGTCCTTACTTCACAACGTGCAACACTTTGCACTTCTCTGAGTTAGATTCCATCTGCTATTCCTTGGCCCACTTTCCCAGTTACTCAAAATCCTGCTTAAACTTCTTCACTGTCCACTATGCCACCAATTTTAGTGTTGTCCACAAACTGACTACCATGTCAACTACCACTAATCTAATTCTGAACTCATTCACTAGCTAATACTGAATCCCATGAGATCGAATCTTCCAAACCAGCCTAGCATGCAGAATTTTGTCAAAGGCCTTGCCAGTGCCCACATAGGCAATGTCTATTGCCTTGTTCTTACCAATTCTCTTAACCATCTCTTCAACTAACTCAATCAAATTTAAGAAACAATGCTGGCTGTCTCTAGTCAGTCCTTGTCTTTTGAAATGCAGAGAGAGTCCATGAAACTATCAATGCTTAGATCCAAAGCATATGGTGTTCATGTTAATGGAGAGACATATTTTTACTGGAGAGAGAGATCCATAATTCGGATCCAATAACACCAAAGGACAAAGAGTCTGAACAAAATGTGTTTGTGGGTGGTGGTGTTCCTATGTACCTATTGTCCTTGGTGGAGGTTGTGGGATAGTATGCGCTTTTGGAATAACCTAAATGAATAACAGCAGTGCATTTTATAGATAGTGTGCACTGTTACTACCATGTGCTGGTAGTGAAAAAGGGAGTGTGGATGGAGTGCTAATCTAGAGGGCTGTTTGGTCCTGTTAGATGTAGAATTTCTTGAATGATGTTGAAGCTGATCCACCTAAGCAGTGGAAAGCATTACATCACACTCTTCATCTGTGCCTTGTTAGTGGTAATAAAGTTATGACAGCCTGAAAATGAATTATTCTTCTAAGGGAACCCAGCCTTTGATCTGCTCTTGTAACCACACTTTTTAAGTGGCCGGTCTATTTAAGGCTCGTAGGATGGTCACTTTCACTTAAAAATTGTTGATGGTAGGGGTGGTCCTGCATTGGTAATGCCCCCAGTGATTGTCAAAGGTATATGATTAAACACACTTTTGTTGTAGATGGTTATTGACTAATGTTACATAAATGTCATGAGTTACTTATCACCTTTATTAAAATGTAATTCTTTTTTTAAACTGCAGTTGCTGGAATTCTGAAGTATAAACAGAAATGCTGGAAATGCCTGTCAGCTCAGGCACACTCTGTGGAATGAGAAACAAAGTTAACACTTCAGGACAAAGATTCTTTGTTTGATTAAGTGTCTTTGAACTGGAACATATTTCTTTCTCCTTCAAACATATGCTTTTGATCTGATGAGTGATTCCAGCATTTTCTGCTTTTTGATTGCATTTCGGAATGCTGTCTATGTCTTCCTACATACAGGAACACACTGCTTCATTTTCAAAGGAGTTTCAAATAGAATTGATCTTTTCAAGATGCCATTGCCGACTTTGTGACAGAAGGAAGATTACTGATGAAGAAACTGAAGCTGTTTGGAGTTAGGACTCTGCCTTGTGGAACTCTTACGCACTCTCAAATGAGTGCTGGAATGATAAAGTTCCAACAACCATAACTACTGTCTTCTGGGTGAGCTATGACTCCAGCCGCAGAGTGTTTTCTTCTTGATGCCAACTGACTTCTGTGTTACAGACTCTTTTCAGGTATATCTGACGCTGATTTCGGCACAACCTGTATGTCCCATTAAGACTATAAGACATAAGAGCAGAATTAGGCCATTCAGCCCATCGAGTCTGCTCTGCCATTTCATCATGGTTGATTTATTATCCCTCTCAATCCCATTCTCCTGCATTCTCCCCTTACCCCCTGATGTCCCTACTAATCAAGAATCTATCAACCTCTGCTTTAAATATACCCAATGACCTCTGCCTGTGCCAATGAACTCCACAAATTCACCACCCTCTGGCTAAAAAAATTCCTACTCATCTCTGTTCTAAAAGAACGTTCTCTCTATTCTGAGGCTGTGTCCTTTGATGCTAGATTCCCCCAGTGTAGGAAATATCCTATCTATATCCAATCTATCTAGGCCTTTCAATGTTCAATGAAACTTCCCCCCCATTCTACTAACCTCCAATGAGTACAAGCCAAGAGCCATTAAACATTCCTCGTATGTTAACCCTTTCATTCCTAGGATCATTCTCATGAACCTCTTCTGGACCTTCTCCAATGCATATATCCTTTCTCAGACAATGGGCCTAAAACTGCTCATGATACTCCAATTAAACCATGGTTGACATCCTGGCTTGATTTTAATGGTAAAATGAGAATATGCTTGGTCATGATACTACAAATTGCTGCATTTCTGTTCCTGCAAATGGACCAGTGATTTACTGTGACACAGTTTTGATCTGCCCTGCGTGTTTTCAGTTTTTTCCATTTAACGCAATGGTTGTGATACACAACGTGATGAAAGATGGTGTTATGTAAAGGGAGGATTTTACCTCCAAATGGTCATTCCCACCATGGACAGCCGCTATCAATAGGCTGGTGTCGACAAGGTTCACTAACTGTTGTCCACTCAGCCTATGTGTATCAAGATTTAGCCAACTTGTGATGGACGCTGATGCTTATCGCCACACTACATTCTAAGCTCTTGCTATACTTTGCGATTCTTCCAAGAGGGGTGAACATCAGCAGCTCTGATTCAGCCATGAGACAGAATGGTATGTGGTAACCAGACAGGTGTGCTGATCTGTTGTTATGTGACTTCATGAAGTCTGGTCAGTTGAGGATACAGAGGACTCTTCCCTCCATTCAGTATACCATCATATCACCTTAAGGAACACAATCCCAAATACCAGGATAAAAATTTACCGAGGAAACTAACGAGGTGAAAGAATAACAAGTCTCATGAGCTTATGATATATCCCCGAGGAAGTGGCTGCTTGGATAATGGATGCATTGTTTAACATTGCCAAAATTGCCTAAATTCAGGAGAAATCCCAGCAGAATTGTAAAACTGCAAGTGTAACACCACTATTCAAGAACGAATGAGAGAATGCAGAGAACTGTTAGCCAATTAGCCTAACACCTGCCATTGAGAAAACACTAGTATCCATTAGTAAGGATGTGAAAGAAAATTAGAAAATCATTTGAGTTAAAATTATGTTTGAGAAATTTACTAGAATTCTTTCAGGATGTAACAACTAGATTGGGTAAAGATCATGTAAAGGCCATTGCACAAGACAAAAAGCCACAGGTTTGGGGATAATAAATTACCCAGATAAGGATTCAGAATAAATGGACCATTTTCAAATTGCCAACCAATAACTAGTGGGGTGCTACTGCAATCAGTGAAGGGGCGATAATTGGTTACAATCTGTGTTACTGACTTGGATGAACCAGTTGGGTATACGGTAGCCAAATTTGCTGAAAATATAAAGTGAGGTATGTTAGCAGCTTGTGAAAAGGACACAGACAGCAAAGACATACAGATAGGTTAAGAGTGTGGACAAGATTCAAGACAATTTATTATCATTCCTCATACACAAGTGTAAAGAAGAATGAAGTATAATGTGGGAAAATGTGAGGTTATTCTCTATGGAAGGAACAGTACAACAGCAATTTATTATTTATATTCAGTATGAAGGGTCTGGGGTTCGAGTGCATGAAATACAAAGGGATGACAGACAGGTTTAGCAAGTAATTTGGAAGACTGATAGAATTTTAACCTCTACTACAGAAAGATATGGAGAATAAAAGCATGGAAGTTTTGATGTAATTTTACATGATACTGGTGGACATGTTCGCACTTTGCACATAGTTTTGGCCTCTATATTTCATGAAGCATACACTCACATTGGAGTTAGTGCAAAAGACAATTCACTAGGTTGATTTTTGGGATGTCTTGGCTGACATAATCAGAATCTACACTCATTAGAGTATAGAAGAATAAGACCATAAGACCATAAGACAAAGGAGCAGAAGTCAGCCATTCAGCCCATTGAGTCTGCTCCGCTATTTTGTCATGAGCTGATCCATTCTCCCATTTAGTCCCACTCCCCCGCCTTCTCACCATAACCTTTGATGCCCTGGCTACTCAGATACCTATCAATCTCTGCCTTAAATACACCCAATGACTTGGCCTCCACTGCTGCCCGTGGCAATAAATTCCATAGATTCACCACCCTCTGACTAAAAAAATTTCTTCACATTTCTGTTCTGAATGGGCACCCTCCAATCCTTAAGTCATGCCCTCTCGTACTAGGCTCCCCCATCATGGGAAACAACTTTACCACATCCACTCTGTCCATGCCTTTCAACATTCGAAATGTTTCTATGAGGTCTCCCCTCATTCTTCTATACTCCAAGGGATACAGTCCAAGAGCGGACAAACGTTCCTCATATGTTAACCCTCTCATTCCCGGAATCATTCTAGTGAATCTTCTCTGTACCCTCTCCAACATCAGCACATCCTTTCTTAATTAAGGAGACCAAAACTGCCCACAGTACTCCAAGTGAGGTCTCACCAGCACCTTATAGAGCCTCAACATCACATCCCTGCTCCTATAGTATATTCCTCTAGAAATGAATGCCAACATTGCATTCGCCTTCTTCACCACTGACTCAACCTGGAGGTTAACTTTAAGGGTATCCTGTACGAGGACTCCCAAGTCCCATTGCATCTCAGAACTTTGAATTCTTTCCCCATTTAAATAATAGTCTGTCCGTTTTTTTTTCTGCCAAAGTGCATAACCATACACTTTCCAACATTGTACTTCATTTGCCACTTCTCTGCCCATTCTTCCAATCTATCCAAGTCTCTCTGCAGACTCTCCATTTCCTCAGCACTACCGGCCCCTCCACCTATCTTCGTATCGTCAGCAAACTTAGCCACAAAGCCATCTATTCCATAATCCAAATCGTTGATGTACAATGTAAAAAGGAGCGGCCCCAACACGGACCCCTGTGGAACACCACTGGTAACCGTCAGCCAACCAGAGTAGGATTCCTTTATTCCCACTCGCTGTTTCCTGCCAATCAACCAACGCTGTATCCACGTATGTAACTTTCCCGTAATTCCATGGGCTCTTATCTTGTTAAGTAGCTTCATGTGTGGCACCTTGTCAAAGGCCTTCTGAAAATCCAAATATACAACATCCACTGCATCTCCCTTGTCTAGCCTACTGGTAATTTCCTCAAAAAATTGTAATAGGTTTGTCAGGCAGGATTTTCCTTTAAGGAACCCATGCTGAGTTCTGCCTATCTTGTCATATGCCTCCAGGTACTCTGTATCCTCATCCTTGACAATCGACTCCAACAACTTCCCAACCACCGATGTCAAGCTAACAGGTCTATAATTTCCTTTTTGCTTTCTTGCCCCCTTCTTAAATAGCGGAGTGACATTTGCAATCTTCCAGTCCTCCGGAACCATGCCAGAATCTATCGACTTTTGAAAGATCATTGCTAATGCCTCCGCAATCTCCACAGCAACTTCCTTCAGAACATGCGGGTGCATTCCATCTGGTCCAGGAGATTTATCTACCTTTAGACTATCCAGCTTCCTGAGTACTTTCTCGGTCGTAATTGTGACTGCGCACACTTCTCTTCCCTGCCACCCTTGAGTGTCCGGTATACTGCTGTCTTCCTCAGTGAAGACTGATGCAAAATACTTGTTCAGTTCCTCTGCCATCTCCTCATCTCCCGTTGCAATTTCTCCAGTATCATTTTCTATCAGTCCTATATCTACTCTCACCTGTCTTTTACTCTTCATATACTTGAAAAAGCTTTTAGTATCCTCTTTGATATTATTTGCTAGCTTCCTTTCATAGTTGATCTTTTCCCTCTTAATGACCTTCTTGGTTTCCTTTTGTAAGGTTTTAAAAACTTCCCAATCCTCTGTCTTCCCACTAATTTTTGCTTCCTTGTATGCCCTCTCCTTAGCTTTAACTTTGGCTTTGACTTCTCTTGTCAATCACGGTTGCATCCTTTTTCCACTCGAAAATTTCTTCTTTTTTGGAATATACCTGTCTTGCACCTTCCTCACTTCTTGCATAAACTCCAGCCACTGCTGGTCTGCCGTCTTTCCCGCCAGTGTCCCTTTCCAGTCAACTTTGGTCAGTTCCTCTCTCATGCCACTGTAATTTCCTTTACTCCACTGAAATACCGACACATCAGATTTCGGCTTCTCTTTTTCAAATTTCACTGTGAACTCAATCATGCAATAATCACTGTCTCCTAAGGGTTCCTTCACCTCAATCTCTCTAATCACCTCCGGTTCATTACACAATACCCAATCCAGTACAGCCAATCCCCTAGTGGGCTCAACAACAAGCTGTTCTAAAAAGCCATCTCGCAGACATTCTACAAATTCTCTCTCTTGAGATCCAGTGCCGACCTGATTTTCCCAATCCACTCGCATGTTAAAATCTCCCACAATTATCATAACATTGCCCTTCTGACAAGCCTTTTCTTTTTCCAGTTGTAATTTGTAGTCCACATCCCTGCAGCTGTTTGGAGGCCTATAAATAACTGCCATCAGGGTCCTTTTACCCCTGCTATTTCTTAGCTCAACCCATAAAGATTCTGCACCTTCCGATCCTATATCACCTCTTTCTAATGATTTAATATCATTTCTTACCAATAAAGCCACGCCTCCCCCTCTGCCTACCTTCCTATCCTTCCAATACACCGTGTATCCTTGGACGTTCAGCTCCCAGAGACATGCATCCTTTAGCCAGGTCTCAGTGATGGCCACAATATCATACCTGCCAATCTGTAGCTGTACCACAAGATCATCTACGTGATCTTATTGAAATATTTAAGAGTCTGGGGAGGGATTGAGAGAGTGGATGCTGAGAGATTGTAGGATTACTCAAAACTGGGGAACAAAGTTTCAGAACAAAGATGTGTATTTGAAGAGTAACATCTTCTCCCAGGTCATAAATCTCTAGAATTATGTACACCTGTGGAGGTTGAGTTGATGAATACATTATCTTCAATGTTGAGGCTGACAGAACTGCAGAGCACATGGGAGTTGGGGGTATGGAGAGAATAGAGGAGAGTGGGATTGAAGCCAATTCTGCATTAGCAATGCTCTTATAAGATGGTACAGCCGATTCAAGAAGCTGATTGGCCTACTCCTGTTCCTGTTTCAAACCTTCTTATGCTCATCACCTTTGGTGGGTCTGTTTTGCCAGTGAGTCAGAATGAATCCATGGATTAAGGAGGAGGAATCTGCACCAATGTCTATAAGGTATGTTTCTGTAAAAACAACTGTATTAGGCTGTTTCTTAACAACTTTGCAGGACACAGTTCTCTTAATTTAGAGATGAATCCCAAAATGGAAGTGAAAAAGAGTCTGCAAAGATGACTGGATGAGGAATAACCATAGCTTATCTATGTTCAGTGCCCGGATAATTGTTTTGTCTGATTCTATTATCATTAAATTTCAATTTATTGTCTTTACACAAGGATTGATAGATTAATATTTCTGCCCATTCAGACAACAGTTAAGAGTCAACTGCATTATGCTGTGCGTCCAAACTCCTACTTCAATTAGACCAGGAAGTATTCATAACAGACCAGTCATCTCACAGTCACTATTACCGAGACGACATTTTTTCTTAATCTAAATCCATAATATACAATAACTTCAATTTAAATTAGTTCGTAAATTAAGTTAGTAAATTTTCTGATGACACAAAGATCGGGAGTATTGTGGATAATGTGGAGGGCTGTCAGAGGTTACAATGGGACATTGATAGGATGCAAAACTGGGCTGAGACGTGGCAGATGGCGTTCAACCCAGCTAAGTGTGAGGTGGTTCATTTTGGTAGGTCAAATATGATGGCAGAATATAGTATTAATGGTAAGACTTGGCAGCGTGGAGGATCAGAGGGATCTTGTGGTCCAAGTCCATAGGACTCTCAAAGCTGCTACGCAGGTTGACTCTGTGGTTAAGAAGGCGTACGGTGCATTGGCCTTCATCAATCATGAGACTGAGTTTAAGAGCTGAGAGGTAATGTTGCAGCTATATAGAACCCTGGTCAGGCCCCAATTGGAGTACTGTGCTCAATTCTGGTCACCTCACTACTGGAAGGACGTGGAAACTATAGAAAGGGTGCAGAGGAGATTTACAAGGATGTTGCCTGGATTGGGGAGCATGCCTTATGAGAATAGGTTGAGTGAACTCAGCCTTTTCTCCTTGGAGTGACAGAGGATGAGAGGTGACTTGATAGAGGTGTACAAGATGATGAGAGGCATTGATCATGTGGATAGTCAGAGGCTTTTTCCCAGGGATGAAATGGCTAGCACAAGAGGGCACAGTTTTAAGCTGCTTGGAAGTAGGTACAGAGGTAAGTTTTTTATGCAGAGAGTGGTGAGTGCGTGGAATGGGCTGCCGGTGGCAGTGGTGGAGGTGGAAACAATAGGGTCTTTTAAGAGACTCCTGGATGGCTACATGGAGCTTAGAAAAATAGAGGGCTATGGGTAAAGCCTAGGTATTTCTAAGGTAAGGACATATTCGGCACGGCTTTGTGGGCCGAAGGGCCTATATTGTGCTGTAGGTTTTCTGTGTTTCTATGTTTCTGAATTTCAGAATGAATATGGAATTTGAACTGACATTTTGGGATTGTGTATCTGGGCCTCTGGATTAACAATGAATTATCATTAGAAACATGATGATCAAGATTGGTACCGTGTTAGAAAACTGAGAAGATGATAAATGCTGAAGAGGTAAAACAAGTTCCACTGTGCAGGAATTAAATGAGGGAACCTGTATGTAAGGGTCATGTGACGTGTAAATTAAATCTACTACTCCGTAGCAAGAATTAGTGCACAATTCATTCCTAACATTATGTAATAATGGTACCTTTTGCTTATACAAAGAGAAAAACGAAAGCATTTTACAATCCCTTTCATAATCGACTGTTTGACAGTTAACAATACTGAATATTGTATGCAATTAATGTTTTCAGCACAACGTATAATATGGTTTCTCCTTCATGGGGAGATTTCACTTCACTATCTGTACAAAGTGCTACGCGACCTGTGATAAAGATTATTTATCAGTTGTATATTGCTGTATAAGGTCTGAATGTTTAGAACCTTAAGATATAAAATATCACGTGAGCAGAGCTGCAAAGTAACCGGATTATTTTTAGAAACTGATTGCGAGAAATTCACCATTTTTGGTTATTATCGCTACTGTCCGCCCCACGCCCTTCCCCCTCCCAAAAAAATCCTATCTACTTTGGAGAAAAGCTTTTTTTTTAGTGCAGCAACAAACTAATTGCTCTGGTTTGCCTAATGCCTGTCGCGTTTCTGGATTATGGCAATGAATTATTTTTATTAAATTGCATTGATAACACATAGTCTAGCTTTGCCCTCGCGCCATGGAGTAGTTATTTCACAATAAGCTTTCTTTATTTCTTCACAAGAAACCGCGGGGTGACTACAGTTCAGCGGCTCCTGCTACAGTGTAGGCTATTCCATTCAGGCTGCTGAAGTCATTGTGGTTTATTCTTAGACTAGGGCTATTGATAAAATTCTAGCGCGCGGGATATATGGAACTCCATTCCTCCCGATGTATGTATGCGCAAATCATTAATGGACCGCTGCACGGGGTTTCTGTGAATGAGTCGGATCTGCTGCCAGATAAACACGTGAGGCACGTGTTTTATGAATGTTTTTATCAATCCTTGTAATTATCCTTTGTAATTTATATTATAGATTATTATATTCCCTTAAAAATACCTCGCCCCGATATAACCCCGAGCTGTTGACCCCCAACCTCATTCATGTTTTTTTTCCCTTTTTCGACTATTCATTCATATTCTTCGTGCACTGGTATATCCTAAAGAGTGAGAGATGCCAGTGATGTATAATACTGCTGCTTGCGATCACAGTGTACAGGCACTATTTTTAGACAAGGAGTGAAAACATGTTTTTTTTCGGATGAAAATAAATCAATGTATCTGTTCCTGGCAGGTTGCTTGGACACTGGATAGGGCGAGAGATTCCAGTGCTTTATGGCCGATGCCAGTTGAAGGTCCGTGCAGTCTTTCTTTTCAGCTGAATTAATTTGATTCTATTTTTGAAACTCACAGTGTTTCTAAGGGAGACCTAATGACGCAATGACGTCAATGCAGGTCAATAACACACTGGAGGAACTGAGATCGCCCGGCAGGGCAGGGCCATTTTCAAATACCAAACTCCCGACAAATCTCAACCATCAGCTTCGGTATAACTGGGTATCGAATGTGTTTGTGACCCACAAAATAGAAAGTATAGTTAGCCGAGGATAGAAAAGAAATGCGTGAAAATAGATAGACGGGGGAAATGAAATGCCGCTTTGCAGTTGCGCGAATTTTTGAACAGTGCGTACGAGATAGCAATATCCTTATTATTTGCTGGGTGCTTGGTATTCTGTCATCCTCGAATCTAGCCCCGGGCACCGACTGGTTTACCACTTTTAACTAAGAATGCAGACGTTTTTGCTGTACGTTTAAACAATTTCATTGTGTGCATTTCAAAGGTTGCAGAGAACTCACATCGTCTGGACGGGACGCGTTTGCAGAAATCCTGTGAAAGGTAGGCGTCCAAAACATCGTGGATGAGTGCATAGGTTTTCTATTTTCAAAAACCGTGCACCGAAGGGCGACGTTTAATGATAATGTGCTTCGTGCGTGCATTTCATTGTTTTGGTATTTACAAAACAGGGTAAATTGGTATGAAGCGACACTTAATCTCATCCACAGATACATGGTATACTCTGTCATTATGGTATAGCCACGTCGTGTACTTATTAAAATGTTGCAGGTATGTATTAGTTCACGATGCTCTTTGCAAAATATTCATTTGATAACAGGACGAGACGTGACCCGAACCAGGGAAATGACCAGGAGGGCTTGACCGGATTACGATCCTTCAATCGGTCTACTGTTACTCTCCAGCCACAGGTACTATTTGACTCAGTATTTTGTTTTTCTGGTCCTTTGCAGCTTAAATAAAAAGTGTGCTGACTGACCTCAACATAAGCAGCGAAGCTCACACTGCTAGGAACTCACTGAAGGGTGTGATTTCTTGACACCTCCTGGTGTGTTTTGAAGATACCCACACAGAGTGGATTCGCCACTTTTCGAAATAGAGTTCGAATGTTTCAGAATATTTGCATGCTGATAATTCTTGTAAAGCACATACATGTTACGATCCAAACAATTATTCAAATAACGCAGTAAATTTCATGTATTTAAGATGATCAGAAGTAAGAACTACAGTATACACTTTTTCATTACAGCTAAAATCAGAATGGTTACAGCACAGTAGTAGGTCATTCAGCTTTTTCAAATCCATACAAGTGCTTTGAAAAACCAAGCTAACCAATGGAACCTCATTCACCGCCTCTCTCCCCCCCCCCCCCCACCCAAACTACTGGAGATTCTCTCCTTTCAGATACTTATCCAGGTCTCTTTTGGACACTACAATTGAATTCCTCCATAACTGCCTTTGGAAGTGCATTCTCTATCCAAATAATTCTCATGTCACTTTTATTTCTTTGCCCATCAACTTCACTATTTACCCACTATTTTTATTCTTCTGCCTTTGCAAATGGCTTCTCCCTATCCACACTATCTATATCCCTGAAATACTTCCGACCACATCTGTTCCAATTAGAACATCCTCATCTTTTTTAGCACACATATCTAATGTGAACTCCAGCTTGACTATGATCGTGCAATTGGTCCTTTTATAAAAGGTAACTGTGTAATGCAGAACATTTTGTTCTACCAATTAATATGCATCCAGTCAAGCGCATTTTGTTGTACTCCAACGTTGAAATCAATGTGGCTTTCAATGTTTTGCACCTTCTCTCAGTTTCATTTTTATGGGTTTGATTGGCTCCCTTCTATTGTTTCCTCTTATGCCAACTTAAGATAATATAATTGCCCATGGGTCCTTGTGTCACCATTCAAGTTTAATTTGATTGAGAATCATTGACACAGATCGTAAGAAATCAGGAACACTTGAAAGTATGAGCAGACGTGGGGCAGAGGGCCCTCAAGCCTATTGTGCACTTCAGTGTGATCCTGGCTGACTTATGCTGGCCTCAACTTCTTTTCTATGCCAGTTCCTTGTGCCACTCAACTCTCAAAATGCTTGTAAATCACAAGGAAATATTAGATCAGAAAATGATGCTTCATGCTGAATAGCACTTAGTGTGTGTTATAGGCAGTTTACACTCTCACCAACAATTTCTCTATAACGTTTGAAATCATGCTCTGTTCATAATATGCGTCTGTTCTTTTTCAGTCTAGAGATAGATCTACACAAGAAGACCTCGACAGATTTGCTTTACAATGTAAGGATGCCTATGACTTAAGGATTTAAGAAATCCATACTAACTACAAGAGAAATAGCCATGATATTATTTAGATTTTAAAAGGATGTTGCTTTCATCAAAAGGGCAAATAAACTTACTGGAGATAGTAAGGTAAACTAACAGCTATATTGCTGTCTTCTAGCAGACTATGCACAGTTGTTTACACTACTGTGCGCTCAAACAAAAAAAAAATCAGATACCATGCAAATAATAATAAGGTGCATTTATATTGCGCCTTTAACATTGCTAACCTTTCCAAATCTTTCAATAAGAGTAATATCAACAAAATTTATGTCAGATTGGAAGAGGAGTTATCAAAACAGATGATCAAAAGTTTTGTCAGAGAAATAGGTTTAGAAAAGCTCATTAAAAGAGTTAAATGATGGAATATATTAGGGAAAAAATTCCAAGCATAGTGCATTAATAGTGAAATACACCACTAAAATGTGCTTTAAAAAGACACAGATAAGATGTCAGAATTGCTAGAGCAGAATGACCTTGTTTTTTTTTAAGGATGGATATCACTGTGACGTAAATTTGGTTACGGAGGGATTTAAATAAAAAGATGAGGATTGTGCAACAGATGCATTATTGGGCTGGGAACCTGCGAAGGACAACAAACAGAGTGGTGATAGGTGAAGCCATAACTTTTAAGATGAACACAAGCTTATGAAGGGTTGGAAGAAGAAGGGCCGCCCAGAAGATCTTTGGGATTATTAGTTCGAGGCCTAACAAGAGTGTTAATGCACATCTAATGTGAGTAAAAGCTGAAGCAAGGTGGACATTAAATAAGAAGTGGTAGAAATCCACAGCAATGCATACAAAATGCTGGAAGAATTCCATGGGTCAGGTCTCAGCCTGGAGCGTTGATTTATTCCTTTCCATACATGCTGCCTGACCTTTTGAGTCCTCCAGCACTTTATATGTGTAATGTAAGATGGACAATGTTACCGAGTGGAAACTCGGAGACTTAGTGAGTCCGGAAACTCATCTCAGAATCAAAAGTAGAATTAACATTGAGATAGGTCTTGCATTGTAAACAAATCTCTCGTAATAATCTGATTTTAATAACATTATGAAGACTTTTTAAAAACACCAATATTAATTTCACAGGAGGAAACAACATGAAAAATAATACAAGATGAATAGTCCCTTTTATAAAAAGTACAGGAGAGTAGACACTTGAGACTAATTGGCAGTGCAGGTGAAGTTGCTATGACTGAATCATAGAATCAAAATTAGGTTTATTATCACTGATGTATGTCATGAAATTTGTTCTTTTGTGGCAGCAGTAGAATGCAATACATAATATATACTATAAATTATCATGATATATAAATATATTACAAGTTGTGCAGAACGAGAGCAAAAATAGGTGAGGTGAGGTCATGTTCATGGGTTCATTGTCCATTCAGAAATCTGAAGGCATAGGGGAAGAAGCTGGTCCTAAAATATTGAGTCTATGTTTTCAGGCTCCTGTACCTCCTCTCTGATGGTAGTACTGAGAAGTTGGCACGTCCTAGATGGTGGGGATCTTTAACAATGAATGACACCTTTTTGAGGCATTGACTTTTAAAGATGTCCTCACTGGTGGGAAAGAGCTGAAGAAATTTTACAATATAGACAGTTGCCAATGTGTTTTTGTCAGTTGAAAAAATAATCCTCATCCTAACCACAACTCTTAGCACTGTTTTCATAGTCTTGTAGATCTTAATTCTTCAAGTACATGTCTAAATGCTGTTTAAATGAGAGCCACATCCTCTGCATCTGCTGCACTTTCAGAAGGTGACTTTCAACCCCTTACTGCCTTGGTGCAAAAACATCTCATTTCTTCCTTGATTCTTCTGCCAGTTATCTATCTTGTTAAGAAGTTAAATGTAAATAGAAGCATGTAATTTAGAAAAAAAAGGAAATCCAAATAACATTGTATAAATCAAGAGTTAGGCCTCACATTGTGTCCAATCCTAGAGACTATATTCTAAGAAAAGTCAAATACTTCAGAAGAGATTAACTGTAAATTTTCCAGAAATGAGAAATTGTTTATTTGGAGAAAGAGGTGAAGGGATTGTTCTCATTTGAAAACAAGCCCACCTTCCTTTGAGAGAAAGCTGGCGAGATATTTTATAAACAAAAGAAAATCTGCAGATGCTGGAAATCCAAGCAACACACACAAAATGCTGGAGGAACTCAGTAGGCCGGGTTGCACCTATGGGAAAGAGTACCCTCGACATTTCATCCTGAAACATCAACTGCACTCTTTTTCCATAGAAGCTGCTTGGCCTGCTGAGTTCCTCCAGCATTTTGAGATATTTTATTATTGTGCTCCATATGACATGGAGTCTTGATAGAATAAATGAGAAGGACTTGGCTTCTGTGTTAAGGGTGGAGAGTGCAGTAACAAGAGGTTTTAGATCATTGGCAAATGTGACAAGGGAGATGAGGAGAGATCTCAATCCTTATTAATGTTCTGAAATACAGTAACTGAAAGGGTTAAGACAAAGGTTCAGTCGTAATGTTCAAAGGAGGACTGACTACATACTTGGGGCGGGGGGGAATGGCTGGGTAAGGGGAAAGAGCAAAGATGGAAATATTTGGTTTATCACAATTAGCACATCTTGCCAGTACCATACGGCATGAGCAAAATGTGCTAAATATCTTCAGTGCTTCTTGATACTGATGGTCAGACACATTTCTATCCTGTGTTGGTTGCAAAAGGCTATTCAGAACTATATGTATGATGATCCTTAGTAGCTTGACAATTTGAGACCTGTGCTGTTGTTGTGTCCTGGCGAATTTCCTACAGAAGTTCATAACTTCAGCACCACGATCAGCTACCATGGTTGTGTGAAGCATTACCATGCATCGTCGACCTACCAAATTTTACCTTTAGCATTTTCAATATGTTAGTAAACTACCCAAAATAGTTAATCTACGGTATTTGGAAATTTTCAAAGATCTAATATTTCGTAGTGGATCACGTTGTCATGTCACTCGCAATAAAATAACATTGGTGAGTACTCATAACTATCTCTGAGTTGCAGCCCTTTATTGGTGTCAGGGTTTTAATAAGTGCATCATAATAATTAAGATGGCCATCATATAATAGGCAAACATATTCTAGAAAACATTAGAGCCTTTTATCCTAAAGTAAAATTATGTGAGTGTGGTGGGCTTCTGACTTCCTGCGCCGCAATGTGCAGTAAACTATTCTTTACATAAGTATTAAATCACCTCCACTCGTGGCTATGTACTGTATTCTGTGCACTGTAATGTTAGAAATTATAATGCAGAATCAAAGAGGAAAATACACGTTCCGGCAAAATGAAATCTTTAAGGGTGAATATCAGTAAAGTAGCGACTGTCAGTCTAAACAGAGAAAGCACATTGGATTTGCCACACATTATAAAAGGAAACCTGCTGTACGTGTTTTCTGCACCTGTTTTCTGAAGGCTTTCTAAACTATGCAGACTCGCAACATAATAAATCTTAATATACACGCTTCTGGTTATTATTGCTTTTGTTTTCCAAGGACAATTTAACTGCCTTTATTATTCGCACAGCAATGTCTGAATGGTTGCCTTTGCGAGGAACTTTACTTAATGTTTCTAAATATGATTTTGCAGTTTCTTCGGCACTAATGTGAATGTAAGTGATCACTTACTCATTAAAGGTATTTTGTGTTCTTGCCATTTTCTTTTAGTGTGCTTCTGAACCATTTTGTGGGGGGAATGAAACATCAGAAATACATTACCTGGGTTTTTTTTTAATTCACACGTCGGGGCCATGTAGTATATGTCTGTTCTGTGCAGCGTGTCTTGTTTAGAACAAGGACTGAACGTTAGTCTTAGTATTTGATCAAGTTCATCTGGACCGTTTATTGACGTCTATATATCATTCAAGTACACTGAAGGTGGACTCAATAATATGCTTATTATCGTTATTATTGAGAAAGTAAATATAGTTGTTGGCCTGCCTGTTATCATATTGGAGGGAATGTGTTCAATTTTTGAAAACAATTATGTTTTATATCCATGGCTTGCAATTGCTTCTTCGGTTACGATAGAGGAAAGGGCTTGAAGGTAACTTTACGCGATAAAGCTTTTCTTTCTTTCCTTTAAAAAACATACAAGAATGAATCTGAACCCATAAACTCCCCATTACAGCATGTGGCTGACGCGAATAAGAAGACTAGTTTGTCAGATTTATGTCGCCTTTCTGATAGTGAAGACTAGTGTACTGCTCTGTTTATTTCACCAGCGACGTCGACTGGACGTTCTAGAGGGGTTATTTTAATTACAATGCAATTTTAATTCGGGGTCTTCTCCATGGAAAGCTCTGTAAGCTGATTCCGTGGGAGACCAAGCGGAGTGCGTGGGCGCTGAAAATAGGAAGACAGATCCACAGCTTCTGTGATTTGCGTCACTGCAGGAGACGGGGCTGTTTGCCTGACAAATAGAGAGAATTAATCCTCACTTTATCAATATCTATCTCCAATTCGATAGCCAAATACAGGAGGAAAGGTGCTACTGCTAGAATGGTACAGGGACAGGTAGCCCTTCCCGAGAAAAGATTGGCAAGTTAAACCATTCCCTCTGGTGACATAAATCAAAGCGCACCCATGTTTACATCCATGCGAAGCTGCTGTGACCATTTTGTCTTACTGAACATAACGCAAATGTTTTAACACTGGGAATCTATATTCTCCAAAAGAACCGTCTTTTCTGATCATCTCGACCCTCTGAAGAGACTATGAACGTGACGTCAATGGAAGAAGACTGACGCGGCCAAAAGAGAGGAAAAAACTCAGTCTCTACACAGGCTGCAGACAGCAGCTTTAATTACTACCTATTTCTTGAAATTTCTGTCTGTAAATAGACGCTTAAGGGGTAATTCTGTCATCCCTATATCCCGATAGTCAGTTGCAATAAAAAAAATGTTTAAAAACACGCTCAATATTGGCCAGCGTGTTATAAAGCCCGGGTGTATTTTTTTGTTTTCCACAAGTACTTTCAAGGAACTTGCATTGCAGTGCGTTTGCACTGAAGTGTGAGGTTCCACATAAATAACACGAGCATGTTGCAAACAGGCTGATAAATATATTTTAAAACTACTCGCACAGAAGTAAAGATCTGGTGAGTACGGAGGAGCACAGCTCGGGAGATGTGCGGTAAGAGCGAGAATCTAAAAAGGCGTTGGGGTTTAAAAATCTCTGCAATGATGTAACTAAAGCCGGTCAGATGTAAGTGGTGCAGAGATGGTAGAGGGAAAAAAATTCTCAATGTTCACTTAATGGTTTGTACGTCACGTTCCAGCAAAATGCCTTTGTGAGTAGTTTTTTTTTGAGACCACATGCTAAAAATAGCAGCAGGGTTTGATCGCACTCCAGAAATAGACGGAGGGATTCACTTGTATAAAAAGAGAGCGCGGGTGGAGGAGAACCTAAATGCAGCTGCTATATATGCAACTCAATCAAGAAATTAATTATTGGAACACTTTTTTCCAGAACAGATCAACACTAAGCGACGATCGGTAAGAGTTGCATGCACAATTATTTCAAGCTTTATTCTGCATTTTTTTTTAAAGAAGGGGATTGATTTCTTTACCTCAGGAAAAAGGCTGTTTAAAGCACCTCTAGAAGTAGGCTGCATGCATGTCTTTCAGTGTATACACATTCTGGATGGTGGGCTGCAGGTAGACGGAGAATCACCCAACGTTAGATTTGTGAATCAGTAGCGGTCGGCTCTCGTTCTCTGTCGGCGCTGTTGAGTCCCCTTGATTTTCAGCAGCTAAACTGAACAGACCAGATATGTTCCAAAGACAAGCTACAATAAACGTAACAGTTTGTTATTACTCCTGGTAGCAAACAGATTCTGAGCAGGGTGGATCTAGGGAGCAGTAAGAGTAGCAAGAAGACCTCTTGTACAATTTTGTTATGAAAGGTTTAACGTGACCGAATTAGCAGGCATTTCTGGGCTCCGCATACATATCTCCCAGGCAGCTAATATTAACTCTCAACGCACTTTTTACCCCATTAATGATCTAATGTAGCATTATCCTGACCTGAAATCACAAATAATACTTGATAACTAGTGGTGTTGGTAGGGTTTGTGTGTGTGTATGTGTGTGTGTGTGTGTGTGTATGTGTGTGGTATTATTTCACAACGGTGAAATTGTAACTGCTGCAAAACTTACTTCCAAACGTGAACAAACTGATGACTGAGGCACAATCAAGAACTGGCTTCCTGGATTTCCCATTCCGAATCTGGATCAACGCGATGCACATTGCTACCTGTGTACATTTATCTTTTCTTCCCGCCTATACGTTTGAACTCTGTACCAGATGGTGATTTGTAGAAGAGGAGGCTATAGGATGCTTTATTTAGCTCCCCTATTCTCACGTCATCCTTTATTTTTGGCCCGTTACTGCTCTTACCACTGTGCACCATTCTTCCCCTCTCACTTTGTTGTTCTTAGTCATATAGTGCTAAACGAAGTGGGTGGAATTACTGTTTCAGCGACGTTGTTGTGGGAAAGCTGTAGGGACCGGTCTATATGCCGTAGTGCTGCCTCCGCTGACACTCATTTGACCCAGTGCACTGGATGGTGGTACTTCGAAGAAGGATGCAACGCATTATTAATCTATATTAAACCACATATTGGGTGGGCAGTGGAAACAACACAAATTAAAATCGCTCTTCCTTTCAGCCGAACTTCATTCATTTTGCTAACAAGTCGGCAAGCTCTCCTGTCACCACCACCGCACTATGAAGATGTGTAGAGGACAATATAGACTTCAGACACATGTGTAAATTGATTTGGTTCAAAATGCATAATAATAATTTAAACTGCGTTAATTATAAGCCAGATGGATCGTCAACGCAATCTTCAAGCAAACAGGCTGCAATCCATTGATATATGCAAGGGTGTGTATTCTCCCTAGCAGTGAACTCAAACCAAGATGAATAACAACATGTTTACATTTATGGTCATTTTCGTGACAGGTTTGTGGTCATCAGTGCACATATAGATAGAGTGAGAGCTAATTTAGATAGGAGGATAGTGAAAAAGATACAGAAGCAAATATTAATGAAGCATATATGCTAGTCGTCATCCAGAAATACACAAGGTAACACGAACGTACCTATACAGACAGCAACACATTCCGCAAATAAACACATGCTGACTAATCTGCACGGACACCCACCTTTTGTAACAGACCCGCCGCGTTTGCATGGCACCGTTGTGCAACGTATGTTAACCCAGCGCCAATGTTCGACAATCGGTGGCTGTGCACGTTCTGTTACTGTGGTTTTCTGGGTGCTGCACAGCCGTATTTAATAGTTTGCCAAATAGAATTAAATAAACAACTGCAGTAACTGGCATCATCATCTCCTCAGTGTCGTGGTCCCTTTCCAGGGCTTGGTTGCTTCTTGGCGTAATTCAGAACCTCGGCTAAGATTATTAGTATATTCAATAATTCAGAGTGGCGGTGTGAATTCTCCACTCCGATGGTGGAACAGCATGGTTTCAAAGTCGTGACTGCTAAGTGAGTAATCTGCGTGGATGCGTCATGGCTCCAGTCACAGTTCACTCGGAACTGGGGAAAATCGTGACTTACTTGATACATTCCCTAAATGAAAGACTCCCAATCAGAACTTCGGAAAACAAGACTGCTGCGTATCGGGGCGATCCGTTCGGGCTGCTTTTATTATCTTCCATAGTAGAAGGTTGGTCCTAGAATACATAATTACCGAGATCGTGACCCTCCCACACAGTATAATAACTTATATACAGTACTTTCCGTGGGTGAAAGGAATTTTAGTTTACAGTTTCTACCGACGCCTTAATGTGCTAAATCCAAGACAGAACGAGGAACAAAAGGCAAGTCGAATCAAGACTTTTCAAAATATTTGTTCTTGTGATCTTATTTTGGGTGCATGCATTATGTATTGGCGCATCATAGTCACCTGTTATCATCATAGTCATCACAGTATGGTGACCTCGGGAGTTATCCTTATTTTCTATTAAGTATGATATATGAGAGCTGTGGGGCATATCAAAGTGAACCATAATATTATTCGGTCAGCCTTGACAGAAATACGTCGTCCTGATGCAGGTGGTGTTTAAAAAGCATTCTTCATTTGTAAAAGAAGTAAAGCCCTTCAAAGCTAAGCCTTCTTTACATTTAAATTAGCGTGGATTCTCATCTAATCAAGTCAATCGCCATGCCGCAATAGAGTTACCAATTATTACTAAAACTTCAACTACTCTTCTGGCGTTCTCCGAGGCCCACCTTATTTGTCCTACAACCCCGCAGTTCCAAGTGTGGAGCCAGACATTGTTTGGGACTCGGGACTTTCTCCTGGGTGCTTGGCGAACGTTGACTGTGAGTCGCGAGAGCTCCTGTATACAAACAGTGACATCACAAAACCTGTTCTTGGTCACCTCTTGACAAAGTTCACGACCAGCGCTGGTGTTGGGTGACCAGACCTCGTGCGAAGAAGGTGATCCTCGGGTCTGAATGGACTCACCAATGGCTGGAGCTGTAAGTCAGTTGTGGCGACCGGTTTAATTGGGAGTGTATTTTTTTTTGAAAGGGGGGCTCTGAAATGAGCTCTTTCGGGATTGGATGATGACGATTCAGTGGACACCAATGAGCTTGCGCGCCAGTCTCTATTTATTTACTGGTCAGGGCGCAAGTACCCTCTTTTACGCAGCGCCACCAGTCTGCAGTATAGATTCCACTTGGAAAAGATCGTGATCCTCGCTAGGATTGAAGTCAATTTCTCCAGCATCTCTCTCGCCTTCTTTCCATACATATATATATCTACAGCGGTCCCTCGCTCCGACTCCTTCCCTCGCTTTCTATTTCTGTGCGTGTGGGTGTTTGTATGTGTATGTTATGTTAAAAACATCAGTAGCCTGCTCTATAAATGAATAGGATGTATGGGTGAGGCAATGCCTCGGAGGAGATGAGGGAAAGCCTGGATCATGTCAGGATGGCGATAGATGGGGTAGATCCAGCCTCGGCGAGGAGGGAACCCGAGCTGAGCGCCAATGAACGGCTCCATCTGAAGACAGCGAGCCGCGAATCTCAAGATCTTCGCTTTTCCACATCGTGGAATCTTTTACCGTCCCCTCCTTATGCTGAAGCAGCCGAAACCCCCGCCTGCGTACTTGTCTTTCTCGAATCTTTTTGCGGTCTGGGCTTGCTGTATGTAACTATGTAGCCGGGAAGCCCTTACCCCAAAAAGCATTTGCGGAAGACGCTCTCATCGAGGATGTCCAAAGGATGCGTTCACTGGCAACTCCGAACAGCGCGGCGCACAGGAAAGCGGCCCCAACCTCGACAGCAGTTTATTGCCCATTTCACCAGGAGACCATCGCTTTCCCCTAACTTTTTATCAACTACAAATGATCGTCTCCCGGCTGCCCTTCATCCTGCCCCGAACTTTCTCTTTCCACCCCGTCAGCCCCAAGGTGGCACAGACAAACCGATGGTCACCGTACCAGCCAGCCGTCACAATAAATAAGGACGGAGTTTAAACAAAATAAAAGTTTTTTTTTCCCTAGGAACATCAATTCTTTCCAGCAGCATCAATAAACAGTTCATTCACAGACTGCCGGTGACGAGCTTTGTGAAAGAGTCGGACAAAATGGCTGTGTAAAGCCCACACTCGCATCGTTGCGATAAAGCAACCTCCGACAGCGTTTACAGTTTTGATTATTACTTAATCAAGATAAAAGAGGAATCCAGAAATAAATAAAGAAATGCTGCAAAGTTCTAAACTTTTACAATAAATGGTCCAGGGAGTGCGTGCCACTGTGCAGGGATTCGCGAGCAATGTGCAGGGCTGTGCTGTGCACTCCCTGTCGTATTTCATCCCTATTTCTTTTTAAAACTCCTTTATAATTACAAAGCTTCGCTTTGCTGGGTTATATCGTCCCCTAATACGGTTTTACTGCTAAAATAAATAGGTAGTTAGGTACGGTTCAGATAAATCAAAGACAGAAATAATGCCTCTTTCTACTACACGAGCTCGAAGTCTTTGAGGGCAGCTGTTAAATTGTAGCAATAATTGGAGACGGTTTGCATCTTGCAAAATATGTCATCTTATTAGGTTCATGTAGGTGCGTTCCGAGTACATGGTACAGAAAACTTTTTGGTCGGGCGTTTCATTTTAAGTACTTGGGAAGTTGAATAAGGGAATTGAATAAAGTGAAAGTCTGTCAGACTTAGTGACCAATTATGTCCTTTTGGCTTAACTATAGACAACAATATAATACAAGTACAAGAAGGAAAATAACCTTATCTATTGCCTGAATAGCATGTTATTTAATGCTGAAAGTTAGGATTGATTGTATGGCTGAGAATCGTTTAGTGAGAATCGTTCAGTGGTTTAACAATCTTGCTTGTAGGAGACATGAAACCCTGTTTTAAATCTTTAGTAAGTATCGGGATAGGAAGTTACGTATGTGGACAGGGAATAATGAATTATGAGTCAGGACTGAAGCAAGAAAGTAAAATTTTGTATGTGTGTTGTTTCCAAATTCAAGTAGTTTACAGTGAGGATAACGTCTTATAGAGTACCATACTTGAGTTGTAAACACAAACTTTAATTTACAATAACTTTAACAGGTCAACCTCTGTAAGGTCACTAGGCGCCCGCTCAATCTGGTTAAATGCGTTACTTGCTCTTATTTCAAAACGTTATTTCCAAGATGTTTTGACTTTCCCCACAATAAAGTTAACTAATATAGATTCTGCCCTCGTTGGGTATCCTCGTCAGTTTTAACTGATACTAAACACGTATGCAGGAACTGCAGTTTATTTAAAAGTAATTTTTTTGTTGATATGAGACGTTTGATACTAAATTGAGACAATAAGTTAAAGCCATTTCAATGAAATATATAAGTAATGTAGAAAAGGCAGAGACATATGAAAGAAAAGGGCTTTTATCCCTTTTTATGTCTCCTACTTTATGTATCGATTTTATAAACTTGTATCTTCCACAGCATTTATGAAGATGTGAGAAAAGAAGTAATAGAGATATCATAGCAGTATATTAATGAACAAAAGATCTCCCATCTTAAAGCTTATTTCATAACGTATGAAGGACTTCATGACTAAGTGTTGGAATTGTATGTAAATACAAGCTATCAGCAAAACTATTATTGCAGGCATGTATCTAATAATAGATATATATTTACTACTTGTCATATTTATTATGCATACTTATTCCAGAAAAGATGTTTGCCAATTTCTCTGAATATGATACTGCAGCCCTTTTTATTTATAATTCCATATACCCATCTCCCTCACCCGTAACTTGCCCTCAGACAAGAGCTGCAGGCAATATCTTGCCCAGTAATTATACTGACCTCTATGCCTGCAAAATTCCTCCTTGCTTGGATGACCTTCTGTTTAATAGTGCTATGGTTAATTTGCTCATCCTTCCCCCTACCAGTGCTTGCTTTCAGCCATTCTTACAACATAGGAAGTTATTAGTCCCATCACATCTCCATTGGTTCTCAGAGAATTCCCATCATTTCTATTTTAGCATGTATTTTCCAATAGTCATTTCTCTCTTACTGATTCACTCCACTCATATTTTTCTGTCCATCCACCTACATGAAGAGTAGTTTGAAATAACCAATTCACCTTCCAGCAAGTCTTTGTGACATGAGAAGAAATGAGACCACCAGTGGATGAAATCCATGTAGTCAACTCCACACAGATTGCTTAGGAATGAACCTGGGTCAAAGGAATTATGAAGCACCATCACTAACTGGACAAGTGCAGGGGCTGCAATTCCTCTAATACTATCATCTGAATCTATCTATTCATGGACACCTTAAGGTCAACCTACCCTATCTGGTAGTGACTACTGGCCAGATCCATAGTACTCAACCTCAGAATCAGTGCCTCACTCATGGAACAAAGTGTCTCGACAACTTTATTCTTTCCTTATAATATCGCAGTATTTGGAGTCCAGCACATCAGTTCTGAGCAAAATTTCTTCAAACTGCAGATGCATTCTGCAGATATTGCCAATATCCACAATCTCCCACATCCTTTTGCAACAACACATCACTTGCTCTGCCATCACCATTTTAAAGTTTTCTTTACTTGGATAGCTGGTTTTCTTAAAATTTGGATGCTATTGTTTGTCATCTAACTGTAGTTTTTAATCTAGCTATTAATATTGCATATGTTATTAACTTCACATATTTACTTTTAGATTTTTACTATAATTTAGACCATAGTTCTTAACGTTCATACAACAAAAACAATCTAACAATGCCAAAATTAACCTCCATTTTCTTGCACATAATTAGAGCCATATACTTCAGCAATAAGATGCTGACCAAATGATCTGAGGCAATTTTTAAAAACGCTAGGAGAGAGGGAGAAGGAATTCTGAATAGAAAGAATGTTAGCATTATATTCAGTAACACTGGCAAATGTTACTCTTGGAATAAATATGTATGAACAGTAAATACGTACCAAGCCTTCAGCATATTGATGTACCTGATTGTACCATATAATCTAAAAGTGTTTGGAGTCTAGGCTTAGTTTTTAGGACAATATGGCACCCATTATGGGGTTAACTTTTCTCTATCACACAAAATATGTTCTCACTATATAATTTAATTTTCTAACTATTATAAAATAACATACTTTATGGTGTCTAAATATCCCAGCTTTTTAAATTAATGAAATTATTAAAATCCCCACAACAAAGCTATTTTGAAAATTCTTAGCATTCAAGCTAATATTTTATACAGAACATAAACTATAGTGATCCAATTTTTAAAAGATATGTAATCACAAAACAAACTTGCAATCTACCAGAGTAATAAAATGCAACACACATAAAATGCTGGAGGAACTCAGCAGGTCAGGCAACATTTATGGAAATTAATAAGCAGTCGACGTTTCGGACCGAGACTCTTCTTCGAAGATAAAATAATCCTTCTTCACTGAAATAAATATTATATGTATATTTACGATGGGGAGATTTTCTTCATGTTTCATTCATGTTACAGTCTTGTAAGCAATAACTTTATAACCTAGTATTATCTCTGCATGCACCACAGGCTACCTTGGTAATGATCCATTTTATTATTTAACCTATCCCTCATAGTTGGTGTACACATATTTAAAAAGTTAGGATATCTGCAAGCTAATTATAGCTAACAACATTGTATTTTAAACTTGAGCAAGTTGTACTGGGGTAATTACAATTTCACAAATGACAAAAATCGAACATGATATGTAAAATAATATGGACCAGACTTTGTCCTGATGAAGGCTCTCGGCCTAAATTGTTGACACTTTATTTCTTTCCATGGATGCTACTTGATCTGCCGAGTTCCTCAGATTTTTGTGTGTGTTACTCCGGATTTCCAGCATCTGCAGTATTTCTCGTGTCCAGTATTTTGGTTTGTTTAATTAGTTTCAAATATAGTATTATTTCTGCTTTATTATGATTTACTTGTTGAAATGAGAAATGGCAGAATTTTGAGAAATTTAATATGTAATGAAAATAATGCCTTAACTGTCTAAACTTGGTGAAGTAGCGTTATAGATAATGTTTTATAATACTTCATAGTATTTAAGGGATTTTGCACTCATTAGACAATAAACTTGATAATAATATCATGCACATTAATACCCTGTTGCAGTCAGGCTAACACAAATTGTTTAGGATTGTAATGTAGTATCTATAATAGCCAATGAAGGTAAAATTACAGTTAAACTCTACTTTCTAAATCAATGTGGCTAATGTGGTGTTACTTGACATCAGGACACACACCTATATAAAAGGCAATTAAGTAATTGTATTAATTAAAATTATTTCTTCTTAGTTAACATTATGAGCGATTGTGGGCAATGGACAATTTGTAGCAATGCACTTGTATAGATAGGCTGCCGAAATAATTATCTTTGGAATTTGTGATTAAATTAGCTGAGCCTATAATACAAGTATAAACATAAGAGCTGCTGCAGATGTTGGAAATCCAGAGCAGCACATACAGAATGCTGGAGGAACTCTGCAGGTCAGGCTGCATCTATGGTAATGTATGAGCAGACATTCTTTCAGCCTGAGACCCCGAAGCCCTGCGAGCCGGAGGGTTTTAGCCCAAAATGTTGACTGATTATTTACTTCCATAGATGCTGCCTGACCTGCTGAGTTCCTCCAGCATTTTGTGTGTGTTGTTCTATAATAAATGCATCTCCTTTTCTCCTATGTCATGGCAAAAATTACAATTCTCAATGTATTTTAGCTGAGAGAAGTTTAAGCGAAGATTTTGAAATTAAGCATCGTAAAACTGAGTAGGTATTTTGGAAGTAAATTTGTTTGGCTCTGAAGTACTGAAGCCAATTTTGTATTGGAAATATGTTCCCCTTTACTATTAGTTAATACATGTATTTTTATCTCCATGCAGTTATTTTCCTATCTATCCTGCTTCAGAAATTTGGTCTGGTATGTTAAGACTGAAGTTAATGAAAAAGGCCCCATAATTGTGAAAATACGAAAATTAAAGCATTTCTTGGAAAAAAATCAGGTAAGAACAAATGCATGTTACAGTTCTTGTGCATATGTGTTACTCTGATTGACCTACAAAAACTAGCATGTTGCTAGTCTTGGATAAGTGAATATATAACTTTAAAACCTGTAGTAAGATGACTTCAAAAATATTTTCTGTGATAAATAACTGGTATTTTACAGAATGAACAACATCTTTTTATTTTAGCTATTTTTACATGTTTGAACTGAAAGAAACAATGGTAGATATACTGTAAACTAACCACCTTGCATAGTTTAAAAAGGTTAGGTGTATTTTGAGGAATCTCCACACCTCCAGAACCAAAGTTTTATTCTTTTTTAAAAAATACATAGTTGAATGATCAATAATGGAAACCACTACGATTGTCTTTAAGAAAGATCAAAAGATTATTTGATATGTGTCAGAACAATGATAATAGAGAATAAGTTTTCATTCTGAGCAGTTAACACGTACAGTCATAGAGATACATCACAGAAACAGACCCTTTGGCCCATCTAGTCCATGCTGAACTATTAATCAGCCTAGTCCCTTTGACATGCACCTGAACCGTAACCCTCCATATCTTCTCATTTCTGCATCTATACAAATTTCTCTTAAATGTTGAAATTGAACAATTCTGCCAGCAGTTCGTTCCACACTCTCACCGCTCTCTGAGTGAAGAAGTTCCCCCGATGTTCCCCTTAAACATTTCACCTTTCACCCTTAACCCATGACCTCTAGTCCAGTCTCATCCAACCTCAGTGGAAAAAGCCTGCTTGCATTTACCCTACCTATACCCCTCAGAATTTTGTATTGTTCATTTGTTATCTGCTGTGTTGTATGACGTAGGCGATTATGGTCTTTCCATAACCATGATTGTTCTTGGCCAGCTTTTCTACAGATTTCATTTGCCATTGCCTTCTTCTGGCAGTGTCCTTACAAGGTGGGTGACCCCAGCTATTATCAATACTCTTAAGAGATTGTCTGCTTGGCGTCAGTGGTCCCATAACCAGAACTTGTGATATGCACCACCTGCCCCAATGGCATCACGTAACCCTGCTCAGGATGCTAAGCTGGTGCTACACTTTGCCCAAGGGATATCTGCAGGCTACTGGAGCAAAAGAGAGCCTTACACCTCCTTTGGTAGAGATTTATCAGTACCCCGCCATCCGTCATAATTTTGTATACCACTTGCAAACCTCCTCATTTGCCTATGCTCTAGGGCAGAGGTTCCCAACCCTGGGTCCACTGACCCCCTTAGTAAATGGTAAGGGTCCATGGCATAAAAAAGGTTTGGAATCCCTGCTCCAGGGAATAACGTTCTAATTTATTCAACCTTTCCTTACAACGCAGGTCCTCAAGTCTTGCCAACATCCTTTTAAATTTTCTCTGCACTCTTTCAATCTTATTGATACCTTTACTGGGGGAGGTGACCAAAACTGCATATATTCCAAATTAAGTTTTAACAACATCTTATACAACTTCAGCATAACATCCTAAATCTTGTATTCTATACTTTGATTTCTGAAAGCCAACGTCCCAAAAGCTCTCCTTACACTTGTGATGCCACTTTCAATGAAATATAAATCTGTATTCCCGGATCCCTCTGTTCTGCCACACACCTCAATGCCCTCCCGCTCACTGTGTAAGTCCTGTCCTGGTTGGTCCTACTGAAGTGTAACACCTTGCACTTGTCTGCATTTAATTCCATCTTTCCAGCTGTTCCAGGTCCCGCTGCAAGCTCCTTAGACTTCCTCGTTGCCCACAACACACCCAGTCTTGGCATCATCTGCAAATTTGCAAAAATAATATTTTAGAGATCCAGTAAAATTATTGTTCTGCTTTGCATACTTATATTTTAGGCAAAGTAGGTAACCCAAATTATTACCTGAACAGATAATTAATACTGTTTATTTTCTTTATGTGCTAGAAAAGGTATTTACTTCAGATGTTCCTTAAAAAAGAAACAGCTCTTTACAGCATTAAATAAACTAGTTGAAAGTTCCCAGGAGTGAACCTCACCATAGCCTATCCTGGTTCAACCACATTGATGCCACAACCAAGATAGCTTACCAGTGCCTCTACTCCCCTAGGAGACTAAAAAAATTGGATTGTCCCCTTTGACGTTTACCGAGTTTTATCAATGCACCATAGAAAACATCTGATATGGTTGCCTCATGGTTTGGTATGGCAACTGCTGTGCCTGTGATCACAAGCAACAGCAGAGAATTGTGAACATTTCTCAGCACTTCATGGAGACCAGCCTCCCTTGCATGGACCCTTTTTTTTATTATCACCATATATGAGCATGAGACTTATTTTTCTGCTGGTGTTCACAGTAGACCAAAGAAATACAATAAATTCAATGAAAAACTACACACAAATACTGACAAGTAACCAACATACAAAGGAAGGCAAACTGTGCAAATATAATAATAATAATCATCATCATCATCATTATAATATTAACAGAAATTAATAAATGAAAAACACCAGAAATATGCTGAATTAAAAAAGGAAATTGAAAGACTTTGGAACATGAACAGGGTATACATTGTCCCAATAGTAGTATCTGCAACTGGTGTCATCCCAAAGATACTATACAATAGCTTTAAACAATTAGGGCTACACAGCAACATCTATGTAAATATTCAGAAAGCCACAGTACTAAACATCACCAGAATAGTCCGAAAATTTCTAGCAATTGAGAAATGTGCATGCTTGGCTATGCCCATACCTCTGGTTTTACCAGCTTGAGCTGAGAAAAAAATTAATAAAACTAATAGTAAAAGACTAACAAATTCAAGATGATAAATGTAGGAGTTATCAAGAGAAACCAGAAACAATCCCACACATTACAGGGTCCTGCAGCAGTTTAACTCAATCTGATTACTTACACGGGCATGATCAAGTGGCAAACATCATTCAGCAAGATCTTGCTTTAAAATTCAATCTCATCAAATAAATCATACCTTCCTTTAAATACAAGCCTGACCCAATCTTAGAGTCAGAATCCTACAAATTGTATTATGACCGACCCATTATTACAGATCAGACAATTCACAATAACCATCTAGATATAATAATACAGGGTAAACAAACAAGAATAACTTATTTAATAGCTATAGCCATTCCAAGCACATATAACTTACCGAAATCAGTAAATACAAAACACCAGAAATATGCTGAATTAAAAGAGGAAATTGAAAGACTTTCGAACATGAACAAGGTATACATTATCCCAATAGTAATATCTGCAACGGGAGTCATCCCAAAGTCACTACACAATAGCATTAAACAATTATGGTTACACGGTAATATCTATGTAAATCTTCAGAAAGCCACAGGACTAGACACCACGAGAATAGTCTGAAAGTTCCTAGCAATTGACAAATGAGCATACTGGGCCATGCCCATATCTCAGTGTTGACCAGCTTGAACTGAGAAAAAAAAATAATAATTAATAAGTAAATAAATAATACGGAGAACATGAGTTGTAGAGTCATTGAGAGTGAGGTTGTGGAATCAGTTTGCATTTCTCGCTGCCTCAGTAAAGTAGTGAGCATAATCAGACTTAAATCTACCTTGGCATTCTCCTCTTCTCCCCCCTCATATCAGGCAGAAAATACAGAAGCCCGAAAGCACACACCACCAGGCTCAGGTACAGCTTCTGTCCTGCTGTTTTAGGACTATCAAATAGTTCCCTAGTATGATAAGATGGACTCTTGATCTCACAGTCCACCTTGTTATGACCTTTCACCTTACTGTCTACTGCACTGTATTTTCTCAGTAACTTTTAACACTTTATTCTGCATTATACTATTGTCTTCCCTTTTACTACCTCATTGCACTGTTGTACTGAATTGATTGGTAAGGGCAATATGCAAGACAAGTTTTTCATTGTACTTCTGTACGTGTGGCGATAATAAACTAATTTACAAATTCATCAATTATTCAGCTAGGATATCTTAGCATGTTAAATGCTAATCAAGTATCTGCAAATAATAGGAATGGATGATAGATTGCTCATAATCTTAAATTATCCAGGTGAAAAAGAAATAAAATTCTATAACTCTATCTAGAAGATTAGATAAAGTTGAATACTAGCATAAAGGTTGCTTTGGAGCAATGGCAGACAAATAACAAGTGTGTTAAATACAGGGTGGGGCAAGATTAAAAGAGGCTATGAAAACTATGCCAGAAATCTCCCCTTCCCAAAAAGTACATTTCACCTTTCATCTTTAACCAAAATGCACATTTACAACTAACATGATTTTGTAGAATAAATTGATAGGAATAAAATTGATAGGAATTCATTGTTGCTCTCAGGGTAAGGACCAGAAGGTAGTTCTACATAACCATTTGGATGACGTTTTGTTCATTCATAAATGCTGAGGAACAAAAAAGATTTTTGAATATTTTTCTGAGCCTCATATAGGAGATTGAGCTTGAACCTACAGTATATAATGAGGGTGATAAGTGCCATTGAATTCAATATCTGTAGATTGCTTAGGAGGACAAGAATCACATTCCTTTTTTATCTTGCATTCTAATTTCTTAATAGAAATGCCTTTCCGAATTTTTTTTTCTGCTGACAGATTTGAAATAGCATTGTACCAACACTTAAAACATCTCGTAAGAAAATTAGAAATGGCAACGATCTACAGAATTAAAAAAGAATACAATTCATAAGTTCATTAGGAGTTCTTTTATCGTTGTTTTTGCTCATATATAGAAAACACTTTCAGGGATGGAAGACAATCGTAGAATTGAGTTGGGTTTATCTACTTAAATCCGTTTGTCTATCATCTGCTGAGAAACGCCGTTAAGATACATTCGATTCTAAAATCTAACACCTTTAACTTAATCTAACGATTTATAAATCTGCGAGGAAGTTGTGGTTTATGACAGCACTGTTATTTATTTTAACCCCTTAAAGTCAATTCAATCACTTTTTTAACTAACAGCCGTCACTTGGTTTTATTTTATATTGGCGTCGATAAAGGATTATAAAAGAAAGGGTACGGAAGGGTGTATCATAAAAATAAAATATCCTTTTTGATTCTGTAAATGATTTTTTTCACTCTCAGCCTATGATAAATTGATTTTTTTTAGATAAGTAAAGATAATACATTTAGGAAAGCAATGAGAGATCAAGCATAGGAAGAGTTTCTTTTTCAAATGAAAAGGACTTTATTTCACCGGTGAACCGGGATATTTTGAAATGAAGCTAATGGTACAAAGCAACTTAATGGCGTTAAAGTGATGCTCACCTGAATATGAATTGAAACATACAATAAATCGTGTGCTTTCGACATTCTGTGCCTTGGTTTTTATAATGATTTGTTTCGTACGACGAGATTAAATGTCTGTTGGCTTAATGTTATTTTTAACATTAAATAATTTTGTATTAACATATTGCGAAAGAAAATGTGTGTATATAATTTCTTCAGATAAAGTTTGTTCATTTTAAAGCCGGTGCCGAAAGTGTCAGCTCCATTATAGTCAACGTTATTCCCTCACTTGGTTTTAAAAACAATATCATTTAGACAAGTGAGAATGTCTGTGTATAATACCATAAGACCATAAGACATAGGAGCAGAATTAGGCTATTTGCAGTAATATTGTAGCATGCTATCAGATTCGTAAGGATTTAGTTAAAAAGAAACAAAATAATGTGTTATCTTAACTCTGACCAGAAGATCATCACATCGTTTGTTTATACACTTTTTTAGAACAGGGAGATCCTAGGTTTATACTTCAAAAAAACTAATTTTGAATTAACTGATTTGGAAAACACAAATGCTGTATTGCAGTGTTCTTGAGTCAGGGAAATTGACACATTTTAGTCTTGCTGTTTATCATGGCTCTTTGATACTAACTGAAGATTAATAATTTCGCCACTGAGAATGGGTGGATGGACAAATATGTAATCGAGCTTTCCATATTGTCAATTGACCTATCATGGGTAAATTTTTAGAATGACAACTTGGATGGGACAATGGTCCATTGCTGTAGTCTAATGGAATATATTCCAATTAATTATGATTACTTGAAGAAGTAAAGGTGAAAATTGGGAAGAAACTTGGTGGGTTGAATATTGGTAACTGTGTCACAAGCATGTTTTTCTCTTTCTTAGGCAGCCCCTTGGGATCAAGAATGACAATCTTCCTCGTCTGTTTGTAGGTTTTGAGATGGCTGATGAGGTCAATGTAAGGTCTCCAAACTCTACCACAGGTGGGGCACTGGGCACTTTTTGAAATAGTACACAGCTTCCATCACCTATGTTAAGCTTCCATAAATTCCCACAAAATTGACCCAGTGCTCCATTTAATTGACCAAATGCTCCACCTGCATTTTGAGTGACCATGAGCTGTGGGTTCTCTTTGACCCAAGATGGGTCTGAGAACCGCCCTTTTGGAAGTCTGGTATTCAGCATGCAAATAGTATGGCCTGCAATGAGACCTGACTGAGTATAAGTATGGCCTCACTGCTGGGGTTGTTGGCTTGGTTAATATCGACTTGGTTATCCTGCTAGTGAATCTGAATGATCCTGTTGAGAAGAACTCTGCCAAAATCTCTTCAGTGTTATCTATAGGAGGTTCCTGTCTCTAAGTTTGAAGGAGGACGAAGGTCATGGCAGCCTAGTAGATTATGAGCTTTGTGGCAGTTTTGAGGGTTTCACCTACAAACACTCTTTTCTCTGGCAGCAAATAGCTGTGCTGGGACACTGAAATTGATGGCAAATTCCATTTTGAATGACTGCCTTTATCCAAGCGAAGCAATCTGAGTTTTCCAGGATCCCATTGTGAGCCTCTAGTCTGGAGCTTGGTGTGAAAATGGAAGCAGGTTGGTTGTGGGTCTTTGTTTAGCTGAAATTAAATGTAAGGACCGACCTCTCATATATGCTTCAATGAATAAATTACTGACAACTTTGAGCTTGTTCTCTGAAAGTGTGCACATGTAGGCATCATCCGAATATCGCAGATTGATGACTGAAGTTGGGGTGACAGAGGTTCTAGAGTGGAGGTGACAAGTGGGTTGAACAGTTTCCTATTTCTCATGCAGATTAGTTTCCCTCCAGTAGGAACTTAATTGGAGGTTAGTTACAACCTTGCTACAAGGAAGATTGAGAGAAGCATTGGGGTAATCATACACTGAGGTTGTTTTAACTGTGAAGCCGTTAGTTAAGACTGTGATTTTGCATGCAATCATTAAGTAAATCTAGGATGAAGAGAAGTTTCTGTTGTCACACAGATTTGTAGAGATGTTCCACAACCCCAGCTGACTGCTGGGGTCGAAGTCTCTTGTGAGGCCATTAACAATGGATGAAGCTGTTCCCGTTTTCTTGAAATTGATGCAGGATGAAGGTCATGTGCACTGTGGCCTTCAATGGATGAATCCATACTGTGATTTGAAAAGTAACTCTTCAGTTATAGGGAGGTGTTGAGGAAGATCCCAACAATGGCCTTCCATATGGCAGGAAGCAGAGATACCTTCCTCTCGGTGTTGTAATTAGATTTGTCTTCTTTCTTGAAGATGGTTGTTCTAGTGACCCCCTAAGGTCTCCTGGTGTGTACCCATTTTCCCATTTGTGACTGAACTTAATCTCTACCACTTGTTCAACTTCTGCCAGCTCCTAAGGTCTGTTCACAAGGTCTTGTTGTTTTCATTTGGTCAGAGATATCAGTAATATTTTACCAAATATACCATGGAGACAAAGGTGCTCATGTCAAGAAATAAGTCCTGTCCAACAAATTCTTTGAAAGGTTTCTTTCAGCAGGCACTGATTGCTTCTTTGTCCTGGATAAATTCACTCTCATTCTTGTCTTTCAGTGAAGTGTGCCCTTGTGTTGTTTGGGTAGTAAGTGGTCATGACATCACTGAAAAAGCTATATTTGTCCTTTTTAATCAGTGAATTGCTGGATCTCCTGCCTTTTTCATTCAGCACTATTTTCATGTGTTTTTGGTCAGATTTTGGCCTTCAGAGTACTGCAGGGGTATTTCTTTTTGTTTGAGCCATGGAGGACCTTACATGTAAATTATCATAAACTCCCAGCAAAATATCTTTAAGCCATATATCATGAAATATTGTAAGTGTATTCCTAAAATGCTTGTTACTCATGTAAGCCAGATAAGTAATCAGTCTAAAACAACTTGGCTCATTTTCCTTGAAAATATATATTTAAAAAGTAAGAACAAGTAAAATAATATTTAAAAATGATATCAGAAGACTGATTACAGTGCAAAGGCGAACGATAGCATGTGAGGTCAATGGCAAACAATATTTTAATGGGTACCGGAGAACCAGATGGAACAGCTTTGAACTATTTGTTACAAAATGATCTTTTATAATTACTGCACTTTGTTATCAGTTTTGTAATTCATTTTAACTAAATAGAAAGCTAAAAATATCTGGTACTAGTCAGAAGGTTGTATTTAATAAATAGTAAAGCCAACATTTATACTTCAGATGTCAACTGTTCACATGTTCTATTGATTTGCAAACAAAATAAATAATTTTATCTTAAGAAATAAAGATATTTTATTTGTATACTTTCATACATAATATAGCTTGTGTTTAACAATGTAAGGAACTGTGCTTCTCAAAATTAATCTTATATTAAACTATTTATTTTCTGATCAGCCAGAAGCAGTCTTTTTTTCAAATATACGTACAGTTTAGATTTGACCATCTTACTCTTGGGTTTCTTTTGTTAAAGCTTACATAAGACAATTGATTTCAGAAACTCAAGACAGAAATATTCCCATATTCAAAACAAACAAAGACATACTATAATAAAAATTGAATGTATACTTATTTTACTAAATATTCATTGCAATGTTCACATTACAATGTGTGCAAAATTGCTGTTCTGGGTTAAATACCCTGAAGAAAATTCATTTAGAACAACTGAATATTTGAGTCAAACCACGGTTATATAATTTTGACATTAGAAACTTAAAAATTGAAGATCAGAATTAAGTTAAAATTCTGTCTAAATATTCCACTGTAACACATACTAAAAACGTCTTTGATTGTAATAGTTTACTGGGTTGGTAAACTAAAAGTGAGAGGATTAAGCATTTGATTGATTCATTTGAAACCAAAACTATTTTATATTGAAAATATAAAAGGAAAACGTATTATTACACAATAAATGACAGAGAAAACATTTTTTAAAAGAAGTGTATAAAATACCATTTGTTATAACAATGTAAACAAATTATTGGATGGGTGGTATCTTTAAGCATCTGTGTTAAAAATGCAAACCCTGATTTTGTTACTTTATGAGATTAAAATTCAAATGTTTTGTTTCCTGATAAATTTAATAGATTAACAAATTTTTAAAACTTTCATTCAAACATACTTTTGACCATGTAGAACCATGTGGAAAGCCAAATGTTGGTGGGGGGGAGGGTTTAAGCATATTTTGATCACATTACAATATTATTTTCCAGAAATGTGAAAAGATGGTCAGAATTTGTTGTGGTATTTAACGTAAAATTCAAGAGAAAAATTTCCTCAAGCAAAGGAGCAAAATGGTGGAACATATTTACATAAAGTGAGGAATACTTGATATTTTATTTGTGAATGTAGCAAACTTAAGGAAAGAATTGGGATATTTGTTTTCAGAGTAGTTGGCTAGCTGTGATTTGTTCTGTTACGATATTGTTATTTTTTATATTTTAATCAAGAAATGTACACTTGTACAAGCCTTGGTAAATATGTGTACTGTAATTCTAATGGATTTTTCAAAATGAGTTACAATTGTCTAGGTGGCATTTGCTGTTCTTCAAATTATAAAACAATCATAGTCAGAGAATATTGTACATTATAGGTAATTAAAAAGACTACAGAAATAATATTTGAGCAAAATTTTAATCCAATAAATTTTACTTGAAGTTTATAAAAAATACCCACAAGACATTCAATCCAATTTACTATTCTAACTTAATAAAAACATATCTTGTTTAGTATTTAGTACGTTTGAACAAAATATGTTTATAATTAGTGAAGAATTGTAGGTGCAAGTACTTTGTTAAGTGAGTCAAAAATTGTAAATAATTTGTACTAGGTTTAGTTAAGGCGTACTGTATTTTAGTTGCTCTAAACATTGCTGCTTGCAAGGGTATTTAATAATTAAGAAAAATTTATCATTTACTCATGCATTATGTTAATGTTACTCATCAGTTAAATACAATGTTATAATAGCAAGCTATTTCAAACTTAAAACAAGCAGGATAAACACAATATGCGTGAAAGACACTGTTGCATTTTCATGGAGTTGTTCAAAGATATTATACAGTTATACTGTTTTTATGAAAAAAATAAAATTTAATTTAAATGAAAGAGAAATAGTTGTAAAATTTGAGTTACTATTGAATCAAAAGAGTAATGAAACTCAAAATGGAGAAGTGTTTTTTACAATGTAAAATAAAAGTCTAAGATTTATCAGAAAGAAAAATAAAGTAACTGATGAAAATATGGATAACCAACGCATATTATAAATTATGATACTATAAATGATATATTATAAATGATTAGACATGAACATTTCAAAGAATAGTTTATTTCCTTTAGGATATGTCCATGTATCAGAAAGCCATATAGTCACATTAAGTGATTAAATAACAAAATTCTCCATATTTTTCTCTTCTTTAATTGTAATAAAATAATGTATAAAACACCGAATGTATGTTTTTTAGCAAATGACGAAGGTAGGATGTGCAAGAACATTTGAAATCTGTAGCATCACAGGAATCAATGGCTTTCAAATGGACACCTACGTACATATATGCCAGGCTTTCAAATCATAAAGTAGATCTAATATATATTTTCAAATGAAACTACACTGTTAATTGTGACTGAAATCATTTTTAATGAGGTAGTAATAACAGATTTAGAGTTATTGGTTTAAATATGAGCACAAGATTGTACGATAACATGATTTTTATTGTAAAAGGAGTAGTAATTGAAATAAATGATTACTGACACACACCTGTATTTTAAGACCAAATATTTTCAATTTCTTTTACTACTTTTCTGTAAATGCTACAAAAATTCTAATCACACCCGTTACTTCCGTGTTTATGTGGCAGTGAAATCTCACGAGACGATGCCTGAGATTTGGTATGACGATGGAATTGTGGGAAAAGTAGTTCCATTTGACTTCAAACCGAAGCGAAAGAGCCGAGATAAACCACAAGTCCCGCAATGCAACATGCTCTCGGCGCCGTCTCGGAAATGGCTGCAGGCTCGCAGAGTGATTGACGTGCATCTGAACTAATGGCCAGTGGGATAGAGCGGTGGTTCCCGTATTAGCCAATGAATGCGTGGGAGAGGGCGGTTGCTTCCGGAGACGTGTCCTCTTATCACTTTCCCCGGCCGCCGGGACCTCGTTAGTGTTGAAGTGATGGGTTCCGAGCTGAATGTGGGCTTTCTGTCCGCGCTTGACTTCTTTTACTGGCTCGGGGTGGGCGCCGTGACCTGGTTTTCGCTGAAAATAGTGTGCCAGTTGCTGAGTGGAGCTCGGGCATTTGTGTTTGGAACGGGCGTCAAGGTGGAGAGCTTTGGTCGCTGGGCAGGTGAGTGGCGTGGCGGGCGCGGGCGGCGAGTACAGCCGAGCCTGCAGGCGGGCTTTGAAATTCTGACAGATATGCCGTGGAGTCGCTGTGGTTGGCATCCTCTTCATTTGCCTTCGTTCCGAAACTTGCCCCCACCCCCCAACACACACACTTTGCCTTACACGCTGAACTTGGCACCCCCTAATGGGACAGGCTGGTTTGTGTTCACTGGAGTTTTGCAGAGGAGATTTGAGTGCTCTAGTTCTTAGTGGAGTAGGGCATTAGACAAAAACGGAATCAAGAGGGTCACTGTTTAAAACAATGGGCCACCGTTTTAAAGCATACGAAGATCTCTTCCCCCCCCCAACTCAAAAGTCGAAACAAAACATTAGTATTTTTTTAAGGCAGATAGAAGCAAAAGTGATACACAGTACGTAAACAAGTCGAAATAGTCATGCCGACCAAAATTCTTATCTAATTTGTTCCTATTTTTTCCAGGTTTGGTCTAAACCCTCTAAATTAGGAGTCCCTACTTTTTTGATGTAATGGACCAATAACATTAAACAAGAGGTCCATGGGGCCAAGTTGGGTACCCAACCTTGAAATCTTTCCTATTCATGTACTTGTCAAGTACCATTTAAATGTTCTTAATGTACTTGCCTCAACTACTCACTTTGGCAGCTCATTCCATGTTCTGACTGCTCTCTGGGTGAAAAGTTGCCACTCATGTTCCTATGAAATCTCTTCCCCCTCACCTTAAACCTGTACCTACTAGTTGTTGATTCCCTGGCCCTGAGGAAAAAGATGGCTCATTCACCCTGTCCAAGCCCATCATAATTTAATACACCTTTATAAGGTCACTCCTGATAAGCTGCTATCATTAAGTCAACTGTGATTGGAAACTAGTAAATAAGGGCAAAAATTGGAATCTACATTCCTATCTAGTGTTTGTGCTCATACTTTGCCTAACTTTGATTCCTGTCTTTACCTGACTGAGTCTTCTTGTATTCATTGTGGTTTCAGGTCATTATACTTGTTTGTTTCAACATTCAGGATTTTATGTGGAACCTGGTTACCTTTTTGATAATTGTACTTCAAATATCATTACAAATGTTTCCCTTAGTTTTCATTTAAAAGGACATTCACAATGTTAAACTTATCTGACGTTCAAAATGAATTCTAAAGTACCACTTGGAGGACTGAGCACTACTTGGTATGAAAGAATGGTGATAATTGAACATGTAGTCAAGGGGTGAAGGGTAAGGAGTAATGGTCAACTGATGCTTTTCTGACTGGAAGGTAATATGTAGGATCAGTTTATACCATAGGCATTTTGGACAAAGAGTCTCACACACAATGCTGGAGGAATTCACCAGGGCAAGAGTAACCAGTTGATGTTTCGAGCCGAGACCTTCATTGGGACTGGGCCCAAGACATCGACTGTACTCTTTTTCCATAGCTGCTGCCTGACCTGCTGAGTTCCTCCAGCATTTTGTGTGTGTTGCTTTGGATTTCCAGAATTTGCGGATTTTCTTTTTTTTGTTGGACAACGTATACTGTGTTGAAGGTTTCAGATGTCACTATACTTAAGGAGCCATAATTAAACTGAATTTAAAGCATCATGTAACATAATCAACATATTACTCACAAGCTGCTCCCCCCAAAAGAAAAATGTGGTTCTGCTTCCAGTTGCTATTTACCACGCTCTAATAGGTCCTGTTTCTGTCTATTTTGCTTATGAGTACAGCACTAGTAGCTGTCTGTGTTCTTGCTTCTCGCCCTTCAGAAGCTTACTCTGGCTTTCGCATTTCCATCCTGCTATCTTGCTTTATCTGAGTTTTTTTCTTTTGTGCCTCCATCTATTATTCACCTGCCACTGTTCCTCAACTCCACCTCTGCTCACCTCCCCTACCTGTCACAATCTGTCTATCGCTCCTCGGTCCACATACATCTTGGATTCCTGTCTTACCAATCCCTTTCTCATTATACTGACCATCTCGCCTTTGTACTGTCAGTCCTGATCCAGGTTTTCACCCAAAATGTTGATAACTCCTCCCCCCCCCACAGATGCTGCTCCATCCAGTGAGTTCCTCCAGCAGGTCATTTACGTCAAATATGATTAGTTGCACAAGGTCTGAACTTGAAGGTTCTGGGTGAGAGATCTGAAAGTCTGAGATTAAAGTTTTCAGCAAGCTAAAGCTGGAATGCTCGGATAAGGTCGTTCTATCTTTACTGCCTGAGACCAACATCAGTCATCCTATATTTTGCCAACTGGACTTAGCAAGCAAATTCTATTGCTGGATTTTGAGTGAGAGATCCTGAATTTATAGTGGTTTAGTACAGAAAAAAAGTTTGGGCAGCACACTTTCACTGTTGCTAGGTAGAAATCTTAGAACTTGTTCAACAGCTTGCTTAAAGTTTCCATTCCTCTGCACTTTTAAAATAACACATTTTCTTATCAAGAATAATATTTGAAAATGCATCTGCCGCATTGTTTATCATGGGATGCAGATTGCCCTTGATGTGAAGGAATTTGCAGACAACACACACTTAGCAGTATTTTTCAACTGTGAAGGGCATAGTGATTAGATCAGGATAGAAACTGGTGGAATGGACATGTTATAGTCAATGTCGCAGAATGCATAATGATGCATCTTGGTGGGAAGACAGGTGATGTAAAGTATACTGTTCCAACAAGGGTGTAGGCACAGAAAGACTTGGGAGAATGATCACACCTTATTGAAAGTTGAGCAACTGGGCTTTGTTAACAAAGTACAAAGGTAGGGAATTCATATTAAACCTTAATTTAAGAAAGATGCACTATCATGTCCACAACTGGATTATTCACTTCTGGTTGGCACATTATGGGAAGATGTGAACATTATAGAAAAGGCCCAGAAATGACTTGCAGAATGGAAAGTAGGTTGTTTTCTTTGGAGGGGGTCAAGGACAAGAGGCCACAGGTGAAAGCGAAAGCAGATAAGAATGACTTAAAAGAAATACAGCATGTTTGAAATCTTGAATGCATTTTGTGCACACATGGCATTGACAAGTTCCACTAACCTTGGAGGGAATTGCTGGATAAAGAATTGCAGGGTCATGAAGAATGGGAATTAACTGTTCTGGTGGAGAGCATGGGCTGCCTTCACTGTAACCATTCTACGATTGGTTGCCTTGATTTGTTGTATTATGATTGGTGACAGTGCGGCTGCAAGGGTGTTCCTCCAATGATCTGTCCTTGTTCTTCACTTTCTGTTTGTACCTTAATGGTTGATAGTTATTTTATTAGAAAGATAAAGATCTAAGTATTCATTCCAGTTATCTGCTCAATAACTTCAATCTTTGATTCTTCTTAAGGATGTGTTGTTGAGTCACCCTCTTGATCTGTAGTCAGCATGGAGAATGGTGGGATGTGAGGTAGTGGTCCACTGAGGAACGTACCTCTGATGGCAGAGAGGCTTCAAGGAGTTAGAAGGGAAGTTATGCCACTGAATGACTATAAAACCTCTTGCTAATTGTCTACAGAAATGCTTCTTGTTTCACAACACTCCTTCACCATTACCCTCAATCAGACTTGGATATCAGAATCTGTGCCATATGTCATTTCATGTCTGAATTGCATCTAGATTTTGTAGCTTGTCAACATAGGCAGCTTCACATAACTGGCAAACATCCTCACTTCTGATTTTGTGAAGGAGGGGACGTTACTGAACCAAATGAAAATTGTAAGATCACAGATATTTCCCCCATGGAACTCATTACAATGTCAGTTGTGTTTTAAGCACAGCAACCTGACTGCAATGATCATTATTTTTGGCATTAAAAATTGCCTTCAATGCCTTTTTCACTCTCTTCTATAATAGGGTACTCAGTCATGACTGAGTGGTCAAGTTGGCTTCTTGCAAATTTATAGTGAAGAAAGTGTATGTATTACTTTTTTGTAGGACAGATGTGAGCATGCGGAACTTGCTGTTGATTGCACACTTGTGTTGTCCAGGGAGATGGGAACCAGAGTGATGGGGCTAAGGATGGGGTAGTTGATTTACAAACAGAAGTAGTGTGTAGTGAGACTGCTAGCAAGGACAGGCTGATGACAGGGCAGAGTTGTAGTCAACAGGATGAGTTGCAAGGTCAAAAGGGGGACAAAATCGAAAAGGGTGATGAGTACAGGACTGATGGTGTTACATTTGAATGCATGCAATATAACGACTAAGATGGATGAATGTGTAGCACAGTTAGAGATCGGCAGGGTTGACAATGTTGGCATCATTGAGTCATGGCTGAAAGAAGCTGATAGCTGGGAGCTTAATGTCCAAGGATACCTGTTGTATCAAAAGGACAGGTGGGTAGGCACAAGGGGTGTGATGGTTCTGTTCATCAAAGTAAATGAAATCACATCCTTAGAAAGAGGTGACATAAGATTAGAATGTGTAGAATCCTTGTGGGTAGAGCTAAGAAGCTGCAAGGGTAAAAAGACCCTAATAGGAGTTATATACAGGCCTCCGAACAGTAGTAAGATGTGGTCTACAAATAGCAATGGGAGATAGAAGAGACATGTCAACAAGGCAATGTTACAATAACCATGGGGTATTTCTATGTGCAGATAGATTGGGGAAATCAGGTCGGTGCTGGATTCTGAAAGGAGGAATTTGTAGAAGGCCTTCAAGCTAGCTTTTTAGAGCAGCTTGTGGTTGAGCCCACTCGGGGATCAGTTACTCTGGTTTGGAAATTGTATCATAAACAGGAACTGATTAGAAAACTTAAGGTAAAGGAACGCTTCGGGGGAGTCGTCATAATATGGTAGAATTCACCCGGCAATTTGAGAGGGAGAAGCTAAAGTCAGATGTAGTAGTATTACAGTGGAGTAAATGGAATAACAGAGGCATGAGAGAAGAACTGGTCAGTATTTATTGGAAGGGGACACCAGCAGGGATGACAACAGAACAGCAATGGCTGGAATTTCTGAGAGCAATTCAGAAGGTGCAGGATAGATGATCCCAAACAAGTAATAGGCAAGATGACACAACCATGGCTGACAAGGGATGTCAAAGCCAACAGAGAGAGCATATAATAGAGCAAAAATTAGTGGGAAGTTTGGGGATTGTGAAGCTTTCCAGAAAAGTTGGGCTATTTTCCAAAATGCAATAAAAACAAAAATCTGTGATCTGTTAATTCACGTGAACCTTTATTTAACTGACAAAAGTACAAAGAAAAGATTTTCAATAGTTTTACTGACCAACTTAATTGTATTTTGTAAATATACACAAATTTAGAATTTGATGGCTGCAACACACTCAACAAAATTTGGGACGGAATTAAAATAAGATTGAAAAGTGCACAGAATATTCAAGTAACACCGGTTTGGAAGATTCCACATTAAGCAGGCTAATTGGTAGCAGGTGAGGTATCATGACTGGGTATAAAAGTAGCGTCCATCAAAGGCTCAGTCTTTGCAAGCAAGGATAGGTCATGGCTCACCCCTTTGTACCAAAATTCGTGAGAGAATTGTTAGTCAGTTCAAAAGGAACATTTCTCAACACAAGATTGCAGAGAATTTAGGTCTTTCAACATTACAGTACATAATATTGTGAAAAGATTCAGAGAATTCAGAGACATCTCAGTGCATAAAGGGCAAGATCGGAAACCACTGTTGAATGCGCATGATCTTCGAGTCCTCAGGCGGCACTGCCTAAAACATACACTGCAGAGAGACAGAGCGGTGTAAAATGAGGGTAGAAGCAAAAAGTAGTAAGGTGAAAAGTAAAAGTGGCAGGCCGGCAAAACCAGGGCAAAAATCAAAAAGGGCCACTTTTCAACATAATTGTATAAGGGCTAAGAATGGTGTAAAAGCGAGCCCGAAGGCTTTGTGTGTCAATGCAAGGAGCATTTGTAACAAGGTGGATGAATTAAAAGTGCAGATTGTTATTAATGAATATGATATAGTTGGGATCACAGAGACATGGCTCCAGGGTGACCAGGGATGGGAGCTCAACATTCAGCGATATTCAATATTCAGGAGGGATAGACATGAAAGAAAAGGAGGTGGGGTGGCATTGCTGGTTGGAGAGGAGATTAACGCAATAGAAAGGAAGGACATTAGCCGAGAGGATGTGGAATCGATATGGGTAGAGCTGCATAACACTAAGGGGCAGAAAACGCTGGTGGGAGTTGTGTACAGGCCACCTAACAATAGTAGTGAGGTTGGGGACGGTATTAAACAGGCAATTAGAAATGTGTGCGTTAAAGGAACAGCAGTTATAATGGGTGACTTCAATCTACATATAGATTGGGTGAACCAAATTGGTAAGGGTGCTGAGGAAGAGGATTTATTGGAATGTATGCGGGATAGTTTTTTGAACCAACATGTCAAGGAACCAACTAGAGAGCAAGCTATTCTATTCTGGGCTAGTTCCTGAGGATTGGAGGGTGGCTAATGTAACCCCACTTTTTAAAAAAGGAGGGAGAGAGAAACCGGGGAATTATAGACCGGTTAGCCTGACATCGGTGGTGGGGAAAATGCTAGAGTCAGTTATCAAAGATGTGATAACAGCACATTTGGAAAGCGGTGAAATCATTGGACAAAGTCAGCATGGATTTGTGAAAGGAAAATCATGTCTGACGAATCTCACAGAATTTTTTGAGGATGTAACTAGTAGAGTGGATAGGGGAGAACCTGTGGATGTGGTATATTTGGATTTTCAAAAGGCTTTTGACAAGGTCCCACACAGGAGATTAGTGTGCAAACTTAAAGCACACGATATTGAGGGTAAGGTATTGATGTGGATAGAGAATTGGTTGGCAGACAGGAAGCAAAGAGTGGGAATAAACGGGACCTTTTCAGAATGGCAGGCAGCGACACGTGGGGTACCGCAAGGCTCAGTGCTGGGACCCCTGTTGTTTACAATATATATTAATGACTTCATGAGGGAATTAAATGCAGCATCTCCAAGTTTGCGGATGATATGAAGCTGGGCGGCAGTGTTAGCTGTGAGGAGGATGCTAAGAGGATGCAGGGTGACTTGGGTAGGTTAGGTGAGTGGGCAAATTCATGGCAGATGCAATTTAATGTGGATAAATGTGAGGTTATCCACTTTGGTGGCAAAAACAGGAAAACAGATTATTATCTGAATGGTGGTTAATTAGGAAAAGAGGAGGTGCAACAAGACCTGGGTGTCATTATACACCAGTCATTGAAAGTGGGCATGCAGGTACAGCAAGCGGTGAAAAAGGCGGATGGTATGCTGGCATTCATAGCAAGAGGATTCGAGTGCAGGAGCAGGGAGGTACTACTGCAGTTGTACAAGGCCTTGGTGAGACCACACCTGGAGTATTGTGTGCAGGTTTGGTCCCCTAATCTGAGGAAAGACATCCTTGCCATAGAGGGAGTACAAAGAAGGTTCACCAGATTGATTCCTGGGATGGCAGGACTTTCATATGATGAAAGACTGGATCGACTAGGCTTATACTCGTCGGAATTTAGAAGATTGAGGGGGGATCTTATTGAAACATATAAAATCCTAAAGGGATTGGACAGGCTAGATGCAGGAAGATTGTTCCCGATGTTGGGGAAGTCCAGAACGAGGGGTCACAGTTTGAGGATAAAGGGGAAGCCTTTTAGGACCGAGATGAGGAAAAACTTCTTCACACAGAGAGTGGTGAATCTGTGGAATTCTCTGCCACAGGAAGCAGTTGAGGCCAGTTCATTGGCTATATTTAAGAGGGAGTTAGATATGGCCCTTGTGGCTAAAGGGATGAGGGGGTATGGGGGGAAAGCTGGTACAGGGTTCTGAGTTGGATGATCAGCCATGATCATACTGAATGGTGGTGCAGGCTTGATGGGCTGAATGACCTACTCCTGCACCTATCTTCTCTGTTTCTATCTCTTTACTGTAGTCTACGTGACGGCTTTTAACCCTTCCTCCAAGTCAGGACACATGGAATTCTCATTGTGCTTGGTTTCCACTTCAGCAGTATCCACATTCAGCAGATATTCCTGCATAGATTTCACTAATAAATATTTCTTCATATTCAGAAGCATCCTGTAAATTCTTTTGCTTATAAGCATGTACCTTTCTCCATTTGGTGTGTACAGGTTTCTGTCCTTCCAACCACCTTAATAGTGCTCCAACTGCCTTGTAGGTTTTGCTTGTCTCCTAAGTCAAAATCAACTATTGAGTCAGCTGTAAATTTGCACGCCATCATATGAGTGCAGGCTCTATATGTTCTTAATAGGTTGAAGCTCAGCCCATGTTGGTCTTTGAATCTCTTTTGTAAGAATGTTAAACCTCTTTGGAGCATTTATCTGTCTTTTCCATGTCAGGTGGTTGGTGAGAAATAACCTGACTGCGTTCATAGTTCCACTTGTATTCTTGTGTATCTTGGCTTGGCTTTGATTGGAGCAAGTTGAGGTATATCAACCATTCGTATTGTTCCATCAAGTTTGTATTTCAAGTTTCTCGGTTTCAGTATCTCTGAGTATCTATCCTGGACTCCACATGACGAAGCAGCTACAAGGAAGGCATGGCAGCGGCTATATTTCATCAGGAGTTTGAGGAGATTTGCTATGTCACCAAAGACTGTCAAAAATTTTTACAGATATAATGTGGAGAGCATTCTAACTGGCTGCTTCACTGTCTGGTATGGGGGGGGGGGTGGTTCTACCTCACAGGATTGAAATAAGCTGCAGAGTTGTAAACTTATTCAGCTCCATCATTGGCACTCGCCTTCCCAGCATCGAGGATATCTTCAAGGAGCGATGCCTCAAAAAGACAGCATCCATCATTAAGGATCCCCACCACCCAGGTCATGCCTGTTTTCCCATTGCTACCATCAGGAAGGAGGCACAGAAGCCTGAAGGCACACTCTTAATTTGGGAAAGCTTCTTGCCCTCTGCCATCCAGTTTCTGAATGGATATTGAACCTATGAACACTACCTCACTGCTTTTTAAAAATTTCTATTTTTGCACTACTTATTTAATTTAACGGGCCCTGGTGGAGGACTTTATCAAATGGTGCAAGCTGAATCATCTGCGGCTCAACATCAGTGAGACAAAGCAGATGCTGATGGACTCTGGGAATGTTCCCTGTTATTATTGATGGTGAGGATGTGGATGTGATGGTGAAGTACCTGGGGGTGCACCTGGATGACAGACGTGAGTGGAGCACCAACACTGGCTGTGTACAAAAAGGGCCAGAGTTGCCTCTACTTCCTGAGGAGACTGAGGTTCTTTGGAGTATGCAGGTCTCCTTTGCAAGTTCTACCAGTGTGTTGTCGCCAGTACATTTCTCAATGCAATGGTGTGTTGGGGCAATAGCATCAACACAGGTGATACCAGTATGCTCAATAAGCTGAATAGAAAGTCTAGCTCTGATATGGGAGTCAAACTGGACACGCTGGAGGCTGTGGTAGAACAAAGGACCCCACAGAAATCCTGGCAATTCTGGACCATATTTCTCACCCTCTGCTTGCCACCTTGGCTGAACAGAGGAGCACTTCTAGTAATCGACTTAAGACAACTGCGCTGCTGAAAAGAGCACTCTGAGGTCACTTTTACCCTTGGCCATTAGGCTCTATAATAAGTCAACCTGTAGCTGAGGAAGTGATGAGTCCTCCCCCCCCCCCCCCATTAGACTGTTTGAAGTAACTTAATTTTTATCTCTTACTTTTCTTCTAATATTTGTACAAACGTTTGTATATCTGTGCACTTGAAAATCTACGGTGACATTGTAAGTTTTCTTTGGGATTAATGAAGTATCTATCTAAAACTGCTTATTGTAATTCAGTTTTTTCTATTTGTATTGCATTGTACTGCTGCTGCAAAGACAAATTTCATGACGTATGTTGGTGATATTAAATCTGATTCAGATTATTGCCTTCATCATTTGAGCCATTAGAGGTCATTGTAGAATCTGTCATGTGCATCCTGGAGTTCCTCTGAATTTAGATGGTGACGTTGTTTCAACAAATTCTATTTTGTAAGGAGCATGTCCCAAGGAGGAGGGCCAGGGACTGTACTGCCCTCTGAGGTCCCTTGTGTGTTTCTTGATACCGCTTCAGTTTGTCTTTGCGCATTTTGAATCAATTGCATTTTTTTCTGTTCTCCCTCTTGCTCAGTGAATGCTCTTTAGACTTCTTACTGTCGTGTTGATTTCATTATTTGACACAGTTTACCTTTTCCTTTTCTCACTTGTTTAGCTAACATATATTTGATAGTCCAGTAGAATATGGTCCATCTCATTTAATTGTGGTAAGTCTGCAAACATCCATCTAATATTTTTCCTTCCACATTCTCTGGATCTTACCTCATGGCTGTTTAATATCATCTAGTAGCCAAATTTCATTAGATTCGATATTGATGTATTTCATTCATTTTTCTTCATTAATATCAGGTTGGAATACTAAGTTTGGCTAAGAACCCAAACCCTCATTCATCTGTTCATATACAACAACTGGAGGTTTAGCTTTCCTGTAGAGGTTTCTCTGAATTTGCTATAGCATCAAATCTTAATCAAGTCGCAACTAAAATGTGCCCAGCTAACCACTTCTAGAAGATTGAGGGCCAGGTTATTGGACCTTTTCTCTGAGACCAAGGGTCAGTGCACTTTAACTTCAAATCAAAGCATGAGAAGTAGAGCAGAGTCTCTTCTTCACCCTTGTTAGATCTGACTTTAATTGATATTTTCTTTGCAGTTTAAAAATGAATTGTCTGGTTGTATTTTATATAATTGTATATACAAGTAACTGCCTAGTATTCTTTCTAGTGGTCATAGTATGTACAGTGATGTGCAAAAGTTTGGGCATCCCTGGTCAAAATTTCTGTTACTGTGAATAGCTAAGTGAGTAAAAAATGAACTGATTTCCAAAAAGCATAAAGTTAAAGATGACACATTTCTTTAATATTTTAAGCAAGAAAACTTTATTTCCATCTTTTACAGTTTCAAAGTAACAAAAAAGGAAAAGGGCCCGAAGCAAAAGTTTGGGCACCCTGCATGGCCGTACTCAGTAACACCCCCTTTGGCAAGTATCACAGCTTGTAAATGCTTTTTGTAGCCAGCTAAGAGTCTTTCAATTCTTGTTTGGGGGATTTTTGCCCATTCTTCCTTGCAAAAGGTTTCTGCTTCTGTGAGATTCTTGGGCCGTCTTGCATGCACTGCTCTTTTGAGATCTATCCACAGACTCTCGATGATGTTTAGGTCAGGGGACTGTGATGGCCATGGCAGAACCTTCAGCTTGCACCTCTTGAGGTAGTCCATTGTGGATTTTGAGGTGTGCTTAGGATCATTATTCTGTTGTAGAAGCCATCCTCTTTTTATCTTTGGCTTTTTTAACAGACGTGTGATGTTTGCTTCCAGAATTGTAAAAGTTCTATCTTAACTTCATCAGTCCGCAGGACTTGTTTCCAAAATGCATCAGGCTTGTTTATATGTTCCTTTGAACCTTTTGAATAGAACTTTTTGGCTGCAATGAGCAAAGGTATGTTTGGAGAAAAAAGGGTGCAGAATTTCATGAAAAGAACCCTCTCTCCAACTGTTAAGCATGGGGGTGGATCAATCATGCCTTGGGCTTGTTTTGCATGGGGAACATTTACTGGTAGAGGGAAGAATGAATTCAATTAAATACCAGTGAATTCTGGAAGCAGACATCACACCGTCTGTAAAAAAAAAAGCCGAAGATGAAAAGAGGATGGCTTCTACAACAGGGTAATGATCCTAAACACACCTCAAAATCCACAATGGACTACCTCAAGAGGCGCAAGCTGAAGGTTCTGCCATGGCCCTCACAGTCCCCTGACCTAAACATCATTGAGAGTCTGTGGATAGACCTCAAAAGAGCAGTGCATGCAAGACGGCCCAAGAATCTCTCAGAACTAGAAGCATTTTGCAAGGAAGAATGGGCGAAAATCCCCCAAACAAGAATTGAAAGACTCTTAGCTGGCTATAAAAAGTGTTTACAAGCTGTGATACTTGCCAAAAGGGGTGTTACTGAGTACTGCCATGCAGGGTGCCCAAATTTTTGTTTCGGGCACTTTTCCTTTTTTGTTATTTTCAAACTATAAAAGATGGAAATAAAAAAAAGTTTTCTTGCTTAAAATATTAAAGAAATGTTATCTTTAACTTTGCCTTTTGGAAATCAGGTCATCTTTTACTCAGCTATTCACAGTAACAGAAATTTTGACTGGGGTGCCCAAACTTTTGCATGCCACTGTATATACAGTTGATCAATGTGTTCCCGAGTGACTATTTTCAAGGGATGTTGGAAACTTGGTTCGGAAAAAGAGAGAAATCTACAATAAATATAGGCAGCTTGGAGTAAATGAGGTGCTCGAGGAATATAAGGAATGTAAAAAGAATCTTAAGAAAGAAATTAGAAAAGCTAAAAGAAGATATGAGGTTGCTTTGGCAAGTAAGGTGAAAATAAATCCAAAGGGTTTCTACAATTATATTAATAACAAAGGGATAGTGGGGGATAAAATTGGTCCCTTAGGGAATCAGAGTGGACAGCTATGTGCGGAGCCAAAAAAGATGGGGGAGATTTTAAACAATTTCTTTTCTTCGGTATTCACTAAGGAGAAGGATATTGAATTGTGTAAGGGAAACAAGTAGGGTAGTTATGGAAACTATGATGATTAAAGAAGAGGAAGTACTGGCGCTTTTAAGGAATACAAAAGTGGATAAGTCTCCAGGTCCTGACAGGATATTCCCTAGGACTTTGAGGGGAGTTAGTGTAGAAATATCAGGGGCTCTGACAGAAATACAGGTGTCCCCAGCTTTTCGAATGTTCGCTTTACGAAACCTCACTGTTACGAAAGACCTACATTAGTACCCTGTTTTCGCTAACAGAAGGTGTTTTCACTGTTACGAAAAAAGCAGCACGCGAAAAAAAATCAGCGCGCGCCCCGAGCAGCCGCTCTCCCCTGGATTCGGAACGGCATTCCTTAAACACGTGTCTGTGAGCAGCCGTTTGCAAGATGAGTTCTATGGTATCGGAAAAGCCTGAAAGAGCTCGTAAGGGTGTTACACTTAGCATAAAACTAGACATAATTAAGCGTTTTGATCGTGGTGAACTAAGTAAGGACTAAGTGAGTTTGGCTTGTAGAAGCTGACGAAGATGATGTTGAAGAGGTTTTGGCATCCCATGACCAAGAACTGATAGATGAAGAGCTGATGCAATTGGAAGAGGAAAGGATAACAATCGAAACTGAATGAGTAATGATAAAGTACAACTTGAATTTTGAAAGGGTACGTAGGTTTAGGGGATATTTGCAGGATGGTTTGAGTGCTTACAAAGAACTGTATGATAGAAAAATGCGTGAGGCTCAGCAGTCAAGCAAGCCTTCCACATCAGCCACAGCAGACGATGAACCTCGACCTTCGACATCGAGGCAGGAAGTCATAGGAGAAGATGAGCTGCCTGCTCAAATGGAAGCAGATGACGAGATGACACCCCAGTGTCCCGCCAACCCAACACCCAGGCCACAGACAGATACCTATTCGCGGAGAATGCAGCAGTGGCCGGGAGACGCACAGCACATCTTTAAGAAAAAAGCCAAAATAAACATGCTAATTAATTAGGTGCTGCCCGACACGTAATTGTCGGCTCAGATCAGAGGTGATACAATCGGCATTGATCTGGGCGGACAATTACGTGCTGGGCGGCATCTAATTAATTAACATGTTTATTTCAGCTTTTTTTCTTAAAGATGTGCCGTGTACCTCCTGGCTACCGCTGCATGCTTCGCGGATCGGTATCAGTTCACTGCCCGGAGGGTGGGGGCCACTGCACCACCCGAACTCTGACTGAGTCTAACACACCACCATCAGTGTGCTCCGCGCTTTCCCAATTCCGGTAAGTGATACTACACTGTACATACATTATTTCTACTTTATATCGACTGTATTTTTACGTGTTATTTGGTATGATTTGGCAGTTTCATAGCTTAAAGGTTACTGGAGTGTGCTTGCACCGTGTTTTTGCTGACGGTGCTTGCGTGAGATTTTCGCTACAGAGAACAGTTCAGGCAATGATTGTGGAAAAGTATTTCTACTTTATATAAGCTGTGTATTTATCATATTCCTGCTTTTGCTGTATGTTACTGTTATTTTAGGTTTTATGCGTTATTTGGCATGATTTGGTAGGTTATTTTTGGGTCTGTGAATGTTCACAAAATTTTGCCATATAAATAAATGGTAATTGCTTCTTCGCTTTACGACATTCCGGCTTGTGAACCATTTCATCGGAACGCTCTACCTTCGGATGGTGGGGGAAACCTGTATTTCAAATGTCATTAGAAACAGGGATGGTGCCGGAGGATTGGCGTACTGCTCATGTGGTTCCATTGGTTAAAAAGGGTTCTAAGAGTAAACCTGGCAATTATCGGCCTGTGAGTTTGACGTCAATGGTGGGTAAATTAATGGAAAGTATTCTTAGAGATGGTATATGTAATTATCTAGATAGACAGGGTCTGATTAGGAATAGTCAACATGGATTTGTGCGTGGAAGGTCATGTTTGACAAATCTTATTGAATTTTTTGAAGAGGTTACTAGGAAAATTGACAAGGGTAAAGCGGTGGATGTTGTCTATATGGACTTCAGTAAGGCCTTTGACAAGGTTCCACAGGGAAGGTTAGTTAGGAAGGTTCAATCGTTAGGTATTAATATTGAAGTAATAAAATGGATTCAACAGTGGCTGGATGGGAGACGCCAGAGAGTAGTGGTGGATAACTGTTTGTCAGATTGGAGGCCGGTGACCAGTGGTGTGCCTCAGGAATCTGTACTGGGTCCAATGTTGTTTGTCATATACATTAATGATCTGGATGATGGGGTGGTAAATTGGATTAGTAAGTATACAGATGATACTAAGATAGGTGGCGTTGTGGATAATGAAGTAGGTTTTCAAAACTTGCAGAGAGATTTAGGCCAGCTAGAAGAGTGGGCTGAAAGATGGCAGATGGAGTTTAATGCTGATAAATGTGAGGTGCTACGTTTTGGTAAGACTAATCAAAATAGGACATACATGGTAAATGGTAGGGCATTGAAGATTGCTGTAGAACAGAGGGATCTAGGAATAATGGTGCATAGTTCCCTGAAGGTGGAATCTCATGTGGATAGGGTGGTGAAGAAAGCTTTTGGTATGCTGGCCTTTATAAACCAGAGCATTGAGTATAGGAGTTGGGATGTAATGTTAAAATTGTACAAGGCATTGGTGAGGCCAACTTTGGAGTATTGTGTACAATTCTGGTCACCGAATTATAGGAAAGATGTGAACAAAATAGAGTACAGAGGAGATTTACTAGACTGTTACCTGGATTCCAGCACCTAAGTTACAGGGAAAGGTTGAACAAGTTAGGTCTTTATTCTTTGGAGCGTAGAAGGTTGAGGGGGGACTTGATAGAGGTATTTAAAATTATGAGGGGGATAGATAGCGTTGACATGGATAGGCTTTTTCTATTGAGAGTAGGAGAGATTCAAACAAGAGGACATGAGAGTTAAGGGTAAAAGTTTACGGGTAACATGAGGGGGAACTTCTTTACTCAGAGAGTGGAAGCTGTGTGGAACGAGCTTCCAGTAGAAGTGGTAGAGGCAGGTTTGATTTTGTCATTTAAAAAAAAAAAATTGGATAGCTATATGGACAGGAAAAGAATGGAGGGTTATGGGCTGAGTGAGAGTAAGCGTTCAGCACGGACTAGAAAGGCTGAGATGGCCTGTTTCAGTGCTGTAATTGTTATATGGTTATATATGATTCTGGAACTCTTAAGTGCTGCATTATTTGAATAGGTGGTATGTCATTGCTTGACTCTTATCTATGAATTTGAATGGAATTTTCCTTACCTACATGTATAAAGTTGGTTGACATAAGGTTGTGCCATCTTAGCTTGTCTTTCCCTTCACTGAGTAGCCCTCTATCACTGTTTCGGTTTCTCTTTGTTCTAGTAACACTTAATAAAACAATCATGAAGCAACAGGTTTTGTGCCTCTTCCTGACTTCTGAAAGAACCTTGAATTAAAACATCAGAATACAGCAATTCTTAATCTTCCATTAGGTGGTGCATTGAAGGAAGAACTAGGTGCCTTTCTGATTAGGAAAGAAAGAAGGTGTTAGCTCCTGTTATATAATGTGCAGGCTGAAGCTTTCCCCTTCCCCTGGGATTCTAACAGTTCCTTAAACCTTTGCAAACCATCCTGCTGACTACGCCAAGCTCCTGGATCTAGTGACATTGAATCTAGAGTTTCTTTGGAAGTCCAGAATGAGGCATAAATCTTGTAGCTATAGACAATTTGTTAAAGTTCAAAATACATTTTATTGTCCAGGTATATATGTCACCATATACTATCTTGAGATTCATGTTCTTACGGGCATTCACAGTAAATACAAAGGAACAATAGAATCAGTGAAAAATTGCACACACAGATGGACAAACAGACAATGCGAATATATATATTGAAAATATTGAGAACTTGAGTTAGAGTTCTTATAAATGAGTCCATAGGTTGTGGAATCAGTGTTGAGGTGAGTGAAGTTATCCACTCTGGTTCAGGAGTTTGATGGTTGAAGTGTTATAACCGATGGTTGTGGTGTGGGACCTGAAGCTCCTCTACCTCCTTCCTCATGGTAGCAATGAGGAGAGAGCATGGCCTGGATGGAGGGAAGGAGGTAGGGGATCCTTGGATGATGGATGCTGCTTTCCTGAGACACCGCTTCTTGTAGATGTGCTCAGTAGTGGGGACAGCTTTACCCATGATGAACTAGGCTGTTAGGTGTTCACAACAAATTTTTGAAAATTGGAAGTTACTTGCCCTTCGATAAGGGCGAGACAAAGTGAGGGAGGGAAATAAATAAGTCGTGGTTGTCTTATACTAAAAGCTAGCTCTCTAGAGAGTGAAATACATTCCAGTGATAAGAAGTAACTTATAAGACAGCCAGATTCACTGGTGTGACACAGGTTGCAGAGAAAATTCTAGAAAAATACAGAATCAGCTTTTACTACAGTTGCTGAAAATTCATTGAAGTTGCATGCACATAGTTAATTATGTAAAATTATAAGCAAATATAGGAATGTCAAATTACAAGAAAAATAACAGTTCTCCAACCCCAATCCAACACCTTTCAACATTGTTAGCGAGTTCTCTGTTCACTCTCGCATCTTCACTATTTTCTAATGTAGCACCTGATATTCTCAACTCTGTACCGTTCAGGGACCCAAAATTTCCTCCCAAGGAGGACAGCATTTTGCTTACAGTTGAAATTTAGTTTATTGCATTTCCTGCTCACGATGTGTTCTACTGAGGCAGAACATTCTGTACAGTCCACCAAAGTGACCCTGATCATCCATTCTCCTTTGCTTTAATTTTTTTATGCCATTCCTACTCCCCCATTTAGCCTCCTAAGTCGCCAATAATGCCAAGTGCGAGCTTGAAGAACAGCATGTTATGTTCTAACTAGGCATATCATAACAAAGGATTTAATATTGAGTTTAACAATTTAACATAATCTCATTGCCGGAACAACTGGGGTTTACGTTACGGATCATTCTGGGGTTATGAAATTATGGACAGCGTAATCATGGATTAACTGAAATGAGAACCAGTTTTCTGGAAATAAAACCAGTATGCAATTTAAATTCCAATTGATACTTTGTGGCTTGTAAAACCAATCATGGATGTGGGGCATTCTCTGTCCCATTGAAACTACATGGGGAGGGACAATAGATGATGTGCCTGCTACATTAAGCACCTATGCTGCATCTGCCACAAGTGTAACTTCCCGGTGGCCAAACTTTTTAATTCTGATTCGCATTCCCGTTGGCACATGTCGGTCCATAGTCTCCTCATGTGCCAAGATGAGCCCATCCTCAGGGTGGAGGAGCAACACTTTATATTCCTACTGGGTAGCCTCTAACCTGATGTCATGAATATGGATTTCTCTTTTCCGGTTTAAAAAAAATTCTCTTTCTACCCCCCCACCCCGCCATTTTCCACTGTGGCCTTTACCTCTTCTCATCTGCCTATCTCTTTCCCCTGGGTCCTGTTCTCTTTCCTTTTCTCCCTCCTCTTCTCCAGCCCTTGACCTTCACCTGGCTTCATCTATCATCTTATTCCCCCCCCCAACCCCAACTTTTTATTCTGGCACCTTCCCCCTTCCTTAGTCCTGAAGAAGGGTCCGGCCTGAAGCACCGACAGTTTATTCATCTCCATAGATGCTTCCTGACCTGCTGTGTTCCTCCAGCATTTTGTGTGTACTACTGTGGATTTCCAACATCTGCAACTTTCTCATGTTTAGATGAATTTTAATGCTATGATCACATTGTTAAATGTCTATCCCTGTCGCTTAATGCACAGTTCAGCACAGATCTGTTTTGTCACTTAACCTTCTGATTAGTTGTATACTCATGGAGCCATCTTTAAATGCTGTAATAAAAAGGGCTGCCTGCAGTTTATACTCATGAACTTTTGGTACAGATGCCAGTATTTGAATATTCAAAGGTGTTCTGAAGATTTAATTAAAAAAAGTCAACTTTCTTGTCACATGTGCAATGAAATATCGAAACATGAAGTGAAATATGTTGTGTTAAATCAATACAGCAAGTGGGGCAGCCTGCAAGTGTCACTATGCTTCCACAGCATGCCCACATCTTTCTAACCCTAACCCTCCCCTCACTGTATGTCTTTGGAATGTGGGAGGAACCAGGAGCACCTAAAGGAAACCCACTTGGGCACAGGGAGAATGTACAAACTCCTTACAGCCAGTTGGAGTGCGTTGCCATTGTAGATATGTAGTTCTGTAATTTTACCTGACTATGTTCTGACTGTTAAAGTTAAATAAGTGATTATTGTAACAAAATTTATTCTGAAATTTGTTCTGTGTTCTTTTCTGATTAAGCAATGGGCATTTGCACATGAAATTGCAAAGGGGACACGGCACTCGTGTCAAACCAGAATGAATCACTTAATTAGAATTATATAAAACATGCAATACAAAAAGGGAAACAAATGGTTAATGAAGGAGCAGTACAGAAGAACAAACTAATACTTATCATTCAATGAATGATTGGTGAAAAGCTGAAGAAAACTACATATCCAAAACCTTTACAACAGGAATTCTGCAGGTGCTGGAAATTCAAGCAACACACATCAAAGTTGCTGGTGAACGCAGCGGGCCAGGCAGCATCTCTAGGAAGAGGTGCAGTCAACGTTTCAGGCCGAGACCCTTCGTCAGGACTAACTGAAGGAAGAGTGAGTAAGGGATTTGAAAGTTGGAGGGGGAAATCCAAAATGATAGGAGAAGACAGGAGGGGGAGGGATGGAGCCAAGAGCCAGACAGGTGATAGGCAAAAGGGATACGAGAGGATCATGGGACAGGAGGTCCCATGATCCAAAACCTTTCATGCGATCCTTGCCGTCACCTTTCCCTAGCCTAAGAAAAACTCTCCCCTTGCACAAAGAAAGTGCCCCTTCGTATAACCTGCAAGATCCCTTAAACTCCAAAATAATTCTTACCCCATTACTTTCCCATGATAAGGCACCATTCGGTATCTGCACAATGACCTCACCTTCTCTGGACAAATGTATTCATCGTTAACACAAAATAATCTGCAGATGCTGGGATCAAAGCTTGTGAATGTTGTATTCATCGTTATCTACTCTCAAGGCTGTAGACTTGTGCTCTTTCAACTTTATCTAAACAATCCTACTCCAGGCTAACACTATTTTGTCTCAGAAATTTCTGTTTTAACATGTACCAAGGGGGATTCACATTTAACTCTTTCCTTACAATTATAGCAATTGAAACTAGTTAATTATTCATTGTCTTTGTGTTGAAGTTTAAAACATTGCGTCAGGAGAGTTGGATTCTCCTGGACTCTCATGGAGGTTTGCTATATGAATGAAGACTTTTGTATATTTCCCAGTTACAGATTCCATGTGGTTCAGTTTTTGTCACAACAGGCTATCATTTTCTGTTGTGAGAGATTCAGTTAGCATTTTGGACATCTATCACAGTAAACTTTACTGAGGAGTGTTTATTGAGTGAAAGGCACATGTGTACTGGACACCTGGCATAGAGTTCACAACCTTGTTCTTGGCTCCCACTCTTCCCCCAAACAATGTGAATGGCAAATGAATGTAGCCATTCATACTTCATATGCCTTGGTCTGCTGCTTCTACTGTCTATTAGACTGCACTTTCTCATGGGCAGACGATCCTTCTTTACTTCACTGAACTGTGAACTTGACTGTCAGTGCTCACAATGTCAGATGTTATCCTGTTGATCCAACCTTGCACTGTGTTCAGCATTTCCCTTCAGTCCCTCTACTTCCCCAAACTGACCATTTGACCTCAGTATCTGAGCTTCCCAAATCATGGATGTCAGCCAGTTGCAATTATAATGTGCGTTGCTAGTGTAATTGCAAAATCACTAATGTAAAATGGATCATAGTAAAATATTCCTACAGAGGACAGTAAAAACTGCCAAGAGGATCACTGGAGTCTCTGTCCCCTATTTGTGACATTTCTCAGGAACATTGTACATGAAGGGCATGAAGCATTGTTGAGGATCCCTATCACCCCTCACAATCTCTTTGACCCACTACCATCAGTAAAGAGGTTCAGGAGTAGGACTGCTGGACTGGGTATCAGATTTTTTTTCTCAGGCTGTGGGACTAAGGAATACCTTGCAACCACCGAGGTCCTCACTAGCATTGCGTGCCATTTATTGTACGGTTCACTGTTTGCTGTTTACCTGTGTACTACATGCACTCTGCATTATATCCTATTTATCATAACCTTTTGTTTCATTTGCCAGCGCGGAGTAGGCCCTCTGGCCCTTTGAGCCATGTCGCTCGAGCACCCCCCCTCCCCGCCCCCCCGACAGACCTGATTAACCCTAATCTAATCACAGGACAATTTTTGTGGGTGCACTGTGGTCTTGAGAAATGTTGTTTCATTTGGTTGTGTATGTATAGTCAGGTGACAATGAACTTGAAAATGGTTTGACTTCGTAGTTGTTTTGCCACACTCCAATAATACCCAATTTTCAACTGTATCTTCTTGAGCCTGTGTTTTTCTCACCATGATACCACCATAGTGGACCACATCTCAAATAACAATGAGTCAGAGTACCAAAAGGAGATGGCGAGTTTAGTGACACGGTGTCCCAACAACTCTTCCCTCAGTATCAACAAATGAGTTGGTCGTTGACTTCAGAAAGGGTTTGTTGAATCTGCTCCTGATTACATCAACAGTATTGAGGTTGAAAGCTTCAAGTTCTGAGGTGTGGACATCACTAATAGCCTGTTCTCATGCAAACACAATGTAATAGCCAAGAAATCTCAGTAACACCTTTACTTCCTCAGGAGGCTAAAGAGATTTGACACATCCCTGTATAATCTTGCCAGTTTTTGTCAGTACACCGTAGGAAGAATTCTGTATGGATGCACAATTGCTTGGTATAGCAACTACTCCGCACGTTACAACTAGAAACTGCAGAGTGTTGTAGACACAACTCAGCACATTACGGGAACTAGTCTTTTCCCCCTTCTATGGAGTCTGTCTACACTTATTGCTGCTTCAGTAAAACGACCAGCATAATTAAAGACCTCACCCACCCCTGGCATTCCGTTTTCTCCCTTCTCCCATAAGGCAGAAAATACGAAGGCCTTAAAGTGTTTACCATCAGCTTCTATTATCAAACTCTTGAATGATAAGATGGACTTCAAAATCTACCTCGCTATGACCTTGCAATTTATTGTTTATCTATACAGCTCTTTTTTCAGTAGCTTTTACATTTAATTTTGCATTATTATTGTTTAACCTTAATCTACCTCAATGCGCTGTATAAGGTTTTTTTTAGAATAGTACAGCACAGTACAGGCCCTTTTGCCCACAATGTTGTGCCGACCCTTAATCCCTACCTCCCATATAACCCCCCACCTTAAATTCCTCCATATACCTGTATGCCTCCATCACTGACTCAGGCAGTGCATTCCACGCACCAACCACTCTCTGAGTAAAAAAACATTCCTCTAATATCCCCCTTGAACTTCCCACCCCTTACTTTAAAGCCATGTCCTCTTGTACTGAGCAGTGGTGCCCTGGGGAAGAGGTGCTGGCTGTCCACTCCATCTATTCCTCTTAATATCTTGTATACCTCTATCATGTCTCCTCTCATCCTCCTTCTCTCCAAAGAGTAAAGCCTTAGCTCCCTTATTCTCTCATCATAACGCATAGTCTCTAAACCAGGCAGCATCCTAGTAAATCTCCTCTGTACCCTTTCCAATGCTTCGACATCCTTCCTATAGTGAGGCGACCAGAACTGGACACAGTACTCCAAGTGTGGCCGAACCAGAGTTTTATAGAGCTGCATCATTACTCCGCGACTCTTAAACTCTGTCCCTTGACTTATGAAAGCTAACACCTCATAAGCTTTCTTAACTACCCTATCCACCTGTGAGGCAACATTCAAGGATCTGTGGACATGTACCCCCAGATCCCTCTGCTCCTCCACACTAGCAAGTAACCTGCCATTTACTTTGTACTCTGCTTTGGAGTTTGTCCTTCCAAAGTGTACCACCTCACACTTCTCCGGGTTGAACTCCATCTCCCACTTCTCAGCCCACTTCTGCATCCTATCCACAAAATAATCTGCAGATGCTGGGGTCAAAGCAATACTCACAACACGCTGGAGGAGCTCAGCAGGTCGGGCAGCAGCCATGGAAAAAATCTGTCGACGTTTCAGGCCGGAACCCTTTGTCCTGACGAAGAGTTCCAGTCCGAAATGTCGACAGATCTTTTCCACGGCTGCTGCCCGACCTGCTGAGCTCCTCCAGCGTGTTGTGAGTATTGCTCTGCATCCTATCAATGTCTCTCTGCATTCTTCGACAATCCTCTACACTATCCACCACAACCTTTGTGTCGTCTGCAAATCGTCTGACTTGTATGAACATTTATGTAAGACAAGCTTTTCACTGTATCTTGGTACATGTGACAACAATAAACCAGTGCCAATTTTAACTCTGGAGTCTGGAGGGTGATTAACGTTGTTCAAGAATGTTAGCAAGAACAGACCAGGGGACTACAGGTTGGGAAGCCTGACTTCAGTTATAGGGTATTTTGAGAGACAAGATCTAACATTGATTGGATAGTCTTTCGAAGAGTTGACTAAAGGGATTGATGAAGGTAGGGCAGTAGATGTTGTCTATCATGACCGTATTCAGGCCTTTAACAAAGTTCTCATGGCAGTCTGAACTGGAAGTTAGGAAGCATGAGATTTGAGGGAGCTATTTATTGCTTATTTATTAGTATTTTTTTTTCTTCTGTCTGCAAGAAAACCAATTTCAGGGTTGTATATAGAGACTTATGCAGTTTGATAATAAATTTATTTGTACTTTCTATACTCTGTACTACTAGTTGCCCTTTTTGTCCTTTTGTTTGGCCTGGCCTGGCATTGCATTGAGGCCCTCTTTGTCAGTTGACCATGGATATTGCATCCCAGCTATCTCTGATATGCAAGCCAGGGCAGTATCATATGGAGAACAAGCTGTTTGCCATGCAGCAGTTGATGAATCCAAAGGGACAGCAGAGACTGATACAATTAGGCACCAGTGGTAATACGATAGTTGCTAGTCAGTGTTGAACTCAACATAAGGCTGCCTTGGGGGAATTCCAGTTCTAGATTTTTCCTCTGGTTTTACTCCTGGACCTTCCTCATGAATGGGTATAATCATGAGGCAGTGGAGATTTTAAATGATTTTTCCTTCTCCTAGATGAGCTGCCAACCATGGCTGACGAGCCCCGCCTGTCCGAATTGCACAACAGGGACATGTATCAGCCTTCAAGACTGCCCCACTTTTAAATATAATATTGGCTGATCTACGCTGACTTCACTGCTTTGTCTCCTTAATATTCCTTTCTCCTTTTTTAAGATGCTCCTTGTAATCTACCACTTAGTGCTTTTTTTCTAATTTATTGTAACCTTTGTGGCTTGTCAAATGTTGCCAATGTTTCTATGGTATTGCTTAGGATGTTTTAGTTTAAAAAGTAGTGTTTTTCAAGAAAATTCTATAGCAAGGATGTATGTACAGTGGTGCTAGAAAGTTTTAGAATTTTTCTCTATTTTTGCATAAATATGACCTAAAATATGATCAGATCTTAACGCAAGTCCTAAAACTAGATAAAAAACCCAACTAAGTAAAATAACACAAAAACATTATACTTGTTCATTTACTTATTGAGGAAAAATGATCCAATATTACATGCATTTGTTGGAAAATACTACATGAACCTCTAAGATTATCAGTTCATTTAAAAGGGGAATTTAAAGTTAGGTGTTTCAATCAGTGGGATGACAATCAGGTGTGAGTGTGGGAGGCCCTGCCCTATTTAAAGAACAAACCTGGGTCCTCACCTCAAAGTCTGATCTTCACCCCACAGGGTTTTTTGGAAGTGTGCCATGCCTCGATCAAAGGAGATTTCCTCAGAAAAGGAAGTTGTGGATGCTTACCAGGCTGGAAAAGGATACAAAACCATTTCTAAAGAGTTGGGGCTCCACCAATCTAGTCAGGAAGATGGGGTTCAAATGGAGGAAATTCAGCACCATTGTTAATCTCCTCAGGAGTGCTCAACCAGCAAAAATCACTCCAAGAGCAAAATGTGTAGTACTCTGGGAGATCACAAACACCCCAGAGTAACATCAAAGGAGCTACAGGCCTTTCCTGAATTGGCTAATGTCAGTGTTCATGAGTCGACCATCAGACAAACACTGAACAACAATGGTGCGCATGGCAGGACTGCAAGGAGAAAGCCACTACTCTCCAAGAAGAGCAAGCTGCCCGTCTAAAGTTTGCTAAAGACCACGTGGATAAGCCAAGAGGTCTATTGGAAGAATGTTCTGTGGATGGATGAATGCAAAATATAACTTTTTGGCTTAAATGAGAAGTGTTATGCTTGTCAAAAAGCAAACACTGCATTTCAACAGAAGAACCTCATCCCAACTGTGAAACATGGTGGTGGCAGTGTCATGGTTTGGGCCTGCTTTGTTGCCTCGAGACCAGGATGGTTTGCCACCATTAATGGAAGTCTGAATACTGAATTGTACCAGCAAATTCTACAGGAAAGTGTCAGGGTATCGGTCTGTGAACTGAAGCTTGAAAAAGTGGGTCATGCAACATGACAACAACACTAAAGACACAAGTCAGTCTATCAAAGAATGGTTAAAGCAGAAGGAATCTCACATATTGGAATGGATGAGTCAAAGTCCTGACCTTAATCCTTTTGAAATATTGAGGAAGGACCTGAAGCAAGCAGTTCATACAAGGAAGCCCACTAACATCTCAGAGTTGAAGCAGTTTTGTAAAGAGGAATGGCCTAAAATTCCTCCGAGCCATTGCGCAGGACTGATCAACAGTTACCGGAAACATTTGTTTGAAGTTATTGCTGTACCGGAGGTGGGGGGTCAAAGGTTCACACATACTTTTTCCAAAATATGCATGTAATATTGGATCACTTTTCTCAACAAATGAAAAAAGTATGGTTTTTTGTGTTATTTAATTGGATTCTCTTTATCTATTTTTAGGACATGAGAAGATCTGAACACATTTTAGGTCATACTTATGCAGAAGTATAGAAAATTCTAAGAGGGTTCACAAATTTTCCAGCTTCACTATCTTCAGACGTGTTTGTGAGACTACTTTGAAAGCTATCTATGGCTAGAATGTCACAGCAAAAGTAGACTTTATTCTTTGAAAACAAAACAAATTTTAATTTACTGAAGTTTTGTGTTTAAAGTATCTTTGAGAGTATAATTTAAATAATGCTTTCATAGTTAAAGTCTGGTAAAGTCTACACAATTAAACTTTCTATAAACTAGTGACAAATGTAAGAAGCTTGCGCATTTGTATCCTGTTCCCAATTTAGTGACCCTCGACCTCCAAGGCTATCTGCTCCTCAACCTCCTCAGTGACTATCAACACTGGTACACCTCAGGGGTGTGTGCTTAGCCCACTGCTCTACTCTCTATATACACATGACTGTGTGGCTAGGTATAGCTCAAATACCATGTATAAATTTGCTGACGATACAACCATTGTTGGTAGAATCTCAGGTAGTGACGAGACGGTGTACTGGAGTGAGATGTGCCAACTAGTGGAATGGTGCCGCAGCAACGTCAGTAAGACGAAAGAGCTGATTGTGAACTTCAGGAAGGAGCACATACCAATCCTCATAGAGGGATCAGAAGTGGAGAGAGTGAGCAGCTTCAAGTTCCTGGACGTCAAGATCTCTGAGAATCTAACCTGGTCCCAACAAGAAATGGGGGAGATCTTAAATGTTTTTTTTGTGTCTGTATTTACTAAGGAAACTGGCATGGAGTCTATAGAAATAAGGCAAACAAGTAGTGAGGTCATGGAACCTATACAGATTGAAGAGGAGGAGATGCTTCTGACAGGGTATTCCCTCGGACCTTGAAAGAGACTAGTGTTGAAATTTCAGGGGCCCTGGCAGATATATTTTAAATGTCGGTATCTACGGGTAAGGTGCCGGGGGATTGGAGGATAGCTCATGTTGTTCCATTGTTTAAAAAGGATCGAAAAGTAATCCGGGAAATTATAGGCTGGTAAGTTTGACGTCAGTAGTAGGTGAATTATTGGAAGGAGTACTAAGAGATAGGATCTGCAAGTATTTAGATAGACAGGGTCTTATTAGGGAGAATCAACATGGCTTTGTGTGTGGTAGGTTATGGTCAACCAATATATTAGAGTTTTTCGAGGAGGTTACCAGGAAAGTGGATGAAGGAAAGGCAGTGGCTGTTGTCTACATGGACTTCAGTAAGGCCTTTGACAAGGTCCCGCATGGGAGGTTGGTTAGCAAGATGCAGTCTCATGGAGAGGTAGTATATTGGATTAGTCATTAGCTCAATGGAAGAAGCCAGAGAGTGGTAGTGGAGGATTGCTTCTCTGAGTGGAGGCCTGTGACTAGTGGCGTGACACAGGGATCAGTGCTGGGTCCATTGTTATTTGTCATCTATATCAATGATCTGAATGATAATGTGGTAAATTGGATCAGCAAATTTGCTGATGATACAAAGATTGGAGGTGTAGTGGACGGTGAGGAAGGTTTTCAAAGCTTGCAGAGGGATTTGGACCAGCTGGAAAAATGGGCTGAAAAATGGCAGATGGAGTTTAATACAGACAAGTGTGAGGTATTGCACGTTGGAAGGACAAACCAAGGTAGAACATACAGGGTTAATGGTAGAGCACTGAGGAGTGCAGTAGAACAGAGGGATCTGGGAATACAGATACAAAATTCCCTAAAAGTAGCATCACAGGTAGATAGGGTCGTAAAGAGAGCTTTTGGTACATGGACCTTTATAAATCAAAGTATTGAATATAAGAGTTGGAATATTATGGTGAGATTGTATAAGGCACTGGTGAGGCTGAATTTGGAGTATTGTGTGCAGTTTTGGTCACCAAATTACGGGAAGGATGTTAATAAGGTTGAAAGAGTGCAGAGAAGGTTTACAAGGATGTTGCTGGGACTTGAGAAACTGAGTTACAAAGAAAGGTTGAATAGGTTAGGACATAATTCCCTGGAGCGTAGAAGAATAAGGGGAGATTTGATAGAGGTATATAAAATTATGATGGGTATGGATAGAGTGAATGCAAGCGGGCTTTTTCCACTGAGGCAAGGGGAGAAAAAAAAGGTCATGGTTTAAGGGTGAAGGGGGAAAAGTTTAAAGGGAACATTAGGGGGTTTCTTCACACCGAGAGTGGTGGGAGTGTGTGGAATGAGCTGCCAGATGAAGTGGTAAATGTGGGCTCACTTTTATCATTTAAGAAAAACTTGGACAGGTACATGGATGAGAGGTGTGTGGAGGGATATGGTCCAGGTGCAGGTCAGTGGGACTAGGCAGAAAAATGGTTTCGCACAGCCAAGAAGGGCCAAAAAGCCTGTTTCTGTGCTGTAATGTTCTATGGTTCTGTATTGATGTAGTCATAAAGAAGGCAAGACAGCAGCTATAGTTAGGAGTTTGAAGAGATTTGGCATGTCAATAAATACACTCAAAAACTTCTATAGTTGTACCGTGGAGAGCATTCTGACAGGGTGCATCACTGTCTGGTATGGAGGGGCTACTGCACAGGACTGAAAGAAGCTGCAGAAATCTAGTCAGCTCCATCTAGCCTACAAAGTTCCCAGAACATCTTTAGGGAGTGGTGTCTCAGAAAGGTAGCGTCCATTTTTAAGATCCTCCAGCACCAAGGGTATGCCCTTTTCTCACTGTTGCCATCAGAAGCCTAAAGGCACACACTCAGCGATTCAGGAACAGCTTCTTCCCCTCTGCCATCCGATTCCTATATGGGCATTGAAGCTTTGGACACTACCTCACTTTTTTAATATACAGTATTTCTGATTTTACGCATTTTTAAAAAATCTATTCAATATACGTAATTGATTTACTTGTTCATTTATTATATTTATTTTATTTTTTTGTCTCTGCTAGATTATGTATTGCCTTGAACTGCTGTTGCAAAGTTAACAAATTTCACGTCACATGCCGGTGATAATAATCCTGATTCTGATTCTATCTGTGTAATATCCCTTTAAGGCTTGGTTATTGAAGCCTTTATCCATACCATTGTTACTTCCTCACTTTCTTTGTTAATCTTAAGAGGCATCTATCTACTACCTGTCAAATAATTAACGTGTTCCTGCATTCTAATTTGCACCATCCTAAGAGAGTATAGCGATGGATGGTTAAGGGAAAAGTAGAACTGAAAATAGGTTTTATTGGCGACCCTGCTGCCAGTGGATTATAAAATATAATCCGGTAAGATAATTGTTTTATGGAAATCTTTCATCCTTACTATTTCTTCCAGAGGTCTACAGCAATGTAGTTCACGTAATTGAGCACTGAAATTCCTTGGGCCATGTTTTGTAATTTTGTCAGGTGGGTTTGGGTGGTGGTAGAAATAAATGAATATAGTCACCTTTTCACCTGCATGACGGCATAGGGAGGAGGTAAGTAGGGAGTGCATGTTTTTGACTGACTGCTTGTCTTTGAATTTGATCCAATTATCTTTTCACTGGTTTTTGTCTTACATAGATTATGGAAGAATCAAATTATTTTGTTTGTAATAAAGGACTAAATGTACTTTTTTGACTTGGAATTGAGTTGGAGACATATCATACAGTGCTATACTCCCTCACTTAGCCTGTTATTGACTTTTAGTTTGTTTTCAAGTAGTTGCTACAAGCCAGTTGTGTTCAAAGACAATAAACTATAGGTAATGACTGCTATAATAATTTGGCTTCTTCTGTCCCTGAACTTGGTCTGAGTTGACACTTTGCTGCCTGTCCTTAACTTGCCACATGCCATTCACAGATCACTCGTATTCAACATTTTGGAGCCTGTGATCCTTTAGTCAGCACTGGAATCTATGTAAGTAGTTCTTAGTTTGAGGAAAGCTGGAGGCAAGATGAGAGGGAGTTTGTGATAGGATGGGATGGTATTCAGAATGGCTTGATGGTGATTGTTATCTGCACATTGGAAAGTTATTAAACAGGCCTGGTAGTTTAATAATGTACTGGGACTCGCTAAGCTTGACACAACATTGTGCTTTTCTTCAGCTGCCTTTGTCTTCATGTCTTTTTTTGGACTCCAGACCACAGAGTCTTTCTCTTCTCGCAAGTGAATTCCTCTTTGGACCTTCTGACCTTGTACCTTCTTTTGATCAAAATTACTCCAAACTGGAGATGGTGCATTGTAAACACAAGCAGATCTGTAGATGCTGGAGATCTTGAGGAACACCTATAAAGTGCCAGAGGAACTCAGCAGGTCAGGCAACATTATGGGAAGGAATAAACAGTCAACCTTTTGGACCTGACCCTTCATCAGGACTTAAGCATGTCCTTGAGTTTGTTTTCTTCTGGTCATTAACTTTTTTCAGTTTTCTGTTATTTCTCTTTGCTACACCCATTAATCTAGCCTTGACTGCAAGGGAGAAGCTAAGGAACATGTTCATAGCCTTTCCCTGATTTTCTGCAGTCAAGGCTTTAGCAAGATTGGAGGTTATGTAATATCTTATGCTGCTCCCTGTGTTTTGTTTTTGTGTTCTCAAATGGTGAAGCTCATTTTCACTTGCCTCCTAGATGGACAGAAATCACACTTTAAATCAGGGCGCAGTTCTTTCTCTACTGGAACGAGGTGGTTCAAGTTTGTTGATGACATTCTCTGTGGCACATTGATAGCTGTTGTTAGTAGAGTCAGACATGTCTACTTTAGTCACAATTACACTATACGTGTTCCCCTGAAATATCCTTTTTTTTTGAGGATTTGGTTGTGTGGCTGGGAATTTGTGACTGAAACTCTTCACTGTCTGATTTTAAGATTTCAATGGGGAAATACCATTGTTACGTACCCCGTAACTGGGTTGCCAAACCAGCAGAAATGGATCACTCAGTTGGAGTCTGGAGTACTAGAACTAAGAAAGTTTTATTAAAGAAACAAGCAACACAGTAATCGAAAGGATAATAAATGCAACAGTTCAGCGATGATAAACACACATGTGCATAGAATTAAGATAACAGCATCAATCAAGCTCTATCGTTGTCTAGGGGTAAATGACCAAATTTAAAGTGACTCAAAGTTCAGTCCAGTTAGTAGTTCAGTTCGCAGTAATCGTTGCCATGGAGATGGACAACGTGGGGGAAGAGAGAGATAGAACAGGAACAACTGATCATTCAGAACGGCTTCACTCACAGACCGGCGAGATTGCTCACAAGCAACTTTTGGGCGGGTCCTTGGTGATGTCACCTGAGGTCACCGACTGTGACCCCTCCTCCAGATGTGGTCGATCCTCTGCAGTGAACCCGGCACCCAGGCAAGGGCGGACACACACCGGGTTCCCGCTGATCGTACCTTTCCACCCTGGTCGTTGTCTGGTACTTCTCACCACTCGTGAGAGGCGCACCGCTTCCAGGGTCTCGTTACCTCAGGTGGCGTGTGTGTCTGTCTTAGCGAACCTGTCCCTTTTTATCCCCCTGCTGGGGTATCGCCTGTCCATCACTTCAAACAGTTCAGGGTTCAAAGGGGGAGCCGCTCCAGACAGCTCTCTCTCTCTCTCCCACGTCCCTTCATTACGCATCTCCAGACGCTGCTCCATTGTTCCTTATCTCTCCTTCCCCTGAGGGCAGGTGGCAGACCAACTGCTGATGCCACTGATGCTAGCCCAGGCCAGCAAACATCTTAATTTTATGTGTATTCTCGTCACACCATTTACTGAGGTTTTGAACTAGGATTGGTCAGGAGTGGTGGCAAGGTTGGCTTGAATAGTGGAATAGAGTCTAAGGCACTTGTAAAGGCTGAATGAAGGTCTTCAATGTTGAATCAGTGGGCATCACTACTTTTCTCCTTGAGTTTGTCCTTATTTTTTGGTTCCCTGTAGGGTGGGTGAATTGGTGTTTGGTCCACAAATAGTTTTGATAGCCCTGAAGTACCTGTGGCTGTCAGAGCTGCTGAGTCTCCTGAGGATTCCATCCACCACCTGATATTATTTGGGAATTCCGTTGATTCTCTGCCTTCAGATTTCTATAAAATGAAAGTAGCCTATTTAGTGTTGCAACACTCCTGAAAATCCTATCAAAATGAAGAAAATTAACATCACCCCTTCCACCTCGGCCTCCTCATTGAAGTTGATATCGATTTGACATCCAGACCATATTGGGGAGTATGTGACTAAACACACAAAAATGGGGAAGACATTACAACAATGTACTGCATATGCTACTATTCTTAACAGTATCTGACTTAACTATCTAAATGGAAAAGCTTAGTTGTTACTGCATCTTCAAATTATCTGATGAACAGAAATTCACTAGTATAACGTACCCCGTGATGAGCTAAAGAACCTGCGGAAATGGAAAACACTTTGGAGTCAGTATTGCTATGAACTAATGGTATTTATTAGTAACTACGCAATACTGATATAAATGCAGATAAATTAAACAGATTAGCAATGATTATATATAAGTAAGTATATCAGTAAGTGTGGAAATGTATGAAAACCAAGCTTCTTCAAGCCTAGGGGTAAACAGATAGTCTTACGATGATGAGTAAAGTTCAGTTCAGTTCGTGGTATTGAGTTGAGTAGTGATGGAGAGAGAGAGAGGGAGAGGTTTGAGTCTTCAGGTGAGCCGACGCCGTCGATCTTTCCGTTGTCTTCCAAAATCCTTTAGAAGTCACTGACTGTGACCACAACAAAAGGGGACCGTTGTTCTGTGGTGGAGCTATCAACGCAGGCGAGGGTTGAACACACAAATAACTCCCCACCGGTCACGTCCTGTTCACATTGCGAGAGCCACTGATCGATTCTCCAAAACCCACTTTTTCTGTGGGCACAACAAAGCTCATTCAGTGTCCAAAACCATGTGTCTGAGGTCTATCATCTGACCTTCTATTTATCTCCCCGTGCTGAATACCAACTGCCTCTCAAACAGCTCCTCCCTTCTCTGTAAGAATTTCCAAGCAGGCAGTGTCCTTATAGAAATGTGAACTCTCTGTCTCTCTCTGTCTCTCTCTGTCTCTCTCTGTCTCTCTCTGTCTCTCTCTGTCTCTCTCTGTCTCTCTCTGTCTCTCTCTGTCTCTCTCTGTCTCTCTCTGTCTCTCTCTGTCTCTCTCTGTCTCTCTCTCAAAAGCACAGATCATAGGGGTAATTCAGGACCCCGTCACACCCCCTTCCTTCAGAAAAAAAAATTTTGACGAAGGCAAAATTTTTGTTTAACTGGAAATTTCAGAGTTTGAAACAATACATATATAATCATCAGATGACAGCAAAACGTGTACAATTTCCAACTTAACATCTGGATAAACAATCAGCTATAATATTGTCTGTACCTTTCACATGTTTGATTGTCAGGTCATATTCTTGCAATATCAGACTCCATTTTAATAACCTATTCCTATCCTTCATCTTAGTTAGAAACACCAACGGATTGTGATCTGTGTAAACCACAAGTGGTCTCTGGGCAGGACAAATATAGACTTCAAAATGTTGTAAAGCCAGAATAAGTGCTAGCAATTCCTTTTCAACAGTGGAGTAATTTTTCTGGTGCACATTAAATTTCTTAAAAGGCTACTGGGTGTTCAATGTCATCCACTCCCTTCTGTAGCAGTACTGCCCCAGCAGCTTTGTCACTAGCGTCTGTTGCTATAGAAAATGGCTTGGAAAAATCAAGTGCCTTGAGCACAGATAATAACTCAGGATGGTTTTCAGACGTTCAAATGCCTCCTGGCAAAGATCACTCCATACAAATCTCTCACTCTTCCCTAGAAGTTTTGTTAGGGGTGTGACGAGAATACACATAAAATTAAGATATTTGCTGGCCTGGGTTAGCATCAGTGACATCAGCAAGTGGTCTGCCACCTGCCCTCAGGGGAAGGAGAGATAAGGAACAATGGAGCAGCGTCTGGAGATGTGTAATGAAGGAACGGGGGAGAGAGAGCTGTCTGGAGCGGCTCCCCCTTTGAACCCTGAACTGTTTGAAGTGGTGGACAGGCGATGCCCCAGCAGGGGAATAAAAAGGGACAGGTTCGCTAAGGCAGGACACACGCCACCCGAGGTAACGAGACCCTGGAAGCGGTACGCCTCTCACGAGTCCGTGGGAAGTACCAGACAACGGCCAGGGTGGAAAGGTACGATCAGCGGGAACCCGGTGTGTGTCCGCCCTTGCCTGGGTGCCGGGTTCACTGCAGAGGATCGACCGCATCTGGAGGAGGGGTCACAGTCGGTGACCTCAGGTGACATCACCAAGGACCCGCCCAAAAGTTGCTTGTGAGCCATATCGCCGGTCTGTGAGTGAAGCCGTGTCTGAATGATCAGTTGTTCCTGTTCCCTCCCTCTCTCCCCCCACGTTGTCCATCGCCATGGCAACGATTACTGCGAACTGAACTACTAAACTGGACTGAACTTTGAGTCACTTTGAAATTTGGTCATTTACCCCTAGACAACGATAGAGCTTGATTGATGCTGTTATCTTAATTCTGTGCACGTGTGGTTATCATTGCTGAACTATTGCATTTATTATCCTTTCGATTATGGTGTTGCTTGTTTCTTTAATAAAACTTTCTTAGTTCTAGTAATCCAGACTCCAACTGAGTGATCCATTTCTGCTGGTTTGGCAACCCAGTTACGGGGTACGTAACATAAGTGGGGTTCTCGTCCGTGATTTTGAACGCTAAATTTGGGACGGAGTAAATTGATTGGGTTAAAATTCCCGAAAGAAAGAAAAGACAAACAGCAGAAATGGAGGCTGAGGAATTTATAAAGGCGCCGACCTTGGAGGCATTAGAGGATGCCAGGAAATCGGAATTGATAGCTGTGGCCAAACGGTTGAATCTTGCTAAGGTGAAGTCGACATGAGGAGAGAGGAGATACACAGAGCTATTGTAGAGCACTATGTATCCAAAGGTGTGTTTCCCCAAGGTGAGCTGGGGGTGGTGTCTATTGAAAAACCTGCTGGAGACGCGGTACAGGTACAGCTTGAAAAACTGAGACTCGAGCACGAGTTCCGGGTACGGCAGTTAGAACACGAAGAGAAGCAGTCAGAAAGGCGGGAGAAAGAGAAAGAGATGGAAAGGAAAGAGAGAGAGAGACAGTTGGAGAGAGAAGAGAAAGAGAGGGACAGACAGTTGGAGAGAGAGGACAAACAGAGGGAAAGGGAATTTGAGCTAGAGAAGTTAAAGATAAGGGCCGAGCAGGGGCTTGTGCCGAACCAAGGTGGAGGGTTCCGGGCGACCCAGGAGGTTAGGCTGGTTCCCCCATTTGACGATACCGACGTGGATCAGTACTTTCTCCACTTCGAAAAAGTGGCTATAAGTCAGGACTGGCCAAGGGATAAGTGGGTTGTTTTACTTCAGTGTGTACTGAAAGGGAAGGCCCAAGAAGCTTACTTAGCTTTGTCCGCGGAAGATGCCCAGAGGTATGAGGTGGTGAAAGAGGCCATCCTCAGGATTTACGAGTTGGTCCCGGAGGCATACCGGCAGAGGTTCCGGAATGCGAGGAAGCGGTGGGACCGCACGTATTTGGAGTTTGCCCGTGAGATGCAGACATATTGTGAGCGTTGGTGCGCCTCAAAGGGGGTAGAGGGGGATTATGACAGACTGCTACAACTGATCCTGATTGAGCAGTTTAAAGGTTGTGTCCCTGAGGGTATGAGACCCTACCTCGATGAGAAAGAGGCAGCCACATTAGCCGCAACTGCTAAGTTAGCGGATGAGTATGCGTTGACGCATAAAATGAAGTTTGCCCCGAGTAAAGGCTACCAGAAGGTTAGTCAGGACGGCGGGGAGAGTCCGCCGGAAAAGTCAGAAAGTAAGCCGGGGACTAGTGAAAAGGATAAGGTAGACCGGGAGCAGTCTGGTAGGAAGTCTCCTGGGGTCGTCTGTTATAATTGTGGGAAAGTCGGACACTTTGCGTCCAGGTGCTTTGCCCCAAGGAAGGAGACGGGGAAAGGAAAAACGGAAATTTTGAATGGCTGTATCGAGCTGTTAAGCGAACCGCTAGGACAGGACAGGTCTGAAAAAGTCCAGGAAGGGCACGAGAGGTTTATCTCGGCCGGATTGGTGTCAGTGAAGGAGAGGTTAAAACCAGTTCCAGTGCGGATCTGGAGAGACACGGGAGCGTGTCAGTCACTAATACTGAAGAGTGTATTAGAGTTTAGCTCAGAGACCCAGACTGGGGAGGTAGAGGTCAAAGGTGTTGGGGAAGGGACAGAGTCAGTCCCTTTGCACCAGATACACTTACGGAGCAACCTGGTCTCTGGACTAGTCACGATTGGGGTGAGGTCCGAATTACCGATGAAAGACGTGGAAGTCTTGCTCGGTAATGACATCGCCGGAGGAATCGTGTTCCCAGTCGTGAGATTGACAGGTCAGCCTGCCAGCATTGAGGCCCCGCCCATGGACTCACAGGTTCATCACGGGCCCGCGATAGTGAATTTAGCTGAAACGTTTCTGCCAACCTTGTATGAGATGGGGTGTAGTGAGACAAGAGGTAGTGAGGGAGCTGGGACGGACGTAGCAGTAGCCAGGAAAGAATTTGTGCAGACGCAGGAGCGAGACGAGGGGCTGATGGTTTTGGCAGAGATCGCTGTCTCTGACACAGCCTTGACAAGGGAACTAGTAGGCTATTGTGCGGAGGAGGAAGTGCTAAAAGGGAAATCAAGTACAGTATCCGCAGATGAGGAGTGGGGGGTGGTGCAAAAGAGTTATGGGGATGAGGTTTTTAACATGGCCCACGAGGTACCCCCCGGTGGACATTTTGCGGTGCTGGAGGAAACAGTTGGTGGAATCATGAAAGAGATTTACCGGCTGCCCAGGGGGAAGAATGTTATTGATTATGACCGACGCGAACTGAGACGGTCACCGGCTTTTGATATGCTAACAAACCTAGTCGGTGTTAGCGTGGAAATCAATGAAGCTAGGGGCCCCCTGATAAGAGGAAAAAACCATTTTGAAAAGATTAGGATGGGATCGGTCAGATGGGAGAAGGCTATTGTTTTGGCCAGGTCTACTGATAAGGTCTCTCCCTTAATCCCCGAACAAAGCGAATCTTTAGAAGAAGTAATTAAACGACTCGCACCCGTGTGTTTGATTGTCCCGAGGAAATGCAAAGAACTGGGACGTTGGGTGATGTCTGTTACAATAGGGCGGCCTAGTAAAGAACACTCATATATAATGAGTAATTCAGTGACTAAAGGGCTGATGAACACAGAGGTGTGTATTGGCAATTTAATACGGCTGTCTGAAGCCAGCTTGATAGTGAACATTGAAAAAAATGAATTTGGCCACACGAGGGTCACTTACCTGGGAATTGTGGTGACACAGGGGCAGCTGGCAGCGATGCAAGCTACAGTGCAGGCTATCGCTGACCTCCCAACCCCGACAGACAAGAGGGCCCTCAGAAGGCTCTTGGAGATGGTGGGGTACTGCAGGAAGTTTTGCAATAACTCTGCGGTCAATACCCGTCCCCCTCCTACTAAGCCCTTGCGAGAGAAAACTGAGTCGGAATGGGACAACCCTTGTTATTGTGGTCCGGGACTAAACCAAATGAGAGGTTACATTGGTCGCAATTCATCAGTGTTTTTGGCCATTATGAAGTTTGCTGAGTTGGAGCCTGGTCTAATGGATTATTAATAACACGTGTAAAAGGAACAGAAAATGTGATGACTGTCTGTCAAGGTGTTGACAGCTTCAAACTCGCTGTGTTAGCCAAATAGCTGATAAAGATGTATATTTGTGCGTGTATCAAATAATGTATTCATGTTTGTAATTTTTACCTCCTGGTAAAGATCCTTAAAGGGGGGGAAGTGTGACAAGAATACACATAAAATTAAGATGTTTGCTGGCCTGGGTTAGCATCAGTGACATCAGCAAGTGGTCTGCCACCTGCCCTCAGGAGAAGGAGAGATAAGGAACAATGGAGCAGCGTCTGGAGATGCGTAATGAAGGGACGTGGGAGAGAGAGAGAGCTGTCTGGAGCGGCTCCCCCTTTGAACTCTGAACTGTTTGAAGTGGTGGACAGGCGATGCCCCAGCAGGGGGATAAAAAGGGACAGGTTCGCTAAGGCAGGACACACGCCACCCGAGGTAACGAGACCCTGGAAGCGGTACGCCTCTCACGAGTCCGTGGGAAGTATCAGACAACGGCCAGGGTGGAAAGGTACGATCAGCGGGAACCCGGTGTGTATCCGCCCTTGCCTGGGTGCCGGGTTCACTGCAGAGGATCGACCGCATCTGGAGGAGGGGTCACAGTCGGTGACCTCAGGTGACATCACCAAGGACCCGCCCAAAAGTTGCTTGTGAGCCATATCGCTGGTCTGTGAGTGAAGCCGTGTCTGAATGATCAGTTGTTCCTGTTCCCTCCCTCTCTCCCCCCATGTTGTCCATCGCCATGGTAACGATTACTGCGAATCTGAGCTACTAAACTGGACTGAACTTTGAGTCACTTTGAAATTTGGTCATTTACCCCTAGACAACGATAGAGCTTGATTGATGCTGTTATCTTAATTCTGTGCACATGTGTGGTTATCATTGCTGAACTGTTGCATTTATTATCCTTTCGATTACTGTGTTGCTTGTTTCTTTAATAAAACTTTCTTAGTTCTAGTAATCCAGACTCCAACTGAGTGATCCATTTCTGCTGGTTTGGCAACCCAGTTACGGGGTACGTAACAGGGGGAAGAGCGATGTCTGCAAAGTTCTTACAAAACTTACGATAATACCCAACCATTCCCAAAAATCTTCTTAAAGCTTTCTTGCAAGTCGGAATAGGAACTTCAGTAATAGCATGACCCTTGGTCTGTACAGGAGCCAGTTGGCCTTGGCCTTGGCCTACTACATAGCCCAGATATGTAACTGTGGCACGGCCAAACTCACTTTTAGCGAGGTTCACAGTAAGATTGGCCTTGGAAAGTCTGTCAAACAGTTTTTCTACCGCTGCAGTATGCTCTTCCCATGTGTCATTCCAGACCACTAAATCATCAATATAAGCCCCTGTGTTTCTAAACCTCTAATCACAGAATTGATCATTCTTTGGAATGTCCCTGGAGCATTTTTCATCCCGAAGGGTAAAACATTGTACTCGTACAGTCCAGATGGTGTCACAAATGCTGATATCTCTTTCGCCCTCTCTGTCAAAGGAACAGAGCAATATCCTTTTGACAAGTCAATCTTTGTAAGGTATTTAGCCTTTCATACTCTATCAATACAGTCATCCACTCTCGGGATAGGATAAGCATCTGTCTTGGTTATTGCATTGATTTTCCTGTAGTCAGTACAAAATCTCATGCTACTGTCCGGCTTGGGGATAAGGACGCAGGGCAACGCCCAGTCTGAAGTAGAGGTCCTAATGATACTGGCTGTCAGCATGTAACTAATTTCTTTTTCAACCATTTTGCTTTTCTCTAAGTTCATTCTGTAAGAATGCTGTTTAATGAGCTGGATTTAATTTATAATGATGTCATGCACTGCACCGGTGCACCATCTTGGAATGTCAGGAAATAAATCCTTATGCTTGCTAATTAGTTCTTTCAATTGCTCTCTCTCTGCAGGTTCTAGATGACAGACTTTATCAGTAAGGTCTTTCAAAATAGTGGAATTATCAAGTCTTGTTGATAGAATATTCAGTTTGGTAAAATGATCTTTTACCTCATTATCAAATTCCTCAGCCCCATTTGTTTTCATAGCAGTACTTGTTGGTACCGTCTCAGGGTCATAATAAGGCTTCAGCATATTTACGTGTACTAATTGGGTTGCCTTCCTTCTATCGGGAGTTTCGATAACATAATTCAAAGAATCAATTTTCTTAATTATGTGGTATTGTCCATGGAATTGTGCTTGGAGGTGGTTGGTCACAAGGGGGAACAGCACCAGCACTTTATTTCCAACCTCAAACACCTGCTCCCTCGCTTTCTTTATCAAACCAATGTTTCATTTTAATTTGGGAGTTTTGCAGATTCTTCTTGGCAAGGTCGCAAGCTTTGTTATGCCTTTTGCGAAATTTAAAAACATAATCTAACATGCTGACACATACTTTTGGGTTAGACCATTGCGCCTTGAGCAAAGTCAGAGGTCCTTTGGGCCTATGGCCGAAAATGAGCTCAAACTGGCTGAACCCCAGGGACTCTTGAATGGTGTCTCTCACGGCAAAAAATTATAAGTGTATCCCTTCATCCCAGTCCCTGTTATTCTCATAACAGTAGGTTTTAATCATGGTCTTTAAAGTGGAATGAAACCGCTCCAAAGCCCCTTGAGACTCTGGGTGGTAGGCAGAGGACACAATTTGTTTAGCCCCCAGCTCAGAAACTATTTGCTGGAATGTTCTTGAAGTAAAGTTACTACCCTGGTGAGATTGAATTTCTTTAGGTAAACCTACCAGTGCGAAAAACTTGCTGAGTGCCGTTACCACAGTCTTGGCCTGGATGTTTCTGAGAGGCACGGCTTCAGGGAACCTAGATGCAGCACACATAATTGTTGACAAATACTGATGACCAGCTGTAGTCTTTGGCAACGGGCCTACACAATCCACTATGACCCTAGAAAAAGGTTCACCAAAAGCAGGTATCGGCCGAAGTGCCTTTGGGATGGCCTGGTTAGGTTTTTGCACCACCTGGCACGTATGACACCCTCTGCGGTAATTGACAATATACTTCCTCAAGTTAGGCCAATAAAATTCCCTCATAATCCTGTGCACTGTCTTCCTTACTCCAAAGTATCCCCCTTAAGGCATCTTGTGGGCCAGGTTTAAAATTTCAGCCCTGTAAACCTTTGGAACCACCACCTGATGCACAATAGCCCAATCCTCACTTGCAGGCACAGTGGCTGGTCTCCATTTCCTCATCAACACCCCATCTTTAAGGTAATATCCAGCTCAGAGAGAGCTGTCTCTTTCAAAGCCACAATTTCAGGATCTTTATTCTGTGCCTCTATAAATTCCTTCCTCGATAAGGACAAATCTTTCCCTTCCTCCTTGCTCTCCTCAGCCTTACTACCCTCTAAGTCCTGTTGGTATAGGGACGGTAGGATAGTCTTGGATAAATCAACATTAGCATCAACAGCCTTTCTGGACATGCTTCGGGGTCACTGCGCATGCGGGATACACATCAGCATCTATGGGCGGATCCTCAGCAGCAGCAGGCTTACTTGTGAGCCGAACTGCTGGGTAAACATCTTCACCTGCAAGGTCATTACCGAGCTAGACACCAACATTGTCTATCGGTAGTTCAGAGCGTACCCCTATTGTGACTGGTCATTTCAAAATTATCTTATGCAAAGGCACAGCCTCATTTCCCTTTCCAACGCCTTTGATAATATTTACTTCATCAGTCTCCGTCTCAGCACCAAATTCCAAAACACTCTTTAATATCAGTGACTGCAAAGCTCTAGTATCTCTCCAGATTCTCACTGGAACTGGGGTTGACCCCTCCTTCACAGACACAAACCCATTTGGAACAAATCTCTCGAGTCCCTCTTGAACTCGGTCAGACCCCTCTTTCTTCAGCGGTGTTTTAACCGTCTGAACGCAGGCATTTGGGGTTTTTTCTTTCTCTTTTCCTCTTGCCCTTTTCATAGTAAAACAATTGGACGCCACATGACTAGGTTTCCCACAAAAGTAACACTTGAAACTGGGAAATTTTCCCCCCGACTGCTTTCCTTCTTCCTTGCTTTTGTCACTAGTCCCTGGCTTACTTTCTGGTTTAGCTGGTGGATTATCTCTATTACCCTTTTGAGAACTCCTATTCAGAACAAACCTGACCTTATGAGTCAAGGCATACGCATCTGCTAATCTAGCAAATGCTGACAGTGTCGCTGCCTTTCTCATCTAAATGTGTCCTTATACCATCAGGAACGCAACCTTTAAACCATTCAATCAATATCAACTCCTTCAGGTTGTCAATATCTTCACTTGCCCCTTTCGAGGTACACCAGCGATCAAAGTACTTCTGCATCTCACAGGCAAACTCTAAGTACGTGCGGTCCCAAGGCTTCCTCAAATTTCAGAACCTTTGTCTGTATGCCTCCGGGACCATCTTGTAAACTTTAAGTACAGCACCTTTCACTACATCATAATTATTTGTGTCTGCAACAGACAACGCCGAATACACTCGTTGGGCCTTTCCCTTAATCACACTTTGTAACAGAACAGCCCACTGATCTTTTGGCCAGCTCTGATTTATGGCCCCTTTTTCAAAATGTAGGAAATTCCTATCGACTTCTGTTTCCTCAAATGGAGGTACCAACTTAATTTCTTGACTAATATTAAACTGTACCGCCAGCTCCCTACTACGGCTTGGCACTGGAACCCCTTGCCGCACCAACCCCATCTCAAACTCTCTCCGTTTGTCTGCCTCTCCTCTCCGTCTGTCTGCCTCTCCTCTCCGTCTGTCTGCCTCTCCTCTCCGTCTGTCTGCCTCTCCTCTCCGTCTGTCTGCCTCTCCTCTCCGTCTGTCTGCCTCTCCTCTCCGTCTGTCTGCCTCTCCTCTCCGTCTGTCTGCCTCTCCTCTCCGTCTGTTTGCCTCTTCTCTCTGTTTGTCTGCCTCTTCTCTCTGTTTGTCTGCCTCTTCTCTCTGTTTGTCTGCCTCTCTAGCCTCAAGAACCCTCTGCTTTTCTGCTTCATCAGCCTCAAGCTGTTTTAATTTCAATTTCAATTGCAACTGAACCTCAGTCTCAGTAAGTGCTTTACCTTCAACGAATAACTCTTGCACCTCCTCAGCAAACATTCCCTTAGTTATCTAATGCTGGGCTATTACCGCCTGTATCTGAGCTTTCCTCATTTTAGTGGTCACCTTTAGTCTTAACTTTTGAGCAATTGCCAACAGCACATCTTTTAGCATCATCCAACGCCTCAGAGGTTGGTTCTGCCATAAACTTACTAACCTCAAACTCCACTTCTGCTGACATTCCTCGCAAGCAAATCAAAAGGGATTTTTCCCCAATCAATTCAAACAGGCACCCCCCAACCAATTTGTTCATATCCCAGACAAGCCCCCAATTTTGTCATGTACCCCGTGACGGGTTAAAGAACCAGCAGAAATGGAAAACACCTTGGAGTCCAGTATTGCTATTAACTAACGGTATTTATTAGTAACTACACAATACAGTAATATAAATGCAGATAAATCAAACAGATTAGCAATGATTATATATAAGTAAGTATATCAGTAAGTGTGGAAATATATGAAAACCAAGCTTCAAGTCTAGGGGTAAACAGATAGTCTTACGATGATGAGTAAAGTTCAGTTCATGGTATTGAGTTGAGTAGTGATGGGGGGAGAGAGAGAGGGAGAGATTTGAGTCTTCAGGTGAGCTGAAGCCGTCGATCTTCCCGTTGTCCTCTGAAATCCTTTGGAAGTCACCAACTGTGACCACAACAAAAGGGGACCGTTGTTCTGTGGTGGAGCTATCAACGCAGGCGAGGGTTGGACACACACATACCTCCCCACCGGTCATGCCCTGTTCACTCTGTGAGAGCCACTGATTTCCTCCAAAACCCATTCTTTCTGTGGGCACAACAAAGCTTATTCAGAGTCCAAAACAATGTGTCTGAGGTCTATCATCTGACCTTCTATTTATCTCCCCGTGCTGAATATCAACTGCCACTCAAACAGCTCCTCCCTTCTCTGTCTGTAAGAATTTCCAAGCAGGCAGCGTCCTTGTAGAAATGTGAACATACTGTGAGCAGCCTTCGCCTCTCTCTCTTAAAAACAAGGTGTTGGTGTTAAATAACTCACGCTCTCTCTCTCTGTTTTCAAAAGCACAGTTCATAGGGGTAATCGAGCACAGTTCATAGGGGTAATTCAGGACCCCATCACACTAGTTATAAATTCCTGGTGGCCAACCATTTTAATTCAAATTTCCATTCCCAGTCCGACATGTTGGTGTATATCCTCCTCTCCTGTCACGATGAGGAGCAACACCTCATATTCCATTTAAAAAAAAAACCTCCAGCCTGATGGTATGAACATTGATTTCTCCAACTTCTGCTAAGTTCTCCCCCACCCCCCCACATCATCTTCAGTTCCCCACACTAGACCCCCTTACCACCTCTTCTTCTCACCTGCCTATCCTCTTCTGCTTCCACATTCTTGAACTCTTTCTCCATTTCTAGAGACTAAATATTTGACATCGTTTATAAGCCTATCGGTTCCCATGGGTACCTTGACTATACCTCTTCCCACCCTATCTCCTACAAAAATGCTACACCCTTATTTCAGTTTCTTTGTCTCTGCTGCATCTGTTCCCAGAATGACGCTTTCCTTTCCAAGACATCAGAGATTCCCTCCTTCAAAGCAAAGGGTTTCTATTGTTATATCTTTGATGTTGCCCACACCCCATCTCCTCTATTTCTCATAGATTTGCTCACCCAATCTTCCTGCAGCATCAACAGGATCCTACCACCAAACGCATCTTTACCTTCCCCCTCACCCTCCACCTTCTGCAGGGATTGCTTCATCAGTGACTCCTTTGTCTTTTCATCCTTCTCCACTCATCTCCCTCTTGGCATTTACCAGGTGAGGCAACACTTCATATGTGAATCTGTTGGAGTGCGTTTGTACTGTATTTGATGCTCCCAATGTGGCCTCCTCTACATTGGTGAGACATAGATGGACCGACCACATTGTCGAGCACCTCAGCTCCATCTGCAAAAAGTGGGATTTCCCAGTGGTCAATTTTTTTTTTTTATCTTGGAGTAGAAGAGCAACATCTCATTCTTTCTAGGTAGCCTTCAACCTGATAGCATTGACATTGATTTCTCCTGGTAATTTTTTTCCCCGCTCCCTTCCCTCTTCTCCACTATGGCTTCTTATCTCTTCTATTTTCTGGCTTCTTACCGCATCTCCTCACCTGTCTAGCACTTCCCCTTGGTACCCCTCTTTCACTAGTTCATAACAGAAAGCCTTCCCCACCATTGAGAACATCTACATGAGGCATTGTTGCAGGGTAGCAGCATCCATCATCAGGGACTCCCACCACCCAGGTCACACTCTCTTCTTGCTGCTGCCATTAGGAAGCAGATCTAGGAGCTTCAAGACTCCCACCACCTTCAGGAACAGTTATTACCCCTGAACCATTGGCCTCTTGAACCAAAGGGGATAACTTCTCTCCACTTGCCCATCACTGGCAAGTTCTCACAACAATGGACTCACTTCCAAGAACATGTCATCTCATGTTTTTAACATTTGTTGCTTATTTATTTATTATTATTTATTTTTGTCTTTTGCATTCTGGTTGAATGCCTGAGGTGGTGCTGTTTGTAATTTATTTTATTATGGATTTATTGAGTATGCCCACAGGAAAATGAATCTCAGGGTTGTATTTTGATAATTTGGTACTTTGATAATAAATTGATTTTGAACTTTTTCTTCCTTTCTCCTGAGGTCCATTCTCCTATCAGATTTTTTCTTCTCTGGATCTTTTCTTTGCCCACCCACATGGCTTCACTTGTCACCTTCTAGTTTGTCCTCCTTCTCCACTCCCACCTTTTTAACCTGGCATCTTCCCCTTTTTTTTTCCATTTCGGATGAATGGTCTTGGCTGAAAGGTCAGCTCCTCATACATTTCCATAACTGCTGCCTGACCAGCTGAGTACCTTCAGTATTTTGAATGTGTTGCTCTGGATTTCCAACATCTGCAGAATCTCTTGTGTTAGCAAATGAAAGGGCGCTGTTTCAATGATGTGCAAGTTTTCTCATTCTGTGGAATGATGTATGATGCATAAATACTTAAAAGTGGATTTTTTCCCTGAACCAGCTCTGTGTGCAATTGCAAACAGCTCTGGGATTCAATCTTAAGTAATTCAATCTTAAGTCCCGATGAAGGGTCTCGGCACAAAACATTGACTATTTATTCATTTCCATAGATGCTTCCTGACCTGCTGAGTCACCAGTATTTTGTGTGTGCTGTTTTTGGGTTTTGCATTGCATTTACAGAATCTACAGTGTCTTTAGTTTCTGTATTTATAATGTATCTTCTTTGAATCCCTTAGGTGAGTTATTCTGACACTGTTATCCTTGACACTGACTTTAGCAAAAGTTTGGGAAGTACGGAGCTTTTGTTGAATTGATCTATCTACATACAGTGGCATGCAAAAGCTTAGGCACCCCGGTCAAAATTCCTGTTACTGTGAATAGTTGAGTGGAAGATGAACTGATCTTCAAAAGTCATAAAGTTAAAGATGAAACATTCTTTTCAACATTTTAAGCAAGATTAGTATATTATTTTTGTTTTGTGCAATTTTAGAGTGGGGAAAAAAAGGAAAGGAGCACCATGCAAAAGTTTGGGCACTCAAAGAGATTTGAGCTCTCAGATAACTTTTACCAAGGTCTCAGACCTTAATAAGCTTGTTAGGGCTATGGCTTGTTAATAGTCATCATTAGGAAAGGCCAGCTGATGCAAATTTCAAAGCTTTATAAATACCCTGACTTCTCAAACCTTGTCCCAACAATCAGCAGCCATGGGCTCCTCTAAGCAGCTGCCTAGCACTCTGAAAATTAAAATAAATGATATCCACAAAGCAGGAGAAGGCTATAAGAAGATAGCAAAACGTTTTCAGGTAGCCGTTTCCTCAGTTTGTAACGTAATTAAGAACTGGCAGTTAACAGGAACGGTGGAGGTCAAGTTGAGGTCTGGAAGACCAAGAAAACTTTGAGAGAACTGCTGGTAGGATTGCTAGAAAGGCAGATCAAAACCCCCGCTTGACTGCAAAAGACCTTCAGGAAGATTTAGCAGACTCTGGAGTGGTGGTGCACTGTTGTACTGTGCAGCAACACCTGCACAAATATGACCTTCATGGAAGAGTCATCAGAAGAAAACCTTTCCTGTGTCCTCAGCACAAAATTCAGCGTCAGAAGTTTGTAAAGGAACACCCAAACAAGCCTGATGCATTTTGGAAACAAGTCCTGTGGACTGATGAAATTAAAATAGAACTTTTTGGCTGCAATGAGCAAAGGTATGTTTGGAGAAAAAAGGGTGCAGAATTTCATGAAAAGAACACCTCTCCAACTGTTAAGCACAAGGGTGGAACAATCATGCTTTGGGCTTGTGTTGCAGCCAGTAGCACAGGGAAGACTTCACTGGTAGAGGGAAGAATGAATTCAATTAAATACCAGCAAATTCTGGAAGCAAACATCACACCGTCTGTTTTAAAAAAAAGATGAAGATGAAAAGAGGATGGCTTCTACAACAGGATAATGATCCTAAACGCACCTCAAAATCCACAATGGACTATCTCAAGAGGTGCAAGCTGAAGGTTTTGCCATGGCCCTCACAGTCACCCGACCTAAACATCATCGAAAATCTGTGGATAGACCTCAAAAGAGCAGTGCATGCAAGACGGCCCAAGAGTCTCACAGAACTAGAAGCTTTTTGCAAGGAAGAATGGGCGAAAATCCCCCAAACAAGAATTGAAAGACTCTTAGCTGGCTACAGAAAGCATTTACAAGCTGTGATACTTGCCAAAGGGGGTGTTACTAAGTACTGACCATGCAGGGTGCCCAAACTTTTGCTTCAGGCCCTTTTCCTTTTTTGTTATTTTGAAACTGTAAAAGATGGAAATAAAAATGTAATCTTAAAATATTAAAGAAATGTGTCATATTTAACTTCATGCCTTTTGGAAATCAGATCATCTTTTACTCGCTTAGCTATTCACAGTAACAGAAATTTTGACCGGGGTGCCCAAACTTTTGCATGCCACTGTATATCATATGGGACAGGAGTGGAAGTGGCATTAGACCTGCCATGCTTGTGCTTGCTTTTAAAGATTGAAATTAAGACTACTAGTGCCTCAGGGCTCACACTACCAGGTTCAAGAACAGTTACTACCCCTCAACCATCAAGCTCTTGAACAGAAGGGGATAACTACACATTTAAAGACACTTTTATTGTACTACTAATTCATGCTTATTATTTATTGCTATTTATTTAACTCTGCATTCGCACAGTTTGTTGTCCATTGATCTTGTTTACAGTTACTGTTCCATAGATTTGCTAAGTACGCGTGCAGAGAAAGAATCTCAGGGTTGTATGTGGGGACCTGTATGTACTCTGATAATAAATGTTACTTTGTGCTTTGTACTCCATTCCTAATGACAATATCTTGTCCTTGTTATTTTTGAATATGCTTCAATTCTCATAATCCCTCATTTTTCCCCTTGCCAGATATTTATTTGAGATCATTATAACATAAAAATTTTTCCGTTTTTCTGCTGATCACTGATTTTTCTCATCATTTACGATATCAAGTCATGATTTTGAACACCTCTCATCTCTCCTTACAGTTGGTCAGGGAACAGCCCCCTGTATGAATTGCCACCTTTGGTCAGATTTACTTGCATTTTTTTACATAAAGTTGGGATCTTATTCTTTGAAACATTTCTGCCGTTCATCAAGATTATGATTCATCTTCGGATTCAGATTTATTATCACTGTTTTATGGTGTGACATGTGTTGTTTTCTGACAGCATTACAGTGCAAAGTCATTATGATAAATTACAAGCTAAATAGTGCTCAAAAGAATAAGGTAGTGTTAATGGAATAGCACTCTGATGGCAGAGGGGAAGATGCTGTTTCTGAATCGCCTAGTTTCTGAATCAGGTCTACAGGTTCATGTACTTGCCTAATGAAAGTAACAAGAACAGGGTCTCCCTGATAGTATTAATGAGAAGAGTGCACATCCCAGATGATGAGGGTCTTTAATTGAATGCTGTCTTACTGAGGCACCATCTTGTGAAAATGTTCTCAGTGGTAGGGAGGGAAGTGCTTATGATGGAGTTGGCTGAATCTGCAATCCTCGGCAGCTGCTTGTGTTTCTGTGCATAGGAGGCTTCATATCAGGCTGTGATATAACCAGTCAGTGTTCTTCATGATACATCTTATGGAATTTTAAAAAAGTGTTTGGTGACATACCAAATCACCTCAGATTCCTAATGAAGAAGAGCCACTGCGTGCTTTTTTCATGATTGCATCAATGTATTGGACACAGGACAGGTTTTCTGATGATTAATGTATGAAGAGGATTTGGTGGCTCTAGGTGTGTACTTGCTATTTTAGAAGAATGGGGTGGGGGAGGATCTAATTGAAGCCTATTGAATATTAAAAGGCCTAGATAGTGTACATGGAGAGGATGTTTCCATTATTGGAAGAGTCTAGGACTGAACAGAAACACATTAGCCACTTTATTAAGTACAGGAGGCATAGTCTCAGAATAAGGTGTCCCTTTAGAACAGATGTGCAGGAATTTCTTTAGCTAGAGGGTGGTGAGTTTATGCAATCCATTGAGGTTCTTGGTTAGTAAGGGTGACAAAAGTTTTGGAGAAAGCAGGGAAATGTGATTGAGAGGGAAAATAAATCAGTCCTGATATAATAGCAGAGTAGACTCGATGGGTCGAATGACCTAATTTTGCTCCTTTGTCTGATGGTCATGTGTTCATGCTGAGGAATATGAAGCTGCTCACCCTTCAGACCGCTGAACATTTCATGAGAGTATGTCCTCCTGATTTCTGCTTCCTGAAGTCCACAAACAATTTCTTGGTCATGCTGATATTGAGCACGAGGTGTTTGCTGCAACACAACTCAATCAACTAACGTATCTCTCTCATGTAAGTGTCATTGTAGTGTGCGATTTTACCAACAGCAACTGTGTCGTCTCTGAATACATAAATGGTATTTGAGTTGTGCTTAGCTGCAATCATGAGTGGTTGGCTTGGCACGCATTCTTGAGGTGTACCTGTGTTGATTGTTAGTGAGGAGGAATTGTTATCACTAATCTGCACTGACTAAAGTCTCCCAATAAGTAAGCTGAGAATCCCGTTGCAAAGGGAGGTACAGAGCTCAGGTGGTTAATATTGAAGGGACAATGTGTGGCTACGCATAGCTCAAATGCCATGTATAAATTTGCTGATGATACAACCATTGTTGGCAGAATTTCAGATGGTGACGAAAGGGTGTACCAGTTAGTTGAGTGTTGTTTCAGCAACAGCCTTGCACACAATGTCAGGAAGACCAAAGAGCTGATTGTGGACTTCAGAAAGGGTAAGACAAGGGAGTGCAAACCAATCCTCATAGAGGGATCAGAAGTGAAAAGAGTGAGCAGTTTCAAGCTCCTGGGTGTCAATATCTCTGAGGACCTAAGCTGGTCCCAGCAAATTGATGCAGCTATTAAAGAAGGTAAGACAGCGGCTATATTTCATTAGGTGCTTGAGGAGATTTGGTTTGTCGACTAAAACACTCAAACTTCTACAAATGTAATGTGGAGAGCTTTCTGACTGGCTGCATCATCGTGTGGTATGGGGGTGCTACTGCACAAGATCAAACTAAGTTGTTGAAACTTGTAAAATTAGTCAGCTCCATCATGGGTACTAGCCTCTGTAGTACCCAAGACGTCTTCAAGGAGCAGTGTCATAAGAAGGTGGTGTTCATCATTAAGGATCCCCATCACCCAGGACGTGCCCTCTTCTCATTGTTACCATCAGGAAGTAGGTACGGAAGCCTGAAGGCATACACTCAGCAATTCAGGAACAGCTTCTTCCCATCCAATTTCTAAATGGACATTAAACCCCCCAAAAAACGACCTCACTGCTTTATTATTTCTGTTTTTTTTTATACTACTTAATTTAACTATTTAGTGTGTATATATATGTATATGTCTATATACAGTTTTTCTCTGTTTATTTATCAGGTATTTCATTGCACTGCTATGGTAAAGTTAACAAATTTCACGCCATGTGCTGGTGGTACTAAACCTGATTCTGTAATCAATAAACAGCAGTCTGTCAAATATTTTGTTGTGCCGGCTCTCCAATGGAGAGTTGAGAACTAGTCAGATTGTGTTCACTATAGATCTTTTACACTTTAGGGACTCCCTTCCTGTGTTATCCCCATTTTCCTTAATTTCCTTTGTATGCAAGATCCATCCACAGTGGAGTAGTGGTTAGAGTGATGCTAATACAGCTTGGGACATTCCAGAGTTCAATTCTAGCACAGTTTGTAAGGAGTCTCTGTATGTTCTCCCTGTAGACTGTGTGGTTTTCCTTGGGTGTTCCAGTTTTATTTGTGTGTGTATAATGCAATTAGTGATAATAAACCTGACTCTTATTCCTAATTTTAATCTAAATTAGACAAAACATCCAAGTCCAGTAAAAACTTAGTAAGTTTCAATCATATTGCCTTTTATTCTTCTAATCCCTTTAAATATCAACCTGAACCTATTTTTTTAAGACAAAATAGTTTTTTTTTGTTCTATCTCCTCATTCAATTTAACTGTATCTACTGTAAGTTTTTTTATATCATCCATACTCTTAGCTGATTTAGTATTATCAACAACTTGGAAATATGACATTTAGTCCCTTTGGTTGAATTATTGATGCAGATGAATAGCTGGGGCACAAGCATTGATCCCTCTTGTCAACCTGAGAAATATCAGTTCATACTCACTAACTGCTTTCTATTCTGATGGCCATGTCAATATGTCACCCCTAATTCTGCATGCTCTGTGCTGAACAATGCCCTTTGTGAGACCTTGAAAGCTTTCTAAAATGCAAGTAAATACAACCGACTGGTTCCTCCTTTTTTACTTAACTAGTCATACCCTCAGCAGACTCAAAGTTAATTTAACTCAATTTTCCCTTTATGACTCCATGCTGAGCTTTCTCAATCATGTTATTAATTTCAATGTATTACTGCACTAATTTGTACAAATTGTGAAAGCTGCAAGCATTCAGATAGAGCTCCTTATTTTGCCAATTTAACATTTTTCCTTGTTTTCACCCATTTTTTCCTTGACCTTGTTTCTGCTTATTGCCTATTTAATTAACTTCTACATCCAGCTCTGTTTCTCTTTTATGAATTTCCTCGTATTTCCTTTCACTCCGTTATATCCAAGCAGGAATGAAAATTCATGGCCAGAAAATTCTTCTCTATTTGTTTTTCTTTTGATCCATCCTGTGGTGATCCTTTGATTCTTTAGTGCATAACTATTTTTCTAGTCATTTTGCCACTACCTCCTAAATTAAGATTTTCAGGGTCTAACAATACAGTATATCTGTTAGAGGGCATCTGGTCTATCCTCTTATCAGTTAGATGTAATTAGCAGTATAACTTCAATAATTATTAGTTTTAACTTTGTTTTGATCCTGGAAGCTGAAGTATTTAGACCTCAGTTTAGGTTGGTGATCCCATTTTTAACAATCAGTCTAAATTAGAGTTAGAACTATACAGTATGAAAAACAGCCCAACTTGTCCATAAACAACAGGAATTCTGCAGATGCTGGAAATTCAAGCAACACACATCAAAGTTGCTGGTGAACGTAGCAGGCCAAGCAGCATCTGTAGGAAGAGGTGCAGTCGACGTTTCAGGCCGAGACCCTTCGTCAGGACTAACTGAAGGAAGAGTGAGTAAGGGATTTGAAAGTTGGAGGGGGAGGGGGAGATCCAAAATGATAGGAGAAGACAGGAGGGGGAGGGATAGAGCCAAGAGCTGGACAGGTGATAGACAAAAGGGGATACGAGAGGATCGTGGGACAGGAGGTCTGGGAAGAAAGACGGTGGGGGGGGGACCCAGAGGATGGGCAAGAGGTATATTCAGAGGGACAGAGGGAGGAAAAAGGAGAGTGAGAGAAAGAATGTGTGCATAAAAATATGTAACAGATGGGGTACGAGGGGGAGGTGGGGCCTAGCGGAAGTTAGAGAAGTCGATGTTCATGCCATCAGGTTGAAGACTACCCAGACGGAATATAAGGTGTTGTTCCTCCAACCTGAGTGTGGCTTCATCTTTACAGTAGAGGAGGCCGTGGATAGACATGTCAGAATGGGATGTGGAATTAAAATGTGTGGCCACTGGGAGATCCTGCTTTCTCTGCGGACAGAGCGTAGATGTTCAGCAAAGCGGTCTCCCAGTCTGCGTCGGGTCTCGCCAATATATAAAAGGCCACATCGGGAGCACCGGACGCAGTATATCACCCCAGTCGACTCACAGGTGAAGTGTTGCCTCATCTGGAAGGACTGTTTAGGGCCCTGAATGGTGGTAAGGGAGGAAGTGTAAGGGCATGTGTAGCACTTGTTCCGCTTACACGGATAAGTGCCAGGAGGGAGATCAGTGGGGAGGGATGGGGGGGACGAATGGACAAGGGAGCTGTGTAGGGAGCGATCCCTGCAGAATGCAGAGAGGGGGGGGAGGGAAAGATGTGCTTAGTGGTGGGATTCCGTTGGAGGTGGCGGAAGTTACGGAGAATAATATGTTGGACCCGGAGGCTGGTGGGGTGGTAGGTGAGGACCAGGGGAACCCTATTCCTAGTGGGGTGGCGGGAGGATGGAGTGAGAGCAGATGTACGTGAAATGGGGGAGATGCGTTTAAGAGCAGAGTTGATAGTGGAGGAAGGGAAGCCCCTTTCTTTAAAAAAAGGAAGACATCTCCCTCGTCCTAGAATGAAAAGCCTCATCCTGAGAGCAGATGCAGCGGAGACGGAGGAATTGCGAGAAGGGGATGGCGTTTTTGCAAGAGACAGGGTGAGAAGAGGAATAGTCCAGATAGCTGTGAGAGTCAGTAGGCTTATAGTAGACATCAGTGGATAAGCTGTCTCCAGAGACAGAGACAGAAAGATCTAGAAAGGGGTGGGAGGTGTCGGAAATGGACCAGGTAAACTTGAGGGCAGGGTGAAAGTTGGAGGCAAAGTTAATAAAGTCAACAAGTTCTGCATGCGTGCAGGAAGCAGCACCAATGCAGTCATCGATGTAGCGAAGGAAAAGTGGGGGACAGATAATAAAGTCAATGAGTTCTGCATGCAATCAAGTTGCCTGAGCTAGTTCCATTTACCCCCATTTGTCCCATGTTCCTCCAGACCTTTCCTACCCACGTACCTGTCCAAATGACTTTTGGACATTGTAATTGTACCTGCCTCAAGATAGTGGTGGGAAACTACCTGGAGAATACTTGAATGGGTACTTTTGTGCACTTATTATTTTTTTGAAGTTGGAAAATGTATACAACCTATGTGAAAATATCTGCAAGTAGACGTGTAGATATGTTCAAAAAAAGCTAGACGTTTATCGCATATTACTTAACCTGGTGATAAGTTTCAAGTACTATTGTTTTAATTCACAATTGTCTGAAAAACTACTCTCTCTGTACTCTCATCAATGTATGGCTAGGCACAGTCCAAATACCATCTGCTGTATACATTTGCCAATGACATCACTTGTTGGAAGTGTATCAGTTAATGATAAAATGGTGTACAGGAGCGGGATACTGTGTCATAAGAACGACCTTGCACTCAACATCAGCAAGGACAAGGAATTGAATATGGACTTCAGGAATGGGAAGTCAGGAGAAGACACATTTTTGAGGGGTCGTTGGTGGAAAGGCTGAGCAGCTTCAAGTTTCTGGGAGTCAACATCTTGGAGGATCTATCTTGGGCTCAACCAATGCAATCACAAAGACGGCATCCTAGCAACTCTACTACATTAGGAGTTTGAGGAAACCAAGTTTTTACAGATCTGTGCTGGAGAGCATTCTGATTGGTTGCATCACTGCCTGGCATGGAGGTTTCAATGTGCAGGATCACAAGAGGCTGCAGAAAGTTGGAGACTTGGCCAGTTCCATCATGAACACACCTTTCCCATCAGATGACATCTTCAAGAGGCAGTACCTGAAGAATATGGCATGCATCATTAAGGACCCTCGGCATCCAGGACATGTCCTCTTATTATTGCCATCAGGGAGGAGACGGAGAAGCCTGCAGACTCACATGCAGTGTTGTATGAACAGCTTCTTCCTCATGACCATCATATTTCCGAATGGTCCATGAATACTACCTTCTCATTCCTCTTCTGCACTATATTTGTAACTTCCATTGTACTTCTGCTGCAAAACAACAAATTTTACAACTCATGCCAGTGATAATAATTCTGATTTTGGGCTTTTTCAGCAATTTATATTGCCAGTGTTATAATTTGAGAAGACTTGCTGAGAAAACAGAAGTCACTGTAGTTCCCTGAGGTACCCAGCCACAGCATAGGTTACAAAAGCAACTAGTTCAAGTGCACAGAGGAAAATGACGATTACTTAAAAACACATTGTTGAACTTAAAATAAATGTGACCTTTAATTATTCAGAAAATTGTATACCCTTATTTTGGATCCGAGCAGTACTAGGAATTTTTGAACTTGACAATAAAATACTATAGTTTATCATTCATTTGAGCATTGAAAATATTGGAAAATATTTGCTAAGTTTTCATTTTTTTATACATAGGGTGGCTTAAAAAAAACCTATTTTCAGTGGAGGAAAATCTGGTGTAGCTTGCATTCCTATCTGACAGGTCTGCAGTGAAAGCTATTTTTAGATGCTTGTGTGCCATTTTTAGCTTGTAAAATATTCATCTCCGTCAAGATGGCAAGACATCAATTCCTATGAATGTGACGGAAGCAGTGTTTTTTTTTACCTTGGTGAAGTACAGCATTTTGATGAGATGCCAGTTTAACTTGGTGAATGAAACAAGAGCCTTGCAGATCTTGAGCATTAATGCACTGTTTCAATTCGGCGCAACTGCTTACTGTGGCTGTTTTATTGTTGGTGACTTGCCTTCGTGATTATTCTGAGGTTGGCGAGAAAGCAAGCAGTGAGGCATTCTTAATTTTCCAAAACATAAGTGTAAATAATTAATTTTTGAGATTCTTGGATCTATAATTTTAACTTGCCTCTCGTGTATCTAGAGTGGTGTTGTCACTTCATTATGTATCCACTCGTGCCTTGGTTGCGTTATATATGCCAAGGTCTTCAGTGGTTTCTAAATGCAGCACAAAAAGCCTTGTGCCTTGTTCAAAGGGATTAATCACAGTCCTCTATTTATAGAAAGGAGGGGATTGAAATAGCATTTTCTCTTCCGATGTAATAGATCCCCAGGAGAGATGCTCCTGCGGTCCTCACTAGTCAGTCCTTTGCACTTGTGTGAGGTGCAGCTGTCACGATTGCAGTGATATTGGCCATTAATGAAAATGATCTTGCACACAGCCTTTCAGATAAAGGTCACAATTTGGGTGATGTCAAAAATAATTTATTAACTAAAAATATCCCTTTGGTACACAAAGCTTTTAGGTTGTGTATTTATATGAAAATGTTTTGTTTCAGACCTAAGAATATGTTTGTCTAGGTGGTTATAGAGATGAATATTCTATTCATACATAATATTTTTGATAGCGTCTTTGAATTTATGGCTAATCCTTGAAGTTTAAAATAGATTAAGTTGGTGATATGCCAGTCTTCAGTTTATCCTGAATTGGAGAGGGCATTTTATTTTTAATATGGAGAATTATGCTAATTTCAAGTTGTATTTTTAAAAGGCAAGCACTACGTCATGTTCAGAGTTGCCTTTGCAGTAGAGACCTGTTCAGTTCAGGCAATGATTAACTTGTGCTCATTTTGTGTTATGGATGTGGCTGACACTAACAAAAGCTACATTTACTCACTTTTCCACATTTTCTGCAAGATTATCAAGCCAGTGTCCAGCAGCCCTTGACTACAAATCATTGGACTGCTTAGGAAGAAGTTAGTTTCAATATGGTTTAGCTGTAGGGGTGCTTATGGTGGTTAGGCAAGACTAGATAAAGTTGGCCAATTTACTTTTTGCCAAAATTTGGCTACTTCATCTTTTTGTTCAACTACAACCAATTTTTCTTTCTCATTTCTACCCCTTTGGCCCTTCCAAAGCCCTGCAGGGTTCTTTGGAATTAATAATAAATTAACAGAACTACTGAGATTATTTTTACAGCTTGATATTGTTTGTACTGGCAGCCACAATCGGCCTGTGGAGGTTGTTGATGCACCGTATGATTCCTCTTTAGATGACTTACCCTAACTCATACATCTGTTGTTTTACTTAGCCACTCCTTGATGATTGCAGTGTTAGAAAATACTCTGTTTGACAGACTTGGATGATGCTTGAGTGTCACATGTATATGCATATGTTCTTGGTATTTAAATCTGTGCAGATTAGAGAAGTATTGAATTAGGACCTTCTGCGTTTGAATTATTTAACCAGTTGGTTAATGTGTAAAGTTTAATATTAAGTTATACATGCAATATCTGGATTGAAATCTTATTATAGAACAGGATTTGTTAGAACAGGAGACAATTCATCTGATCATGTCCATGGTGACTCTTTTAAAAAGACTGCAATAAGTCCTCCCCTAAACTTCACCCAACATCTGCAAGAAGTTGCTTTCAAAAATAGTTTTGTTACTTCACATGGTATACATGCAGGCATTTACTGAAGCCACTGTGATTTATTTGACTTCATCCAGGAACACTTTCTAGAATTGATTGCAAGGTTTAAAAAGCACACATCATTTTCAGTTTGCAAAAAAAAAAGAGGAAAGCTATTTTATCAATAGTTAAAATCACTATCTTTGATTTTGTATGAGCACCTAAAACCAATTAAATGTGACAAAACATTAACTTGACTGTTTTCTTTTTAAGTTGTTACAGGAGCAACTGATGGAATTGGAAAGGCTTACGCAAGGGAGGTATGTTAGAAAATAAGTTGCTTCTTAGCTCATTTTCATTTGTCATTTTTGCACAGTTGTGGTGGTCAACATCTTTTTAATCAGTTAAGTTTTGTCTTTGTCTAAGGCATTTCATTGCACCGAATGCCTTTTATAGCATTTAGTGTTCAAAAATATTTTGAAAAATGAACTGTGCAAAATGAAAAAAATGATTTTTAATTAAAGTAATTCTAATATACTATTCTTTAAATTTTGTTCTCTATAACCCAGCTTGCCAAGCGTGGCATGAGTATTGTCCTGATCAGCAGAAATGAAGAAAAACTGGATGAAGTGGCAAAGGAAATAAGTAAGTCAATATCTTTAGATGTTTTCTTTGTTCCTGTCATGACTATCTTCCTTGTTGTGATAACAATTCTGATATGCCCAAGTAAGTTTCTGGCGCAAACATAGCATTCCCACAATGTTCAGCAGAGCAACACAAGCAGCAACAGAGAAAAGCCCCTTTCCCAACCTTTCACTCACCCACCCACCCACTTGCACAAGCGGACAGGCCTCCAAACCCAGGACACGCTGCCTCTGGGCTCTGACCTCCAGTTCTTGGCCCTGGAGTGTCGTGCTCACAGATGTTGGGCCTCCAAGATCAGTCCTTAGCCCAGACTTGCAGACGTAGGACCTCCATCCTCTGGAATCGCTGTCTCAAGGCTTATATCCTTGGGCCTTGACCTTCAGATTTGCACAGACCTGTGACCCTCAGTCTCATCAACTTGGCGTTTCACTAACCCTTGTGCTTCCTGCCTGCATGGACTTCCAACCCTGAGACTTGCAAACCTGGAGGAGTCACCAACTCTGGTCACAGTGGCTTGTTGACAATAGTCTTGACCATAGGAGTAATTGGTCTTCATCCTCAGCGGCTGCCATCCTGACCCTCCCCCAGGCATCATTGGTCTTTCACTGTGGAGTGCTTCGATCTGGACTGTGACCACCAGTTCCTGCCTCTGATCTCGAACTCCCCCTCGTCCCAGTATCTATACCCTAACCAGACCCCTAAGTTCTAGCTCTGTCCCCAAAACCATCCCTATTAATCTCAACGGACCTTGTAGCTCAGCACCATCTTGACCGTAAGGGACTGAATATGGAAATGGTCGTGGAGCTTCCTGTGGTTAACTTTTTAATTGGCAGCACTACATAATATTGACCAGATTATTCTATATAAACTAGCTTTGTCTACAATCAAAATCCTGCTATTATTATCCATGTGGGCCTGAATTGTATTTCCACCAGTTCAGAATCTTATTTTTGCATGTTTATTGATGTTCCTGGTAACTCTCCTGAACCCAGAGTTGGTCCTCTGTCTTAATGGTAATGCTTTGCATCATGCTATTCTGGATTGAGTACAGTGCTGTTACCTTAAGCGTTTGCTCAAAATTGCCTTTTGATTTGTTCTGATTCTATCTTATTTGGTTCAGTACCGCACAACTTGAGATGGAGAAAGGTACATTCAGTGCGAGACTGTACATTTCATCAGAAGGTGTTCCCACTTTTGGCCCCAAATGTTTAAGATAGTTTTGCAGGATCCATTCTCTTCTGGCTTGTTTAAGTCATATTTGGGCTGTCTGCTTTCATTTTGTGCTAAATTAAAATATATATGGCAGTTAAGTGTGGCATTTAGACTAGACATTTGCAAAAACGTGTGGATGAACTGTATGGATTCTGCGACAGTGATCCTCATTCCTTTTGGGTTCAGTTGAATTTACGTTTTCTACAGTAGGAAGTAGTCTTGTTTCTAGGGCAACAAACACAACATGCTGGAGGAACTCAGTAGGCCAGTACTGTGGATGGAGGCCCTATGTCTACAAGTCTGTGAGTATGACACTCCAGGGCCAACTCAGTACTATGGAAAAGAGCATAGTCGATGTTTCAAGCTGAGACCCATCATCAGGACTGGTAAGAAGAAAAGTCAGTCTAGGAAAGTAGGGAGGAGGAGAAAGAAGTACAAGGTGGTAGGTGATGGGTGAAACCAGGAGGGGGAGAGGGGAGGAAGAAGTACAAGGTGGTAGGTGATGGGTGAAACCAGGAGGGGGAGAGGGGAGGAAGAAGTACAAGGTGGTAGGTGATGGGTGAAACCAGGAGGGTGAGAGGGGAGGAAGAAGTACAAGGTGGTAGGTGATGGGTGAAACCAGGAGGGGGAGAGGGGAGGAAGAAGTACAAGGTGGTAGGTGATGGGTGAAACCAGGAGGGTGAGAGGGGAGGAAGAAGTACAAGGTGGTAGGTGATGGGTGAAACCAGGAGGGGGAGAGGGGAGGAAGAAGTACAAGGTGGTAGGTGATGGGTGAAACCAAGAGAGGGAGACGGGTGAAATAAAGAGCTGGGAGGTTGATTGGTGAAAGAGATAAAGGGCTGGAGAAGGGGGCAAGACACAATGCTGGAGAAATGCAGCAGGCCAGGCAGCATTTGTGGGAAAGAATACAGATGATGTTTCGGGCCAAGACCCTTCATTAAAAGAGTACGGTTGATGTTTCAGGGGGAGACCTTTCATCAGGATCTGATGAATTATGAGGGGTATAGATAAGGTTAATGCAAGCAGGTTTTTCCCACTGAGGTTGGGTGAAACTGTAGCTAAAGGTCATAGGTTAAGAATGAAAGGTGAAATGTGAGGGGGAACTTCATTCAGAGGATGGTGCAAGTGTTTGATTTCAATATATAAGAGAAGTTTGGGTAAGTACATGGATGGGAAAGTTATGGAGGGTAATGGTCCAGATGTGGCTCAGTGGGACTAGGCAGCATAACAGTTTGGCACAAACGGGTCAAAGGACCTGTTTCTGTGCTGTGGCGCTCATTGATCCAATAAGATATTGTTAAGCTTGTCTCAAATGCAGTACTGTGTGAAATTCTTGGACACTCACACTCACTCTCTGTCTCTGTCTCTCTATATTGGTTGGATTTGGAAGGTGGTTAGGAAACAAAAATGAGAGTATTTAGCTTTGTATTAGCTCAGTTGTATTAAGTGTTATTTGGTAACTGGAAAAATATAATATACAGTACTGTGCAAAAGTCTTAGGCACACATATGTAACTAGGCTGCCCAAGACTTTTATGCGGTACAGGATTTAGAGAAAAGATATAGTCAGGACCAGAGCAAAGGCTCCAATAAAGCAATTTGGATATTGCAGATGACTTAAAGAAACTCTCCACTTATTTGATGTTTACAACTCCAACAGCATTATGAAATAGCTTAATGGTTGATTGTTACCCATCTGCCAAGGTTAACAACTATTCCTTCCATCATTGATAAAATTTACTCAGTTTTTCAAATGGAATTATTTTGGAGGTATCTTTTGAACACAACACCATGACAACCAGTAACATAGCTACCAGCATGCTTATAATGATGTGTCTTTCTTGAATGGGTTTCATTGTTCCTTCCCTATTTGGTTAGAATCCTGAAATTCCTTACCTTCACATCATAGGCAGCCGATGCTTGATAAAATTGTTACTGGAAGGAGAAGTCGATGTTCATGCCATCAGCTTGGAGGTTACCAATTTCTCCTTCCGGTTTAAAAAAAATACTTTTTCCCTCCTCTCCCCTCTTCTTCTGTTCCCCATTCTTGCCCTTACCTCTTCTCACCTGCTGATCACCTCCCCTGGGTCCCCACCTCCTTCCCTTTATCCTATGGTCCATTCTCCCCTCCTGTCAGATTCCTTCCTGTCCAGCACTTCACCTTTCAACCCACCTGGCTTCATCTATCACCTTCTAACTAATCCTCCTTCATCTCTCCCCACCTTTTTTATTCTGGCATCTTCTCCCTTCCTTTCCGTCCTGAAAGAGGGACTCTGCCCGAAACGTCGACTGTTTATTCATTTCGACAAATGCTGCCTGACCTGTTGAGTTCCTCCAGCTTTACGGTGGTTTGGATTTCCAGCATCTGCAGAATTTCTTGTGTTTATAATGTAAATGCAAATGTTTTACTTCTCCATACTATGTGGAAAGTTGAAACTGTTTTACAGACAATGATGAAGATGATAGTCTCATACTGGATGATGTTATGGGCTAATGACCAGTAAGACGACAGTACATTTGATCGCAGTGGCTTCTATGTGGTCAAGCAATGGTTGGTTTTATTGCTTTTTATAAATGTATTTTTTACAATCGCAAGACCCTGCTGGACATTAAGTAGTTAAAGTACTAAAGGTCTACTCTTATCAGTGAGTTGCTCATCGATGGAGAAGCTGAAGGAGCTGCAGTTGGTGCGGATTGTGCTGCTGCTTGTATCAGAGTGTCATTAGAGTTGGTGCGTGAAGGCAGTGTGCAGTCAAACAATGAGTGATCATATCAGTTATTTTTCTTGTGGTCACAGCACCCTGTTGAACATTGTGCTGCATGTCTGATTCACTGATTTATTGGCAGATGATGGGGGAGTTGCATGACCTTGGGGTTGTAGTGAGGACGAGGCGTCAAGCTGCAGTGTCACCTGTTGAAGGCTGTCCAGGAGAGAGGAGTCAGAGTCAGGTACGCACTCCTGGAGGCGATGTGAAAATCAGTGCTGCCTGCCGAGTGTTTGTTTGGCAGAAGACAAACTGCATTGTGTTCGACTGCAGGTGGCTGCAACATTCATGGATTCGGTCTTGGACTTTTTTTTTCCTGTGTGACTGTATTTTACTGATTTCTTATGTGTTTGACCATAAGACAAAGGAGCAGAAGTAGGCCATTCGGCCCATCGAGTCTGCTCCGCCATATTATCATGAGCTGATCCATTTTATCCTATTTAGTCCCACTGCCCCGCCTTCTCACCATAACCTTTGATGCCCTGGCTACTCGGATACCTATCAATCTCTGCCTTAAATACACCCAATGACTTGGCCTCCACTGCTGCCCGTGGCAACAAATTCCATAGATTCACCACCCTCTGACTAAAAAATTTTTTTCGCATTTCTGTTCTGAAAGGGCGCCCTTCAATCCTGAAGTCATGCTCTCTCGTACTAGACTCCCCCATCATGGGAAACAACTTTGCCACATCCACTCTGTCCATGCCTTTTAACATTCGAAATGTTTCTATGAGGTCTCCCCTCATTCTTCTAAACTCCAAGGAATACAGTCCAAGAGCGGACAAACGTTCCTCGTATGTTAACCCTCTCATTCCTGGAATCATTCTATTGAATCTTCTCTGTACCCTCTCCAACGTCAGCACATCCTTTCTTAAATAAGGAGACCAAAACTGCCCACAGTACTCCAAGTGAGGTCTCACCAGCGCCTTATAGAGCCTCAACATCACATCCCTGCTCCTATACTCTATTCCTCTAGAAATGAATGCCAACATTGCATTCGCCTTCTTCACTACCGACTCAACCTGGAGGTTAACTTTAAGGGAATCCTGTACGAGGACTCCCAAGTCCTGTTGCATCTCAGAACTTTGAATTCTTTCCCCATTTAAATAATAGTCTGGCCATTTATTTTTTCTGCCAAAGTGCATAACCATACACTTTCCAACATTGTGCTTCATTTGCCAATTCTCTGTCCATTCTTCCAATCTATCCAAGTCTCTCTGCAGAATCTCCGTTTCCTCAGCACTACCGGCCCCTCCACCTATCTTCATATCGTCAGCAAACTTGGCCACAAAGCCCTCTATTCCATAATCCAAATCGTTGATGTAGAGTGTAAAAAGAAGCGGCCCCAACACTGATCCCTGTGGACCACCACTGGTAACCGCCAGCCAACCAGAATAGGATCCCTTTATTCCCACTCTGTTTCCTAACAATCAGCCAACGCTCTATCCACGTATGTAACTTTCCTGTAATTCCATGGGCTCTTATCTTGTTAAGCAGCCTCATGTGTGGCACCTTGTCAAAGGCCTTCTGAAAATCCAAATATACAACATCCACTGCATCTCCCTTGTCTAGCCTACTGGTAATTTCCTCAAAAAATTGTAATAGGTTTGTCAGGCAGGATTTTCCTTTAAGGAATCCATGCTGAGTTCTGCCCATCTTGTCATATGCCTCCAGGTACTCTGTAACCTCATCCTTGACAATCGACTTCAACAACTTCCCAACCACCGACGTCAAGCTAACAGGTCCATAATTTTCTTTTTGCTTCCTTGCCACCTTCTTAAATAATGGAGTGACATTTGCAATCTTCCAGTCCTCTGGAACCATGCCAGAATCTGTCGACTTTTGAAAGATTATCGCTAATGCCACCACAATCTCCACAGCTACTTCCTTCAGAACACAAGGGTGCATTCCATCTGGTCCAGGAGATTTATCGACCTTTAGCCTATTCAGCTTCCTGAGTACTTTCTCTGTCGTAATTGTGACTGCGCACACTTCTCTTCCCTGCCACCCTTGAGTGTCCGGTATCCTGCTGTCTTCCTCAGTGAAGACTGATGCAAAATACTTGTTCAGTTCCTCTGCCATCTCCTCATCTCCCATTACAATTTCTCCAGTATCATTTTCTATCGGTCCTATATCTACTCTCACCTGTCTTTTACTCTTTATATACTTGAAAAAGCTTTTAGTATCCTCTTCAATATTTGCTAGTTTCCTTTCATAGTTAATCTTTTCTCTCTTAATGACCTTCTTGGTTTCCTTTTGTAAGGTTTTAAAGACTTCCCAATCCTCTGTCTTCCCACTAATTTTTGCTTCCTTGTATGCCCTCTCTTTAGCTTTAACTTTGGCTTTGACTTCTCTTGTCAACCACGGTTGCATCCTTTTTCCACTCGAAAATTTCTTCTTTTTTGGAATATACCTGTCTTGCACATTCCTCATTTCTCGCATAAACTCCAGCCACTGCTGCTCTGCAGTCTTTCCCGCCAGTGTCTCTTTCCAGTCAACTTTGGCCAGTTCCTCTCTCATGCCACTGTAGTTTCCTTTACTCCACTGAAACACCGACACATCAGATTTCGGCTTCTCTTTTTCTAATTTCACAGTGAACTCAATCATGTTATGATCACTGCCTCCTAAGGGTTCCTTCACCTCAATCTCTCCAATCACCTCCGGTTCATTACACAATACCCAATCCAGTACAGCCGATCCCCTAGTGGGCTCAACAACAAGCTGTTCTAAAAAGCCATTTCACAGACATTCTACAAATTCTCTCTCTTGAGATCCAGTGCTGACCTGATTTTTCCAATCTACTCGCATGTTAAAATCCCCCACAATTATCGTAACACTGCCCTTCTGACAAGCCTTTTCTATTTCCAGTTGTAATTTGTAGTCCACATCTCTGCAGCTGTTTGGAGGCCTATAAATAACTGCCATCAGGGTTGTTTTACCCCTGCTATTCCTTAGCTCAACCCATAAAGATTCTGCACCTTCCGATCCTATATCACCTCTTTCTAATGATTTAATATCATTTCTTACCAATAAAGCCACGCCTCCCCCTCTGCCTACCTTCCTATCCTTCTGATACACCGTGTATCCTTGGACGTTCAGCTCCCAGAGACATGCATCCTTTAACCAGGTCTCAGTGATGGCCACAATATCATACCTGCCAATCTGTAGCTGTACAACAAGATCATCCACCTTATTGCTATCTTATATGTCAGGCATGTGCCTTGTGCTATGTGTGACTGTTGGTACTGTGTTGTGCACCTTGGCCCTGGAGTATCACTGTTTTATTTGCCTATTTTTATTGGTATTCTATGTATGGTTGATTGACAATTAAACATGAACTTGTTCAGATTTTTCTATTTACTTGAAAGGTTTATTTTTGCATTTACTATGCAATACTAAATCAAAGTATTCTGTTCTGAAAATCACCTATAGAAGAATATAAAGTGAAAATATGGGGGGAAATCTATTCACTTAAATTGAGTTCAGCTGCTCTTAGTAATGAGAAGAGGGACATGAAAGATAACTTTGAGCTGCATGAGATCTGACTTTCTGGCTTTGGTCATCTTGAATTAAAAGCCATCAGTAAATTAAGTAAAGTCAACTTTATAGTTACAGCCAAATGAGTGGTCAATTTTAAATGAAAGGTTCTTTAAACACTCAAGGGGAGATCATCTGAAATTATATTAATTGCAATTCTGACATTGTGGATATTTTTGTGAGCCAGTAATCAGCTGAAATTGTGAATTATTACCTTATTTTCTGTGCTTTTTAAGTCACTAACTTTGAACATGTTTTTTGGCGAGTATATATTCAGCTTATGTTTCTGAGTTGTCAATTGAATATTATAAATTACAAGATCCAAGATGTTCTCATCTTGTACCAAACATGGTGTAATGTTTAAATTGCCAGTCTTGGCAACATTTAGCAACTATTTCTGCAGTCACTTTATGATGTGATCGTGGAGCTCTGTATAAAAGACCAGCATGATCACCTCCATGGGGGGGGGGTGAAGTCCTGGTTCCTTGGCCAATTAAAATCTTGAGGCTGTATAGCCAAGCACAAGTGGTACAAATTGTTTGATGAACTTGTATGGCATTAGTGTATCTAAAGTTAGATATTAGGATTGACTGTCAACAAGTACGAAGCTGATGTTGTCCTCAGCTGTACAAGCACTAAAAATATGACTTTAATACTTATTCACATCTCGGATGCTGTGATTGTAAGATTAAATTTTTATAAATCACATTTTTTTTAGCATTATGCTGGGTATTTTACGATCTGGCAACCACAGAATCATCAACCAATAATGCCTCTCAACCATTAGTAGTTGTGTTTAACATTTTAAAACAGTTAGAATTGCTATCCATTGGTAAAAAAAAAACTTGGAAGCAAAAATCTAATCACCTGTTCCTCCTTGTACATTGCACTTTTTAAATGTTATATCTGCAATTATTTGCATAGATTTTGCAAGATCCCAGGTATGTATCTTACACTAGCAATTTAATGATTTTCTAGATTTTCTCCATGTTCTTGGAGTTAAAAATATATTTTGCACTTCTTCAAACTGTAAAACATAAATTTGTCTTGACACTACCTAGAGACCCGAATGTTTTCATTGATTCTTGATCTGCCCTACAGGGCATACAGGTTGATCAGTATGTGACATTTAAATTGAAGCTACATCACTTACATGGTTTAGTTGACTGCTGAAGTGCATTTGCTGAGATTATTATATGTTGTGTCCACAGATCTGTAGAGCACTATTTTAAATGATATCAGTGCCATTTGTGGATGTTCAGTTTTTCTTTGGTTTTTAATGGACTGTACTGAGTTATACCTGTTAAGTCCACAGTAAATGAACATTTTATCTATGGACACAAACTTAATGTAATGGTACGGTAAGAAAGGAATTGAGAATTTGTTACACATACACAATGCTGGAGGAACTCAGCAGATTAGTCAACATCTGTGGAAATGAATAAACAGTCGACATTTTGGGTTGAGACCCTTCCTTAGAACTGAATATTGAAGTAAGCTGAATATTGGCGGATCTGAAATTCTACATCAGATCTGGAGACAGCAGTTACATTTCACATTCATCCCAGCCTTATAGGTTATCTTTAAGAGCTGGGAAGTGAGATTCGGCTGAATGAATAGTTCGTCAGATTGCTTCATAGTTTGATTACCTGCTCTAATTGTCATTCTAAGGAAAATTTAACTGTTTTATATTAATCTTTATGATTCCAAGATACTGTTGTAATCTACTAACCATGGTGACCTCAACCATTAGTTGACTTTTTCTAATCCCAAGTTCTGTCCCGTGTATGATTTCAAATCAGAGAGTCAAAACGTCAAACTTTTGAACATCTTTTACAGTAACAAATATCTTTTCTAGTAATACCACACTTAATTTGAAATAATGTAAATTAATCCAATTGTATTACATTGCGTGGAAGAGATGATCTTATTCCAAGCCCGCAGTTAGAGAAATTACAGTGGATTGAATTTTTTGGCACCTTGCACTGACTGCTGCATCCATTGAAATTGTGTTTAATGGGGTGTGGGTCAATATTTGGATCATTAGTGAGAATGATCTCTTCTATGCTGATTACATGCTTAATATTAATCAAGTTAACGTTGGTCCTTTTGTATTTGAAACTTCATAATAGGAGGCACATTCATACCCACATAACAAATTTGACATAATTGTTAATTTGGTTTTGTTTGTCTGCAACAGAGCTGAAATCAATTTGTCACCTTCATCCTATCTGCTGAGGTTTATCTACTGCTGTTTGGGATGATACACTTGGGATTTTGTTGAATAACATGCAGCATTGGCTTTGTTTATTCAAAATATCTGAAGATGTCAGTACATAAGAAATAGAAGCATCTGGCCTGGTCAAGCCTGCTCCGCCATTCAATAAGATCATGGCTGATCTGACCATGGTCTCAGCTCCACCTACCTGCCTTTTCCTCATAATCCTTAATTCCCCTACAGTGCAACATTTTATCCAATCTTGTCTTTAATATATTTACTGAGGTAGCCTCCACTGCTTCATTGGGCAGAGAATTCCACAGATTCACCACTCTCTGGGAAAAGCAGTTCTTCCTCAACTCCGTCCTAAATTTACTCCCCTGAATCTTGAGGCTTTGTCCCCTAGTTCTAGTCTCACCTACCAGTGGAAACAACTTTCCTCCTTCTGTCTTATCTATCCCTTTAATAATTTTATACATTTCTATAAGAGTTTGTCTCATCCTTCTGAATTTCAGTGAGTACAGTCCCAGGTGGGTCAATCTCTCTTCATAGTCTAATCCCCTCATCTCCGGGATCAACCTGGTGAACCGCCTCCAGAACCTTTCTCAGGTAAAGAGAATAGGACTGCACGCAGTACTCCTGATATGGCCTCAGCAGTACCCTATATAGTTGCAGCGTAATCTCCTTGCTCTAAGACTCAATCCCTCTAGCAAAGAAGGCCAACATTCCATTTGCCTTTTTGATAGCCTGCTGCACCTACAAACCAACCTTTTGCAATTTATGCACAAGCACTTCCAAGTCCTTCTGCACAGCAGCATGCTGAAATCTTTTACTATTTAAATAATAATCTGATCTTCCATTTTTCCTTCCGGTGGATGACCTCGCATTTACCAACATTGTACTCCATCTGCCAGACCCATACCCACTCACTTAACCTATCTATATGCAGACTCTCCGTATCCGCACAATTTGCGTTTCCACTCTATTTAGTGTCGTCAGCAAACTTTGATACACTGCACTTGGTCCCCTCTTCCAGGTTGTTAATGTATATCGTGAACAGTTGCGGGCCCAGCACCGACCCCTGCGGCACATCGCTCACCACTGATTACCAACCAGAGAAACCCCAATGTATTCCAACTCTGTTTTCTGTTAGTTAACCAGTCCTCTATCCGTGCTAATACATCACACCCAACTCTTTGCATCGTTATGTTATAGATACTGCTACAAGTCTGCTTTAGATCTTCATTTCTGTATAAGATTGAGGCATTGGCTTCAGGTTTTGTGGTAAGAATGTGCATTCAAGCTGGTTTTAATTAAATGTAACTTTATAGAAAATATTCCTTCATTATACTATTACAGGAGTTTGAGGTCACTCGTCTGAGTGCTACTGGTACCATGTAACCCAGTACTACCTGTCAGGTGGTCGGTGACAAAACCGGCTCTCCCACCAAGCTTGCCTGGTGAAGTGTGTGACTAGACACCCTGCAGGACAGAAAACAAGACCTGTCAAAGGACAGATGAACCCTCTTGTAGGGTCAACAGCCATCTAGCAAACACGTGCCGGGAAGTGCATCCCTTGCATCGAAGCTTGGTCTGGCCATTCACTGCAACAGAACTTCCCCCAGTCATCTTGGACCCCACCATGCTGCTGGATCCGGGAGGGGATGTTGAGAGGGTGGGTCTGGATCTGTGCAACCCCGTACTCATCTAAAATCCATTCACACACACACTGTTCCTTTCTGAGGAGTGGGGTATCCTCACAAACCCCACTAACTGATTGAAAGGCACCATCATCATCCTATGGGATGGATAGCCAGAGAGAGAGAGAGAGAGAGGAGTTTGATCAGTTGGGAGGATTGGAAATGTTTAGATGTTTCCAGGTGAGTAGAATATAGAGTTAAGTTCTTCTGTACCTGACTAGTTTTGCAGTTCTGATCTGTGTTTAGAAACATTAAGGCGTTGCACGAGTTAGTCTATGAATAAACACTGCAACTGAACATAGTTGACTTTTCTGTTTAATAGCCAACAGTTTAATTTATATTGAATTCTGGGTTCCTGCCTGTCTGCTGGCAAGCTTCATGTGGATACTTTACATATTTCCAATTTGTAAGCTGATGTATATTAAGGCAGGAAAATAGTTTCTGTAAGACTATTATTAAATTTCAATACTACTCCCCAGCTAACCTTCACCCATCACTGCCTTGCTGTGTATAGTCGGTGCATCTGTTAATTTCGTTGGAGTAGACTGACAGAGGGTAGATGTAGATTTTTAGAGTTTTTTTAAAATTTGGTTTCTGAATGTTTGGAACATTATATGATAGGTAAATCAATTGTTGTTAGGTGTCAGGCTTTTTTTTCCCCTTTTGTTTGTGGCTGGGGCTTGTTTATTCTTACTTCAATTTTGTTCATTCTTCCAAAGCTGTCTAAAATTGTATTGCAATGCAGTCTGACATGCTACTTCATAGGGCATGACTGAGTGGTCAAGTTGGCTTCTTGCAAATTTATAGTGAAGAAAGTGTATGTATTTCTTTTTTTTTGTAGGACAGATGTGAGCATGGGGAACTTGCTGTTGATTGCACACTTGTTCTCCAGGGAGATGGGAATCGGAGTGATGGGGCAGTTGATTTACAAACCGTAGTGTCTAGTGAGACCTCTAGCAAGGACAGGCTGATGACAGGGCAGAGTTGTAGTCAACAGGATGAGTTGCAAGGTCAAAAGGGGGACAAAATCGAAAAGGGTGATGAGTACAGGACTGATGGTGTTACATTTGAATGCATGCAATATAACGACTAAGATGGATGAATGTGTAGCACAGTTAGAGATCGGCAGGGTTGACAATGTTGGCATCATTGAGTCATGGCTGAAAGAAGCTGATAGCTGGGAGCTTAATGTCCAAGGATACCTGTTGTATCAAAAGGACAGGTGGGTAGGCACAAGGGGTGTGATGGTTCTGTTCACCAAAGTAAATGAAATCACATCCTTAGAAAGAGGTGACGTAAGATTAGAATGTGTAGAACCCTTGTGGGTAGTGCTAAGAAGCTGCAAGGGTAAAAAGACCCTAATAGGAGTTAAATACAGGCCTCCGAACAGTAGTAAGATGTGGTCTACAAATAGCAATGGGAGATGGAAGAGACATGTCAACAAGGCAATGTTACAATAACCATGGGGTATTTCTGTGTGCAGATAGATTGGGGAAATCAGGTAGGTGCTGGATCCTAAAAGGAGGAATTTGTAGAAGGCCTTCAAGCTGGCTTTTTAGAGCAGCTCGTGGTTGAGCCCACTCGGGGATCAGATATTCTGGATTGGAAATGGTATAATAAACAGGAACTGATTAGAAAACTTAAGGTAAAGGAACGCTTGGGGGGAGTCGTCATAATATGATAGAATTCACCCGGCAATTTGAGAGGGAGAAGCTAAAGTCAGATGTAGTAGTATTACAGTGGAGTAAATGGAATGACAGAGGCATGAGAGAAAAACTGGTCAGTATTTATTGGAAGGGGACACCAGCAGGGATGACAACAGAACAGCAATGGCTGGAATTTCTGAGAGCAATTCAGAAGGTGCAGGATAGATGATCCCAAACAAGTAATAGGCAAGATGACACAACCATGGCTGACAAGGGATGTCAAAGCCAACAGAGAGAGCATATAATAGAGCAAAAATTAGTGGGAAGTTTGGGGATTGTGAAGCTTTCCAGAAAAGTTGGGCTATTTTCCAAAATGCAATAAAAACAAAAATCTGTGATATGTTAATTCACGTGAACCTTTATTTAACTGACAGAAGTACAAAGAAAAGATTTTCAATAGTTTTACTGACCAACTTAATTGTATTTTGTAAATATACACAAATTTAGAATTTGATGGCTGCAACACACTCAACAAAATTTGGGACAGAGTTAAAATAAGATTGAAAAGTGCACAGAATATTCAAGTAACACCAGTTTGGAAGATTCCACATTAAGCAGGCTAATTGGTAGCAGGTGAGGTATCATGACTGGGTATAAAAAGAGCGTCCATCAAAGGCTCAGTCTTTGCAAGCAAGGGTAGGTCGTGGCTCACCCCTTTGTACCAAAATTCGTGAGAGAATTGTTAGTCAGTTCAAAAGGAACATTTCTCAACGCGAGATTGCAGAGAATTTAGGTCTTTCAACATCTACAGTACATAATATTGTGAAAAGATTCAGAGAATTCAGAGACATCTCAGTGCATAAGGGGCAAGGTCGGAAACCACTGTTGAATGCGCATGATCTTCGAGCCCTCAGGCGGCACTGCCTAAAACATACACTGCAGAGAGACAGAGCGGTGTAAAATGAGGGTAGAAGCGAAAAGTAGTAAGGTTAAAAGTAAAAGTGGCAGGCTGGCAAATCCAGGGCAAAAATCACAAAGGGCCACTTTTCAACATAATTGTATAAGGGCTAAGAATGTTGTAAAAGCGAACCTGAAGGCTTTGTGTGTCAATGCAAGGAGCATTCATAACAAGGTGGATGAATTAAAAGTGCAGGTTGTTATCCGGGAGGAGGTGGAATCAATATGGGTAGAGCTGCATAACACTAAGGGGCAGAAAACGCTGGTGGGAGTTGTGTACAGGCCACCCAACAGTAGTAGTGAGGTTGGGGATGGTATTAAACAGGAAATTAGAAATGTGTGCAATAAAGGAACAGCAGTTATAATGAGTGACTTCAATCTACATACAGATTGTGTGAACCAAATTGGTAAGGGTGCTGAGGAAGAGGATTTCTTGGAATGTATGCGGGGTGGTTTTTTTGAACCAACTAGAGAGCAGGCTATTCTATTCTGGACTAGTTCCTGAGGATTGGAGGGTGGCTAATGTAACCCCACTTTTTAAAAAAGGAGGGAGAGAGAAATCGGGGAATTATAGACCAGTTAGTCTGACATCGGTGGTGGGGAAAATGCTAGAGTCAGTTATCAAAGATGTGATAACAGCACATTTGGAAAGCGGTGAAATCATCGGACAAAGTCAGCATGGATTTGTGAAAGGAAAATCATGTCTGATGAATCTCATAGAATTTTTTGAGGATGTAACTAGTAGAGTGCATAGGGGAGAACCAGTGGATGTGGTATATTTGGATTTTCAAAAGGCTTTTGACAAGGTTCCACACAGGAGATTAGTGTGCAAACTTAAAGCACACGGTATTGGGGGTAAGATATTGATGTGGATAGAGAATTGGTTGGCAGACAGGAAGCAAAGAGTGGGAGTAAACAAGACCTTTTCAGAATGGCAGGCAGTGACTAGTGCGTACCGCAAGGCTCAGTGCTGGGACCCCTGTTGTTTACAATATATATTAATGACTTCATGAGGGAATTAAATGCAACATCTCCAAGTTTGCGGATGACAGGAAGCTGGGCGGCAGTGTTATCTGTGAGGAGGATGCTAAGAGGATGCAGGGTGACTTGGATAGGTTAGGTGAGTGGGCAAGTTCATGGCAGATGCAATTTAATGTGGATAAATGTGAGGTTATCCACTTTGGTGGCAAAAATAGGAAAGCAGATCATTATCTGAATGGTGGCCGATTAGGAAAAGGGGAGGTGCAACGAGACCTGGGTGTCATTATACACCAGTCATTGAAAGTGGGCATGCAGGTACAGCAGGTGGTGAAAAAGGCGAATGGTATGCTGGCATTCATAGCAAGAGGATTTGAGTACAGGAGCAAGGAGGTACTACTGCAGTTGTGCAAAGCCTTGATGAGATCACATCTGGAGTATTGTGTGAAGTTTTGGTCCCCTAATCTGAGGAAAGACATCCTTGCCATAGAGGGAGTACAAAGAAGGTTCACCAGATTGATTCCTGGGATGGCAGGACTTTCATATGATGAAAGACTGGATTGACTAGGCTTATACTCGTTGGAATTCAGAAGATTGAGGGAGGATCTTATTGAAACATATAAAATCCTAAAGGGATTGGACAGGCTAGATGCAGGAAGATTGTTCCCGATGTTGGGGAAGTCCAGAACGGGGGGGTCACAGTTTGAGGATAAAGGGGAAGCCTTTTAGGACCGAGATGAGGAAAAACTTCTTCACACAGAGAGTGGTGAATCTGTGGAATTCTCTGCCACAGGAAACAGTTGAGGCCAGTTTATTGACTATATCTAAGAGGGAGTTAGATATGGCCCTTGTGGCTAAAGTGATGCGGGGGTATGGGGGGGAAGGCTGGTACAGGGTTCTGAGTTGGATGATCAGCCATGATCATACTGAATGGCGGTGTGGGCTCGAAGGGCCGAATGGCCTACTCCTGCACCTATTTTCTATGTTTCTAAGAAACCGTCATGCTACTGTGACAATTATAGCCGCCTGGACTCGAGTACTTCGGAAAACCATTGTCACTCAACACAGTCCGTTGCTGTATCCAGAAATGCAGCTTGAAACTGTATTACGCAAGGAGGAAGCCATACATCAACTCTATACAGAAACACCAGTGAGTTCTCTGGGCCCGAGCTCATCTCAGATGGACCGAAAGACTGGAACTGTGTACTGTGGTCAGATGAGTCTACATTTCAGCTAGTTTTTGGAAAAAACGGGCGGTGAGTTCTCCGTGCCAAAGGTGAAAATGACCATCCAGATTGTTATCAGCGAAAGATGCAAAGGCCAGCATCTGTGATGGTATGGGGGTGCATCAGTGCCCACGGCATGAGTGAGTTGCATGTATGTGAAGGTACCATTGATTCTGAGGCGTATATTAGGATTTTAGAGAGACATATGTTGCCATCAAGGCGACGTCTCTTCCTGGAACGTCCATGCTTATTTCAGCAGGACAATGCCAGACCACATTCTGCACGGGCTACAACAGCGTGGCTTTGTAGACACAGAGTGCGTGTGCTTGACTGGCTTGCTGCCAGTCCAGATCTATCTCCTATTGAAAATGTATGGTGCATCATGAAGAGGAGAATCAGAGAACGGAGACCACGGACTGTTTAGCAGCTGAAGTCTTATATCAAGCAAGAATGGACAAAATTTCCAATTGGAAATCTACTACAGTTAGTATCCTCAGTTCCAAAACGATTAAAAAGTGTTATTAAAAGGAAAGGTGATGTAACACAATGGTAAACATGCCTCTGTACCAACTTTTGTTGAGTGTGTTGCAGTCATCAAATTCTAAATTTGAGTATGTTTACAAAATGCAATTAAGTTGGTCAGTAAAACTATTGAAAATCTTTTCTTTGTACTTTTGTCAGTTAAATAAAGGTTCACGTGAATTAACATATCGCACATTTTTGTTTTTATTGCATTTTGGAAAATATCCCAACTTTTCTGGAAGTGGGGTTTGTATATAGAAACAACAGAAGGTAACAAAAAAGACTGGGAAAAGAGAAGTTTGTTATATGCCATGTTGCATGATGTGGGCAATCGTGGTCATTCCGTGACCATGATTGTTCTTGACAAATTTCTCTACAGAAATGGTTTGCTGTTGCCTTCTTACAAGGCAGGTAACCCCATTCATTATCAAGAAATTGTCTACGTGGTGTCAGTGGTCGTATAACCAGGACTTGTGATGTGAAGGTCAGCTAGCCAAAAATATCAAAGGTGATACCAGTTTCTTCAGAGATATAAAGTTTAAAAGAAAGGTGAGAGTAGATATCAGACTTAAAAATAATGCTGGAGACGTAGTATAGGGGCAAGGAAATGACGGATGAACTGAATAAATATTTTGCATCAGTTTTCACTGTGGAAGGCAGTAGCGGTATGTCAGCTGTTTGAGGGTGTCAGAGGGCAGAAGTGAGTGAAGTTGCCATTACTAGGGAGAAGGTGATTAGGAAACTGAAAGGAATGAAGGCAGATAAATCACCTGGACCAAATGGTGTACACCCCAGGTTCTGAAAAAGGTAGCCGAAGAGATTGTGGAGGCATTGCTAATGATCTTTCAAAAATCAATAGATTCTGGCATAGTTCCAGAGGACTGGAAATTTTCAAATGTCACACTTTAAGAAGGGAGAGACAGACAAGAAAGGAAACAGGGCCAGTTAGTCTGACCTCAATGGTTGGGAAGATGTTGGAGTTGATTGCTAAGGTTGATTGGAGTTGATTGCTAAGCTTTGGGGTACTTGGAGGCACATGATAAAATAGGCTCTCATCAGCATGGTTTCCTCAAGGGAAAATCTTGCCTGACAAATCCGTTGGAATTCTTTGAAGAAATAACAAGCAGGCTAGGCAAAGGAGAATTGGTGGGTGTTGTGTACTTGGATTTTCAGAAGGCCTTTGTCAAGGTGCCATACAAGATAAACAAGATAAGAGCCCAGGGTATTACTGGAAAGATACTGTCATGGTTAGAGCTCTGACTGATTGGTAGGAGGTAGAGATTGGGATAAAGGGATCCTTTTCGGATTAGCTGCTGTTGACTAGTGATGTTCCACAGTGATCTGTGTTGCAGCTGGTTCTTTTTACGTTGCAGGTCAATGATTTGAATGATGGATTGATAGCTTGGTGGCCAAGTTTGCAAATAATATGAAGATAGGTGAAGGGGCATGTAGTGTTGAGGAAGCAGGGAGTCTATGGCAAGAGTTAGACAGATTGGAAGAATGGGCAAAGAAGTTGCAAATGGAGTACAATAAGGATCATGCACCTTGGTAGAAGGAATAAAAGTGTGTACTGTTTTCTAAATGGGAAGAAAATTCAAAAATCTGAAATGCAAAGGGACATGCAGGTCCTTGTGTACAATTCCTTAAAGGTTAATTTGCAGGTTGAGTTAGTGGTGAGGAAGGCAGTGTTAGCATTCACTGCAAGAGGGCTAGAATGTAAAAACAAGGATGTAATGTTGATACTTAATAAGGAACTGCTGAGGCCTCACTTAGAGTATTGTGAGCAGTTTTGAGCCCCTTATCTGAGAAAGGATGTTCTGACATTGGAGAAGGTTCAGAAGAGGTTCACAAGAATGATTCTGGGAAAGAAAGGGCTACCATATGAGGACTGATTGATGGCTCTGGGCCTATATTCACTGGAATTCAGAGGATATCTCATTGAACCTATCAAATATTGAAAGGCCTCTAGAGTAGATATGGAACGGATGTTTCCAATGGTCGGGGAGGGCACAGCCTCAGAATAGAGATATGACCCTTTAGAATGAAGATGAGAAGGAATTTCTTTAGCCAAAGAGTGCTGAATCCATGGGTTTCATTGCCACAAGTGGCAGTGGAGGCCAAGTCATTGGGTCTATTTAAGGCCAAAGTTGATATATTCTTGATTAGTCAGGGCATGAAGGCTTATGGCAAGACGGTAGGAAATTGAGACTGAAAGGGAAATAGATCAGCCATGATAAAATGGCAGGGCAGACTGGATTTGCCAAATGCCCTAATTCTGCTCCTATTTCTTATAGTCTAAAGGTGTTGTATTTTATTAAATGCAGCCAACCCCAAGAGGGAATACATCTACTGATAGTTGTACACCTAAAATGTAAAAAGCCCCTGTAAGGCATAATATTTGATATTTTGGTGTGGCAGCTGCTGCTGTGATCTTCAGCTAAAACACATTTGTACCTGGTTAATTCACTGACATTTTGAATAGATGAGAAGATTGTGGGGTTTGTGAATTTTGGTTCAAAGTGTACTGCATTGTGGTCTATTTTTAGAATTGTCAGTTGTTACTTATGTACCTATACAAAGAATACCAATGCAATTAGAATGTAGTCATGCAATATGTGATGCACAGGAATTATCTACCTTATTGCAAATTGGAGTGGAATTTTTTGAAGCATTTTCAAGGTAGTGTATGAGAAGGGCATGGAGAAGAAGAAATTTTTTTTTACGCTGTTGGCTTAGTCCCGGCGTGGGGGGCCACAGTGGCATAGCAGGTAGCGCTGCGCTATTACAGTCAGTTTGGAGTCCATTTGCGGCGCCTTGAAGAAAGTTTGTACATTTTTTCCATAAGCACATGCGTTTCCTCTGGATGCTCTGGTTTCCTCCTGCATTCCAAAGACCTACTGGTTAGTGGCTTAGTTGGTCACTGTAAATTGTCCTGTGATTAGGCTAGAGTTAAATTTGTAGGCTGCTGGGCCAGAAGGGCCTATTCCACATTGTATCTCTGTAGCTTAGATTTTGATTGATCAAAAATGGTATGCTTAAAGAAAATGGAAGGCAAAAATATTGACTTCTGTCTGGTGGTATTGCAATCTGTCCTTTTTTCCATTGTGCTTTCACTAGTGAAAGAGTTGTGCTTCTGTCTGGAAGGAGACGAGCAGATGATAAGAGGTGGTGAGCCAATGCACACATAAGAATTTTGTTGGCATGTCGCATTTGGCGCTGCCCTCAATTCTTTAAACTCCACCCATAATGAAAAGACACAATAATTATCTTTACTGCCAAATGAAACAGAATGACATTTTACAACCTGAGAGCAGTGAGATGCTTTCACAGGGAATGTCTCACGTTGGCTTGGTGTCAATGACACCATTGTGAAAAAACATGATGTTGGTTGATATACAATATTTTGAAATCCTCACAGAACTGGTGTACACATCAGTATCATGATAGTGTATGGTTGTGCCAGTTGGCATTAGCTTTGCTCTGCTTATATTTTTTCTTTAGTTTTTGAGTGAACTCTGGATATTCAGTGTTCATAATGGTAAATACTGTATGTAGTTTAGTGTCCCATGACTAAGTCCAAATTGTAGGAGTAGACCTACTGATGAAACTAGTGCTATGTGCATTGCTCTCAAAACAACCAAGCACAAGCTGGATATAAAATACTTGCAGTCGCTAGTACAGCAGCGGAAGTTTGAGAATAAAATCTTTATTTTTTCTTCCTTGATCTTTTATGAATATACACCAAAGTGTGGCGACCCACTTTCTGGCACACACGAACCGGCTCACAACAGCGCGCGCAGGCAGGGGGCCAGCAGCAGAAAGGGTGCCAAGCCATCTTCACCAGCAGGGGGAAAATCCCGCGCGCAGAAAGGGTCTGGGAATATACATTCCCCACAGTAGTCCCGCCCAGGGAGGGCGGGAACGGGAAGGCTTTAAAGCGGGCCGCGAAGTTTGAATAAATCTTTCATCGCAACTCTAACTCACCGACTCCGTGTGGTTATTCTAGGGCTGTGTGTAGCACATCGCTACAATTGGTGACCCCGACGGCCCAAACGATATTTGGATCAGAGATGACCGACGCTGCATCTGTTCAGGCAGTTTCGTTAAAACTGCCAAGCTTCTGGACGCTGCAAACCCAATTATGGTTTGAACAAGCAGAAGCACAATTCCACATTCGGCAGATAACCTCGGAGTCCACTCGCTACTACTACGTGCTGAGCTCCCTCGACCAGGAGACTGCTGCACAAGTTGAGGAGTTTATACAGTCGCCCCCGGAGGACGGCAAATACACAGCATTCAGAGCCCTGCTCATAAGGACTTTTGGACTCTCACGGCGCGAACGAGCACGCCGCTTAATGCACCTGGATGGTTTGGGAGATAGGCCGCCGTCAGCATTAATGAACGAGATGCTGGCCCTGGCTGAAGGGCACAAACCCTGCCTCATGTTTGAGCAGGCGTTCCTAGAGCAACTGCCCGAGGACATATGCCTGCTGCTGTCCGACGCAGATTTCAGCAAGCCCCGGGAGGTGGCGGCCCGAGCAGATGTGCTGTGGAATGCCAGGAAAGAGAGAGGGGCATCCGTCGCACAGATCACCAAGCCGCGTGCTCAACGACAGACCAGACCTGGCCCGGCAGCAGAGCCTACAAAACCCGGCGACGGGAGTGAGGAGCCCAATGAACAATGGTGTTTCTACCACCAGCGGTGGGGCACCGAGGCCCGCCGCTGCAGACCGCCCTGCAAATTCCCGGGAAACGCCAGGGCAGCCTCCTGTACATCTGGGACAAGCAGTCGGGATGTCGCTTTTTGGTCGACACCGGAGCGGAGATCAGCGTCTTACCTCCAACGAGTTACGACACCCGCAACAGAGAACCGGGACCCACCCTGAGGGCCGCTAATGGCAGCACAATACGAACCTACGGCACCCGCACGGTGCGGCTACAGTTCAGCTCCAGCCGGTTCACGTGGGACTTCACACTGGCCGCCGTGGCCCAACCACTGCTGGGGGCAGATTTTCTACGAGCCCACAGCCTGCTGGTCGACTTGCAACGGAAGCGATTAGTCCACACCAAGACTTTTCAGACATTCTCCCTGGGTGAAGCACAGTTGCCAGCCCCACACCTGGACTCCATCACGCTGTCCGACGATGAATTCACCAGGGTCCTGGCGGATTTCCCATCAGTACTGACACCGCAGTTCACGGCAGCCATGCCCAGACACGGAGTACAGCACCAAATCCCGACCCAGGGACCACCCCTCCACACCCGTGTCCGAAGGCTTCCCCCGGACAAGCTCCGACTGGCGAAGGAGGAGTTCAAGAAGATGGAGGAATTAGGGATCATACGACGGTCCGACAGCCCATGGGCCTCCCCCCTTCACATGGTGCCCAAAGCAAGGGGGGGCTGGAGACCATGCGGTGACTACCGCAGACTGAACGAGGCTACAACGCCAGACCGCTACCCTGTGCCGCACATTCAAGACTTCGCAGCAAACCTACACGGCGCAAGGATCTTTTCCAAGGTAGACCTTGTCCGGGGATACCATCAAATCCCTGTACATCTGGACGACATCCCCAAAACAGCACTTATCACCCCGTTCGGACTTTTCGAATTCCTCCGAATGCCGTTTGGTCTAAAGAATGCCGCACAGACTTTCCAGCGGCTAATGGACGCGGTGGGACCCGACCTGGACTTTGCATTCATCTATTTGGACGACATCCTCATAGCCAGCAGTAGTCGGCAGAAGCATCTGTCCCACCTCCGCCAGCTCTACTCCCGCCTGAGTGAATTCGGCCTTACAATCAATCCAGCCAAATGCCAGTTCGGACTCGACACCATCGACTTCCTGGGCCACAGGATTACTAAAGACGGGGCAACCCCGCTGCTCGCCAAGGTAGACGCAGTCCGCCACTTCCCCCGACCCAACACAATCAAAGGTTTGCAGGAATTTGTGGGTATGGTGAATTTTTACCACCGTTTCCTCCCCTCAGCAGCCCGAACCATGCGCCCCCTGTTCACCCTGATGTCGGGTAAGGGCAAGGACATTACCTGGGACGAAGAGGCCGCAACCGCTTTCGTTAAAACCAAAGAAGCCTTGGCAAACGCCGCGATGCTAGTGCACCCCAGAACGGACGTTCCTACTGCCCTCACGGTGGATGCATCCAACACAGCGGTCGGTGGAGTGCTGGAACAACTCATCGAGGGTCGCTGGCAACCCCTGGCGTTCTTCAGCAAACACCTACGACCACCCGAACTCAAGTACAGTGCTTTCGACCGGGAGCTATTGGCACTATACCTGGCAATCCGGCATTTCAGATACTTCTTAGAAGGTAGGCTCTTCACCGCGTTCACAGACCACAAACCGCTTACCTTTGCGTTCACTAAGGTGTCCGACCCCTGGTCGTCCCGCCAGCAACGACATCTGTCCTACATCTCCGAGTACACGACGGACATCCGGCATGTCTCTGGAAAGAATAACGTCGTGGCAGACGCACTATCCAGACCTACCATACAGGCCCTGTCCCAGGGGGTGGACTATGCAGCGCTGGCAGAGGCACAGCAGGCAGACACTGAGATCCCCAGTTACAGGACTGCAGTCTCCGGTTTACAGCTTCAAGACCTCCCCGTAGGCCCAGGTGAGAGGACCCTACTATGTGACGTAGCTACCGGCCAAACCCGCCCCGTCGTCCCAGCAGCCTGGCGCCGGCGGGTTTTCGAGTCCATTCACAACTTAGCGCACCCCTCCATCAGGACAACCATCCGGCTGGTCTCCAACAGGTTCGTGTGGCATGGACTTCGTAAGCAGGTCAGTGAATGGGCCAAAACGTGCACGCAGTGCCAAACGGCCAAGGTGCAGCGGCACACCAAGGCTCCGCCGCAGCGGTTCGAACCCACCCGCCGGAGGTTCGACCACATCCATGTGGATATCGTGGGGCCCCTGCCAGTGTCACGAGGAGTGCGGTACCTCCTAACTATGATAGACCGGTTCACCAGATGGCCAGAGGCAGTCCCGCTCAGCGACACCACCTCCGAATCCTGCGCCCGAGCACTGATCGCAACCTGGGTAGCACGCTTTGGGGTACCGGCCCACATTACCTCCGACAGGGGCGCCCAGTTCACCTCCAGCCTGTGGTCGGCTATGGCCAGCCTTTTAGGAACACAGCTACACCACACAACTGCCTTCTAGCCACAGTCGAACGGACTAGTGGAGCGCTTCCACCGTCACCTGAAATCGGCTCTCATGGCCCGCCTGGAGGGGCCTAACTGGGTGGACGAACTTCCCTGGGTCCTGCTCGGAATCCGCACAGCGCCCAAGGAGGATCTACACACCTCGTCGGCCGAGTTGGTGTACGGCGCGCCCCTGGTCGTCCCAGGAGAGTTCATACCAGCCCCAAGGGGGCAAGAGGAAGAACCCACAGCAGTCCTGGACAGACTACGAGAGAGGCTCGGTAACCCACTTCACAGCACGGACAGAGCCCGACCTGCGTACCCAAAGACTTGCAGAACTGTAAGTTTCTTTTTGTACGACGGGGCGGACACCGGGCACCGCTACAGCGGCCCTACGAGGGACCGTTTAAGGTGATCAGGAAAAACGGGTCCATGTTCGTGCTGGACATTGGGGGGAGAGAGGAGATATTCACGGTGGACCGACTCAAACCGGCCCATGTGGACTTGGCGCAACCGGTCCAGGCTCAGGCACCGCGGCGCAGGGGCAGACCTCCCAAACAGAGGCCGATCCAGACTGTGGACATTGGGGGAGGTATTGCCGGTTCTGGGGGGGGCGGTTATGTGGTGACCCACTTTCTGGCACACATGAACCGGCTCACAACAGCGTGTGCAGGCAGGGGGCCGGCAGCAAAAAGGGCGCCAAGCCATCTTCACTAGCAGGGGGAAAATCCCGCGCGCAGAAAGGGTCTGGGAATATACATTCCCCACAGTAGTCCCGCCCAGGGAGGGCGGGAACGGGAAGGCTTTAAGGCGGGCCGCGAAGTTTGAATAAATCTCTTTCATCGCAACTCTAACTCACCGACTCCGTGTGGTTATTCTAGCGCTGTGTGTAGCACATTGCTACAAAAGCTTATAATTTTACATTCATGTTTCTTATTTACGAAGTACAACAATGCTATTTATAGTGTTTTTAAAAATTGTATTTTAAAAAAATTATATAAATAATTTTGAACAACTTTCTAAAATACTTCATTTATTTCAGTAATAGTTTTAACAATAGTAAAACAATGAATATACTCAAATACCCAGGACTTTTTTTTCTTAAAGCCGATTATTATTGTTACTGATTTATTATTCAGTGATAATCTCTGCTTAAAATTACTCTGGTATCTGAGAGATTTTTTAGAAGATTATCACCAATTTGGACACAGACTCTCAAAAATGTTTGCCAATCCCTGATCTATTGAAAACCATAATTTCCAATGTGTTACATTGCTCGTTTTGTCGCTAGAGGGAGTGCTAGTCTACAAATGGAAAACTAATGAATCCCAGCAAGACAACAAAAAAAAACTTTTTTCAACAAACAATCGGCTGGAGGAAATCAGTAGATCAAGCAGCATCCCTGAGGGAAAAGGAATTGTTGATATTTTGTGTTGAAAGCTTGTATTTTGTGTTTAATTGTCCATTATAGTGAGGCATTCCAAATTGGTGCAAAGAAAAGTTCAAAGGATTTTTTAGAATCAAAGTGCACCCTATCCTCATTATATGCGTCTTCAGACAATGTGGATTAACGGTTATTCGAGGAATCTATTTCTACCAACTTCTCCATATATGCGTCCAAAACTCAGTTATGCGAGGAGCACTGCTTTCCCGCCAATACAAGTCGTGCGCACGTCTCACAGTCTCACTCCCGCCAGTCTCGCATTGGTTTTGGCAACGTATGGATGTGCGATCTTGCGCTCTTAAACTTTTGTTGTTTTTACCTATGGTGCAGTGATTTTGTGCTTGAAATATTTAACTATGCCTCCTAAGTGTCCGATGTCAAGTCCTGGGCCATTAGCCAAGCGGCAGAGAACCCCTTTAACACTTGGGGAAAAAAAAAGTTGGAAGTTATAAACAGGGCGGCGTCAAGTGAAGGTAACACAACTCTGGGACGCTACCCTGTGCAGTTGCGGGCTATGATAGCTGAGTTAGGCATCATACCAAAGCAGGTGTTTAATGCAGAAGAGACCTGGCTTTTTTGGAAGCGTGTGCCGAAACACATTTACTTAAGTATGGATGAAAAAGCTGCGTCAGGTTTCAAGGCAGCAAAGGATAGATTGACTTTGCTTGTGTTCCAATGCTGAAGGAGTTTACCATTCACTAAACCCCCGTGCTGTTAAGGGTTTGGGAAAGAAGCTCGCAACGGAGCGTGGAAATCAATTGGGTGGAGTGTGTACACACCCTCAAAGGAGTTTCCTGCCTTCACTGCAGCTGTACAGGATTGTGTGGCCCTGGGCCGTAAAATTGGTGGGGAAGGATTCTCAGACCTCGAGACTGCTGACGTGGTAGAACTCCTGGATTCTTATGATGAAGAATTAAGTGTGGAGGACCAAAACTGGAGTATTGTGTGCAGTTTTGGTCCCCTAATCTGAGGAAAGACATTCTTGCCATAGAGGGAGTACAAAAAAGGTTCACCAGATTGATTCCTGGGATGGCAGGACTTTCATATGATGAAAGGCTGGATCAACTAGGCTTATACTTGCTGGAATTTAGAAAATTGAGTGGGGGGATCTTATTGAAACGTATAAAATTCTAAAGGGATTGTTCCCGATGTTGGGGAAGTCCAGAACAAGGGGTCACAGTTTAAGGATAAAGGGGAAACCTTTTAGGACCGAGATGAGGAAAAACTTCTTCACACAGAGAATGGTGAATCTGTGGAATTCACTGCCACAGGAAACAGCTGAGGCCAGTTCATTGGCTATATTTAAGAGGGAGTTAGATATGGCCTTTGTGGCTAAAGGGATCGGGGGTATGGAGAGAAGGCAGGTACAGGGTTCTGAGTTGGATGATCAGCCATGATCATACTGAATGGCGGTGCAGGCTTGAAGGGCCGAATGGCCTACTCCTGCACCTATTTTCTATGTTTCTATGACGCTCTGTGTTTAACTCAGACTGTAGGTGATAACAATGAAGAAAAAGTGTCAAGTTGCAGGTGAAGGATTTTACGGTGAAGCAACCAACAGAGTTTAAGGCTGCAGAACACTTGGCAGAAATGGTGATGGACATGGACCCAAGTTTAGAACAGAGTCAGCATTTCAGTCATTCCCTGCAGTCAAGCCTTCTTCCCTACAAGCAAATTTATGCTGAAAAACAAAATGCTGCCAAGCAAACAACCCTCACCACTTTCTTCAAACTGGTGTCATCTCCTGCTGCCGGCAGTTCTGAGAGTTCTGTGAGTCTTCCTTCACCCCTTGCTGTCCTTGACGATCCTCATGACACACAACCATCTACCTCATCCATGTAAAGCTGCCTGACACCACAACAACCACTCATCTCCCGGAGCGAACACACCTGCCACTGTTGTTGAGTACTGTACACTCTAATATGTTAACTTTCTATGATTTCTTATATTGAATAGTACCTTAAATTGATGAAATATAATACGAATGTTGCCTTGTAGTACAGCTTTTGTGTCATGTTGGTATGAAAATATGCATAAATTACAGATAAAACATATTTAGGAAGTCTCCAGAACACAGCCCTATTTTCTCCATTTAAACAATTATTCACATTATGCATTTTCACATTATGTGTCGACTTCGAGGAACGTATCCCCCGCATATAACGAGGATAGTGTGTACATTCATGTCACCATTGAGAACCCTGAGATTCATTTTCTTGCAGCAATTCACAGCAAATACAAAGAAGCACAATAATAGAATCAATGAAAAATGGCACACAAGAAAAATGGGCAAACAACCAATGTGCAAAAGACAATAAATTGCCAATGCAAAAAGAGGAAGAAATGGAAATGATATTAGTAAGTTAATTCACAATAAATATGAACATGAGTTGTGGAGTCCTTGAAAGTTAATCCATAGGTTGTGGAAACAGTTTAGTGTTGGGTTGAGAGATGCTCTCGTTCAGGAGCTTGATGGTTAAGGAGTAACAACTCCTTAGGTAAAGCGTTCCTATGAAACGGTTCGTAAGCAGGAATGTCGTAAAGTGAAGAAGCAATTGCCATTTATTTATATAGGAAAAATTTGTGAGCGTTCGCAGACCCAAAAAATAACCTACCAAATCATGCCAAATAACACACACAACCTAAAATAACAGTAACATATAGTAAAAAGTGTGAATGATATAAATATACAGCTACTAAGTAGAAATACTTTTCTACAATCATTGCTGCACTGTTCTCCGTAGCGAAAATCTCATGAAAGCGCGCTCGGCAGAAACACTCTCTCCAGTAACCTTTAAGGTATGAAGCTGCCAAATCATACCAAATAACACATAAAAATACACAGCCTATATAAAGTAGAAATAATGTATGTACAATGTGGTATCACTTACTGGAATTGGGAAGACAGCGCTGAGCACACTGTTGATGGTGTGTTAGGCTGAGTCGTCGGAGGTTGGGGTGATGCAGTGGTCCCCAACCTCCAGGTCACAGACCGATACCGATCCGCAAATAATGCAGGGGTGCAGCAGTGGCCGGGACGCACCCAGCACATCTTTAAGAGAAAAGCCGAAATAAACAAGCTAATTAATTAGGTGCTGCCTGGCATGTAAATGTCAGCCCAGATCAGAGGTGATTGCCGATTGCGTCGCCTCTGATCTGGGCCAACATTTATGTGCCGGGTGGCACCTAATTAATTAGCTTGTTTGTTTCGGCTTTTTTTCTTAAAGATGTGCTGGGTGTGTCCCGGCTACCGCTGCATTCTTTGTAGCAATGTATTGGTCTGCGGCCCAGACGTTGGGGTGGTGGGACACTGGGGTGTCATCTCATTGTCGTCTGTTTCCATCAGTGCAGGTAGGTCGTCATTGTCTATGTCTGCCTGCCTCGATGTCGAAGGTCAAGGTTCGTCATCTGCTGTGGCTGATGTGAAAGGCTTGAAAAACGACAGTATGCTTGACTGCTTACCCTCATGCATTTTTCTATCATATAATTCTTTGTAAGCACTCAAACCATCCTGCAAATATGCCCTAAACCTAGGTACCCTTTCAAAATTAAAGTCGTACTTTTCTGTAATCATTGCAGCAAAAATCTCACGCAATTACTTCACATTCAGTTCCTGGACGACTTCACTTTCGGTCCGTTCACTGCTGCATTCGGTTTCGATTGTTATCCTTTCCTCTTCCAATTGCATCAGCTCTTCATCTATCAGTTCTTGGTCATATGATGCCAAAACCTCTTCAACATCATCTTCGTCAACTTCCACAAGCCAAACTCACTTTGTCCTTACTGTGCTTCGTTTACCAAGATCGAAACGCTTAATTATGTCTAGTTGTACACTAAGTGTAACACACTTATGAGCTCTTTTAGGCTTTTCCGATACCTTAGAATTCATCTTGCTAACGGATGCTCGAAATAAATCGACATAAAGCACAGATGCTCACAGGCACGTGTTTAAGCAATGCCAGCTGGAATGCAGTTCGGGGGAGGAGCTTAGCTGCTCGGGGCGCTCACTGCCTTTTTTCATAACAGTGAAAACACCTTCTGTTAGCGAAAACAAGTAACTAATGTACAAACCCCTTTTCCAGAAAAGTTGGGATATTTTCCAAAATGCAATAAAAACAAAAATCTGTGATATGTTAATTCACGTGAACCTTTATTTAACTGACAAAAGTACAAAGAAAAGATTTTCAAACGCAAACACAAGGAATTCTGCAGATGCTGGAAATTCAAGCAACACATATCAAAGTTGCTGGTGAGCGCAGCAGGCCAGGCAGCATCTCTAGGAAGAGGTACAGTTGACGTTTCAGGCCGAGACCCTTCGTCAGGACTAACTGAAGGAAGAGCTAGTAAGAGATTTAAGAGGGGGAGGGGGAGATCCAAAATGAAAAGAGAAGACAGGAGGGGGAGGGATGGAGCCAAGAGCTGGACAGGTGATAGGCAAAAGGGATATGAGAGGATCATGGGATGGGAGGCCCAGGGAGGAGGAAAAGCACAGAAAGAAGGAAAAGGGGGAGAGGGGAAAAGCCCAGGGGATGGGCAAGTGGTATAGACAGAGGGAGAAAAAGGAGAGAGAGAGAGAGAGAGAGGAAGAATGTGTGTATATAAATAAATAACGGATGGGGTACGAGGGGGAGGTGAACATTGACTTCTCAAACTTCCGCTAATGCCCCACCTCCCCCTCAGTACAGCTCAGTTCATCACAGACCCCACTATTGAACATATCTACATGGAGCAATGTCACAAGAAAGCAGCATCCATCGTCAGACACCCCTACCATCCAGGCCATGCTCTTTTCTCACTGCTACCATCAGGAACAATGTTAGCTTAATTTGGTTGGATACAGGTTAGCAGGCACAGGCAGCAAGTATTTAATTACATCTATTTATGTGTAATAGAGGTCAATCAGGAGCATACTATACTTTATACTTTATTGTTGCCAAACAATTGGTACTAGAACGTACAATCATCACAGCAATATTTGATTCTGCGCTTCACACTGCCTGGGTTACAAATATTAAATATTAAAAATATTTAAAATAGTAAAAATTAGTAAATATTTAAAATTTAAATTATAAATGATAAATAGAAAATAGAAAAATGGAAAGTAAGGTCGTGCAAAAAACCGAGAGGCAGGTCTGGATATTTGGAGGGTACGGATCTGTTCAGCAGTCTTATCACAGTTGGAAAGAAGCTGTTCCTAAATCAGGCCGTATGAGTCTTCAAGCTCCTGAACCTTCTCCTGGAGGGAAGAGGGACGAAAAGTGTGTTAGCTGGGTGGGTCATGTGCTTGATTATCCTGGCAGCACTGCTCCGACAGCATGCGGTGTAAAGTGAGTCCAAGGATGGAAGATTGGTTTGTGTGATGTGCTGCACCGTGTTCACGATCTTCTGCAGCTTTTCGGTCTTGGACAGGACAACTTCCATATAAGGTTGTGATGCACCCCAGAAGAATGCTTTCTACGGTGCATCTATAAAAATTAGTGAGGGTTTTAGGGGACAGGCCAAATTTCTTTAGTTTTCTCAGGAAGTAAAGGCACTGGTGGGCCTTCTTGTCAGTGAACTCTGCTTGGTTGGACCAAGTCAGGTGATTTGTGATATTGACATCGAGGAACTTAAAGCTTTTGACCTGTTCCACTTGCGCACCACCGATGTAAATTGGGTCGTGCGGTCCGCTACTCCTTCTGAAGTCAACAACCAATTCCTTCGTCTTGCTGACGTTGAGGGATAGGTTATTGTCTTCGCACCATGCCACCAGGTTCTTAATTTCCACTCTGTACTCAAATTCATCATTACCTGAGATACGGCCTTCAATTGTTGTGTCGTCAGCAAACTTATATATTGAGTTTGATGGAAACTTGGCTACACTATCATGGGTGTACAGTGAGTATAGCAGGGGGCTGAGTACACAGCCTTATGGGGCACCGGTGCTCAGAGTGATTGTAGAGGAGAGCTTGTCCCCTATTTTTACAGCCTGGGTCCTGTCTGTGAGGAAGTTGAAGATCCAGCTGCAGACCTGAGTGCTAAGGCCCAGGTTCCGGAGCTTGGGAATCAGTTTATTTGGAACAATGGTATTAAAGGCAGAGCTGTAGTCAATGAAAAGGAGCCTTACGTATACGTCTTTATTCTCCAGGTGTTCTAAGGAGGAATGTAGGGCCAGAGAGATGGCATCTGCCGTTGACCTGTTGCTCCGGTAGGCGAATTGCAAAGTGTCGAGGTTGACCGGTAGGCTGTGGTTGATGTGTGCCATAACCAACCTCTCGAAGCACTTCATAGCAATTGATGTCAGAGCCACAGGTGGATAGTCATTCAGGCATGCCACCTTGCTCTTCTTCGGCACTGGGATTATCGTTGCCTTCTTAAAACACAAGGGGATCTTAGACTGAAGCAAGGAGCAGTTGAAGATGTCAGCAAACACTCCAGCTAGCTCGCTTGCACAGGCTCTGAGAACCCGTCCTGGGACGCCATCTGGACCTGTTGCCTTCCTTGGATTTATCTTCAGGAAGGCCCTCCTTGGTGACGATGAATCTTGAGGCCACCGGGTCCGGTACATCTGGAGGGAGCGGGACGCTCCTCTTCTGTTCGAATCTTGCGTAGAATACGTTAAGTTCGTCGGGAAGAGAAGCGCCACAGTTATTGATATTCCCAGCCTTTTCTTTGCGTCCAGTGATCTCATTTAGACCTTGCCATAGTCTACTGGCATCCCTTTGGTTAACCTGGGCTTCCAACTTGGCTCGATATTGCCTCTTGGTGCCCTTAATGGCTTTCCGGAGTTCACACCTGGACACTGTGTAGCGACTGGTATCCCCAGACCTAAAAGCCACAGCTCTAGTCTTTAAAAGGGACTTGACATCATAATTCCTCCAAGGTTTCCGGTTAGCGAATACCCGGATCGTCTTGCGAGACACACAGTCCTCCGTGCATTTCCAAATAAAGTCCGTGACAGCTGAGGCATCCTCATCGAGGTTAGCTGCTGAGTCCTTGAATACTAACCAGTCCACTGATTCAAAGCAGTCACGGAGGACCTCATCTGTTTCCTCCGTCCAACGCGACACTACTTTGGACACCATGACCTCCAGTTCAGTTTCGGTTTGTAAGCCGGGAGGAAAAGTACGGCCTGATGGCCCGATTTTCCGAAGTGAGGTCGCGGGACGGAACTATATTATTATTATTAGAATTAAATCTAGACTTTTAAAAAGTACAGATGAGAGTTTTTAAGCATAGGATGAACTGAGTTGGGGACAAGATTCATCGATGGTAGTGGATCAAAAAACAGCTATACCAATATCTAATCTGATTCTGTGATTCAGGGTAGCAATCATTCTGGTTTGGTTGAAGATAATTACCATTCAGTACTTCAGAAATAGGTTTTTAACAACAACCAAAGGTAATGGATTAGGCTTCCCTGCTTTAGAGCAAATTTCTGTTATCTATTAAAAGCAAGTTGAGTGAAGTAGAGCTCTGTATTAACATGATACTAAAAAAAAGTCATTTTCCGACAACACACATCAAAGTTGCTGGTGAACGCAGCAGGCCAGGCAGCATCTCTAGGAAGAGGTACAGCTGATGTTTCGGGCCGAGACAATTCCTCATGTTTTCATTTTCCAACACGATGTTGTTAAAGGCAGAATGTAGCTGAGGTAATAAGGAGGTACTGGCAGTGTAAACAATTAGAACCAGTGGTATGGGCACAAGAAAACAAACCATACCTTGTGATTCATTAGGTATGCCTGGAGAATAGAGCATGGTAGTTGTAGATCTGGTCAGTTCAGTTAGTTATACAGCAAGTAATAAGTTCTTTGGCCCACTTGTTCCATTGCTGACCATCAGCCCTCTCGCTATACTCATCCTATTTTATTCTCCCTACATTCCCATGAGCTACCTCTCCCCCTCCCAAGATTCTACCATTTGGGGCAATTTAGAGTGGCTAAGTAATCTAATAGCTTGTCTATGCTGGCATTGGTGGGATTTTGCCCCAGATCATTTCAAGTTACATATGTGTTGGAGTTGCACTCATCGATAGATGTGGAGCGTATTCTGCTTTGCTCCTGACATGACTTGTAGATGATGGAGAGGGCTTGTGCTTGTGTTAAGAGGTGAATCACTCGTCACCGGATACTCAACCTCTAACCTGCTCTGACAGCCACGTGCCTGGTCCAGCTGAATTTTTGGTTGGCGGCGATGCTCAGGATATTGATGATGGTGGACTTTAGTTATACCTTTGAATGTCAAGGGTAGGTGGTTAGATTCCCTCTTGGTGGTCATTGCTTGGCCCTTCTGTCATGAAAAGGTTGTATGTTACACAAGTACTCAAGAGATTCTGCAGATGTTGAAAATCCAGAGCAAAACGCACAACATCTGTGGAAAGGAATAAATGGTTGACTTTTCAGGCTGCGATCCTTCATAAAAACTGGAAAGGAAGGGGGATGAAGCTAAATCAGTCCTGGTGAAGGTTCTTGTGCAGAAATATTGACTGTTTCTTCTTCTCCATAAATGTTACCTGACTTGCTGAGTTCCTCCAGCATTTTGTGTGTGTTGCTACTTATCTGCCTATGCCTTACTGTCATATAGATCTGGCTGCATGCAGTCAAGGGGTGCTTAAACTGCTGAATAGTTGTGAATAGAATTGAACTTTGTGGAGGTATTAGTGAATATCCGCTCAACTGATTTTATGTTGAAAGGAAAGTCATTGGTGAAGCAGAAGTTCCAAAAGCCTGCAATGAGGAACAACTACTGAGATGCTCTGGGCCTGGGGTTGACTGGCCTACCACAACCTCGATTTTCCCGCCCACTCCAGTGTTAGAGTTGTACCTTGTGTTTTTTTTTCCTTTTGATACTCATTGATTTCAATTTATCCAGTATTAAATGCTTCATTGAAATTCAGTCACCTGTAGTCTGTTTTGAACAAGGCTGTGGTGCTGCAGTCTGGAGCCAACTGGTCCTGGGTATCAATTAAAAGGCTGATCTTTTGCTCCATAAGGCAAACTTCCATCAGTTTGTAAAAATTTTTGGTATGTGTGAATAGGGTTTTAACTGGCCAATTTTGCATATTGAGTGGTTTAGAATAGCCCACACTAAAATGTGGGTGAGTGGTTTCCTTTTGCATTTCCAGGATTATCCTGCAGAACGACAGTAAAGGCCCAGTAGTGCTATGTGTTACAACCCGATTTGAATTGATGACTCGAATGGTTATCTAGTCATTTAATTCTAAATCCTTTGCTCACAGGGAGTGGGTCAAAGATGAACATAGGCGTCTGACTGAGCAGATAATTAGATGTAAAGATATTGTGGAGGGCCTAGTGTGAAGAATGGAAACTGCAGATTTTAATTGTTTTGAGGGTTTGGATGCAATAGATTCATGAGGGGAAAGGGACTGCAAGTAAGGAGAGAAATAAACTATATCAAATAACTAATGTAGGATGAGATTGACTATAAATATGGGTGGGAGAATTTGTGTGAAAACTATTTAGAATCAGGTTTAATATCTCTGGCATATGTCGTGAAATTTGTTAACTCAGCAGCAGCAGTTCAATGCAATACATGATGAATATAGAAAAAACTGAATTGTATTAAGTATATGTACGTATGCAGTGCCTATAAAAATGATTAGTCAATCATCAAGAAATGGAAAGAATATGGTACAGCTGTAAACTTTCCTACAGCAGGCCGCACAAGAATGGGGCTAGTGGGGGAGGCCACCAGGAGACACATGACAACTCTGGAGGAGTTGCAAGCTTCAGTGGCTGAGATGGGAGAAACTACGCATACAACAACTATCATCAAAAACACACCATCCCTACTGTGAAGCATGGTGGATACATCATGCTGTGGGGATGCTTCTGCTGTAGTAGTCCCTGGAAGACTTCTGAATGTAGAGGGTAAAATGAATGCAGCAAGATACAGGGAAATCCTGGAGGAAAACTTGTTATATTCTGCAAGAGAACTGGAACTTGGGAGAAGACATGTTTTCCAGCAAGACAATGACCCCAAGCATAAAGCCAAAGCTACAGAGGAATGGCTTAAAAACAACAAAGTTATTTATCATAGAATCTGAGAAATCTACAGCACATTACAGCCACAATGATGTGCCAACCATGTAACCTACTTTAGAAACTGCCTAGAATTACCCTGCCACATATCCCTCTATTTTTCTAAGCTTCATGTACCTATCTAAGAGTCTTTTAAAAGACCCTATTGTATCCACCTCTACCACTGTCACTGGCAGTGCATTCCACCATGCCCACAACTCTCTGACATGTTTACCTCTGACATCCCCCTTGTACCTACTTCCAAGCACCTTAAAACTATGACCCCTTGTGTTGGCCATTTCAGCCCTGGAAAAAGCCTCTGGCTATCCACATGATCAATGCCTCTCACCTTATGCAACTCTATCAGGTCACCTCTCATCCTCTGTCGCTCCTAAGAGCAAGGCCAACTTCATTCAATCTATTCTCATAAGGCATACTCTCCAATCCAAACAACGTTCCTGTAAATCTGCTCTATACTCTCTATAGTATCCACATCCTTCCTGTAGTGAGGTGACCAAAACTGAACACAGTACTCCCAATTGGGGTCTGACTAAGCTATATAGCTGTAACATTACCTCACACCTCTTGAACTCAATCCCACAGTTGATGAAGGCCATCACACCATACGCCATCTTAACAACACTGTCATCCTGTAACAATGGGTCCTGGTGTGGGCAAGGCAGAGTCCAGACCTTAATCCAATTTAGAATTTGTAGCTGGACTTGAAAAGAGCTGTTCACTGATGATCCCCATGTAATCTGACAGAGCTTGATCAGCAGTTTTATGAAGAAGAATGGGGAAAAATAGCGGTGTCCAGATGTGCAAAGCTGATAGAGACCTATCTGCACAGACTCGAGGCTGTAATTACTGCCAAAGGTGCATCTACTAAATACTGACTGGAAGGGAGTGAGTAATTAAGTGATCAATTATTTTGTGTTTAACAATTGTAATAAATTTAGACCAAGTTGTAGAAATTAGTTTTCACTTTGACATGAAAAAGTTTTTTTTTGTTGATCAGCATTAAAAAAGCCAAGTTAAATGCACTGTGATTCAGAAACAATAACACATGAAAACTTTTGGGTGGGGGGCAGTGTTGAATACGTTCTGGGTGATGAGGGCTCCTTAATGATGACGCCACCTTTTTGAGGCACCGCTCCTTGAGGATGGCCTGGATACTATGGAGACTAGTGCCCATGATGGAGCTGAGGTATAACTCTCTGCAGCAAGCTTCGATCCTGTGCTGCAGTTCCCCCTCCCCCCCCCATACCAGATGGTGATGCAGCCAGCAGAATGCTCTCCACGGTACATCTGTAGAAATTTTTGCGTGTTTTTGATGACATACCTAATCTCCTCAAACTGCCTTTATAGCTGCATCGATATGATGGGGCCAGGTTAGGGCCTCCGAGATATTGACAGCCTGGAACTTGAAATTGCTCATTCTTTCCACTTCTGATCCCTCTATGAAGATTGGTTTGTGTCCCCTTGTCTTGTCCTGCCTGAAGTCCACAATCAACTCCGGTCTTTCTGATGTTGAGTGCAATGTTGTTGCTGTGACACCACTCAACTACCTGGTATATCTCACCCTTGTATGCCCTCTTGTCAACATCTTGTATTCTGCTCACCAAGGTTGTATCATTTATAGGTGACATTTGAGCTGTGCCTAGCCACACAGTCATGAGCATAGAGGGAGTAGAGCTGTGGGCTAAGCATACGTCCCTGAGGTGCGCCAGTGTTGATTTGTCAGTGAGATGAAGATGTTATTACCAATCCACACAGATTGTGGTCTTCTGGTTAGGAAGTTGAGGATCCAGTTGCAGAAGGAGGTACAGAGGCCCAATTTGTTTACCTTATGTCACCCACAACCTCGCTCGGACTTGTTTCTTAGCTCTTGAAATAGCCCTCTCCAAGTCATACCTGGTTTTCTTCTACAGACCTGGGTTACTTAAATGTCATAGATCTAGCCCTCCGCAGACTACAAACTTCCTAGTTTATCCATGACTTTTGATTTGGGTATGTACAGTAAGTTCTCATAGGCACACACTCATCCACTCAGATCTTAGTGAAATCAGTGGCAACTGTGGCATACTCATTCATATTCGAAGATGAATTCCTGAATCAAGTCCAGTCCACAAATTTAAGGCAGTTTTGTAAGTGCTTCTGTGCCTCATTTGTCCATACCTTCTTGGTCCTCACTACTGGTGCTGCAGTCTTCAAATTACAGGAAGATTGAAGGACAGTGCAAGAACAACAAGAAATGGAAATTGCATTTTTAGGAGTTGCTAACTACTAACTGAGCAAAGAAGACAATAAAGCTGTGACAACTTTAAGACAATCATTCGAGGTAGGACTTTATTCTGGTGCCAAAGAAGAATGTGGCAACCTGCCTCAACGACTATCATACCGTAGCACTTACATCCACTGTAATGAATTGCCTTGAAAGGTTGGTGATGAAACAAATGAACTCCTACCTGAGAAGCAACTTGGATCTGCTCTATTTTTCCTTCCGTTGTAATAAGTCAGCAGCAGATGCCATTTCATTAGCTTGTCACTCAACTCTGGAACATCTGGACAGGAGATGCATACATCAGGATACTCTACATTGACTACAGCTCAGCATTCAATAATATCATCCCTCAGAATTAATAAGCTTCAAGATCTTGGCCTCATTACCTCCTTGTGCAACTGAATCCTTGATTTCCTCACTTGCAGACCCCAGTCAGTTTGGATTGGCAACATAATCTCCACAATCTCCATCAAGACTGTGTGCGTAGCCAGCTGTGCTATTCACTTTGTTCTTATGACTGAGGCTAAGCACAGCTCCGGGGCCATATTTAAGTTTGCTGATAACACCATTGGCTGAATCAAAAACGGATGAATCAGCATATAGGAGGATATCGAAAAATCTGGCTAAGTTCTGTCACAACCTCTTGCTCAATGTCAGCAAGACCAAGGAGCTGATTATTGACTTAAGGAAGAGGAAACTGGAGGTCCTTGAGCCAGTCCTCATCAGGGGATCAGAGGTGGAGAGGGGTCAACAAATTAAAATTCCTTGGTGTTATGGTTTCAGAGGATCTGTCCTGGATCAGATACATAATTGCCATTACAAAGAAAGCGTGGCAGCTCCTCCCTTTTCTTAGAAATTTGTGAAGATTTGGGATGTCATCTAAAGCAAGGAATTTATATTTTTAGAAAAGCAAGTGAATTATCCTTGCATCCTGGTCATTCTCTGAATCAACATTACCATAACAGTATTTAGTCATAATATAAAGGTAATCCGTAAAGTAATTTTTGTATATGGTAAATAATTTTTTTAGCCATTGCATATCCCACATCAGTAACTACTTAAAAAGGTAACTTAATGTTATAACCATTTAATTTAATTTAATCATTTAATCACCATCCGATTCCTGAAAGAACTTTGAAGCCTTGGACACTACCTCACTTTTTTAATGTACAGTATTACTGTTTTTGCACATTTTTAAATAAACTATTCAATATACATAATTGATTTACTTGTTTATCATTATGTTTTATTTATTATTATATTTTCTCTCTATTAGGTTATGTATTGCATTGAACTGCTGCTGCTAAGTTAACAACTTTCATGTCACATGTCAGTGATAATAAACCTGATTCTGATTTTGTAATCATCCAGCTATGTATAATTTTTATATATAATTTTTCCAGTTTGTAATTGTTTATTTTGGGTTAGATTTCATTGTGTTCTGCCATGTGCTAATCTGTTGATGCTCAGCTTGCGTATTTCTCATATTTTATTCCTACGTGTGAAGAATGTGAATCTTATGTTATGTCAATAATTTGAATGTTTGTCGCTTCATAATTCCTCATTTTTGGCCTGAACTTTCTGTTGATGGTAAATTGGCTATACTATCAACTGATCTACTGAGCACATGCAACGTTCTTTTAGATTTGCCAACTACCTGCCCACAGTTTTTTTTGGTTCCAAGTGATGAGGAGTTTGCATGTAAAACATTTGGAATACCACTGATGGTTGTGCCTTTGGTTTTGATGTCAAATATACTGGATGAAGGAACCTGACGAAGGGTCTCGGCCTGAAACGTCGACTGTACCTCTTCCTAGAGATGCTGCCTGGCCTGCTGTGTTCACCAGCAACTTGGTGTGTTGCTTGAATTTCCAGCATCTGCAGAATTCCTCATGTTTGCGTTTTTAAATACTGGATGAAAGACCTTGACAGTCTCTGATATTCTGAAGCAATCACCAGTTATTAAGTATCAATAAATAATTAAACTGGGCAGCATGGTAGTGTAGCGGTGAGTGCAAAAGCACCAGCAAATCCAAGTTCAAATCTGCCACCATCGGTAAGGAGTTTGTACATTCTCCGGGTGTTCAGGTTTCCTCCCACATTCCGAAGACATTCGGGTGCGTATGTTAATTGGTCACATGGGTGTCAATTGGGTGGTGCAGGTTCGTGGGCCAGAAGAGGTGTTACTGTGGTGTATCTCTAAAATAAACACACTCTAAAAACATGAATTAATAGACACTTCCCGTCTTCCCTCATAGCAGTTTCTCGTCACTGAAGAAGGTTCTATTCCTGTATTACTTCAGTGAACATATTTCCGAAAGAGTTGCAGCTCAGACACTGGACTCCATGAGGGCTATAATGTCAGTGCAGTCAGGGAAACCCTTGTTATGATTAGCCAAGTTCAGGATTTGACAATCAAAGGGAATTTCTGAGCATCCTGACAAAATCTTGTCCTACTATCTGTAAAGATTTTTTTGTTTTTTTTTATCCTGTACTAGTTCTGTAACTGTATCCCATATAGTTTAATCATGTTATTTTGACCTTCTGCTTGTAGTTTGTTGCGATTCTCCCTTAACATTATTGTAAGGGCTTTAAAAATAAATTAAATTTGAAAAATAGATTTGGGCATATTGAAATTATGTCAGTGGTTCCAGCAGCAGTACTTACTGCATACTTTAATTAGGAGGAAAGGAACCTTTTACACCACAATGCTTGCACACCAATCTATTTGGGATTGGGTGGTATTGTGGAAAGGTCGTGAGTCTGACTCATTTGCTGTCTGAAAAATACCCATGATCAACAGCTCGCTCAAAATTTCTGCTGGTAAGTGGTTGCCTTTGGAAAGAAATCTATTTTGATTTTTGTTGGGAGAATAATAATACATGAGTTGAGAGTATAGAGTTCTAGCTTTGTGGAATTAAGCAATGATCTGGTTAAATACTGACTGATCTATTGGAAGGGGAAAGAAGTTTCGTCAGTCATTTGATTCTGGCATGGGGAAACAAGTCAATTGTGATAAAATGTAGCTTGCCTTTATAGAGCTGACCATGCCATAATAAACTTCAAGCAACTTTAAACCTTTTCCCAAGTCTTGTTCCCTCTTGTGGTCAGATGAAATGTTGCGTTCAAATAAAAATAATTAAATTTAAAAACTAAATTAAAAGAATATTAAATTTGCAATGAGATTGCAATTTCTATCTTAATTCTATATGTATTATGGCTTTGTGGTCAATATTTTTGGTGACAAATGTGTAATTTCATCAGTGTTTAATATTTACTGGAGGATTGAGAGTCTGGATACTCTGATTTTAACAATTGAGACTTTGAGGCAGGGGAATGACTGATTAAGAAGATGAGAAAGTGAAGTTAAGAGGTAGTGCAGAATTTTCCACTGATTTAAAATTTTATCTTTAACCCTTAATTATTTCTAAAAGTCTTTGAATGGGGGGGAGAAATAATGCAATATTATGGCAGATTTCAAAGATTTTGAAGTCTTTTCTTCTACTGATCTGAATTTGGTAGAAAATTTCATTCAGCGGAGAAATGTTTGTGGGGGAAAAATATACAATTGACAATGTTTTAAGCTGGAAGAAGGAAACGAGGAACTGAAAGTAGTTCACTTGACCACATCAAATATCATTGCTTTTTAGAAGTGGCCAGTTTACTTCTGGAGGCCTGCCTTCATTTTTAAACATTCTGTGTATACTTTGATCCTCGCCTAAAGACACTTGTCTTATCTGCATTCTGAGCTTTAAATCCTTCATTTAATTTTGGTATTTTGAGTGCGACCTTCCAACATGTGGTTTTGTTTGTTCTTCATTTGCTTGATGCATGCCATGGCTGAAGGAATTTTACATGTGAAGAAAGTTATTTGAGATATGAAAAAGGGTGCAAAGGCGCATTTTTTGTAACTGGCAAAATTGAAATACAGCTGATATAATTTTGTTTGTGTTGGAGTGTTGCAGTACAAGTCCTTGTAAATAAAGACCAGCTTACACAGTTGAGTGCAGCAAATCTTTTAAGTCCAAGTTAAAGGCCAGAGTATCAATGTGGTGGAGTACTCTTATGAATATAGATGTAACCCAAGATATTAGAAAATGCAAGTTTACAACTTAATCCTTCAGTAAAATTGCCATTGCAACCTATTGGAAAGTTTCTTATTGGTGGTAATCTATAAATAAGAGTCTAATTCTAATTTTATTATCCTGTTTAAGATTTCTCCTGCTGTACTGTGAGGTATTCTAATATAGCTGTTTTCTGTAAAAGCAGTGTGACCTGCTGGGAAAAAAAGTGTTCTGGCTTTGGCTGAAGATAAGGAGCCACATGTGTCAGCCAGTCAGGATTGTGGGATGTGATAGAGCCGTGGGGAAAAGTTTCCTGAAGGACAAGAGTCTGGTTTGGCGTTTTTTTTAGTGGAAGCTGCAGAACATCGCACAAGGGAAGATGCCGCAGAATGCCATTGGAAGGAGAGTCCCATTTGCAAGAAGTGTTTTGTGCAGATGAATGGCTCCAAGGATGAAGGACCAATACTCCTGAGAGAGAGCCAGTGCATTTGAGATTATCTTAGATGGAAGTTCAGACTGTGGTGGGTGCCTACACACAGACTATAGGTCCAGCACGTGAGTATAAAGATAGACCTTCAACTACTCCAGAATGAGCTCCAACATTTATGTGCACATTGGACTGGTTTAACTGTAATGGGCCCTTTTGTTTTTCCTTTCTCTGTAACTGTTTGTTAAAGTTGAAAATTTGGTACATATGCTTTCTCTTTAATTTTATGCTGGTTTACGATCTGTCATTTCTGAATTACTGATAACTATATATGGGCAGTGTTTACACAGCATTCACTGTAACATAGGCTTCTTAATTGGAACATCTTAACTTTCCTGTTTGGTTAAACCCCAAATCATACTGATCTTGGGCGTATACAGGTTTCCCCCGCCATCCGAAGATAGAGCGTTCCTATGAAACGGTTTGTAAGCCGGAATGTCATAAAGCAAAGAAGCAATTGCCATTTATTTATATGGGAAAATTTTGTGAGCGTTCGCAGACCCAAAAATAACCTACCAAATCATGCCAAATAACACATAAAACCTAAAATAACAGTAACATATAGTAAAAGCGGGAATGATATGATAAATACACAGCTTATATAAAGTAGAAATACTTTTCCACAATCATTGCCTGAACTGTTCTCCGTAGCGAAAATCTCACGCAAGCGCCGTCAGCAAGAACACGGCGCAAGCACTCTCCAGTAACCTTTAAGCTATGAAGCTGCCAAATCATACCAAATAACACGTAAAAATACACAGCCGATATAAAGTAGAAATAATGTATGTATAGTATAGTATCACTAACCGGAATTGGGACAGATTCGAGCACAATGATGATGGTGTGTTAGGCTGAGTCGGAGGTTGGGGTGGTGCAGTGGCCCCCACCCTCCGGGCAATGACCCGATACATTGCCGCGAAGCATGCAGGGGTCCAGCGGTAGCCGGGAGGCACACAGCACATCTTTGAGGAAAAAAAAACAAAATAAACAAGCTAATTAGTTAGGTGCCACCCAGCACGTAATTGTCGGCCCAGATCAGAGGCGATTGCCGATTGCATCGCCTCTGATCTGGGCCAACAATTACATGCTGGGCGGTACCTAATTAATTAGCATGATTATTTCGGCTTTTTTCTTAAAAATGTACTGTGTTTCTCCCGGCTACCGCTACATTCTCCGCGAATTGGTATCTGTGGCCTGGGTGTTGGGGTGGTGGGACACTGGGGTGTCATCTCATCGTCGTCTGTTTCCATTAGAGCAGGCAGCTCATCTTCTATCTCTGCCTGCCTCGATGTCGAAGGTCGAGGTTCATCGTCTGCTGTGGCTGATGTGGAAAGCTTGCTTGATTGCTGAGCCTCGTGCATTTTTCTATCATACAGTTCTTTGTAAGCACTCAAACCATCCTGCAAGTATCCCCTAAACCTATGTACCCTTTCAAAATTAAAGTCGTACTTTATCATTACTCATTCGGTTTCGATTGTTATCCTTTCCTCTTCCAATTGCATTAGCTCTTCATCTATCAGTTCTTGGTCATGGGATGCCAAAACCTCTTCAACATTATCTTCGTCAGCTTCCACAAGCCAAACTCACTTAGTCCTTACTTCGTTCACCACGATCAAGACACTTAATTATGTCTAGTTTTACGCTAAGTGTAAAACCCTTACGAGCTCTTTCAGGCTTTTCTGATACCTTAGAACTCATCTTGCAAACGGCTGCTCACAGGCATGTGTTTAAGCAATGCCGGCGAGAATGCAGTTCCGAATTCGGGAGAGCGGCTGGTTGGGGCGCGCGCTGATTTTTTTTGCGCGTTTTTTTTTTCGTAACAGTGAAAACACCACCTGTTAGCGAAAACAGGGTACTAATGTAGGTCTTTCGTAACAGTGAGGTTTCGTAAAGCGAACATTCGAAAAGCGGGGGACACCTGTATTGTTTATGAAAGGTGGCCTTCTCACTGCTGAGTCATGTAGTTGTTAGCAGAATTAGCTAGCAAGCGGAGTTGGTTTACGATCCCTGGTGAGAGGGTTACATAATCTTCCTGGCCTTTGAGAAAATTCAGTATATTTAACTTTTATTTGTTTTATTTATTGAGATGCAGTGCAGAGTAGGCACTTCCAACCTTCCATCCCTGATTTAATCTAAGCCTAATCACGGGACAGTTTACAATGACCAATTAACCTACCAGCTGGTATGTCTTTGGAGTGAGGGAGAAACTGGAGCACCCGGAGGAAACCCATGTGGTCATGGGGAGAACGTACAAACTCCCAAGAGGCAGCAGCTGGAATATTTAAACGCAAACAACAGGAATTCTGCAGATGCTGGAAATTCAAGCAACATACATCAAAGTTGCTGGTGAACGCAGCAGGCCAGGCAGCATCTATAGGAAGAGGCGCAGTCGACGTTTCAGGCCGAGACCCTTCGTCAGGACGAAGGGTCTCGGCCTGAAACGTCGACTGCGCCTCTTCCTATAGATGCTGCCTGGCCTGCTGCGTTCACCAGCAACTTTGATGTATGTAGCTGGAATATTTAATGTAATATAATTTTAAACATTTGTAAAGATGTACTGTTTGAATAAAAATTTGTTTAAAACTGCACAGCTGTAAATATGGCAGGATTAATAATCCTTTGTCACCATAACTCCCAAGAAAACCAGTTTTGACTTTACTCTGTTCCACAACATTACTGCATAAGTGTACAATAACTTTTGCCGCCAGATTACACCTTTTAATATTAGAAGCTTGGTGTAAGTTGCAGTTTGGAAAGTCTTATATAGTTATAATGTAATAAGAAATCTTTTGAACATTTTGAAATGCCTAAGAACTTAGTTGTAAGGCAAACCTGGATTTTGCACCTGTACTTGGGAACCAATTTCATCTTTTTAAAAGGGTGTAATTTTGTTTAATTTATATTTTATTTTGTTTTCTAGATGAGCAGTTTGGTGTTGAAACAAAAACAGTTGCTGTGGATTTTGGAGGAGGAGTTGAGATCTACAAGATTATTGAGCCTGTTCTGGCTGGACTGGAAATAGGTGTCCTCGGTACGTATTCTAAGATAAAATGATTGCTGTTTGTGTATCTTTGGGTAATCATCTGTGTATAAAAACAGTTTCATTGCTTAAGTACTAGAACTAGTTAAATCAATTTTGGTTATTACTTTTGGCTCTTTCTTTTGAAATGTTAAACCTGCTTTCTTCCAGGAATCCTACACATAGCTTTTATTCCACTTTTCTCAAATTTGAATAAATTAGAATAAGCAGAACTGTGAACTGTTCAACCATCATCCTTTGCTGACTTACATTGTCAATTTAAACTTACTATGTGGTTTGTCTCTGTCATCTCCTTGATCCTCCAATTCTCTCTTTTTGTTCACCACTGAATTAATCATTTCATCTTTTACCAGCTCTTCCTTTGGTTGTTGAGGTTGTAAGCTTGGGAGTTTTGTCCCTAAACTAATTTCTTCATTTTTATGGCATATTTTTTAAAAGTTTGAGAATGTCAGAGGTAAGTATTTTACACAGAGTGGTGGGTGCGATTAATGAATTGCCAGCAACAGTGGTAAAGGTGAATACAATAGAGTTTTTAAAGAGTCTTTTAGATAGATAGATACATGGAGCTTAGAAAAATAGAGGGCTATGCAGTAGGGAAATTCTAGGCAGTTTCTAGAGTAGGTTACATGATTGGCATAACATTGTGAACCAAAGGGCCTGTAATGTGCTCTAGATTTCTATGTTCAATACCTTTTAGCCAAGCTCTATCTGAGTTTTTTTTTTAAATTTTCATCTGGTGCTTTGGAATACTCTGCTGAATTAAAACTACTATATAATCACATTACTTCTGTGCAAATAAGTATAGTTTGGAAATTTTCCCCCATAGTAGTTTGCCAAATTCCATGCATTCTCAGGAATAGCTCTTTTGGTAGGCTTGATGGTGAATGTGTCTGAAATCAAACTGGAAATAAATAAGTAGGCCCATAACGCTCCTTGGCTGTTCCACCACCATTATCATATAGTGGTTAACGCTTTTGTGCCCAATTTCTCTACATCCATTATTCCCTAAAACAAGCTTTTCAAAACAGCCTTTAATTTTTTAAACATCTGAGCACTGACAGTCTGAAACAGAGAGTTCCAAAGATTCACAACCTTTCAAGCGAATGAACCTGTCTGAGATCCCCAGCTGCGGGATATGGTGTTTCTGAATTCTCATTGTTTCAGATACCTTCCTTTTTCAATATTTTTATTAGTTTCTACCTAGAAGAATACAGAGTACAAGAAAATATATATAAAGGTAAAAAAAACTACCAATTGCATTATATCTATTCATAATAATAACCTCATTACCCTGTATTCATGTAGGTTAGTCAAAGTTATATTGAAATATACTAATTTATTACAAAAAAAAGAGCCTAACCCCTACCACGACCAAGGCTGTTTATTAAGGAGAAAAAAAGGTAAAATACCTTCTCGTATAATAAAAAGTAATAATAGCCAACATCTGAATTTAAACAACGAATTGAGGGTTTTGAAAGTTTTGAAGATAATTCACAATGTTTGAAAGTCTTGACGTGATTCAGAAATTGAACAACGAATCTTCTCTAAATCTAAGCATGACGTAACGTTGCATAACCATTGAGCATGAGTAGGAGGAGAAACATCTTTCTACTTAAACAAAAGCGTCTTCCTAGCTATAAGAGAGCTGAAGGCCAAAATATGTAAATCAGATGTCTTCAGCTTGATATCTTGTCCTGCAACAATACTGAATGGGGCTGTCAGAGGATTAGGCTTAAAATTGACTTTAAGAAGTAAAGAAAAAGTTTGAAAAACTTCCTTCCAATATTTTTCACGATCTGGACAAGTCCAAAACACATAAATTAATGAAGCTTCTCCATTATTACATCAATCACAGTAGGGAGATATATCCGAATAAAAACAAGATAGCTTATCTTTAGTCATATGGACTATATGTACCACCTTAAATTGTATGAGGGAATGGCGAGCACATAGCGATGAAGTATTAACCAGTTTAAAAATTTCATTCCAAGTTTTCTCAGATATTGATGTCGGTAAATCTTGTTCCCAGAGATTCTTAATTTTGTCTAAAGGAACATTCCTCATTTCCAGTAACATACCATAAATATTAGATATTGAACCATTATGAAAAGGTGTCAAATTAAAAATTACGTCTAGTAAGTTCTTAAAGGAAATGTGCCTAATTGATATCTTAGGAAGTCTCTGATTTGTAGATATCTAAAAAAAGTGCATTTTGGGTAAGCTATATTTAGCTGACAATTGCTCGAATGAAAAAGATTTCCTCCAACAAACAGATCCCAAAACCATTCAATACCCAACCTGTCCCATTCTTTAAAAACTAAATCAGTCATGGAGGGTTTAAAAATAATTAGAATAAATGGGACTAGAAAGGGAAAATCACAATAAACAAAAATGTTTTCTAAATTGTATCCAGATCCTCAGAGTGTGTTTAACTATTAAATTATCATTTAGTTTACTTACAAATAAAGGAAGTGAGGATCCAAGAAGAGAAATAATTGAAAATTTATTAACAGAGTTAGCTTCTAAAGAAACCCATACCAGACAGTCTACATGATTAAAATAATATAGCAAAACACAAGATATTGTATATTAACTGCCCAGTAATAAAACCTAAAATTAAGTAAGGCTAAACCTCCAGACTTTTTAGGTGTTTGAAGATGAACTTTATTTAAACGAGGATGTTTATTTTTTCATATATAGGAGGATAAAATAGATTCAAGAGAGTCAAGAAAGGATCTAGGAATAAAAACGGGTAAAGCCTGAAAAAGATATATAAATTTAGGTAGAATATTCATTTTAATAGAATTAATTCGTCCAATCAACGATATTGAAAGAGGTGACCAATTTAATAATTTTCTTTTACATGGTTCAATAAAGTAAGAAAGTTTTCTTTAAACAGGTGTTCGTAATTCTTAGTGATAGTTGCACCCAAATAAGTAAATTGATTCCTTACAATTTTAAAAGGGAGATTAGTATTAATTGATACCAAATTATTTAAAGGAAATAATTCACTCTTATGTAGGTTCAACTTATATCCTGAAAACTGGCTAAAACGGGAGAGTAAAGAAAGTACGCACCGTAACGAGGTCTCAACATTAGAGATAAAAAGCATTATATCATCAGCGTAAAGCGAGATTTTGTGGCTGATACCTCTCCTTAAAATACCACAGATATCATTAGATTCTCGAAAAGCAATGGCAAGGGGCTCTAAAGTTAGATCAAAAAGCAAAGGACTCAGTGGACAGCCTTGTTTAGTTCCGCGGTGAAGTTTAAATGGTTTGGAATTTTGAAAATTAGTCCAAGCAGAAGAAGATAAAGTAATTTAATCCATTGAATAAAATCTGGTCCAAAATTAAATTTTTCTAAGGTTTTAAATAAATAATTCCATTCAACCCCATCGAAGGCCTTCTCAGCATCTAAGGATCTCACACATTCTGATAGCTCCTGAGAAGGAGAGTAAGTAACATTTAATACACGGCGTATATTAAAATGAGAATGTTGGTTTTTAATAAATCCAGTCTGATCATCAGAAATAATAGAAGGTAAAATATTTTCAATCCTACGAGCCAGAACTTTAGAAAGAATTTTAATAACAACATTGAGTAATGAAATTGGCCTATATGAAGGGCATTCAGTTGGATCCTTGTTCTTTTTTAGGATAAGCGAAGTAGAAGCTTCATAAAAAGATTGAGGCAAACTACCCAATTGGAAAGAATCCAAAAAGACTAAGTGTAACTGCGGTTATAATTAATGAAGAAAAAGCCTTATAAAATTCTCCGGAAAATCCATCTGGACCCGGAGCCTTCCCCGAGTGTAATGAACGTATAGCCTCAGCGATTTCCTCGAAAGAAATGGGTTGATACATCTGTTTGCAATTATCTGCAGAAAGTGCAGGGATATTTAATTGATCTCGAAAATTACTCATTACAGTATTATCTTTAGGGGAATCAGAGCTATAAAGTTCAGAATTGAATTCTCTAAAGGTATCATTTATTTCAGAGTAATCAGTTGTCCTATCACCATTAGTTTTACAAATTTCTTTAATTTGTCATTTATCTACAGAAGTTTTTAATTGGTTGGCCAGTACTTTGCCTGATTTATCTCTGTGAATGTAAAATTGAGTTTTATCTTTAAGAAGTTGAGTTTCAATTGGATATGTTAACAGAAGATCGTATTTAGTTTTAATTTCAACACGTCTTTTATATAAAACAGGATCTGGAATTTATAGCATATCTTTGATCTAATTGTTTCAATTGATTGGCTAATTCAATTCTTTCTTTATTAGTTTTATTCTTAACACTCGCAGTATAAGAAATAATTTGTCCTCTAATATAGGCCTTGAAAGTATCCCATACAATAAGATTAGAAGTCTCTTCCTTTTTATTCTCTTCAAAAAAAAACAATAATATGCTTCTCTAGATATTTAAAAAATTCCTTATCAGATGACAAAGTTGTATTAAAATGCCAAAATCTGTTGGTTTGAAGAAGACCAGGGAGTTTTAAAGATAGAAATATAGGAGCATGATCTGCAACAGCAATCTCTTTATATTCACAGGAACAAACTGGTGAAATCATTTTACTATCGATTTTAAAAAAATCAATCCTGGAATATGTATGATGAACATGGAGGAAAAAAAAACAAATACTCCCTATCTGAAGGATGTAAAAAAAAAATGCCAAACATGAACTATACCATATTTGAATAAAAAGGATTGAATAAATGAAGCTGATTTATTAAGAAGACTCCGGTTTGGAAGGTGATCGGTCTAAAATTGGGTCCAGCCAACGGTTAAAATCTCCTCCCATCACCAAAGAATAAAGATTCAGATCTGGTAAAAACGGAAAAAAAGCAATCAAAGTATCCTGGGTCATCTACATTTGGGGCATACTGATTGGTAAATACTATTAATTTATTATCTAGTTTTCCTGAAACTATATCAAAACATCCATTAGTATGAGACACTACTTTATATTGGACAAAGGAAAGTGTATTATCTATAAGAATCGAAACTCTTCTAGATTTAGCCTGAAAAGAAGAGTGAAAACAAAGTCCATTCCAACGGCTAAAAAAACATAATTATCACATTTGCGTATGTGAGATTCTTGTAAAAAAAAATAATAGGGACCTTAAATTTCCTAGTATAATCAAAAATCTTATTACGTTTAACAGGGTGATTTAACCCTTTCACATTAGAACTGAATAAATTAATAGTTTGGTCCATTTTTAATACTATTTAAAGGAAGGGTTAAAATGTAAGTTTAAAAACCAAGCCATAAACCTTGAGAAATGGTAACCAAGCAACAAGTTGACTAAAAATTCGAAAACAGCTTCTGAGAAAAAAAACCATACCCCCGTCCACCTCCCAAAGAAAGAAAACCGACCAATAGAAAGTTGGCATCTGCGAACTACGGACAACCCCCCAAAAAACCTGGTGATAGCTCCAGTTAGTTTCAAGGTTATTTATATTCAAACCTAGACTAAGCAATACCCAAACAAGAGATTCAATTCTCGTATATCAAAAATATGGTATTAAAAAATACAAAAGGAAATTAGTTACTTTATACTCTGTTGTCACCAAACAATTGATACTAGAAATGTACAATCATCACAGTGATATTTGATTCTGCACTTCCCGCTCCCTGGATTACAAATATTAAATATTAAAAATAGTAAAAATTAGTAAAATTAAAAATTTAAATTATAAATCATAAATAGAAAATAGAAAAATAGAAAGTGAGGTAGTGCAAAAAACCCGAGAGGCAGGTCCGGATATTGGAGGGTATGGCCCAGATCCGGGTCAGGATCCGTTCAGCAGTCTTACCACAGTTGGAAAGAAGCTGTTCCCAAATCTGGCCGTACGAGTCTTCAAGCTCCTGAGCCTTCTCCCGGAAGGAAGAGGGACGAAAAGTGTGTCGACTGGGTCGGTCGTGTCCTTGATTATCCTGGCAGCACTGCTCCGACAGTGTGTGGTGTCAAGTGAGTCCACGGACGGAAGATTGGTTTGTGTGATGTGCTGCGCTGTGTTCACGATCTTCTGCAGCTTCTTTCGGTCTTGGACAGGACAACTTCCATACCAGGTTGTGATGCACTCGAGAAGAATGCTTTCTACAGTGCATCTATAAAAATTAGTGAGGGTTTTAGGGGACAGGCCAAATTTCTTTAGTTTTCTCAGGAAGTAAAGGCATTGGTGGGCCTTCTTGGCAGTGAACTCTGCTTGGTTGGACCAAGTCAGGCGATTTGAGATGTTGACCCCGAGGAACTTAAAGCTTTTGACCTGTTCCACTTGCGCACCACCGATGTAAATTGGGTCGTGCGGTCTGCTACTCCTTCTGAAGTCAACAACCAATTCCTTCGTCTTGCTGACGTTGAGGGATAGGTTATTGTCTTTGCACCATGCCACCAGGTTCTTAATTTCCTCTCTGTGCTCAAATTCATCATTACCTGAGATACGGCCTTCAATTGTTGTGTCATCAGCAAACTTATATATTGAGTTTGTTGTGAACTTGGCTACACAATCATGGGTGTACAGTGAGTACAGCAGGGGGCTGAGTACACAGCCTTGTGGGGCACCGGTGCTCAGAGTGATTGTAGAGGAGAGCTTGTCCCCTATTTTTACAGCCTGCATCCTGCCTGTGAGGAAGCTGAAGATCCAGCTGCAGATCTGAGTGCTAAGGCCCAGGTTCTGGAGCTTAGGAATCAGTTTATTTGGAATGATGGTATTAAAAGCAGAGCTGTAGTCAATGAAAAGGAGCCTGACGTATGCATCTTTATTCTCCAGGTGTTCTAAGGAGGAATGTAGGGCCAGAGAGATGGCATCTGCCGTTGACCTGTTGCTCCGGTAGGAGAATTGCAAAGCGTCGAGGTTGACCGGTAGGCTGTGGTTGATGTGTGCCATAACCAACCTCTCGAAGCACTTTATAGCAATTGATGTCAGAGCCACAGGTGGATAGTCATTCAGGCATGCCACCTTGCTCTTCTTCGGCACTGGGATTATCGTTGCCTTCTTAAAACACAAGGGGATCTTAGACTGAAGCAAGGAGCAGTTGAAGATGTCAGCAAACACTCCAGCTAGCTCGCTTGCACAGGCCCTGAGAACCCGTCCTGGGATGCCAACTGGGCCGGTCGCCTTCCTTGGATATATCTTCAGGAAGGCCCTCCTTGGTGACGATGAATCTTGATGCCACCAGGACCGGTTCATCCAGAGGGAACCGGACGCTCCTCTTCTGTTCGAATCTTGCGTAGAGTGTGTTAAGTTGGTCAGGAACAGAAGCGCCAGTTATTGATATTCCCAGCCTTTTCTTTGCGCCCAGTGATCTCATTTAGATCCTGCCATAGTCTACTGGCATCTCTCTGGTTAGCCTGGGCTTCCAGCTTGGCTCGATATTGCCTCTTGGCGCCCTGAATGGCTTTCAGGAATTCATGCCTGGATTCTGTGTAGCGATTGGTATCCCCGGACCTAAAAGCCGCAGCTCTAGCCTTTAAAAGGGACTTGACCTCATAATTCCTCCAAGGTTTCTGATTAGGGAATACCGGGATCGTCTTGCAAGACACACAGTCCTCCGTGCATTTCCAAATAAAGTCCGTGACAGCTGCGGGATACTCATTGAGGTTAGCTGCTGAGTCCTTGAATACTAACCAGTCCACCGATTCAAAGCAGTCATGGAGGACTTCGTCCTTTTCCTCCGTTCAATGCGACTCTACTTTTGACACCGTGACCTCCCGCTTCAGTTTCTGTTTGTAAGCCGGGAGGAGGAGTACGGCCTGATGGTCCGATTTTCTGAAGTGAGGTCGTGGGAGGGAACGTTAGGCTTCCTTGACTGATGTGTAGCAGTTAAAAAGGTTTACCAAAAGTAAAAAGTACAACTATTCGTACAGATAGACATTAAACATTAATCTTGTATCTTCATGGAAAAGCAGACTAAGCAGTTATCCTTCAAATTTAGAAAATCTTTGTGCTTCACCATTCACACAAAACCATTCGAAGGATCCATCTTTAATGAGATTCTCAGTCAAACTGGGTAACCAAGGGACAGGTTAAAACCCTTATTAAAAAAAATTCCAACAGAGCTTATTTAAACTTAGCACATTTCTGCATAACCTCAAGCGAATAATCTTTGAGAATCTTAATATTCCACCCTATAACCAATCGTGCCGCTTCTACGGGATTTGCGAATTAAAAGTTTCTCATTTAATCTTGTGTCTTCATGTAAGGAGAAACTAAACAACTAGCCTTCGGATTTTAAAAACTGTTGTGCTTCAACAGTCGAGCGAAACCGTTGGAAAGAACCGTTTTTAAGTGTGGTTCTGAGTTGGGCTGGTTAGCAAAGTGAAGGCTTGAAACCCGTATTAAAAAGCTCGGACGTAACTTCTTTGAACTTAACACATTCCTGCATAACCTCAGGTGAATAATCTTCGACAATTCTAATCTTGTGATCATTATAGTCTCTTCGACGAGATTCGCGAATTAAGAGTTCCTTTTTTTTAAATTCCTGAAAACAGATTATTAGTGATCTTAAAAACGCAAACAAGAGGAATTCTGCAGATGCTGGAAATTCAAGCAACACACATCAAAGTTGCTGGTGAACGCAGCAGGCCAGGCAGCATCTCTAGGAGGAGGTACAGTCGATGTTTCAGGCCGAGGAAATTCAAGCAACACACATCAAAGTTGCTGGTGAACGCAGCAGGCCAGGAAGCATCTCTAGGAGGAGGTACAGTCGACGTTTCAGGCCGAGAGGGTCTCGGCCTGAAATGTTGACTGTACCTCCTCCTAGAGATGCTGCCTGGCCTGCTGCATTCACCAGCAACTTTGATGTGTATCAGTGATCTTGATTTCTGACCATTAGGAGGTCTAAACGCAGGAGATGTGTGAACTCGATCAATCATAGGTACAGACTTCAAAATCTCCAGAAATAATTCTTGAAAAAAGTTTGCAAAAAAAACTCCACAGGATGGTTACCTTCGATTAATTCTTCGAGACCCTGAACCCGTAAGTTGTTCCTTCTACTTCAGTTTTCTAGGTCGATGATTTTCTGTCTTAACGTTTCGTTGGACTTTGATTGCTTTTCACAAAGCTTCTGTAATTCATCCACTTCCATTTCCAGAGCCAACAAATTTTCCTCATTATTTTTAATACATTTATCGTGTTCATTAAGAGTTTGCTGAATAGAGTCTAATGTACCATCTATTTGTTTGAATTCAGTGCTGAATTGTTGAAACTTCTCAGAGGCTTCTCGTGTGTGACTTTGCAACAATTCTATAATAGAATCCAAAGAGGCAGGAAAATCATCCTTTTTAGTACCTCTGGCACTCCTTCCAGCCATAATGAAAGAATATCACACTTAAAAAAGAAGATTCAAGACAGGTTGGAAATAGTAAGATAATTAGAGCTGGAGCAATGGCAGATTGCTGTTACTCCATGCGCCACCACCAGGAAAATCAGAGATGCCTTCCTAAACCAGTGTAAATGCCCAATCTTACTCGTGTTTCCTGGGGGGCGGTGGGGGGTGGTGAGGGTGAATGGGAGAATATGGTGGAAGAGCGGGAGGGGAGGGGAGAGCAAAAAAAGTGTTGTGAATCCAGTGAACATTTGGTCACAGATGGAAAAAGTGCAATGCAGTTTTTTGAGATGCTGTCTCTTCAAAGCTCTTGCCTAATTCCAGTGAGTTTCCTTAACATAGCCTGTATTGCAGTAAATGTCAGCATATTGACTGGGTTTTTAATTGTCCAGAAAGTTTTCTGTAACATTTCTGTGACGGTGTTTCAAGCATCAAGACCTCTTTGAAGATCACCATCTATTAGCTTCTCGTCAGTCAAATGTTTCCTCATGTCCACCTGAATCAACATCCTGATGTTCTCCATATTGTATTCCATCTGCCGTCATCTTGCCTGGATGCTTAACTTGACCGTATCCCTTTGTAGGATATTTGAGCAGTTCTCTCAGATTGCATTCTTGTCTTAAGTATTTATATTGGCAGAACTTTGGTCCTTAATGTAGTTTGTAAATAGCTCTGCCCCCAGGATTGATGTTTGTGGCACATCACAAATAGCAGTTTCATCCTTGATGTACGCTAACGTTAAGGATGCATACTGCTCCTCTCCCCTCCCCCCACTGGGAAGGTCAGATCACAACCTGGTGCATCTAAAACCCTGCTACGTGCCTCTGGTGAAGAGTAAACCTGCAACCTCGAGGACAGTGAGAAAATGGTCGGAGGAGGCTTATGAGGCGCTCCAGAGTTGTTTTGAGGTGACAGACTGGCAGGCACTCTGTGAGCCACATAGAGAGGATATTGATGGGCTCACAGAGTGCATCACTGATTACATCAACTTCTGTGTGGACTGCAATGTTCCGACAAGAACTGTCCTTTGTCACCCATGGCTTGTTATTTGAATAATGAAGGACATTAAGGACATCCTGAACGCTAAAAAGAGGGTGTTTAGAGATGGAAATTGGGAGGAGCTGAGGGCAATACAGAGGGACCTGAAAACCAGGATCAGGGAGGCTAAAGACAGGTACAGGAGGAAGCTTGAGTGGAAACTTCAGCAGAACAACATGAGAGAGGTCTGGAGGGGGATGAGGACCATCACTGGGTTCTGGCAAACTAGCAACAGAGGAGCTGAGGGCAGTGTGGACAGGGCCAATGAACTTAACCTGTTCTTTAACAGATTTGACATTGTGGCCCCTGCCCATCCCCCACATGAGCCATCTGTTGTCGGCCCCCAACCAACACACATTCCACTTTCCCCTCCTCACAGTCCCCCACCCTGCTCTCATGACTATACCCCTTCCCCACACGAAACCACCATTGGTGGGCTTCACAGCTGAACAGGTTGAGAAGACAGCTGAAACGTCTCAACCCAAGCAAGGCTGCAGGACCGGATGGTGTCAGTACCAGGGTGCTCAAAGCCTGTGCCCCTCAAGCTATGTGGAGTACTTCGCCATGTATTCAACCTGAGCCTGAGGCTCCGGAGGGTTCCTGTATTGTGGAAGACGTCCTGCCTCGTCCCTGTGCCGAAGACGCCGCGCCCCAGCGGCCTTATTGACTACAAACTGGTGGCATTGACCTCCCACATCATGAAGACGCTGGAGAGACTTGTTCTGGAGCTGCTCCGGCCTATGGTCAGGTCACACTTAGATCCCCTCCAGTTCGCCTACCAGTCCCGACTAGGAGTTGAGGATGCCATCCTCTACCTGCTGAACAGTGTCTGCGCCCACCTGGACAAGCCAGCGAGCACTGTGAGGGTCATGTTTTTTGACTTCTCCAGTGTGTTCAACACCATCCGCCCTGCTCTGCTGGGGGAGAAGCTGACAGCGATGCAGGTGGTTGCTTCCCTGGTGTTATGGATTCTTGATTACCTAACTGGCAGACCACAGTATGTGTGCTTGCAACACTGTGTGTCCGACAGAGTGATCAGCAGCACTGGGGCTCCACAGGAGACTGTCTTGTCTCCCTTTCTCTTCACCATTTACACCTCGGACTTCAACTACTGCACAGAGTCTTGTCATCTTCAGAAGTTTTCGGATGACTCTGCCATAGTTGGATGCATCAGCAAGGGAGATGAGGCTGAGTACAGGGCTACAGTAGAAAACTTTGTCACATGGTGTGAGCAGAATTATCTGCAGCTTAATGTGAAAAAGACTAAGGAGCTGGTGGTAGACCTGAGGAGAACTAAGGTACCGGTGACCCCTGTTTCCATCCAGGGGGTCAGTGTGGACATAGTGGAAGATTACAAATACCTGGGGCTACGAATTGACAATAAACTGGACTGGTCAAAGAACACTGAGGCTGTCTACAAGAAGAGTCAGAGCCGTCTCTATTTCCTGAGGAGACTGAGGTCCTTTAATATCTGTCAGACGATGCTGAGGACGTTCTACGAGTCTGTGGTGGCCAGTGCGATCATGTTTGCTGTTGTGTGCTGGGGCAGCAGGCTGAGGGTAGCAGACACCAACAGAATCGACAAACTCATTCGTAAGGCCAGTGATGTTGTGGGGATGGAACTGGACTCTCTCATGGTGGTGTCTGAAAAGAGGATGCTGTCTAAGTTGCATGCCATCTTGGTCAATGTCTCCCACCCACCACATAATGTACTGGTTGGGCACAGGAGTACATTCAGCCAGAGACTCATTCTGAGATGCAGCACAGAGAGTCATAGGAAGTCATTCCTGCCTGTGGCCATCGAACTTTTCAACTCCTTCCTTGGAGGGTCAGACACCCTGAGCCAATAGGGTGGTCCTGGACTTATTTCCTGGCATAATTTACATATTACTATTTAACTATTTATGGTTTTATTACTATTTATTATTTATGGTGCAACTGTAATGAAAACCAATTTCCCCCGGGATCAATAAAGTTTGACTTTGACTATGAAAAAAACTATTCCTTTTGATTTCTTGAATAAGTCCGTAACTGTATTGTTTCATCCCTTTAAATGGGATCTTGAGTAACACTTCATATGCCTTTTGAAAATCTACATCTGCAGGTTTGTCTTTGTCTTTTATTTACACCTACAAAAACTTGATTTTGAATCATATTGATTCCGACTAATATAATTTTCAGTATCTTAAGGGTTTCTAGCACCTTCATAACAAATAGCTGTAGCACTGTCCAAAACTGAGAAATCAATGAGCAAAGGCAACTTTGGACCTTCCCGGTTTGTGTCAATGATCCTTTGTTGGATAAATTTGTTAGAGCCATGTATCAACCTTATTGATAACGGAAAACTTTCACTCTTTGAAAAAAGTGAGTTTTTATGACAATGTCAAAACTGCTATGCGAATATGAAAAGAACTTTGAGACTTGCTTAATCTGGTAATATTGATCCAGAGGTTCTTCGAAAGTCAGAATGAGGCATAAAACTGGGTGATCATGGCTGCTTTTATTTAGTGTTACAAGAACAATGAATGAACAAAGAGAGAAAGAAAAAGTACTCAGACTAGAGATAACAATATTCCAGTGATAACAATTAACCTATAAAATAGTAATATTCAAGTACCATGACATCTGCAGAAAATCTGAGAAGCTTCTAGAAAATACAGAATCAGCTACTCTCCAATTACTAGAAAATTTACTGAACTAATTACGCATATATAGGTGATGATATAAAAATACAGGCAAGCATATGAAAGTTAAACTAAAGAAAAATATAATTCTACATCCCAATATGACATCATTTTACTTGAAAATTATTTCATTGTGGGGAACTTCATTCATGGAATAATCTTCTGCCATGACTTGAATTAGTGAGCATGTACATGTGTATGTACACGTACGTACACACACCCTCCCGGTCAAGATATTGTTGACATATTCTTCCAGATTTTTAGAATCAAGTTCTATTGAATACAATGCACATTTTTTTGTTCATTTCTAGCCCACTCCCATATGTTTACGATGTTTCTAAGATATCACCTTCTCCAAAGATGTATTGTGTCAGAACTTAAGATATAATTGCCTTGAAAGTGAGTTGAGATGATGCAGGTTAGCTAGTATCACTTGATTCTGAAGTTGTGAATAATTGACATGAAATATGCAAAGTGAATTTTATGTATATTCTATATATTCAATGTTTATAATATAACTTCAGCAAGGTAGTAGTGACTCTGCATTAGTTTAACTCTTACTGTAACTAACCTAGTGACCAACTTTTCCCAGCAGACAAATGATTGATTTGATTACTAAAGGAACTAAAAAGAACCTTTTATTCCTGGACATATAACTGTAAATCTATCTGTCCATCGTTCTCTTCATTACCCTTTCAAACAGATTGTAATGGCATTATCTGCAAAAGAAGTTTGAAAGCCAACTGTAAGCTATAAATGGAGATGAAAAAAGGATCTAATTATTATGTCATTGACTCTTTTTTAACTTCCTTCAGTGAACAATGTGGGAATTTCTTACAACTACCCAGAATATTTCCTGGATGTGCCTGATCTGGACAATGTAAGTAATTCAAGCCTTTAAGTTTTGTTTTTAGAATCACAGTTATACAGCATAGAAAAGGTCCCTTGGGCTCATCTCATCCATGCCAACCTTTTTTGCCCAGGTACAGTAATTTTTGTTTGCATTAGATCTGTATTGCTTTAAGACTTGCTTATTCAAGCACCTGCCTAAATGTTCTGTAGGTGTTGTGGTTGTCTCTGATTCCTCCACCACCACCTCTGCCATTTAATTCCACACCAACTTGTCTGTGTATAATTTAAAAAAACACCTTTTCCTCAAATCCCATTTAAAACTGCTTCACTTTACCTTACACTTACACTTGTCCTCTTGATTTTGAGAGTTTTTTCCCCCATGGTTAGGGCTTTGGTTAACAATCCTGCCAATGCCCCTTATAATTTTAGATTTTCTCTTTTATTCCCCTCAAAAGAAATCAAGGTGCTGAGGTTTTGATAGACTCCTGACGGTTTTAAAGTCAGGCTAATTCAATCTGCTCACCTTAACATATTGCAGTATCAGTACCTTCATAGTTAAATTTGGCAAGATATCTTGTTAATATGTTAATAGCACATTATCGAAAACTTAGAATTTGATCTAAGCCAGCTCGCTTAATGCCACCTTGGATTTGATGAACTGATCATTTTGTATGGTAGGGTTATTTTTTGTAATTATGACTCATTATTATATAATCTACATGTGTAAATGTAGAGATGTTCTTTACTAAACACCTCTTTCTTGTGGGGGATATGGGGTTAAAATATCTCTTGGTGAATCTAGATAGATTAATGGCGGCACTTACTAGCACATTAAATTTCAATGTGCAGCATGATGTAAATAATAAAGCTGTGAGATATGCCCAGCAGGCCAGACTATATGAATAGAAAAGAAAAAGAAAGAAGCAAGCCCTCTATTCTATGTTCTTCCCAGCTAAACTGACATGTTTCTCCTCTTTCCCAGTTCAGAAAAAGTTTCTCAGATCTGAAAAATTAACTGTTTGTGTAACAGAGGATGCAGCCTAACTTGTTGAACACTTCCAACCGTTTTCAGTTTTTACATTAGTGTTATTTTTAATGTGCCTTGTGGCTTCAACATTGCTTCGTTTATGGCTGAACCTCAAATTTTCTTAAACTTTTTTTTTGAAGTATGAAGCTATCTCTTGGACATGCATTCCTGTTTGCCAAGAACTCCCCGTGTAAATAAATGTATTATTATTCTCATAATTTTCTTTAACTTTAGATATCTCATCAAATTTCTCAGGAAGTGTTCTTTTGAAATCCCTAAACTGCTTCATAGCAAAGGCTTTTCTGTATGAAAAGTCTCCATACCATCCCTTCAATGAGTTCTTATCATCCTTTATAGTTTATGTTCACTTCTTTTTAATGAGCGTTCTTTTGAGACTGTCAATTTGCTTATTTAACAAGTGTACTTAGTGATCTCTTACCAATTGTGGTTACACCATCATCTGGTCAAATAAACACTAGTTGTCATAGGACAAATAGTGTTGACTTTATATTAAACTTCCAGTAAAAATATGGAAATGTAGAGATGCTGATCTTTTATTTGAGTGCTTGAGGCTGGTAATCTCATATGTACAACATATACTTAAATGTGTGAAGTGTAATTGAACAAAACTTGGCAGAATGCTTGTCATTTCATTGCTGCAGACACAGTGGTAGAGCTCCTGCTGCCTTACATCACCTGAGACTTGGGTTCAGTCCTGACCTCAAGGTGCTGTCTGTGTGTAGTTTGCACCTCTTTGTAGTATTCAGACACAGTGGATTTGTCGCGCACTTGTTTCTCCATCCTGGAACACCTAACGATGATGTTCTGAGCAATCTACTTACCAAATGAGTTCTCCTGCATGATCCTGACCACAGCTTACATACTGCCAAAGGCCGTCAATTAGGCACTCCAGATACTGAACATTGCCATCAGCAAACAAAAAAAATCTATCCCAACATCTTTTAGATCTTAGTCAGGAGACTTCAATCAGGCTTGTTAGAAGAAATCTCTGCTCAATTATTAACATATATCTTGTAGTCCAGGGGTCCCAACACACTCGACCACTTAGGAATGCCTACCGTACCATGCCTACACTGCATTTCAGGAAATCTGATCAGTTTGCTATCCTCCTCCTACTGACATACAGGCAGAGGCTAAAGAGCAAGGCTCCAGAGATAAGGACGACAAAGGTGTCATGGCAGAAGCTAGAGAAGCAGCTGCAGGATTTATTGGCATCACTAGACTGGTCTGTGTTCAAGAATTCATCAGAGGTTCTGAACAGATACAACACAGTTGCCATGGAGCTTATAAAAACAGGCGAGTGTGTCTCCACAAAATAATTTGGTCTTCCCCAACCAGAAGCCTTGGATGAGCCATGAGATCCGCAATCTGCTGAGGGCCAGGTCAGGAACAATTCCGAAGGCATAGGATAGATCCTTCCCAAAGAAGTAATAATATTCAAAGGCAAGATGACTCAGCATTGGCTGACAAGAAGTCAAATCCACCATAAAAGCCAAAGAGAGGGCACATAATAGAGCAAAAAATAGTGAGAAGTTTAAAGGATTGGGAAGCTTTTAAAAACCAATAGAAGGCAACTAAACAAGTCCTAAGGAGGAAAAGATGGAATAAGAAGGTAAACTAGCCAGTAATATTAAAGAGGATACCAAAAGTTCCTTCAGATATATAAAGTGTAAAAGAGAGGCGAGAGTAGATATTGGACCTCTGGAAAATGACACTAGAGAGATAGTACTGGGAGCAAGGAAATGACAGACAAACTAAATAAGTATTTTGCATTAGTGTTCACAGTGGAAGATACTAACAGTATGCTGGAAGTTCGAGAATGTCAGGGTCAGAAGTGAGTGAAGTTGCTATTACTAGGGAGAAGGTGCTGGGAAACAAAGGTCTAAAGGTGGATAAGTCACCTGGGTCAGATGGTGTACACCCCATACTTCTAAAAGACATAGCTGAAGAGATTGTGGAAGCATTAATAAAGATCTTTTTGAGAATCAATAAATTCTGGCAATGTTCTGGAGGTTTGGAAAATTGCCAATGTCACTGCCGATATTACTTCAAGAGAGGCAGAAGAAATTGTAGGCCAGTTAGTGTGATGTCAATGGTTGGAAAGATGTTGGAGTCGATTGTTTAAGGGTGCTTGGAGGCATGTAAAATAGCTTGTAGTCAGCATTGTTTTCTAAGAGAAAATCTTGCCTGACAAATCTGTTGGAATTCTTTGAAGAAATAACAAGCAGGATAGACAAAGGAGAATTGGTGGGCATTGTGTACTTGGATTTTCAGTAGGCCTTTTGACAAGATGCCACACATGAGACTACTTAACAAGATTAGAGCCCATGATATTACAGGAAAGATACTAGCATGGATAAAACATTGGCTGATTGGCAGGAAGGAAAGAGTGGGAATAAAGGGAGCCTTTTCTGGTTTGCTGCCAGTTGACTAGTGGTATTCCACAGGGTTCTGTGTTAGGCAAAGAAATGGCAGATGGAATACAGTTGTGGGAATTGTATGCTCATGTACATTGGTAGACGAAATAAAAGTGTAGACTATTTACTAAGTGGAGAGAAAATTCAAAAGTCAGAGGTACAAGGGGACTTGTGAGTCCTCGTGCAGGATTCCCTAAAGATTACTTTGCAAGTTGAGTCAGTGGTGAGGAAGGCAAATGCAGTGGCAGCATTCATTTCAAAAGGACACGAATATAAAAGCAAGGCTGTAGTGTTGAGGCTTAATAAGGCACTGGTAGCCTCAATGGGCCAAATGGCCTAATCCTGCTCCTATATCTTATGGTTTATGGTCTTATGTTCTCTGTTTATTGCTTATTTATTTATTTTTTCTTTTTTGCACAGTTTGTTATCTTTTGTACATTGGTTGTTTTTCTGTCCTGTTGGGTGCATTCTGTTGTGTTGCTTGGATTTACTGTGTATGCTCGCAAGAAAATGAATCTCAGGGTTGTATTTGGTGACATATATATACTTTGATAATAAATTCACATTGAACTTTGAAATTTGGATGTTCTCTCTGTGATCATGTGGCTTCCTCCTGGTACTCTGTCATACCACATCCCAAAGATATATGGGTGGGTTGGTTGGTAGGTTAACTGGCAACTAGTTTCTTAATGCCTCGATGAGTGTAGAATCTGAGGAGAACTGAGAATTTTTTAAAAAGTTAATAGAATTAGTATAAATATGTGGTTGGTGTGGACTTTATTAGCCAAAGGGCCTGTTTCTGTGCTGAATCTCTCCAAATGCTTCTCTGTGTTTATGAGATCCTCTTGTCCAGCAATGATCACCTTGCCTGAATGTTTTGCATGAAAGAACATGTTATATTTACATCAACTTGGCTCCAATGTAATAATGAAGCACTGAAAAATGTAACTTTTGTTGTTTAGCATTTGTGGTGCAAGAAGCAACAGTTTGACAAAATTAAAGGCTAGACAACTCTGGCTGAAGGCAAACTGGGCACCTGTAAAGTGGTTAGTAGTATTTTATTCAGAATTGCATGTTCAGATAGGTAGCCAAAAGCTGTTTAAACACTTATTTTACTTTTAGTATTGAAAAAAGTGATCAGTTAACTGAATTATATTTATTGCTCCTACTGTATTATTCAGTAATAAGTTGAGTTGGATCTTTTACCCAAATGCTCTCCAATATGATAAAATTAGAAATCAAAAGTTAATTGTATTCTGATATAATAACAATTTTCTTCCCCTCAGGTCATCAGCAAAATGATCAACATCAATATTCTGTCTGTCAGTAAGGTAAAATTACCTTTTCATTCTACTAAGTTCTGATTCTGTTGTGCTCATTGAATGGTTGCATTTGTTTTTTCTAAACTGTACCAAATATCAGATAGTATGTGTGGCGTTCTGCCAAACATTCCCAAATCTCAAATGTTAATAGTTTCTCTTTCCTCATGTCAGCTGACCTGTAAATGTTTGCTGCACTTTCTAATTTTTAGATTTCCAGCTTCTGTAGTTTTATTTAACTATATACTGTGCATTGTCACTTGCAGAACAGTATGGGCCATTTTTGTCCCGACGTTTCACCTCTCTTGGTCATATGCTGTCTCAAATCTAGTATCTTCCCAGTGCTAGCATCGCCCAATACAAGCAGAGGGCAATGTTCTTCTCAATTTTGCAACAGGAGCAGGTTGATTCCTCTGCTAGTGATCTAGCCCTGTTCCATTTGCTTTTTCCATTGCATTGAGGGAAATGACTAGAGTTAATGAGAATGAGGTGCCTCAACAAACCAGTCTCACAGAAAAGTAATTGACATTTCAGGCCTAGACCCCTTTTCCAGACTCCATTGCTAAAAAAGGGTCTCTGCCTGAAACGTCAAGTATCTATTCATTTCCATAGACGCTGCCTGATCTGCTGAGTTCCTCTAGCATTTTGCGTGTGTTGTTTTGGATTTCCAGCACTTACAGACTTCCTCATGTTTATCACAGAAAAGTACCTTAAATATTAATTTTGAGATCAGTGCTTTTTATGCACTTAATATTACTAATATAAGAACTTTTTACCAAAAAAGGTTGATTGTAATTCCAAAATATAATGCATTTTAATTTGAAATTTTATTCATCTTTCAACTTCCTACCTTTGTTTGTAGTCTTTAAATAAAATATTCCATCTTTGGTTTGTTGTAACAAGCTCAACAGATTGCTGCCCGAAGGAGAGCTGTGCAAGTCAATAAAGAGGGATATAAGTTTTAATCACATCCTTCAAGTCACCTAGGTCATGCCAGAGTACCACCCTGAGCTGCCCAACAACAACTTTGCAGGCAACACCTCCACACTGACATGTGGGATGGTTCATTGATGGATTCAAGCTATGTTTCTGGCACAGCAGCATACCAAAAAAGGAAATATAGGGGTTAATATCTGACTCCAGAGCAGTATTTATGGGGGGAGGGGGGCGGGGGGTGAGCACGTTGGTGGAGTGTGTGACAAGAGTTCCTGGCAGAGCAGAAAGTAGCACATACAGGTGTCCCCCACTTTTCGAACCTTCGCTTTACGAAACTTCACTATTACGAAAGGCCTACATTAGTACCCTGTTTTCGCTTTCAGAAGGTTTCTTCACTGTTACGAAAAAAAATTCAGCGCTAGATAAAAGGCAGAACACGCCCCAGCAGCCGCTCTCCCCCGGATTGGGAACTGCTTTGCTTTAACATGTGCCTGTGAGCAGCCGTTTGCAAGATGAGTTCTAAGGTGTCGGAAAAGCCTGAAAGAGCTCGTAAGGGTGTTACACTTAGCGTAAAACTAGACATAATTAGGCGTTTTGATTGTGGTGAACGAAGTAAGGACAACGTGAGTTTGGCTTGTGGAAGCTGACGAACATGATGTTGAAGAGGTTTTGGCATCCCGTCACCAAGAACTGACAGATGAAGAGCTGATGCAATTGGAAGAAAAAAGGATAACAATCGAAACCGAATGAGTAATGATAAAGTATGACTTTAATTTTGAAAGGGTACGTCGGTTTAGGAGATATTTGCAGGATGGTTTGAGTCCCTATTAAAGAACTATGTGATAGAAAAATGTGCGAGGCTCAGCAGTCAAGCAAGCCTTCCACATCAGCCACAGCAGATGACGAACCTCGACCTTCCGACATCGAGGCGGGCAGTCATAAGAGAAGATGAGCTGCCTGCCCTGATCAACGATGAGATGACACCCCAGTGTCCCACCACCCCAACCCCCAGGCCACGGATAGATACCGATTCGCGGAAAAGGCAACAGTAGCCGGCACGCACACAGCACATCTTTAAGAAAAAAGCCAAAATAAACATGCTAATTAATTAGGTGCCACCTAGCACGTATTTGTCGGCCCAGATCAGTACCGATGCAATCGCCTCTGATCTGCACCGACATTTTCATGCCGGGCAGCACGTTTATTTCGGCTTTTTTCTTAAAGATGTGCTGTGTGCCTCCCGGCTACCCCTGCGTTCTTCGCAGCGATGTATCAGTCGGCGGCCCGGAGGGTGGAGGCCACTGCACCACCCAGCCTGCGACGACTCAGTCTAACACACCATCATCAGTGTGCTCAATGTCTTCCCAATTCCAGTAAGTGATACTACACTGTACATACATCATTTCTATTTTATATAGGCTGTGTATTTTTATGTGTTATTTGGTAGATTTGGCAGCTTCATAGTTTAAAGGTTACTGGAGAGAGTGTTCTTGCCAACAGCGCTTGCGTGAGATTTTCTGCCGACGACGCTTGCATGATATTTTTGCTACGGAGAACAGTTCAGTAATGATTGTGGAAAAGTATTTCTACTTTATATAGGCTGTGTATTTATCATATCATTCCTGCTTTTACTATATGTTACTGTTATTTTAGGTTTTATGTGTTATTTGGCATGATTTGGTAGGTTATTTTTGGGTCTGCAAATGCTCACAAAATTTTCCCATATAAATGGTAATTGCTTCTTTGCTTTACGACATTTCGGCTTACGAACCGTTCATAGGAACACTCTACCTTCGGATGGCGGGGGAAACCTGTACCTCCAGACTTAATGTTGTAATTGCCTATTTTAGTGCTAATTCCATTAGCTCCTCCATTCCAGGGAAGATGATCTTGTGTACTGAACGATGTACAAAAAAAAGGACATTGTGTAGTACTACCGGGATTTTTTTTAATTGGCCGCACTTTCCTTCAGAGATGTGGGTTTCAAACATGTATTTTTTTGAAAATTCTGTGTATAGATTTTAAGCTGTGGAATCTTTGCAGTTTGAAACTGAAGGGATGTTTTTAGACATGTACTCACTAATACTAAGGGGAAAGTGTTTGGGAATTTGGAAGTAGGTGAGTGGCATGAACTAGGTGGGCATGATGTTAGAATCCATTATTAAGGATAAGGTTTTGGGGTTCTTGGAGGTACACGATAAAACAGGACAAAGTCAACAAGACTTCCTTAAAGGAGAAATCTTTCCTGACAAATCTGTTGGAATTTTTTGAGGAAATAACATGTGGGATAGATGAGTGGAAAATAACTCATCCATAATCAAATAGTGAGCAGATTTGATGTACCAAATGGCCTAAATCTGCCTCTATGAATTATGTTACCTAAACAGAATCCCATGCAAGAAGAATATTCAGTACATTGGAGTAAGATACTTGTCTTTCTTTCTTTTTAAATCTTTTTATTAAATAAGTATACAAAAAGGTAAGCCATATAGACACTAATACACTGTTAGAATATAATAAAATTACAGAGGATATTAATACAAAAAAAATACTACAAACAATGTAATTTAAACATAACATACCAAGGTAACATAATAGTATACTAATTTTATATATATATATCAATAGAGAAAAGGAAAAAACCCGCCCAAAAAAAAACCCACCGTGCAACTAACTAAAAGCAAAGCAAAGCAATGGGCTAACTTGAAACCAAACAGAGTTAAACTTAAAATCACGTCCTCAATCCCGACCTCCATTAAAAACAGTAAAAAAAAACAAGAAGGGTATATATTACATTAAATGAAAATATTGAATAAAAGATCTCCAAGTCTGTTCAAATTTAAATGAGGAGTCATAAAGATTGCTTCTAATTTTCTCCAGATTCAAGCATAATATCGTCTGAGAAAACCAAAAAAAGGTAGTTGGAGCATTAAGCTCTTTCCAATGTTGTAAGATGCATCTTTTCGCCATTAAAGTAAGAAATGCAATCATTCTACGGGCTGAAGGGGAAAGATTACTGGAAATTTTAGGTAGTCCAAAGGTAGCAGTAATAGGGTGAGGAGAGATATCTATATTCAATACCTTGGAGATAATATTAAAAATGTCTCTCCAAAAAGTTTCCAAAGTAGGGCAAGACCAAAACATATGAGTTAAGGAGACTATCTGCCCCGGACATCTATCACAAAAAGGATTAATATGAGAATAAGATACTTGTCAAAGCTGGTAATTACTCTATGGTAACTTTGTCTCCATGAAATTGTGAAGCACATGAAACTGATAAAGAGCAATTACTAAAGGTAGGGAGAGTAGGAACCAGTTCTCCCATTCGATCGAACAAATGTACAGTATGTATATACATTGGAGTTTTAAAATGTAGTTTTACAAGAGTGTGTTACTTTGTAGGAGTGCCCATAAGTCAGGTGTTCATAATCTAAGGAGGAACACCTGACTTATGATCACCCCTACATACCAATGAACTCCTTTAACATTATTAATACCTATATATGCAAATACTTTTGAGGCTAATTTCCTGAAAGTCTTGAGATAATATGTCTGGAGTAATGATCTTCCTCAAGGAATTATACCTCATATTCTAATCTTTCTTTACTGGGTCATATTTGTCAAAATACTTCTGTGTCAAAGTAAGCTTGGTAGTTACTATTGATGTTGGCACCAAGACCACTTGAAGCCTGATGTATTTGAGGCAGCTTTCACAAAGTTAATGTGGTACCTGCACATCAAACAGAACTGTTGCATTGTACACCAAAATAAGTATCTTTTTTGTAACATGCAATGACACACCAAACTTGAACAGGTTAAGTACCCTTTATCCGAAATTTCAAAATCCAAAAACCTCCAAAATCAAAATATTTTTCAAGCACTGACATGACATCATAAATGGAAAATTCCACAAGACACTGGGAAGATTCCTTGGTGATGTCCAGGTCTCTGTGCACCACAGACAATTCTGAGAAGTGACCTCGTACATGCAATGAACAGAAGTTAATGGAAAATAGAAAAGATCTGTATATATAAATGCAAGTATTCCAAAATCCAAAATCTTGAAACATAGCCAGCCCTAACCATTTCAGGTAAGGGGTGCTCAACCTGTATACGTCAAAGAATAAGTAACTGATATATTTGGTCCTTTATTAAGAAGTGGTAGTGTGCTCAATGCTTCTACTTATTGATAACAATATAGGGAATCCTGGAACATCTGTGAACTTTCTACAGAATGCATAATTATTAAAAGTACAAAATAAAAGCTGAAAAAGGAATTGTAAAGAATTCTATGTAAAATAAACTGCATAAATACATCAATACCAGCATGTATTTACAATGTAATCAGCATTACATCAAGTGGTTCAAGGTGTTTACAGTGCTTTGACGGGATTTATAGAGGGTGTAGGGGTACTAACTAGAATGGTTGATTAGATTAATTATCTTCAGGAAGAAACTTTTAAGATGGCAGAAAGAATTTGTTTTAAAAGCCTTATAGTGCATTCCAGCAAGGGAGCTTTTGGCAAAGGTGGTTTTACAGGGAGGGTGGTGTCTATAATGTTTTTTTTCCTGCCCACTTCTTTGTCCTGGGCACTTGCAAGCCCTGTTGTGATAGCAGTCTGTAACCAGTGACCTTTTCTGCTGACCTGACAGTTTGTGAAAGATTCTACATCAAACCAGAAGGTAATGACTGATGTGAGGATGCTCTCTATGATGACAGTATGGAATTCGCCTCGTGTCTCATTTGTTCGCTACTTGTGTTGTGAGTGAGAGGAAGGAGTTGAAAGCTAGTAAGTAAGGGATGGCTAGCTAGCTATGTAAAGTGCTACAGCCTCAAGAACTTAAAGATCATGGGAGAATCGGGATGGGCTGATGCTGAGGCAGCATCAGCGTTCCCAGAAGAGCTACAATGGTTGCGTCTGTACTGAACATGTACAGACTTTTTTTCTTGTCATTATTCCCTAAACAATACAGTGTAACAACTATTTACATAGCATTTACATTGTATTAGGTATTATAAGTAATCTAGAGATGATTTAAAGTATACGGGAGGATGTGCGTAGGTTATATGCAAATAATACGCCATTTTATATAAGGAACTTGAGCATCCGCATTTTTTGGTATTCATGGGGGGGTCCTAGAACCAATCCCCCGCGGATGAGGGGGGCTGACTGTATAACTTTGGTTGAGATATGCATTGCAACACACTGGGATCTGCTGTCTTAAAAATAATTTGATTTCTAATATTCCTAAGGAGATTGAGGTGACTGAGGCTCAGCCCCCCTCCCTCCCAACCAATTTTTACAGGAGCACCACCAAGATGACCTGTCCACAAGATCACAAGACAAAGGACTATTGAGTCTGCTCTGCCAGTCCTCCATGAGATATACTATTCTCCCATCTAGTTCCAATTTCTGGCTTTTCCCCCATATCCCTTGATACCCTGACTAATTAGATACCTATCTCCTCCTTAAACACCCTCAATGATTGGGCCTCCACAGCTGTATGTGGCAACGAATTCCATAGATCCATGACACTCTGGCTAAAAAAATTTCTCCTCATCTCTGTTTTAAATGGGTGCCCTCTAATTCTAAGACTGTGGCCTCTTGTCCTGGACTCACCCACCAAGGGAAACAGCCTTTCCACATCTATTCTGTCCAATCCTTTCAACATTCGAAATGTTTCTGAGATCCCCTCTCATTCTTCTACACTCTAACGAATGTAGTCCAAGAGCTGACAAACGCTCCTCATATGTTAGCCCCTGCATTCCAGGAATCATCTTTGTAAATCTTCTCTGAACTCTCTCCAACATCAGTACATCCCTTCCAAGATAGGGGGCCCAAAACTGCACACAGTATTCCAAATGAGGTCTCACCAGTGCCCCATAGAGCCTCATCAACACCTCCTTACTCATGCACTATTTCTCTTGAAATGAATGCCAACATAACATTTGCTTTCCTTACTGCCGATCCAACCTGGTGGCTAACCTTTAGGGTATCTTGCACGAGGATCCCCAAGTCCCTTTGAACTTCCGATTTTTGAATTTTCTCCTCATCTAAATAATAATCTGCCTGATTATTTCTTCTTCCAAAATGTACAACTGTACATTTCTCAACATTGTATCTCATCTGCCATTTCTTTGCCCACTCTCCTAAACTGACCAAGTCTTTCTGCAGCCTTTCTGTTTCTTCAACACTTCCTGCTCCTCCACCTATCTTAGTATCATCCGCAAACTTAACCGCAAAACCATTTAATCCATAATCTAAATCATCGATATACATTGTAAAAAGAAGCAGCCCCAACACTGACTCCTGCGGAACTCCACTAGTAACCGGCAACCAATCAGAATAGGATCCCTTTATTCCCACCCTTTGCTTTCTGCCTATCAGCCAATGCTCCACCCATTCCAATATCTTTCCTGTAATTCCATGGACTCTCATCTTATTAAGCAGCCTCTTATGCGGCACCTTATCGAAGGCCTTTTGAAAATCCAAATAGACAACATTCACAGCCTCTCCCTTGTCAATCTTATTTGAGAATACCTCAAACAATTCCAATAGGTTGGTGAGGCAGGGTCTTCCCTTCATGAAACCATGCTGGCTTGGGCCTATCTTGTCATGCACCTCGAGGTATTTCATAACCTCGTCCTTGAGGATTGATTCCAATAACTTTCTAACTACCGATGTCAGACTAATAGGTCTGTAATTTTCTTTTTGCTGCCTCCCTCCTTTCTTAAACAGCGGAGCTACATTTGCGACCTTCCAGTCCTCCAGAACCATGCCAGAGTCTTGATTCCTGGAAGAGCATTTCCAATGCCTCCACAATCTCCAAAGCCACCTCCTTCAGAACCCGTGGGTGCTCCTCACCCGGTCCAGGAGACTTATCTATTCTTAGTCCATTTAGCTTCCCAAGCACTTTCTCTCTAGTAATCTTGACTGTACCTAATTCTGTTCCCTGAGACCTCTGGCTATCAGGTATGTAGCTAATGTCTTCCACTGTGAAGACTGATGCAAAATACTCATTTAGTTCCTCTGCCATCTCTTTGTTACCCATTATAATTTCTCCAGCATCATTTTCCATCGGTCCTATATCTACCCGTGTCACTCTTATACTCTTCATATATTTAAAAAAAAACTCTTAGTATCCTTTTTTAATGTTAATTGCCAACTTGCTTTCATAATTCATCTTTTCTTTCCTAATGATTTTCTTGGTTTCCTTCTGTATGTTTTTAAAAGTCATCCAGTCCTCAGTTTTCCCACTAATTTTTGCTTCCTTGTACGCCGTCTCTTTATTTTAGCTTTAACCTCTCTCGTTAGCCACATTTGTGCCATTTTTCCACTCATGATTTTCTTTTTTCTTGGAATATACTTTTCCTGCACTTTCCTTACTTCTTGTAGGGATTTCATCCAATTCTGCTCTACCGTCCCTCCATCTAGCTTACTTTTCCAATCGACTTGGGCCAGTTCCTCTCTTCATACCACTGTAATTTCCTTTGTTCCACTGAAATATCAGTACACCTGATACCAGCTTCTCCTTTTCAAATTCGAAACTGAACTCAATCATATTGCGATCACTACTTCCAAGGGGTTCCATTACCTCCAGCTCCCTAATCGCCTCAGGTTCATTGCACAGCACCCAATCCAAAACAGCCGATCCCCTGGTAGGCTTATGGACAAGCTGCTCCAAAAAGCCATCCTGTAGGCATTCTACAAACTCCCTTTCCTGAGATCCAGTACTTTCCTGACTTTCCCAGTCCACTTTCACATTAAAATCTCCCATAATTATCTTAACATTTTCCTTCTGACACGCTTTTTCTATTTCCAGCTGTAACTTGTAGTCCACATCCCGGCTGCTGTTTGGAGGCCTGTATATAACTGTTATTAGTGTCTTTTTACCCTTGCCATTTATTAACTCGACCCATAAGGACTCTACTTCTTCTGATCCTATGTCCCTTCTTTCTAGTGATTTGATATCATTGCTTACCATCAGGGCCACGCCACCCCCTTTACCTACCTTCCTGTCTTTCCTATACACTGTGTATCCTTGGATATTCAGCTCCCAATCATATCCATCATTTAGCCATGACTCAGTGATGGCCACAATGTCATATCTTTTAACCTGTAGCTGTACAACAAGGTCATCCACTTTATTTCTAATGCTGCGTGCAGCTACATCAATGTCTAGTACAATAATTGCAAGTCATCTGACTGCAAGTCCCTATAAAGGTTTATGAGGACTGTTAAGAGGATCATTGGGGTCTCTGTTCCACCCATCAGAGATATTTATCAGGAGTGCTGTGTATGCAGGGCCTTTAGCATTGTCAGTGATCCCTCCAATCTGCCGTACAATCTCCTTGACCCTTTGCCATCAGGCAGGAGGTGTTGTAGCATTAGGACAAGAACTGCTAGGATGGGAAACAGCTTCTTCCTCCAGACTGTAAGATTACTAAACTCTCTGCTACCACCCAGGTCTCATCACACGTGAAGCGCCAGTAGTTATACTGTTTACTTTTTAACTTATGCCATAACTGCACCTTATTATACGTTAATTTACTGGTGGTAATATTACTTTATGTTATGTGTGTGAGTTATGTACTGTTGTGAATCTTGGTCTGGAGAAACATTTTTTCTTTTGACAGTATATATAGTTGAGTGGCAACAAACTGAACTTACCCTTGAGATATGCTCTTAATAATTAGAATACAAATTCATCTAGTTACAATTTTGTAACCATATTATTCAAGCTAAAACTGAAAGGGGAATGAAAATGAATTTTACACATTTTCTGCAATATAATGGAGAGTTCTAATAAATTCATTTAATAAGGCATACCTTAAAGAAAAATCCAAGACTAATACTTGGTTTCAGATGTTGAGCAATTAAGCTAAGTCGTGTTGCAGCATCATAATTTAAGGTATTAGCAATGGAGGCACTATTCCCAAGTATTTTTTTTTGCTGATAAACATACTTGATAGGTTGTGCTAGGTGAAGCTACAGAGGAAGAGTATGTGTGCCTGAGAGACTGTGTGGGTGTTTGAGTGTGAGGATGAACAGATGCTGTGGGCGTTGGCAAGCTTGCTTTGGGGAACAAATGCCAGGAATTGAAGATTTATGTAACATATAAAATTCAGTTTTTTTTTGTTCAGGAAAATGAAGTGTAAGGAAGTGTTTAACTTTTGTTTGAGTATTTATTGATTGGTAAATTGGAAGTGTTCAAATACTTTTAACTGCTCATTGAGTTGTAATAATTTTAGGCAATCTGATTAATGAAACTCAAGTGCTATAAGTTGATTATAACAATTTGAAACGAGTGAATTAATCTTGATCAAATTCCATTGTATATGTTTTTAGTTTTGCCACAGATTTCAAGGAGTTGTGCAGTCTAAGAATTGTGTAGATGATCACTGAACTGATAAACTGCAGGAGTGTTTGCTTTTGATTAGTGTTGTTAAAGTGACAACCCTGTGCATAGAAGAAAAAATTATTAACAATGCTGTTTCAAATTGTAAAAATAAAACTTTTATCAGACATAGTAAACCAAATCTGGAAGATCAGAAGACACTATTTTTGCTTTTATGCATTGCTGCTATGTCACTGCTCGGGAAAAACAGTGCAGATATAATATATAAATTTCTTCTAGAATGATAAAAATGCAAAACGCAGTGCTTATCAGCTTGCACGCTTTGCTACAGTAGCTATCCAAGTGAAATGAGTTTGTCCACCCCAATAGTGTAAAACTCAGTTCATTGCCCAATTTAGACCAATTCTAAAGCAAAAAAAAAGGTCTCGTCCAATGCTGAACTTTCAACTCTCTAGTATGGTATAACCCTGCTAATATGCCCTCCAATTGTTTGGGAATCACTCTGTTATCATTTTGGAGGATGTGTCCTGGGACCAGCATGTAAGTGCCATTATAAAGAAGGCATGGTAGAGGAAGTTTGGGCAGATTCAGCATGTTATCTAAAATTTTGATTAACTTCTATAGATCCACAGTGAAGAGTATCCTGACTGGTTGCATCATGGCAAAGTATTGAAATATCAATGGCCAAGAACAGAAAGGTCTCTCAAGCAGTGGTGCATACAGCCCAGCCCTTCACAGGCAAAGCCCTCCCCACCATTGAGCACATTTACAAGGACGCTGCCGCAAGAAAGCAGCATCTATCATCAGGGATATCCACCCTCTGCGCCATACTGTCTTCTCACTGCTGCAATCAGGAAGGATGTGCAGGGGCCTTAAGTCCCACATCACTGGGTTCAGGAACACTTATTACCCTTCAACCAACAGGGTCCTGAATCAGTATGGATAACTTCACTCACCTCAACGCTAAACTATTCCACAACCTATGGACTCACCTTCAAGAACTCTAAAACTATTGTTCTCAATGTTATTATTCACTTAATGTTTATTTTTTTGTACTTGCGTAGTTTGTCTTTTTTTGCACATGGTTTGCTTGTCGGTCTTTGTTTCTATTGTATTTCTTAGTTCCACTGTGAATGTCTATAAGGATATGAATCAGAATCAGGTTTAATATGGCTGTCATACATCGGGAAGTTTGTTTTGCAGCAGCAGTACATTGTAATATATAATAAAAACTAAGTTGTAATCATATATGTAAAAAGTTAAAATAAATAAATAAGGAGACAAGGAAAATAAATACTGAAGAAGTGTTCATGGGTTCATTGTCCATTCTGAAATCTGATGGCAGAGGAGGAAAAGAAATTTCTGAAATGTTGAGTGTGCATCTTCAGGCTCCTGTACTTCCTCTTTGGTAGCAACGAGAAGAGGGGATGACCTGGGTGATAAGAGTCCATAATGACGGATGCTGCCTTTTTAAGGCATCGCCTCTTAAAGGTATCCAGGATGTTGTCGAGGCTATCATGAAGCTGGTAGTGTTTACAACTTTCTGCAGCTTCTTCTGATCCTAAGCAGTGGCCTCTCCATACCAGATGGTGAAGCAGTCAGTTAGAATGTTTTGCACAGTACATCTTTAGAAGTTTGAGAGTGTCTTTAGTGGCATACTGATTCTCCTCAGACTTCTAATCAAATATTGCTGCAGTCACACCTTCTGTATAATTGCATCAATATGTTGGGCCCAGGATATATTCTCAAGAGATGTTGACACCCAGGAACTTGAAACTGTTCACCCTTTCCACTTCTGATTCCTCAAAATGAGGACTTGTGTATGTTCCTTCAACTTCCTCTTTCTCAAGTCCACAATCAATTCCTTGGTCATTGAGTGCAAGGTTGTTACTGTGACACCATTCAACCAGCTGATCTAACTCACTCCTCTACACCACATTGTCACCATCTGAAATTCTCCCAACAATAGTTGTGTCGTGGTAAATTTATTGATGGTGTTTAAGGGGTGCTTGGCCGCATAATTGTAGGTGTAGAGAGTATAGCAGTACGCTGACATGTATCCTTGCGGTGCGGCAGTGTTGATTATCAACAAGGAAAAGATGTTATTCCCAGTCTGCACAGACTGTGGTTTCCCAGTGAGGAAGTCAAGGCTTCAGATGCAGAGAGTGCTATAGAGGCCCAGGTTTTGAAGCTTGTTGATCTGTTGGGGCCTATAACAGAGGAAAGTCATAGCAGTCAGGTCTCTAGCACTGATTCTGGCTCTGTGGCAGAGAAGGGAAGTGGGGAGAAGAGGTGAGCTGTGGTGATAGGGAATTTGTGAGTTAGGGGACCAGCAAGGAGGTTCTGTGGATGTAAATGAGATTCCCGGGTAGTATGTTGCCTCTAGGTGCCAGTGTCTGGGGCATCTCAGATAGAGTCTCTAGCATTCATAAGTCAGAGGGTGAGCAGCCAGAGGTCGTGGTCTATATAGGTGCCAATGACATCAGTAGGAAGATTGATGAGGTTCTGTCGAGTGAATTCAGAGTTAGGTGCTAAGTTAAAGGACAGGATCTCCAGGGTCATGATTTCAGGATTGCTACCCATGCGAATGAAGCCAGAAATAAGATCTTCATACAGTTTAACATGTGGCTAAGGAGTTGGTGTAGGAAGGAGGACTTCGGATTTTTGAATCATTAGGCTCTCTTCCAGGGAAGGTGGAACCTGTGCAGAACAGACCGTTTGCACCTAACCTGGAAGGAGACTAACATCCTAGCAGGAAAGTTTGCTAGTACTGCACGGGGTGGTGGTGGGGGGGTTATTTAAACTAGAGTTGCGGGAGGAATGGAACCGGAGTGCCAGAACAGATGGGGGAGAGGTTGTGGAGTCAGATATTTTTAAGACAATACCACAATCAAAAGGTTGAGCAACTAATGTTCTGGGTTAGATTATAAGACCATAAGATATAGGAGCAGAATTGGGCCATTCAGCCCCTCGAGTTCACTCTGACATTTCTTCATGGCTGATTCCGGATCCCATTCAAACCCTTACGCCTGCCGTCACACTATATCCCTTGATGCCTGTCCAATCAGGAATCTATCAGCTTCCGCTTAGGTCAAATTTGAAGACAGAATATAATGTAAATGGCAAGATTCTGAGCAGTGTGGAGGATCTGAGGGATCTTGGGGATCCGTGTCCATAGGACACTCAAAGCTGCTGCGCAGGTTGACAGCGTTGTTAAGAAGGTGTATGGTGTGTTGGCATTCATCAACTGTGGGATTGAGTTCAAGAACCGTGAGGTAATATTACAGCTATACAAGACCTTGGTCAAACCCCTCTTGGAGTACTGTGTTCATTTCCAGATGCCTCACTACAGGAAGGATGTGGATACTATAGAGAGAGTGCAGAGGAGATTTACAAGGATGTTGCCTGGATTGGAGGGTGTACCTTATGAAAATAGGTTGAGTGAACTTGGCCTTTCTCCTTGGAGTGACGGAGGATGAGAGGTGACCTGATAGAGGTGTACATGATGATGAGAGCATGGCATTAATCATGTGGATAGCCAGAGGCTTTTCCCAGGGCTAAAATGGGTAACACAAGGGGGCATACTTTTAAGGTGCTTGGACGTAGGTACTGGGGGGATGTCAGAGGTAAGTTTTTTTTTAACACAGAGTGGTAGGTATGGTGGAATGCACTGCCAGTGCCAGTAGTAGAGGTGGGTACAATAGGGTCTTTTAAGAGACTCTTAGATAGGTTCATGGAGCTTAGAAAAATAGAGGGCTATGCGGTAGGATAGTTCTAGGCAATTTCTAGAGTAGATTACATAGTTGGCATAACATTGTGGGCTGAAGGGCCTTTAATATGCTGTAGATTTCTATGTTCTTTTGTCTTCCTCCCTTCTTAAAGAGTGGAGTGACATTTGCAAACATTTATTCCTCTGGAACCATGCCAGAATCGAATGATTCTTGAAAGGTTATGTCCAATATATCTGTTATCTCTTCAGTAACCTCTTTCGTTGCTCAGGGAGGTAGTCCATCTGGTTCAGGTGACTTATTCACCTTAAGATCTTTGGGTTTGCCTGACACTTTTTCCTTTGTAATAGCAACGGCACTCACTCCTGCTCCGTAACACTCATGGACCTTTAGCAGACAGCTGGTGTCTTCCACAGTAAAGACTGAAGCAAAGTCCTTATTACATTTATCTGCCATTTCTTTGTTCCCCCATTACTATCTCACCAGCATCATTTCCAGTGGTCCAATATCAGCTCTCAATTCCTTTTTATTCCTTATATAACTGAAAAAACTTTATTCTGCTTTACATTATCGGCTAGTTTGCCCTCATATTTCATCTCTTCCCTTCTTGTAGCTTTTTTGGTTGCCTTTTGTTGAATTTTAAAAGCTTTCCATCATCCAACTTCCCACTGACTTTTGCTACCTTATATGCCCTTTCCTTGGCTTTTATGCAGTCCTTAACTTCCCTTATCAGCCACAGTTACCTAGCCCTGCCACTTGAGAGCAACTACTTCTGTGGGACATATCTATCCTGTGCTTTGTGAACTATTCCCAGAAACTTCAGCCACCTCTGTTCTGCTGTCATCCCTGCCAGTACTCCCCTCCAATCCACCTGGGCAAGCTCCTCTCTCATGCTTCTGTAATTCCCTTTATTCCATTGCGATTCCACATGTGTCTTGTGCTTTTCCTTCTCAAATTGCAGTGTGAATTCAATTATATTATGATCACTGCCATTTAAGGGTTCCTTTAAGTTAAGTTAACCAATAAGATCTGGGTTATTACACAACACCCAGTCTAAGATCGCCTTTCCCCTCATAGGCTCGAGCACAAACTGCTCTTAGAAAGCCATCTCATAGGCGTTCAACAAATTCCCTCTCTTGTGATCCAACACCAACCTGATTTTCCCAATCCCTTTGCATATTGGAATTCCTCCATTACAATTGTGACATTACCCTTATTACATGCCTTTTCTTGCTCCCTTTGCAATCTCGTGTTTTTTTGGCTTTAGAGCTACAACCAACCAAGCTCCTCTCTGACCACTGTAAAGTTGCATGCATCTCTCCCCTCTGGCAAAGAAGCACGGATTGTAGTTTTCCTCCCAGGTGCCAGGGTATGCGATGTTTCTGAACGTGTTCACAATATCCTGAAAAGGGAGGGTAACCAGCCAGAGGTCGTGCAATCTTTATTTGCCTCTGTAGTACAATTTAACTCTTTGCTCTGTCTGCAGTTGTACCCAATTATTGACTTGTCCTTCTTTGCATTCATATTACATATTACATCATCTACTTGTAAACCTACTGGCGTATCATCAACTCTATTATACTGGTTCCCATCCACCTGCCATTTTAGTTCAAACCACTCCCTCCAGCTCTAGCAAAGCTGCCTACAAGTATATCAGTCTCCCTTGGATTCAGTTGTAACCCGTTCCTTTTGTGCAAGTCACGCCTGCCTCAGAAGAGGTCCCAATGATCCAGAAATCTGAATCCCTGCCTCCTGCTCCAATTCTTCAGCAACACATTTATCCACCATCTCATTCTATTCCTATCCTCAATGTCGAGTGGCACGGGCAGCAATCTTGAGATTACTCCCCTTGAGATCTTGCTTCTCAGCTTCCTTTCTAACTCACTGTATTCTGTTCTCAGGACCTCCTCACTTTTTCTACCTATGTCATTGGTACCAATATGTACCATGACTTCTGGCTGGTTACCCTCCCTTTTCAGGATATTGTAGACGCATTCAGAAAGAAAGATCGTGGACTCTGGCACCTAGGAGGCAAACTACCATCCATGTTTTTTTTTCGCGTTCACAGAATCGCTTCTCTGTTCCCCTCACTATAAGGTATCCTATTAATGCTGCCATCCTCTTCAGTTTCCTGCCCTTCTGTGCCACAGGGCCAGACTCTGTGCTAGAAGCATAGCCACTATTGCTTCCCTGGATAGGTCATTTTCTCTCCCCCCCCAACAGTACTCAAAATGGAGTACTTATTGTTGAGGGGGATGGCCACAGGGGTGTTCTCCACTCTCTGACATTCTCCCTTTCCCCTCCTGACAGTCACCCATTTACCTGTCTCCTGTAGTCTTGGGTTGACTACTTTCCTGTAGCTCCTACCTGTCACCTCTTCACTTTCCCTAACAAGACGAAAGTCAACGACCTGAAGCTCCAGTTCCCTAACACGGTCTCTAAGGAGCTGCATCTTGATGCACCTAGTGCAGATGTGGCCACTGGGGGCGCTGAAAATATCCTGGAAAGTGAGAAAGTTGAAGATATTTCAACGCAAGAACCATTATAGAAAAGGCAGATGAGCTTGGGGCATGGATCAATGCATGGAATTATGATAATGTAGACATTGGTAAGACTTGGTTGCAGGGAAAATGTTATGGCAGTGCTTAGTCAGGACAGACTGGTGAACTCGTATAGTGAGGTTTTATACGTTAATGGGGCTATATTTTCGGCCACCTAACTAGCCGCAGGATTTAAAGGAACAAATTTGTAGAGAGGTCATAAACTGTTGCAAGGAATATAAGGTTGTGATAGTAGGTGATTTTTAACGTTTCACATATTGACTGAGACTCCCACACTGTAAAAGGACTAGATGGGATAGAGTATGTCAATATATAAGTCCCCATGAGAGAGTGTGCAATACTTGATCTGCTATTAGGGAATGACATTATGTAAAACGATTGGATTGGTTTGGTTCTCGGGTTGAGATTCTGAATTGGAGAAAGGCCAATTTTAATGGTATTATAAAGGATCTGGCAAGTATGGATTGGGACCGGCTGTTTTCTGGCAAAGGTATACTTAGTGAATGGGAGGCCTTTAAAAGTGAAATTTTGAGAGTACAGAACTTGTATATGCAGAATAAAAGCCAAGGATAACAGGTTTAGTGAAACTCTATTTTTAAGATATGTGAGGCCTTGGATAAGAAAGAGGAGGAGGTGCATAGCAGGTATAGGCAGGCAGGAATAATTGGGGTACCTGAGTACAAGAAATGCAAGAAAACACTTGAGGGAAAAAGTCAGGAGGGCTTAAAGAAGCCATGAGGTTGCCCTAGCAGACGAGGTGAAGAAGAATCTGAAGGGATTCTACAGATATGTTAAGAGCAAAAGGATTGCAAGGGACAAAATTGGTCCACTGGAAGATCAGAATGGTAATTATGTGTGGAAATGAAGAGTTGGGGGAGATCTTAAATGGATTCTGTGCATCTGCATTTGTCTGGAAGGTGAATACAGAATCTATAGAAGTGAAGCAAAGCAGCAGTGAGGTCACGGACCCTACACAAATTACAGAGGAGGAGGTGTTTGCTGTCTTGAGGCAAATCAGGGTGGACAAGCCCCCAGGGCTTGACCAGGTGTTCCCTCAGACCCTGTGGGAGGCAAGTGCAGAATTGCAGGGGCATTAACAGAGATATTTGAATCATCCTTAGCAACAGGTGAGGTACCAGAGGATTGGAAGGTAACTAATGTTGTTCCACTGTTTAACAAAGGCTCTAAAAATAAACCAGGAAATAATAGGCCAGTGAACCTGACATCAGTGGTGAGAAAGTAGTTACCAGATATTCCAAGAAACTGGATATATGGGTATTTGGATAGACATGGAATGATTAGGTATAGTTAGCATAGCTTTGTGTATGGTAAATAGTGTCTAACCAAACTGAGAGAGTTTTTTGAGGAAGTAACCAGGAAAGTTGGTGGAGATAAGCTAGTGGATGTTGTCTACATGGACTCTAGCAAGACATTTGACAGTGTCCTGCATGGAAGGTTGGTCAAGAAGGTTCAGTCACCTGGCATTAAAGATGACATAATAAATTGGATTAGATATTGGGTTTGCAAGAGAAGCCAGAGAGTAGTAGTAGATGGTTGCCTCTCTGAGTGGAGGCCTGTGACTAATGGAGTACTGCAGGGATCATTACTGGGTCTATTGTTATTTGTCATCTGTGTCATTGATCTGGATGATAATGTGGTTAACTTGATCAACAAATTTGCAGATGATGCCAAGATTTGGGTTGTAGCAGATAGCAAGGGAGGCCATCAAAGATTGCAGTGGGATCTGGAACAGCTGAAAAAATGGACTGAAAAATGGCAGATGGAATTCAATGCAGACAAGTGCGAGGTGTTGCACTTTGGTAGGACCAACTATGTTAGGGCATTGAAGAGTGCTGTCGAACAAAAGGTTCTGGGAATGCAGGACTATAATTGTGGTGTCACAGCTAGATAGGGTTGCATAGAAAGTTTTTAGCACGTTGGCTTTCATTGATCAAAATATTGAGTACAGGAGATGGGGTATTACGTTGGTTGTATAAGATGTTGTTGAGGCCTAATTTGGAGTATAGTATGCAGTTTTGGTCACCTACCTACAGGAAAGATATAAATAAGTTTGAAATTATGTAGAAAAAATTTGCAAGGATGTTGCTGGGTCTGGAGGACCCGAGATGTAAGGAAAGATTGATTAGGTGAGAACATAGAAGATTGGGGAGAGCTTTGATAGAGGTGTAGATAGCTACGCAATTCTCCAGCCTTTGGACCACATCTGGCGAGACTGAATCATTCTGCAATGGGAAAGGAGTCCGCCAAGGCTGCATCCTTTCTCTGCCCCTTTTTAACATCTACCCTGAGATGATCATGAGATTGGCAATTCCAGACAACACTGGCATTAAAATAGGAGGAAGAACCATCAGTAACTTGAGATATGTAGATGACACAGCCTTGCTAGCCAAAACAGAGGAAGACCTACAAGCACGATTCAATAATGTTGCAAAAATCTTTGCTGAATTTGGATTGCTGATAAATGGCAAAAAGACCAAAGTTATGGTGATGAGCAAAACTGCAATTCAAGCTAACATCTGCATCGGAAACGACAAGATTGAACAAGTGTCCTCCTTTATACCTTGGCGCAGAACTAAATTGACACAAACAAATGCAGCAAGGAAATAAGGCGAAAGCTAGCAATAGCATGCACAAGCACGACCAAACTCTGGAACATCTGGAAAGATAGATCTGTGAGCACGGATACCAAGATACGCCTCCTCAAGAGTGTCGTCTGGCCAGTAACCCTATATGGCTGTGAAACATGGACCCTCAAAGCAGCTGATGAAAAGAAGTTGACAGCATTTGAGAGGTGGACATACAGACGAATCCTCAGGGTATCATAAATTGAAAGGAGATCCAACAATTTCATCCTGGAAAAGGTTGGTACAAAACCAATATTTCTGGAAACCGTTATCCAAAGGAAACTTCACTATTTTGGACACGTCTCAAGAACTGATGACACACTGGAACACACTGTGCTTGAAGGCAGAGCAGAAGGAAGCCACTCCCGAGGCAGACAGAGGACAACCTGGATCGACAACCTCAAGAAGTGGACCAGCCTCACTGCCAGAGTTGCAAGAGGTTTGACTGCCAACAGATCGCAGTGGAAGAAAGCAGTCGCCGAGGCTCTGGCAGAGTATGGCACATGATGATGATAGATAGAGTAAATGCAAGCAGACTTTTTCCCCTGAGGTTGGATGAGGTTACAACCGGAGGTGATGGGTTAAGTGTGAAAGGTGAAATGTTTAAAGGGAAATGAGGGAAAACTACTTCACTCAGAGGGCAGTGAATGTGTGGACCTACTGTAGATGCCAGCGCAAGAGGTGGATGAAATGCTAATTTAATCTGCTTCTGGCATTTTCTGATTTTGTCTTGTGTCTATAAATTGAAATCCAAATGATCTCCAACAATGTGTCTGTGATTAAAGATGATGGTGAATTAAGTGGGGACAAAATTATTTCGACAAAATTAGCATTATAATTATTTATCCAAATGTATTTTTAACCACAAGGCTTCTTTGAATACAAACAAAACTCTAGGTATGCTAGAAATTCAAATAAAGTACTACAGGTGCTCTGCAGATTTTGTTAAGAGAGGAACTGAGCCATTGATATGTTTTTTTACATTGTCTTTCTCTCTAAGGGTGCTGCCTAATAGACATATGTATTTTTTAAAAGGCCTTTGCAAAATATCTTGTTGTCTGGTATTAAAAATGTGCTAGCATGTTTCTGCAATTGTGAAATCAGGAGAATTATAATTTTGCAGATCATCAGAAGGAAATGTGTTTTAAATATGTAATGGGGTGAGTGGTGAGGATATGAACAAGGGGGGAAAAGCAACATATGAAATTTGAAGAGCACTGATGCAATTGTGATCCATTATAACCTGGAATTTCAAAATATAGTTTAGGAAGGCATTGCTGATTTAACATCACTAGAGATAGCGGTTCATAAGTTTCCTTTAACCAAGCTATCATTAATATTTTGTTGCATCTGCCTCGAATGAATAAGCATTTTCATTTAGCATGACATAGAATAGTGAGTGAGATTGGTGAAGCCCTGCACTCAGCTTGTAGCCAGAAGCACTCACTGAGGGGAGTTCCAGGAATCTGAAAATGATTTGTTCTTCAGCTGATGCTTGTTCCCAATGGAACGGGCAGATCACTCATAAAATCACTTGACTAATGAAAATGCCATAGTACTTGGGAAAATATGAGGCTGCATTATTGTAAGTAAGCAAAATGAGGATTCAGCTTCTTTCTCCTCAACTAACTTCCCTTTCACGAAACGTGATCTTAACTTGTTTTGAAGTCATGGCTGGTTTTCTATATTGGGGAAATATTCTTGAATCTTGTTACAAAAACAAAAATTAAGAATCACTTCTAGCCCACTTGGTATTACAAGGTAATTGCTGGTAGCCACTAGTGCCATACTCTATTTTTAAATAAACACCAACAATACTGCTAAGTTTTAGTGCAAGTTGAAAACTTTGAGTTGTCAGTGTTCTTTAATCTTTAATTCTACTGCTCTTTTGCTTTACAGCTTTTGATGAAATATTTAACGTTTTTGATTCAGAGCTCAATGCAGGTGGTTTAATTTTTTTCACAGATTTAGATTTCTGTTGCAGCAATTTCCATTGTATAAAAATTAAGTATATTTTTTGATTACTATGGTCTGTCTTTAATAAAATTACAGGCCTTATCCAATCCTTGCAATTAATTTTCATTGCACCTCTCACAGAAGCCATCACCTTTATTCTAGTCCATCCTGTACATTGTTACTTGTGAATTAAATTTTCTTTTGAATTTTACAAGTTCTAAACTTTAATCAAGTGCAATATACCTAATTATTTGCATTTTCTTTATTGCTAAAATTATCATGAGCGTTTTTTAGACAGTTGCCAGTAGGAAATAGATGACTCAGATTAAGAACTTTTTGATTTTAATTGTTTGTAGTGTGCAAGAGGTGATTGGAAAGTATGTTGTTATGGGGTGACACAGCTGATAGTTTCTGCTTCAACTCTGTGTTCATTCCTGACCTCTGGTACTGTCTATGTGGCATTTACATATTTTCCCATGGTTCATTTTAACCATATGCATTTCAGGGCATTCTAAGCCCTTTAGTCATTGAATATTCATAAAGTAAATTCAAATACTTTCTACATGGCACATCACCTCTACACAGCTAGTTTATTTAAGCCCTATGCTGAAGTTTTTTAGTTCACAGCACAATGCAGATGATTTAAATTTTTTTCACAGGTTTTAGATTTCCATTGCAGCAATTTACATTTATATAATTATATTTTTGATTATTGTGGTTGGTCTTTAATAACATGACAGGCCTTATCCAATCCTTGTAACTTAATCGGCATAGCTGGTGATCTAATAGGACGCCATGGTAGCACAGCCGTTAGCGTGGCTGTGTTGCAGCTCAGGGCGTCAAGACTTCAGAGTTCAGTTCTTATGCCATCTGTGAGAAGCTTGTACGTTCTCTCCATGACAATGTGTGTTTCTTCCGGGTGCTCTGGTTTCCTCCCTCAGTTCAAAGACATACTAATTAGTAGGTTAATTGGTCATTGTAAGCTGTCTGTGAATAGGATAGTGTATAAGTGGGTTGCTGAACAACACAGCTCATTGGGCCAGAAGGGTTTGTTCCGTGCTGTATCTTAAATAAAATAAGTAATCATATAAAGTGATAGGTACTTAGAGCTGTGAGCAATTTAGAAATCATTTAGCCGTGAAGATTTTTGCCCCACTCAATGAACTGAATTATGTCCTGGCACGTAAAAGGTAATTTTCACTAGTAGGCTAGTAGGTGTGAATTGGCTGTTTTGACCACTTCCACTAAATGCCATTGTTTCTGCAGATTACCCCTTGCCAAACTAGTGTCTGAACCTCGGTTTAAAACTGCAGACTGACAACAAAATAAAATTTAGACCATGGTTGCATAATGAATAGGTTCCATTTTTATACTCCATTAGTCGATTTTGTCTGAAAGGCAGAAAAAGCCCAAAAATCAAGTGATTATGGTAAAAATATCTCCATAGCATTTATATGAATGGCGTCAAAAGCACAAGTTTAAAAAAGTCTCTAAAAGTGGGAAGCAGAGGGCTAGTTCTGCAGTTTTTGGGAACGAATATATGTGCATATGTCAGGCTTTTGAATTTAATTTAATTTTATGGAATCTCATTTGTATGTTAAGTACAGTGCTTGTAACACAGTGGATTGTCTGCATGGCTCCTTTCATTATTGCTGTGATTTTTTTTTTGCAAAGGCAGGGTAATATAGGCAGAAATGCCTCCTAAGTGATCAGACAATCTGGGGGTTAAAAACTAGTTCTGGAACAAGCCTACTTGATCTGTTGTGGTATTTTCATATGCATAGTTTGAGTCTATTGGGGCAATGTGCTCCATGTTTAGGTAGTTACTGCACCGGAATGAGGTGATCTTATTTATGCTAATATAAAGGAACTGCTTATCTGATCATGAATTTAAAATGTGAATATCAAAAGACCAGAATAGCTTGTATACGAGTGTTTATAATTTGTAGAAAAAATTGCTCTTACACTTAAAATGGTAATTTTCTTTAAAGTTATAAATTATTTTAGAAAGTAACATATTTATGCAGATATGCTTATTAGATGTTCATATTTGTGGGATAAACATCTTGATATTTCTTTTCTTTTCCTACAGATGACTAGGATGGTGTTGCCTGCCATGGTACAGCGGTGAGTCATTGTGAAATCATTATTTATAAGGGAGATTCTTTCAAGAATTCATTTAATAACTAATGAGCTTTGTCTTTCTGCTTATATGATTAACAATATATGTATGGTAGCAGAGAATGATTCATGGGCTGTAAGAAATACCTCCTTTTCAGTTTTACAGCTATTGCTTTAAGTGAGCAATCTGAGTCATTAGTAACGCAACAATAGTTTTTTTTCAGTTGATGCTGACAGTTAAAACCTGTTGGTCTTGTGTTTCCCTGGGATAACCCCACCAGCCAAAAGCAAAGTGAAAAGTGACTCATAATCCATTGGCTATTTAAAGCAGAATTAGCCAACCCTGTAGTGAGAGATTAGAAAAGCGGCAGAACTCTAGAGAATCCACAGCCAAGAACATCCTCAGGTGTGTTGATTATTAACACAGCACATTCCACTGTATGTTTTGAGGTACATGTGATAAATCTAAATCTTCAATGGTTGTATGTAAATCTATAACTGAAAATTTTCAATTCGTCAGTTGCAGTTATCTCTCAATGGTAAATGTCTGTCATTGGTGGTATAGGCTTAAATATTTTTCAATAGGTATCATTTTGCATCCTGTTTTATGGATGTGTAATTCTTACCTGTAATATAATTCATATCTCTTGCATTCATTAGCCTGAGGCAGTAAGTTGTATCAAACAGAATGTACAATACATAATTGTTACCTCTGTCTAATAAGATGGTTCCAGTGAACCATGGCGATGTTCTGCGGGCTATGTACAATACTTCTAAATATACCTCTTAAAATACTCACTGCAATGAGGAACATGTAATTTCCCTTTAAGCAACGTACTTTTAAATCAATGGTGTACAGATTTCATGATGTTATAAAGGACTTGGTGAGCATAACTCTCAACTAAGAGGGTACGGCACCTTTAAGCAGACAAAGTTTCAATACCGTGGCCAGAAGCAAAGCGGGGCAGGGTGGGGGGAGTGCTCCAAGCTAGGCTGAAACACGGGAGTGAGACCCCCTTCTATGTGTAATGGAACTCCCAGCACATCATATACGGCGATCAGACCCAAAGGTTTCTTGATTCACAGGATGGACCGAAGTACTAATTCAGAAAAAGTGGAGGTGTGTGATTCATGATAAGCTCGTGATGTACTGATGTGGCAGTTTTGTTGAACTTGTGTTTCCCCAGTCTTGAATGCCTGACAGTCAGATGCTGTCCAGTTTATTTACCCAGGGAGTTCTCCTCAATAATCCTGACAGAAGTTTACATGCCACCACCAATCAACTATAATCAAGTCCTTGAGATTCTGAATGATACTGTCTCCAAACAAACAGTCCATCCCAACACATTTCAAATCATAGAGATTTCAACTAGGCTTGTTTGAAGATAACTCTGCATATATAATCTGTAGCACCAGAGGGCCCAACACACTAGACCACTGTTATACTAAGATAATGAATGCCAACCGTTTCATGAAGGAAAATCAGGCATACAGGCAGAGCTGAAAAAGCATAGCTCCAGAGATTAGGACAATAATACGGTGGTCATGGAAGACAGGAATAGCTGCAGGATTGCTTTGAGTTGGTGGACTGCGCTATGTTCATGAACACATCTGTGGATCTGAATGAATACACCGTGGTTGTCACGGACTTTATTAAAACAGTTATAGATGAGTGTGTACCCACAAAATCATCCAGAGTTTTCCTCATTCAGAAGCCCTGGATGAACCATGAGATCTGCAATTTGCTGAAGGCCAGATTAGAGGTATTCAAACCTGGTGACCAAGCAAGTTACCAGAGGCCAAGGTACAATCTCCAGAAAGCCATTCCATGGGCGAAGGGGCAAATCAGGATTAAACTTGAATCAACAAGGGATGCTTGACAATTGTAGCAGACATGAATGCTATCACCATTTTTAAAGAAATAAGGTAGATAGTTTTGCAGTGCACTTAGTGATTGACAGGTACTATATAATGTTCTGGACATCAGAGTCATGACTGAATGATCATAGTTGGGAGATGACCATCCAAAGATACATATTGTATTCAAAGGACAGGCAGGTAAGGGGAATGGGTTGGATGGCGCTGTTGGTAGAAATTAGATCAAATCTTTAGAATGAGATGACATTGAATTGGAAGATGTAGATTCCTTGTTGGTAGAGTTAAGGAACTGCAAGGGTAAAATGACCCTGATGGGACGAATCCCAGATGTGGGATACAAGTTACAATGGGAGCTAGAAAAGGCAGGTAAAACAGGCAATGTTATAATAGTCATAGATGATTTCAATATGCAGGTAGATTGAGAAAATCATCTTGGTGCTGGATCTCAAAAGATGGCATTTATAGAATGCCTGTGAGATGGCTTTTTAGAACAACTTGTAGTTGAGCCCAGTCGGGGAAAGGCAATCCTGAATTGTGTTTTGTGTAATGAACCAGATTTGATTAGGGAACTGAAGGTAAATGAACCCTTAGGAGAAAGTGATCATTATATGATCGAGTTCACCCTGCAATTTGAGAGGGAGTGGATAGTCAGATGTATTAGTATAGTGGTTGACTAAAGGCAATTATGGAGGCATGAGAGAAGAGCTGGCCAAAGCTGAATGAAAGGGAACACTTGCAGTAATGCTGGCAGAACAGCTGTGGCTGGAGTTTTTGGAGACAGTTCAAAAGGTGCAGGATAGATACATCCCCAAGATGAAGTATTCTAAAGAGAGCATGAGGCAACCATGGCTGACAAGAGAAGTCAGGACAGCATAAAAGGAAAAGAAGACATTTAATACCACAAAAATTTGTGGGAAGATAAAGGATTGGGAACATTTTAAAAACCATAGAAGGCAATGAAAAAAAGCCATAGGGAAAGAAGGTGAAATAATGAAGGTAAGCTAGCCAATAATATAGAAGAAGGTACCAAAAGTTTTTTGAAATATGTAAAGAGCAAAAGAGAGGCGAGCGTGGATATCGTACTACTGGAAAATGATGCTGGAAAGGTTCTAATTGTGGACAAATAAATGGCAGACGAGCTTAAGTATTTTGTGTTAGTTTTCACTGTGGAAGACACTAGCCGTATGCCAGAAATTCAGGAGTCTCTGGGAGAAGATGTAAGTGCAGTTGCTATCACGAAGGAGAAGGTGCTTGAGAAGCTGAAAGGTCTAAAGGTAGATAAGTCACATGGACCAGGTGGACTACACCCCAAGGTTCTGAAAGAGAGGAGAAGAGATTGTGGAGACATTAGTAATGTTCTTTCAAGAATCACTACATTCTGGAATGGTTCTGGAGGTCTGGAAAATTGCAAATGTCATTTCACACTCTTAAGAAGGGAGGGAGGCAGAAGACAGGAAATTATAGGCCAGTGAGCTTGACTTCAATGGTTGGTAGATGGTAGAGTCCATTATGAAGAATGAGGTTTTGGGGTATTTGGAGGCACATTGTAAAATAGACTAAAGTCAGCTTGGATTCCTTGAGGGAAAATCTTGCCTAACAGATCTGTTCAAATTCTTTGAGGAAATAACAGGCCAGATAGAGAAAGGAGAGTTAGTGGATGTAATTCACTTGGATTTCCTGAAGTCCTTCAACAGGGTACCACACAAACGAGATAAGAGCCTATGGTAAACAAGAGAAGAGCCTATGGTATTACAGGAAAGGTATTAGCATGAATAGAAGATTAGTTGACTGGCAGGAGTAAAAGAGTGGGAATAAAAGAGGCCTTTTCCAGTTGACTGCAGGTGACTAGTGGTTTTCTGCAGGGGTTGGTGTTGGGATGTATTTCACGTCATAAGTGAGTGATTAGGATGATGGAATTGGTGGCTTTCTGGCCAAGTTTGCAGGCGATAGGAAGATAGTTGGAGGGCCATGTAGTGTTGAGGAGGTGGGATGTCTGCAGAAGGACTTTGACAGATTGGGATAATGGGCAAAGAAGTGGCAGATGGAATGTAGTGAAGATCATCCACTTTGGTAGAAGGAATAAAAGTGTAGATTTTTCTAAATGGGGAGAAATTTTTTTAAAATACAGGTGCAAAGGGATTTGGTCCTTGTGCGGGATTCCTTAAGTGTTAATTTGTAAGTTGAGTCAGTGGCAAGGAAGGCAAATACATTGTTAGCATTCATTTCAGGAGAACTAGAATATAAGAGCAAGGTTGCACTGGGAGTATTGTGAATATTTTTGAGCCTCTCATCTAAGAAAGTACATGCTGGCATTGGAGAGGATCCAGAGGAAGTTCACGAGAATGATTCCGGAATGAAGGGGTTAATAAATGAGTATTTGATGGTTCTGGGCCTATACTTGATGGTTTTAGATGGGGGGGGGAATCTTACTGAAACTTTTCGAATATTGAAAAGTCTAAATAGTGGATGTAGACATAAAGTAGTCCCATATTATAATGTAGGCTATATGGTACACTCCTCCCCTTTTATTTTAATAGTGTGTCAACTTTTTTTTAACTGGGGCACAATGCTAAACAAAGTAACTTAATATCAAATTATAACAAGCCTTCTTTCTTTTTCCTTTTCGTCTAAGACCCACTTAGAACTCGTCTCTGAGGAGGTCTTCTCTGCCTCTCCAGGTAACGTCTGTCCTGAAACATTTGCTTTGGGGAATGAGTCTCCACAGGTACATCAGGTGGGTCATCAGCACTGATGACAGGCTTATTTGTAGATGAGGCTGATGTGGTCACTTCAGGAGTGTTTGCTTCTATCTCAGGGGAGCCCGGGCAAGGTATTGTTGTGTTTTTTTACCTGAGCATCCAGGATCTGGTCCACATGTCGTCTCCATATGTTCTCTTCCACCTCCACTGTATACATCAGTGGCCAGTCTGTGGCGGAAATTATACCCGGCTGCCACTTTTCAGTCTGGTAATCACGTGCAAGAACTGACTGTCCCACACTGAAGCTCCGTGTTGCCTTAGTATTCAATGTTTGAACTGTCTGTTCTCTACACCACACCGTGCATCTGGTTTGATCCATGCAGGACCTCAGGTTCCTGTTCAGAAACATCACCGCTGGAGTCTTGATTAGTGGTTGCATGTACTGCCTTAAGATAAGCAACGAGGAAGTTGTCTGTCTTGTTTTGCAGTGGTCGATTTTTGCTGTCCATTGCCTTGTTGGCTTTCTTGAACGTCTGCACAAATCTTTCTGCGAAGCCATTTGTGGATGGATGGTAAGGGGAAGATGTAAAGTGCTTGATTCCATTGTGCTTCACAAAATTTTGGAATTCTTCCGAGACAAATTGTCGTCCATTGCCTGTGCAGATTTGTTTTGGTATGCCATTCCTGGCGGATGAGGCCCTCAGAATTGTAATGGTCTTTTCCAATGTGGTTGTCTTCATTTTGATGAACTGTGGCCATTTGGAATGTGCATCGACAGCGATTAAAGAGATAGAGTCCATGAATGGTTCAGCAAAGTCGATGTGCACTTGTTGCCATCGTGATGAGGGCCACTCCCATGGATGGAGAGGGGCTTGTGGTGGTGTGTTCTGGGTCTTTTGACATCCAGAGCAGTTCTTGGTCAAGTTCTCGATCTGTTTATCGATTCCTGGCCATCGCACATAGCCACAGGCAAGACTTTTCATCTTCACGGTACCCAGGTGCCCCTCGTGCAGTTCCTCCAGCACTCTGGTGCGTAGCTTGGGGGGAATCGCAACTCGTGAACCACACATTAGAGTTCCCCGACACACTGACAACTGCTCCTTCCTCGCTGAGAAGGCTGGAAACAGTGTGTTATCCTGCGCTGGCCATCCCTTTACCGTGATGTCATACACTTTTGACAACATAGGGTCATTGCGTGTTTCTCTTTCAATGAGGCTGTTTGTTACTGGTAATTGTTCAGCTATTGTGTGAAAGATCTCTGCTGAATCCATTTGCGTAGTTACCTCAGAAGTGGGCAGTGGTAAACGTGACAAACCATTTGCGTTGCCGTGTTGCTTGGTCCCCTTGTGTTCGATGTTGTACCTGTGACCTCCTAAGAAAAGGGTCCATCGCTGTAGACTTTGTGCTGTCATCACCAGAACGCCTTTTCTTGGGTTGAAGATTGACACGAGACGCTGATGGTCAGTCAACAGGGTAAACTTTTGACCATACAGGTAGTGACTGAATTTCTTGACTCCCCACACGAGGCTTAGGGCCTCTCTGTCAATCTGTATGTAGTTGCGTTCAGCTGAAGTTAGCGCTCTTGAGGCAAAGGCTACTGGTCTTTTTGAGCCATCTGGAAACTTGTGCGATAACACAGCTCCTATCCCATGGGGTGAGGCATCACAAGCCAGTCGGATTGGTAAGGAGGGGTCAAAGTGCATGAGCACCCCTTCTGAAGTTATGAGTCTTTTAGTTTCTTGAAATGCTTTCTCACGGCTCTCAGTCCACTTCCATTGTGTCCCTGTCTGTAATAGTGCATTTAGTGGGTGTAGGACTGTGGATAGGTTGGGCAAGAACTTGTGGTAATAGTTAACTAGTTCAAGATGTGCCTTCAGCTGAGACACATTTTCAGGTGGTAGTGCCTTAAGCACCGCTTCTATCTTGTTTTGAGACATGTGTAAGCCATCCTTGTTGATCACATACCCACAGTATGAGATTTCCTTTTTGAAAAACTCACATTTCTGTCGATTAGCTCTGAGCCCATATTCTCGTAACCTGGTGAGCACTTGTTCAAGGTTAGAAAGATGTTCGTCGTCATCTTTACCAGTGACAATGATGTCATCCAGGTAACACTGAGTCCCTGGAATCCCCTGCAGGACCTGGTCCGTTGCCCTTTGCCAGATTGCAGGAGCTGATGCTATGCCAAACACCAACCTGTGGTACTGGTAAAGTCCTTTGTGTGTACTTATTGTCATGTATTTCTTGGATGCTTCATCGATTTCCATTTGGAGATAAGCCTGGGCCAAATCGATTTTTGTGAAATGTTCCCCTCCTGACAAGGAAGCAAAGATGTCCTCAATATGAGGTAGAGGATACTCTACTGTGCGGAGAACTGGGTTAACAGTCACCTTGCTTGGTTTTCCTGGTTTTGTGCTGGAAGTTTTCTTCATCACTGGAACAATAGGTGTTGCCCGTTCACTCCAATCCACCTTTGACAAATCCCCAGTCTGCTCCAGATTTTTCAGCTTCGCCTCCACTGTAGGATGGATTGCATACGGCACTGGTCTGGCTTTATGAAATTTTGGACATGCATTTTCCTCAGTCTCAATCTTTGCCTTCATGCCCTGAAGTGTTCCTATTCCTTTTATGAACACTTCCTTAGAGTCAGCAAGTACTTGTGACAGTCTCTCAGATGTAGTCATGCTACCCTCCTTTGCTGACACAACTAGTGCCTTGATGGTGTGCCAATCTAACTGGATTTTCCTGAGCCATTCACGTCCCAGCAACGGTGGTCCTCCATTTTTCAGTACATAGAGATTCAGCTGCTGTGTTTTGTCTCTGTAGGTCATTGTCACTTTAATTTTACCTTTGGGACGCACTCGCTGTCCTGTGTAAGTCTTTAGCAGTAGTTTAGTTCGTTTCAGAGATATGTGAGAAAACAGTCATTTGTAGTCTTGTACAGAGATCACTGTTAAAGCTGAGCCTGTGTCCAACTCCATTTTCAGTCTCATGCCTGCCACTTATGGAGTGATCCATATTACTCTTTGATCATCTGTCTCTTTCACGCTGTGAAGTTGCAGACAACACAATTCACTTTTGTCTGAGTCGTTTTCACCAGAACTGCTTTCTTTCATTTTGTGTACATTGTTGTATTTTCTTTTCTGGGGTTTCTCCACCGAGATGCAACACAGAGCGTCATAGGAAGTCATTCCTGCCTGTGGCCATCAAACTTTACAACTCCTCCCTTGGAGGGTCAGACACCCTGAGCCAATAGGCTGGTCCTGGACTTATTTCATAATTTACTGGCATAATTTACCTATTACTATTTAACTATTTATGGTTTTATTACTATTTATTATTTATGGTACAACTGCAACGAAAACCAATTTCCCCCGGGATCAATAAAGTATGACTATGACTTGTTTCTCTGTATTTTGTCCTTTTTCTGCTGTTTATTAGCTTTGCATACTCTGCCAATGTGGCCCTGTTTGCCATAGTTTCTGCATTCTTTGTCTTTAAACCAACAGTCATCCGGGTGACATGTTCCCACAACGGTAACATTTCTTTCCTTCATTTCTGTTCAGTCACATTTTATTTGTCGCATATTCCAGAGATTTTTGTTGTATCTCTGAAGCACCCCGTGCTGTTGTTTCCGTTGATATTGCAATGTTTAGTGCCTTCTCTAATGTAAGGTCTTTCTCACACAGGAGCTTCTTCTGTATGGTTTCACGGTGCATGCCACACACTAACCTGTCCCTCAATGTGTCCGATAGACCAGCTCCAAATTGACAATGTTCTGATAATTTGCGCAATTCAGCATAATATTCAGAAATGCTTTCACTTTTGCTCTGATTCCATTTGTGAAATTTAAATCTTTCAGCAACGACCAGTGGCTTGGGGTTTAAATGCTGTTGGAGAGTGTCTACTCTTTGCTTGAACATATTGTCAGCTGGCTTTTCAAACTTCTTAGCAGCCCATATGTTTTTGCTCCAGTAACACTGAGGCTACGTCTACACTACGCCGGATAATTTTGAAAACGCCGGTTTCGGGTAAAAACCACAGGCGTACACACTAAGCGTTTTTCAATATATCTCTGTCCACACTAACATGGATATTTGGGCAAATCTCCTATACTGGGCACACGCAGGACGCACAGAAAACAAACCAAGAGGAAACCATATACTTGGTGTGCGTTTGTCCAGTTATGGAGTAGAAAAAGTTAAAAGGAATTGCTCTTGGCTCTCGCACAGGAGGACTTAAAACTAAAAAAAAACAAAGACTGGAGCATATGGAGGCAACCGACAGGGAGTTCACGGACAGTATGACCTGGCTGACAACGAACATTGAAAAACTGACTAACTCTGTTAAAACTGACTAATTTGTAAGTACTTTGAGGTAGAACAAAAAAAAACAAAATACAGAATATAATGTTACATTTAAGGAGGAAGTGAAATACAAGTAAACATGATGAGGTATATTGAGAGCTCGAATTCATCTTTATCATATAGGAGGTCTATCCAAAGTTCTCATAATAGTAGGATAGAAACTGTCCTTGAGCATGGTGGTACATGCTTTCAGGATTTTGTCTACTGCCCGATGGAAGGGAGAAGAGAAAATCACAGGGATGAGAGTGTGTTTTATAATGGTGGCTGCTTTCCCAAAGTAGCAGATAGTGAAGACAGAGTCAAAGGATGGAGGTTGGCTTCTGTGACAGACTTGCCTGTTACCACAAATCTGCAATTTCTTGTGATCTTGAGCAGCGGAGTTGCCATATCAAACTGTGATGTATTCACATAAGTTGCCCTCAATGGTGCATCTGCAAAGAGGAGAAAAAAATTGAGTCACCCAGCACATTCCAAATTTCCCTCGCCTCTTGAGGACTGGTGAGATTTCATGGCTATTATGTCCATGTGGCTGCACTGAGACAAGTTGGTGATATTTACACCACGGAATTTGAGTCTCTCCACTACCTTCATCTCAGCACCATTGAAACAGATGAGCGTGTCCACAGCTTATGAATTGTTTACACAATTATGAATTGTTTATCCTTGTGAAGCAGCAATGTTATAGTTACATCTTGTACAACTTACTTGAGCTCCAGTCTTATATTTACTTGCATCAGAAATATTGAATTTTATTTGGCATCTTGAATAATGTGAACTATTATAGTAAATCTACAGTCATTAGTGAATAAAAGTTATAAAACTGCCTTTTATAGTTCTCCAAATGGAATTGTACAGTGGATTCTGGTTAATTGGGACACACCAGGGCCAGTACATTTTAGCCCAATTAGGTGGCTGCTCCAATTAACCAAGGTTTCATGGAAATAGTTAAAAAGGTATAAAAAAAAAGACAAACTGAGTAACAAATTATGTTTTTAAATTACATACAGAAAAAATTAGGACCCTACCAGTACTACTACAGTACTATAAAATTGTATTAGTTCATAATACTTATCAAGAACGAATTCCATAAGTATAGGAGCAGAAGTAGGCCATTCAGTCCATCAAGTCTGCTCTGCCATTCAATCATGGGCTGATCCAATTCTTCCAGTCATCCCCACTCCTCTGCCTTCTCCCCATACCCTTTGCTGCCTTGGCTAATCAAAAACCTATCTATCTCTGCCTTAAATGCACCCAATGGCTTGGCCTGTACAGCCGCTTGTGGCAACAAGTTCCACAGATTTCCCACCCTCTGACTAAATTAATCTTTCCGCATCTCTGTTCTAAATGAAAGACCTTCAATCCTGTCCTGGACTCCCCTACCATGGGAAATAACCTTGCCATATCTAATCTGTTCAGGTCTTTTAACATCCAGAATGTTTCTATGAGATTCCCCCCCCCCACCCCCAATTCTCCTGAGCTCCAGGGAGCACAGCCCAAGAGCTACCAGGCGCGCCTCATACGATAACCCTTTCATTCCTGGAATCATTCTCGTGAATCTTCTCTGAACCCTCTCCACTGTCAGTATATCCTTTCTAAAATAAAGAGCCTGAAACTGCACATAATGCTCAAAGTGTGGTCTTACGAGTGCCTTATAGAGGCTCAACATCACATCCCTGGTCTTATGTTCTATATCTCTAGAAATGAATGCCAACATTGCATTTGCCTTCTTCACCAATGACTCAACCTGGAGGTTACCCTTTGGGGTATCCTGCACAAGGGCTCCCAAGTCCCTTTGCATCTCTGCATTTTGAATTTTCTCCCTGTCTAAATAATAGTCTGCCTGTTTACTTCTTCCATTCAAGTGCATGACCATACACTTTCCAACATTGTATTTCATTTGCCACTTCTTTGCCCATTCCCCTAAACTATCTAAGTCTCTCTGCAGGCTCTCTGTTTCCTCAATACTACCTGCTCCTCCACCTATCTTTGTATCATCAGCAAATTTAGCCACAAATCCTTTAATCCCATAGTTCAAATCATTGGCGTGCGTTGTAAAATTCATTCTTGTCGCATTCTTTTGTCAGTAAATTAACAAAATAATGGACTACCTTCATACAATGGTCAAAGAATACTGAGGCTGTCTACAAGAAGAGTCAGAGTCGTCTCTATTTCCTGAGGAGACTGAGGTCCTTTAACATCTGCCGGACGATGCTGAGGATGTCCTACGAGTCTGTGGTGGCCAGTGCTACCATGTTTGCTGTTGTGTGCTGGGGTAGCAGGCTGAAGGTAGCAGACACCAACAGAATCAACAGACTCATTCATAAGGCCAGTGATGTTGTGGGGATGGAACTGGACTCTCTCACGGTGGTGTCTGAAAAGAGAATGCTGTCTAAGTTGCATGCCATCTTGGACAATGTCTCCCATCCACTACATATTGTACTGGGTGGGCACAGGAGCACATTCAGCCAGAGACTCGTTCCACTGAGATGTAGCACAGAGCATCATAGGAAGTCATTCCTGCCTGTGGCCATCAAACTTTACAACTCCTCCCTTGGAGGGTCAGACACCCTGAGCCAATAGGCCTGTCCTGGACTTATTTCATAATTTACTGGCATAATTTACATATTACTATTTAACTATTTATGGTTCTATTACTATTTATTATTTATGGTGCAACTGTAATGAAAACCAATTTCCCTCGGGATCAATAAAGTATGACTATGACTGCAATGCTGTTGATGACTGTATCCTCCAAATCTTCATTTTCATTGTAACATTCAAGGTGATTGTCGCTACCTTCAAATTCTTCATAGTTCCTAACTTGAAGAAGAAAAATTGTTTTGTTTTCACTCCCAGTCTTTTCTCTCATCCTCAAGCCTGAATGCTTGAAACTACATTGAGCAAAACTGTTCTGAATTGTCTTACTGCTTTTATTATTATCACTATCAGTGACAAAAATCACTGTGTTTGAACAGAAAAACATGCAGCGGGCACTATTTTAAAACTGCTTGAAGCACAGTGTAGTGTCTTAACAGCCAAGCAAGTGCACACATCTGACACCAGTTAGAAACTGTTCAGTAACATTTTCCTGACCCAATTAATTGGCATAGGGTCCCAAATAAAAGTGAATCCTGGCTATTTTCTCAATTTAGTTTTTTTTTTCTTTAAGGGTTGTCCCAAATAAGTGGCCTCCCTGATTAGCCAATGGCCCAGTTAACTGGAATCCACTGTATTAGATGAAGCTTGTTCATTCTTTGGTACTGCAACATTGCTTTGAACCCCAAAATGTGTATTAAACTTGAAGTTAAAGAAACTGAAAACTTTAAAAGAAAATCAATGCAATCAGCATCAGCAAATAGTCTTAACAAAAAAATCCCTGATTACATTGTTTAAGGTTTATTGAACATTGTAATTTGTGATTAATATTTTAGTTAAATGCTGCTCTTACTTTCCAAGTATCCTGCTTGGGAAGTTGCTGTCTTCGGTGAGGAAGATGTGGCCACCATCTTGTTCATGATATTATCATTGTTTATTTTGCTATTTGAAAAACACACTCATCAAGTGGATTCCTCCTTCTGTTTTTCACATTTTAAAATTGTATCTTCCAACTAACTTTCATGTGAAGTGCCATGTCTATTTTTAACTTGCAACTCATTACATCTCTCATTCTAACTTAAAGATAAAGATTAGCTTTATTTATCACATGTATATTGAAACATTGAAATGTGTTGTTTGCACCAAAGAAGATGGGTTCAGCTTGCAAGTGTCGCCATGCTTCCACTGCCAATATAGCATGCCCACAACTTACAAATCCTCATTTGTACATCTTTGGAATTTTGGAGGAAACACTTGTGGTCATGGAGAGAACATATACACTCTTAGAAGCAGCAGCAGGATTTGAACCCTGACCTTGTAGCTGGCACTGTAAAAGCATTAGGATAACTGCTCTGCCACCATGCTGCCAATAAAATCTTTAGTTCCCTGAACCACTGTTCAGTTAGTACAAGTATAGAAGTCAGAGCCTTGATTTGAAAATATTTAACTAGTACCTCTACATGCGGCTTTCAGATTTACTTACCTGTATTTGATTTTCTGCAAAGCTGTGAGTATATTTAAAAATAAACTGTAGCATTTGTACACTTCAATTATAACAGCAAGGAGACAAGAGATTGCTGATGCTTGAATCTAAAGCAACACATATTACTGGAAGAACGCTGGGTCAGCAACACCTATGGAAGAAATGGTAGCACCTATGACTGTCAATTTCCCTTCATAGATGCTGCCTGACCCATGAATTCCTCTGGTCTTTAAAGCACGAACTTGTGTTGTTTTTGGGGTTAGAAGAGAAAAATAAGTACAAGCCGTATGATCCCTGAGAGAGGTGAACTTTCAAATCTAAAAATGATTTGGTAAAAAGTGATTAAATGGCCCTTCTCAATTATAGAAGTTCATTAAAAGTGCATGGCCCTCTTTCCAGACGCCTGAAGCAATGGAAGTTAAAGCAGTGCTCTCTCAATCAATAAATATTTAAAGCTCATGATTTGTTACAGAAATTGATTTTAGTTTCTGTTTAATATTTAGTCAATTTATTTTTCCTTTCACTACTTCGTTCTTTGTTGTTTTAATTTAATGCAATCACATGAAATAGGAGCAGGACTAGGCCAACTGGCTCATTGAGCCTGCTTCACCATTTAAAATTATGGATGATCTGGCCATGGACTCAGCTCCACTTACCTTCCTTTCCCCATAATCCTTAAATCCCACACTATGCCAAATTCTAACTGCCTTTAATATATTTAATGAGGTAGCCTCCATTGCTTCCCTGGCTAGAAAGTTCCACAAATCCATTATGTTCTGTGAAAAGCAGTTCCTCCTCATCTCTTCTAAATCTACTGACCCCAGATCTTGAGGCTATGTCCCCTAGTTCTTGTCTCACCTACCAGTGGAAACAGCTTTCCTGCCTCTATCTTATTTATCCCTTCCATAATTTCATGTTTCTGTAGCAAGTCATTCTTCTGAATGCTAGCAAGCATAGTTGCAGGCAACTCAGACTCTCAACATATGCTAACCCCCTTATCTATAGAATCAATCTGGTGAGCCTCCTCTGCACTACCTATAAAGCCAGTGTATTTTTTCTTTTCTCAAGAAAGAAAATGACACAGTATTCCACATGCAGTCTCTCCAGTAACTTGTACATTTGCAGCACAACCTCCCTGTTCTTAAATTTAATCCCTTTAGCACTGACAGTCAAATTCCATTTGCCTTCTTGATAACTTGTTGCACCAGCAAACCATCTTTTTGTGATTCATGCACAAGACCTTCCAAGTCCTTCTGCACAGGAGCATGCTACAATATTTCACTATTTAAATAACAACCTGATATTCTATTTCCCCTTCCAAACTGGATGACCTCACATTCACCAACATTGATCTGCCAGGAATTTGCTCATTCACTTAACCTACCTATATCTCTCTGCAGAATCCACATGCTGTGCACAATTTGCTTTCCATTCAATTCAGTGTCATCAGCAAAGTTAGGTATGCTGCACTTGGTACCTTTTTCCAAATTGTCCCAAATGTATATCATAAACAGTTGTGTGCACAGCACCGACCCTTTATTATCAAAATGGCTTTACAGTCTTGTTACCTAGAAAATGGCATTCTGTGGCTGTATACCCACCTGAAAAAAGCATGTCTTATAAATTGAGAATTTTTTTTTATAAGTGATTTCACTTCTCATAGGAGTGGACAAACAGTTAAGCATCTGGACTCAAACAAGTGAGTGTTTAGATTGCATGCTATTTTGGTGATTTGGTGGTTAAGTTACTGTTCAGCCTATTGAAATTCCAGTATTGTAGTTAAGCAACTTATAATCAATTAAATCAACTCTTATGGTATCAGTAATGTTGATGAAAGTACCAGATTGTTGTCATCAAAATCGTTCGTGTCATATACACCACTTGTTCTGCCATATAAGATGGGTATTGTATTACATTGTGTCTATCCTAAAATTGTTGATGTATAGCTTTGCTTTATATAAAAAAAACTAGACTCTCTGCTGTAAAAATGGCATTCAAACAGTGAAAAGTTGGCTTCATTCTATAAAGTTACGAGGGGTGATTGATAAGTTTGTGGCTAAAGGTAGAAACAGTCAATTTTTAAAAACCTAGCTCATTTATTTTTCCTACATTTACACACTTATTCCAGCGGTCATGGAGCATACGGATCCCTTCTTTGTAGAAGTTAGCATCTTAGACCTCCAGAGGTGATTGATAAGTTTGTGGCCTAACGTAGAAGGAGATGAGTTATTAACTTCAAACTTTCTGCATTTTCACTCAGAGTTGAACTGCATGTGCATGTAATGAGAGCTGTATAACTCATCTCCTTCTACCTTAGCCCATGAACGTATCAATCACCCATGCTGTGGACCACCTGGAGGTGCAAGATGCACTCGCTACATGGACGTGCAGTTCAACTCTTTGAGTGATAATGCAGAAAGTTTGAAGTTAATAACTCATCTCCTTCTACCTTCGGCCACGAACTTATCACCCCTGCTGTGGACCACTTCTACAAAGAAGGGATCTGTATGCTCCATGACCACTGGACTAAGTGTGTACATGTAGGAGGGGACTATGTTGAAAAATAAATGTGCTAGGTTTTCTAAAATTGACTCCTACCTTGGGCCACGAATTTATCAATCACCCCTTGTATGATTCATCCGTGCAATAATCATTTAGAAGCATATATATTTTCGTTATCGGTTTGAATAGCAGTGCTTTCCACTTTTCATTTGCTTTGATCTCAAGTAAGTCCACACATGTAAATTTCTTAGACTGAGTTGCGATTCAGCATTACAGACTTGAGATGTTGTGAGATAGCTTGGTGAAAATAATTGCACTTTGTCCCAGGACATATGTTATCTTCCATTTGATACATACTGAAACCCATTTTGCATCAGCATAAAAGTTACAGCATAACTGCAACCTTCCAAGCCAAGCAAAATAATAAGACCACAAGACATAGGAGCAGAATTAAGCCATTCAGCCAACTGAGTCTGCTCATGGCTAATTTATTTTCCCATTCTTCTGCCTTCTCCCTGTAAACTTTGACGTCTTTACTGATAAGAACCTATCAACCTCCGCTTTAGATGTATCTAATAACTTGGCTTCCACAGTCATCTGTGACAGTGAATTCCACAGATTCACTAGCCCCTGGCTAAAGAAATTCCTCCTTGTCTCTGTTCTAAAGGGATGTCTTTCTATTCTGAACCCCTGCCCTCTGGTCCTAGACTCTCCCACTATTTGAAACACTCTTTCCATGTCTACTCTATGTAGGCCAGGGGTTCCCAACCTCTGATCCATGGACCCCTTGCTTGATGTTATTGATCCATGGCATAAAAAAGTTGGGAACCTGTGATCTAGGCCTTTTAATGTTCAGTATTTTCAATGAGATCCTCCCTCATTCTTCTAAGCTCAGCAAGTATATGCCAAGAGCCATCAAATATTCCTCATGCTTTAACTATTTCATTCTCTAGATAGTTCTCATAAAACTCCTGTGGAGCCTCTCCAATCCCAGCATAAGGATTCCAAATCTGCACGCAGTACTTTAAAGGTGGTCTGAGCAATGCCTTATAAAGCCTCAGCATTCCATTTTTGCTTTTATATTCTAATCTATTTGGAATGAATACTAACATTTCCTTTGCCTTTCTTACCATCGTGGAGCATCTCTTATCCAAAATGCTTGGGGCCAGAACCGTTTTGTATTTGGGATTTTTTCAAATTTTGGAATATTTATATCTATGATATATTTTGAGAGTAAAATCCATTTACATTACACATACAGCTTATATACTGTGAAGGTAGTTTTGTATAATATTTTAATAACTTTGTGCATGAAACAGAAATATGTACATTGAACAATCAGAAAGGTAGGCTTGCACTTCCTCAGGTGGACGTTCAGTGGCTGTTTGACATCACCATCATTCTCGACTCTGAATTTATGTGCTGCCAGTAAGCGCTCAAAACAATTCTGAATTTGAGGGTTTTTAGATTTTGGAATTTCAGATAAGGAGTGCTCAACCTAACCAAATCATCCTGCAAGTTTGTACTAGGGCTCTGAAGTCCGTTTGTGCCTCCGATTTCTGAATTTGCTGAAGTTAAGAAAATAGTCTATTTTATTCTGTCTACCAAACTGCATGACCATACACTTCCCTGCACTGTATTCCATCTGCCATTTATTTGCCCATTTTCCTAATCTAAGTCCTTTTGCAGACTCCCTGCTTCCTCAAATGTTCCTGCTCTCCCCTTATCTTCTTAAATATTAAGCAAACTTGGCCACAAAGCCATCGTTCTATCATCCCGGTCATCAATGTATAACATGGAAAGTTGTGAACGTAACATTGACTCTACTGGAACAACACAAGTCACCTACAGCCAACCAGAAAAAGTTCCCTTTATTCCCACTCTTTGCCTTCCGCCAGTCATCCAGTCTTCTGCCCATGATAGTATCTTTCTTGTAACACCATGGACTCTCATCTTGTTTAGCAACCTAATGTAAGCAACATCCACTAACTTTCCTTTGTCTATTCTGCCCGTTATTTCCTCAAATAATTACAACAGATTTGTTAGGCAAGGTTTCTCTTTGAGGAAATCATACTGACGTTGGTCAATTTTATCAAATGCCTCCAAGTACATTCTTAATAATGGACTCTACCATCTTGCCAACCACTGAAGTCAGGCTAACTGACCTATAATTTATTATCTTTTGCCTCCCACCTTAAAGAATGAAGTGACATTTGCAATTTTCCAGTCCTCCAGGACCATTCCAAAATCTGTTGATTCTTGAACAATCGCTACAAGTGGCCCCGCAATCTCTACAGCTACCTTTTTCATAACCCTTAGGTGTAGTCTGTCTTGTCTGGGTGACTTATCTACCTTCAGACCTTTCAGCTTCCCAAACACTTTGTCCTTGGTAATAACAACTGCATTCTCTTCTGCCCCCTGAAATTCTTAAATTTCATCGTAAAGACTGGTGCAAAACAGTTTGTCTGCCATTCCTTTTCGATGTGCATATGAAATGTATCATGAAGAGTAATTCTATAACTTTAAGTTAAGCTTAACTGCTTTAGTTCATAATATCCTCATTTATTTCGATGTAATTATCCTACTTTGTTTCACTGATTACTTGTGATATTATATTTTAAAGGTCGAAGGGCATCATCCTGAATGTGTCCTCTGCTAGCGCCTTGTTTCCAGTACCTTTACTGACGCTCTACTCTGCGACCAAAGTAAGACTTATTTCTCCCTTCCATTTGAAATGATATATCTTATAAAAATGGTTTGCAGATTTATTTGTATTTCAACTCATTTTATATGCTTTAATTTTCACAGCAGAATGGTAAAAATTATGACTATGATGTGAACATATCCTAATGTTTGGCTTGTCAGAATCAGATGTATTATCATTGTCTTGTATGATGTGGAATGTCCTGTTTTGCAGTAGTAATACAGTATAAAGACAAAAAAAAACTGTAAATTGCAAAATAAGTAATATAAGAAACCAGACTGAGGTCATGTTCATAGGTTTGTTGTCCATCTAGAAATCTGTTGGCAGAGTGGAGGAAACTTCCTGAAACTTTGAGTATAGGTTTTCTGGCTTCTGTATTACTTTTCTGATGCTAGTAATGTGAAGAGGATGAATCTGGTAGTGGAGGTCCTTAATGATGAATGCCACCTTCTTGAAGCACCACCTCTTAAACATGTCCTTGATGATGGAGTGGGTTGTACCCACAATGGAGCTGGCAGAGCCTATAAACCTCCACAGCTTCTTGCCATTTTGTGTATTTAAATCCCCATACAAAATTGTGATACATTCAGTCAGAACATTCTCCACCATACATCTGCAGGAATTTGTAAAAGTCTTTGACATTTCAGATCTCCTCAAGCTCTTAATAAAGGGAATAAAGGGATCCTATTCTGGTTGGCTGCCGGTTACCAGTGGTGTTCCACAGGGATCACTGTTGGGGCCACTTCTTTTTACATTGTACATCAATGATTTGGATTATGGAATAGATGGCTTTGTGGCTAAGTTTGCTGACGATACGAAGATAGGTGGAGGGGCCGGTAGTGCTGAGGAAACGGAGAGTCTGCAGAGGGACTTGGATAGATTGGAAGAATGGGCAGAGAAGTGGCAAATGAAGTACAATGTTGGAAAGTGTATGGTTATGCACTTTGGCAGAAAAAATAAAGGGGCAGACTATTATTTAAATGGGGAAAGAATTCAAAGTTCTGAGATGCAATGGAACTTGGGAGTCCTCATACAGGATTCCCTTAAAGTTAACCTCCAGGTTGAGTCGGTAGTGAAGAAGGCGAATGCAATGTTGGCATTCATTTCTAGAGGAATAGAGTATGGGAGCAGGGATGTGATGTTGAGGCTCTATAAGGTGCTGGTGAGACCTCACTTGGAGTACTGTGGACCGTTTTGGTCTCCTTATTTAAGAAAGGATGTGCTGACGTTGGAGAGGGTACAGGGAAGATTCACTAGAATGATTCTGGGATTGAGAGGGTTAACATATGAGGAACGTTTGTCCGTTCTTGGACTGTATTCCTTGGAGTTTAGAAGAATGAGGGGAGACCTCATAGAAACATTTCGAATGTTAAAAGGCATGGACAGAGTGGATGTGGCAAAGTTGTTTCCCATGATGGGGGAGTCTAGTACGAGAGGGCATGACTGAAGGATTGAAGGGCGCCCTTTCAGAACAGAAATGCGAAAAAATTTTTTTAGTCAGAGGGTGGTGAATCTATGGAATTTGTTGCCACGGGCAGCAGTGGAGGCCAAGTCATTGGGTGTATTTAAGGCAGAGATTGATAGGTATCTGAGTAGCCAGGGCATCAAAGGTTATGGTGAGAAGGCGGGGCAGTGGGACTAAATAGGATAAAATGGATCAGCTCAATGGGCCGAATGGCCTACTTCTGCTCCTTTGTCTTATGGTCTTAATGCAGTAGATCTACTGGCATGCTGCCTTTGTGATTACATCAATATGTTGGTCCCGAGATGGATCCTATGAGATGCTGACGCCCAGGAACTAGAAGCTACTGAAACCTTTCGTTGCTGACCTCTCAGTGTGGACTGGTGTGTAATCTCCCAACTTTCTCTTCTTGAAGTCCACATTCACTTTATCAGACTTGCTAATGTTCTGAGCTGTATATAGCTATGCAGTCATGAGTCGTGGATGTGGTTCTTACTGACTTGTTAGACCAAAATCAAAATGTCAGACTTACTTTTATAAGTGAATTTCAGAAGCAAGAAAAGAAGGAAACAGCAATAGTAGAGGATTTTTTTTATATAAAGCAATGCATCAAATTGTTGTTTGTTGCATTAAGTGTAAATGTAATTTTGAAGGTACTCCTTGGCTTCAGACTTGAGGTAATAGTTAATGCACAGTACATGTAGTACAGCTGGGTCATGCTGTGCTTAAATCAGAACGCTGAAGGTTGACAAATTTTGAGGTGATTAGTAGTACAAGCAAATTGCTGTGGATGATTGAATTTTTCAGCAGATTTCATCTTATGCTTTCTAAGCTATATAGCAAAGTCTTGGAATACAAGATGACAAAAATCAAACTGCATGATGAAAACAAAATGTTAGAAGGACTTTTTGTGATCTTCAAATTGCTTTACATCCATGAAAGAATTATTGTTGTAATTGTTAAGAATCATAACACCCAATATACACAATAAATTCCTGCAAGCAGCAATCTGAAAATAATCAGGCCATTCATTTTTGGGTCTTGATCGGAGGGTGATAGTGCCCTATCTTTTTCAAAGTTGTGTGTTCTGTTATAAAATATTGTTGTTAGTTTTTTTTTTGTTGACAGTAATTCAGTTGCTACTCAAAAGAAGCTGAAATCCAGGTTTTTAACTCTGTTAGTTGTCTATTTTCTTATTCTGAATTTCTCACTTTATTTGAACAAAACTGTTTGTTTCAAGATACACCACAATAACAGGCCCTTCCAGCCCAATGAGCCTGTGGCATCCAGTTACACCAATGTGACCAATTAACCTCCTAATCATATGTCTTCGGAATGTACAGACAGCAGTGAAATGAACTTGGATCACTGGCACTGTAAAGTGTTATGCCATCCACTATGCTCCCCTTCTGCCAAACTATACCTGTTCAGACAAAACCCCAAATTATGGAATTACTGTATATTGAATAATCCCCATTTTATATATATTTAACACTTTTGCAGAAAGTTTGACACATCCTGTAAGCTTACTTTAGCTATAATTGTAACGTGTAAAACACAATATTGTATAAATAAATGAATTTCTATGTTTAGACTAGGAACATAAGAAATGGGGGCAGGAGTTAACCATCTGGCCTGTGGAGCCTGCTCTGTCATTCAATAAGATCGTGACCTTTTCCCAATAAAACTTAATTTCCCTTCTGTGTAAAAAAAATCTGTCTGTGTTTTAATGAGGTGGCCCCTACTGCTTTTCTCAGCAGAGAATTCCATATTCACTACTCTCTGGGGAAAAGCAATTTCTGCTTATTTCTCCTGTTCCCTGAATCTTAAGCCAATGCCCCCTAATTCTAGTCTCACTTGTCAGTGGGAACAACTTTACTGCCTCTATCTTATCCATCCCTTTCATAATTTATGTTTCTATAAGATCCCCTCATATTCTTCCAAATTCCATCGATTATTGTCCCAGACAACTTGATCTCTCCTCGTATGCGAACGCCCCTCCACTCCAGAATCAATCTGGTGAAACTCCTCTGCATCACACCTAAAGTCAGTATCTCTTCCCTCAAGTAAGGATACCAGAATTTCACACAGTATTCCAGCTGCAGCCTGACCAGTACTCTGTACAGTAGCAGCACATCCTCCCTGCTCTTAAGTTCAATGCCTCCACGAATGAAGGCCAACATTCCATTTGCCGCCTTGATAACCTGTTGCATCACAAACCAACCTTTTCATGCATCGGCACTCAAGTCCCTCTGCACAATGGCATGCTGCAGTCTTTCACTATTTAAATAATCTGACTTGTTTTTGTATTATTCTTTGCATATAATTCATATTTGTTTTTAAGTAATTCCAGTGCAGGCAGGTTTTGCATTAAATTCTATTTTGTTTGAATTCCTACGATTCTGTTTGAGTCATATGGCTGTCTTTTCACCATTTTGAATAGGAGGATTTAAACCATGGAAGGGATTGAGAGAAAGCTGTGAATTTATAATTTGAGGCAAGGTCCCAGAAATTGGTGTGTAAAATCAAGAATGGGTGAATGAGACGATGCAGAATACATGATTCAAATTTCCAGGTGGTAGTAATTAGATCATTGAGCAATGATAGACTGTTTGTGGGGCATACTACAGCTGTTGACATTGGTGGTCTTAGCAACAGATTATGAAGTCAGAAGCTACAATTAGTCGTTTAGGGCACTGCATATACATAGAAACATAGAAAATAGGTGCAGGAGTAGGCCATTCGGCCCTTTGAGCCTGCACCACCATTTATTATGATCATGGCTGATCATCCAACTCAGAACCCCGCCCCAGCCTTCCCTCCATACCCCCTGACCCCCATAGCCACAAGGGCCATATCTAACTCCCTCTTAAATATAGCCAATGAACTGGCCTCAACTGTTTCCTGTGGCAGAGAATTCCACAGATTCACCACTCTCTGTGTGAAGAAGGTTTTCCTAATCTCGGTCCTAAAAGGCTTCCCCTTAATCCTCAAACTGTGACCCCTCGTTCTGACAAATGATTTAGTTCCATGTTGGTGGTTAGAAAGGAGTTAACATTCTTGTGAGGGAAAGGTGAGTTGGTTTAGTGAAACGTGACCATGAACTTCATGAATCAAGGCCTTCTATTTTGCTTGTTACATGTATAACCATACAAATAATTAATTGGAGGAAGTTTTAGCACGTGCATGATTGAACAACAGGTAAGTTGTGGTCCAAGCTGTAGAAATACTGAAGTATAGCAATAAGGTATTTTCAATGTACATTTGGAATCTGTTAGTATTTTTTTCAATATTCCTTCCAAGGGACAGCACGTGGATGGGGGGAAGAAAGCAAACCGTTAAATCCTTGTTACTTCTGAAGCGCAGGACTGAGGAATCTGTAAATGAGGTGTAGCTGGATTTTCAGAAGCCATGAATTTGTTAAAAAGTTTAGGATGTTGGGATTAGTTGACCACCTATGTATAGAGAATAGATTATTTGAAAATGAGATGGAATTAACTAATTTATTGTTGTGTATCAAGCTTTACCATTGCAGTGCCAAATGGATCAGTACTGGATCTAATTAGGAGACTTGCTAGTAGGTTGGATAAAAGACTGGCAAGTAATGTGTCAAGCAACATTACTTTAAGTTAAAGAATTGTGTGGAGGACAATCTATAAAGAGTATTAAAATGATTCCATGGGCAGTATGGTATAGGGAAATGTAGAGTTAATTTTGGTAGATGTTATTAAAGAATAGAAAACTTTAAATGGTGCAAAAAGCATCTCCCAGGAATCATGACATCCTTTTGCAGACAAAGTTAGCTACTACTTTGGCATGCTTTGCTGTAAGGCATTTGGAATGTGAGAGTAATGAATTTCTGTCGATAATGAGCAGAACTTTGAGAACACATTTGAGATACTATGTATAGCTTGGTTCTTGGAAAGAAAGTTGCCTTGAAAATGGTGTAACATTGGTTCGTGAGATTAATCTCTAACTTGAGAATGTTTACCCTGAAGCAAGATTGAGTTGGAATGATTTGTACTTTAGAAATTTAGAAGATTTGTCTCCTTAGTAAATATATACATTTATAATGATTGTCGTTCCAAGATGCTACAAGGAGGTCACTTGAAATATTGCAAACAAAAACTTGGTTAAATAGGCCTGGGTACATTAACTGAGATAAATGAGGTGGAGGGGCCAGGATTTAGAATAGTTATTCCAAGAATGATTAAAGCATTGTCAGAAGTGGTGTGATTTTTTTTTAAGTCCAGTGAAAAGCAAAGGATGAGATCAAGACTACAGACCTCATGGGAATGATTTAGGACAGGAGGAAGTAGGGTGAAACAGAAGACATTTGAATGAAAGCATGAGAATTAAAAAAAAATTTGTTGTTCAACTTGCCATTATCATAAGCTCGAAATTGCTGTAATATACAGTACTGGGGCAGGTAAGGATGCTTGGCAGAATTTTTCTGCAGTAACTTCAAGATGTGAGAGTATTCAAGTTAGGAATGCAAGTGTGGATGAGGTTCTCAACAATAAACAATCAACGGTAAATGCAGAGTCTGAATATCATGAGTGATGTAATGAAATTAAGATTACAAATAATCCAGTTCAGCTTTGCTATCTTGAGACATATTTATGATTGTTTAGGGTCTGCATGTAGTCAAGGTCGTATCTTTTGACTAATGTAATACCAGTGTGACCTATGAAGAAAAGTCAATGCTGGCAATCCTTTTGCAATGATTTATAGTCAACCATAGACCAAAATAGCACGTGTACAAGACCTTCAGTTCAACAAGTCCATACTGACCATGGTCACGTCTCATTGAAGTGCACAGAGTTCTGGAAGTATTTAAAGGGATTATTATAATTGGTGTTTTTCTTGCTGGAGCTAGGGAGCACATTCTCAGAATAGGTGTTTTTAGGAAAGATTTTGAAGCTTTTCCTACTGTGGTCAGATACAGAGATCTTTCAGGCTCTGATTTCAGTGCAGAGCTTGCCAGTTCTATCTAAATTCCTGACTTTGGGACAATACACCAGGTTTGAAGTTCCAAAACCAAGTTTTTTTTTATGTTCGATCTGGAACAATAAATTAATTTCTCTCCCAATTCCTTTTTATTTCCAGGCATTTGTAGATTTTTTTTCACAAGCACTCCATGCTGAATACAAGGGAAAGGGGATCATTGTCCAGGTAAGCAGAGCTTATTTTGGGAAAGTACCCTTGTGGTTACTATAGGAACAACTGCGGTCATAGCAACTAATAAATCAGATTCTGAACTGGTACCATAACATGGCAAGAAAAGAGGAGTAATGAGTGCTGCTGGTGAAATGAAGGTGTATGATGTTAAAAACAGATCATAAATGGAATGTCTTCATTTACAAAAACTATCATTGTGTTGATTTTAAATAAATTTCCCCAAATATTTTATTGCTTCTCCCTCAGGCAGTGGAATTATCCTCTTCTTAGCTTCATTTGGTTTCTGTAAAGTTTTCAATGCTAGTGCCTGACTGAAAGACTTTTTCATCAACTTTTTTGAAACTGTTGCATCAATAACAAATGGTGGTTGCTTGAGTATAATCCATAATTATGTTAAAAGATGTGAGGGCAACATACAAACCTTGGGAACTTTTAATGGGAAAAAACATTAAAATAACATCCTTTTGTTGCATTTTATAAGTTTTCCAATTTAAAATGTGTCCAAAACATTCCAGAAGTTTCAGCTGATGAAATTAATCCACTGCTTTCTGCTTTATAGATGTTTATAATTCAGTCACATGTTTGACGTGTGATTTAACAAAAATAACAAATGTAATTGATTAACAAGGTTTAACAAAAAATATTTATTCCATTCAAGAGGCCAATAAGAGGTACAGTGAGTGGAAACAAAATTTGTAAAATTATGGCTGAGGATCATCTGTTATTTTGTTACTTGATTTGAATGTTTGATATTTACTTTGAATACCCAGGGTTTCTATTCCCTAGAATTTGAATTTTTAATTTTATGTAAAAAAAATACTTGCATACTCTATTCAGCCAGTTAGATTGCAATTGCAAAAGATTTTTATTATTGCTCTTGTGGCACTAGATGGAGTAAGTCGCATTTTGGCTTTGCTCCGTTCATTTTTCAGTCTTTTTACCACCCTTTTACTATCTATATTAAAGTGTTTATAACACTTTTATGTGCTTGAACTTTGATTTTTAATCGCTGAAATGAGTACCAGAGGGAAAAAGGCATTAGCCGAAGGCAAGAAAGCCGGTAATGGAAATGGAAAGAAAGAAGGTGACTCTCAACAGCCTAAGTCTCAACTCACTTTGGAGTCTATGTCGAAGCTCCTGGATGATAAATTCGATACAAGACTTTCTAATTGGGAAGTATTGTTAAAGGAGATCAAAAGTAGACTGGGAGCACTTAAGCGGGAGTGTGAAAAACAACAACGGCAAATCTCCGAACTCGATGAAGCTGGTAGATAGAGAGACCACAAGCTAGATTTGTTGGAAAAGAAAATAACTTCGACCACTCAAACACTGGAACAATATAAAGCTAAGATTATTGTCCTGGAAAATTGCAGTCATAGACAGAATTTGCAAATAATAGGACTCTGTGAAGACGTTGAGAGTGGTGATCTTACTAAATTTTTTTCTCACTTTTTTAACGGACGTGTTCGGCTCCGAAGTTTTTCTACTTCCCCTATACTTGATCGCGCCCACCGGGCTTTAAGAGCAAAACCCCCTAAAGAACTGAAACCTCAACCTGTCATACTCCGATTCCACTATGTGCATAGCAAGGAGCATTTCATTCGAATTGCCCGTCGAAAAGGGATTATTGAATACCGAGATCTCAAGTTTCAACATCTACTGTACATAATATTGTGAAAAGAATCAGAGAGTTCAGAGACATATCAGTGCGTAAAGGGCAAGGTCAGAAAGCACTGTTGAATGCGCGTGATCTTCGACCCCTCAGACGGCACTGCCTAAGAAACCGCCATGCTACTGTGATAATTATAGCCACCTGGGCTCGGGAGTACTTCGGAAAACCATTGTCACTCGACACAGTCCGTCGCTGCATCCAGAAATGCAACTTGAAACTGTATTACGCAAGGAGGAAGCCATACATCAACTCTATGCAGAAACGCCGGCGAGTTCTCTGGGCCCGAGCTCATCTCCGATGGACTGAAAGACTGTGGAACTGTGTGCTGTGGTCAGCTGAGTCCACATTTCAACTAGTTTTCTGAAAAAATGGGCGTCGAGTTCTCCGTGCCAAAGATGAAAACGACCATCCAGATTGTTAACAGCAAAAGGTGCAAAAGCCAGCATCTGTGATGGTATGGGGGTGCATCAGTGCCCACAGCATGGGTGAGTTGCATGTATGTGAAGGGTACCATTGACTCTGAGGCATATATTAGGATTTTAGAGAGACATATGTGGCCATCAAGGCGACATCTCTTCTCGGGACGTCTGTGCTTATTTCAGCAGGACAATGCCAGACCACATTCTGCACGGGCTACAACAGCGTGGCTTTGTAGACACAGAGTGCGTGTGCTTGACTGGCCTGCTGCCAGTCCAGATCTATCTCCTATTGAAAATGTATGGTGCATCATGAAGAGGAGAATCAGACAACAGAGACCACGGACTGTTGACCAGCTGAAGTCTTATATCAAGCAAGAATGGACAAAATTTCCAATTGCAAATCTACTACAATTAGTATCCTCAGTTCCAAAACGATAAAAAAGTGTTATTAAAAGGAAAGGTGATGTAACACAATGGTAAACAAGCCTCTGTCCCAACTTTTGTCGAGTGTGTTGCAGCCATCAAATTCTAAATTTGTGTATGTTTACAAAATGCAATTAAGTTGGTCAGTAAAACTGTTGAAAATCTTTTCTTTGTACTTTTGTCTGTTAAATAAAGGTTCATGTGAATTAACATAACACAGATTTTTGTTTTTATTGCATTTTGGAAAATATCCCAACTTTTCTGGAAATGGGGTTTGTACTTGCTCAGTTTAGTAGTTTTTATAGTTATAAATTGAATCTTAATACTGTAAGAGTGAGCTTTTTCCATTAAATATGCAAACTATAGACGATCACCATTTAAACTGGTTACTGATTATTTTACTTATTTGGGTGTTAAAATTACTAAGAAGCATAAGGATCTATTTAAAGTTAACTTTTTACCCTTAATTGATCATGTCAAACAACTGCTTACTAAATGGCCCCCATTGTCCTTATCATTGATTGGTCGAATCCATGCTATTAAGATGAATATTTTACCTAAATTTCTGTATCTATTTCAGGCGGTACCAATCTTCATCTCTAATTCCTTTTTTGATATTATTAATTCTAAAATTCCTTCATATATATGGCAGAATAAAAATCCTAGATTAAATAAGAAATATTTACAGAAATCAAAAAAGGTTGGCATTTTGGCATTGCCAAACCTTAGATTCTGTTATTGGGCAATTCATATTGGATATCTACCGTTCTGGACACACAATTTGGATGAAATTCAATGTCCACGATGGGTGACCCTCGAGTCTGAGTCTGTACAAGGGTTCTCATTGGCTTCTATTTTACGGGCTCTGCTTCCCTTTGCACTTACTAAACTGAATAAACAAACGATTAATCCAATAATTAAACATACAATATGAATATGGTTTCAATTTCGTAAATTTTTTGGATTGAATAAATTTATCCTCTCAAGTCCTATTATATCCATTTTTTTTCTTCCAGCCATCCAGAACTGATCAAGCTTTTCTTTTCTGGAAAACGAAGGGAATAATATGTTTTTGTGATTTATTCATGGATATTTGTCTCATGTCCTTTGAACAGTTGTCTAATAAATATAATTTGCCCAGATCACATTTTTTCAGATATTTACAGGTTAGAAACTTTTTGAAGGTTATTTTACCTACTTTTCCAATATCACATCAAACTGAAATTACAGAAAATATTTTAGGTTTAAATCCCTATCAGAAGAGTTTAATAGCAATTGTTTATCATTTAATTACGAAAATATGTTTAGGTATGTCTGATAAAATTAAGAATGAAAGGGAAAGAGAACTTCAGATATCTTTACCCATAGAGAAATGGGAGAAAGTTCTCCAACTGGTTAACACTTCTTCAATGTGTGCCAGACACGCTTTGATACAGCTTAAGGTGGTTCATAGGGCCCAGCTGTCTAAGGATAAGTTAGCTCATGTCCTGTCTGTGACAGATGTAATTCTGAGGTAGCTTCCTTGACACATATGTTCTGGTCTTGCCCTCGTTTGGAAAAATATTGGAAAGACATTTTTGATATTATTTCAGTAGTTTTGCATATTGATTTACAACCTCAACCTATTACTGCAGTTTTTGGACTACCAATGATAGACTATTTCAGCTTGTCGTTTGACTGTATTTGTTACATTAATAGCCAGATTTAAATGGAAAGATTCTAATCCCCCTACTATATTTCAATGGTTTTCCCAAACTTTAACATGTTTAAACTTGGAAAAAATTAGGAGTGGGTAAATTGATGGAAAGTATTCTTAGAGATGGTATACATAATTATCTGGATAGACAGGGTCTGATTGGGAACAGTCAGCATGGATTTGCGCGTGGAAGATGATGTTTGACAGATCATTGAATTTTTTGATGAGGTTACTAAGAAAGTTGACGGAGGTAAAGCGGTGGATGTTGTCTATATGGACTTCAGTAAGGCCTTTGACAAGGTTCCACACGGAAGGTTAGTTCGGAAGGTTCAATCGTTAGGCATTAATATGGAAGTGGTAAAATGGATTCAGCAGTGGCTAGATGGGAGACACCAGAGAGTAGTGGTGGATAATTGTGTGTCAGATTGGAGGACGGTGTGTAGAGGTGTGCCTCAGGGATCTGTACTGGGTCCAATGTTGTTTGTCATATACATTAATGATCTGGGTGATGGGATGGTAAATTGGATTAGTAAGTATGCAGATGATACTAAGATAGGTAGCGTTGTGGATGATGAGGTAGGTTTTCAAAGCTTGCAGAGAGATTTAGGCCAGTTAGAAGAGTGGGCTGAAAGATGGTAGATGAAGTTTAATGCTGAAAAATGTGAGGTGCTACATTTTGGTAGGACTAATCAAAATAGGACATACATGGTAAATGGTAGGGCATTGAAGATTGCTGTAGAACAGAGGGATCTAGGAATAATGGTGCATAGTTCCCTGAAGGTGGAATCTCATGTGGTTAGGGTGGTGAAGAAAGCTTTTGGTATGCTGGCCTTTATTAATCAGAGCATTGAGTATAGGAGTTGGGATGTAATGTTGAAATTGTATAGGGCATTGGTAAGGCCAATTTTGGAGTATTGTGTACAGTTCTGGTCACCGAATTATAGGAAAAATCTCAATAAAATTGAGAGAGTACAGAGGAGGTTTACTAAAATGTTGCCTGGTTTTCATCTCCTAAGTTACAGAAAAAGGTTGAACAAGTTAGGTCTTTATTCTTTGGAGCGTAGAAGGTTGAGGGGTGACTTGATAGAGATGTTTAAAATTATGAGGGAGATTGATAGAGTTGACGTGGATAGGCCTTTTCCATTGAGAGTGGGGAAAATTCAAACAAGAGGACATGAGTTGAGAGTTAAAGGGCAAAAGTTTAGGGGTAACATGAGGGGGAACTTCTTCACTTAGAGAGTGGTAGCTGTGTGGAATGAGCTTCCAGCAGAAGTGGTTGAGGCAGGTTCGATGTTGTCGTTTAAAGTTAAATTGGATAGATATATGGACAGGAAAGGAATGGAGAGTTATGGGCTGAGTAAGAGTTTGGCACGGACTAGAAGGGCGGAGATGGCCTGTTTCCGTGCTGTAATTGTTATATGGTTATATGGTACCACCAATCCTTTGGTTACTTTTCAAGAAACATGGAGGCCATTTATACAGCATTTTCATATGATGTAAGTTGACCTTTTCCGAATCCTTTTTAATAACTTTTTGTTTGTGTGTAGAGGAGCGGAGTTAATGACAAATAATGATTTTAACCGATGAAATATGGCATCCCAGTCTTTGTTTTTTTAGTATAGGGGGTAAAAGCTTTTTTTTTTTTGGAATCTTTTTCACGTTCAGTTATTAAGAGATTGGGAGGTTTAAATTAAATATGTTACTCGGCGTCTGTGTACGTTAACTGTTATTAATGTAATCCCGATCTCTTTGTATTATTATCATTGTTATGTTTATCAATTTGAAACTCAATAAAAAAGATTAAAAAAGAAAAATTTTTGTTATCAACTTTCTAAATTAACTCTCATTCATTCTTACTCCTCGTTTCATGTTTATGTTAGAACAAACACTCCAATAGATGGTTCACCTTATGCTAGAAAATGTTTAAAATCAAAATAAACTTCACTTTCTCAACTTAAACATTAAATATAACAAACTTCACACTGCAGAATATTTAACTTGGACCTTCTTCGATATGTCAAAATAACAGGATGATGCAGTACTTCGAAAGCTATATAGTGAAATTAATTCTAGACTTGTGCTTTCTTCGAGTTGAACTGTAATACTACGACAAAAGCATCATGACTTGTCAGACATTTGGAAGCAAATTAAAATATTTCTACCTCACTCATCAAGGAATTATCAACCTGACTTTTCATCCCATTGCGACAAGTCATGAATTTCATTTTCAGTTATTATACCTTGTATAAGCAACATAGAGGCAATCAAGATAGCAGTCAGATTATCAATAGTATAATTAATTTTTATTAATCTTTTAGGTAAGGAAATCTAGCAACACTTTGATTTGTCATGTGTATGTCTCTGCATTCCATAAGAAATTCTCTGCAGCAACTGTTAAAGAACCTAAGAAAACAATGGGCTGTCTGACTTCTGGTACCTGCTCTACCATTTAGTAAAACTGGGTAATTTTGTACCTCAACTTAACTTGCTTGTATTACTCCCACATTTTTGGCAGATTTTTGAATATTAAGGGAATCATTCTCTTTTAAATGTACTGAATACAGCACTTTTGAGGAGAGAATTTCTGAGATCTGTTAAGGTATTCTATAGTTTATTTTGGTGTTGATTTCCTGATTCTAGGTATATTCCAGGAATTCCAGGTGCATTCTCACCAGAGCACTCTTCAGTTCCAATGAGATTCAATGTACTCTTACTGAAATTCACTTGCAATAACGGTTAATGTATTATTTGCCTTGAAAACAAAGGGGAGGGAGAAGAAATGTCTGAATGAAAGATGCAGTGGCACCTGGAAGGTTTGAGAGCTAAAACTACTGGCTACTCTTCTAAGTATGCTACTTCTTCTGAACTATGATCGATTGCAGCCTGCAGTTTCCCTTTTAAGAATGGATTTTAGGATAGACTGAATGGTCTGGTACATCTGTGATCTCCTGGGGCATGGATGAGATTCTGTGCCCATTCCTAATGGTAGAACATGAACATGTGGTTGGCTCCATTACTTTGCACCAATTAAAACATTGAGCAAGATTAAAATCGTTGAGGATGATAGCAGAGGATGAACAGATGCTCAGTGCCATCTGCCTGTGTTAGACTGGTCTCTTTCACTGCAGCCAGTGGGCAGAAGGTGCAGGCGTCTTGGGTTGCACACCACCGGGTTCGGGAGTGGCTGTACTCTGCAGCCATCGGGCTTCTATGGAAGTGCTCGCCTCAGCGCTGAATGTGCTCCATAGTTTTGGACTCGCTTCAGAGACTGTACTTCATATTTCTTGTTTTTTTTTAACTATTGCACGATTTGATGGGAGCGCTTCAGCACTGCACTGACTCTGCAGCTGTGGCCTGCAGCCAGTGGCACAACACTGAGGACTTACATTCGGAGATGTAGGGTGTTTGGTCTTGTGTGGTTTCCTTCTTTCTTTGAACGGGTTCTATGTTTCTTTGTTTTGTGGCTGTATGCAAGACACATCTCAAGGTTGTATACTGAATACATACTTTGATAATAAATGTACAGTACTTGAACTCTGAATTTGTTCATACATGGTTTTATCAATTTCCTTAACTCCCTTAATGAAAGAAACATCTCCACCTTCTGCAGGGCCTTTGGCTAATTTACTGTACACTTAGAGTAATCTACTTGTAACGTCACAGACCTAACAAACACAGTAGTGTAGAGTAAACTATACTTAGTCTTTGCCCATCTATCTATTGCTGAGTCATAGTAATAAAAAGATAAAATGGTGGCATGATACAATCCTTGTGGTGAAAGTGTTCCATTTTTCTGTCATTGGCACGTTATCCTATGAGTCAGATCAAAGTTCTGCCAGTTCTAGTTGTGAATACTGAACAATTAAACTGTTGAAAGCAAATTGGAGTCAGAGAAAAGTAGAGCACAGAAACAGGCCATTTGGCCCATCTAGTCTGTGCTGAACCATTTAAGAATCATCTCCATTGTTGTCAGTAGCCGAGCCCAAACCTCCCTAATGTTTCACTGCACAGCCACCATTTAACTGGCTATAGTTTGTACTATTTACAAAATGCACTGAGTTAAGTTGCCAAGACTGGGTAAATAGCACCTGCCAGCCCCTGGTCTTGTCCACTCATGGAAACAAAGCAACAGGTGCAATTCCTTTCAGCTGCATTCTTTCCAGCAGGTCAAGTTGGCATAGCACTACTTTTAAGGCAATTTGTATGAATAATGGGTTTGTTAGCAACTTGTGCATTACTGAGAATAACATTATTTTAAAAGATATTGTTTATTTACTTTGGACTAATAACTTATCCAGAATACCGAGTGCAAATCATTCATTTGCTCTTGGGAGACACATCATCTTTGTTAGCTTAAAATAAATTTGGTTGTTTTTCTTATAACTGTAGAGAAAGTTTATGTAACTTTCTTTTAAATTAAAAGCCAAGAGTTCTTTCTAATATGAAGGCTCATGATGGTCCTTATTTGCACCATCTAGTGGTCAATATTAAAATTTCCTTTCCTGAGTTTCTTAAACTAGTATTTTAAGTGCACTATATTGCTGAAAGGTTACTGTGCAGATAAAGGAGAATGAGGATGAAGTTATAATCAGTTTGCCATTATCCTATTAAATAACGATGCACACTTGAGGGCCAGAGTGGTCAGTTCCTAATTTATTTGTGCTTTAGAATTCTTAAACTGGCTTTTTACATTGTATTTTCTTTGTTTTAGAGCATACTTCCATTCTTTGTGACAACAAAATTGAGTAAGATACGTAAATCAGGTGTGGCTGTACCAAGTCCAGAAACATATGTAAAAGCTGCTTTGAACACAGTTGGCCTTCAAATGCAGACAAATGGTTATTTACCACATGCAATAACGGTAAGAAAGCCGATTTTCTCCCCCCCCCCCATTAGTTATGCAATTTGTTTTAATGCATCTTTAAAATATTTAATTTTCCTGTATTATTTTGTGTTGTAAAGTATTTTGGGTATGATTAGATGGCTACCATGTGGTTTGGGTATTGGCAGTCTTTTTGTCCAAAAAACTGGACAGGTTGCTATTTTTAATGTGTGACTGGTTATTCGTTGACTTTTTGAAATTGGAGATGCTCGTGAATGTCATTCTCCTTGTTGTATGTTTTTCATTGCAGTTTGAAATAAACTGCTAATATAACCACACTGGGTTCTCTCATCCTGTCATCTCAATTGACTTCTGTTAAGTTGATATTTAGTTTTTTTTAACTTAAAATATTTGTGGCTCTGTTCCTATGCCTGAGGGAAAATACAGACCAAGGGAGTATTATGTCTGTTTCTAGTGTCAATTTTTATTGTTAAACTTGCACAGTCTATTAAGCAAAATTCCTAAAATTATAATGAATTCAGCAAGAAAATGAATTTAACTATTTGTCATTTCTCAGACTGAAACTTTTTTTTGCATTATTACCACTGCATCTTTTCATGTCTGCTTTGAAAGTCAAAATCACTGCCCGTGATTAACAGCTTAGGCGTTCAGCGATGCACATTTATAGGAAATGATCATTGAGACTTGCAGTCAAATACTTGTCTGATATTCTGAGTCCCATTAACCTTGACATCCTGAAAGCAAGTTCTAGGTATATAAAATGTACAATTTAAGCATTTTAACACATTTATCTGTTGCTGCAGACCCTTAATTTCAATGGCTGTTATATCTGATTGGCTTGGCTTGGCTTGTGAGACTTGGTCTGTCCTATATCCTACATCAAATGTGCTACCTTTATTGACAATTGTTCAGCTTTAATTAGTAGTTGAATCCTCCGCCACTAAATTTCTGCTTTAGCCAATAAGACCATAAGATATAGGAGCAGAATTAGGCCATTTGGCCTATCAAGTCTGCTCCACTATTTCATCATGACTGATCCAATTTTCCTGTCAGCCTCAATCTTCTGCCTTCTCCCCATATCCCTTCATGCCCTGACCAATCAAGAATCTATCAACCTCTGCCTTAAATATACATAACCACTTGGCCTCCACAGCTGCCTGTGGCAAAGAATTCCACAGCTTCACCACAGTAATCCTGCACAGCACCATTGTTCAGACATGCCAAGCAGCATGCAAGGGAAAGACCTTTGGTCAATGACCTTAATGAGAATTGAAAAGTGTTAAAGGTAAACAGCTTTAAGTTGCATCAAAGCAGATACACCCTAAATTCAGAAAAGTCTATGCAACCATTATTGCAGTAGCAGGATGTGAGTGTTGCTGACAAACCCAGCAAGGTACTGTTCATCGCTTACTACCTGTTGAATGAGTTGTCTGCTAGGCCAAATCAGTGTAGCTAAGTGAACACAGTGGTGAGGGTCTGGAGCAGCATATAGTCCTTACCAGGTAAGAATGGCAAATATCTTTCTGCAAGGACCTTAATGAAGGAGATGAATTGTATGATCATCCTTTAGTTTTGATGTTCACAGTTACTGATTCAATATTTAGTTATTACTTGAACTTTAAATATCTCGGTTAGTGTGGGAGGATTGAAATATTTCCATGTATATGTAAGAGAATTATTATAATGGAATAGTCTGTGACAATAGGGATGATAATGCAAGACAAAAGTGTGTAGTTTCCAGGATAAGATGGGTCTAGAGCAGGGGTTCCCAACCTGGGGCCCACAGACCCCTCAGTTAATGGTAGGCATCCGTGGCATAAGAAAGGTTGGGAGCCCCTGGCCCATAGAATGTTTGATGGGACAGGTTTATTTGTAGTAGTTGATAGAAGCCCAAAGATTGTAGTGTGCTTAATCAAAAGAAAAGGTTATGTTCCTCAAACTTCTATTGAGTGGAAAGCGTCCAGTGCGTCCAGTGGAAAGCGGCCAGTGCGTGAGTGGGCCAGTGAAGGAGTGGAGCTTTGAGGCTTTGACTCGAGAGATTCTGGCAGTTCGTCTGTGCAATCAAGTCAATCGAGATTTGAATAGATTAGCAGAAAGCCGTTGATTAGAGAATCAAGATTTGAATAGCTCAGACTCAGCAGAAAGCACCTGATTGGGCCGTCGAGGTCAGGTGACCAAACATTTTGAAAAGCTCAAACAGATAAACAGAGGGATAGCTCAAGCAAAGCGGCCAGTGCGCGAGTGGGCCAGTGAGGGAGTGGAGCTTTGAGGCTTCGACGAGAAGAGGCGGAGGACAAGCTAGCTCGCAGTTAGTTTTTACAATGTCTCCTGAGATGGTGATGTGCCTCTCATGTGAGATGTGGCAGTCTTGGGGGAACTCCCCTCTCCCGCAGAGTCACATCTGCCAGAAGTGCATACGGCTGGGCGATCTGGAAGACCATGTAAGGAATCTGGAGCAGCAGCTGGATGACCTTCGACTCATAAGGGAGAATGAGGCAGTCATAGATGAGAGCTACAGGGAGGTAGTCACACCTAGGCTGTCGGAAGCAGGTTGTTGGGTGACAGTCAGAGGGGGGAAAGCGAAGGTGAGCAGACAGATAGTGCAGAGCACCCCTGTAGCTATTCCCCTGAATAATAAGTTGACCGCCCTGGATACTGTTGGCGGGGATGACCGACCAGGTGTGAGCCATGGTGGCAGGGCCTCTGGCACTGAGTCTGACCCAGTGGTGCAGAAAGGTGGGACGGCGAAGAGGAGAGCTGTCATCATTGGAGACTCTATAGTCAGGGGAGCAGACAGGAGATTTTGTGGATGTGAGAAGGACACCCACATGGTTTGTTGCCTCTCGGGTGCCAGGGTCTGGGATGTCTCTGACCGGGTGCATGACATCCTGGTACGAGAGGGAAAGCAACCAGAAGTCGTGATACATGTTGGGACCAACGACATAGGCAGGAAGAGGGATGAGGTCCTGAAGTGTGAGTTTCAGGAATTAGGCAGAAGGCTGAAGAACAGGACCTCAAGGGTGACGTTCTCAGGGTTGCTGCCATTGCTACGTGACAGTGATGGTAAGAATTGGAGGAGATGGCAGTTGAATGCGTGGCTGAGGAGTTGGTGCAGGGAGCAGGGTTTTAGGTTTTTAGATCATTAGGATCTCTTCTGGGGAAGGTGGGACCTGTACAGATTGGATGGGTTGCACCTGAACTCGAGGGGGAGCAATATCCTTGCAGGTAGGTTTGCAAGCATGGTTCGGGAGGGTTTAAACTAATTTGCAAGGGGGATGGGACCCAGAGCGATAGAGCAGTGAAAGAAGTGCATGGAGTAAAGCCAGATCTAACATACAGTGAGGCTTTGAGGAAAGAGAAGCAGAATAAAGGGTGTAAAGACAGTAAGGTAGAAGGGCTGAAATGTGTATACCTCAATGCAAGAAGCATCAGGAACAAAGGTGATGAACTGAGAGCTTGGATACATACATGGAATTATGATGTAGTGGCCATGACAGAGACTTGGCTGGCACCAGGGCAGGAATGGATTCTTAATATTCCTGGATTTCAGTGCTTTAAAAGGGATAGAGAGGGCGGAAAAAGGGGAGGAGGGGTGGCATTACTGGTCAGGGATACGATTACAGCTACAGAAAGGGTGGGTAATGTAGCAGGATCCTCTTTTGAGTCAATATGGGTGGAAGTCAGGAACAGGAAGGGAGCAGTTACTCTACTGGGGGTATTGTATAAGCCCCCTGGTAGCAGCAGAGATACAGAGGAGCAGATTGGGAGGCAGATTTTGGAAAGGTGCAAAAATAACAGGGTTGTTATCATGGGTGACTTTAACTTCCCTAATATTGATTGGCACCTGATTAGTTCCAAGGGTTTAGATGGAGCAGTTAAGTGTGTCCAGGATGGATTCCTGTCACAGTATGTGGACAGGCCGACCAGGGGGAATGCCATACTAGATCTAGTACTAGGTAATGAACCGGGTCAGGTCACAGATCTCTCAGTGGGTGAGCATCTGGGGGACAGTGACCACCGCTCCCTGGCCTTTATAATTATCATGGAAAAGGATAGAATCAAAGAGGACAGGAAAATTTTTAATTGGGGAAAGGCAAATTATGAGGCTATAAGGCTAGAACTTGCGGGTGTGAATTGGGATGATGTTTTTGCAGGGAAATGTACTATGGACATGCGGTCGATGTTTAGAGATTTCTTGCGGGATGTAAGGGATAAATTTGTCCCGGTGAGGAAGATAAAGAATGGTAGGGTGAAGGAACCATGGGTGACAAGTGAGGTGGAAAATCTAGTTAGGTGGAAGAAGGCAGCGTACATGAGGTTTAGGAAGCAAGGATCAGATGGGTCTATTGAGGAATATAGGGAAGCAAGAAAGGAGCTTAAGAAGGGGCTGAGAAGAGCAAGAAGGGGGCATGAGAAGGCCTTGGCGAGTAGGGTAAAGGAAAACCCCAAGGCATTCTTCAATTATGTGAAGAAAAAAAGGATGACAGGAGTGAAGGTAGGACCAATTAGAGATAAAGGTGGGAAGATGTGCCAGGAGGCTGTGGAAGTGAACGAGGTCCTCAATAAATACTTCTCTTCGGTATTCACCAATGAGAGGGAACTTGATGATGGTGAGGACAATATGACTGAGGTTGATGTTCTGGAGCATGTTGATATTAAGGGAGAGGAGGTGTTGAAGTTGTTAAAATACATTAGGACAGATAAGTCCCCGGGGCCTGACGGAATATTCCCCAGGCTGCTCCATGACGCGAGAGAAGAGATTGCTGAGCCTCTGGCTAGGATCTTTATGTCCTCGTTGTCCACGGGAGTGGGACTGGAGGATTGGAGGGAGGTGAACGTTGTTCCCTTGTTCAAAAAAGGTAGTAGGGATAGTCCTGGTGATTATAGACCAGTGAGCCTTATGTCTGTGGTGGGAAAGCTGTTGGAAAAGATTCTTAGAGATAGGATCTGTGGGTATTTAGAGAATCATGGTCTGATCAGGGACAGTCAGCATGGCTTTGTGAAGGGCAGATCGTGTCTAACAAGCCTGATAGAGTTCTTTGAGGAGGTGACCAGGCATACAGCTGAGAGTAGTGCAGTGGATGTGATCTATATGGATTTTAGTAAGGCATTTGACAAGGTTCCACACGGTAGGCTTATTCAGAAAGTTAGAAGGCATGGGATCCAGGGAAGTTTGGCCAGGTGGATTCAGAATTGGCTTGCCTGCAGAAGGCAGAGGGTGGTGGTGGAGGGAGTACATTCAGATTGGAGGATCATGACTAGTGGTGTCCCACAAGGATCTGTTCTGGGACCTCTACTTTTCGTGATTTTTATTAACGACCTGGATGTGGGGGTAGAAGGGTGGGTTGGCAAGTTTGCAGACGACACAAAGGTTGGTGGTGTTGTAGATAGTGTAGAGGATTGTCAAAGGTTGCAGAGAGACATTGATAGGATGCAGAAATGGGCTGAGAAGTGGCAGATGGAGTTCAACCGGAGAAGTGTGAGGTGGTACACTTTGGAAGGACAAACTCCAAGGCAGAGTACAAAGTAAATGGCAGGATACTTGGTAGTGTGGAGGAGCAGAGGGATCTGGGGGTACATGTCCACAGATCCCTGAAAGTTGCCTCACAGGTGGATAGGGTAGTTAAGAAAGCTTATGGGATGTTAGCTTTCATAAGTCGAGGGTTAGAGTTTAAGAGTCTTTCTTTCTTTTTAAATCTTTTTATTGAATAAGTATACAAAAAGGTAAACCATATAAACATTAATACAATGTTAAAATATAATAAAATTCCAGAAGGTATCAATACCAAAAAAAAACTACAAACAATGTAATTTAAACATAAAAAACCAAGATAACATAATAGTATACTAAATTTTATATATATATCAATGGAAAAAAAAGAAAAAAAACCCCCAAAAAAAACCCCACCGTGCAACTAACTAAAAGCAAAGCAAAGCAATGGGCTAACTTGAAACCAAACAGAGGTAAACTTAAAATCACGTCCTCAATCCCGACCTCCATTAAAAACAGTGAAAAAAAACAAGAAGGGTATGTATTGCATTAAATGAAAGTATCGAATAAAAGGTCCCCAAATCTGTTCAAATTTAAATGAAGAATCATAAAGGTTGCTTCTAATTTTCTCCAGATTCAAACATAAAATCGTCTGAGAGAACCAAAAAAAAGGTAGTTGGAGCATTAAGCTCTTTCCAATGTTGTAAAATACATCTTTTCGCCATTAAAGTAAGAAATGCAATCATTCTACGGGCTGAAGGGGAAAGATTACTAGAAATTTTAGGAAGTCCAAAGATAGCAGTAATAGGGTGAGGAGAGATATCTATATTTAATACCTTAGAAATAATATTAAAAATATCTCTCCAAAAAGTTTCCAAAGTAGGACAAGACCAAAACATATGAGTTAAAGAGGCTATCTGCCCCGAACATCTATCACAAAAAGGATTAATATGCAAGTAAAAACGCGCTAACTTATCTTTGGACATATGTGCTCCATGCACCACTTTAAATTGAATTAGGGAATGTTTAGCACAAATAGAGGAAGTATTAACTAATTGTAAAATCTGCCCCCAATCATCCACAGAAATGGTGAGCCCCAATTCCTGTTCCCAATCTACCCTAATCTTATCAAATGGAGCTTTCCTAAGTTTCATAATAATATTATAAATCATAGCCGATGCACCTTTCTGACATGGATTGAGGTTAATTATCGAATCTAAAATATATGTAGGAGGAAGCATTGGAAAGGAAGAAAGTATAGTACTTAGGAAATTTCTAACTTGTAAATATCTAAAAAAATGTATTCTTGATAAATTATATTTATTAGATAATTGTTCAAAAGACAAGGGAACCATCTAAAAATAAATCCAAAAACCGTAAAATACCCTTAGTCTTCCAGGTTTGAAAAGCGCGATCCGTAAAAGAGGGAGGAAAAAATATGTTACCTAAAATAGGAATCGCTAACCCGAATTGATTAAGATCAAAAAATTTTCTGAATTGAAACCAAATGCGCAAAGCATATTTAACTATCGGGTTAGAGACCTGCTTAAGGCGTTTCGAATCAAAAGGGAGAGAGGAGCCTAAAATAGAGCCAAGTGTATAACCCTGAACAGATTGTAGTTCCAATGCTACCCATTTAGGAATAGATAGTATATCCTGATCAAGTAACCAAAATTTCATATGTCGAATATTAATAGCCCAATAATAGAATCTAAAATTAGGTAATGCTAAACCTCCATCTCTCTTAGCTTTCTGTAAATGTATTTTACCCAGTCTCGGATTCTTATTCTGCCAAATAAATGAAGAAATTTTAGAGTCAACTTTATCAAAGAAAGATTTTGGAACAAAAATTGGTAATGCCTGAAACACATATAAAAATTTTGGCAAAAAAAACATCTTAACTGCATTAATACGACCAATCAAAGTTAAATATAAGGGAAACCATTTAGATGAAAGTTGAGTAATATGGTCTATTAATGGTAAAAAGTTAATCTTAAATAAATCTTTATATTTACAAGTAATTTTAATCCCAAGATAAGAAAAATAATTATCAATCAATTTAAATGGAAATTTGTAATATAAGGGAAGATGTTTATTAATCGGAAAGAGTTCACTCTTACTAAGATTTAATTTATAACCTGAAAAAAAACCAAATTGTGCTAATAACTCTAAAACAGCAGGAATGGATTTCTCAGGATTAGAAATATATAACAGTAAATCATCAGCATAGAGTGATAATTTATGGAACTTTAATCCCCGAGTTATCCCAGTAATATTTGAAGATTCTCGAATGGCAATTGCAAGAGGTTCTAAAGCAATATCAAATAATAGGGGACTGAGAGGACAGCCTTGTCGAGTACCTCGAAAGAGAGGAAAAAAAGGTGAGTTTAAAGAGTTAGTACAGACCGAGGCTACAGGGGAATGATATAACAGTTTAATCCAGGATATAAATTTCAAGCTAAAATTAAACATTTCAAGCACCTTAAATAAATAGGGCCATTCTACTCTATCAAAAGCTTTCTCGGCGTCTAGAGAAATAACACACTCAGGAACATTTTGTGAGGGAGTATAAACAATATTTAACAATGTACGAATATTATAAAAAGAGTAACGACCTTTAATAAAACCCGTTTGGTCTTCCGAAATAATAGAAGGAAGTACTTTTTCTAGTCTATTTGCTAATAACTTAGAAAAAACTTTAGAATCAACATTTAGTAAAGGTATTGGTCTATAAGATGCACATTGAGCAGGGTCTTTATCCTTCTTTAGTATTAAAGAAATTGACGCTCTATTAAAAGATTCAGGAAGTTTACCAAGTTTCAGAGAAGCCTCAAAGACCCTACAGAGCCAAGGGATCAATAAAGAAGCAAAACATTTATAAAATTCAACGGTAAACCCATCCGGGCCAGGAGCTTTCCCCAGATTCATAGAAAAAATAACATTCTTAATCTCATCCATAGTAATGGAAGTATCTAATATAGAAGACATATCCTGTGAAATCTTAGGGAAGTCTAACTTATCTAAAAAATCATTCATATATTTAGAATCTCGAGGAGACTCTGATTGATATAAAGAAGAATAAAAATCACAAAAGGTTTGATTAATCCCCACATGATCCAGTATCAATCGATCATTTCGGTCATAAATCTGATTGATTTGAGATTTAACATAATTAGATTTCAATTGATTAGCCAGCAGCTTGCCAATTTTGTCACTGTGAACATAAAATTCACTTCTTGTTTTCTTTAATTGGTTTACAATCGAGGACGATAGTAATAAACTGTGCTCCATTTGAAGTTCAGTTCTTTGTTTGTATAACTCCTCAGAAGGAGCCATAACATATTTCTTATCAATTTCTTTAATCTTGTCCACAATTGCCATCTCCTCCTGCTTCTGTTTCTTCCTCAAAACAGCAGAATACGAAATAATCTGACCACGAATATAGGCTTTAAAAGTGTCCCAAAGAGTGTTAACCGAGATATCCTCTGTATGATTAATTGTAAAAAAAAGCTCAATCTGTTCATTCATAAAGTTAACAAAGTCCGAATCCTGAAGCAACAGCGAATTAAAACGCCATTGTCTATTATTTTGTATATTGGCCATAATTTTAATAGAAAGCTTAAGTGGAGCATGATCCGAAATGGTTATAGAATCATAATCACATTTAATCACTGAAGGAATAAGACGAGAATCAATAAAAAAATAATCAATTCTTGAATAGGAATGATGAACATGTGAAAAGAAGGAAAAATCTTTTTCCTGAGGATGCAGAAAACGCCAAATGTCCATCGACCCAGAATCAGAAAGGAAAAAGTTAATCAAAGTTGCAGATTTATTAGGTAAGGTCCGTAAAGGAGCCAAACGGTCCAAAGCTGGAGACAAACAGGTATTAAGATCTCCGCCCCAGATCAATGAAAACTCGTTCAAATTCGGAAACTGATTAAACAATGATTTATAAAATTCCGGACAATCCATATTAGGAGCATAAACATTAACCAAAACTACTTTTTTATTAAATAGTAAACCACTAACCAATAAAAATCTACCATTCGGATCAGAAATAATATCCTGTTGTATAAAAGTAACTGAGGAATCTATAAAAATAGAGACGCCTCGAATCTTAGCATTGGAGTTCGAATGAAATTGTTGCCCCTTCCAGAATTTAAAAAAACGTAGTCTGTCCCCCCTCCGTACATGGGTCTCTTGTAAAAATAAAATTTGTGCTTTAAGTCTCCGGAACACTTTAAAAACTTTATTCCTTTTAATAGGATGATTAAGACCGTTAGTATTCCAGGAGACAAAATTAATGATAGACTCCATAAATCCTAAAGTCAACCCACATCGAGGGGGATTGACGATAGGCTCGACCCACGAACCCGGAGAGGAAACAGAACATACAAAAGATACCGGGAAAAAGGACGCAACCAGTACTTCAATAATGTATATAGCCCAAAGAGAAAAAAACTAAAACGTGAAGCCCCTCCCACCACCCCCCGCCCCAAGACCCCAAGGCAAAATCTAAAGCAGACCCGCCGGAAAGAAGCAAGCGCTAAAACTACCCCCATGACTTCCGGTATACGCTCCCTAAAAAAAAAGGTATAAATATGAAAAAGATCAGCTAATTGTAAAACAGTAAAAAAGTAAAAAAAAGGTAACTCAATTAAAATACACACACAACAGAACAAAAGCCAGAAAATATATATTAAAAAAAAACCACAATAGACCCCAAACCCATGAATAAACAAAAAAAACAACAAGAAAAAATAAGATTATTAACATAAACTAGTTATAAAAAGCAAAAGAAAATAAAATTTAAAAAAAAACTACAAAATTTAAGGCCACACAGGAAATACGTAAGATGACAAACAGGAAGTAACCACCCAAAATCCCCTGGGAAAAGAAAGAAATGACACAGTTAAAAAGAAAGTTTAGCAACCATATTAAGAAATCAAAAAAATAAACTTTTCTGCCCAAATAGGGCACGAAAAAGTTAAAACCAACCAATTCACAGCCTCCGATCAACGGAGATAATTAAAAAAAATAGCAATTAAGATGTTGAAGATGACAATTGATCCAGATAACTCTGGGCATCCGATGGAGAATCAAAAAAACGAAGGACTCCATCTGACATGCGAATCCTTAGACGTGCAGGGTACAGCAGCGCTGGTCTTAAATCCATCTTATAGAATTCCGACATCACAGATCTGTAGCGAACCCGTTGGTCCCAGATTGGTTTACTGAAATGTTCCACGAATCGGAACTTAAGATCCGAAAAATCAATAAAACCTTTAGATCGAGCGGATCGAAACAGTCTCTCCTTATCTTGAAAGTAATGAAAACGTAAAATAACATGCCTAGGTCTATCTGACCTAGACGAGTGTGATGGGATTCTGTGAACACGATCCAGTAGCGGTGGTTGGTCAGGAAATACAGTAGGGAATGCATCTTTTAAAAGTTGAGAAAAAAACTTCATGGGGTTGTTAGATTCAACAGCTTCACGCACCCCAATCATTCGTAAATTCTGCCGTCGCATCCTAGGTTCCAAGTCAGAGTTTTTAAAAGTCAGAAAGTCAAGTTTCTTCTTCATTACATTATTTCTTCGATTTTCCCCATCTTAAGCTCACTTTGTTGCGCAGATTTTTGAAGATCAGATGTAGCCGACTGATGTTCCGCAATGGATGTTTGCATCTTATCGATTGAATCGGCAATTTTCTGGAGATTAATTGAGATCTCCGTATGAATCAGGTCCATAACAGAACCTGCAATTTCCGTACGAATCATCTCCCTAACAGAGGTTGAAATTTCCCTCTGAATTAACTCCGATATAGCTTTCAAAGTCACCGGTGATTCAGTCGGAGGAAAATCCATGCCTTTCGGTTTAACCGGAGGTTCACCATCCTTGCCGTTTTTCCCGTTCTTAGACATAGCAGATCTAAGTTCCATCCAGTTATCAGAGAGTTCAATTTAATTCAAAGTATTGTAAGAGTTGATACCTTAATGGTTAATTAAAGTATAGCTGATCATAGAAAAAAAAACTCAGAGGTAATGGAGCGAGTCAAGAACGCGACTTCACTCCATGAGCGCTACCGGAAGTCCCCGAGTTTAAGAGTCGAGATGTAATGATGCAGCTCTATAAAACTCTGGTTAGGCCACACTTGGAGTAGTGTCCAGTTCTGGTCACCTCGCTATAGGAAGGATGTGGAAGCATTGGAAAGGGTACAGAGGAGATTTACCAGGATGCTGCCTGTTTTAGAAAGTATGCATTATGATCAGAGATTAAGGGAGCTAGGGCTTTACTCTTTGGAGAGAAGGAGGATGAGAGGAGACATGATAGAGGTGTACAAGATATTAAGAAGAATAGATAGAGTGGATAGCCAGCGCCTCTTCCCCAGGGCACCACTGCTCAATACAAGAGGACATGGCTTTAAGGTAAGGGGTGGGAAGTTCAAGGGGGGTATTAGAGGAAGTTTTTTTACTCAGAGAGTGGTTGGTGCGTGGAATGCACTGCCTGAGTCAGTGGTGGAGGCAGATACACTAGTGAAGTTTGAGAGACTGCTAGACAGGTATATGGAGGAATCTAAGGTGGGGGCTTATATGGGAGGCAGGGTTTGAGGGTCAGCACAACATTGTGGGCTGTAGGGCCTGTACTGTGCTGTACTATTCTATGTTCTATGTTCTTCATTTTATCAGCATAAGAGACCAAATGGGATGAAGAATTTAAACTAAAAGTTTATTTGAAATCTCTGGATCTGGCTTATAGACCTTTTAGGAGTATTACACAAAGCCTCCATGCAATTTGCTTCTTGTTTTCCCTAAGTATAGAAGAGATGGTTTGTAACTAGGCAAAATTCTTATTGGAAAGATATACAAGTCAATTTTACTTAGAATATGTTTGAGCTCCTGGACAGTGGGAAGTAAAAAAGTTAGTGTTAGTCTTGTTATATCTTGAAGGGAACAACGTGATTCATGCACAGTATTTGCTGTTTAGGCCTCTATTTAATACCTGTTTGCCTTTCAGTAGTGTGTGTTCTAAGGGCAATTAAATGTTAACCACATTAGTCTGGATTAACAAGAGCAAACTGGAAAAGGACATGGTTTTTCCCTTAAGTGACAGTTAACATGCATCTTAAAACAGGGGAACTATTGGTGAGATTTCAAACCTCATTGTATAAACTGAAGTTTCATTGATCATTACATTTTCCCTTCTCACACTGAGCTAATTTTTAGACAAAGCTGTTACTTTTATTTACATCTCTTGGGCTTTACTTCTCTGACCACGCTGTCATGTAGGATGTTTAAAATCCACATAGGCTATTTAATATGTTACACTCATTGAAGTTTTGGATACCACAAAGAAAATCAATTATTAAAGAAGACATTTTTTTTTCCTTTGCTCTGGTTCACTCTCCAGTCAATGTGAATAGCCTTCATGTGCAACTGCACGAGATGCAGCTCCTGCCACTTAGTTCCTTTCTTCCTCACCTGATTTCTTCAACTCAATTTGTTTCTCTCTAGCTTTTACTAGTTCTCATTGTTATGTGACCACAGGTATCATTTACTGTGGATGTCACTTTAAGCGTCTGGATGAGGCGGGAGTATGACGTTAATATAACAAAATGCGGACAGACTGCTGTGACACAGAGGGGGAGAGGGGACAGGACAAGACAAGACTTCGGACTGCGAGCAGGAGCTCGCTACAGTAATGGGTGAAGTTTGATATTTTCCCAAAGGATTGGGTGAATGAGCGGCACACAGTGCATATTGAATATGTGACTGTCACTCTATATGATCCATACATGGATTTTTGGAGTATTCTCTGGCGACCACTTTCATTAACCCTTACATGGACTCGGGTGTGTTATGTGGTGTCCACTTGGACTGTCACCTTGTAATATCTCTACGTGGATTTCGGAACAGAACTCAACGGCTAACATCTTCTGTGACTGTTACTTCATTTTCCCAGCGTGAAACCTGTGGAATTCTTCATGATCGCCTCCTTGTTGCATTTAATGTGGAATTACAAGTTTCTCCCCTCATCTATTCCATGGATTACTGGAACTTTTCAGCTTGCCTTTTTTTTTTAGATTATGAGGACACGCAGTCCTCTTTTATTTGTCATTTAGTAATTTAAGAAGTTAAGAACTTTAAGAATTTAAACTTTAAGAACTGTTCCTGAACTTGATGGTTTAGGAGCCACAAATGCATAACACTGTTAACTTCTGTTTAGAAGAGTAGTTTGTTTAATTTTCCATATTTTGAGTAAATGCTAATAAATATTGTGTTTAACATTAAACCCTGACTCAGTTTGTGGTCTATTGCTGCTGGTATGTAATATCATGAAAACTTCTGTGTAGCGTGACACATCAAAGTTGCTGGTGGATTCAGCAGGCCAGGCCACATTTCTAGAAAGAGGTACAGTTGACGTTTCGGGCCGAGACCCTTAGAGATGCTGCCTGGCCTGCTGCGTTCACCAGCAACTTTAATATGTGAAGCTTGAATTTCCAGCATCTGAAGAATTCCTCGTGTTTGTGTAGCATGATGCTGGTTTGATCTGAGTTTTGATTTGATTTAAGAATTATGGCATCCATGTTTTTATATTGCTGACACATCCATTTGAAGTTTTAATCTGAGAGACAGATTTTAGAAGATTTAAAAATGGCCTGCTCTTCAAGTAGTACCACAGGATGCCTTTGTCCACTAGATGTCCCCACTATGCTCTGAACTGCTTGTGGGAAATTTTGACTTTTCTGTATATGGAGAAATTTCCAAAAACATTGGCCAGTGAAAACATTATCTAAAATGCTTCCTGTGTTCATGTTGGGTTTTTATTAATTCAATGTACACTTAAAATGTCATTTCACTGGATCTATGTAACACTGGCATATCACCTTAGTGCTATGAAATTAGCTTTCTAAAATGAATGCAGAGAAAAAAATGAAAGTTTATAAACTTCATTTTCTTTGTTTTTTTTTTATCTCTCATAGTTCCTTTCATCCCAAGTCAATTTCCTGCATTTCTGTGAAAATTGTCAATATACTAACATAATCAGAGTCAGTAGTTCAAACATTTCCTTAAAATGTAGAGGCCATTTAGCCAATCCAGTATTTGTACACCAGTATGGTCTTTAACCTTATGGCCAGTCATATTCCTCTCTACTAGGTCTATAAATTCCATATTTCAACCATCTACAAGGCTTTACAAAAAGTATCAGCAACTTTTCCTTTATATACTTTATATATTTGATATTTTGTAACTTTAAAATAATTGCAAAAGGTATTAAAATATGTCACTTACCGATGCATTGTCTTATTTATATTCTGCCCCAGAAAACAAACTTCCATGAATTTAATTCCAAAATCAGGGTCTGCATCAGCTATTACACATGTCAAATGTTCTGTTATAAAATTTGGATTTATTTTATGCTAAACCTTTCTTTATCAAACCTTTTTATTGCTTCAAAACAGAATAAATTAAATAATATTTTAAATTTTTCCCAGGGTTGGATTATTTCATCTGTGCTTCCAGTTTCTCTGTCAATGAAGTGGAGCATGAAGATAAACAAGAGTGTCCGTGCTCGTTCACTTAAGAAGCTGAAAGAAAAAGGGGATTGATCAGAATGTCCAAGTTGATCAAGAAGTCCAAGGAAATTGTGATCTTTTATTATGTGAAGCATGACAAAAAAAAAAAATTGGCTTAAAGTACAACTTGGTGAAACAGCTCTAAGGACCAAATTGGGAGATTTTTAATTTGTTACTTTTCAAAAATTTTTCTTATGCCTAGGATTATATTTGCATTTAGTTTTGTAAAGACCCGGCAGAAAAGTCTGCTGTTCAGTAAAATTACACAGGTAAGCAGAGTGTTATCCACAAAGTTTAATTCTGGCATTGGTGTAGAGGAAATAATTTTCACTAGATTGCACGGCTGTTGCCAGAAACAGCACCTATTTAAAAGAAAAAAAGTTTTGACCAATACAATCCTGGTCAAATCTCCCCAATCTGCATCAGTGACAGAGGCTTGGAAAGGTATAATAAAGATGTCTGAAGAAAATGCTCTGATATATGTATCTGATTTAATGTAGAAAATTATTCAATATAAGCATTATCTCTGAAATTAAGAGATCTTGGATAAATGGTTTTAGGAAATTGAACACAATTTATCCAGATAAATTTGTTTATTTGCATTGCAATTGTTACTTTCTGAAGTGTACACATTTAAATAACTGAAAAGTACTTGATTATGTTGGGACCATTCTTGGGCACTCGTGGTATATACTGGAAGCATAATTCACAATCCTTTTCCATTTATTTTAAAGTGTGTTTAAAACAGGTATCATAGTCACATCTGGTATGTCCTGAAGCAGAATTATTATCCCGTTATTACACAAAACATTTCAATGTTTCCTTAATTGATGCATGTGTCTGTTTACAGAGTGAAACCATAAAAATATCTTAAGTAATGTAAAGATAAATACTATTAACATTTAAAGAACTTCCTTAGCATAAATGTTTTCAAATGAGACCTTAAATTATAGTTGGATAACAATATTAGGTGATAATGAGCTTGTGATAAATTAGTGTTTTGCCAGATTTTGCGTCTTATAGAAGTCGGTGCCCCTTTTACAAAACTAAGCATCTGCAGATTTTCTCTTGTTTGTGGTTGGATATTACTACTGATCAAAATGCAGATTAAAAAGGATTTGAAAAATACTGATTTTACTTGGTTGCAGGTTGACTTTCCTGGCAGTAACTTTTCACTGATCACATTCGGCTGCATTTCTGATACTTGCAGAATCAAAGTTAATGCTATTAGTTACATAGAAAATTATACAAGAATTTTTCATGCTCAATCTGCAGTTAGTGATTTCAGATTGCTTTTCTTAATGAGTGCTATTGAATAGTTCTTGGATTTGGTGCAAAAAAGCTTTTGAATTACGTGTAACTCCAGTTCTTGATTTGAGTCATTTGGCTGTCCTATAAATATTTGTTTTGACCACTTCACTTAGTTTTCAAAAGTAATTGGTTACTTTATACTTAGAAACTGACATCCAGTTTTTACTCAGTGTTACCAGTTTCCACAAAACTCCTTTTCAGAATAGAATTTGAACTCTAATAGCAGGTATTTATATTGCAAACAACAGGAATTCTGCAGATGCTGGAAACTCAAGCAACACACATCAAAGTTACTGGTGAACGCAGCAGGCCAGGTAGCATCTGTAGGAAGAGGTGCAGTCGACGTTTCGGGCTGAGACCCTTCGTCAGGACTCACGTCCTGACGAAGGGTCTGGGCCTGAAATGTCGACTGCACCTCTTCCTACAGGTATTTATATTGTATTTTTTTTGCTAACTTAAATAAAAAGCTGTAGTCAAGGCATTTTTAAATCTTATTTTTTAATCCATGTCTTGATTCATGCAAATTTCAAACATATAGCAAAAATGTTGAGTTTAAATTGCTTAAAACAACTTATAGATTTCTTGTATTTTGTGCATAAATATTGGTTCACATCTTGTTTCCTGTTATTGAAGTATTAGTATCTGATTTTGTGAACATAAGGGTTGATAAATGCAAGTGCCATTGGAAAGGAGAGAGGTTCTTTGTTCACAGATGTTTTTCAGACTTGTTGGCTTTATCCATAAAATATAACCTCAAAGTTATATTCGTATAGTTATAGTTAAATCCATCATGTTGACCTGAATCACTGAGTTGAACCTACTTCTCTGTGGAATTACAACATGTCATTAATAACTTAGTTTCCATGGTTTACCAGTGACTTCTCTGCATACTTGTGCTTATCCCAAATTCTGGAGGAATTTATATCATAATCAAATTATGATGTTGAAAGATTTCTTACCCCCAGTCTTCCCAAAAAAAAATTACTAATAGCAGTTCTGTAATTCTTATGTCAGCCAAGGTGTGAGCATGTGAATAATAATGAAACATTTATGGAGTTCTTCATCCATGTCTGTAAATGTCTTCAAATTCTGAATGTGGTTTCTACTTAATATCTAATACACAACAGAAACTTCTGAGTTTTGTAATCTAAGTGACTAAAATACTCAAAATTATGGCATTATGGCACTTATTTTTTGCAAAGTGGCTTTCAATCTGATACATTGCTGGATATGTGGTTCTGAAATTAAAAACTCTGTTGCTACTAATTGCAAGCATGAAGAATAAAATTATTGGTTTATATACAACTGATAACCTGGTTTTAGATTTGCTCAAAGTAATCCTGAAATGGGACACATGTATTTATGTGGGTCATTATGATATTCTTTCTAATCTGTGTAAAATAAATTGTGGTGGTGTTAAGTTCTGGATGTTTCTAAACATGCAATACCGATGCAATGGTGCTGAACTGATTAAATATAAGTTTGTGTTCAATTTGGGTTGTATTGCAGATTTGGTGAGCTGAATAAATGCAGGGTTGTCTTTATGTCCAAGTGTGCAAAATAGATGAGATAAATTTTGTCAATTCGGCTATAACTAGTATTGCAGAACTTGTATGATTTCATCAATGAGAACTGTTTCAGGTTAATCTGTGCAACCAACACAATAAAGCATCTTATTTGTGAAACACTATTTTTATGTTTCTGTGAATCATTTAATAGGGAATAAAACTGGTATTCCTTAACTTAGAAAAGCTGGACTAATTTTCCTTATGGTATCCTTTGGGATATGTCCTCAATTTACAAGTCTACCCCTGCTATAATTAAAAGCATGTTGTTATGTAGTCCATAAGCTTTTTAACTGGATAAGCACAAGGCCTTTAATGTGTTTCTGTTGTGTATTGCTGGTGTAATTTTATTCACTTTTACAATGGCCACTGTAGAATTGATGAGTTCAGCAATGTCAATGAAGATCATGTCCGGCCATGCAGCATTGAAACAAACAGATTAGTGATCTTTGTCAGCAATTGTGGTCCTGACTGCAATTGTAGCATCATGGCATAACTGAAATTATACTGATTACTCCACAACAACAAATACTGTACATTGGAGGTGGATGCCTTGTTATTACATGCCAGTTGGACTATTTTTCTGAAGCTGGCTGTTTGTGCACAAATGCAAGATGTGCTAGCTATATTCATATATTCAAGATAATATGCTTGCATTGTCTCTTCGCAGTGACGGTGTTTTCCAAACCCTGCTCTTGGAGTACAAGTTCCTGATTAAATCTGTTAATACTAAATTAAAAGTTGACTTCTGCAGCTGAGCAACGCACTCTTATATCACAGCCACATTTGACTGCAAACACCTAAAGGAAACTAAGCTTGCAAAGGGACACCAATTTTAGTCATGTGGTCTTCCTAAATGTAGTTTTTAAAGACTTTGGAGTCAAAACATCTATGAACACTACCTCATTATTTTGCTCTTTTTTCACTTTTTTTATATTGTATGTAGTAATTATGTACTGCTTCAAAACAACAAATTTCACAACATCTGTCAGTAGTGCTAAACCTGATTCGACTTCTGCCAAATCAAATACCACTCTTAGGTTTGAAAATACAACAGCTTTTGTTTTCTCATGTCATGGGCAAACTCAAATGCCCCAGTTTGCATTTCAATCCCTCATTTATCAGGTGACTTTAAAATTCAAACTCTACATTGGCGCTTGAGAAACTTTTACCTCCATCTGCCTGGAATTTTCTGCATTTTCACCTAAAAAGAAACTTCCTCTCCATCCACACTGTCAAGATTCCTCAACATATTTTATGTTTCGCTTGCTGGATATCATGACAGTGCACTGTTATAAATCATGATCAGTATCTAAAATGATACCATATATTCTTTGATTCAAGAACGAGGAGACCCACTGCACATCAACACATTTTACTCTTATCATTATTATAAAAAAGGCAAAGAACTCATTTTTAAAATTTTATTCCTTCTACCCTTTTCTTTTGCCCATTCACACATCTCTATAACTTCCCCCTCCCCTGCCCTTCTGCATCTTTCTTACAAATCATATTGCAGCCCACCAAAGTATAATCAATTTTGTATGTTATTACACTTGCTCCCCCAACCAAATCATTTCTATAAATTATGAACAACTGTACCTCAGAAATAATCACCACAGCTACTCAATCCAAAAATGTCCTTTTTTTTTTATTCTGACACTTAATCAGTCCTCAACTTACAACAGTACCTTCCAGACTGGTCTTTATTTAATAATCTTGTGTAGCATCTGTTATATTCCAAGTCACCCTGTTTATTTCTTACCAATAGGGTCATACAGAATGGAAACAGGCCAACTCGTTAATGCTGACCAACATGTCTACCTAAGCTTGTTTCATATACCTGTATTTGCCTCATTTCTCTAAACTTTCAATCAATGACATTGATCCATCTATAGCCTTACTAATTTTAGGCTAGCTATTCTCTTAGATAGACCTAAGAGACCTTGGCTTCTTAAGGTTGTTATAGATGGGTTTGGTAATGAGGACAAAGCTCCCACTACCTATTAAATGCTCCCAGTGGCATGCACCTCAAATAGCCTCTGATAACCTGGTCCATCTTCTGGCCTTCACGTGTGGCTTAGCCGCTAAACTCATCAGAACTGCTTCTACTGGCAGAAGGGTCAAAGGCAGGTTACTGGCACCTTAAAATCAGTTGCCTCGGGTAGATGGGGCTCGTCAGCCGTGGTTGGCAGCTCATCTAGGAGAAGGAAAACTCTGATCTCAAACCTCCACTGCCTTGCAGCTATACCCACTCATGGGGAAGGCTTCGGGAGTAAACCCCGAGGGAAACATCCAGAGCTGGAGTCCCTAAGGCAATCGAAAATTGAGTTCAATGCTGACTGGCAACTCCTGCAATGCTTCTGGTACCAAACTGTATTGGTCTCTGCCATCCTTTGGGTTCATCAGATGTGTGGAGAGGGGGTGCTTGCTACATGGGCAGCAGGTTGCTCTCCATATTGTACTGCTTGTGTATCTAGACAGCTAGGGTGCAAATATCCATGGTCAACTCTGACAGACATGGGCCTCAGGAGTCTCTTAGATCCCTGTCTTCCTTCTATTTATCCAAATAATAGGAATATGCTGCTTCCAATCTGTTGGAACTCAGAGAATTTATTAACAAGGTATGAATATGTTACCATATACCAACCTGAGATTTAATTTTCTTGTAGATATTCGCAGAAGAACAAAGAACCACAATAGAATAAATGAAAAACTACACCCAAAGACTGGTGAGCAACCAATGTGTAAAAGAAGACAAACTGTGCAGATATATATAAAAAAATAAAAGTAAATAGTACTGAGAACAGGAGTTGTAGAGACTCCTTGAAAGTGAGTGAGTCCGTAGATTCTCTGAGAATCCATGAAATTCTGAAAAGTGGCAACCAATATATCACCATCTCCAACCCATCTCTTGTAACCTTTGGAATCACTATCTAGTGGATATCTTTTTCAGTAATTCTACCAGCTTTTTTTTTATAGCAATGAGCTGAAGTGGGCTGCATTTTTAATTTACCTTTGGTGATCAAACCTTTCTGTGTACATATGTAAAATTTAAATTTTTTAATTGCACGACATTTGAGATTACAAAACTGAAAAGCTGACCACATATATATTCAATTGCAGACTGAAAACCACAGAACTGCTTCATCCGTTGAGAAAATAATTTAGTATTTCGGTCTATTCAAAGGAGCAGGATCTGGTTAAACAACTCCCACTGTGTGGAAGTGGGGAATAAAGTGATTTTGAACACCAGACCAAATTTGAGTAGGTATTTCAAGCTACTCAAAACAATTTTACATGTACTAATATGTTATACTAAAGTCTGTGGTTTATTGTAATTCCAATGCAGAAGTTATTAAATAATCATAACTTTTTTTTAAAATTACTAGCTTCTTGCCAAGTACTAATCATTGGAAGATAAAGCAAATAAGAAGAAATATTGACTCTGATTTTGTTATGTTTTACTTCAAATGCTGGTACTTTCAGCAGTATCCATGACTGACTGTGCCAAACTGGTTAGCCAAGTTCTGCTGTTGCACACCACATGGAGAGGAGTACATTACATACTAACAGCAGTGTTCACATAATGTTTTTACAAGTTTCTTTTTCCAGGTGATTTCATTTAAGAGTTTTCAAATGTTGAATGTTTGGAAGTTTGCAAACATTTGACAGATTGCTTGGAACAGGGCCCAGCAGCAAAGTGCAGGCCATAGATGGAAGAAAATATTGGATGTCAGATATTCACCACAAGCCACTGTAAAGTCTGACCAGCCTGCATCCGGAGAATGAATGTGTTGCAATGTAAAAATATTTAATTTTCCAGACACTTTTAAAACCCACTGGAAAAATGGAAAATTATCGATTTGGGAAATGTAAAATTTTTTAAAAAGACTGAAAGAGATTAAAAGGGTACTGGGATTACTCAGCAGGTCAGGCAACATCTGTGGAATTGCTTTCTCCAGCTGTCCTTGTACAAGGCATTAAAAGGTATAGCAAAGCGTGTACGTTGGTCTTTATTACAAGAAGGTTGATTACAGAAGTAATGATATCACAGTGCAATTAACGAAGACTTTGATGAGATTGCACTTGACTGATTTCATGGTTGTTAGCTTGACCAGACCAGAGGTGATTAGGCCCCATTCTTTGCAGTTCAGAAATTTAGAAGAGATGTTATTGTAACCTGAACATTCATATCAAACTGGTAAAAAGTTTCCCTGGCTGAAAAATTTAGAATAAGGGATCTGCCGTTAGGATTGAGATGAGAAGAAATTTCAATTTCCCCCTGGGATCAATAAAGTATGACTATGACTATGACTACTATTTATTCATCTATAGTATGGTGAGTCTTTGGGTTTCTTTACCACAAGAAGCTATACAGGCTCAGTTAATCAGTTCAAAATACTTTAATAGATTTCTGGATATTCAGGAAATAATCTTGATGAATTTCAGAGTAGACTCAAAGAGCCTACTCACATTCTTAAATTTTTCATATCCTCTTCCTTAACTGAACCTTTCTGTCTCTCATGTTATTATTTCAGAGGATCTGTCTTGGGCCCAGCAAGTACAAAGAAAGCATGGCAGCACCTTTACTTCCTTAGAAGTTTTGTAAAGATTTGGCATGACATCTAAATTTTTGACGAACTTCTATACATATGTGATGGAAAGTATATTGCAACACAACCTGGTATGGAAACACCAATGCCCTTGAACAGAAAATCTGACAAGTAATAGTGGATACAGCCCAGCCCATCAGGGTAAAGCCCTCTCCACCATTGAGCATATCTACACAGAATGCTATCCCAAGAAAGCAGTATTCATCGTCAAGAACTCCCACCACCCAGGTCCTGCTCTCTTCTCACTGCTATCAGGAAGAAGGTACAGGACCCTCACCTCCAGGTTCAGGAACAGTTATTACACCCTCAACCATCAGGCTCTTGAACCGCTGGGGATAACTTCACTCTACCCATTACTGACTGTTCCCACAACCTATGGACTCACTTTCAAGGACTCTTCATCTCATGTTCTCAACATTCAATGTGTATTTTTCTTTTTTGTATCTGCATAGTGTGTAGTCTTTTGCACATTGTTTGTCTTGTTGGGTGCAGTCTTTCATTGATTCTTTTATGTTTGTTGAATTTACTGAGTATGCCTGCGAGAAAACGAATCTCAGGGTTACATATGGTGACATATATGTACCTCGATAATAAATTTACTTTGAACTCTCAACTCTCCCTTTGCCTGTCCCTCACTTGCTCTTTTTCTTCTTTCTTCCCCAAACTGTTTTCTCTTGTCCCCTTCTATATATCCATTCTTCCCTTCTCCTTGCTCTTCCATTTTTATCTCACACTCACACTGTTGTATCTGCACAACTACGTATCTACTAAATAAAGACACACAGTCGGAAGTGAACTTGTATATTCACCTTGCAGAGAGCAACAAATCAATGCACATGCATAAGTTATCAGTCAATAATTAGTGCTAAGGGGAGTCTTTGCCCTAAAAGAAATAGATCCGCACCTTACACTTCCTTTCACTTTAGATTTATGTAACATAAAACATTCAATTTCCCGTTAACAGACCATGTTCAAGTAAACATGCTTTCACAATTGCAGTGTTTGCTTGATTTTTTTTAAAACAACAGTTCATAACTAACTTTTGGGCAGATGGGGCTCATCAGCTGTGGTTGGCAGCTCATCTAGGAGAAGGAAAACTCTAATCCCAAACCTCCCCTGCCTTGTGGCTATATTCACTCATGAGGAAGGCTTTGGGAGTAAACCCTGAAGGAAAAATCCGGAGCTGGGGTCTCGGAGTTCAATGTTGACTGGCGACTCCTACAATGCTGCTGGTACCAAACTGTATCGGTCTCTGCCGTTCCTTTGGGTTCATCAGATGCGTGGAGAGGGGGACCTTGCTACATGGGCAACAGCTTGTTCTCCATATTATACTGTCCAGGCTTGCGTATCTAGACAGCTAGGATGCAATATCCATGGTCATCTCTGACCAAGAGAGGCCTCAGAGCTCAGAGATACCTTAACTTCACTATACTAAAGATTCAGACTTTTGGGTGGCGCTCTGTTTCTTTCAGGGTAGTGTCTCTGGACCTGTGGAGTGGCATCAGGTTTGGCAGGTGTCCTGTTAAAGGCAACTTTCTCTATTGCAGTCAGTGTCTTTGCTGTCAAAACATAATCATAACTGAGTGTTGAGTCTAGTGGATGCAATGTGTCCGTCTTGTTGGGTGCAGACGAACCAGGTGTGTTCTTCAGCAGAACATCCAGGTCCACATGACGTCTCAATGTGATCTCTGGAAATGTGAGATCACCATGAGCTGCCCATCCTTGCATGGTGATATCATAGACTTTTGACACATGACAATGTTTCTCTTCGTATTTCAGAATTTGTTACTGGCAGCTGATAAACCAATGCTGTTGAGAACATCTCTGCTGGGTCACAGAATGAAGACTTCTCTTCAGTTGTCAACAGTGGAAGATGTGACAAGCCGTCAGCATTGATGTGTTGTTTGGTACCCCTGAACTCTGTCATAAGAGTGGACTCCTAGGAAAACTGTCCAACATTGCAACTGGGTAGCAGACATCACTGAGGTTCCCTTCCTGAGATTGAAAATGGGCACAAAAAGTTGATGGTCTGTCACTAGAGTAAGCTTTTGTCCATGCAGGTAGAACATAGAACAGTACAGCACAGGTAGTGGTGGAAGTTCTTTACTCTCCATACTAGACTAAACGCCTCTTGTTCAATCTGTGTGTAGTTACATTCTGCGCTCGTCAGTGATCTTACAGCAAATGCAATCAGATGTTCAGATCCCTCTTTCATAGTGTGTGACAAAATGGCTCCAATGCTATAAGGAGACACATCACACGCCCATCTGATGCAGAGATGGGTCAAAATGGGTGAGCAGTTCATCTGATGCTGTTAAGCTCTTTGTTTCCTTGAATGCTTTTTCACATCTTTCTGACCATTCCCACTTTGCTCCTATCTGCAACAGTGTGTTCAGTGGGTGCAGCACCACACCAAAATTTGAGAGCAACCTGTGGTAGTAGTTTACAAGGTCCAAGTATGACCTGAGTTGTGACAGATTTTCTGGTTTGGATGCCTGCAACATTGCTTCAATCTTCTCTTGTGACTTACAGGGGTGCTGGAAAGTTTGTGAACCCTGTAGAATTTTCTCTGTTTCTGCATAAACATGACCTAAAATATGATCAGATCTTCACACAAGTTCTATAACTAGATAAAGAGACCTAATTAAATAAATAGCACAAAAAACATTATACTTGTTCATTTTTTGTTGAGAAAAGTGATCCAATATTACATGCATTTGTTGGAGAAAGTATATAAACCTTTGCTTTCAGTAACTGGTGTGACCCCCTTGTACAGCAATAACTTCAACCAGATGCTCCAATAACTGTTGATCAGACCTGCACATCAGCTTGGAGAAATTTTAGGCCATTCCTCCTTACAAAACTGCTCAACTCTGAGATGTTAGTGGGCTTCCTTGCATGAACTGCTTGCTTTAGGTCGTTCCACAATATTTCTATAGGATTAAGGTCAGAATTTTGGCTCAGCCATTCCAAAGTACAAAGTTTCTTTTAAACTATTCTGTTATTGATTTACTCTTGTCTTTCGGATCATTGTCTTGTTGCGTTATCCAACTTCTATTAAGCTTCAGGTAACAGACTGCTACCCTGACATTCTCCTGTAAAATGTTTTGAATTCATTTTTCCCGCAACAATTGCAAGCAGTTCAGGCTCTGAGGCAGCAAAGCAGCCCCAAACCATGATGCTCTTTCCACCGTGCTTTACAGTGGGATGAGGTTTTGGTGTTGGTGTGAAGTGCCCTTTTTCCTCCAAACATAGCAATGTGCATTTCTGCCAAAAAGTTCAACTTTTGTCTCATCTATCCACAAAACATTGTCCCAAAAGTGTTGTAGAACATCCAGTCTTTTGCAAACTTGAGAAGTACAGCAATATTTCTTTTAGAGAGCAGTGGTTCCCTCCGTGGTGGCCTTCCATGAACATCATCCTTGTTCAGTGTTTTTCTTGTAGTAGATACATGAACAGAGACCCTGGCAAAGATTGAGTTTATAGAATAGTACAGCACAGTACAGACCCTTTGGCCCACATTGTTATGCCGACACACAAGCCCTGCCTCCCATATAACCCCCCACCTTAAACTCCTCCATATATCTGTCTAATAGTCTCTTAAATTTCACTAGTGTATCTGCCTCCACCACTGACTCAGGCAGTGTATTCCACATATCAACCACTCTCTGAGTGAAAGACCTTCCTCTAATATCCCCCTTGAACTTCCCACCTCTTACCTTAAAGCCATGTCCCCTTGTATTGAGCAGTGGTGCCCTGGGGAAGAGGCACTGGCTATCCACTCTATCTATTCCTCTTAATATCTTGTACACCTCTATCATGTCTCCTCTCATCCTCCTCCTCTCCAAAGAGTGAAGCCCTAGCTCCCTTAATCTCTGATCATAATGCATACTCTCTAAACCAGGCAGCATCCTGGTAAATCTCCTCTGTACCCTTTCCAATGCTTCCACATCCTTCCTATAGTGAGGCAGCCACAACTGGATACAGTACTCCAAGTGTGGCCTAACCAGAGTTTTATAGAGCTGCACCATTACCTCGCGACTCTTAAACTCTATCCCTCGACTTATGAAAGCTAACACCCCTCAAGCTTTCTTAACTACCCTATCCACCTGTGAGGCAACTTTCAGGGATCTGTGGACATGTACCCCCAGATCCAGATCCCTCTGCTCCTCCACACTACCAAGTATCCTGCCATTTACTTTGTACTCTGCCTTGGAGTTTGTCCTTCCAAAGTGTACCACCTCACACTTCTCCAGGTTGAACTCCATCTGCCACTTCTCAGCCCACTTCTGCAACCTATCAATGTCTCTCTGCAATCTTCGACAATCCTCTACACTATCTACAACACCACCAACCTTTGTGTCATCTGCAAAATTGCCAACCCACCCTTCTACCCCCACATCCAGGTCGTTAATAAAAATCACGAAAAGTAGAGGTCCCAGAACCGATCCTTGTGGGAGACCACTAGTCACAATCCTCCAATCTGAATGTACTCCCTCCACCACCACCCTCTGCCTTCTGCAGGCAAGCCAATTCTGAATCCACCTGGCCAAACTTCCCTGGATCCCATGCCTTCTGACTTTCTGAATAAGCCTACCATGTGGAATCTTGTCAAATGCCTTTCCAAAATCCATATAGATCACATCCACTGCACTACTCTCATCTATATGCCTGGTCACCTCCTCAAAGAACTCTATCAGGCTTGTTAGACACAATCTGCCCTTCACAAAGCCATGCTGACTGTCCCTGATCAGACCATGATTATCTAAAAGCCCATAGATCCTATCTCTAAGATTCTTTTCCAACAGCTTTCCCACCACAGACGTAAGGCTCACTGGACTATATTTACCCGGACTATCGCTACTACCTTTTTTGAACAAGAGGACAACATTCGCCTCCCTCCAGTCCTTCAGTACCATTCCCATAGACAACGAGGACATAAAGATCCTAGCCAGAGGCTCAGCAATCTCTTCCTTGTGAAGCAGCCTGGGGAATATTCCGTCAGGCCCTGGGGACTTATCCGTCCTAATGTATTTTAATAACTCCAACACCTCCTCTCTCTTAATATCAACATGCTCCAGAACATCAACCTCACTCATATTGTCCTCACCGTCATCGTTCCCTCTCATTGGTGAATACCAAAGAGAAGTATTCATTGAGGACCTCACTCACTTCCACAGCCTCCAGGCACATCTTCCCACCTTTATCTCTAATCGGTCCTACCTTCATTCCTGTCATCCTTTTGTTCTTCACATAATTGAAGAATGCCTTGGGGTTTTCCTTCACCCTACTCGCCAAGGCCTTCTCATGCCCCCTTCTTGCTCTTCTCAGCCCCTTCTTAAACTCCTTTCTTGCTACCCTATATTCCTCAATAGACCTATCTGATCCTTGCTTCCTAAACCTCATGTATGCTGCCTTCTTCCACCTGTCTAGATTTTTCACCTCACTTGTCACCCATGGTTCCTTCACCCTACCGTTCTTTATCTTCCTCACCGGGACAAATTTATCCCTAACATCCTGCAAGAGATCCCTAAACATCGACCACATGTCCAAAGTACATTTCCCTGCAAAAACGTCATCCCAATTCACACCCGCAAGTTCTAGCCTTATAGCCTCATAATTTTCCCTTCCCCAATTAAAAATTTTCCCGTCCTCTCTGATTCAATCCTTTTCCATGATAATACTAAAGGCCAGGGTGCGGTGATCACTGTCCCCCAGATGCTCACCCACTGAGAGATCTGTGACCTGACCCGGTTCATTACCTAATACTAGATCTAGTATGGCATTCCCCCTAGTCAGCCTGTCAACACACTGTGACAGGACTCCGTCTTGGACACACTTAACAAACTCTGCCCCGTCTAAACCCTCGGAATTAATCAGGTGCCAATCAATATTAGGGAAGTTAAAGTCACCCATGATAACAACCCATGTTCTAGAGATTTCAGCAGGTCTTTTGCTGCTACCCTTGGGTCCTTTTTCACCTCTTTTGGCACTGCATGTGGTGCTCTCAGTGTGATCTTTGCAGGATGCCCACTCCTAGAGAAGAGTAGAAACAGTACTGAGTTTCCATCACTTGTAGACAATTTATTTTACTGTAGGCTGATGAACACTCAGTCTTTAAAAATGCTTCTGTTAGCCTTTTCCCGCTTCATGCATCTCTACAATTCCTCTAAGGTCCTCTGAAAGTTATTTTGATCGGGGCATGGTGCACCTAAACAGATCATTCCTGAGAAGAGCAGGTTCTGACTTTCTGTGTCTTTTATATAGGGCAGGACACCTCTACAACCCACATATCCAATCTCATCTTATTGATCGAAATACACGGCTCCAAACAGCTTTTGTAAAAGGCATTACCCCAGAGGTTTGCATACTTTTTCCAACAAATACATGTAATTTTGGATCATTTTTCTCAATAAATAAATGAACAAGTATAAAGTTTTGTGTTATTTATTTAACTGGGTTCTCTTTATCGAAGACTTTTAGGACTTGGGTGAAGATCTGAAAACATATTAGGTCATATTTATGCAGAAATAGAGAAAATTCTACAGGATTTTCAAACTTTCTTGCACCACTATATGTAAGCCATGCTTGCCAATGACATGTCCAGAATATGAGATTCATTCTCAAAGAACTCACATTTGTCTCTCTTGCATGCAGACCATACTCACTCAGCCTGGTAATCTCCTTACCAAGGTTACAGAGGTGCTCTTCATCATTCTTGCCAGTCACAATGATGTCATCAAGATAACATTGTGTTCCTGGGATACCTTGAAGCAGTTGGACCATTGCTGTTTGCCAAATCACTGGAGCTGATATGACACCAAAGATGAGATGATTATAATGGAACAGACCTTTGTGAGTGTTGATTGTGAGGAACTTCCTTGCTTGACTCCTTGATCTCCATTTGCAAATAGGCTTGTGACAAGCCAATCTTTGAAAACCTGCCAAAGATGCAAAAATGTCCTCTGTGCACGGGATACTGCACAGTACACAGCACAGGATTGATGCTCACTTTGAGGTCCATGCATACGCAAACAGCTCCGGCCTTCCCTTTCTTGGTCACCAGGACAGTGGGTATGGCGCAATTGCTCCATTCAACACATAAGGTTCTAACTGCTGTGTTTTGCATCAGTGTGTCAGATTCTGTGTTGTCTGATTCAGTTTCACATCCAGTCGCTTTATGCATTTGTTTAGTTTCATACTTAGAACTTCACGCGGTGTGGTTTTTGTCTTTGATTTGTGTTTTTTTGTCCAACTTGCACACACTGTCTATGTGGCCTTGTCTGTGACACTGACTGCAAACTTTTCCCTCATGGGAAGATTTGCCACATTGATAAAAGTTTTGGCTTTTTGCCCCATTCAGGGACATTTTGTGCATCTCACATTCTAAACGCTTTTTCTGTAGTTAAGGCGCATCCTTTGCTGCAAGCTCCATTGATATTGCAATGGTCAATGCCCATTCTAAGCTTAGGTCTCTTTCAGACAGTAGCCTCTTTTGAGCACCTTGACTATGCATGCCGAATACAAGGCAGTCCCTTAATGTAGCAGAAAGTCCATCTCCAAAGTCACAGTATTGGGAAAGTTTGCACAGTTCTGCAATGTATTCAGAAATGCATTCATTCTTTGGTTTCTTTTGTGTAACTGGTTTCTTTTCTCTTCTCTGTGGATTGTCACCTTGTCGTGGTGGAGAGGCTTGTGTGGTCCTGAGATCCCGAGAGCAATGCCGTCTGGAGCTATGCTCCTGGTAGGGTCACCCATGGCGGTAAGGTCGAGGGTGCGGTCCCTGACAAAGAACAATCCAACCAGGACCTCAGCGGTGGAAGAGGTGGATGAAGTTACTTCAAACTCAACGACTGTGAAGGTGAATGAAGGCTGCAACAAATCCACCAGCTCCAATTGCCGTGGTTTCCATGCCATTAGAATCAGTTGGTTGATTTGTGAAGCATCGTGTGCTTCTTGGAGTGCAACATCAAGCACACGTTAAACAAATACACGCACAGGCGTCTTTGCTCTGTGGGCCACTTCTTCAAGTCTTTCCACGATCAGGGGAGGGCGACGGGAGCAGGCAATGTGATGGCGGGAAGCTCCTAGTCAAGAACCAGCATGAAAGTGGTGAATACTCGATTCAGTCGCTCAACCTTTGGACAGAAGCAGGAAAGTTGTTCGGTAGCAGTATTCACGTAGGTAGCAGCCCTATTTAGGATCCACTCTGCTCACCCTAAACTGGGAGGGGGCTAGAAAAGGTGCCCTAAAATAGGCTGCTTCACCCCACCCTGTCTGGAAAGCTGCGTCCAGAGGGATCACCATCATGCGGTTGAAAAGCATCAAGAAGTGAAACTATGAAATTTGGAACCTGGAATATACGAACTCTGATGGATAACCCAAACTCAGACTGACCAGAGAGGAGAACCACCTTTGTTGCCCAGGAACTCCAAAAATTCAACATTGACATTGTTGCTCTGAGTGAGACCCGCAGAGCTGGAGAAGGGCAACTAAAGGAACAGCAAGGTTAATACACCTTTTTCTGGAAAGGACTTGATCCTGAACAACCAAGGATCCATGGATTAGGTTTTGCCATCCGAAACAGCCTAGTTCAAAAGCTGACAGAGCAATCACTGGGAATCAACAAACGTCTCATGACTCTGCGAATCCAACTCGTCAAGAACCAACACGCCACCATCATCAGCCCCTATGCTCCAACTCTGGACACTGAAGATGAAGTAAAGATGAACTTCTATGCCCAACTTGACGACATCCTTTCTTCTGTTCCCAACAATGCAAGATCATTCTCTTTAGAGATTTCAATGCCAGAGTCGGGAAAGGTAATAGGCTCTGGACTGGAATAATAAGCAAGGAAGGAGCTGGCAAGGTCAATGCCAATGGAACACTCCTGCTCACCAAATATGCTGAACACAACCTGGTGATTATAAACACTCTATTTCGCCAGAAAAACAGACACAAAGTCTCCTGGCAGCATCCACGCTCCAAACACTGGCACTTCATCAAATATATCATCATACAATCTCAGGACCAACAAGATGTACTGATAACAAAAGCTGTTTGTGGTGCCGATGAGTGCTGGACAGACCATCGTCTCATCTCGTCCACCATGAGAATGAAGATTCGGCCCAAAAGGAAACACCAAAATCAGAACACTATTAAGAAATTCAATGTTGACATCCTTCAAGACATCAACTATGTACAGAAGTTCCAACAAAATCTTCAAGAACAACTGCCTCAACAAATCCCACCATCTGTAGAAGAACACGGGAATCAATTGAAGAACGCTATCATCACCTCCTGCAAAGAAACAATTGGGTTCCAGATGAAGAAACATCAGGATTTGTTCAGTGGTAACGACAAACTACTCCAACAACTCATCGACGAAAGGAGGAAAGCTTTGATCACCTTACAAAATGACCAACAATTGGCTACCAAATGGAAACACTATCAGGAATGCAAGGCTGCAGTCCAGAAGAGCACCCGAAACCTGAAAAACCAATGGTGGAGGAAGAAAGCTCAGAAAATCCAATAACTAGCAGACGCGAACAACACTCGAGGCTTTTTCAAGGCAACTAAAGCTATTTTCGGCCCATCCACTCACGGTCAAGTCCCTCTCAAAAGCAAGGATGGTTCAACCATCCTGAAGACCAAGGCTGACATCAATTCTAGATGGAGGGAGCACTTTGAAGATCTTGTAAATCAGACCCTCTTATTTGACAGGAATGTGATTAACAACATTCCAAGACAGCCTGTTGACAACTCCCTAAGGAAAATTCCAATACTTGAAGAAGTCAAGGAAGCCATCAAAACCTTGAAAAACAACAAGGCCGTTGCACTCGATGGAATACCAGCTGAGGTCTACAAATTTGGAGGTAACCGGCTTCATTATCAACTGCATCAACTTCTCATCAAGATCAGGATAAATGAAGACATACCAGCAGACTTTAGAGACTCAGCAATCGTTACCATCTACAAAAGGAAAGGTGATCGATCCGAATGTGGAAACTATCGTGGAATTTCCCTGTTAGCAACAGCAGGAAAGATCCTCATCCACATCATGAACAACAGGCTCAAGCCTTTAGCTGAGAAGATGCTTCCGGAGACACAAGCTGGTTTTAGACCATCATGTGGAGCAATCGACATGATCTTCACAATGCGACAACTACAAGAAAAATGTCGTGAACAACTTCAACCTTTGTACATGGCATTCATTGACCTCACCAAAGCCTTTGACTCGGTATCAAAGGAACTCCTATGGGATGCCCTATCCACCTATGGATGCCCTGAAAAGTACATTCGAATCCTCAGACTCCTCCACGATGGCATGCTTGCCACAGTCATGGTCAGCAACAGTAACTGTGAGTCTTTTCAACTCAGATCAGGAGTAAAATAGGGATGTGTGATTGCCCCAACTTTGTTCACCATCTTCATTGCGACAATCATCCACATCATCAAGGACGACCTCCCCCGAGGAATCGAAATTATCTACAGAACAGATGGCAGACTTTTCAATCTTGCCCGTCTCAAGTCCAAAAACAAGACATCCATGAGTTCCCTCATTGCGTTCCAATATGCTGATGACAATAGTGTTGCAGCTCTCTCAGAAAACCACCTACAACAGATTCTGACTGCCTTCAACCATGCATACACGAAACTTGGACTCACCATCAATTCCAAGAAGACTCAGATCATCTACCAACCGTCACCAACTGAGAAAACCAACAATTCAACTTGGTGAAACAACCCTGGAAAACGTGGACCACTTTCCGTATCTTGGAAGTCACCTCTCCTCCAATGTGGACCTTAATGATGAGTTCCAACATCGTCTTAAATGTGCTGGAACAGCTTTTGGACGTCTCCGAACAAGAGTCTTTCATGATCGTGACACCAAAATGTTAGTGCACAAAGCAGTGGTGATCCCAACACTCCTGTATGCATCAGAAACCTGGACAACATACCGACGACATCTGAAGGCACTTGAAAAGTTCCATCAATGCTGTCTTCGAAACATCTTAAATATCAGCTGGGAAGATAGAAGAACCAACGTCAGTGTGCTAAATGAAGCAAAAAGAACAAGCATTGAAGCCTACATCATCAAGAACCAACTAAGATGGAGCGGTCATGTTGTTCAGATGAAAGACAGATGTCTGCCGATCTTCTACTCCTAGCTTAAAGAAGGCAAACGTAAAAGAGGTGGACAACAGAAGAGATTCAAAGATGTCTTAAAAGCCAACATGAAGAAATGTAACATCGACATCAACAATTGGGAAACCAATGCCAAGGACAGGAAACTCTGGCAAACCATCATCCGAGAAGGAACAGCAACTTTCGAAGCCAACAGATGTGCAGAATTAGAAGAAAAGAGAAGAAAATGGAAAGAGAGGCAGCAACAACCAAAGCCTGATCTGCCATCTGGAACTACCTGTCCTGAATGCGGAAGAACTTTCAAAGCCAAGATTGGACTCATAAGCCACTTGAAAGCCCATACGTAGATCAACAGAACGAAGACCAACATCCTCGACCTCGAGGGATAGCCACAATGATGACGACGGTTTCTTTTGTGAAACCTAAATCTCTCAGACATTACCAGAGTTTTTGTGCTCAAGTGATTTTGTAAAATTTCAACAGTTTTGTTGAGCTTCTCAGAAGTTACTAAGTTGCATAAGTGACTAACACACATCAAAGTTGCTGGTGAACGCAGCAGGCCAGGTAGCATCTCTAGGAAGAGGTACAGTCGACGTTTCAGGCCGAGACCCTTTGTCAGGACTAACTGAAGGAAGAGTTAGTCCGAGATTTGAAAGGGGGAGGGGGAGATCCAAAATGATAGGAGAAGACAGGAGGGGGAGGGATGGAGCCAAGAACTGGACAGGTGATTGGCAAAGGGGATATGAGAGGATCATAGGACAGGAGGTCCGGGAGAAAGACAAGTGGGGGGGGGGGAACCAGCGGATGGGCAAGGGACAGTCAGAGGGACAGAGGGAGAAAAAGAAGAGTGAGAGAAAGAATGTGTGTATAAAAATAAATAACGGATGGGGTACGAGGGGGAGGTGGGGCATTAGTGGAAGTTAGAGAAGTCAATGTTCATGCCATCAGGTTGGAGGCTACCCAGACGGAATATAAGGTGTTGTTCCTCCAACCTGAGTGTGGCTTCATCTTTACAGTAGAGGAGGCCATGGATAGACATGTCAGAGTGGGAATGGGATGTGGAATTAAAATGTGTGGCCACTGGGGGATCCTGCTTTCTCTGGCGGACAGAGCGTAGGTGTTCAGCAAAGTGGTCTCCCAGTCTGCGTCGGGTCTCACCAGTACATAGAAGGCCACATCGGGAGCACCGGACGCAGTATATCACCCCAGCCGCCTCACAGGTGAAGTGTTGCCTCACCTGGAAGGACTGTCTGGGGCCCTGAATAGTGGTAAGGGAGGAAGTGTAAGGGCATGTGTAGCACTTGTTCCGCTTACACGGATAAGTGCCAGGAGGGAGATCAGTGGGGAGGGATGGGGGGGACAAATGGACAAGGGAGTCGAGTCGGAAGCGATCCCTGCGGAAAGCAAGGGGGGGGGAGGGAAAGATGTGCTTAGTGGTGGGATCCCGTTGGAGGTGGCGGAAGTTACGGAGAATAACATGTTGGACCCGGAGGCTGGTGGGGTGGTAGGTGAGGACCAGGGGAACCCTATTCCTAGTGGGGTGGCGGGAGGATGGAGTGAGGGCAGATGTCCGTTCACCAGCAACTTTGATGTGTGTTGCTTGAATTTCCAATATCTGCAGTATTGCTGTTGTTTGCATAAGCGACTGTACGTTTTAGCACCCAATTAAGCTAAGAAGTGTGGAGACTTTCTTTTTCTCATCCATGTTGTTAGCATTACAATACAGTTCAACTCTCTCATTATATGATTCCCGGTCATTAGTACTATCAAGTTTGTCGACTTTCCCAACTAAGGCCTTCGTCACATCATTTTCACTTTAGCTTTGCTTGCTGTGCATGTCTCACTGTGTACTGTGCACTGACACTAATGTGCCCTTTTCTAGCATCTGTGACTACCTTCTCTGTATTAGTTCACTCTTCCCTCTCGCTGTCTCTCTCCCTTCCAACGAATTCTGCTGTCTCGTAACTATCGGTGCAGTTGGTGATATCTGCGGACATTCAGGTTCGTATTCGTCACCAGTTTGTTGTGTCTGTACAACTACACTTCAAATAAAGAAAGGCATACACTTGGAGATGAAGTTAACTTGTAAATTCACTTTGCAGAGAGCAATACATCAATGCGCATGGATAAGTTTTCAGTCAATAATTAGTACTAAGGGGAGTCACTGTGCTAAAAGAAATAGATCCATCCACTACACACGCATTCCCCCAGCTACCCTAACATCATGCCCTCTGTCCTGGCCTACCTTTCTTTCCCACCTTCACCGTTTAATCAGTCCCTTGGGATTTAAAAATGGCTTACTTCTATTCCTGTTTTATGGCTTTGAGTTAAGCAACAAACCCAATATGGAACTACAGACTCTTCCACAGATAGATAGTCGCTGTCACATAAGTCTTTCTAGTATATTTATTCTTTCCCTAGTTTTCTTTTTTGTCCCTTTATAACAGCTGGTCTGTACTTCCAGCATTTGTTGCTCTCAGCATAAACGTACTCGCGATGTTGCTCGTCGTCGGACTGAACAATAAATGTATAGGTACATCCAGGACAGACGTAGTTTGGATTGTGTTACGTGGAGACGCTGAATGAATTATTAAGTTGCAGAATAACAAAACGGTTTCGCTTTTAATTTTGCAAAAGTTCGAAGATTCTTCTTTACTTCCCTGAACCGCATCGTTTGGAAACTGACCACCTTCCCTCACTGCACCTAAACCGAAACTTTTCACACTTTCGCTCTACTCTTTCTTCTCTCTCCTCCCTCTTTTATGCTTATTCCACCTGTTGTTTTCTCCTATTTTCGTATTCATTTCAGACCGTGCTGTTTCCCGCTTATCCGCTACACGTACATCATGCCGACAATTCCCATTCTTGGCTGATCCTCGGTTAAAACAGACGCACGGTGCGCCGTCCTTTTGCGAGCTCGATTTGTTCAGAGCGGGGGTCGGGTGGGAACGATTTTACCGGGTCTCCTCTGTACTGGATCCGACCGGATTCGGAACTGTGACACAACGGAAGTCCGACTGTGAGGTTGGTGAGATCTGTGTCGGGAAGCGGGCGGAGTGGAAGTGATATCAGGGAGAAATGGAGTTAATGCAGACTGTGGTAAGAGATCTCCTACGATCTTATTGATTGGTGAAGCGGCGCAAGGGGGGCATTTAACTTCCTCCTTGTGCCTTATCATCTTCCAAGTAAACAACGAGACCTTTCTCCTATAACAACCAAGAATACCCCTGTACTTTCAACTAATACACTGCAAATTTTGTAGCAACGTATGTGAAGCTTCTCAAAGCAACAAAAAGAACAACACACACACACACACTGTCCAAATAGAATATTTTCTCCGCGCACACTAAATGCTGGGAAAACAATCAGCAGGTCAGGCAGCATCTATGGAAAAGCAACACACATAAAAAATGCTGGTGAACGCAGCAGGCCAGGCAGTATCTATAGGAAGAGGTACAGTCGACGTTTCGGGCCGAGACCCTTCGTCAGGACTAACTGAAAGAAGAGCTAGTAAGAGATTTGAAAGTGGGAGCGGGAGGGGGTGATCTGAAATGATAGGAGAGGACAGGAGGGGGAGGGATGAAGCTAAGAGCTGGAAAGTTGATTGGCAAAGGGGATACGAGAGGATCATGGGACGGGAGGCACAGGAAGAAAGGGGGAGGGGGAAGCCCAGAGGATGGGCAAGGAGGGACAGAGAGAGAGAAAAAATGTATATAATAATAAATAACGGATGGGGTACGAGGGGGAGGTGGGGCATTAACGGAAGTTAGAGAAGTCAATGTTAATGCCATCAGGTTGAAGGCTACCCAGACGGAATATAAGGTTGTAGTCTGGTGTACTGACCTCTACCTTGCCGAGGCACAGCATTAACTTGCGGATAACTCCTCTTATTTACCCCTTGATCATGACCCTACTAAGGAGCACCAGGCCATTGTCTCCCACACCATCACCAACTTTATCTGCTCAGGGGATCTCCCATCCACTGCTACCAACCTTATAGTTCCCACACCCCGCACTTCCTGTTTCTACCTCTTACCCAAGCTCTGCAAACCTGCCTGTCCAGGTAGACCCATTGTCTCAGCTTGTTCCTGCCCCACCGAACTCATGTCTGCATACCTCGACACTGTTTTATCCCCCCTTGTTCAATCCCTTCCTACCTATGTTCATGACACTTCTCACACTCTGAAATTTTTCGATGATTTTAAGTTCCCTGCCCCCCACCGCTTTATTTTCACCATGGATGTCCAGTCCCTATATACTTCCATCCCCCACCAGGAAGGTCTCAAAGCTCTATGCTTCTTTTTGGATTCCAGACCTAACTAGTTCCCCTCTACCACTACTCTTCTCCGTCTAGTGGAATTAGTCCTTACTCTTAATAATTTCTGCTTTGGCTCCTAAAGGTGTAGCCATGGGCACCCGTATGGGTCCCAGCTATGCCTGCCTTTTTGTTGGCATTGTGGAACAAGCCATGTTCCAGGCCTATACTGGTAACTGTCCCCCACTTTTCCTTCGCTACATCAACGACTGCATTGGCGCTGCTTCCTGCATGCTGAGCTCATTGACTTTATTAACTTTGCCTCCAACTTTCACCCTGCCCTCAAGTTTATCTGGTCCATTTCTGACACCTCCCTCCCCTTTCTGGGTCTTCCTGTCTCTATCTCTGGAAACAGCTTATCTACTGATGTCTACTATAAGCGGCTGACTCTCATAGCTATCTGGACTATTCCTCTTCTCACCCTGTCTCTTGCAAAAATGCCATCCCCTTCTCGCAATTCCTCTGTCTCTGCTGCATCTGCTCTCAGGATGAGGCTTTTCAGTCTAGGACGAAGGAGATGTCCTCCTTTTTTAAAGAAAGGGGCTTCCCTTCCTCCACCATCAACTCTGCCCTCAAACAAATCTCTCCCATTTCATGTACCTCTCCCATTTCACGCACATCTGCTCTCACCCCATCCTCCCGCCACTCCACTAGGAATAGGGTTCCCCTTGTCCTCACCTTCCACCCCCACCAGCCTCCGGGTCCAACATATAATCCTCTGTAACTTCTGCCACCTCCAACGGGATCCCACCACTAAGCACATCTTTCCCTCCCCCCCCCCCGCTTTCCGCAGGGATCGCTCCCTATGCGATTCCCTTGTCCGTTCGTCCCCCCGCCCATCCCTTCCCACCGATCTCCCTCCTGGCACTTATCCTTGTAAGCGGAACAAGTGCTACACATGCCCTTACACTTCCTCCCTCACCACCATTCAAGGCCCCAGACAGTCCTTCCAGGTGAGGCGACACATCACCTGTGAGTCGGCTGGGGTGATGTACTGCGTCCGGTGCTCCCGATGTGGCCTTCTATATATTGGTGAGACCCGACGCAGACCGGGAGACCGCTTTGCTGAACACCTACGCTCTGTCCGCCAGAGAAAGCAGGATCTTCCAGTGGCCACACATTTTAATTCCACATCCCATTCCCATTCTGATATGTCTATCCACGGCCTCCTCTACTGTCAAGATGAAGCCACACTCAGGTTGGAGGAACAACACCTTATATTCCATCTGGGTAGCCTCCAACCTGATGGCATGAACATTGACTTCTCTAACTTCCATTAATGCCTCACCTCCCCTTCGTAACCCATCCGTTATTTATTTATTATTATTATATATTTTTTTTCTCTCTCTTTTTCTCCCTCTGTCCCTCTCATTATACTCCTTGCCGCTCCCCTGGGCTTCCCCCCTCCCCCTTTCTTTCTCCCTAGGCCTCCATGATCCTCTCCCTTTTCCAGCCTCATATCCCTTTTGCCAATCAACTTTCCAGCTCTTAGCTCCATCCCTCCCCCTCCTGTCTTCCCCGACATTTCGGATCTCCCCTCCCCCTCCCACTTTCAAATCTCTTACTACCTCTTCTTTCAGTTAGTCCTGACGAAGGGTCTCGGCCCAAAACGTCGACTGTACCTCTTCCTATAGATGCTGCCTGGCCTGCTGCGTTCACCAGCAATTTTTATGTGTGTTGCTCGGAATATAAGGTGTTGTTCCAGAGTAAGTTTCAGGCCGAGACCCATCATCAAGACTGGAGAAAAATGATGAAAAGTCAGAGTAAGAAGGTGGAGGGAGGGGAGGAAGATATACACGGTAGTAGGTGATAGGTGAAACCAGGAGAGGGGAAGGGGTAAAGTGGAGAGCTGGGAAGTCAATTGGTGAAAGAGATAAAGTGCTGGAGAAGGGTGAATCTGATAGGACAGAAGACTATGGAAGAAAGGGAAGTGGGAGGAGCACCAGAAGGAGTTGATTGGCAGATAAGGAGACAAGGTGAGAGAAGGAAATGGGAATGTGTTGCTTGGATTTCCAGCATCTAGATTTTCTCATGTTTCTGATGAGATATCTTCTCCCTCCACACCCAGGGTGCCTGTCTGAGCACATCCCCTGTTCAGAGAGAGGCTCCCCCATCGCTTAAAAAAAGAGCATATCCCCATCTCCATAACATCTAGTGGAGGCAGGCAGGGTGGGGAAGCTACTCATCACAATTGTCAGAAATATGGCCGTGCCTGTTAAAAAATGAAGTTTCTGGGGAGAGTCTTACTGAAAGGTGATGTAGGCTTTGAGAGGTCAAATGGCTGACTATTCCTCAAACATGAGGAAATCTGCAGATGCTGGAATTTCAAGCAACACACATAAAAATTGCTGGTGAACGCAGCAGGCCAGGCAGCATCTCTAGGAAGAGGTACAGTCGACACCTCGGGCCGAGCCCCCCCCCGTCAGGACTAACTGAAAGAAGGGATAGTAAGAGATCCGTGGAGGAGCCGGAGTAGGCCCAAAACCTCAGTCTCAAGTTAATATAGCAGGGCAAGCCGCTACGAAATGTGTAACGGTGGAAACACTCACAACCTCAGTGCCGCGGAGAGAGGAGTGAACATCACAGGAAAGCGAGTGAAATTGGCCTAACCCTCGCCTTTGGTCCCATAGGAGCAGGAGTAGGCCATCTGGCCCATCGAGCCTGCCCCACCATTCAATAAGATCATGGCTGATCTGTCTGGAAACTCAGCTCCATCTACCTGCCTTTTCCCCATAACCTTAATTTCCCTACTAATCTATCTAACTGTATCTTAAATATATTTAGTGAAGAAGCCTCAACTGCTTCCCTGGGCATAGAATTCCACAGATTCACCACTTACTGGGAAAAACAGTTTCTTCTCATCTCTGTCCTAAATCTTCTCCCCTGAATCTTGAGGCAATGTTCCCTAGTTCTAGTCTCACCTACCAATGGAAACAACTTTCCTACTTCTATCTTATCTATCCCTTTCAAAATTTTGTATGTTCCTATAAGATCCCCTCTCATTCTTCTGAATTCCAGAGAATTCCAGGTGACTCAATCTCTCCTAAGTTAACCCCTTCATCTCTGGAATCAATCTGGTGAACCTCCTCTGCACTGCCTCCAAAGCCAGTATATATTTTCTCAAGTATGGAGACCAGAGCTGCACACACAGTACTCCAGGTGCGGCCTTACCAGTACCCTGTATAGTTGCAGCATGACCTCCCTGCTCTTGAATTCAATCCCTCTAGCAATGAAGGCCAACATTCCATTTGCCTTCTTAATAACCTGTTGCACCTGCAAGCCAACTTTTTGCGATTCATGCACAAGCACTCCCAAGTCCCTCTGCACAACAGCATGCTGCAATCTTTCACTATTTAAATAATAATCTGCTCTTCTATTATTCCTTCCAAAGCGCATGATCTCACATTTCCCAGTGTTGTATTCCATCTGCCAGACCTTGGCCGACTCACTTAACCTATCTATATCCTTCTGCAGACTCTCCACATCCTCTGTACAATTTACTTTTCCACTCAGTGTAATGTCATCAGCAAATTTTGCTACGCTACACTCAGTCCCTTCTTCCAAATCATCAATGTAAATGGTAAGCAGCTGCAGGCCCAGCACCGACCCCTGTGGCACCCCACTCACCACTGACTGCCAACCGGAGAAACACCCATTTATATCAACTCTCTGCCTTCTATTGGTTAACCAATCCACTATCCATCCCAATACACTTCCTCCAACTCCATGCATCCATATATTATTTATAAGTCTCTTGGGCGGCACCTTATTGAACGCCCTCTGGAAATCCAAGTATAATGACATCCACCTCGTCCCTCTATCCACTACACTCATTATGTCCTCAAAGAACTCCAGTAAGTTTATCACACAGGACCTGCCCTTTCTGAATCCATGCTGCGTCTGTCTAATGGAACCATTCGTTTCTAAATGTTTCGCTATTTCTTCCTTAATGACAGCTTCAAGCATTTTCCCGACTTCAGATGTTAAGCTAACTGGCCTATAGTTGCCCGTCTTTTGCCTACATCCTTTTTTAAAAAGTGGCGTGACATTTGCTGTCTTCCAATCCGCCAGGAACTGCCCAGAGTCTAGAGAGTTTTGGTAAATGATTACCAACGCGTCTACGATAACCTTCGCCAATTCCCTCAGCAGCCTGGGATGCATCCCATCGGGACCAGGGGACTTATCTAACTTTAGGCCCTTTGGTTTGCTCATCACTATCTCTTTAGTGACAGTGATTTCATCGAGGTCCTCACTCAGATTGTACCTTTTGGGATGAATTGCTATATTTTTTAGCATCCATCTGCTCCTGAACCAGCGTGGATAACTTCATTCACCTCAACGCTGAATTGACTCACTTTCAAGGACTTATTTACACTTTTTCTTATTATTTGCACGATTTATTTTCTTTTGCATATTAGTTGTTTGTCAGTCTTTGTTATTTATAATTTTTCATAAATTCTATTGTAAGTCTTTATTTTCCTGTAAATTCCTGCAAGAAAGTGAATCTTAAGGTAGGATGTGGTGACATACACTCAGTGCCCACTTTATTAAGTACACCTGTACACTGCTCATTAATGTAAATATCTAATCAGCCATCATGTGTCAGCAACTCAATGCTTAAAGGTATACTGACATAGTGAAAAGGTTCAGTTGTTACTCAGATCAAACAGTGGAATAGGGAAGAAATGTGATCTAAGTGACTTTGGTCGTGGAATGATTGTTGCTGCCAGGCAGGGTGGTTTGAGTATCTCAGAAACTGATCTCCTGGGATCTTCACACACAACAGTTTCTAGAATTTACAGAGAATGGTGTGAAAAATAAAAAAAAATCCAGTGAGAAGCAGTTCTGTGCTCAAAAATGCCTTATTGATGAGAAAGGTCAAAGGAGAATGGCCAGACTGCTTCGAGCTGACAGGAAGGCAACAGTAACTCAAATAACCAAGCGTTGTGCTGAAGAGGATGTCTGAAAGCACAACATGTCAATCCTTGAAATGGATGGGCTATAGCAACAGAAAACCATTTACATACACCCAGTGGCCACTGAGCACATATGTACTTTGACAATAAATTTACTTTGAACGAAAAAATGCTGTTTTTCTGAGGTTGTGCTCTTATAGTTTAGATTGCTATGACAGTGAAGAAGTGAGACAAACAACATGGCAGACAAAAGACAGCGGGCAAGAGTGCAGGGTTCATGGGCAGGCCACAGCAAGACTGCAACAACCGCATTTCAAGGTATGATATCAAAAATATTTTTCTTAAAAACTGAAGCAGAAAATTAGTATTGGTGATTTAATGGAGAAATTAAAGTGTATAGCAGTATGCATATTTGAATCAATTAGGGAATTGTGATTTAACAAGAGCTTATTGATTGAATGATCTGAGTTGCACTCTATATCTGGTCCACTCTGCCCCTATTGCCTTCAGTCAGTACTTTTTAACCATATATAACCATGTAACAATTACAGCACGGAAACAGGCCATCTCAGCCCGTCTAGTCCGTGCCGAACTTCTACTCTCACCTAGTCCCACCGACCTGCACTTGGTCCATAACCCTCCATTCCCTTCCTGTCCAAATATCTATCCAATTTAACTTTAAACGACAACATCGAACCTACCTCAACCACTTCTGCTGGAAGCTCGTTCCACACAGCCACCACTCTCTGAGTAAAGAAGTTCCTCCTCATGTTACCCCTAAACTTTTGCCCTTTAACTCTCAACTCATGTCCTCTTGTTTGAATCTCCCCCACTCTCAATGGAAAAAGCCTATCCACGTCAACTCTATCAATCTCCCTCATAATTTTAAATGCCTCTATCAAGTCCCCTCTCAACCTTCTACGCTCCAAAGAATAAAGACCTAACTTGTTGAACCTTTCTCTGTAACTTAGGAGATGAAACCCAGGCAACATTTTAGTAAACCTCCTCTGTACTCTCTCAATCCTATTGACATCCTTCCTATAATTCGGTGACCGGAACTGTACACAATACTCCAAACTTGGCCTCACCAATGCCTTGTACAATTTCAATATTTCATCCCAACTCCTACACTCAATGCTCCGATTAATAAAGGCCAGCATACCAAAAGCCTTCTTCACCACCCTATCCACATGAGATTCCACCTTCAGGGAACTTTGCACCATTATTCCGAGATTCCTCTGTTCTACAGCATTCTTCAATGCCCTACCATTTACCATATATGTCCTATTTTGATTAGTCCTACCAAAATGTAGCACCTCACATTTTTCAGCATTGTACTCCATCTGCCATCTTTCAGCCCACTCTTCCAACTGGCCTAAATCTCTCTGCAAGTTTTGAAAACCTACTTCATTATCCACAACGCCACCTATCTTAGTATCATCTGCATACTTACTAATCCAGTTTACCACCCCATCATCCAGATCACCAGATCATTCATAATGGACCCAGTACAGATCCCTGGGGCACACCGCTACACACCGTCCTCCAATCTGACACACAGTTATCCACCATTACTCTCTGGTGTCTCCCATCCAGCCACTGCTGAATCCATTTTACTACTTCGATATTAATGCTTAACGATTGAACCTTCCTAACTAACCTTCCGTGTGGAACCTTCTCAAAGGCCTTACTGAATTAAAAAAATATTAAATAGAGAATAGCAGTTACTGAGATATTTAATAGTGTAGAGTCTTAATAGTAAACAAGTCTTGAGTTGTTACAATTGAAGTTGTGTTTACAGTGCATTAGGATTTGCTGCATAGCTGGTGCAATGTGGGTTTTGCAGCCTGAGGGCCCATTGTATTGGGTTCTGACACAAGAAAGACTGCAGATGCTGGAAATCCAGAACAGCGCACACACAACGCTGGAAAACCTCAGCAGGTCAGGCAGCATCTATGGAGGGAAATAAACAGCTGACTGTACGTTTGGCTCAAAACTTTGTTTCTCACTATAGATGCTGCCTGATCTGCTGAATTCCTCCAGCATTTTGTCTGTACTGGATTCTGAGCTATGTTGCTCATATTTGTATCTTGGTATCAGCTGGTAGAAGGGGACGATTAGATCCTTTTAAGTTCCTCCTCTTTCCACATGTTCCCTATGGCTTAAGGACATAAATTGCCAGAATGACACTATCATTTACAGTAATTATTATAATGAGCCAAGGATGGAACGTGCAAATTTCCTAACAGTCATAATACCATAACACATAGGAGCAGAATTAGGCCATTTGGCCCATTGAGTCTGTTACACCATTCCATGGTTGATTTATTTTCCCTCTCAACCCCATTCTCGTGCCTTCTACCCATAACCTTTGATGCCCTGATTAATTAAGAACTTAGCAACCTCTTCCTGAAATTTACCTAATGACTGGGCCTGCACAGCTGTCTGTGGCAGTGAATTCCACAGATTCACCACCCTCTGCTTAAAGAAATTTTTCCTCATCTCTGTTCTAAATGGATATCCTTCAATTCTGAGGCTGTGCCCTCTGGTCCTAGACTCCCCTACTATAAGAAATATCCTCTCCACATCTGCTATTTCTTGGCCTTTTAAAATTTGATAGGTTTCAATGAGATTTCCACCCCACCCCCCCCCCCACATTCTTCTAAACCCCACCACTGTAGTGTCATCGACTTGCACTTCTCAGCACTGAGCTTGGCATGTCAACATTTCACATCATTAGCTTTTGAAATTATGATATGTCACTTCTGACATAGTCAGCACCTCAGCTCCTGATTAGATGCTGGAAAATATATATGTTCAACATATTGGTATTATTTACAAAATTACTTCCTATTTTCAGTATTCTTATATTCTTCCTGTTCAATTTATTTTCTTAAATGGGAAGAATTGGTAAGCATAAGCTTTGTTCCTATTTTGCTGTAGGCTCTTAAGCAGTGGTTTGGAGATAGTTTTTTTAAATAAACTTTCCTCAGGTATTGTATGTCTCCTATTGAACAACAGTGTCCAACAGATTCTTCCCAAGATTCCACTCTTACATCCCTTGATTAGTTTGTTATTACACACAGCCATCAAGGCAAAATTCTCCTTTCTATTTTTGCTTTCTCTTTCTCTTCTCAGTGCTTATTCACACATCTGCAAGGCAGAGCATGTACTGTATGTACACAACAACATGAATGAAATACGGTGGATGTGAAGCCACGTCCAACTTCGGCGTTCACTCTGCCGGGACACTGCCAGCAATCACTACTTTCAATAAGTGTCCCATTATTAAAATAAAATAATATTAAATTTTCAGTGCCAGACATAGAGTACCTGCATAGTTTTGCATACCATCAATTGTCACCTATGACTGTTGAAAGCAGTTTTGCCCCTACCATTGCATTTCATGAAGATCATTTTAAGGACAGTAATACAGAATCTTAGACATGGTAATAGTCATAGTCATAGTTTATTGATCCCAGGGAGAAATTGGTTTTCGTTACAGTTGCACAATAAATAATAAATAGTAATAGAACCATAAATAGTTAAATAGTAATATGTAAATTATGCCAGTAAATTATGAAATAAGTCCAGGACCAGCCTATCGGCTCAGGGTGTCTGACCCTCCAAGGGAGGAGTTGTAAAGTTTGATGGCCACAGTCAGGAATGACTTCCTATGACGCTCTGTGCTGCATCTCGGAGGAATGAGTCTCTGGCTGAATGTACTCCTGTGCCCACCCAGTACATTATGTAGTGGATGGGAGACATTGACCAAGATGGCATGCAACTTAGACAGCATCCTCTTTTCAGACACCACCATGAGAGAGTCCAGTTCCATCCCCACAACATCACTGGCCTTACGAATGAGTTTGTTGATTCTGGTGGTGTCTGCTACCCTCAGCCTGCTGCCCCAGCACACAACAGCAAACATGATAGCACTGACTCGTAGAACATCCTCAGCATCGTCCGGCAGATGTTAAAGGACCTCAGTCTCCTCAGGAAATAGAGATGGCTCTGACCCTTCTTGTAGACAGCCTCAGTGTTCTTTGACCAGTCCAGTTTATTGTCAATTCATATCCCCAGGTATTTGTAATCCTCCACCATGTCCACACTGACCCCCTGGATGGAAACAGGGATCACCGGTACCTTAGCTCTCCTCAGGTCTACCACCACCTCCTTTGTCTTTTTCACATTAAGCTGCAGATAATTTTGCTCACCCATGTGACAAAGTTTCCTACCGTAGCCCTGTACTCAACCTCATCTCCCTTGCCAATGCATCCAACTATGGCAGAGTCATCCGAAAACTTCTGAAGATGACAAGACTCTGTGCAGTAGTTGAAGTCCGAGGTGTAAATGGTGAATAAAAAGGGAGACAAGACAGTCCCCCGTGGAGCCCCAGTGCTGCTGATCACTCTGTCGGACACACAGTGTTGCAAGCACATGTACTGTGGTCTGCCAGTCAGGTAATCAAGAATCCATAACACCAGGGAAGCATCCACCTGCATCGCTGTCAGCTTCTCCCCCAGCAGAGCAGGGCGGATGGTGTTGAACGCAATGGAGAAGTCAAAAAACATGACCCTCACAGTGCTCGCTGGCTTGTCCAGGTGGGCGTAGACACGGCTCAGCAGGTAGAGGATGGCATCCTCAACTCCTAGTCGGTGCTGGTAGGCGAACTGGAGGGGATCTAAGTGTGGCCTGACCATAGGCCGGAGCAGCTCCAGAACAAGTCTCTCCAGGGTCTTCATGATGTGGGAGGTCAATGCCACCGGTCTGTAGTCATTGAGGCCGCTGGGGCGCAAAGTCTTCGGCACAGGGACGAGGCAGGACGTCTTCCACAATACAGGAACCCTCCGGAGCCTCAGGCTCAGGTTGAGTACATGGCGAAGTACTCCACATAGCTGAGGGGCACAGCCTTTGAGCACCCTGGTACTGACACCATCCGATCCTGCAGCCTTGCTTGGGTTGAGATGTTTCAGCTGTCTTCTCACCTGTTCAGCCGTGAAGCCCACCATGGTGGTTTCGTGTGGGGGAGGGGTATAGACATGAGAGCAGGATGGGGGACTGTGAGGAGGTGTAGGAGGGGAGAGTGGAACGTGTGTTGGTTGGGGGCCGACAACAGATGGCTCATGTGGGGGATGGGCAGGGGTCGCAATGTCAAATCTGTTAAAGAACAGGTTAAGTTCGTTGGCCCTGTCCACACTGCCCTCAGCTCCCCTGTTGTTAATTTGCCGGAACCCAGTGATGGTCCTTGTCCCCCTCCAGACCTCTCTCATGTTGTTCTGCTGGAGTTTCCACTCAAGCTTCCTCCTGTACCTGTCTTTAGCCTCCCTAATCCTGGCTTTCAGCTCCCTTTGTATTGCCCTCAGCTCCTCCCTATTTCCATCTCTAAACGCCCTCTTTTTAGCGTTCAGGATATCCTTAATGTCCTTTGTCACCCATGGCTTGTTATCTGAATAACAAAGGACAGTTCTTGTCAGAACATTGCCGTCCACACAGAAATTGATGTAATCATTGATGCATTCTGTGAGCCCATTAATATCCTCTCCATGTGGCTCGCAGAGTGCCTGCCAGCCTGTCACCTCAAAACAACCCTGGAGCGCCTCATAAGACTCCTCCGACCATTTCCTCACTGTCCTCGAGGTTGCAGGTTTACTCTTCACCAGAGGCAAGTAGCAGGGTTTTAGATGCACCAGGCTGTGCTCTGACCTTCCCAGTGGGGGGAGGGGAGAGGAGCTGTATGCATCCTTAACGTTAGTGTATATCAAATCCAGAGTCCTCTCCCCTCTGGTTGTACAGCTCACATACTGCGTGAAGTTGGGCAGTGTTCTAGCCATGGTAACCTGGTTGAAGTCACCTGAGATGGTAGTGAGGGCACTCGGGTGCTGGGTTTGTAATCTGGCTATGATGGTGTAAATGATGTTACACGCCGACGTCGTGTTGGCAGAGGGAGGGATGTACACAACAACCACAATTGCATGCGAGATTTCCCTTGGCAAATAATATTGCCGGATTTTAACAGCAAAAAGTTCAATATCTGGGCTACAGACACGTTCCTTGATCATAATATGCCCAGGATTGCACCATCTGTTATTTACCAGAACCACCAGCCCCCCTCCTTTACGCTTACCGCCCTCAGTGCAATTCCGGTCAGCTCGAACGGTCTGGAAGCCCTCTATGGAAACGCTTTGATCGGGTATGTCTTCGTGCAGCCACGTCTCAGTGAAACACATGACACTGCTCTCCCGAAATGTTCTCTGATTAAGTGAAATATAAGATAAACAGAACAAAAATCTGCAGAGGGAGTAAATTATAATTTAGAGCGAGTAGTATTTAGGAAATTGGTAAGTGGGCGATACAAAATGTAGACAAGTTTTTTTTCCAGTCCCATTTTGAAGATGTTTTCCATCTCAGATGATATCTTCCACAAGCATTTGTTAAATGGACCCAATTGTTATTTTTATTAATCACAGTACTTGATGTAATGTCCTCTTAAAGAAATATGAACATGTCTGGTGATAAATTTAGTATGTGACTGAAATGTGTACATTGGAATGTAGTCTTGTTAGAATGTATATCTTAAAGGAAACTTTGAAAACTTCATTTTTGAGATACCACATTGCTGAGAAAAATTACACTATAACACAGGGATCTGTTTCATGTTTATATTAACTGCATTTTAAAATATAGTGTGTTTCATCTATTTTTAGCTGGAAGACGTACTTCAGAAAATGTTGCTAGAACACATTGGCCATCAAAAGAACAGGCTGCAGCTGATAGGCGATTTGTCTTTCAAGACCCCACTGAGGTAATCTAAAGAATGGAATGTTTTTAAATGTGTGATTCTATTAGCTGAGTACATTATGTCCATTGTTACTGGCAGCATGATGCAATCCACGTATCAGATATCACTAATGTCCTTTTTTCCCAATTTTTTATTAGTTTCTACATAGAAGAATACAGAGTACAAGAAAGTATATATAAAAGGTCAAAAAAGATTTTAAAAAACTACCCATTACTTTATATCTATTCATAGTAACAATCTCATTACCCCGTATTCATGTAGGTTAGTCAATAGTTTTATTGTAATATACTAATTTATTACAAAAAATGAGTCTAACCCCTACCAAGACCGAAGCTGTTTATTAAGGGGAAAAAGAGGTAAAATACCTTCTCGTATAATAAAAATTAATAATAGCCAACATCTGAATTTAAACAATGAATTGCGAGTTTTGAAAGTTTTGAAAATAATTCAGAAAGGGTCCCCGCAATGTTTGAAAGTCTTGATGAGATTCAGAAATTGAACAACGAATCTTCTCTAAATCTAAGCATGACATAACGTTGCATAACCATTGAGCATGAGTAGGAGGAAAAACATTTTTCCATTTAAACAAAAGCGCCGTCCTAGCTAAAAGAGAGCTAAAGGCCAAAATATGTAAATCAGATGTCTTCAGCTTGATATCTTGTCCTGCAACAATACTGAATAGGGCCGTCAGAGGATTAGACTTAAAATTGACTTTGAAAAGTAAAGAAAAAGTTTAAAAAACTTCCTTCCAATATTTTTCAAGACATGGACAAGGCCAAAACATATGAATTAATGAAGCTTCTCCCTTATTACATCTGTCACAGTAGGGAGATATATCGGAATAAAAACGAATTAGCTTATCTTTAGTCATATGGACTCTATGTACCACCTTAAATTGTATGAGGGAATGGCGAGCACATAGCGATGAAGTATTAACCAGTTTAAAAATTTCATTCCAAGTTTCCTCAGATATTGATGTCTGTAAATCTTGTTCCCAGAGATTCTCAATTTTGTCTAAAGGTACATTCCTTGTCTCCAGTAACATACCATAAATATTAGATATTGAATCATTATGAAAAGTGTCAAATCAAAAATTACGTCTAGTAAGTTTTTAGCTGAGCTTATAGGAAATGTGTATAATTGACATCTTAGTCTCTGATTTGTAGATATTTTAAAAAGTGAGTTTTGGGTGAGCTATATTTAGCTGACAATTGCTCGAATGAAAAAAGATTTCCTCCAACAAACAGATCCCAAAAACATCTAATACCCAACCTGTCCCATTCTTTAAAAACTAAATCAGTCATGGAGGGTTTAAAAAAAATTAGAATAAATGGGACCAGAAGGGGAAAATCTCAATAAACCAAAATGTTTTCTAAATTGTATCCAGATCCTCGGAGTATGTTTAACTATTAAATTATCAGTTAGTTTACTTACAAATGAAGGAAGTGAGGATCCAAGAAGAGAAATAATAGAAAATCTATTAACAGAGTTAGCTTCTAAAGAAACCCATGCCTGACAGTCTACACGATTAATATAATATAGCCAAAATGTAAGATATCGTATATTAACTGTCCAGTAATAAAACCTAAAATTAGGTAAGGCTAAACCTCCAGACTTTTTAGGTTTTTGAAGATGAACTTTATTTAAACGAGGATGTTTATTTTTCCATATATAGGAGGATAAAATAGATTCAAGAGAGTCAAAAAAGGATTTAGGATTAAAAACGGGTAAAGCCTGAAAAGATATATAAATTTAGTATTCATTTTAAAAAAATTAATTCATCCAATCAACGATATTGAAAGAGGTGACCAATTTAATGATATCTTTTTTACATAGTTCAATGAAGTAAGAAAGTTTTCTTTAAACAGGAGTTTGTGATTATTAGTGACTGTTACACCCAAATAAGTAAATTGATTCCTTACAATTTTAAAAGGGAGATTAGTATTAATTGATACCAAATTATTTAAAGGAAATAATTCACTCTTATGTATGTTCAATTTATATCCTGAAAACTGGCTAAAACGGGAGAGTAAAGAAAGTACGCACCGTAACGAGGTCTCAACATTAGAGATGATAAGCATTATATCATCAGCGTAAAGCGAGATTTTGTGGGTGATACCTCTCCTTAAAATACCACAGATATCATTAGATTCTTGAAAAGCAATGGCAAGAGGTTCTAAAGTTAGATCAAAAAGCAAAGACAGACAGTTTTTGTCTAGTTCCACGGTGAAGTTTAAATGGTTTGGAATTTTGAAAATTAGTAAGAACCCGAGCAGAAGGAGATTAATAAAGTAATTTAATCTATTGAATAAAATCTGGTCCAAAATTAAATTTTTCTAAGGTTTTAAATAAATAATTCCATTCAACCTGATCGAAGGCCTTCTCAGCATCTAAGGATATCACACATTCCGATATCTCCTGAGAAGGAGAGTAAATAACATTTAATACTTGGCGTATATTAAAATGGGAATGTTGATTTTTAATAAATCCAGTCTGATCATCAGAAATAATAGAAGGTAAAATATTTTCAATCCTACGAGCCAAAACTTTAGAAAGAATTTCAGTAACAACATTGAGTAATGAAATTGGCCTGTATGAAGAGCATTCAGTTGGATTGTTGTTCCTTTTTAGGATAAGCGAAATAGAAGCTTCATAAAAAGATTGAGGCAAACTACCCAATTTGAAAGAATCCAAAAAGACTAAGTGTAACTGCCGTGTAATTAATGAAGAAAAAGCCTTATAAAATTCTCCAGAAAATCCATCTGGACCCCGGAGCCTTCCCCAAGTAGCCTTCCCCAAGTGTAATGAATGTATAGCCTCAGTGTTTTCCTCATAAGAAATGGGTTGATCCATCTGTTTGCAATTATCTGCAGAAAGTGCAGGGGATATTTAATTGATCTAGAAAATTGTTATATGACAGTATTATCTTTAGGGGAATCAGAACTATAAAGTTTGGAATAGAATTCGCTGAAGGTATCATTTATTTCAGAGTAATCAGTTGTCCTATCACCATAAGTTTTGCAAATTTCTTTAATTTGTCGTTTAACTACAGAAGTTTTTAATTGGTTGGCCAATACTTTGCCTGATTTATCTCCGTGAATGTAAAATTGAGTTTTATCTTTAAGAAGTTGAATTTCAATTGGATATGTTAACAGAAGATCATATTTAGTTTTAACTTCAGCACGTCTTTTATGTAAAATGGGATCTGGAGCTATAGCATATTTTTGATCTAATTGTTTCAATTGATTGGCTAATTCAGTTCTTTCTTTATCAGTTTTATTCTTACACTCGCAGTAGAAGAAATAATTTGTCCTCTAAGATAGGCCTTGAAAGTATCCCATACAATAAAATTAGAAGTTTCTTCCTTTTTATTCTCTTCAAAAAACAAAATAATATGCTCCTCTAGAAATTTAAAAAATTCTTTATCAGATAACAAAGTTGTATTAAAACGCCAAAATCTATTGGCTTGAGAAAGACCAAGGAGTTTTAAAGATAGAAATATAGGAGCATGATCTGAAACAGCAGTCTCTTTATATTCACAGGAACGGACTGGGGAAATCATTTGACTATCGATTAAAAAAAAATCAATCCTGGAATATGTATGACGAACATAGGGAAAGAACGAATGCTCCCTATCTAAAGGATGTAAAAAAATGCCAAACATCAACTATACCACACTTCAATAAAAAGGATTGAATAAATAAAGCTGACTTATTAAGAGACGCTGGTTTAGAAGATGATCGGTCTAAAATTGGGTCTAGCCAACAGTTAAAATCTCCTCCCATCACCAAAGAATAAGGATTCAGATCTGGTAAAAATGATAAAAAACACTCAAGGAATCCTGGATCATCTACATTTGGGGCATACACATTGGCAAGTACTATTAATTTATGATCGAGTTTTCCTGAAACTATAACAAAACGTCCATTAGTATCGGACACTACTTTATGTTGGACAAGGGAAAGTGTATTATCTATAAGAATTGAAATTCTTCTAGATTTTGCCTGAAAAGAAGAGTGAAAACAAAGTCCATTCCAACGGCTAAAAAAATGTAGATTATCACATTTGCGTATGTGAGTTTCTTGTAAAAAAAAATAATAGGGACCTTAAATTTCCTAATATAAGCAAAAATCTTATTATATTTACAGGGTGATTTAACCCTTTCACGTTAAAATTAAGTAAATTGATAGTTTGGTCCATTTTTAATATTATTGAAAGGAAGAGTTAAAATGTAAGTTAAAAACCAAGCCATAAACCTTGAGAAATGGTAACCAAGCAACAAGTTGGCTAAAAATTCAAAAACAGCTTCTGTGGAAAAAACCATACCCCCGACCACCTCTCAAAGAAAGAAAACCAACCAATAGAAAGAACCTGGTGATCGTTCCAATTAGTTTCAAGGTTATTTATTTTCCAACGTAGACTAAACAATACCCATACAAGAGATTCAATTCTCGTATATCAAAAATACAGTATTAAAAAGTACGAAAGGAAATTAGTTACAAAGGTTTACCAATAGTAAAAGATACAGTTATTCATACAGAAAGACATCAAACATTAATCTTATATCTTCCTGGAAAAACAGACTAAGCAGTTAGCCTTCAAATTTAAAAAATCTTTGTGCTTCAGCATTTAAACGAAACTATTCGAAGGATCCATCTTTAATGAGATACTCAGTCAAACTGGGTAGCCAAGGGACGGGTTAAAACCCTTATTAAAAACATTCCAACAGAGCTTGTTTAAACTTAGCACATTCCTGCATACATAACCTCAAGCGAATAATCTTCGAGAATCTTAATATTCCATCCTATAACCAATCGTGCTCCTTCGACGGGATTTGCGAATTAAAAGTTTCTCATTTAATCTTGTGTCTTCATGTAAGGAGAAACTAAACAGCTAGCCTTCGGATTTTAAAACTTCTGTGCTTTAACAGTCGAGCGGAACCATTCGAAAGATCCGCTTTTAAGTGTGATTCTGAGTCGGGCTGGGTAACGAAGGGAAGGCTTGAAACCCTTATTAAAAAGCTGGGACATAACTTCTTTGAACTTAACATGTTCCTGCATAACCTCAGGCGAATAATCTTCGACAATTCTAACCTTGCAACCATTATAGTCTCTTTGACGAGATTCGCGAATTAAGAGTTCCTTTGTTTTAAATTCCTGAAAACAGATTATTACTGATCTTGGTCTCTGACCGTTAGGAGGTCTAAACACAGGAGATCTGTGAACTCGATCGATCATAGGCACAGACGTCAAAATCTCCTGAAATAATTCTAGCAAAAAGTTTGCAAAAAACTCCATAAGATGATTACCTTCGATTAATTCTTCGAGACCCAGAACCCATAGGTTGTTTCTTCTACTTCTCTTTTCTAGGTTGATAATCATCTGTGTTAACTTTTCGTTGGACTTCGATTGCTTTTCACAAAGCTTCTGCAATTCATCTACTTCCGTTTCCAGAGCTGACAAAATTTCCTCATTATTTTTTATACGTTTATCGTGTTCATTGTTGAATAGAATCCAATTTACCATCGATTTGTTTAAATTCAGTGCTGAATTGTTGAAACTCCTCAGAGGCTTCTCGTGTAGGACTTTGTAGCAAATCCATAATAGAATCCATAGAAGCAGGGTAATCATCCTTTTCGGTACCTCTGGCCTTCCTTGTATCCATAATGAAAGAATATCACACTTAAAAAAAGAAGTTTCAAGACAGGTTGGAAATAGTAAGATAATTAGAGTTGGAGCAACGGCAGATTGCTGTTACTCCATCAGCCATTACCAGAAAATCCACTGATGTCCAAAGAGTAAAGCATTTCATGAGGAAAAGTCACTATTACATTTGCTTGATAGGGACAAGAACAAATTCATTTGTGGAACTAAGACAGATAAATCATATGATGAAGCGAAAAGAAAAACGGGATGATTGTTGCAAGTGTAGCAAAATGTTTTAAAATGCTTTGTGTTAAGGTATTGCAATGAAGCAATTCTCAGTCTTACAGCATAATACAATGTCTTAATTTATTAGCTTCAGATCAATTTAATTCAGTAAAACATAGAAAATAGGTGCAGGAGTAGGCCATTTGGCCCTTCGAGCCTGCACCGCCATTTATTATGATCATGGCTGATCATCCAACTCAGAACCCTGCACCAGCCTTCCCTCCATACCCTCTGATCCCCCTAGCCACAAGGGCCAGTACTTTTGTACGAGAACATTTTTGGGTAACATTAATTTAAATGTTGGCTAATTAGTATACTTGCTGGCTGGTGGGTTAGTGGCATCCTCACTGGACTTCAAGGCGAGTGGTCTGGGGTTCGAATTCAGCTGGCTCCTTGCATGCTTTCCATCCACGCTGGGTTAAATGTCAAGCTAGCAACCTGGCGTCATGAAAAACAGACAAATTCTAAAGAAGCGGTAAGGTTGCCACCCGATATGCTACAAGGCGTGGAGAGGAACAGCAACAACACTTAGTATATTACAGAGTGTTGCATATCTTAATTTGAATCATGTTAGTTGCTTATGATATTTGGTTGTTTCAAGAAAGGAAAACAATAAATTAGATATCTTTTTTTTTCTTTTTTTAATTTTTTTTTTCTTTTTAAATCTTTTTATTGAGTAAGTATACAAAAAAGGTAAGCCATATAAACATTAATACAATGTTAAAGTATAATAAAATTCCAAAAGATATCAATACCAAAAAAAAACTACAAACAATGTAATTTAAACATAAGAAACCAAGATAACATAATAGTATACTAAATTTTATATATATCAATGGAAAAAAAAAGAAAAAAAAACCCCCAAAAAAAAACCCACCGTGCAGCTAACTAAAAGCAAGGCAAAGCAATGGGCTAACTTGAAACCAAACAGAGTTAAACTTAAAATCACGTCCTCAATCCCGACCTCCATTAAAAACAGTGAAAAAAAAACAAGAAGGGTAAATATTACATTAAATGAAAATATCGAATAAAAGGTCCCCAAATCTGTTCAAATTTAAATGAAGAATCATAAAGGTTACTTCTAATTTTCTCCAAATTCAAACATAAAATCGTCTGAGAAAACCAAAAAAAGGTAGTTGGAGCATTAAGCTCTTTCCAATGTTGTAAAATACATCTTTTCGCCATTAAAGTAAGAAATGCAATCATTCTACGGGCTGAAGGGGAAAGATTACTAGAAATTTTAGGTAGTCCAAAGATAGCAGTAATAGGGTGAGGAGAGATATCTATATTTAATACCTTAGAAATAATATTGAAAATATCTCTCCAAAAAGTTTCCAAAGTAGGGCAAGACCAAAACATATGAGTTAAAGAGGCTATCTGCCCCGAACATCTATCACAGAAAGGATTAATATGCGAGTAAAAACGCGCTAACTTATCTTTGGACATATGTGCTCTATGAACCACTTTAAATTGAATTAGGGAATGTTTAGCACAAATAGAGGAAGTATTAACTAATTGTAAAATCTGCCCCCAATCATCCACAGAAATGGTAAGCCCCAATTCCTGTTCCCAATCTACCCTAATCTTATCAAATGGAGCTTTCCTAAGTTTCATAATAATATTATAAATCATAGCCGATGCACCTTTCTGACATGGATTAAGGTTAATTATCGAATCTAAAATATATGTAGGAGGAAGCATTGGAAAGGAAGAAAGTATAGTACTTAGGAAATTTCTAACTTGTAAATATCTAAAAAAATGTATTCTTGATAAGTTATATTTATTAGATAATTGTTCAAAAGACATAAGGGAACCATCTAAAAATAAATCCAAAAACCGTAAAATACCCTTAGTCTTCCAAGTTTGAAAAGCGCGATCCGTAAAAGAGGGAGGAAAAAATATGTTACCTAAAATAGGAATCGCTAACCCGAATTGATTAAGATCAAAAAATTTTCTGAATTGAAACCAAATGCGCAAAGCATATTTAACTATCGGGTTAGAGACCTGCTTAAGACATTTCGAATCAAAAGGGAGAGAGGAGCCTAAAATAGAACCAAGTGTATAACCCTGAACAGATTGTAATTCCAATGCTACCCATTTAGGAATAGATAGTATGTCCTGGTCAAGTAACCAAAATTTCATATGTCGAATATTAATAGCCCAATAATAGAATCTAAAGTTAGGTAATGCTAAACCTCCATCTCTCTTAGCTTTCTGTAAATGTATTTTACCCAGTCTCGGATTCTTATTCTGCCAAATAAATGAAGAAATTTTAGAGTCAACTTTATCAAAAAAAGATTTTGGAACGAAAATTGGTAATGCCTGAAACACATATAAAAATTTTGGCAAAAAAAACATCTTAACTGCATTAATACGACCAATCAAAGTTAAATATAAGGAAACCATTTAGATGAAAGTTGAGTAATATGGTCTATTAATGGTAAAAAGTTAGTCTTAAATAAATCTTTGTATTTACAAGTAATTTTAATCCCAAGATATGAAAAATAATTATTAATCAATTTAAATGGAAATTTATAATATAAGAGAAGATGTTTATTAATCGGAAAAAGTTCACTCTTACTAAGATTTAATTTATAACCTGAGAAAAGACCAAATTGTGCTAATAACTCTAAAACAGCAGGAATGGATTTCTCAGGATTAGAAATATATAAAAGTAAATCATCAGCATAGAGTGATAATTTATGGGACTTTAATCCCCGAGTTATCCCAGTAATATTTGAAGATTCTCGAATAGCAATTGCAAGAGGTTCTAATGCAATATCAAATAATAGGGGACTAAGAGGACAGCCTTGTCGAGTACCACGAAAGAGAGGAAAAAAAGGTGAGTTTAAAGAGTTAGTACGAACCGAGGCTACAGGGGAATGATATAACAGTTTAATCCAGGATATAAATTTCAAGCTAAAATTAAACATTTCAAGCACCTTAAATAAATAAGGCCATTCTACTCTATCAAAAGCTTTCTCGGCATCTAAAGAAATAACACACTCAGGAACATTTTGTGAGGGAGTATAAACGATATTTAACAATGTACGAATATTATAAAAAGAGTAACGACCTTTAATAAAACCCGTTTGGTCTTCCGAAATAATAGAAGGAAGTACTTTTTCTAGTCTATTTGCTAATAACTTAGAAAAAACTTTAGAATCAACATTTAATAAAGATATTGGTCTATAAGATGCACATTGAGCAGGGTCTTTATCCTTCTTTAGTATTAGAGAAATTGATGCTCTATTAAAAGATTCAGGAAGTTTACCAAGTTTCAAAGAAGCCTCAAAAACCCTACAGAGCCAAGGAATCAATAAAGAAGCAAAACATTTATAAAATTCAACGGTAAACCCATCAGGGCCAGGAGCTTTCCCCAGATTCATAGAAAAAATAACATTCTTAATCTCATCCATTGTAATGGAAGTATCTAATAAAGAAGACATATCCTGTGAAATCTGAGGGAAGTCTAACTTATCTAAAAAATCATTCATATATTTAGAATCTCGAGGAGACTCTGATTGATATAAAGAAGAATAAAAATCACAAAAGGCTTGATTAATCCCCACATGATCCAGTATCAATCGATCATTTTGGTTATAAATCTGATTGATTTGAGATTTAACATAATTAGATTTCAATTGATTAACCAGCAGCTTGCCAATTTTGTCACTGTGTACATAAAAGTCACTTCTTGTTTTCTTTAATTGGTTTACAATCGAGGACGAGAGTAGTAAACTGTGTTCCATTTGAAGTTCAGTTCTTTGTTTGTATAACTCCTCAGAAGGAGCCATAACATATTTCTTATCAATTTCTTTAATCTTGTCCACAATTGCCATCTCCTCCTGCTTCTGTTTCTTCCTCAAAGCAGCAGAATACGAAATAATCTGACCCCGAATATAGGCTTTAAAAGTTTCCCAAAGAGTGTTAACCGAAATATCTTTTATATGGTTAATTGTAAAAAAAAGCTCAATCTGTTCATTCATAAAATTAACAAAGTCCGAGTCCTGAAGCAACAGCGAATTAAAACGCCATTGTCTATTATTTGGTATATTGGCCATAATTTTAATAGAAAGCTTAAGTGGAGCATGATCCGAAATGGTTATAGAATCATAATCACATTTAATCACTGAAGGAATAAGACGAGAATCAATGAAAAAATAATCAAATCTTGAATAGGAATGATGAACATGTGAAAAGAAGGAAAAATCTTTTTCCTGAGGATGCAGAAAACGCCAAATGTCTGTCGACCCAGAATCAGAAAGGAAAAAATTAATCAGATTTGCAGATTTATTAGGTAAAGTCCGTAAAGGAGCCAAACGGTCCAAAGCTGGAGACAAACAGGAATTAAGATCTCCGCCCCAGATCAATGAAAACTCGTTCAAATTCGGAAACTGATTAAACAATGATTTATAAAATTCCGGACAATCCATATTAGGAGCATAAACATTAACCAAAACTACTTTTTTATTAAATAGTAAACCACTAACCAATAAAAATCTACCATTCGGATCAGAGATAATATCCTGTTGTATAAAAGTAACTGAGGAATCTATAAAAATAGAGATGCCTCGAATCTTAGCATTGGAGTTCGAATGAAATTGTTGGCCCTTCCAGAATTTGAAAAAACGTAGTCTGTCCCCTCTCCGTACATGGATCACTTGTAAAAATAAAATTTGTGCTTTAAGTCTCCAGAACACTTTAAAAACTTTTTTCCTTTTAATAGGATGATTAAGACCATTAGTATTCCAGGAGACAAAATTAATAATAGACTCCATAAATCCTAAAGTCAACCCACAACAAGGAGGATTGACGATAGGCGCGACCCACAAACCCGGAGAGGAAACAGAACAAACAAAAGATACCGGGAAAAAGGACGCAACCAGTACTTCAATAATGTATATAGCCCAAAGAGAAACAAACTAAAACGTGAAGCCCCTCCCACCACCCCCGCCCCAAGACCCCAAGGCAAAATCTAAAGCAGACCCGCCGGAAAGAAGCAAGCGCTAAAACTACCCCCATGACTTCCGGTATACGCTCCCTAAAAAAAAAGGTATAAATATGAAAAGGATCAGCTAAATGTAAAACAGTAAAAAAGTAAAAAAAAAGGTAGCTCAATTAAAATACACACAGAACAGAACAAAAGCCGGAAAATATGTATTAAAAAAAAACCACAATAAACCTCAAACCCATGAATAGACACAGCAACAAGAAAAAATAAGATTATTGACATAAAGTGGTTATAAAAAGCAAAACAGAATAAAATTTAAAAAAACTACAAAATTTAAGGCCACACAGGAAATACGTAAGATGACAAAAAGGAAGTAACCACCCAGAATCCCCTGGGAAAAGAAAGAAATGACGCAGTTAAAAAGAAAGTTTAGCAACCATATTAAGAAATCAAAAATAAACTTTTCTGCCCAAATAGGGCACGAAAAAGTTAAAACCAACCAATTCACAGCCTCCGATCAACGGAGATAATTAAAAAAAAGCAATTAAGATGTTGAAGATGAAAGTTGATCCAGATAACTCTGGGCATCCGATGGAGAATCAAAAAAACGAAGGGCTCCATCTGACATGCGAATCCTTAGACGTGCAGGGTACAGCAGCGCTGGTCTTAAGTCCATCTTATAGAATTCCGACATCACGGATCTGTAACGAACCCGTTGGTCCCTGATTGGTTTACTGAAATCTTCCACGAATCGGAACTTAAGATCCGAAAAATCAATGAAACCTTTAGATCGAGCGAATCGAAACAGTCTCTCCTTGTCTTGAAAGTAATGAAAACGTAAGATAACATGCCTAGGTCTATCTGACCTAGACGAGTATGATGGGATTCTGTGAACACGATCCAGAAGCGGTGGTTGGTCAGGAAATACAGTAGGGAATGCATCTTTTAAAAGTTGAGAAAAATATTTCATGGGGTTGTTAGATTCCACAGCTTCCCTCACCCCGATCATTCGTAAATTCTGCCGTCGCATTCTAGATTCCAAGTCAGAGTTTTTAAAAGTCAAAAAGTCAAGTTTCTTCTTCATTACATTAATTGTTTCTTCGATTTTCCCCATCTTAAGCTCACTTTGTTGCGCGAATTTTTGAAGATCAGATATAGCCGACTGATGTTCCGCAATAAATGTTTGCATCTTATCAATTGAATCGGCAATTTTCTGGAGATTAGTTGAGATTTCCGTATGAATCAGGTCTTTAACAGGGCCTGCAATTTCCGTACGAATCATCTCCCTAACAGAGGTTGAAATTTCCCTCTGAATTAACTCCGATATAGCTTTCAAAGTCACCGGTGATTCAGTCGGGGGGAGATCCGTAGCTTTCGGTTTAACCGGAGGTTTACCATCCTTGCCGTTTTTCCCTTTCTTAGACATAGCAGATCTAAGTATCATCCAGTTGTCGGAGAATTCAGTTTAATTCAAAGTATTGTAAGAATTGATGCCTTAATGGTTAATTAAAGTATAGCTGACCATAGAGAAAAAAAACTCAGAGGTAATGGAGCGAGTCAAGAACGCGACTTCACTCCATGAGCGCTACCGGAAGTCCTCCTATAAATTAGATATCTTAAAGTTCCCATCATGCTTCTAAGAAGCATAGGATAAGGATCTTGGATCATTAAGTACTTAGCACTTCATTTAATATAAGATGGGCTGTAATCCATGTGAGAGTTCATATTATATAAAAGACTTGGTGGTTGGAATTGTTTGCAAAAAAGCCTGAACATAGTTTATTTGCGATAGCTATTAAAAACGAAAACTCTTGAGCTCATTGGCCGTCTACAGTATAGAATTTCTTTAGGAAAAGGAGGTAGTGAATCTCCAACCTCTGGTAATGCCCCCCCCCCACTTCACCATTCCCCATCCCCCTTTTCCCTCTCTCAACTTATCTCCTGCCTGCCCATCACCTCCCTCTGGTGCTTCTACCCCTTTTTTTTCCATTGCCTTCTGTTCTCTCCTATCAGACTCCCCCTTCTCCAGCCCTGTATCTCTTTCACCAATCAACTTTCCAGCTCTTTACTTCATCCTTCCCCCTCCAGGTTTCACCTATCACCTTGAGTTTCTCTTTCCCCTCCCACCTTTTAAATCTACTTCTGATCTTTTATCCTCCTGCCCTGCTGAAAGGTCTCGGCCCGAAGTGTCAGCTGTACTTTTTTCCATAGATGCTGCCTGGCCTGCTGGGTTCCTCCAACATTTTGTGTGTGTTGCTTGGATTTGCAACATTTGCAGATTTTCTCTTCTCAATGAGTCACTGTAAAGGCTTGTCACAAGAATCTTGTAATTAGATTAGATTATGAAGACACGCAGTCCTCTTTTATTGTCATTTAGTAATGCATGCATTAAGAAATGATACAATATTTCCTCCGGTGTGATATCACAAAACACAGGACAGACCAAGACTGAAAAAACTGACAAAACTACATAATTATAACATATAGTTACAACAGTGCAACAATACCATAACTTGATGAAGAAGTCCATGAGCACAGTAAAAGTTCAAAGTCTCTCAAATGTCCCACATCTCATGCAGACGGAAGAAGGAAGAACTCTCCCTGCCATGCCGACCACAGTCCGACTCTGAGTCATCTGAAAACTTCGAGCTCTGATCAGCTCTCCGACACCGAGTACTGAGCGCCATCTCTGTCCGAAGGATTTGACCTCAATCTCGGTCACCAACAGCAGGCAAAGCCAGGGATTTTGAGGGATGCCCTCTGAAAGATTCTCGACCACGCGGTAACGACAGCAGTGAACGAACGTTTCAGAAATTTCTCCAGATGTTCCTCTGTACTTTCACGTCCCTCTCCATCAAATCAGAATCGTCCACGGCCCCTATTTAATGGATACGATATCATTTTTCACCGGAGGACTGCGCACGCGTGGTGCGCTGCTGTCTGTCCTCCCGCCGATTTACCAGTTCTTCCCAGTGATGCATACTGAGACAAAACATCAACTGCTGCTAAAAGATCATCGGTTTAGTGAAAGACATAATTTGGTATACCTGATATTGATCATCATCATCATTATGTGCTGTGGAGTATAACGTGGTCAATTGTGGTCTATCCATGACCATGCATCTTAGCTAATTTTTCTACAATGTGGTTCGACATTGCCTTCTACTAGGCAGTGTCTTTACAAGACCAGTGACCCTAGCCTTTATCAATACTTTTCAGAGATTGTCTGCCTGGCAACAGTGGCCACATAACCAGGACTTGTGATATGCACCAGCAGCTCATTAGACCATTTGCCATCTGCTCCCATGGCTTTATGTGATGCTGATTGGGGGGGGGGGGGTGAGCTAAGCAGCTGGTGCACCTTGCCCAAGGGTAGCCTGCAGGGTAGTGGGGGGAAGGAACACCTTACACTTCCTTTGGTAGAGACATATCACCCTCCGCCACCCACCCTGTACTGATAGCTATTCCAATACAAGGAGATATCTCCAAGCATATGCTACCAACTGGCACATTCCAAGGTGCAGGAGTATTTATTACTGTTAATTAGGATTCAATTTTCATTTCTCAGATCATAGCAATCACTGCACATTTCTGTTTTATATTTGTTATGGCACTGCCTCCTTAAACCCTTGATATATGATTCAAGTATTCATTAAGTCACTCCAATGTAGGCGCATTGTCTGATGGAAGGAACAAAATCACTACAAATGTAATGGTATCAAATAACAGGTTCAATTTGTTCTTGCCATAAAGAGGATCATGCACATACTGTGCCGGATGATTTGTTGACTTGTTAAAATGAATAAAAAATAACTAGTACCTGCGTTGACAATATTGACATTGAAAATTATTCAACTAGAATTTCTCAATTTGTTATCTTTTAATTTTGCTTCCTAAGTGACAGCTGCAGTAGGATGCAAGACCACAATTAATAATTTGATTTTGTTTTTAATTGATGTTTAAGTGTATTGATGTGATGAGTCTGAGGATAGGGAACATGTGAGGAACTATATATGTAGAATGTGTGACATTAGGTGCTAAGAATGCATTACAAAAATAACTGGGTGGGAAACAGAGCTTTGGCTAATTTTTTTTCCACCAAATTTGTTTTCATAATGTGTACTATAAAGGCAATTGGGGCATGTTATTATCTACATTAATTGTACCAGCAATTCAGTGCATTCCCTTACAAAAGGTCAGCACCATTAATGATTCTTGCATAAAATAAATCCATTAGTGAAGCCTTTGAGAGCTTGTTACTGATTGCCCTGTTCCTCAATGTCCAGTGGTGGCCAGATGCTAGACCGTGGTCCTTCCCCTTTGCAGTGGCTGCATGAAGCTTCAAAGTTTAAAGTTCCAAGTAAATTTATTATTAAAGTACATATATGACACCTTGTACTACCCTGAGATTCATTTTCTTGTGAGCATTCACAATAAGTACAAAAATAAACAGTTGAATCAATGAAATACGGCACACAACAAAGACAGACAGACCCCCAATACGCAAATTACAATAAATTGTGCAAATAAATAATAAATATTCAGAATATAAGCTATACAGTCCTTGAACATGAGTTCATAGGTTGCGGAATGAGTTCAGTCGTTGAGGTGAGTGAAGTTATCCACACTGTTTCAAGAACCTGATGGTGTAGGGATAATAACTGTCCCTAAACCTGGTGGTGTGAGGATTTAAGCTCCCGTACCTCCTTCCTGATGGCAGCAGCGAGAAAAGAGCATAGCCTGGATATTGGGGTCCTTGATGATGGATGCTGCTTTTCTGTGAGGAGGACTTTACCAGTGATGGACTGGGCTGTATTCACTACTTTTTGTAGGCTTTTCTGTTCAAGGACATTGGTGTTTCCATACCAGACCACAATGCAGCCAATTTATACTCTCCAACATACATCTGTAGAAGTTTGACAAAGTTTAGATGATGGGCTGAATCTTCGCAGTCCTCTAAGAAAGTAGAGGCATTGCTCTGTCTTCTTTTTGATGGCCCAGGACAGATCCTTTGAAATGATAATGCTGAGGAATTCGAAGTTTCTGACTCTCTCCACCTGATCCGCTAACAAGAACTGGCTCATGGATGTCTGGTTTCATCCTCCTGTTGTCAGTAATAAGCATCTTTGGTTTTGCTGACATTGAGTGAGAGGTTGTTGTGCCACCATTAAGGCAGATTTACAATCTCCCTCCTCTATACTGATTCATCTCCACTTTTGCTTTATCCAGCAACAGCGGTGTCATCACCAAACTTAATTATGGCATTGGAACTGTACTTAGCCTCACAGTCACAAGTATAAAGCGAGTACAGCAGGGGGCTAAGCACACAGCCTTAGTGATTGTAGAGTAGATGTTGTTGCCAATCTGAACTATCTGGAGCAAGTGAGGAAATCAAGGATCCATTTGCACAAGGATGTATTGAGGAATAGGTCTTGGAGCTTGTTGATTATTTTTGAGGGTATGATTGTGTTGAATGCAGAGTTTTAGTCTATGAAAGGGATCTAGATGTAAGCATCTTCTCTGTCCAGCTGTTCCAAGGTTCAGTGAAGGGCCAGTGAAATGTCATCTGCAGTTGACTTGTGATGGTAGGCAAATTGGAACAGATCATAGTCATTCTTCTGGCAGGAGTTGATATGTTTCATCACCAACCTGTCACTGCCCTTCATCACAGTGGATGTAAGTGCTACTGGGTAATAGTCATTGAGGCAAGTTACTATATTCTTCGTGGGCAACAGTATAACTGAAGCCTGCTTGAAGCAGGTGGGTACTTTAGACCGCCGAAGCAACAGGTTAAAGGTATCAGTGAGTACTGATATCTTTGGCCAGTTGATAGCACATGTCTTCAGTGCGTGGCCAGGTGCACTGAATAGGTCAGATGCTTTACGTGGGTTCATCTTCCTGACAGATATTCTCATGCCAACCTCAGAGACTGAAATCACAGGGTCAGGGTCAGAATCAGAATCAGGTTTATTATCACCGGCATGTGACGTGAAATTTGTTAACTTAGCAGCAGCAGGTTAATGCAATACATAATCTAACAAAGGAAAAAAAAATAAAATAAAATAATTATTAATAATAAATAAGCAAGTAAATCAATTACGTATATTGAATAGATTAAAAAATAACATGCAAAAACAGAAATACTGTATATTTTTTTAAGAAGTGAGGTAGTGTCCAAAGACTCAATGTCCATTTAGGAATCGGGTGGCAGAGGGGAAGAAGCTGTTCCTGAATCACTGAGTGTGTGCCTTCAGGCTTCCGTACCTCCTACCGGATGGTAACAGTGAGAAAAGGGCATGCCCTGGGTGCTGGAGGTCCTTAATAATGGATGCTGCCTTTCTGATACACCGTTCCTAAAGATAACCATATAACAATTACAGCATGGAAACAGGCCATCTCGGCCCTTCTAGTCCGTGCTGAACTCTTACTCTCACCTAATCCCACCGACCTGCACTCAGCCCATAACCCTCCATTCCTTTCCTGCCCATATATCTATCCAATTTAACTCTAAGCAACAATATCGAACCTGCCTCGGATGTCCTAGGTACTTTGTAGGTTAGTACCCAAGATGGAGCTGACTAGATTTACAACATTCTGCAGTTTCTTTTGGTCCTGTGCAGTAGTCTCTCCATACCAGACAGTGATGCAGCCTGTCAGAATGCTCTCCATGGTACAACTACAGAAGTTTTTGTGTGTATTTGTTTACATGTCAAATCTCTCCAGACTCCTAATGAAGTATAGCCACTGTTTGCCTTCTTTACATGGATATGTTGGGACCAGGTTAGATCCTCAGAGATCTTGACACCCAGGAACTTGAAGCTGCTCACTCTCTCCATTTCTGATTGCTGTGTGAGGATTGGTATGTGTTCTTTTGTCTTACCCTTCCTGAAGTCCACAATCAGCTCTTTTGTCTTACTGACATTGAGTGCTGGTTTGTTGCTGCAGCACCACTCCACTAGTTGGCATATCTCACTCCTGTACGCCAGGGGTTCTGGAAGTTTCTGAAGATACATGCATGTCCTGTCAATCAGAACATAGCATAAAAGACAATGAGCTAATCTGTTAATGAAACACTGTTGTCACATAAGTCGTTTGGTTTTACTTTGTAGGAGATGATGGCACAGGTATTGAGCCTACTTCTGTGATTCAAGTTTGGTGTGGAATTGCTACTTCGCATGTGAGATGACCTCTTGCATTTTATTTGGTTGACAGACCTGAATGCATTGATCTTGTGCTCAACAGATTGTGGATCTCTTTATTCATCCGGGACTTCTGGTTGGGGAAGACTGTGAATGATTTTATAGAGACACACTCATTTACAAATGACTTTATGAAGTCCATGACAACCGTGGATAATTTGTTCAGATACTCTAATGTATCTTTGAACATGGCCTAGTCCACTGACTCAAAGCAATCCCATAGCTGCTCCTCTGCTTCCTGCAATCACCTCATTATTGTCCTTGCCTCTGGAGCCTTGCTCTTTTAGCCTCTGCCTGTATGCAGGGAGGAGATGGACATCCACATGATCAGATTTCCTGAAATGCAGTCTAGGGATGGAAGGTAGGCATTCCTTATCAAAGTTAACACCAGTTGCGTGTGTTGGATCCCTGGTGCTGCAGGTGATATGTTGATGATAATTGGGCAGCGATTTCTTCAGGGAAGTCTGGTTGAAGTTCCCAGCAATGATCTGTAAGGTGCCGGGATAGGCTATTTCTTGTTTCCTAATCGTAACACTCAATACATCAAGTGCTTGCCTTTGGCAGTATGTAAACTGCAGTCAGGATCACGGAGTAGAACTCTGTTGGTAAGTAGAATGGATGGCACTTTATCGTTAGATGTTCTAGGTCAGGAGAACAAAAATAAAACAAGATCTCTACATCCAAGCACCATGAAGAGTTTATCATGAAACAGACCTGCCCCTCTTTCCTTCTCTGAATCAGCAATTTGATTCACCTGGTGGATTGAGATCCTGTTTATTTGGAGTGCTGTATCCGATGTGTCCCAATTGAACCACATCTCCGTGAAATAGAAAACGCAGCAATTCCACATGTCTCCAATACAACAATCTTACCCTTAGGTCTTCTATCTTGTTATTCAGTGTCTGTACATTTGCTAGCAAGATGCTGGGTAGAGGTGCATCTGTTAGCACATACTTCTGCATCTTGAAAGTGCCAGTCAGCAGCATTGCTTTTTTTAGAGGATCAATGCATCATTGACACAAGCTTACCCGCCATCAAGAAATGTATAATGTATACAAATGGGAAAGGGCTGTAACATTATGAAGGATCCCACCCACCCTGCTCATGGACTGTTGTCCCAACCTTTCTACGCAGTATCCATGCCAGGAGCACCAGACTCAAAAACATTTCCCTTCCCCAAACAGTAAGGCTGATCAAAATCTTCACCCACTAACCCACCCCTCTATACCCCCACCATCACTACTTCACCATTTCCTGTCAGAATCACCTTACATACAGACAATTGTGTGCCTGGCATCACTTTATGGACAGATAGTCAAGCTCTGTACATAAGCTATCTTATGCATTAATATTTATTGTGTTATTTTATAATTATGTTATTTATTGTGTGTTATCTTTGGTCTAGAAATGATATTAAACAGTCTTAATACATAGTGGTATTACCAGGGTAATTATCAAAGAAAGAATCTGGAGATCATCAGACATGCAATTACTTCAAAAAGAGGGTGCACTGGGTCTTTGTTAAGGTTCATCTCAAGACTCTGTAGTTCACCAGGTGTTCCCAGGGATGCATATTGAGACAAATATTGTATATTACTGGAAGATAATCAGTTCGGGAAAAGACACACTTTGATATGGTGCTCCAGTGCAAGGAGATATCTGCAAGCAAATGCTGTCAACTGGCGCATTGCAAGGTGCAGGAGCATACGCTAGTGCTATTTCATTTTTTTAGATTAGATTAGATTAGATTATGAGGACACGCAGTCCTCTTTTATTGTCATTTAGTAATGTATGCATTAAGAAATGATACAATGTTCCTCCAGAATGATATCACAGAAACACAAGACAAACCAAGACTAAATAACTGACAAAACCCACATAATTATAACATATAGTTACAACAGTGCAAAGCAATACCATAATTTGATAAAGAACAGACCATGGGCACGGTAAAAAAAAAAGTCTCAAAGTTTCTCGAAATTCCCATCATCTCATGCAGACGGTAGAAGGAAGAGAAACTCTCTTCCTGCCATGAACCTCCAGCGCCGCAAATGTGCCGATGCAGCACCCTGGAAGCACCCGACCACAGCCGATTCTTGAGTCCATCCGAAAACTTCGAGCCTCCGACCAGCACTCTGACACCAAGCACCATCTCTGCCGAGCGCTTCAACCCCGGCCCCGGCAATAGGCAAAGCCGAGGATTTGGGGCCTTCCCTTCCGGAGGTTCTGAATTGCACAGTAGCAACGGCAGTAAAGCAGGCATTTCAGAAGTTTCTCCAGGTGTTCCTCTGTGCTTCTCACATCTGTCTCCATCAAATCAGGATTGTGCACGGTACCTACTTACAAATACGATATCATTTCGGAGCGACCGCACGCACTGTGTCACGCCGCCATCTTCTCCTCCCCTCCTTTTTGCTCTTCAGTTCATAGTAATTACTGCACAATTGTGTTTTATATTTGCTGTATTTCTGCCTTCTGACATCATCCCCTCCACAATCACCATCAGCACAGGTGCACAACAAATCTGTGTGCTTAGCCCTCTGTTCTGCTCACTTTATACTTATAAGACCACAAGATATAGGAGCAGCATTAGGCCATTTGGCCCATCGAGTCTGCTCCGCCATTTCATCATGGCTGATCCAATTTTCCTTTCAGCCCCAATCTCCTGCCTTCTCCCCATACCCCTTCATACCTGGACCAATCAAGAATCTATCAACCGTTGCTTTAAATATACATAAATACCTGGCCTCCACAGCTACCTGTGGCAAAGAATTCCACAGATTCACCACTCTCTGGCTAAGGAACTTCCTCCTCCTCTCCAGTCTAAAAGGACGCCCCTTTATTTTGAGGCTGTGTCCTCTGGTCCTAGAGTCTCCCACCATAGGAAGCATCCTCTCCACATCCACTCTATGAAGGCCTTGCACCATTTGGTAGGTTTCAATGAGGTCACCCCTTATTCTTCTGAATTCTAGTGAATACAGGCCCAGAGCTATCAAACGTTCTTCATATGACAAGCCATTCAGTCCTAGAATAATTTTCATGAACCCCCTTTGAACCCTCTCCGTTTCTGTACTTCCTTTCTAAGATAAGGGGCCCAAACCTGTGTACAATGCTTCGTGATGCCTCACCAGTGCTTTATAAAGTTTCAACATTATATCTTTGCTTTTATATTCTAGTCTTCTTGAAATCAATGCTAACATTGCATTTGCCTTCCTCACCATAGACTCAACCAGCTAATTAACCTTTATGGAATTCTGCACAAGGACTCCCAAGTCCCTTTGCGCCTCAGTTTTTGTCTTTTCCCTCCATTTAGAAAATAGTCAACCCTTTCATTTTTTCTACCAAAGTGCATGACCATACACTTCCTGACACTGTATTCCATCTGCCATTTCTTTGTCCATTCTCCTCTCATATCCCTTTTGCCAATCACCTGTCCAGCTCTTGGCTCCATCCCTCCCCCTCCTGTCTTCTCCTATCATTTTGGATCTCCCCCTCCCCCTCCCACTTTCAAATCTCTTACTAGCTCTTTCTTCAGTTAGTCCTGACGAAGGGTCTCGGCCTGAAACGTTGACTGTACCTCTTCCTAGGGATGCTGCCTGGCCTGCTGCGTTCACCAGCAACTTTGATGTGTGTTGCTTGAATTTCCAGCATCTGCAGAATTCCTCATGTTTGCGTTTTTAAGATTGAGACTATTCACTTTTTGACAAGCTTAATCTTATTTCTATTAGCTTACAACAATAGCTTAGATTTGCATAACATTCTAATACAGTATACCAAAATCATCCCAAGGTGTGACGTGTGTCTAATGACATATAAAATGGTTAGCAGATTCATTATGATCGCAGTACATTTTATTGACAGAAATAACTTTCAATTCAAGATATGTTAACCACATTGCACAAGTGCAATACGAAAGCCTAGCCTCTCATATCCTCTAATCTATTATACAATATCCCGCTAACAAAAGGATTTTATCAATTGATAATTGTAATTTCTATGCTTTTAATCACAGTGTTTGTTATATGTTTGTTACTCAAGTGCTTTGTTTTGTGTTAAATCAATTACCTAGAACTCTCATTCTTCTTTTGGAATTTATTTTCATCATAGGTTCAGCGTAAAATTCCAGAAGAAAGGATCATTGAGTAAGTACATAAATAATGTCACTCTTAAATTGGAAAAAGTCTTGCATTGTAATTTTCTCACACTGATTCAAGATACTATGATAAACATAAGAAATGGGAGGGGCTTCTTAAACTTGATTTGCTATTCAATAAGATTCTAGCTAAACTGATCTTTGGCCGCAACTCAATCTCCCTGCCTGATTGCTATAGCTCTTGATTCCCCTTTAGTACAAAAGTTTACCTTGAGTGCACTTACTCATTTTCTATACAGAATCTAATAAGTCTTGCATGATTCTAACTGGGATTTTTAAACTGTGCTATTCTTTGTTTTTAAGCAAAGAAGGTTTATATGAGATCAGCAGCGGGCCAACAGGAATTTCCAGGTAAGAAATGAAGATTTTTCTCCCGTTCTATGCATATAACTTTAAGATAAAATGATTCAAAATGTAGATTTGATTATACTTATTAAAAATCTAGAACAATGAATTTATGATTGAAATATTGATTTGTTGACTGAACTTTAGAGTTGAATGCTTCTGCACATAAACCTTTCCTAAGTACTGCCAACAGGAGTCACTGTCCATTGTGAACTGTGGTGCTTCGTAGCTCAGGCATAAAAAAGCCATTGATATTCTGTCAATTTGGCATCTGAGATATTTATATCGCAAAATATTCATATGCACAAGTAGAACTACTCTATCATGAGTTCAGGCAGCAGTTTTATTTTCCACTGCGATGCTCACAATGATTAGTACCTACATCTCCGTTTCCCAGTGTGTGTCATTTTGTTTACCATTATTTTCTGCACTTGTCCAAAAAGGCAATATTGTTTTACCGAAGTATCCCTTACTTTGGGACTTCTAAATAAAATTCTCTTCAGTGTTTCTGTAGTTGTAGCAGAATGCTCTGAATAAACAAAGGTGACAAAGGTGCGATTTAATATATTTTTTCTAATTCATTTTTCAGAACAGGACATTGGTGACATAGCCAGAATATTTTGACCATCCCTAATTGATTTACGAAGGTGGCAGTGAGCCACTTCCTCAAGCATTTGCAGTCCTTCTCAGAGAAGTATTCCTATAACCTTAGAAAGGGAATTTCATCATTTAGACCCTGAGATGATGAAGGAATGCAGATATATTTCCAACTGGAGGGTGTTTCACAATTTGAATATAGTCTTTACATGCCTCTGAAGCCTTCATCTCTGGATGTTGTGGATTTGGGAGGTGCTATATAGAGTAGTTTATGAATGGCACACACTGCAGAATGATTTGACAATAATGAAGGGATTGAATGTGTAGAGTGGTGAATGGGCTGTAGTCAACTGGGCTGTCAGACCTGGATAATGTTGAATACCAGGAATCTTGTGGAGCTACAGTGAGCATTCCATCATACTCCTGACTTGTGCTTTGAAGATACTAGAATTCTTTGGGTTGAGATATTTAACACAGGATACCCAATCTCTGACCTGCCCCTGTGGCCACAATATTCTTCTGCCTGTTTCATTTGAGTTACTGTTCGTTCTTGACCACTAGGATGTTTTTAGTGGGGGTTAGCGATGATAGTACTACTGAATGTCAAAGGTAAAGGGGTTTGATTTTTTTTTAGATGGTTTTTGCATGACACTTGAGTCATGCAAATATTCCTTGCTGCTGATCAGCCTTGTCTAAGTCGTGCTGTATGTAGTTACGGACAACTTCGTCAGCAAACATCTCCACTTCTGACTTTAATGGGTTTCCTGAGCTCAATGTCACACTTAGCCAAATGCTGCTCTTAATTTGTATCTAGAATTCAGTTGTTTGGTCCATGTTTTATCTGCATATTTGAAGACTTGCTCCTCTGTGTTAGTGGAGTTTTCAGGAGGAAGCAAAGTTGGATTAAATATTCAGTACTTGTACAGAATGTAATTGTAAATGTTTCAACCTTCTATTTAGCACTCTTAAGCTGGATTCCATCATCATCATCATCAAGAGTGGGGGTGATCTTGGAGACTCCTCCTGTTAGCTGTTTAGCTGTTCACCACCATTCACAATTAATTTTGGTGGGATTACCCTCCTTAGATTTGCACTGATGATTATGAGGTTGCTCAGTGTGGCTTACTGTATGCTGCTTTTGTTTAGCATGTATAATGCAGCTGTGTATGTGTATACGTTCATGGACGTACACCTGCATAGTTTGCATTCTCATTGTAACTGCATTTCTTCTTTGTTTCTGCTACAGGGTAATTAAGTTACCTGACCAATAATTCAAATGCTTGAAATAACAATTTATATTCTATTAATTAAATCCCACCAGAATATGGAATCTTGGAAGAAAATTTGCACTTGACCATAAAAAAACTCACCGATTGTTGCTTAAAAATAACTTCTGTTTCACTAATGTCCTTCAGATGAGAAAGTCTGATCTCATATTCATAGTCATAGTCATACTTTATTGATCCCAAGGGAAATTGATCTGGCCTAATATGTGACTCCAGACCTGCACCATGTGTTTAATTCTTAAAATAACCAATGGAATGACTGAGCAAGTGATCATTTTAAAGGCAGTTAAGGATGGGCAATAGACCTTCCCTGTGATGCCCAGTCACCCCAAAAATAAATTAATAATGAAAAGAGAGTAGAAATCTAATAATACAGAATCAGAATCAGGAGTAGTATCACTGGCATATGTCATGAAGAACGTTAGTTTGAGGCAGCAATACATTACAATACATAATAAGAAAAACTATAAATTGCAATAAGAAATATATACATGGGGTCATTGTCCATTCAGAAACTTAATGGCGGTGGGGAAGAAACTGTTCCTAAAATGTTGATATTGTGTCGTCAGGTTCCTGTACTACCTCCTCAATGATCCCTCAAAGGTGGGTGCGTGCATATATCTTTTGCTTCTAGTGCACCAAGGAATTTTGAAGAGGGAGGAGAAGATGGCGACGCAACGCAGCTCGCAGCAGCCACTCCGGTGGTGATGTCTGTTATTTGTCAAATAGGGTACCGTGCACAATCCTGATTTGATGGAGACGGACGTGAGAGCACAGAGGAACATCTGGTGAAACTTCTGAAATGCCTGCTTCACTGCTGCTGCTACGGTGTGGTCCAGAATTTCCGGAGGGGAAGACCCTGAGTCCTCGGCTTTGCTTGTTGCTCGGCGGCCAGGGTGGGATCGAAGCACTCGGCAGAGGATGGTGCTCGGAGAGGCTGTGTCAGAGGGGCTGGTCGGAGGCTCAAAGTTTTTGGACGGACTCAGAGTCCGCTGCAGTCGGGTGCTTCCAATGGTGCTGCATCGGCAAGTTTGCAGCGCTTGGAGGTTCATGGCAGAGAGAGTTTCTCCCTTCTGCCACCTGCGTGAGATGATGAGGTTATCGGGACTTTGAGACTTTTTTTTTACCGTGCCCATGGTTTGCTTTTTATCATGTTATGGTATTGCTTTGCACTGTAGTAACTATATGTTATAATTATGTGGTTTTGTCAGTTTTAGTCTTGGTTTGTCCTGTGTTTTCTTGTGATATCATTCTGGAGGAATGTTGTATCATTTTTTAATGCATGCATTTCTAACTGACAATAAACGAGGACTGAGTGTCCTCATAATCTAATTTAAACTGCGCACAAAAGATCATCACCCTCTACTTCGTTGGCTTGTTAAGTACACAATCACGTTTCTTTTTCCAGTGCCTGATGCAGAATGGTGTTGACAACACAGAGCTTGTGATGATTTGTCTGCAGATTTTAGAACTGACTTATTTATACTGCTTTTATCAAAGAATTTATTTAGTGCACATATGCTGTTGTCACTGGTCAAGAAGTTGCACAGCACAAGATTTTTGCACACAGTGGTCGTTAAAAATTACAGCGAATATTGTTCCTTCTTGATGGTAGCAATAAGAAGAGGGCATGGCCTGGGTGATGGTAATAATAATGGATGTCGTCTTTTGGAGGCATCGCCTTTGAGGGTATCTTCAAAATGCTGGCGAGGCTAGTGCCCATGATGGAGCTGGCTGCAGCTTCTTCCATTCCTGTGCAGTGGTCCTCCATACTAGACAGTGATGCAACCAGATAAAATGTTCTCAATGTGTAAAGATTTGCAAGATTCTGGTGACATCCCAAGTCTCCTCAAACTCATAATGAAATATAGCTGCTGTCATGGCTTGCCTTCTTTGTAATTGCATCAATATTTTGGGCCCTGAATAGTCTGAGTCGTAGATTGTAGGATATCAATATTTGAATAAATGTAGCAAAAATTACTAGCTCTTACAAATCGCTCAGTGAGACATTATCACTGTTTTAGTTCTAATTTTTCCTTTCTTTTCTTCAGACTGCATCTGAAACCTGGTTTCATTGAGTCAAAAGAAGCTGATTGGATGTTTGAACAACTGTCGAGGGAAATACCATGGCAGCAAAAATCTAACATTGGACGAGGTTGTTTTGTTTTTCTTATAGTTTTGCTGTTTTCTAATATATCTTTGACAGAAAAGTTTAATCTTAGTGCTTCAGATGTACTAAGGTAGGAGATTTTGTTTAGTTTCATTGGTTTCTTCTCTATGCAAATACCTGTGTCCAAGTCTCAATTGATGCTATTCATAAAACATTCACTCGATGTTGTGAATGATGTGTTGTCACCTTTTACCACTTCAGTTAGCCACTGCAGAATTCATTATCCCTGTCATTAATGCAACATGCAGCTCATATCTTCAGCCCCCTCCCATCATCGTACCACTTGATGTCGCTTTTCAAGTTGCAAACTAACTGAAGAAGCATTCTTTTTTTTTTGGCAGTCACAGTACAACAAGAAAATAAAATTACTTTCTTTACCAAAACTGCAGTTGCTGAAAATCTAAGATAAAAACAGAAAATGCTGGAAGTACTTGACAGGTCAGGCCACACCTGTGAGAAGAGAAGTACAGTAAATGTTTCAGGTTGAAGAAGTATGATGAAGGGTCTACAACCTGAAATGTTATATCTATTTCTTTTCCCACAATTGCAACCTGACATACTGAGTATTTCCAGCATTTTCTATTTTTATTTTGCATTCTTTACCAAACGTTCTTGCCTTCAGAAAGCCAGTGCTCATGTGAACAAAAATTCCACAACAGCCTATTAAGAGACAGAGAAGGCATTCATTGCCAGTGAAGCCTCAGATTTGCCCCTTTGACTTAATATGATGACTAATGCAGGGACTTGAAGTTGCCCCTGCATGCATTTCCACTAGTAGGAAGGCCTTGAAAAAGGGGACATGGATATACAAACCCCATTTCCAGAAAAGTTGGGATATTTTCCAAAATGCAATAAAAACAAAAATCTGTGATATGTTAATTCACGTGAACCTTTATTTAACTGACAAAAGTACAAAGAAAAGATTTTCAATAGTTTTACTGACCAACTTAATTGTATTTTGTAAATATGCACAAATTTAGAATTTGATGGCTGCAACACACTCAACAAAAGTTGGGACAGAGTTAAAATAAGATTGAAAAGTGCACAGAATATTCAAGTAACACCGGTTTGGAAGACTCCACATTAAGCAGGCTAATTGGTAGCAGGTGAGGTATCATGACTGGGTATAAAAGTAGCATCCATCAAAGGCTCAGTTTTTGCAAGCAAGGATGGGTCGTGGCTCACCCCTTTGTGCCAAAATTCGTGAGAGAATTGTTGATCAGTTCAAAAGGAACATTTCTCAACGCAAGATTGCAGAGAATTTAGGTCTTTCAACATCTACAGTGCATAATATTGTGAAAAGATTCAGAGAATTCAGAGACATCTCAGTGCGTAAAGGGCAAGATCGGAAACCACTGTTGAATGCGCGTGATCTTCGAGCCCTCAGGCGGCACTGCCTAAGAAACCGTCATGCTACTGTGACAATTATAGCCACCTGGGCTGGGGAGTACTTCGGAAAACCATTGTCACTCAACACAGTCCGTCGCTGCATCCAGAAATGCAACTTGAGACTGTATTACACAAGGAGGAAGCCATACATCAACTCTATACAGAAACGCCGGCAAGTTCTCTGGGCCCGAGCTCATCTCAGATGGACTGAAAGACTGTGGAACCGCTTGCTGTGGTCAGATGAGTCCACATTTCAGCTAGTCTTTGGAAAAAACGGGTGTCGGGTTCTCCGTGCCAAAGATGAAAACGACCATCTAGATTGTTATCAGCGAAAGGTCCAAAAGCCAGCATCTGTGATGGTATGGGGGTGCATCAGTGCCCACGGCAGGGGTGAGTTGCATCTATGTGAAGGTACCATTGACTCTGAGGCGTGTATTAGGATTTTAGAGAGACATATGTGGCCATCAAGGCGACATCTCTTCTCGGGACGTCTGTGCTTATTTCAGCAGGACAATGCCAGACCACATTCTGCACGGGCTACAACAGCGTGGCTTTGTAGACACAGAGTGCGTGTGCTTGACTGGCCTGCTGCCAGTCCAGATCTATCTCCTATTGAAAATGTATGGTGCATCATGAAAAGGAGAATCAGACAACAGAGACCACGGACTGTTGACCAGCTGAAGTCTTATATCAAGCAAGAATGGACAAAGTTTCCATTGCAAATCTACTACAATTAGTATCCTCAGTTCCAAAACGATTAAAAAGTGTTATTAAAAGGAAAGGTGATGTAACACAATGGTAAACAAGCCTCTGTCCCAACTTTTGTTGAGTGTGTTGCAGCCATCAAATTCTAAATTTGTGTATGTTTACAAAATACAATTAAGTTGGTCAGTAAAGCTATTGAAAATCTTTTCTTTGTACTTTTGTCAGTTAAATGAAGGTTCACGTGAATTAATATATCACAGATTTTTGTTTTTATTGCACTTTGGACAATATCTCAACTTTTCTTGAAATGGGGTTTGTAGATAAAAGATCAGTCACTTAAGAAGTGAGCAAGCATTTCCTCTTGCTGAGATGGTGTACTTCTGGAATTCTGTACCTGAAAGCCACATCACTGAAAGTATTTAGATTGGAGGTAGATAAGTTTTTTGAATGTTGAGGAATTGAGGTCTAGGGAACTGGCACAGAAGAGATATTAAAGTCTGTATCAGATTAGCCGTGATCATGTTGAATCATCAGGCAGGCTTGAGGATGCTGCTCTTGCTCCTGCTTCCTTGTGTTCTTATGAACTTAAGTTTCCTGTCTAAATAATGAAGAGTCCCAACAGATATGATTCTGGCCTATATTATATATGCTTCAAGACATTGTTGAAGCTTGCAATCTCTGAAGGTTTTTTCTTGGGTCTCTGTGTTTACAAAAGAAAGCTGACAGTTTGAATTTACCTCGATATGTTATATAGGTTTACTTACAGGAGTTATTTAAATAATCCACAAATAGTTGCTGACATTTTAAAATAACTTTTTGAACTGCATTATCAGAAGCAAAATGAGTATTTACAATGCTAATACCTTATAACACCACTGGGGAAGGAAAGCTAACAGTGCTAATCTCAGGCTGCTGTTAAAGACTTCCTGTCAGTTCTAAAGAACACCAGCAAAAGTGAAACCTGCATTCAAGCCCATGATGGTTCCATATAGAAACTGCTGTATTAAAATACCTACTAAAACACAAAAAAAATAAATTGGGTATGTTTTTCCATACAATATTGTTATGTTACTTGCAGACAGATGTTAAATTTAGACTATTCAATAATCTTTACAGCCTTTTTCAAAATACCCTTAATGGGCACATATCTTATTTTCAGCATTTATTGGTTAATAAAGATAGGTTGCATATTGAGGTGGTAATTACCAAGACCTACTGAGTCAAAGTTAATCGAACAGCTGCACAATTGGTGAACAGTACATTCCTTGTTTTAAAACTTGGTAAAGTATATTAATATTTAATATTGCACTCACAATTTAAAGCTACACTTACACTCAGTGGCCACTTTATTAGGTAAACATGTACGCCTGCTTGTTAATGCAAACATCTACTCAGCCAATCGTGGTAACAACTCAATGCATAAAATAGTGCAGACATGGTCAAGAAGTTCAGTTGTTGTTCTGACCAAACATCAGAATAGAGAGGAAATGTAATCTCAGTGAGTTTGACCATGGAATAATATTTGGTGCTAGATGGGGTGATTTGTTCATCTCAGAAACTTTTGGTCTCCTGGTTTTTTTATGCAAAACCGTCTCTAGAGGTTCCCAATGCAAGGCTTCTTCAGAAAGGAAAGAGGCATGGGATCTAAGGAGACCTACCTTGCTTTGTGGATCCAGAATTGGCTTGCCCACAGAAGGCAAAGGGCGGTTGTAGGTGATTGGTATTCTGCATGGAGGTGGGTGACCAGTGTTACAGGGATTGTTCTGGGACCCCTCCTCTTTGTGATTTTTATAAATGACCTGGTTGAAGAAGTAGAAGGGTGGGTTAGTAAGTTTGCTGATGATGCAAAGGTTGGGGGTGATGTGGATAGTCTGGAGGGTTGTCAGAGGTTACAGTGGGATATTGATAGGATGCAGAACTGGGCTGAAAAGTGGCAGATGGACTTCAACCCAGATAAGTGTGAAGCGGTTCATTTTGGTAGGTCAAATTTGAAGACAGAATATAATATTAAATTTAAGACTCTTGGCGGTGTGGACGATCTGAGAGATCTTGGAGTCCGTGTCGATAGGACACTCAAAGCTGCTATGCAGATTGGCAGTGTTGTTAAGAAGGCGTATGGTGTGTTGATATTTATCAACCATGGGATTAAGTTCAAGAGCCGTGAGGTAATGTTACAGCTACATTAAGACTTTGGTCAGACCCCACTTGGAGTACTGTGTTCAGTTCTGGTTACATTACTACAGGAAGGATGTGGATACTATAGAGAGTGCAGAGGAGATTTACAAGGATGTTGCCTGGATTGTAGGGCGTACCTTATGAGAATAAGTTAAGTGAACTTGGCCTTTTCTCCTTGGACCGACGGAGGATGAGAGGTGACCTGATAGAGGTGTATAAAATGATGAGGGGCACTGATCGTGTGGATAGTCAGAGGCTTTTTCCCAGGAATGAGATGGCTAACTCGAGGGGGATTAGTTTTAAGGTGCTTGGAAATAGGTACTGAGGGGATTTCAGGGGTATGTTTTTCACACAGAGAGTGGTGGGTGCGTGGAATGCACTGCTGGTGGGTGCGGTGGAAACGGATACAATAGGGTCTTTTAAGAGACTCTTAGATAGCTACATGGAGCTTAAAAAATAGAGGGCTATGTGGTAGGGAAATTCTAGAGTAGGTTACATGGTCGGCACAATGTTGTGGGCCGAAGGGCCTTTAATGTGCTGAAGATTTCTATGTTCTATGTTATAGAGTTTACAGAGAATGATGCAAGAAACAACAAAAAATGCAGTGAGTGGCAGTTCTGTGGGCCAAAATGCCTTATTAATGAGAAAGGTCAGAGGAGAATGGCCAGACTGATTCAAGCTGCCAGGAAGGTGATAGTAACTCAAATAAGTATGGTTTACAACATGGTGTGCAGAAGAGCATCTCTGAGCGCATAACATGTTGAACATTGAAGTGGATGAGCTACTGCAGCAGAAGACCATGAGCATGTATCAGTGGCCGTTTTATTAGATATAGGAGGTTCTGAATAAAGTGCCACTGGTGTATGTATATAGTCTCCACTTACATATTTGTAGGAATGTGTTTGGGATAATTCACTTCAAATTAGCTGTTAGCTTCATATTTAATGGAACATTGGTTGAAGTTCAATCACTAAACATAATCCTTTACTAAATTTCATATGTTGAATAAGAATAGCCTTTGACTTCAAGTACTTTTTTACAGAAGCTGATTAATGTCTTTTTAATTCTTTTAAATAAAGATTGTACTTTTTACGCCATTCCTAGGCAAGTGATTTGCTTTAACAGTCTAACTCAAATTGATTTATTCATTTGTTCTTTTTTGGAGAAAGACTCAAAATATGAAGAACTGTAATCCAACATGTAGATAATTTTGTTTGTAGACCCATATCTCGTCACTCAGTGCCATTGACCTGTAGTGATCTTCCCCAAAAAGCAATCTCATGCACGCATGGAGAAGAATTCATTTTCCCTTGTTTACAATATTCTTTTTCACCAGATTTGGTTATTTACTTCCTCTCAGGAGTTTCTCTGCCTATTGTAAGGAATTGCAGTGGGAATCACCTATATAGGAACCCTTCATGAAGGGTTAATGAGTTTTGCATGTAAGCATTTTTTATTCAGTTGCATTTAACTAATGTGCTATCAAATGATATCCTTAGAAGAAATATTGTATTTACACATCTTAATCATGTAAAATTCCAGAATTTAGGATTTCCTTCTCAGTGGAAATAAGTAACCATTGAACCACATTGAATGCATTTAGGAAAGTTAGAGTGATATCGACCCTCATCCAAGATGCTCGACAGATGGCAGGGTTTGAATGCCATAACCTCCAACAAAATTAAATCTTGCAACATAGGGGACACCAGAGCTTCACTTCTAGATGAGCTCAATGCCTTCTATGCTTACTTTGACCACGAGAACCATTGCATACCCACGTCTCCCAATGATGCTTTGGTCTTGGTTTCTGAAGATGACACGCGAGCTGCCTTCAAGAGAGTGAATCCAAAGAAAGCATCCAGTGTGGATGGAGACTGGCCATGTACTGAAGACCTGTGCTGACCAACTGGCTGGTGTGTTCATGGATATCTTCAGCCTCTCGCTCTAGCAATGTGTGGTACCCACCCGCTTCAAGGAGTCTTCAATTGTACAGGTGCCCAAAAAGAGCGTGGTAACTTATCTAAAAGACTGTTGCCCAGTGGCACTTGTATCCATAGTGATGAAGTGTTTTGAGAGGCAGGTGTTGAAACATATCAGCTCCCGTCTGAGTGATGAGTTGGATCTGCTCCAATTTGCCTACAAAGCAACAGGTGTACAGCAGGTGCCATCTCATTTGGTCATCACACAATCCTGGAATATTTGGACAGCAAAGATGCATATGTCAGGATGCTCTCTGTCAATTATAACTCAGCATTTAATACCATCATCCCCTGAAAACTAATCAATAAACTCCAAGACCTGGGCCTCAGTACCCCCTTGTGCAATGGGACCCTGGATTTGCTCACTTCCAAACCTCAGTCAGTTTAGATTGGCAAAGCATCTCCTCCACAATCTCCATCAGCACAGAAGCACCACAGGGATATGTGCTTAACCCCCTGCTCAACTCGCTTTACACCTATGACTGTGTGGCTAAGTATAGCTCCACCATATACAAGTTTGCTGATAACACCAATATTGCAGACTGTACCAAAGGTGATGATAAATCAACATACAGAAGGGAAATTGAAAATTTGGCTGAGTGGTGTAATAACAATAACCTCTCACTCAATGTCAATAAGACCAAGGAACTGATTGAAGACTTCAGGAGAGAGAAAGCAGAGTTCAATGAGCCAGTAATCATCGGAGGATCAGAGGTGGAGAGGGTCAGTAACTTTAAATTCCTGGGTGACCTGTCCTGGACCGATCACATAAATACAATTACAAAGAAAGTATGACAGCGTCTTTACTTCCTCAGGAGTCTGCGGAGATTCAGCGTGTCATCAAAAACCTTGGCAAACCTCTACAGATATGTCGTGGAAGGTGTGCTGACTGGCTGTATTACAGCTGGTATGGGAACACCAATGCCTTTGAGCAGAAAATCCTAAAAAAAGGTAGTGGATTCAGCCCAGTACATCACAGGTAAAACCCTCCCAACCATGAACACATCTACATGAAACACTGCCTTAGAAAAGCAGCATCCACCATCAAAGATCCTCACCACCCAGGCTATGCTCTTTTCTCACTGCTACCATCAGGTAGAAGGTACAGGTGCTTCAGGACTCACACCATCGGGTTCAAGAACCATTACTCCCCCTCAACCATCAGGTTCTTGAACAAAAGGGGATAACTGCATTCATTCAATTTCTGGTGTTCCCACAACCAGTGATCTCACTTTAAGGACTCTATCTTTTTTCATGCTCTCATTATTTATTGCTATTTATTTTTATTTATATTTACATTTGCACAGTTTGTTGTTTGTTAATTCTGTTTATAGTTACCATTCTATAGATTTGCTAAGTATGGCCACAGGAAAAATAATCTCAAGGTTCTATGTGGTGACGTGTGTACTCTAATAATAAATCTTACTTTGAACTTGGAAGGGGTCAAAGTTGTTTTACATTTTGTATCTTCCTATCTTTGATTTCAACTTTTTTGATTGAAAACTATTCATTAGTGATAGAACATAGAACAGCACAGCATGTTTATAGGCCCTTCGGCCCATGATGTTGTGCCAACCCTTTAGCCTACTCCAAGATCAATCTAATCCTTTCCTCCCACAAAGCTGTTCATTTCCTTCCATCCATCTGCCTACCTAAGAGTGTATTCATTGTTCCTAATATATCTACCTCTACCACCATTCCTGGCAGCACATTCCACGCACTTACCACTCTCTGAGTAAAAAAAACCTACCTTTAATATGCCCCCTTTACTTTCCTCCAAATACCTGAAACTTAGGCCCCCTCGTGTTAGCTATTTCCACCCTGGAGAAGGCTTTCCTATCTATGCCACATCATCCTGTACACTTCTCATGTGATCTGTATGCTTTTATTGCAAATTTGAACTAAGTATGCATGCTGAATGTTATGTGGCAGTTTTATAACACTCTAGTTAAGCCACATCTGGAGTTTCAATTCTGGTTTCTTTGTTATAGGAAGAATGTGGAGGCTTTGGACAGGGTGCAGAACAGGTTTACTAGGGTGTCGTCTACATTAAAGGGCATGTTCTATGAGGAGAGTTTGGCAGAGTTGGGTTAATTTCTCTGGAGTGGTGGTGACTTGGAGGAAGATCTGATAGAAGTTTATAAGGTTATGAGGGGAATAGATAGGGTGAATTAGTACACGCTTTGTCCCTCTCAGGTTGGGTGGGATGAGAACTGGAGGTCATAGCTGAAATGCTTAGGGGGAAATCTGAGGGGAAACTACTTCACTCAGTTGTGAAGCGAGTGGGATTAAACTGCCAGCAAATGTGATAGATATGTGTTCAATTGTAACATTTAAGAGGAGTTTGGATAGCTACATGGATTAGAATGGTATGGGAGGGTTACAGTCTGGGTGCAAGTAGATGGGGCTAGGCAAAAATTCAGACTAGCATGGACTTAGATGACTGAAAGGCCTTTTTCTGTGCTGTCGTGTGCTATGACTCAATGATTATGAAGGGCATAAGTAAGAGTACACAGCAGTATCTTTTTCCTAGGGTTGAAATACTTAGTAATAGAAGACATGCATTTAAAGTGAGAGGGGGTGAATTCAAAGCAGATGTGTGGGGCTAGTTTTCTACACATATATGTGCGTGCCTAGGTTCTGATGCCAGGTATGATAGTGGAGGAAAATATGATAGAGGTATCTAAGAGCCTTTTTGATAGCACAAGCAGATGGGTGATAGGTGAATCCGGGTAAAGAAGGTAGGTAAGTGGAGGAGGGGGAAATTAGAACTGATCTGAAAAGCTGAGAGGTGATTGGTGGATAAGAGGGCTGAATAAGTTGGAATCTGAAAGGGAGGACATTCGACAATGGAATAAAGGGTAGTAAGGGGGGAATAACAAGGAGCAAGTTGTGGATCATGGGCAGCATGAGGGCAGGGGAGGGGAAAGAGAAGGGTGAGGGGCCAGAAGAATAAGGGAAAACAAAAATGGTGGAGAGAAGCTGTGGAAAAACAGATGGATGCAGTTACCTGAAGATAGGGAAATTGACGGTGATGCGGCAGGTTGGGAAATACCAGGATGGCATATGAGGTGCTTGATCCTGTGATCTGCACCTAGCCTCAATTTCAATATCCATTACGTACTTTTAATCAGGCCAAGCTGCCTTTCAATTAAGATAATGCTGTATAACATTGAAATCAGTATGATCAGCTCAAAGCAATTCTATACCTTGACCAGTTAAATGGTGTAAACCCCTCTTTTATAAAGCTATCTTCTGACTTTTTTTTTGTTTTGAAGCAGGATTGTATTATGCGTATGTGTTATGCTGTCCTATGTGTGTAACAATGTTCTATGAAACAAGCTTAAGATTTTGTGCTGTTCTCATCATTCTGGAAATGTTTTGTGAATATTTTTAGTTGTCCCAGCATTTTTAAAGGAAACATTCCATAGTGCTCCTTTCAATTTAAAACATGGACAGATTCCAGAAGAATTCATGGGCTTAATGTTTTGAAAGAGGAGTTCTGCTATATTGGTTGCTGACATTACATGTTTTTGAATGTGGTGTTTAGAAACAATTATGTATGAAGATTTTAACTGGTAAAGCGCTGCTGTTTGTTTCATAGTTCAATATTACTTGAAGGGATCTTGATTGATTTTATGGCCAACATCAGGAGCCTCGTAGAATCTCCATTTGACATCACAGCCAAACAAAAAGGTTTTCCCAAGAAGACATCCATAATTTTTGCGCTCTACAGTAGTTTGTTGTACACTTAATTGAGAATTGTGGCTGCTTCCCCCAGTTATTTCTGGCTTGATAATGTATGTATCCTTTTTCAGAGGTCAGAACATATATATGGAGGAATTATTTAGAAGTACATGCTTGTCATTTTCAACAGTGAATGTTTCATGTGTTGCAGATGGACCCTATCAGGAACCAAGACTCACAGCTTGGTATGGACAGCTCCCCTACACCTACTCTGGCTCAACTATGAAATCAAACCCTCATGTAGGTTATTTCCATCTGTCTTAAAGTCAACTACTCATGTCTTTGAACATGTCAAAATATTTTTAATATATAATCAGGTGATAAGTTACTGTGTTCCTTTTAGTGGCATCCTCTATTAGCTATGCTGAAGGATCTCATTGAGGAATTAACCGGATACACCTTTAATTCTCTTCTATGCAATCTGTACCGAAGTTGTAAGGACAGCATTGATTGGCACAGCGATGATGAACCATCATTGGGAAGAAGCCCAGTTATTGCATCACTCAGCTTTGGGGAAACCAGGAATTTTGAAATGAGGAAGAAACCACCTCCAGTAAGTACACTTGAAAAGAAAATTGCTTTGCAAGCACTGGATATGATAAGATTGCATGTTATTTGTTTCATGTATAATTTTATTTATTATGGATGCAGTAAAATCTCATTTATCTCTTGCAATAGAGAGGGAATTTAAGAGGTTAATGGAACTATTTTATAAAAAGGTTGATCTTGATCATATAATGTAGAAATATTAGTTTCAAAAAGTACTAATAACAAAAGTTGTAAAATAGGTAAACTATAATTGGGTGACAAATAGGTAGTTGATTGTTAAAATAGGATACACTTTGATTTATGATTTTGTTCATCATGGTTGCAAGTAGTTTAATATTCTGCAGCTAAACATCAAGAATCAAAATCAGGTTTATTATCACTGACATATGTCATGAAATTTGTCGTTTTGCGGAAGCTGTACACTGCAGTACATAAGAAATTACTCTCAGTGACAATAAGAAATACAAACCAAATAAATATGTGGTGCATTAGTGAATTAGTATTCATGAGTTCATGATTTGTTCAGAAATATGTTAGCAGAGGAGAGGAAGCTGTTCATAAACATTGAGTGTGAATCTTTAAGCACCTGTACTTCCTCGTTGATGGTAGCAATTAGGAGAGGGCATGTCCTGGATGATGTGGGTTCTTAATGATAGATGCCACTTTCCTGAAGCATCACCTATTGAAGACATCCTTGATGGTAAGGAGGCCAGTGCCCATGATGGAGCTAGCTGAGCTTACAACCCTTTGCAGCCTTTTCAGATCCTGTGCATTGGTGTCTCCAAACCAGACGGTGATACAGCTGGTCAGAATGCATTCTGTGGTACTTCTTTGGTGACATAGCAAATCTCCTCAATCTTCTCAATGATATATAGCCACTGGCTTGCCTTCTTTGTAATTACATCAATCTGTTGGACCCGGGATAGGTCTTCAAACATGTTGACATCCAGAAAGTTGAAGCTACTCACCTTTTCCATTGCTGACTCCTCGATGTGGTCTGGTATGTGTTCTGCTGACTTCCCCTTTCTGAAGTCCACAATCAATTCCTTGGTCTTATTGGCATTGAGTGCAAAGTTGTTGTTGCGACATTACTCAACTAGGCGATCTGTCTCACTCCAGTATGCTCCTCGTCACCATTTGAGATTCTGCCAACAACATTCGCATCATCAGCAAATTATAAATGGTGTTTGAGCTGTGCCTAGCCACAAGGTCATGAGTGTCAAGACAGTAGAGCATTGGGCTAAGTATGCATCCTTCAGGGATGCCAGTGTTGATTGTCAGCGAGGAGGAAATGTTAATTCCAATCTGCATAGACTGTGGTCTCCCAATGGGGAAGTCAAGAATCTATTTGCAGAAGGAGATACACAAGCCAAGGTTTTGAAGTTTGTTGATTAATACAGAGGAGACGATGGTGTTGAGCGCTGTCTTCTAATCAATAGCAGCAGCTTCGGAATCAGAATTCAGAATCAGGTTTAATATCACCGGCATGTGACATGAAACTTGTTAACCTAGCAGCAGCAGTTCAATGAAATACATAATCTAGCAGAGATAATAATAATAAATAACATTTTAAATAATAATTATAAATAAATCAATTATGGTATACATACATTGAATAGATTTTTTTAAATGTGCAAAAACAGAAATATTGTATATTTTTTTTAAAAAGTGAGGTAGTGTCCAAAGATTCAATGTCCATTTAGGAATCGGATGACAGAGGGGAAGAAGCTGTTTCTGAATCGCTGAGCGTGTGCCTTCAGGCTTCGGTACCTCCTACCGGATGGTAACAGTGAGAAAAGGGCATGCTCTGGGCGCTGGAGGTCCTTAATAATGGACACTGCCTTTCTGAGACACCGCTCCCTGAAGATGTCCTGGGTACTTTGTAGGCTAGTACCCAAGATGGAGCTGACTAGATTTACAGCCTTCTGCAGCTTCTTTCAGTCCTGTGCAGTAGCCCCTCCATACCAGACAGTGATGCAGCCTGTCAGAATGCTCTCCATGGTACAACTGTAGAAGTTTTTAAAGTGTATTTGTTGACATGCCAAATCTCTTCAAACCCCTAGTATAGCTAATGTCTTGCCTTCTTTATAACTCAGAGATCCTGACATCCAGGAACTTGAAGCTGCTCACTCTCTCCACTTCTGACCCCTCTATGAGGATTAGTGTGTATTCCTTCACCTTACCCTTCCTGAAGTCCACAATCAGCTCTTTTATCTTCCTGACGTTGAGTTCCAGGTTGTTGCTATGGCACCACTCCACTAGTTGGCATATCTCAGTCCTATACGCCCTCTCGTCACCACCTGAGATTCTACCAACAATGGTTGTATCGTCAGCAAATTTATAGATGGTATTTGAGCTATGCCTAGCCACACAGTCATGTGTATATAGAGAGTAAAGCAGTGGGCTAAGTACACATCCCTGAGGTGCACCAGTGTTGATCGCCAGCAAGGAGGATGTGTGATCACCAATTTGCACGGATTGAGGTCTTCTGGTTAGGAAGTCAAGGATCCACAGAGGGAGGTACAGAGGCCCAGGTCAGTGATGCCCAGAGACGTGGGTGTATTGTTATCCTGGTGGTCCAAAGTCAAACGGGAAGCCCATTAGATTGCATCAGTTTTAGACCAAGTTTATTGTTATTCAGCTATATACATGAAAACCGCTAAATGATATATTGTTCCTCTGGGACCAATATACATAGTACTTATAGTTACACACAGCATACATACTCAAGATCCAGCATGTATCGTTACAAAATAATACTAGCACAAGTCCCAGAGTGGCATGGCCTGAGGATTGGCAGGTGGTGACGAAGTATGAGGTGCATATTTATGTTACTGGGACTATTATAATAAAACAAGCATAATATGAAAGATGAAGTGGTAGCAACTAATGATGAAAAGTGACTGGTGCAGGATGAGGGTATGTATATGAGTTGAGGTGTGGTGGTGGGGGCATGCAGTAGGGTGTGCATGTATGCTGGGTGGCAGCAGGGTATTAAGTCTAAAATTCCACCCTGACAGTTCTGGTACTTATATTACAGTACCTTCTACCTGACAGCCCAAGGTCCAAAAGATTGTGGGAAGGATGGGAGGAGTCTTTGACAATGCTAGAGGCATTGCATATGCTTCACATATATGTCCTGAAATGGGAGAGAACTTGCACCATTCACGCCTCTCTTTATATCATTAGCACAGAAGTGGAAACTGTGAGCAGTTTCAAACTCCTGGGAGTGTACATCTTGCACAACCTCTCATGGTCCCAGAACACATTATGCACAGTCAGGAGAGCTCATCAATGCCTCTACTTTCTAAGAAGGCTGAAGAGAGCTGTACTATACACATCCATACTGACATCATTCTACAGATGCGCAGTAGAAAGCATTCTAAAAAGCTGCATTATTGCATAGTATGGAAACTGCACTACGGCAAACATGAAGGCTTTACAACGGTAGTCAAAACTGCCAAATGCATCACCAGCACCAGCTTATTCACCATCAAGGACATATGTACATACAGAAAGGTGCCAGTAAAGGGCCAGTAACATCATGATCTCACCCACCCTGCGCATGGACTGTTTATCCCACTCCTATCAGGGAGGAGGCTATGTGGCTTTCACGCCAGGACCACCAGACTCAAAACCAGTTACTTCCCCAAGCAATAAGGTTGATCAATATCACCACTCAGAAACCCATCCAACTATACCCCCCAGCACCACTACCTTATCATTTCCTGTCATAGAGTCACCTTCTGTACAGACACTGCTGCACCTAATGTTGCTTTGTGGACAAATGATCAATCTAGTTAAATTAGCTATCTTATGTATTTGTATTTATTGTGTTTATTTTTCGGATCCAGAGTGAGTAACAAGTATTTTGTTTTCCTTTACACTTGTGTACAGGAAATGACATTAAACAATCTTGAATTTTGAGAGAAACCATGATGATATTTGCAGCAGTCCTTGTTATCCGTTGCTGGGTTTTGTGAAGAGATACCAGACAGTGATGCAGCTGGTAGGACACTGGTGATGGTGCTCCAGTTGAATGTGGTGAGAATGGGGGCAGGGGGTGGTGGTTGAACCTCAGTCCAGCAAGAAGACCAAGGTGATAATATTGCACCCATTGTAAACTTCACTGCTTTGATGTTTGTAAGGTCCCAAGCCAGAATATTTCCAGGAGTAGCTAATAATAGTCATTCCTAAGAATAGCATGCACAAATATCCTGTGCCATGATCTAAATGGGTTGTTTCTCAGGAAATTACATCATTTGATTGTTCCAGATGTGGAAATTGCACTAAACATATAAAGGTGATTTATGGCCAGAAATGCAGATTTAACTTGCCTATTTTGTTGCCATGCCTTTAGTCTTTCTGTGAATCCATGAACTGTGATTGCTTTGATAATATTAGGATTCAGTGCATCTCCATTTAGTTTTTAAGTGGCAACAAATGTATTTGAACAGCGTGACCTATTTATAAATTTTGATACAGTAAATTGTTCTCTGAATATATCTTGCAATCATATTTTTTAAAAATCACACATATATCCTCACCAAACAATACAGCAATGCTTTGGCACTCATTTAAGTGTTAAGACACTCATTTAAGTGAATATTTTATCTCGATATTTAGGAGCTGGACTTCATACTGACGTTTGTTCAAGCTGAGCCTGATAATGGAGGAAGTTGGTGGTGTCTCATTGATCTTTTGCTCAGTTGATAGCTGTAAACTATACACACATGCACAAGTGCACACTTTAAATTTTACTTTTCATTTTTATTTCACGTTTTCCTTTTTTATTTCACTTTTGATTTCATTCTTTTATACATCATGCCTTTTTCTTTTGAGAAGGGTGCAGAGGAGAGCAGACTGCAGTATCTAACATTAGGTATTTGAATAAAAAGTTATAGAAACAAAACAAAAATCATTGCATCTCCAAACTTGAAAACCGCCAAATGGAAAAGCCACCCTTAACAGAACTATGTGATACAAAGTAGAATAAAAGGCATTTATCTGCTCTACTTCAAGTTACATAATGATTTGGATGAAGAAAACTCGTTCAGATTTTGCAATGTGAAAGAATGATGATTGCAACCTATTTCAGAATGAAAAGCTGCCCATAAATCTAGTGAAGGCTGGCTCTGGTTTTTCCTTCTCTGAGGTTAAATGCATCCCTGAGAGCAGTTAGCAATCCCAGCTATCATCTTGCTAGCCAAGCAGTCAATCTTAAAATCTTGAAGTATATTGCAGGGTGCTAAAGAATGAATGTGAATACATGTAATGATCACAGAGAAGCTACAAGATAAAGTATATTTGGAAATATTTATTGTGCAATATTATGGCAGTAATCCTTTCATTTCACCTGGTTTCCTCGATTTCATTGAAGAAAGCTTCAAAACATTGAAGCCTGTGGTGGAGAGCTGATTCACTGAAACCAAGTCAGACATCCCACCCTGCAAAAACTCATTTCAGGGAGGTAGCACCATCAATTTGCGGGAAACTCCCGGAACTTCCGGGAAAGTTGGGATGTCTGCAGTAGAGTAGCTCCTGAGTAGCTAGCCAGCTAGTTTAAATAACGTTAGCTACGCTAATGAACGAATGACACCTGTTAAACTCACCTCAACATGTCTTTCACAGTCTTAACCCACCGTGGGCAATAGAAAAGTCACTGTTGCAAATAGTGCAGCGAGCAACACTGTCATTATTTTTGACCCCTATTAGGCAGGGGTACACTTTAGGGTAGTCTGGGGTGACGTATGTTTTATATTTTCTGTTTTTTGGAACACTCTCCCATGGCGCGCGCTCTCTTTCTCTCTCTCGCGGTCGCTCTCTCACTCACTCGCTCTCAAAAAAATTGATTTCCGGGACATTGTATATAATTTGCGGGCATCAGGGAACCACTATTAGTACGTGGGAGACTCCCGGAACTTCTGGGAGAGGTGGGATGTCTGCCAACTTCTGCATTTCTTCATTGCCATGCACTGAATTCACAAAATTGCAGTAACAAGATATAATGAGAGTGAACATGAAATTTTACCGCAGTGCCATCCCCATTTTAAAAATAATAAGGAAAATTTAAGATTTAAATCACAGAACAAGAAGTGACCTCTAGCTGCTATGAACTTTAAAAAGATGATTGGATTTAGATATTGGAATGACCAAAGTGAAAAAGAGTAAGGCTCCAAATGATCAGTAGAAATCAGTAGGGTGAATTGCTACTTTGATATAGGACATGAACCATTGAGATTCATTTTCCCTGAGACTTTGTTTAAGTTTAAGATTTTTTAAGATCAGCTTTAAGATTACTTTATTTGTCACATACAAAGATACATTAAAATATGTAGTGAAATACATAGTTTGCGTCAAATCAGGAAGTTTGGCACTGGGGGAGCCCTCGAGAGTTGCCATACTTTCTCTGCCAACATAGTATGCCCACAACTTACTAAACCTAACTCTAGCCATAAGTCTTTGGAATGTGGGAGGAAACCATGCAGTCACAGGGAGAACGGGCAACTCCTTACAGGCGGTGGCAGTAATCGATCCACGATTGGGAGATACTGGTGCTGCTAAGCAGTTGTGCTAACCACTACCCTCCTGTGCCACCCGTTGTTTGCCGAAAGTTTCTCATTTCCATTATTTCAGTGGGTGCCCAGTTAAGAGGTCCAATAAATTAATGAATGACATTGATTCTGTTTCTGTCAATCATTCAAATAAAATATCAAATTTGGCTCTTCCTTAATTTTTTCATTCCCCTTTTATTATTGTTCTCTCTGTCTACCTCATTTAATATTCCATATTATTTTATATCTCAAAGCTGGTATAGTTCTCTCTTTGCTGGGACTGTAGCATATACTGTGACTGTACTGCCTGAGTAACAGAAACACATTCCAGCCCCCATCCCCCTAAGGAGCCTTATTTTTGACATTTCTTTTGAGACAGATTTTTTGTAACTAACAATTTAAGTTTCACTAAAAGCAGTGGTGTTCTCTGAGTTGTGCCTCCACTGCATCTAATCATTGTCCTTGTATTTATCTCAAGATTCATGTTGCTCTTCATAAGAAATTAAATTGATTCACATTGTCTATGTCTGCAGTCTACTTTGAAAATCAAACTCCTGTTTTTCACAAAGCTGCTTTTAAAACAATATGTAAGCGTGTAGCTTTGGTTAAATGATAGTGGCAGTACTGGGACTACTGAAAATTGTGTAGGTGGCTTTAACAATACATGGAAAATCTAACATGATGCTGAAGGTTTCCATGGCAACTACTTAAATGCAGGTTTCAATTGTATATGCAGACATTTCTGAAAAGCTTTTCCAAATTTAAAAAAATATAAGAGTCTGTTGCTTCCTGTGGTTAAATTAATTACACCTAATAATGTGTAAGACCTTAAGAATTTCAATACAGACAGTGCTTTATTTTATCATTTTGTGCTTGTTTAACTCTGAATTGCAAAAAGTTAGAGATCGGATGTTAAGAATGCTCAAAAATTACGATGTATTCATTATATTGTGGTTTTATTTGAGAAAGCAATATCCATCAATGTTGTTAATTAGAGGTGTTTTGTGAACTGCATCATTACATGGTTTGAGTAATCGTTGGCTGAGTTCAAATAGAAGGTGAACACTGAATTCCTCCATGGGAAAGGAAATGGAAATTTTGCATGACTGCCTGTTGTACAGGATTTCCTGAGTTGAAGAGGAGGTGGAGGGAACTGCAAACTTTTTTTTAGCAAATCATGGAGAAAAGCACACCCTTGATTATCACTGATATCACTGACTTCTGTCTCCTGAGTAATCCAAAATCAGCTATGGTCATAAGCTGTCTGTGCCTGACATTTAAAACTTGCTGAATGCTTGCCCTCCATTGACTTTAGGTGTACGTACTGGTGGCAAATAAACTCTTCTTGGGCTTCCAGCTGGATACAGGTATTGATTATAACCAACATTATTGATAATAACCAACGATGAAGATGGCAGAGTTTGTCATATCTGCCGGGAAAGCACTAGATCCATTTTTATAATGGTGGCATTTTTTCTGGGGGTACGAGGGGGATTGGTTATTACAGATCACTGCACAAAATGTCAGACAAGCTGTAATCAAAATTTCTTTTTATGCAAGGTTTAACTTCAGAGATTCACTAGTCAGTCAGTTGCTTGTTCAAGAATAAACATGTTAATAATTGCAAAAATATTGTTGAATGACTGAGCACTCGGTATTTGTAGGTATCTTTTTCTCTCATGTGACAATAAGAATGAGTTGTCTGTTTTGTATTGTATATATTCCAGATTGGGAATAATATTTTGCATTCTTATAAACTTCTCCATTTTTGCTTGATTGTTAATATCATCCTCCATTTCAAGCATACTTAATTTTTCTGATGTGGGTGCAAAAGCAATTTGTCAGCAGTTTTGGATTCACTGCTGGAGAGAGTTTGCATTGCATAATACCTTATAATGTGTCTCATTGGATTATTATAAGCTTTGACAGTAGTTCACCTTCTGAGAGATGAGGGTAAGATTTATAGTCTAATAGTTTCCAAAGTCCGGTCATGTGAAATGTATAAATTTTAACCCCATAATATATTTTAGTCATGTTTGAAGACACACATGTTTTTGGTGCTCCATTCAGTGCTGTCTGACTGTTTCACTAATTCAATCTTTGCTACTATAGTCAATCCATTTACCATATCTCCAGTGTAGCTTTCCGTCTTGCAGGACCTCTGACAACCAATATCACACTCTAGTGTTATACAGTGATGTTTGAATCTGCTTGTTCTATACACAGTTTAATAGTGACAGGGTTGTTCCCAGTAGTATTGTACCCCATTGTTATGCAGTTTCTTCCCTCAGCAGTGAAGCACCACAGTACTGTACAGTGAATAGATCAGTACCCATCAGTGCTTCACCCAACTGTTCTACTTGTTCTAAGAGAATAAGAGGGAACCATTGAATGTGGTGTATTTGGCTTTTTGAAAGGCTCCCAATAAGGTCCCAGATTGGAGAATAATTAAGAAGGTTAGAACAGACAGAAATGAGGGTGGCATGCTCTCATGGATTGAGAATTGATGCCAGACAAAGCAAAAAGAGAAAATAAATGAACCTTTCTCAGGTTGCCTGACAGAGACACAGTACATCACCTATCCGTGCTTGGTCCCCATCTATTCATAATCTTCATTAGTGATTGTCTGGCAGACTCAATTCTGTATTTCTCAGTTTGTGGCTGGTAAACTAAGTGGACTGTGATCTCAAAGGAAGATAGAGACATAGAAAACCTACATCACAATACAGGCCCTTCGACCCACAAAGCTGTGCCGAACATGTCCCTACCTTAGAACTAGCTAGGCTTTACTCATAGCCCTCTATTTTTCTAAGCTCCATGTAGCCATCCAGTAGTCACTTAAAAGACCCTATCGTTTCCGCCTCCACCACTGCCGCCAGCAGCCCATTCCACGCACTCACCACTCTCTGCATAAAAACTTACCCCTGACATCTCCTCTGTCCCTACTTCCAAGCACCTTAAAACTATGGCCTCTCGTGCTAGCCATTTCAGCTCCAGGGAAAAGCCTCTGACTATCCACACGATCAATGCCTTCTCATTACCTTGTACACCTCTATCAGGTCACCTCTCATCCTCCGTCGCTCCAAGGAGAAAAGCTCGAGTTCACTCAACCTATTCTCATAAGGCATGCTCCCCAATCCAGGCAACATCCTTGTAAATCTCCTCTGCACGCTTTCTATGTTTCTACGTCCTTCCTGTAGCAAGGCAACCGGAATTGAGCACAGTACTCCAAGTGGGGTCTGACCAAGGTCCTATATAGCTGCAACATTACCTCTCAGCTCTTAAACTCAATCCCATGATTGATGAAGGCCAATGCACCGTATGCCTTCTTAACCACAGAGTCAACCTGCATAGCAGCTTTGAGCATCCTATGGACTCGGACCCCAAGATCCCTCTGATCCTCCACACTGCCAAGAGTCTTACAATTAATGCTCTATTCTGCCATCATATTTGACCTACCAAAATGAACCACGATGTAAAGAAGCTTCAAAGGGGTATGCATAAGTCACTGGATGAAAGCAAGAAATGTAATGTGGAGGAATCTAAGGTAATCTATTTTGGTATTCCATATATGAAATCTGAGTTTTTTTTAAATAGTGTTGAGTAGTGGTGTTCAAAGCCACATCTGTGTTTGTAACAAGTCACTGAAAGCCAATGTGCAGGTGCAATTAGGAAGGCAAATGATGTGTTTGCTTTCATTGTGAAAGAATTTGAATACAGGCAGAAGTAGATCTTACTTCAATTGTGAGGGATTTGCAGAAATTCCATGTGGAATATTCTATATGCTGGTCTCTTTGCTGAAAAAAGCATGCACTTGCCTGAGGGAGACAGTGAAGGTTCACTTAAAGTTTTTGAAGTCTACTAAAGGTTCATCTTAAAGTTTAAGAGGTTGGATGTAGGGATTATTTTCTTTGGTTAAGGGGTCATTGTTGCTGAATGTTTAAGACTTAGAAGAAGATAAGCTCAGAGCCAAGCATGCTTTTGATTTGATTAGCTCTCCAACATTTGTATTGATTTTTCTGTATTGGAGTGCTGTGTGAGAAGAGGCAGGCTCAAAGTGGGCATTATGCAAAATGTCAAGATGCAGTTTTGTTTTAATATGATGTGCAAATGTGAATTTTTTAAAAATTTAGCCATTAAAGTTCAGAAATCCATTATCTGCTATACATACAGATGCAATAGCCTATTTGATTTTAATTATTTGAAGTATCAGAGAATAATTTTATTTAATACATATGTCTTTCTCCATCAGAAGTAACTTGCAACTGTTGTTATTTAATTTTTGAAGGAATCTTTTTTGCACTGTTAGCAGAGTGAGTTCAGAGTTGTTAACTATTTTAAATACATGAACATCTGTTAAGATTGTGTACTTAATGTTACTTGCAAAAGTAACTCACCAACACTTTGACAATTGAACCTCTTATTATCAGCTGGTTAGCTGATCGAGTGATGTCACAGTATAACCTTATACTGAAAGTCAGTAAGACTAAGGAATTGATTGTGGACTTCAGGAAGGGACATCAAGGGAACAGACACCAGTCCTCATCGACAGATCAGCAGTGGAAAGGGTGAGCAGTTCAAGTTCCTGGGTGTCAACGTCTCTGAGGATCTACTCTGGGCCCAATGTTTTGATACACTTGCAAAGAAGGCACAGCAGTGGCTATATTTCATTAGAAGTTTGGGGAGAATTTGTATATCACCAAAAGTACTTTGCAAGTTTCTACAGGTCCTGTGGAGAGCATTTTAACTGGTTTCATTGTAGGGTACTGGGTGAAAACATATGCACAATCCACAACCACCGACATTGAATTGGGTTTCACTTTAAGAAGATGGCCTGCCGTGATGACATGAGGATATGAAGTTTTTACCACGTTTTGTTTTCTGCGTTTGGTGGACAGCACAGGAGTTGTTATGGTTTCGCTTAAACTTAGAACACCTCTGTTGTTGTATTTTTGAAAACCTGCATCAGCATCATCATCATCTGGTATGGAGGGACCACTGCACAGGATCAGAAAATGCTGCATAATATTGTAAACTGAGGCAGCTTCATGTTTGTCACTGACCTCTCCAGCATCCAGGACACCTTCAAAAGGCGTTGCCTCAAAAAGGCAGCATCCATCAGCACAGACCCCCATCACCCAGAACATGCTTCTTTCTCATTACTGCCATCAAGGAGGTAGTACAGGAGCCTGAAGACACACACTCAACATATCTAGACCAGCTTCTTCCCCTCTGCCATCAGATTTCTGAATGGTCGATGAACCCGTGAACACTCCCGCAGTATTTTTCCCTCTCATTTTTGCACTACTTATTTAATTCAATTTTCTTTTTTTTAATATATACTTTTGGAATATATATATTTTTATTATTATGTATTACAATGCACCGCTGCCACAAAACAACAAATTTCACAACATATGCCGGTGATATTAAACCTGACTCTGATTCTAATTGTGATCTAAAAACTTACTATTTCATTGGCAGGTCAGTTGAATTATGGTAGTCAAAGGCTAAATTATGACAGTCAAAATTAGTTTATTATTTTATTAAATTAGTAATATTTCTAGAATATCTCTTCGAATAGATGGCCCAGAATATTCAATAATAAGCTCTTATTAGGGAAAGCAGGTTTCAAATTTTGCTAAGTTACTTAGCCATACACTGGGGGATTCAGGGACAGATGGCACCATCAATAGATTCTCTAAAAGTTTTCAAAGATTACCAAAATAAATTACCCTCCATGCCTCAGGAATTATGTCTTATGGTCTTATTATTAATCCAGAAGTATTATGGAGAATGAGGGGATAAATGTGTTTTCATTTTCATTTTTATGAACAGTTTTGAGCATTTCATATTTTCAAAAGAACAATATTTGAAAAGTTAATTGACTGGGATGTGAGGAAGTCTTCAGGCAACCAGAGCTAGTGACTAGAACTGTACTCAGAAGTAACATAACCTCAATAAATATCATGAGTAATTATAACATTCTTAAATTGTTTCATCATGTGTCACTTTATTCAGGAAGAGAAAGGGGATTATACCTATGCAGAAAGAATTCGTATCCCATTAAGCCATGGGTGTTTGCTGATAATGGAAGGGAGCACCCAGAAGGATTGGCAGGTGAGGCACTTCAAGTTAAACATCAGGTGCAGCCGTATAGTATATTTCTTAAATAAATATGTTTTCTTCATCATGAGTCTGACTATGTTCCAGTTCACAGAAACTAATTTTCTGCAGGCTCATATTTATCTGAGGTTAAAGGGACAGCAAAGAGTTGGTACTGCTGGGAGAGAAGACAGAAACACTTGCACCCTACATGATCTCAGGATGAATAGTGCAAATGACTGGATACATCTTTAATAATGAAATATGGCATCCACTTTGTGCATAACAGATCTCATGTAGAGAGAACAAAGCGAGACATAACTGAGAAGGGAGTGAATTTCCTGATGTACCTTTAGGATTTTTTTCCTTGCCTTTTTTACATCAACAGAACACAGTCATTATCTTTAAAGGGCAATGGCAGGTCACGTCAACATTTAAAGAAAAGAACTAGATGAAGGAAAGTGAGGGAAGAATTCCCTGCTGCTCCTCAGCACGTGATTGTTTCAGTGCCCGCAAAGCAATGCCTACAATAGTCACAGCAAAATTAACTGAATGGAAGGAGACTGCTTAGTCTACTGAGGCTGTGCTGATTTTCTATGTCCAATAGTTTTTGACTCTTCAGCAGGTGGGCACTGTTTTACACAAGAGATTCTGCAGATGCTGGAAATCCAGGGTAACATATACAAAATGCTGGAAGAACTCGGCAAGTCAGGCAACATCTATGGAAAAGAATAGAGTGCACATTTCAGGTCAAAACCGTGTATCCATTAGTAAATGGGTAGTGAATGCAGAGTGGAGTAGGTTAAAGTGCTGAAACAGTTTGAGATTAAGGAGGAGGTAGTGCTGTCTCTTCTGAAAAGCATTAAAGTGGATAAATCCCCAGGGCCTGATGGTTGATATTACAGAATTGTGAAAGAGCAAGTGAGGAGATTGCTGGGCTTTGATAAATGTCTTTGTGTCTACATTGGCAATAGGTGAGGTCCTGGAGGACTGGAGAGCAGCAAATGTGCCTTTGTTCAAGAAAGAGAATAAGGATAATCCAGGTAACTATCGGCCAGTAAGCCTCAGTTCAATAGTACGGAAAATATTGAAGACAGTACTTGAGGGATAGGACTGATGTGCATTTGAAAGGCGTAGCCTGCTTAGGTACAGTCAGCACGGCTTGCTGCAGAGCAGGAGTTCATAACCAGTGCTGTTCCACAAGGATTAGTGCTGAGACCTCTGTGATGTATCAGTGATTTGGATGGAAATGTACCTGGGTAGATTAGCAAGTTTGTGGAGTCACAGCAAGATTGGTGGAGTTGTGGACTGTGTAAAGGACTATTAAAGAATATGGCAGAATTTAGATCCCTTACAGATATAGGCAGAGAAGTGGCACATGAAGTTGAATCCAGGTAAATGTAAGGTCAGTGTTGCTCTTTGAAAGGTCAAATGAAAGGAGAAAGTATGTAGTTAATGCTAGACCCCTTAATAAAATTGTAATACAGAGGAGTATTAGGGACTAGGTTCATAGTTCACTTAAAAGTGCCAATGCAAGTGGATAAAGTGGTAAAGAAGGCATTGGCATGCTTGTTTTCATTGGGTATGAGAGTAAGGATGTCATGCTGAGGCTATATAAAACTTTAGTCATACCACACTGAATATTCCATGCAGTTCTGTTTGTGTCACTGCAAAAATAAAGCGGACTCACAACACGCTGGAGGAACTCAGCAGGTCGAGCAGCATCCGTGGAAACGATCAGTCAATGTTTCAGGCTGGAACCCTTCGTCAAGTTCCAGCCCGAAACGTTGACTGATCATTTCCACGGATGCTGCCCGACCTGCTGAGTTCCTCCAGCGTGTTGTGAGTGTTGCTTTGACCCCAGCATCTGCAGAGAATTTTGTGTTTAAAAATAATGTGGAGATTGTGGAAAGAGTGCAGAAGAGGTTTACCAGGATACTGCCTGGATTACAGGGGAAAGTTTGGGCAAATTTGGGATGCTCTCCCTAGAGCATTGGAGGTTGAGCAGTTTTTAAATGAGAGGCATAGATAGGGTTGACAGTCAGAATCTTTTTCCCCAGGGTAGAAATGTCAAACACCAGGGGACATGCTTTTAAGGTTAGAGGAGGGTATTTAAAGGCGACATGGCAGGTTTTTTTTGACACAGAGTGTGGTAGTTGTCTAGAATCAATAAACATGTCACTCCGTTGAGCAATCTTCCCACTTGCTTCTTTCAAAATTCTGGAATATATGCCATCAGAAGACCCAGCACTACCACCTCCTTGACCTCAAACTGTTCCAGCACACTAACATACTCCACTCTAGAGTCTGATAGAGTTTGAGGCTTTTAGATAGACATGTAAGTACGCTGTTTTCATTATACACAGAGGAACAGTTATTATAAATTGGCATCTAAATCAGCACATCATGAGCCAAATGGCTGTACTGTTCTATGTATGCAAGATTATTTAGTATCCAACTGTGCCCTTTTTAGCCAAGTCTGAACAACTCCATAGTCCCACATGACGAATTGCACCTGCAGTTCTCCGATTTTGATAACTCGGTTCATAGGTCTTGAACTGTCCCCTATTCTGCTTGAAGTAAGATAGTACTTTTTCTTTCCTGAATGCTGTCCGTCTCTCTCAGTGCATCTTTTGTTTTCCATCTCAATGCTATTTCTAGGTGCCTGCCTGTCTTTTCCCACTGAATAAATGTACCCACCTGGACACAGCAGCATTAGTAATATTAATCCCACCTCCTTTGAAGTTGGGCACACCTGGTCTGCATAAGTCTCAGCTCCCCAAAACTACAGTGTATTTAATGTACCAGGAATCTAAAGCCATTCCTCCAGTAATACTTTTCTCAATACTATCATATGCCTTCTATATCTATACTTGCTGGCAGATACCACTGAGTGATAGAGATTGCTATCTTTAAGGCCCTGTGTAAAATCTAGTAACTCTTTAAAACTACCTGCAGGATTTCATCCCTTACTCTGTTTTAGTATCCATTTGGACCACAACATTTAGCTGTTAACACTGTACTTCAGAATGCTAGTGTAGAAAGAATGCCGTAGAATGGTGTCAGAATGCCAGTGTTGATGGCTTTAGTTCAGACACCTGGTACCATTTGGCAATTGTATCTCTGATCACATAGATGCATTCCTTCAGGGTTTTGGATCTTGAGGGAATCAAGGGATGAAATGGTTAGTGCAACTATGTGTTCTTTGGTAACAGGTCAACTGTGATCTTAATGAATAGCAGAGTAGGTAGAAGGGACTGAAAGAGCTTCACTTTCATAAATAATTACCTCTGCTTCCCTAACTATAGAATACCCTGTAACTCTCAGTGCCTTGATCTTTCTCCTTGCTGTACAGCAGAACAATTCTTCAGGGATCTCCTCATCTACTGGACTGTACTTTTATCTCTTTGTGGCAGACATCCAGTTCCCTTTCCCCATGCACACCTTTGAGCTGTGGAGGGTGACCAGCTCCTGAAGTGTGTCGTCCAAAATTTGTCAATCATTATTCAATGTAATTTTACTCACACTTGGTAACAAATTCTGTTTTCCAACAACAAAAGAATTTAGTTTGATTTAATGCAAGTTAATTACCTTGTATGTGGCATTAAGCCTTTTTAAAACATTTTTGATTATTAGAACAGCAAAGTATTCTCAGTTGATTTCATCTCTTCTGAACTGTGTAGAATAGATATTAAGCCTTTTCATTAATATTATTGTTTTGAACAATTCCAGTGTCTAAAAAACGTGCTCCTCTCACAACTTTGCCAATATTCTCAGTTCGTAGACCAATATATTGACTGTAATGGTAGATTTTCTAGGGATTTGATAAAGTAAACAGCTAGCCGATGTATTCCAGGAACAGACAAAGTAATGTAAGATCTCTAACTCCAATTAAGCATCTTCACAGCAATAACTGGTCTGCCAATTAATTGCAGTTAAACATTATGATTAATGCACTAATTTTATTTAGGTTAATATTTTAGCACAATCAGATACATTTGCTACTCTGAGAATACCTTGAAACTGCCTGCATCCTTAAATAAAAATCAAGACTGAGCTTTCTGCACATGTGTGGCATTGCCAGGGAGACGGCAATGTGTGGTGCAGCAGCATCTGTTGATAGTGTGCATCACAGATCCTGAAGCCAAATGCAAGCTGGCTTTCATTTACCCCTGGGGCCTCAGCAAATCAGCTGCTTCATAAATCTACACCCTCAGTCTGCAGGGTAGAGCACTGTTGTGTTCAAAACCAAAATTAAGCACATTAAATTGTTATATTAATCACAATTAATTTTTAATTGCATGTCGGAAAAAAATTATAAAATAACTAACACAGAGCGGTGTTCCAGTATGCTGTGAAGAAGCGTAATTAGACAAAATCTGATACAACCCAAAGAGATAAGGATAGTAACATAAGAGACTGTTGATGTTCGGATCTGGAGCAAAAGACAAACTGCTGGAGGAACTCACTGGTTCAAGCAGCATCTGTGGAGGCAAACGCAGAGTCAGTGGTTCAAGTCGAGACCCTGCATCAGGGCTGTTCACAAAAAGCTTGTCAGAAAAAGTAGAATTTAAGCAGGGTGTTAAAGGAAGAGTGAGAAACAAGAGTTTAGTGAAATTCCTACCTTGGAAGTATCTAATGAACAATAAACAAAGCCAGAATTAGAGGGATACAAAGTAAGAGTGCAAGAAAGAGCCGAAGAAGATGGCTATGGCTTCTCAGTCCTGCTGTGCCATCTAGTGAAATCATGAATGATTTGTTTTTTTTAATTTGTTGCCACTTTTCTGTGCTGATTCAAATACTTTCATTCTGTTAATAACCAAAAAATTACTACTCTATCTAAATAGATGATATACTGGGGGGAGTAAAGAACTGAAGGGATTTGAGATTTCTTTTGGCTAGAGATGATATAGAAAAATACAGCAAAGACCCAGGACTTTCAGCCGAACAAGTCTATGCTGACCTCATTCTTTACCAAGCTAGATGAGGTGGATGGTAGTAGTGTTTTCCCCAGGAAAAATCCAGAATTAAACAAATTTTGAAATAATCCATAGATTTAGGGTGAGAAGGAAAAGATTGAAAAGGGACTTGGGGGGCAACTTTTTTCACAGAGAGGGTAGTGAGTATACAAAACTAACTGCCAGACAAAGTGTTTGAGGCGGGTACAACAGTATAATTTAAGAAGTACTTTGAAAGGTACGTGCAAGAGTTGAGCTTGGAGAGGGGTATGGGCTGAGTGCAGGAAGCTGGGTAGGCCCCGTGGTTGACATGGAATTGTTAGACCTGTATCTGTACTATATAGCTCTATGCTCTATGAATCTGTGACATCTGCAGTGGAAGAAGACAGTCTTTGAAGGGAAGGTGAAAGTGAAAAGCAGATCAGGAACTGCAAAGGTATCGTGGGTTTATTTGACAGCCCTTATAAAATGCAAGTTGTTTTTCAGAATCAAGCGACAAAGTCTAGATATTTTGGAGTTTCAAAATATTTTGGAGCAATAATAAATAACTTGGGATGGGAATAGAGCAAGAGGAAAAGTATTTTCTCTGAAAGCTAGATGTAGAAAGCTTGGGGTTATTAATATGGAGGGGAGGGGGATATAAAGAATAAGGTCGCTAATATAGATCGAGGGAGAGCCATAGAAATTTTGCTTTGACGAAGTGAATGAGAAGGCAAACCAAGGTAACTTACTGATAGGTAGAACTTAATGAGAGAAGATGAAGGCAGAAGAAACCATTGAAGGGCATGATGATTTGAGATGGACAGTGAAAGCACAGAAAAGAGAATACCTCAGGAAAACTGAATAGTAACTCGAAAGAGTGAATGAGGTCACTATTAGAACAGGGTGTAGAAAACAAAGAATCGTGACATCTGCACTATTAATCTTTGAATGCATTTTTCTATTGTTTTCAGCATCGAGTTCCAAAAGAATACCATGATAGAAATCCACGAATAAACCTAACATTTAGAACAGTTTATCCTGAGGCATGATTAAACTGAAGATAATGTTAGACGTGAAGATGCATTTGATGCGCTGTACAAAAATAACTGAAAGAGCAGAAGTCTTCAATTGAACTTTGATAGTTTTTGTTTGAAAGCAGGAACTTTGGGTACTACATTAATAATTTTTTGAAAACATTCTCAATAGGTATTGTTGCCATTAACACAAACAAAGAAAGTTTCATACAAATGTGTTTAAGAATTTGTCTGTTAATGTTTACAATTCTGAGGCACTGGGCTTGTATTTTAAAGAAGAATGTCTGGAAAGTTTCACTGTTGCAAGTTTAGGAAAAATGAAGTATGAATCCGTAATTTCATTGGTGGCGAAAATTTATTTCTAAATTATGTTATTAAGTCATTTTTGAATTTTTTGGGGAAAAAAAATTTCAAATTGTGACTGTGTACAAATCTAGAAAAAGTTTCTCGTACGGAAATGTGTCATGGAAAGCTTGGAACCTGAAAATATTTATTGAAGGCTTAGATGTTTGTTTGAAAGCCAAGGTTAAGTTTCACCATTGAATAATTAAAAATTGAACTAGAGTATGAGAGGAAGGATTTTGGTGAGAGAAAACAATGAAAAAGTTGATTGCATTTTTTTTGTAACATAGTTGCTGAAAACATTATACAGTAGAAGTTTAAAAACATGTTCAAAAGCACATTTAATTTTGTATGATATGAAATGTCCAGAAATAGTTATCATTTAAACATAATGCACTTTGAAACTGATGGAATTAATGACATCATGAAATATAAATAGGTATACACTAAATAAATTGATTGTTAATCAAAGGTGTGATTTTACTTTTTATTATAGTTTGTTTCAGTGAACATAAATTAGTCAATTTTGTACAAAAGTGCACATCATTGCAGGACAATCATTTTAAGCTATATTTGTTTTTATGCTATTTAACAATCTAAGAGAAACATGTTCCTATATTTGTTATTAAGAGATTATTTTAATATTAGGGTAGCAAGATAATGTTAATAAAAGTGGGCGTGCTCGCTCAACTTTGATGTTTCGGGTTTCTCTATGGATTAACCTTGCAAAAGGATTGACTTGCTGTGTACTCATACCAATGACTATTCAACATGTTTTGTTGCTTAAGTATTGTGTGCACCCCTAGTTGTCTTGATTTGCTGGATGGGGGATCATAGAGTTATTGAATGCAAAGTTGTTTCAACAAGGAAAGAGATTGTTTGGCACTTTGACCTTGCAGCTCCTCCAGTCCCAAGCGTTATTATTCACTTCCTCCTGATTGTGGGTGTCATAGGCAATGCCATCAGTAATGGTTTCTTCTCAATTGCCCTTGAGAAAGTGGTGGCCAAGTGTTCTCATGAACTGCGAGTCACCTTGGTCAATGTCCTTCCACCCCTTGCAACTGGGTAGCAGATTCCAGGGTCTAGACTCTGTGCTGATGATGTAATGGTAATATATTTCCAGGTCTGTATAATGTTTGATTTGAAAAAGAGCTTGCTTGCAATAGCATTCCCGTGCTCATTTGTTCCTTGGTGGTAGAGGTTGCCACTTCAGAAAGATCTTCAGAATATCTTGGCAAATACTACACTATGTTGTATTCTTGGCTATCTCCTTCAGCCTGCAATTTTCCTAGAAAATCTATTAGTTTCCCTTTTGAATATTCTTTGCAATAAGACCATAAGACATGGGAGTAAAATTAGCCATTCAGCCCATTGAGTCTGCTCTGCCATTCCATCACAGCTGATCCCGGATCCCACTCAACCCCACACACCTGCCTTCTCACCATATCCTTTGATTCCCTGACTGATCAGGAAATGATCAACTTCCGTCTTAAATATACCCACAGACATGGCCTCCACTGCAGCCTGTGGCAGAGCATTCCACAGATACAGTAATCTCTGGCTAAAAAAAAAATCCTCCTTACCTCTGTTCTAAAAGGTTGCTCCTCAATTTTGAGACTGTGCCCTTTAGTTCTCAATACTCCCGCCAAAGGAAACATCCTCTCCACTTCCACCCAAACCTTAGTCTTTTCAACCTTTTTGCAGGTTTCAATGAGATCGCCCGCATTCTTCTAAATTCCAATGAGTACAGGCCCAAAGCTCCAAGTGCTCCTCATATGTTAACCCCTTCATTCCCGGAATCATCCTCGTGAACCTCCTCTGGACTCTCTCTAATGACAACACATCCTTTCTGAGATATAGGGACCAAAACTGTTGACAATATTTTGTGTGGCCTGACTAGTATCTTATAAAGGCTCAGCATTATCTTCTTGCTTTTATATTTTATTCCCCTTGAAATAAATGCCAACATTGCATTTGCCTTCTTTACCACAGACTGAACCTGTCAACTAACCTTCAAGGAGTCTTGCATGAGGCTCCTAAGTCCCTTTGCACCTCTGATGTTTGAATTTTCTCAAAATTTAGATAATAATTTACACTATTGTTCCTTTTACCAAAATGCATTATCATACATTTCCCAACACTGTATTCCAGCTGCCAATTTTTTGCCCATTCTTCCAATTTGTCTAAGTCCTGCTGCAATCGCATTGCTTCCTCAGCACTACCTACTCTTCCACCTATCTTCGTATCATCCGCAGACTTTGCCACAAAGTCATCAATTCCATTATCCAAATCATTGACAAGCAATATGAAAAATAGGGGGTCCCAATACTGACTCCTGAGGAACACCACTAGACATCAGCAACCAAGCAGAAAAGGCCCCCTATATTCTACTTGCTGCCTCCTGCCTGTCAGCCATTCCTCTATCTATGCCAGTATCTTTCCTGTAATGCCATAAGATTTTATCTTGTTAAATAGCCTCACGTGCGGCTCCTGATCAAATGCCTTCTGAAAATCCAAGTAAGTGACATCCACTGCCTCTCCTTTGTCCACCCTGCTTGTTACTTCCTCTAAGAATTCTAACAGATTTGTCAGGCAAGATTTCCCTTTACAGAAACCATGCTGACTTTGACTTATTTTATCATTAGTCTCCAAGTACCCTGAAACCTCATCCTTAATAATGGACTTCAACACTTTCTCAACCACTGAGGTTAGGCTAACTGGCCTATAATTTCCTTTCTTTTGCCTTCCTCCCATCTTAAAGAGTGGAGTGACATTTGCAATCTTTCATTCCTCAGGGACCATGCCAGAATCAAGTGATTCTTGAAAGATCATGACCAATGTATCTGTTATCTCTTCAGCAACCTCTCTCAGTACAGTGGAATATAGTCATCTGGTCCAGATGACTTATACACCTTAAGACCTTCAACCTTGCCTAGCACTTTTTCCTTTGTAATAGCAATTGTACTCACTCCTGCTCCCTGACATTCACGGACCTCTGGCACACTGCTAGTGGCTTAAACAGTGAAGACAGATGCAAATTCTTCATCTGCCATTTCTTTGTCCCCGTTACTATCTCAGCAGCATCATTTTCCAGTGGTCCAATATCAATTTTCACCTCCTTTTTACTCTTTATATAACTGAAAAATCTTTTAGTACCCTGTTTTATATTATTGGCTAGCTTGCCCTCATTTTTCATCTTTTCCCTTATAGCTTTTTTATTTGCCTTCTGTTGCAATTTAAAAGCTTCCCAATCATCCAACTTACCACTCACTTTTGCTACCTTATATGTCCTTTCCTTGGCTTTTCTGCGGTCCTTAACTTCCTTTGTTAGCTACAGTTGCCTGTCCCTGCCATTTGAGAACTTTTCCCTCTGTGGGACATATCTCTGTTCCTTGTGAACTGTCCTCAGAAACTTCAGCCATCTCTGCTCTGCTGTCATCCCAGCCAGTATCCTCCTCTAGTCCACCTCATACCTCTGCAATTCCCTTTATTCCATTGCAATACTGATACATGTGACTTATGTTTCTCCTCTGAAATTGCAGTATGAATTCAATCGTATTATGATTATTGCCTCCTAAGGGTTCCTTTACATTAAGTTCCTTAATAAGTTCTGGGTTATTACACAACACCCAATCTCAGATAGCCTTTCCCTGAATAGACTGAGGCTGTGCCCTTTAGTTCTGGATACCCCCACCAGAGGAAACATCTTCTCCACTTCCACCCTATCTAGTCCTTTCAACATTTGACAGGTTTCAATGAGATTACCTGAATTCTTCTAAATTACAGTGAGTACAGGCCCAAAGCTCCAAGTGCTTCTCATATGTCAACCCCTTCATTCTCAGAATCAACCTCGTGAACCTCCTCTGGACTCTCCAAAATCTTTTTGAGATATGGGGGCCAAAACTGTTGACAATACTCTAAGTGTGGCCTGACTAGTGTCTTATAAAGGCTCAGCATTAACTCCTTGTTTTAATATTCTATAACCCCTTGAAATAAAAGGTTTTGCCAATTATGAACATGAAATGTTTCATGGTGATAGCATTTAATATTTTAAAGTACCTCCATACCATCCGCCACAAGCGGGACTTCCCAGTGGCCAAATATTTTACTTCATTCCCGTTCTGACGTGAGTTCATGACATCCTCTTGTGCCAAGATGAGGCCACCTTCAAGGTGGAGGAGCAACACCTTATATTACATCTGGATACCTTTCACCCTAATGGTGTGAATATTGATTTCTCTTTCCGGTAAACAAATCAGCACCCCCACCCCCTTCTACTGCCCACTCTTACCTTTTACTTCTTGTCTGCCTATTACTTCCCCTGGGTCACTTCCTCCTTCCCTTTCTCCTATGGTTCACTCTCCTCCTCTATCAGATTCCTTTTTCTCCAGCCCTTAACCTTTCCTACACTTCTTCTGCATTTTGTGTGTGCTGCTTAACCTTTGTAATTGGTTATCAACTAAATTCACAGCCTCATTTGTGGCACTGTGGAAGAGTACCGAGCTCAGGCTAGTTTTCTCTTGGAAGGAGAAATGGAAATTAAGAGAGTCCAAGCTAGTATCTCTCAGTGTTATCATTACAGTTGGTTTCAAACTGAAAATATTGTTACCTTGCAACTACCTTTTAAAATGCAGTGATGTGAAATGGTGATAAGGATGCAGGTAAATGTTTCCACCTTAAAACCATTGATGTTATAAATATTTCCCTTTAAAACATTCTTGAATCACTTTTTGCTCGGTAAATATATGCGTACAACTCAGCTTTAACAATTTATCTGTCAAATTAGGATGTATTTTTATGACATCAAGTAGTGGTTCCATGCTTTCTATAGAAATATTATCAATGCTGGATTTTTAGTGCAATTATTCTGATAGAGTTTTTTTCTGCAACAGGAAAAGGCAAAGTTCCTTTTTGACAGGTTTTAGTTCTCAGTAGGAATAATGAAAACATTGCTTCAGTGGAGTGACACATTATCAACAATCTCTGGCAATTTGGCAAAAGGTTGCTTGCCATGTTTGAAACCTGCAGCTTTTTATAAATAAAAAAAAGTTTACAAGCCACCTGTCACATCAGAGCCTTTGAATTAGTACATTATATAGTGCAAAAAAAAAACTGACAACTATCCAGTTACGTAATTTTGGGATGCTGAATGAATGATAAATGTTGCCCAAGATATCAAGATAAAATGTACAGCTCTCCTTTCTGAAGTGCCTTTTTGATGCAGGGATCTTTTATAGTCACCCAAGCAGACAAATTAAACCTTGGTTTAAAGTCCCATTCAACAGGGGAGGGGGTAGGGGGCGTTGTTCTATGTCAGTAATACAGCATTGCATCTTTGTGCAATGAATTTGCTGCATTAAAATGTGTACTATTTACAAAGGAAGATATGGACAATGATAATCCTGTGAATGCCAACACTGCTCCCGAGATCATCTCTTTTCTTATTGTTTATATATAGTACACTATTAATCTGAAAACTGGAGGTTTCCTTTTAAATCTGATATATTTTAAGTTTCAATGAGTTCTTATAGTTACTGTGATGTGGAAGAAGACCATTTGGGCCATTGAATCATTGAATCCCAGGAGAGCAATCTCACCAGTCCATTTCTCCTAGAATTACTTCTTTCTCATATGTTCATTATCACCCCTTTGATTCTTCTTTTCTATGGTCCATGCCATGGGGCAATTTACAGTACCCAGTGAACCTACCAGCACGTCTTTAGGAAGTGGAAGGAAGTGAGCACGCAGAAGAGACTCACACAGTCACTGACAAAATGTGCAAACTCCACCCAGAAGGCATCTGAGGTCAGGAGCATAAAATTAATTGGGAAAAACTAAATTTTGAAGTGTTCAGTCTAGAATCTGTGATAGTCTATGTTAGAAACTAGCAAACTGCCAACTACAATGGCCTAGTAACATATAGCATGGGAAATGTTACAACTATAAGTAGCTCCATTTGATTGGTTAAGTTAGCTGGATCATCCCCAACAACTTTAAACTTAATTTTAGAGGCTGACATTCTAACTCTACCAGCTACACTCGGTTCTTGGCATGAACATGGATGGCCCTTCTACTGGAAAAGGTTGACGTGGTAAATTTCCCCCCAGTTGCAGCATTGTGACCTGCAGCTGACTGCAGATCACAGAAGAGGTGAAGTGGTGTTGAGATTCACCTTTTTAGAAATCTGCTTTCTTTGAGGAAATAGAAATATTAACATTTGATCAGGGACTAAAGCAAGTTAAAAACAAAATAATTTAATATTTACTTAGTAATTTAACCATGTGCTAAGATAAAGGTGTTGAATTTTAAGGGGCTATGTTTAGCATTGTGGGGTGGGGGGGGACAAGATTCTACGTTACACTCTTAGGGAGAAAATTCCAAAGATTCTTTACCCCTTGGTGAAGAGGTTTCTTTTCATCTCCATTCTGAATAGCTCTGTATAGCCTAAGATTGTGGTTCCTGGTTTTAGACACTAAAGTCAAGAGAAGTTGCTCTACAAAGTCCATTCAGAATGTACTTTTCAATGAGATTGCCTCTCATTTTATAAATATGCAGGGCCAGCCTACTTTCACATGACAGACACAGCATCACGGAATCAATCTGCTGAACCTTGACAATGCTCCCTCTGATGACTCTAGCTGATTCAAAGCAGAATTTAAATGCATTTATCTTTAATTGGGCTAGAGTATCGAGGACTATATTTATTTTACGATCACATCATTGTTCAATTTCCACATTAAAAATCATTGCAACAGCTGGCAATCATCATCAAATTGTTATCATGTGATATAACAAGCAGTCATCCATTGCTTGGCTCTGCTCTTCAAAAGGCTCACTGAACTGTAGCAAACTGACTCAAGCACGCTCGCGCTGTTTCATTCTCAGCTTACTGTCACCTCAGTCTCAGCTTTCTTAAAAGTATCAGTGAGCAAACTATTTTAATTAAAGGCATCTTGAAAGCTCCAAACATCACGGTTTTTGGCACTGCAACAAATTATGTCTTTTTCTATATGGAAATTGCTGGTTTAGTAGCCGATTAATCCACCTACTTTTAAGCCAACATGTTATCTAAATGTGCTTATCTATACTAGTGGTTTATGTCCTTATGACCACAGCAAAAGCAAATCTTAAAATATAGGACAAAGATGTTCTTTGAATGAAAGTAAACATTATTTTCAAGGTGTTAAAGTTGTTCCATGCATGTAATTAAGAAAATTTACATTTTGGATTTCTGATACAATAATTTTCAAAATATTCACGAGTGCAAAATGTTTGGATGTACTGTAATCACTAAATATATAAGTTAAAACTAATGTACTTTTCTGTTCTCACTGACATGATCACTTCTCACATCCCTCCTTCTCTGTGTAGCACCGTGGCCGGCTCTGAGGCGCAACAGAGCGATAGTGAAAGGAGACTCAATAGTGAGCGGGATGGACAGCAAGTTCCGTGGCCGTGATAGAGAAGCCATTATGGTGTGCCACCTCCCAGGTGCTCAGGCCCAGGATATCTCAAAATGTCTGCAGAAGGTTCTCAAGAGGGAGGGTGAGCAACCAGAGATCTTGGTGCACATTGGCAACAATAACAGGTAGAAAGGGGGAAGAGGTCTTGCCCAGTAAATACAGGAGCTAGGGAAGAGGCTGATGACCCGGACCTCCAAGGTGGTAATCTCTGGATTACCACCTGCTAGTCAGAGCAGAGATGGGAAAAATGAGTGGCTGAGAGAGAGGTGCAGGGGACAGGGTTTCAGATTTCTGGATCATTGTGAGCTCTCCTGGGGAATGTATGACCTGCACCAAAAAAGGAGGGGTGACACCTGAACCCAAGGGGAACCAATATACTTGCGGGCAGGTTTGTTAGAGCTGTTAGGGACGGGGGAGTGATAGTGCTGAGGATGGGGCAGTTAGTAACACTGTGTGTAGTAAGACTGTGAGGAAACACAAGCAGATGACAGGGCAAAATTGCAGTCAGTGGGATTAGTTGAAGTGTAACTTGTGGGCAAATTCAAAAAAGGTGATGAATACAGGACTGAAAGTGTTATATTTGAATGCACAAAGTATATGTAATAAGGTAGATGATCTTGTAGCAGAGTTAGAGATTGGTTGGTATGATGTTGTGGGCATCACAAAGAAGATCATAGTTGAGAGCTTAACATCCAAGGATACACCTTGTATTGAAAGGACAGGCAGGTAGGCTGAGGGGTTGGTGTGGCTATGTTGGTCAAAAATGAAATCAAATCCTTAGAAACAGGTGACATCGGATCAGAAGATGTAGAATCTTTGTGGGTAGAGTTAAGAAACTGAAAAGGCAAAAAGACCCATATAAAAGTTATATACGGGCGTCCGAACAATAGCCAGGATGTGGGACGTAAATTACAACAGGAGATAGAAAAATAATGTTATAAGGGCAACGTTATGATAGTCATTGGGGATTTCAATATGCAGGTAGATTTGGAAAGTCAGGTTGGTGCTGGATCCCAAGAGAAGGAATTTGTAGAATGCCAATGAGATGGCTTTTTGGAGCAGTTTGTGCTTGGGCCCACCTGGAAAAGGCAATTCTGGATTGGGTGTTGTGTAATGAAGCCTCTCAAATATTGAAAGGCCTAGACAGAGTGCATGTGGAAAGAATGTTTCCGATAGTGGGTGAGTCTAGGACCAGAGCTTCAGAATAGAGGATATCCATTTAGAATAAAGATGAGAAGGAATTTCTCTAGCAACAGAGATGTGAATCTGTGGAATTCATTGCCATGGATGGCTGTGGAGGCCGAGTCAATGTGTATATTAAAGCAGAGTTTGATAGGTTTGTTGTTTAGTTGTTTAGTCAGGCTATTAAAGGTTATGTGGAGAAGGCAAGAGAAAGAGTTTGAGAGGGATAATAAATTAGCCATAGCGGGATGACGGAACAGACACAATGGGCTGAATGGCCTAATTCTGCTGCTATGTCGTATGGCTTCTGCACAGTTGACATGTGATTTCTGCATTTGCCTATGTTTTCCCTCACAGGTGCTAATGAACTGGATATGTATTTTCCATTCTTTTGCTTTCACTATATTTGTAAAAATAATTGAAATTTCTAGGATTTCTTTTCCTATCTCCTTCTCCCTGTTGAACTGACCCAGAGACTTCTCCCTTTGCCCATGAAGCCAAACCTCTCCTCAGGCTTTTTTCATATCATTGCCTTGTATTTTCATCTACATTTTCTTCCATCTCTCTGTGCGACCTATCACACTTCTCCCACTTCCATTGTACATGATATTTAAGTGTTTTCCCTCCTCTCAAGATGTGTTTTCAAAAAGAAAGCCACCTTCATTTCCTTTGTTCTGTTGAACTACCACTCTATCCTCAACCTTTCTTCTGAAGTCCTGTATCATATTGTCTTAAGCCTTCAATTCGCACACTGGAATTTTTACATTAGAATATCCCTCTTCCACAACAATGAATCAGCCCAGTCTGTCTTTCTGGTCACCCAACCTCTTGACAGCATCTTCTCATTCCAAAACCACCTTTGTTGTTGAGCAAAGTTGCTGACAGTATTTAAGGGATGTCTAGATGAGCATTTGAATTATCTTGGCATTGAAAACTATGGGATTAATACAGACGGGTGCTGACTGGTCAGTATGGATGTGGTGGACCAAATTACCTGTTTCCATGCTGTATGATGCTATGAATACCCTTACTGGATTCCATATATTTACGTAATTATAAAGTATTATCAATAGCAATTATTTCTCTGCCTGACAGCCTTATGCACAGAAAGCATTAACTCTGTTTCCCTCTCCACAGATGCTGTCCGACCTGCTGTATCCCCAGTATTTTGTTTTTATTACAGCATCCAATTATTACTGCTCCATTTCTCTCTGTTGTATTAATTTGTCTATCCATCTGTGTTGTATTTCTTATATGTTAAGCTGCAGCATCAGGTGGTTTTAAGTGTGTCAGATACCGAAAAGGAGAAATACTTTTCTCCTTTTTTTATGTATTACATAATTTTTAATGTATTAAATACGTAATTGATAGAATCCATTTGCTGCAGGTATTCTGAAGTCAAAGTACCAAAGTCAAAGACAAAGTAAAATTCATTATCGAAGTACGTATATTTTACCTTGAGATTCATTTCCTTGCAGACATTTACAGGAAAATAAAGAAATATATTAGAATTTATGAAACACTATAATGACTAACAAACCTCTCCAGCTTCTTTCAGTCCTGTGTAGTAGCCCTCCCATACCAGACAGTGATGCAGCCTGTCAGAATGCTCTCCACAGTACATCTACAGAAGTTTTTGAGTGTATTTGTTGACATGCCAAATCTCTTCAAACTCCTAATAAAGTATAGCCACTGTCTTGCCTTCTTTATAACTGCATTGACATGTTGGGACCAGAGACACCCAGGAACTTGAAACTGTAATCACTTAGAGCATATTTTCTCAATTTTTTTATGCCATGGATCAATACCAGTAAGCAAGGGGTCTATGGATCCCAGCTGGGAATCCCTGACTTAGAGTGTTTAACGGAGACATACCGGAAGATTGGAACAGAGTATTCATACCCTTAGAAAAGATGGATTCTTTCTCTTGAACAATAGGTGGAGCCCTTTCCAAAAGCAGGTGTGGGGCCAAAACATAACTGTGAAAAAAGATATTACATTTTTATTTTTCAGCTTGGAAAAATATGAACAGTAAAAGTTATGCTGCAAAAAGAAAATTCAAGTGAATTTATATGTAAAATATGTTCACTTTTAAAATTCTTACTGAACGTGTGCTGTTAAAGGTTTTGTTTGTAATTAATAGAATCCATTTGTTGCAGGTATTTTGAAGTCAAAGTGCCAAAGTCAAAGACAAAGTAAAATTTATTATCAAAGTACATATATTTTACCTTGAGATTCATTTTCTTGCAGGCATTTATGGGAAAATAAAGAAATACATTAGAATTTATGAAACACTATAATGACTAACAAACAACGAATCAGAATCAGGTTTATTATCACGGCAGGTGACGTGAAATTTGTTAACTTAGCAGCAGCAGTTCAATGCAATACATAATATAGAAGAAAATAAAATAAATAATAATAATAAATAAATAAGTAAATCAATTACAGTATACATATATTGAATAGATTTTTTAAAACGTGCAGAACAGAAATACTGTACATTGAAAAAAGTGAGGTAGTGTCCAAGGGTTCAATGTCCATTTATGAATCCGATGGCAGAGGGAAAGAAGCTGTTCCTGAATCACTGAGTGTGTGCCTTCAGGCTTCTGTACCTCTTTCCTGACGGTAACAGTGAGAAAAGTGCATGCCCTGGGTGCTGGAGGTCCTTAATAATGGAGCTGCCTTTCTGAGACACCACTTCCTGAAGATGTTCTGGGTACTTTGTAGGCTAGTACTCAAGATGGAGCTGACTAAATTTACAACCCTCTCCAGTTTCTTTTGGTTCTGTGTAGTAGCCCCCCCATACCAGACAGTGATGCAGCCTGTCAGAATGCTCTCCACAGTACATCTACAGAAGTTTTTGAGTGTATTTGTTGACATGCCAAATCTCTTCAAACTCCTAATGAAGTATTGCCTTCTTTATAACTGCATTGATATGTTGGGACCAGGTTAGATCCTCAGAGACACCCAGGAACTGGAAACTGCTCACTCTCTGCACTTCCGATCCCTCTATGAGGATTGGTATGTGTTCCTTTGTCTTATCCTTCCTGAAGTCCACAATCAGCTCTTTCGTCTTCCTGACAAATGTTTGTTCATAGCATAATCTAGAGGAATAATTTTAGATTAAGAATAAAAAATATATCTATTTCAGAACATTGCAGCTCACTGAAGCTATCTGATTACAATCAGCCAGGCCCTAGTTTTTATCTTGGCCCAAATGGAAGCAAACTAGTATTTTTGTTGTTACAATTTTCTTTTAGACAATAGGTGCAGGAGTAGGCCATTCGGCCCTTTGAGCCAGCACCGCCATTCACTGTGATCATGGCTGATCATCCACAGTCAGCATCCAGTTCCTGTCTTATCCCCATATCGCTTGACTCCATTATCTTTAAGAGCTCTATTTAACTCTTTCTTGAAAGCATCCAGAGAATTGGCCTCCACTGCCCTCTGAGGCAGAGCATTCCACAGATCCACAACTCTCTGTGTAAAAAAGGTTTTCCTCAACTCCGTTTTAAATGGCCTACCCCTTATTCTTAAAGTGTGGCCTCTGGTTCTGGATCCCCCAACATCGGGAACATGCCGCTAGTGTGTCCAATCCCTTAATAATCCTATATGTTTCAATCTTTATGTTTTGTTGACCAGGTTTAATGTTCCATTTATTTATGGGTATTGGGTCAGTGATGACAGTAATCAAGAAAACCCCTCCAGAGTGCCTTCTTGTAAGAGTATTAATTTTAGAAGCTGACATTATTACTGTAATTAGGGTGATTTCCTTTGGTGAAGTGATACTTCTGTAAGAGAGGAGATAGGTTTACCAAGCTGACACATCTAGAACATCGCTGCCAATGTAGTACACATTCCTCTCCACTGACACAGGGCTGAATTAATTCATGTATTCTCCTGTTCCTAGTTTATAATTAGTTAATACTACCTCAAAAGAATATCCCTGTTAACATCAATAACCAGAAATAATATGAAAATAAAACACAGACATATATGGATAGCCTGGGGATTTTTATAGGTATTTATTCCAATGTTTTGCTTCTTTTGTTGAAAGTCTATGAGCTATTATTGCTTGAAATCTCCCTATTATGATCTAAAGTCTACCTTTCAAAGCATGTTGTTTATAATGAAACTGATAGTGTGGTAATCTTGCTGATTTTAACATTTCCTTTGCAAATGGAGATCATATTAGAAAATTTGGTGTTCATTGGGAGTTATAAACAGGATCTGATCTAAGCTGCTGTAAGTTTTATTGAAGCCATCTGATTACTGTCAGCCAGACCTTGGAGCAGTACCAGTTTAAAGAATTAACGTTTTTCATACTTATGAAAGCAATGTTAAATATAAAAAGATGGTCATTATATAACTCAGAGAAAGAGTAACCTATCCTAGCTAATGTTTCCTAAGCAAATAACTGATGTTGAATTAATTAGCCAATTCATGATACAAGTAAAGGGGATTAAAGTAAGGATGAATTGGCTATTATATTTAAAATACTCACTAATTGCATATGTTTTCCTAAAGCTGCTCAATATTATGACATTCCCTTCTTCTCAGCTTACTCTGCTGCTTTCTGCACTCCTCTAAGTTCCTAAAAGAGCCAAAAGCCTGCAGTGAAGAGCAAAGAACATTAGTTTGTAAAAGCAGGTGTCTCTTCTTCCCTTTGGATTGAGGCTGACTTGCTTTCACTCTGAATTGGTGGATTCTGGTATGACTCTCGATACACGTGAGGGAACTGCAAACTCTTCCAAGCAGGAGTGGGATTATGGGTAGTTTGTGAGTTGGTTTGGTCCTTTCTTTACTTAAGCTATTACATGGACTCATGATTCTTAAGCTATGCCACCACCACACCTTCCAGAAACTCAGTTTGATGTGTGACAAAAAATAATGGTGGGGAAGAAGCTAGTGCAACAAATTCATGTAAAGATAGATGTGTTAAAAGGAGCAAACAGTGATATTAAAGCTATGAAAGAAAATTGATTTGGTGAGCAAGGTACTAAGAAGTGATGATTACTGCAGTCTGAAAGATGAGAAGATAGTTCTTTGTTTAGAATGATGCCACCATCACAAAGATCACACCTAAGGCCAAATGCAGAAGGAAACTGAGACCATCACCTGGTGATGTGCAGACGCAGAGCATAAAGATTCTGAAGAGCTAGATGGTGAAATGAATGGAAGACTAGCTTTATAAAGATTGCTGCTTCAGGTTGCCATACCCGTATGCTTTGAAAACAAAGTAGAAATTCACAGGAAACATGATGACAAAGATACAACCCAGAATGGTAAAGCCGCAGTTAAAATGTACACAGTTAATATAGTTAATGGACTAATGTCATATTGCCGAGCTGTTATCTCACACCTGCTATTCTGCTATTTCTCCTGCTCTTCCTTTAACTATAAGTACAATGCACTGTCAAAAATGTCCTGATAAGCAACAGCCCTGAGCTTTGGCATTTGCCCCATTATCAGCTTTAGTATCACTGACCTATGCCACGAAATTTGTTGTTTTATGGCAGCTGTCCAGTGAGAGACATAACAATTACGATAAGTTACAAAAAATAAATAATTAGTGCAAAAGACAAATAGTGAGTTCATGGGTTCATGGACCAATCAAAAATCTGATGGCAGAGAGGATGAAGCTGCTCCTAAAATGTTGCGTATGCATCTTCTGGTTCCTGTACCTCCTTCCTGATGGAAGTATTGAGTATGTCCAAGATGTCAAGGATGTCACTTTCTTGAGGCACCACTTTTAGAGATGGTGGGGAGGGTTGTGACTTGGTATCATCTTCTGAAATATGGTCGTCTCCGGTAGGAATGGAGTGTAGGCTTCCATTTATATCTGGAATATTCTCCAGCTAGTGAGATTTGAGAAAAAAACTAATGAAATATCTAAATCAACACACACTAAATGCTGGAGGACCTCAGCAGGTCAGGCAACACCTACCTATTTGTTGAATTGTCTAGGATCCCCTTAAACATATGAATCATATTGGACGAAATCTGCAGCTAGGCATAACAGAGATGCGTGGATACCCACAGGAAATTCCCTTTGTTCATATCTGTATGGTATTTGTCAAATATGACAATGAATTTCACAACCAGCTTACAGACACAAAATGCTGAAGAAACAAGACCAGCCTGCCAATTTACAGGGTAAAATGTACACAGAAACATTTACCCTCTTTTGCCCCAGACATTGCTGACAAAATCATTAGAGAATTAAAAGTGAGCACTCAAAATTCATTGACCTGGGAATTTCATAAGAATACTTTATATAAACCCAATGCAGTTGCAAAATCAAAGTCAAATTTATTGTCATTTGCACAAGTACATGTATGGTGGAATGAAAAGCTTTCTTGCAGCATTACAGGCAGGCACGTCAGATCATATAAGCAGCATTCATAAGATAAACATAAATGTGACATAATTTTTTCACGTTTTCCACAAGGAAACGCAATTTACAACAAAAATCCATTTTTAAAAAGTTCATTTCAGTGCAGTGATTTGTCACAAAGGGGGGCGCTGGTGAACAGACCCAAGTGCAAGACACAGACATTGAAGTACTAGGAGCAGGACTTGACTAGAGTAGGGACGTGACAGGATACAGACAAGGAGCAGGGACAAGAATGCAGACTTGGGCTAGGACATGTACTAGACAGGGAACCCGGACAAGGAACTATGAACTAGGAGCCTGGGCTTGGGAAAGCGGGACCAGGACTGGGAACCATGAACTAGGAGCCTGTGCTTGGAGTCTGAGCCAGAGACTGGACAAGGACGCAGAACCTGGGTCTTGCCTTGGGCTCGGACCCCACAACCAGGCAAGTACATGACATGGCTACAGGACAGGACGTGGCTGGGGTCTTGAGTCTTGAGGCTTGAGGCTGCAGGCTGGGGTCTTGAGGCTGCAGGCTGGGAGCAGAATGGCCTGACTTACCCCACAGAGGCAAGGATAAGACAAGACGGATCCCCCCGCAGGGCAATGGCAGATTGGCCTGGCTTATCCCATGGAGGCGGGGACAAGAAGAGACAAACACCGAAGAACAACAGACAGTTCCATCTCTGCATCGGGGTTGCTCCGAGTCGCAGTTACGGCCAGCAACCTCAGCTGGCTGCAGAAACAGCCGGATCCCTAGCTAGCTTGGAGTGGCTGACGGCCACTCAGCTGGCCTGGGAAATGGCCGAATCCATACTGCAAAGATAGCTCCAACTACCGACAGCAAGGCTCCATGAGGCGATGGTTCTCCAACGCAGCCTAAAGATGGCAAGTGGCCGCTATAGCCTTCCACTGGCAGGTTGCTCCCAGGGGATCTTGACAAGACAAACCAGCAGCCCACACTCGAACCAAGGCTACTTATATACCAAGCCCCAAAATGGGAATCAGGTGCCTATAATTAACCCAACCGAAACAAGGGACAGCTGGAAGACCCAAAGTCTGAGTCTACAGACCGGACCGTGAACCAGAATGTGGACTTTACGGACCAGACCGTGACAATACCCCCCTTTTACGGGAGCCTCTGGGCAACTGAAGAGGCTCTCCAGGACCAAGGACGACACGGGCAGGTGGGGGGGGGGGCATTCAACAGGCGAGAACCCAGGATTGCAAGAGTTAAATGACAGTGTCTGTGTCGCTGGGTCCATGAATGGCTGGTTTGTTCTGTCCATACCCCCTGTCTGAATCCCTTATGTTCCCCTTCCTTCTGTTGCCTCGCCTGAAGCATCGCCTCATTTGAAGCCTCACCTCGTCTGTAGCCTTGCCTCACCTATAACCCTCGCCTGCACCGCTGTCTAGTTCAATCGCCAGAGCAAGATAAGGAAATGTCTATCATTGTTTTGAACTATCTCTGTGTCCACGCCTTCACTAGGTAGGTCCGGCTGTTTGCTACTACCTGATGTTGGGATCTGTCTGTATCCACGCCTTCGCTAGGAAGGTCGGGCCGTCTGCTGCTACATTGTGTTGGGAACCATCTCATCGTATTCTGTGGATGAGTCCCAGCCCTATGTCCTGTTTCGAAGGAGGGGTCCCAGCTCTGTGTTCCATGTTCCTGTCTCTTCCTTGACCAAGGCTCTGTGTTCCTGTCTCTCCCTCGGCCAAGGCTCTGCGATCCTGTCTCTCCCTCAACCAAGTCAAGGCTTCGGGGTCTCGTCCAGTCCTAGCCACAATCCAAGAACCTTGTCCTGTCCAAGCCATGGCTTTGTGTTCTCGTCTTGTCCATGTGTCTCACCCAGTCCAGCAGTACCTTGCCCAGCCCGGTGCTGGGGTTCCCTTGTACTGTAGCTATGCCACATCCTGAAGCCTAGTCATGTCCTCGCCTAGTTCCAGGGTCCGAGCCTGAGTCAAGACCCAGGTTCTGGGTCCTTGTCCAGTCTCTGGCTCGGAGTCCAAGCCCAGGCCCCTAGTTCCAAGTTCCATGTCCTGGTTCCACCATCCTAGTCAAGTCCTAGCCCAGGCCCTGTATCCTTGTCCCGTCCAGGGCCCGTGTCATGTCCAGCGTCCTTTCTTCCTCTCTCCCACTGCTTCCTTGTCACGCTTAGTCCTGTTCCTACTATTTCAGTGTCTGTGCCTCGCATTTGGGTCCGCTCCCAGCGCCCCATTATGACATGATTAGGGGTTTGCCCGCTGATTCAAGTACTAAATGTTTGAAGGGAAGCAGCTGTTCTTGGACCTGTTGGTGGTAGTCTTCAGGCTTATATATGTCATGCGCGATGGTAGCTTCAAAACGATGGCTCGGCTCGGATGGTGGGGATCTCTGATGATAGATATTACCTTCTTGAACAGTGCCTCCCGTGGTGTGTTAAGTAGATTCACTACTCTGAGCGGCTTCCTACGTTCCTGCGCATTTGGAGTGTCATCCCAGACCTTGATGCAACCAGTCGGGCTACTTTCAGCTGTAGAAGTTTGTGAGAGTGTTCGGTGGCAAGCCGAACCTCCTTAACCTCTCCAGGTACCTTTTCCCACCTGAGTGCTAGGACAGGTCATACAATGTGTTAACGGCCAGTGAATTAAAGCTAGGCGCTCTCTCCACCGCCCATCCTTCTAATGTCGATCTGAGCATGTTCGCCCTCCTTCCCCTTCCTGAAGTCAACGAATCAGCTTTTCTGTCTAAAGGGGAAGCTAAAAACCCCTTCACCCAGAGCATGCCCTCTTGTCATTGCTACCATCAGGAAGGAGGTACAGGAGCACACTCAACATTCAGGAATAGTTTCTTCCCCTCTGTATGGACATTGAACTCATTACCACAACCGTACGATTGTTTTCTCTTTTTTTGCACTATTTATTTCACTCTCCATATTTTACTGTAATTTATAGTTTTTATTATATATTTCAATCTCCTGCTACCGCAAAACAACAAATTTCACTCCATATGCCAGTGATATTAAACGCGATTCTGATCCTGATTCTGAAATGCATTAGATTTTTTTAGGACAACCGAATATATTTTTGTTTATTGACAGAACTGTCATTCAAGACGGCCACTCTTTGAACTTGTTCAAGTGCGGTGGACATCTTCTGATAACCAACGTGTCTGTTGACACAGACGTCCATCCACGCACCGACTCTGTCGGAAAATACACAAAACTCATTCGAATCGGTAACCATATCTCCACATTATTGTAAAGAATGGCATCAAAAGCACTCAAAGCGATGAAGAACAATTACTGACTGAAAGAAAGAAAGAAAGAAAGAAAGAAAGAGGAAACTAGTTTGTTGGGAGGAGCCTGTTGGACTTTCGAATTTAATTCTATTATGGGAGCTCGTTTGGGGGGCGGGGGAAGGTCTCCATATACCAGGCATTTGTAACCTGGGGACGGCCTGTATACGATAAACAAGCCCTTTTACCGGTGTTGCCCCAATCACTACCTACTTCTGGTCAAACCATCCACGAAATCCCCCCACAGTAACAGCACGGGAAGCCGAAACCTGAACAGAGGAACGCATTCTGGAAGCTGAGGAGACGCCTCCAATTTGATCCGAGCTGGCTGAAGGTCTTCAGCATGGTTCCTACAATGGTTACTATTACAGCCCCCTTACCGTCTGGCAACACCTTGAATACGTTTAATGAAACTTGGGCGCCACTCATTGCAAGCAGGCTATCTTTAATAAGCCGCTTTCTGCCGCTCTATTCAGTATTACAGCAATCCCATTCCAGGGAAAGTCTCGGAAAAGGTGCATCCGGAAATAGGCAGGCAATGGATTAATAAAATTATTTCACTTCTAGTACGTCAGCCCCCAAAAAGCGGTGTACGGGAACGACATGATCGCTTTAAAAGGCAACTGTTGTCATCAGAGGCTGCGCACACGTGGGTCGAAGTCTCTGTATAAATGGTGTCTCCAGTGCCGATTGAGTCAAAGTTGCGGCAACTCGCCGAGAGAGGAGACGGTGCAGATCAAAGGCCGGTGCTGTAAAGCGGATGGCAGCGGGCAAGCAGGGCGAGGTGGTGGGAATCAGCACCAGTTACCAGGCGGTGATGCCAAGCTACGCCGGGATAACGGAGGAGTTCCCACAGTCGCTGCGGCGCCAGCTGCAGAAATCCAAGCTGAAGCAGAGGCGACCCCGGGAAGCCAGGTTCAAAACGCAGCCGGTCACCTTCGATGAAATCCAAGAGGTGGAGGAGGAAGGGGTCTCGGCCCTCGAGGAGGAGAAAGCCAAGAAGTCGTTCCTGCAGTCGCTTGAGTGTCTCCGGAGGAGCGCGCAGAACTCCCGTGCCCAGAAGGCAACTTTAAGCAACTCAAAGCTGAGGTATAGCTTGGACTCGAGCGACTCGGATTCCGCCCACTGATCGCCGGGGCACCGAACCGCCCCTTAAAAGTACTGTGCTTCATAATGAAGTTTTAAAAAGCTGTATTTTGTAAAAAAAAATCTATTTTCAAAGGAGAAACCTTTACGCATTGATGGGCACAAATCAGGAATAAATACTGATGTGAGATACTGCTCTGTGCTTGGATGTTTGCTGGTGGTGGTGGTGGTGGTGGATAAAGGCTTGTTCGCGGAACCTTGCTCCTCTGCCCAAGTCACGGAGAACGCAGCGTTGGAAAGGAACGGCCCATTCCTTTATTGGACATCATTGAAGTTGTGATGAGGATATAAACGCAGCTCAACTGCAATTTAACTGTTGTTTTCTATTCTGCTTTCAGAACTATTAAAATGCAAGATGCAATTTCCAGTAAAATTCCTTTCTATACGTTGTTGGATTGCACTACAGATGTTCCAAGCGTTAGCGATTTAATAGCTCGGCTCCTGCCAAATTTCATTTATGTAATGCTTTTACTACTTAAATCAGTAATTTATATGTTTGTATTTTGTGAAACTTGCAACAAAGCAAGATTGTAATGCCTCGTGATTAATAAAATTAGTGAACACTTAATATCTTACTTACAATGTTATTTTTTTTGGACAAATGCTTGCTTGAGTATCCAACATCTACGTTAGATCAGCCTGTCCCAATTGGTGGAATAGATTTTGACCAGCGTCACAGGTTTGGGTTTCATGCTTGTAATCAGATGAGAATTTGTTTTCCTCTAAAGCAGTCGGTTATATCGTATTAGCCGGATTTGCGCTTTCCACGCGGCGGGAATAGATATTACAGTATTGGAAATAAAGCATATACTTCTGTTTCCCTTCGGGTCTGCGCAACACGCTCGACAACTTCAACCGTTCCTCTTTAAATCGCGTGTTTGCACTTCGTATCGCAGCTTTCAGTTGCGAGTTTTGTCGCAAATTGGTCTCCCTTCTGCTAGCATTGCTTGTTCAATATTACTGAGTACTTCAGGTGTAAGAAGGCTTATTAGAAGCATACACCAGTAGAGCCGAATATGCTGTAAAATCCTTATGTAAGATTGAACCCACTGCGGTCCTTAAGAGGCGCGATTACAACTAACTTAAAGCTGCAAAGCATGTTTTGCTCATCGAGTGCTCCAGTCTTTCTCCCCTTCGCTCGTTCCCGCCCCGCTTGCTGCAATGTATCGGCCCCGCTGCATTTCTGATTGAAATGCGATCGGAGTTGGTGCGACGAAACCACCCCCACCCCCACCCCCATTAAAGTGGTTTCCATGAATAACCGATATAATGTGAGGTTGTTGCAGGCCCGCTAACGTATTGATTGTAATTTTTTTTAAAAAAACTCGTGTTAGTTAATGAAGAGGATTATATTTCTTCTGAGTGAGGAGCAATCTGTTCCTAATTTGGACCGGCATTGGAAACTCCATCGGTCTCGCCGGATCGCACTGACGCCGGACAACGCGTACTGCATCCGGCTGATGGCTCTTGTCCTTTTAGATCACGCGGGACGAAGTGCTGGTCATTCGGGGTGGTGAAAGCGGGAATTGTAATTTTTCTAGAATATAAATATGCTGTAGGAACTGTAAATTCGCAGCATTTTTGAAATAGTGCTTTTAATTTGTGCCTGAATAAATCACATATAATAGGTACAGTGGAATAACATGGCTTGGGCATGTTTATAGTACAATTTAAGAAGCTATATAGGGAGGTGGGGCTTGGCGGGATATGGGCCAAATTTGAATTAAATGTGTGGTCGATATGCACTGTTTCGGCCGAAGGGCCTGTATCCGTGCTTATGACGAGTAAAACAAAAATCACAAAAATACTACACTTCTTTAAGTGATCAACTGTTAACACGTAGTTACTCAGCTAATGTTCTACGGATTTCTGCTGTATTTTTTGTATGTAATCCGTGTGTATCAATGCCCGTAGAAAAATTGGAACTCCCTGCGATTGTAAAAGGTCGTATGAGAATGTAGGGTTTTATTATCTAAATCCTTACAGATGCAGTCCTGAGTAATGAAATATAATGCCCCAGATTTTATCGATACAATAATGTTCAAAGACTCTTAAACTGCTGGCAGTGATTCAGATTCTTCTACAAGCTGTTTTGCAGCTTCCTGGAGTAGAATGGGGGAAATGTTAAATTTATGTAAGATTATGGTATTTATGAACTAGTTTTACAATGCCATATGGAGAATGCTGGGATCTGTGTTTTAATAGTGTTCCAAGTTTTAACACTTTCCACATTAGCTGTAAATTCTTTATGTATGTGGATTGTAGTTCCTTCTGATTAAATATTTAAAATATTTCAGATTTATTTTTAACTTATAGTTCAGTTGTGTTAATTATGAGTAAATTACAATCTTGGTGTTCTGAAATATTTAAGTGTGTTTATTGTTTTTAAAAGCTCCTGAGAATTTATACATTTGTGGTTGACTGTTGGGGCAGATAGGTAACAGGAGCTGCCAGAGAGGCTACAGAACCCTTTGATCTCGCCATTCAGTAAGATTTGTACTTTGTTCAGTAAAGAGGATTTTGTTTCACAGCTGACCATAGGGTATCATTTGTGAACAAACTAATTAGAACTGTCAGATTACATATATTTGATAAACTGGTTTAAAAAATAGAAAATATATTAAATCTAAGCTACACTCAAAGGCTGCGTCCATCATGCCCTCTTCTCATTGCTACCATCAAGGAGGAAGTACAGGAGCCTGAAGACACAAACTCAATATTTTAGGAACAGCTATCAGCTACCTTCTGCCATTAGATTTCTAAATGGACAATAAACCCATGTAACCCACATCACTTTTTTTTGCTCTTTTTGCACTACGTAATTTATAGTTTTTATTATAGAAACATAGAAAATAGGTGCAGGAGTAGGCCATTCGGCCCTTCGAGCCTGCACCGCCATTTATTATGATCATGGCTGATCATCCAACTCAGAACCCCGCCCCAGCCTTCCCTCCATACCCCCTGACCCCTGTAGCCACAAGGGCCATATCTAACTCCCTCTTAAATATAGCCAATGAACTGGCCTCAACTGTTTCCTGTGGCAGAGAATTCCACAGATTCACCACTCTCTGTGTGAAGAAGTTTTTCCTAATCTCGGTCCTAAAAGGCTTCCCCTCTATCCTCAAACTGTGGCCCCTCGTTCTGGAAACTATGTATTGCAATGTACTGCAGCCAAATAAATTTCATAATAAACTTTACTTCTGATTTTGTTTTAGCATCTTAATAATATCTGAATCTGTTAAACCATCCATTAATGATGTGTGATAAATAGAGAGAAGATATTAAGAGGAATAGATAGAGTGGATAGCCAGCGCCTCTTCCCCAGGGCACCACTGCTCAATACAAGAGGACATGGCTTTAAGGTAAGGGGTGGGAAGTTCAAGGGGGATATTAGAGGAAATTTTTTAGTCAAGGGGGTGGTTGGTGCGTGAAATGCACTGCCTGAGTCAGTGGTGGAGGCAGATACACTAGTGAAATTTAAGAGACTACTAGACAGATATGTTATGGAATTTAAGGTGGGGGGTTATATGGGATGCAGGGTTTGAGGGTCAGCACAACATTGTGGGCTGAAGGGTCTGTACTGTGCTGTACAGTACTATGTATGCTCTATGTAAAAGAATTTGGACCTTTTTTGAGTGGGAGTTTCTAATCTTCAAGTGTACAACATCAATGATGAGTTCATGACAATGTGAAAATTATTTGTAAAATGCATAAATTAACAGTGCAGTGTTACTGTGCAGTTGTATAGTACGTAATCTACAAGTAATGGTAAGCAGTTAATTTTACACTGAAAAATATTATATCATGAGGTTACAATAACATCCTATTCATAGCATTCCTTTCACACTTTAGATATTAAGCACACTTTAAAAACACTGTGTGATGTGTAATATAATTTTGCCAATATGATGTATTGCAGGATATAACTGCATTCTTCCATTATTCTGCATGAGTGAGCAAGTAAAATATGTCATGGGTTATGGTCAATTTCATGAATGATGTCACCTTGTGTCTTGTCACTTTTATAATGTTCTTTTTGAAGAAACTACTGACTGTGTCATATGGAGTCATGTCACATTGATAATTTTACAATTCCGACTCATGATTTATGTTACCTCTTTACAACTTCTATCTTCCCAATTTCCACCCCACCCTCATCCTATTTCCTTCTTCCTTCCTCCCAACATGTGAAAGTATTTTCTCCATTGCTCTCCAACCAAATGGTTCCAGTATTTTAAAGTTGGTTGATTTCTTTGGTGAAAGATTAAGATGAGACTTCAGTCTGGTTGGTCTTTCACAATAAGTATAATAGCATTTTGGTTCTAGAATCATCCTGGTTACTATGTTTGCACCTTCTCTCATGCAAAACAATCTACTGATCTTGCAAGATATTGAGTTCAATAATGCACAATATTTAAACTTGTTCCATTCAATGTTCTGTATCATTTTAACTATCTTTTTTTTCAGTTTTAAAAAAAAAATTTGGTCTCCTTACCTAAAAAGGATAGAGTAGCATTGGAGGAAATCCAAAAGAGTTACTGAGTTAATCCCTGGGATGAATTGATTGTTCTATCAAGAGAAGCTAAAACGGGTTTGGTCTTAATCCTTTGGAATTTAGAAGAACAGATAAAATCCTCAGGGCAGGATAGATGCTGACATGTTTTCACTTGTGGGAGAATCTCAAATGTTAGTGATATTAACCTGTTTTGATAGCTTCAATGATTTTTGTGTTTCAATATCACCTCGATATTCATTTTGAATTAACTGGGTATGCACTAGTTTACTATTGTTTTATAATGTGAATGGACAGAGAGTTAACGATTGCCAAGGGTTTGTAGCAAGTCTGAAATATAAACAATATGTATTATTTTCTTGGATTCAATTTATGTTTAGAAACTCTACGTCTTGATTTATCACGTATAGACAGCCACTTGCCAGTCTTTTTTTTATAGCTCAACATACGGTCTAACTCTTTTAAAAAAAATTTCTGCATAATTCTGTATTCAATATTCTATATTTCTTGAGGCCCTCCATTGGTCAGGGTCGACCAGGGATGTTGCGTCCCAGCTGTCTACGTGATAAACACAGCAGGGCAATACGATATGGAGAGCGAGCTGTTGCCCATGTAACAGGCTCTCCACTCCACGCAGCTGATGAATCCAAAGCAGCAGCAGAGACCGACGCAGTTTGGCACAAGCAGTGTTGCTGGAGTTGCCAGTCAGTAGGACTGCCTTAGGGACTCCAGCTGTGGATTCTTTTTGGTTGAGGTTTACTCCCAAAGCCTTCACTATGAGCTGGTATAGCTGCAAGGCAATAGAGGTCAGGGTACAGCTTCTCCTAGAAGAGCTGCCAACCACAGCTGATGAACCCCATCCGCCCATATTTCTAGAGATAAAAATTATATTTAAACATAAAAAACATAGTTTTTAAAGATTTTTTTTAAAATTTGCAATGATCAATTTAAGAAGACAATCTCAAATTAATAGCTATTATAAACTCTACCTAATTTTTGTTTTTGTGGATTTCTACAAAAAGTGAAATCATGCAAATTAAATAATGGACAAACAATTGGATTTCTGCAACATCACAAGGACCATGAAAGTTTGGGTTACCCCTTTTATATTGGATTTTGGCTAAGAATCTACACTTATGATCTCTGAAAACAAATCAAGTTAGGCTCTGTGATGTGAAGCTACACACAATCTGCAGATGAAATTTGGTGGTTGAAGCAGTACATGAGAGGAAAGGAATTTGCAATGTTTCATGTCAAAACCTGTATTAGGACAGGCTATTTTGCTCCATGTTCTGACGTCACGCTTGTGTATCCTGAGTGCTCAGATTGCTTCTGAATGTGGCTAAGTAAACACTGTGGAGTCCAGTTAATTGGGCCATCAGTCAATCAGGGTAGCTGCTTGTTTGGGACAATTCTTAAAGAATAAAAATTAATCAAGAAAGTAGCCAGGTTTCCTTTGTTAATTTGGGACACTGTGCCACCTAATTGGGACAGGAGTCTATTGCCAAACAGTTTCTAACTAGCATCAGTTGTTATGCACGTGTGTGGCTGTTAGACACTACACCGTGCTTAGAATGAACATTTTTTAAATGGCACCAGTTGTGTTTGTGCTCAAAAAGCAGGGTTTTGTCAGTGATAGCTGGCGAGAAATAAGCAGGAAGACAATTCAGAACTGCTTTGCTCACTGCAATTTCAAGCAATCAGGCTTGGAGATGCACGAAATGGCTGGGTTTGAAAATGAAGCAATTTCACTACTTCAACAAGTTGGGAGCTATGAAGAATTTGAAGGTATCGACAATAATCCTGAATGTTACAATGAAAATGAAGATTTTGGAGGATGCAATAGTTTCTAACTAGTGTCAATTGCATGCACTTGTGTGGCCAATAGACACTTAACCATGCTTAGAGTGTTATGGTGTCAGTTGTGTACGCTGGTGTTATGTTATTCATGTGAGCCAACCAATGCAAATTGAAAAGCAGTGAATTTTGGCACTACATGCAGAAGGGCAATGAATCAATGATCTGTACTAGATTTTCTTCCTTTATAGTCAGTCAATCAGTCAACAGAATAAGGCAGCATACACTGTATGAATTCCTCCATCAATAACTATTAAGAATTAATACCGTTGTAGAGTGCTGTAGTAATATTGGCAAAGTTCTGCTTTGTTCTTTATTTAATTTAAATACATAATTTGTTACTCAGTTAAAGGATAGTTTAAAAACGCAAACACGAGAAAATCTGCAGATGCTGGAATTTCAAGCAATACACTTAAAAGTTGCTGGTGAACGCAGCAGGCAAGGCAGCATCTCTAGGAAGAGGTACAGTCGACGTTTCAGGCCGAGACCCTTCCCTCAGGGAGACGGGGTTGCAGAGTGGTGGTGGGGGAAGGGGAGATAGAAACATAGAAACATAGAAAATAGGTGCAGGAGTAGGCCATTCGGCCCTTCGAGCCTGCACCGCCATTTATTATGATCATGGCTGATCATCCAACTCAGAACCCAGCCTTCCCTCCATACCCCCTGACCCCTGTAGCCACAAGGGCCATATCTAACTTCCTTTTAAACATAGCTAATGAACTGGCCTCAACAGTTTGCTGTGGCAGAGAATTCCACAGATTCACCACTCTCTGTGTGAAGAAGTTTTTCCTAACCTCGGTCCTAAAAGGCTTCCCCTCTATCCTCAAACTGTGACCCCTCGTTCTAGACCTCCCCAACATCGGGAACAATCTTCCTGCATCTAGCCTGTCCAATCCCTTTAGGATCTTATACGTTTCAATCAGATCCCCCCTCAATCTTCTAAATTCCAACGAGTACAAGCCCAGTTCATCCAGTCTTTCTTCATATGAAAGACCTGCCATCCCAGGAATCAATCTGGTGAACCTTCTTTGTACTCCCTCTATGGCAAAGATGTCTTTCCTCAGATTAGGGGACCAAAACTGCACACAATACTCCAGGTGTGGTCTCACCAAGGCCTTGTACAACTGCAGTAGTACCTCCCTGCTCCTGTACTCGAATCCTCTCGCTATAAATGCCAGCATACCGTTCGCCTTTTTCACCGCCTGCTGTACCTGCATGCCCACTTTCAATGACTGGTGTATAATGACACCCAGGTCTCGTTGCACCTCCCCTTTTCCTAATCGGCCACCATTCAGATAATAATCTGTTTTCCTATTTTTGCCACCAAAGTGGATAACTTCACATTTATCCACATTAAATTGCATCTGCCATGAGTTTGCCCACTCACCCAACCTATCCAAGTCACCCTGCATCCTCTTAGCATCCTCCTCACTGCTAACACTGCCACCCAGCTTCGTGTCATCCGCAAACTTGGAGATGCTGCATTTAATTCCCTCATCCAAGTCATTAATATATATTGTAAACAACTGGGGTCCCAGCACTGAGCCTTGCGGTACCCCACTAGTCACCGCCTGCCATTCTGAAAAGGTCCCGTTTATTCCCACTCTTTGCTTCCTGTCTGCTAACCAATTCTCCACCCACACCAATACCTTACCCCCAATACCGTGTGCTTTAAGTTTGCACACTAATCTCCTATGTGGGACCTTGTCAAAAGCCTTTTGAAAATCCAAATATACCACATCCACTGGTTCTCCCCTATCCACTCTACTAGTTACATCCTCAAAAAATTCTATGAGATTCGTCAGACATGATTTTCCTTTCACAAATCCATGCTGACTTTGTCCGATCATTTCACCGCTTTCCAAATGTGCTGTTATCACATCCTTGATAACTGACTCCAGCAGTTTCCCCACCACCGACGTTAGGCTAACCGGCCTATAATTCCCCGGTTTCTCTCTCCCTCCTTTTTTAAAAAGTGGGGTTACATTAGCCACCCTCCAATCCTCAGGAACTAGTCCAGAATCTAACGAGTTTTGAAAAATTATCACTAATGCATCCACTATTTCTTGGGCCACTTCCTTAAGCACTCTGGGATGCAGACCATCTGGCCCTGGGGATTTATCTGCCTTCAATCCCTTCAATTTACCTAACACCACTTCCCTACTAACATGTATTTCGCTCAGTTCCTCCATCTCACTGGACCCTCTGTCCCTTACTATTTCTGGAAGATTATTTATGTCCTCCTTAGTGAAGACAGAACCAAAGTAATTATTCAATTGGTCTGCTATGTCCTTGCTCCCCATAATCAATTCACCTGTTTCTGTTTGCAGGGGACCTACATTTGTCTTTATCAGTCTTTTCCTTTTTACATATCTATAAAAGCTTTTACAGTCCGTTTTTATGTTCTCTGCCAGTTTTCTCTCATAATCTTTTTTCCCCTTCCTAATTAAGCCCTTTGTCCTCCTCTGCTGAACTCTGAATTTCTCCCAGTCCTCAGGTGAGCCACTTTCTCTGGCTAATTTGTATGCTACTTCTTTGGAATTGATACTATCCCTAATTTCTCTTGTCAGCCACGGGTGCACTACCTTCCTTGATTTATTCTTTTGCCAAACTGGGATGAACAATTGTTGTAGTTCATCCATGCAACCTTTAAATGCCTGCCATTGCATATCCACCGTCAATCCTTGAAGTGTCATTTGCCAGTCTATCTTAGCTAATTCATGTCTCATACCTTCAAAGTTACACCTCTTTAAGTTCAGAACCTTTGTTTCTGAATTAACTACGTCACTCTCCATGTTAATGAAGAATTCCACCATATTATGGTCACTCTTACCCAAGGGGCCTCTCACGACAAGATCGCTAATTAACCCTTCCTCATTGCTCAAAACCCAGTCCAGAATAGCCTGCTCTCTAGTCGGTTCCTCGACATGTTGGTTCAAAAAACCATCCCGCATACATTCCAAGAAATCCTCTTCCTCAGCACCTTTACCAATTTGGTTCACCCAGTCTACATGTAGATTGAAGTCACCCATTATAACTGCTGTTCCTTTATTGCACACATTTCTAATTTCCTGTTTAATACCATCTCCGACCTCACTACTACTGTTAGGTGGCCTGTACACAACTCCCACCAGCGTCTTCTGCCCCTTAGTGTTACGCAGCTCTACCCATATCGATTCCACATCTTCCCGGCTTATGTCCTTCCTTTCTATTGCGTTAATCTCTTTTTTAACCAGCAACGCCACCCCACCTCCCCTTCCTTCGTGTCTATCCCTCCTGAATATTGAATATCCCTGAACGTTGAGCTCCCATCCCTGGTCACCCTGGAGCCATGTCTCTGTGATCCCAACTATATCATAATCATTAATAACAATCTGCACTTTCAATTCATCCACCTTATTACGAATGCTCCTTGCATTGACACATAAAGCCTTCAGGCACTCTTTTACAACTCTCTTAGCCCTTTTTAATGCTTGCCCTGGATTTGTCGGCCTGCCACTTTTACTTTTCCCCTTTGTACTTTTTGCTTCTACGCTCACTTTACACCCCTCTGTCTCTCTGCACTGGTTCCCATCCCTCTGTTGTGAACTAACCTCCTCACACCTAGCCGCTTTAATTTGATTCCCACCCCCCAACCATTCTAGTTTAAAGTCACCTCAGTAGCCCCCGCTAATCTCCCCGCCAGGATATTGGTCCCCCGAGGATTTAAGTGTAACCCGTCCTTTTTGTACAGGTCACACCTGCGCCAAAAGAGGTCCCAATGATCCAAAAACTTGAATCCCTGCCCCCTGCTCCAATCCCTCAGCCACGCATTTATCCTCCACCTCATCGCATTCCTACTCTCACTGTCGCGTGGCACAGGCAGTAATCCCGAGATTACTACCTTTGCGGTCCTTTTTCTCAACTCCCTTCCTAGCTCCCTATATTCTTCTTTCAGGACCTCATCCCTTTTCCTACCTATGTCATTGGTACCTATATGTACCAGGACCTCTGGCTCTTCACCCTCCCACTTCAGGATATCTTGGACACGATCAGAAATATCCCGGACCCTGGCACCAGGGAGGCAAACTACCATCCGAGTCTCTGGACTGCGTCCACAGAATCGCCTATCTGACCCCCTTACTATCGAGTCCCCTATCACAACTGCCCTCCTCTTCCTTGCCCTACCCTTCTGAGCTACAGGGCCAGACTCTGTGCCGGAGGCAGGGCCACTGTCGCTTCCCCCGGGTAAGCTGTCCCCCCCAACAGTACTCAAACAGGAGTACCTGTTGTTAAGGGGCACAGCCGCCGGGGTACTCCCCATCACCTTCCTTTTCCCCTTCCCCCTCCTAACCGTGACCCACTTGTCTGCCTCCCGTGGCCCCGGCGTGACCACCTGCCTTCCACTCCTCTCTATCACCTCCTCACTCTCCCTGACCAGACGAAGGTCATCGAGCTGCAGCTCCAGTTCCGTAACGCGGTCCCTTAGGAGCTGCATCTCGATGCACTTGGCGCAGATGTAGACGTCCGGGAGGCTTGGAGACTCCAGGGCCTCCCACATCCGACACCGAGAACAGCAAACTGCCCTCACAGTCATAATGCCCCTCTCCTCAAATAGCAACAGAAAATGAATGTCAAACCTTCCTAGGAAGGGTCTCTGCCCGAAATGTCAACTGTACCTCTTCCTAGAAATACTGCCTGGCCTGCTGCATTCACCAGCAACTTTTATGTGTGTTGGTAAAGGATAGTTTGTCTCTTTTAAACTATTTCCATGGAACTTTGGCTAATTGGGGTAGTTGCTTACTTGGGCCAAAATGTACAGGTCCCAGTGCATCCCAATTAACTGCATGGACAGTCTTTCTCAGGCATGAGCCAAAGTTGTAAAACCTTAATTTGGATCAAATTCCTAATAAAATAACTTTATTGACAAAATCTTAGTGTTGTTTGGTGAAAAAGAAAATGTAATTCTTTGCATATTATTATAATTTATAGTTTTATATAGTTTATAGCACTGAACTACTGTCGCAAAACATCAAATTTCACAGCTTGTGTCAGTGATATTAAACTGGATTCTGAGTCAAGACTGTTGTCATTCTTCAGTACACGAGTGTAAATGAGTATGAATGATTGTTACTCCAGATCTGATGCAGCATAAGAAAACACAATAAGCACTGGCAACACAATAATAATAAAGAAACAACAAAAGAACAATAATATAGCAATCCTATAAATGCAATGTACCAGTAACTGTTTTGAGTGTGGCCATTTACACATATGGTTAGCTTATTTACATCAATACAATCAAACTTTAAACATCGTTTGTCATGATGAGGGAATCCTTACATGGCATTTTACCATAATAACTGAAAATAATTATTTATATTTCTGTAACCCTTCAACTTTCATAATATTTATGAAGTTGAATTTCTTAGAAATATTGTTTTCAAAAAAGGCTTTTATTTAATTTGGGAACTTGTATGGTAAGTTGGGAAAATATAATCAATGATTTCCTGAAACTTCCAGTATGTATATTCACCAATTAATTAAATGTGATTGTCTGGTATTTGCTTACAAGATATGATTATTAATGTTATAATTTATGCAACTTTTTATAAAGTGGCATTTGTGTAATCAATTGTGAATTGCACTAGCTTCCCTATCCAAATGCAATGTAGCATTTGGTTTTGGTAAATTGATTATTTAATTGCATATATAATGTAAAATATTTTTGAGAAAATAGATTTCCTGTAATTTTCAGACAGTAAACATAGTTGCTTTTAATGCTAATAGCAGATTGGATTGCCCATCCTGAAAGTCACCAAACTGATCAACCTCTTGCGCTTTGGGTTTTCTACATACTTCCATATTGCTATTGCTAGACATATAGCAAATGACCAGAATTTAAGTGATTAACAAGAATGATATTTAAACATAAAGGCATAGCTTTTCAAAGGTAAATTTCAATTTTCAGTGACATGCAATTTCAAGCAATCTCAATTTATCTGCCATAATAAATGCTGCCTAATTTTCCGTTTCACTGATTTTATACCCAAAATCAATTACTGAAACAGGATTTGTGCGATTCGCCATAGGTTGTCACTCAATTTAATGTTATTGTTTGAATTTTTAACATTGACTTTTATTCTTGTTAAAAATTAATGTAAAGGAGGAAACAGTGAAAGAACAATATCTTATTCATGATTGTTACCTTCCGTAGAGTAAACTTTAAAGGAAACCACAAACAGCACCATTGCCCCTCAGGCAGGCCCCTAAGGGAATACCCCTCTCATTGTTTGAGGGGCTTCCCTACCCAACTCTCCCTCAGGTAGCAGAAACATCCTAGACCGGTACCTCCTCCACAGAGTCTTACCGAGGGTCAGTACATCCCTCAGCATGTCATCCTTTGGCATGAACAATGCCAGTCTGCAGCGGCCCATACCTATATCTCAGCATGGTGGAAGACCAATAGGCTTTGGGCGGACCAAAGGTCATCCTTCACCAAGTGGATGACCTTTCAGCAGCACTTGATGTCTGTCTCTTCCACAAGGCACAGGTAGAGCTGCAAGTTCTGGCTGATTGGAGCATCATGCGGTCAAGGGGCCAGACCTATCTTCCACAACCTCAGGATGTAGTGACACTTGGTGCCTGCATACTTTGGATTCACACACCAATTGATAGAATCCTACACAAAGGTCGTCATCGGGAGCAGGGCAACTGCTACTACTACTACGTCGACTCAGGCCTAGCCCCTTGCCCCTTTTCTCAGAGGACTTGTGAATCATGGCCCATCTTGAACCCCCAGATAAACCGGAAGAAGTTTCAAGTGACTACCGAGGCAGGGAAGCAAAGGCACCACCACACTTGTGCCCAGTACAGCAGCCCTGAGAGCACCTCACGCCTGATTCTTCCCAGTTATTGAAAGAGAACACTATTTCCACAAACACGAGGAAATCTGCAGATGCTGGAATTTCAAGCAACACACATAAAAGTTGCTGGTGAATGCAGCAGGCCAGGCAGCATCTCTAGGAAGAGGTACAGTCGACGTTTCGGGCCGAGACCCTTCGTCTGGAGTATTTCCACAAACTCAAGATTTTGTTTTACCTTCCAAACCTGCTCCAGCCAGCTCTTGTTACATGCCTCCAAGTAAGACCCTGGAACCTTCAGGCAGCTGGGCCTGACGGTGAAGGGCACATCGCAGTGGTTGGACCAGATGTTGAGGAGCGTCCTCTTGCCCTTCCAGCTTTGACTCCGGCCCACAATGCTGATCAATCTGCAAAACGACAATGGATCTGAGCGGAAGATAGCAACCTCGTACATGTGAAAGGAGGTTTTCACTGCCTGGCAATGTCACCTTCCTTACACTCTCGTCCTTCCCAAAGGATTCAAACAAACAAGATAGGGAAGAATGAACAACCCTGCCTGCCTCCAGGTTTAATGGGAAAACTATCTATCTTCCACCCACTGATTTGAACTACACTACGGATATCTGTGTAGAGCATTTGGTTCCAAATTCTGATTCCTGCCCAAACTCATTCTGGAGAGCATGCCCATCATGTACATCAGAATCAGAAGCAGGTTTAATATCACCAGTATCTGTCATGAAATTTGTTAACTTTACAGCAGCAGTACAATGTAATACATAATAATATGGGAAAGAATGACTTGCAGTAAGTATCTATGTGTATTACATAGATAAGTAAGTAGTGCAAAAACAGAAATAAAAAAGTAGTGAGGTAGTGTTCATGTTTTCAATGTCCATTCAGTAATCTGATGGCAGAGGGGAAGAAGCTGTTCCTGAGTCATTGTGCGCCTTCAGACTTCTGTACCTCCATCCTGATGGTTACAATGAGAAGAGGGCATGTCCTGGGTGGTGGGGGTCCTTAATGATGGACGCCACCTATCTGAGACACCAGTCCTTGAAGGTGTCTTGGATACTTGTGGGATACCCTGTCAGAAGCTTTCTCCTGGTCCAATTAACTCGGCAGGCATCCATACCTCTGTCCTGCACATAGGTGATGGTATCTTGAGCAACGTAAACCAGTCTGTGTGAATTGTGTGTGCATGTTTGTATGTGTAAAATATTTATGAACTGATAAAAAAAATATGCACAGAAAGAACTGTGCCAGACAAATTCTTAAAATTCACAGAGATTATATGTAATCATTTTCCATCACGCTTTTGACTGTAGAATCTGGCCTGGGACATCATTTCGACTGCTTTTCGTTAAATAAGCACAGGAATTTCTTCAAAGATTGTTTCCAAGATTATATTTCACTAATTTAAATGTGTCTTGTTTTATTTCTGTCATATTCTGAATTCCTTTATCTATGTCATAATGTTCTTTATAAAGTGGATTTTACAGTACTTTTAGGTCATCCTAACTTACTATCGATTGAGGATACAGAACATGTTAAGGGTGCACTGACCTCTGAGTCTAAGTTGCTTAAGCATCTTCACATTGTAAAGAGCTTTGTACCAGTGGTGTTGGATGGCAAAATTCACCTTATTAACAGTTTTTCTATGTTTTACTTCATGAAGATTTTATCAGATAATTACTAAATTGAACTTTTTTTTTGCATTGCTTTAATGCTTTCATGAAAGAATCAGCTTTAAACAGAGCTACTGCTTGCAGAATGGTGCCTTGGTGGATGAGCTATGAAGCTATTATAAAATGGGAAGGTTTTAAAGAGTTTACAGCGTGTTCTTCATTGTTTTAAAATTGAGTTCTCATCTTAAATACTGATAATGCTTGATGAAAGCTGAACAAAAACCTAATGCTTGGTGAGCTGATAGAGGTGTATAAGATGATGAGAGGCATTGATTGTGTGGATAGTCAGAGGCTTTTTCCCAGGGCTGAAAAGGCTAACATGAGGGGGCATCGTTTTAAGGTGCTTGGAAATAAGTACCAAGGGGATGTCAGGGGTAAGTTCTTCACACAGAGAGTGGTGAGTGTGTGGCCTGCACTGTCGGTGGCAGTGGTGGATGCAGGTACAATAGGGTTTTTTAAGAGCCTCTTAGACAGGTATACGGAGCTTAGAAAAATAGAGGGCTATGTAAATTCTAGGCAGTCTCTAGAGTAGGTTATATGGTCGGCACAACATTGTGGGCCGAAGGGCCTGTAATGTGCTATAAATTTCTATGTTTTAGAAAGGGCTGTGAATTTTCTAGAATAGTTCAAAGTGAAATTGTAATTTTTAACACACACAAAATGCTGGAGGAACTCAGCAGGTAGGTCAGTTACGAAGGGTCTCGGCCTGAAACGTCAGCTCTATTCCTCTTCATAGGTGCTGCCTGACCTGCTGAGTTCCTCCAGCATTTTGTGTGTGTTGCTCTGGATTTCCAGCATCTGCAGAATCTCTTGTGATTGCGTTTTCCTTTTGGCTGAAGTCAATCAAAATAGGTCACTAGAAATTAAAATCAGGCAGGTAGTATAATGAACATTCAACTTGCTTGTTTGTTCACTCCAGGAGAAGCGAGGGTGAAAAACATCAGAAAAATGAGAAGATGCAAATGTGGAATTCACTCATGTCTAAAATTTGTTTGTCTCTTTATCTTTGCTCTTTTAAAATGTTCTTTGGAGCTTATCTCTTTGACCTCACTCTCTTACTATCATTTTATTCTAACTTGGTATCCTGATTTAGATTGGTAGTATTTCTTCACCTTAATACTGTACATTAAAGCTATCTTGCAAATAAAAGTTGTTGTTACACTGATGCCACAATTTGTTTGATCTCACTTCGCCTTCGTGCAATTATGTGGTAGCAGGTGGAACTCTGTAATGGAGTCAGGGATGGGAATGCAAAAGGGAAAATATATTAGAGGAGGAAAAAATAGATATAGCGTTTATTTTCTTTATAATTTGAAGTAATTTATACTTTATGAATAACACAAGGATTTAAGCTTTTTTTCCCTCAAAAATGAATTGACTTTGAGACCTTTTTTGACAGTAGTACTTTCCACTGAAACACACACAAAATGCATGAGGAACTCGGTAGGTCAGGCAGCATCTATAAAGAGGTCCTGATGAAGGGTCTTGGCTTGAAAGTTTGGCTGTTTATTCTTCTCCATAGATGCTGTCTGATTTCTGAGTTCCTCCAGCATTTTGAGGGTCTTACTCTAACTTTCCACCGAGAGGGCTTTATATGACGTCCTCCTCTGTTGATCTATTATAGTGTTAAGTACTGTTTCCTTTGCTGTTTGTTATGGCTTTAGAATATTATAAACCATAGATCTCAATGTAACATTTTCCTTTTATTGTCAATAAAATTGGATTAAAAGGGAACTGAAGGAGGCTTTGTTATTGATTGCAATATTTCCTCATAAAATGGTGCTTTTAAAAAAAGCATTGACAGTATAATGGAAACACGAGGAAATCTGCAGATGCTGGAATTTCAAGCAACACACATAAAAAATGCTGGTGAACGCAGCAGGCCAGGCAGCATCTATAGGAAGAGGTAAAGTCAACGTTTCGGGCTGAGATCCTTCGTCAGGACTAACTGAAGGAAGAGCCAGTAAGAGATTTGAAAGTGGGAGGAGGAGGGGGAGGGGGAGATCCAAAATGATAGGAGAAGACAGGAGGGGGAGGGATGGAGCCAAGAGCTGGAAAGTTGATTGGCAAAAGGGATATGAAAGGATCATGGGACGGGAAGCCTAGGGAGAAAGAAAGGGGGAGGGGGGAAGCCCAGAGGATGGGCAAGGAGTATAGTGAGAGGGACAGAGGGAGAAAAAGGAGAGAGAAAAAAAATATATAATAATAAATAAATAAATAACGGATGGGTATGGGGGTGGAGATGGGGCATTAACAGAAGTTAGAGAAGTCAATGTTCATGCCATTGGGTTGGAGGCTACCGAGATGGAATATAAGGTGTGAACATTGACTTCTCTAACTTCCGTTAATGCCCCACCTCCCCCCTTCGTACCCCATCCGTTATTTATTTATTTAGTATAATATATATACATATTTTTTTCTCTCTCCTTTTTCTCCCTCTGTTCCTCTCACTATACTCCTTTCCCATCCTCTAGGAATCCCCCCTTTCTTTTTCCCTAGGCTTCCCATCCCATGATTCTCTCGTATACTTTTTGCCAATCACCTTTCCAGCTCTTGGCTCCATCCCTCCCCCTCCTGTCTTCTCCTATCATTTCGGATCTCCCCCTCCCCCTCCCACTTTCAAATCTCCTACTATCTCTTCTTTCAGTTAGTCCTGACGAAGAGTCTCGGCCTGAAACGTCGACTGTACCTCTTCCTATAGATGCTGCCTGGCCTGCTGCGTTCACCAGCATTTTTTATGTGAGTTGCTTGACAGTATAATGGATCTTTGATTTTGCACTAAAATGCAAAGGTGGAGTGGGGGATAAGTCTTTCTGTGCATATAACTGAGTTAGGAAGGGAATGCAATAACTATGAGTCATATTTGGAACTATTTTCCATTTCTCTATGCAGTGTCATAATTCCAATCGTTATGCCGTGAGAATGTGGCTACTTTTTAAAAGTCATCTCATGTAATTTACACTGGAGAAAACAGAGACTTCATAAGTCATTCCATCCAAATAATAGATGAAGACTCTTGAACAAATACGGCCTAACTTGTGCAACTCTGCTGGCCAGATGCAAGTATTTCAGTCATGGGCTGAAAGGCTTGTACTGTGCTGTAATGTTTTATGTTCTAAGCCTGCTCCTGCTGTGATATCCAAACAAATATTAGGCCAGGAAGCTGATTGCCAACAACTGTCAAAACTTTATACACAATGTCTTGCAATAAATTTAAAATTCATTTACTTTAGTTTTGTAGATAAAATAGCAATTTTTCCTCATGGGTACATTGGCAAAAAAAATCCCCATAATTTCACTGTTATGTGACTTATTTTTTCACCTGACATGTTTCAGAACCTACACTGCTTAAAGGATTGGTGAGACCCATCGTACCCCTATATTGGTGAGACCTGTTGTAAGTTAGGGGACTGCTTCGTCGAGCACCTCCCCTCCATCCACCAAAAGCGGAACTTCCCGGAGGCCCAGCATTTTAATTCTGATTCCCATTCCGACATGTTTGTCCATGGCTTCCTCTTGTGCCAAGATAAGGCCACCCTCAGGGTGGAGGAGAAACACCTCATATTCTGTCTGGATAGCCTCAAACGAGAGGGCATGAATATTGATCTCTCCTATCTTTTCCTCCCCTTCCTGTCTTCTATCACCCACTCTGGCCTCTTACCTCTTCTCACCTGCCTATTTCCACTGCCCCCCCCACCTGGATTCCCTCCTAAAGGAGCAACACCGCACTTTACATTTGGGTAGCCTCCAATCTGATAGTATGAACATCAATTTCTCCCACTTATGGTAATTTTTCCCCCTCCTTGTTCTTCTTCTTCAAATCCCCACTCTGGCCCCCCTCTTACCTTTTCACTTCTCCTCATCTGCCTACCTGCCCCCCCAGTGCCCCGCCTTCTTCCCTTTATCCTATGGTCCACTCTCCTATCAGATTCCTTCTTCTTCAGCCTGTTAACTCTTCCACCTATCACCACCCAGCTTCTTACTTCAATCCACCCAACCAACCTGAATTCACATATTATCTTCTATCTTGTACTACTTCCCCTCCCCCATCTTCTTATTCTAGCTTCTTCCCCTTTCCTTTCCATTGCTGAAGAAGGGTCTCATCCCAAAATGGCAGCTGTTTATTCATCTCCATAGATGCTGCCTGACCTGCTGAGTTTCCCCAGCATTTTGTAGGCGTTGCTTTGGATTTCCAGCATCTGCAGAATTTCTCATGTTCGGGTGTTAAAAGGATTTTGTTCTCAGCATCCTCACCTGCCTTCCATGCCACATGTTAAATGTCGCAATTTTAGGATTTTGCCTGTTTGGACTTTAGCAAAACCTTCGACAAGGTCTCACATGGTCGGCTGATCTGAAGTGTTAGGTCCCATGCAATTTAGAGAGAACTAGTTTGGTGTATTCAAAATTGCCTCAGAAGTAGGAGGCAGAGGGAGGTGATTGAAGGTTGTTTCTCAGAATGGAGGCTCGGTGACTAGTGGTCTGCCTCAGAGGCGGGTATTGGGATTCCTTGTTATTTCTTATTTATATAATTGATTGGATGCAATCATTCAGATGACACGAAGTGAGGAGGAGTTGTTGATGATGAAGATGGGTATCGTACATTACAGGGCGATCTTGATCAGTTGGGGAAGTTGGCTGAAGAGCGGCAAGTGGATTTCAATACAAATAAATGTGAGGTGATGCACTTTTGAAATTCAAACCAGCATCGGACATGTGCTATGAATGGTAGAACACTGGGGGAGTGTAGTGGAACAGAGGGATCTAGGACATCATTCATTGAAAGCAGTGACACAGGTTGGCAGGGTAGTGATAAAGGCATTTAGCACATTGGCCTTCATCAGTCAGGGAATTGAGTATAGCAGTTCAGAATCTGGTTCAGATTTAATATCGCTGGCATATGTTTTGAAACTTGTTAACTTAGCAGCAGCAGTATAATACAATATGTGATAATACAGAAAAAAATAAATAAGTCAATTACAGTAAGTATATATATGTATATTAAATAGTTAAAAATAGTGGAAAACAGAAATAATAAAAAATGTGAGGTGGTGTTCATAGGTTCAATGTCCATTTAGTAAATGGATGGCAGAGGGGAAGAAACTGTTCTTGAATCACTGAGTGTGTGCCTTCAGGCTTCTGTACCTCCTTCCTGACGGTAGCAGTGAGAAGAGGGCACGTCCTGGGTGATGGCCGTTTGTAATAATGGACGCCGCTTTTCTGAGGCATTGCTCCTTGAAGATGTCTTGGATACAATGGAGGCTAGTATCCATGATGGAGCTGACTATCTTTACAACTTTCTGTAGCTTCTTCTAATCCTGTGCAGGACCACCTCCCACCCATACCAGACAGTGATACAGCCTTTCAGAATGCTCTCCACGGTACATCTGTAGAAGTTTTTGAGTGTTTTAGGTGAAAAAACAAATCTCCTCAAACTCCTGATGGAATATAGCCACGGTCTTACCTTCTTTATACCTGCATCAATACTTTGGGAGTTAGAGCCTCAGAGATGTTGACAGTCAGGAATTTGAATTTGCTCCCTCTCTCCACTTCTGATCCCTCTGTGAGGATTGGTTCGGATTCCTTTGTCTTGCCCTTCCTGAAGTCCACAAACAACTCTTTGTTCTTACTGACACTGAGTGCAAGGTTGCTGCTGCGAGACCACTGAACTAGATGGTATACCTTGCTCCTGTATGCCCTCCCGTCTTCATCTGAGATTCTGCCAGCAATGGTTGTATCATCAGCAAACCTATAGATGCCATTTGGGCTGTGCCTAGCCATACTGTCATGGGTATAGAGAGAGTAGAGTAGTGGACTAAGCACACATCCCTGAGGTGTGCCAGTGTTGATCGGCAGCAAGGAGGAGATATTATTGATACTAGAAGGGCCGAGATGGCCTGTTTCCGTGCTGTAATTGTTATATGGTTATATTGTGGTCTTTCGGTTAGGAGGTCGAGGATCCAATTGTAGAGCAATGTACAGAGACCCAATCAGGACTGTAGGAATGATAGTGTTAAACCCTGAGCTATAATCAATTAACAGCATCCTGACATAGGTGTTTGTATTGTCCAGGTGATCTAAGGCCAGGTGAGGAGCCATTGAGATTGCATCTGCTGTTGACCTATTGTAGTGATAGGCAAAATGCAGTGGGTCCAGGTCCTTGCTGAGGCAGGAGTTCATTCTAGCCATGACCAACCTCTTAAAGCATTCCATCACCATCAATGTGGACAATAGTCATTAAGACCGCTCACACTACTCTTCTTGGGCACTGGTATAATTGTTGCCCTTTTGAAGCAGATGGAAACTTCTGACCGTAGCAGAGAGATGTTGAAAATGGCCTTGAATACGCCTGCCAGTTGGTTGTCACAGGTTTTCAGAGACTTACCAGGTACTCCATTGGGGCCTGCCACCTTGCGAAGGTTCATCCTCCTGAAAGACAGACTGCCAGCGGCCTCCAAGACAGAGATCACAGGGTCACTGAGTGCAGCAGGGACCTTCACAGCCGTGGTGCTATTTTCCCTTTCAAAGCTTGCGTAAGAGGTGTTGAGATTGTTTGGTAGTGAAGCACTGCTGCCGTTCATGCTTTGGGTTTCGCTTTGTAGGAGGTAATGTCCTGTGAACCTTGCCAGAGTTAACGTGCATCCGATGTTGCCTCCAACCTCGTTTGGACTTGTTTCTTTGCTCTTGAAACAGTTCTCTGCAAGTCATCACTGGTTTCTTGTATAGACCTGGGTCACCAGACTTAAATGCCACAGATCTAGCCCTCAGCAGACCATGAACATCTTGGTTCATCCGTGGCTTTTGGTTTGGGAATGTACAGCAAGTTTTCATAGGCTCACATTCATCCACATGGATTTTAATGAAGTCGATGACAACTGTGGCATACTTATTCGAAGATGAGTCCAGGTGGACATTATGTTGCAGTTCCAGTTGCAGAAGTTCTTGGTGAGGCTGCACTTGGAGTCCAGGTATACTTTAGTCACCCTATTATAGGAAAGATATAGTTAAAATATTGGGTGACAGGGTGGAGATTGGTCTCTACCAAAGGAGGTGTAAAGCGCTCCTTCCCTCGGCTAGCCTGCAGATCATCCTTGGGCAAAGTGTTAGCATCTGGTTAGCCTTCCCGACCCCCGCTGGATCAGGGTCGCGTGAAGCCACGGGAGCAGGTGGTAAATGGCCACATGACCAGCTGGTACATATCACAAGTCCTGGATATGCAAACACTGATGCCAAGCAACCTCTGAAGAGTATCGATAGTGGCTGGGGTCACCCATCTTGTAAAGACACTGCCCAGAAGAAGACAATGGCAAACCAATTCGGCAGAAAAAAAATTGCCAAGAACAATCATGGCCAAAAGATCAAGATCACCCAAGTCAGACGAAACGGCACATAATGATGATGGCTAAAATGAAGAGTGCAGAAAAGATTAATGAGGATTTTGCCAGGTCTTGAGGGACTGAATTGTAAGAGAGGTTGGCCAGGCTATGTCTTTACTCTGTGCAATGTAGGAGAAAGAGGGGTGGTCATATAGAAGTGTTTAAAATTATGAGAGGCATAGATAATGTGAAGGGTAACCATCATTTCACCAAGGAAGAGCTGTCCAAGACCAGGGTGCAGAGATTGAGGGAGAAAGGGGAAAAAAAATCTAAAATGGAACTGAGGGGATTTTTTTTGTGCAGAGAGAATTGAGCATCTGATTGAAGTCATTGAGGCAGATATGATAGCAGCCTTTAAGGAGCACTTGGGTAGGTACATGGAATGCTGGGGCTTAGAGGGATATGGACTGAATGCAGGAAAATTGGGCACCATGGTTGTGTGTGGACTGGACTGTGGGGCCTATATCTGTGCGATATTGCTTTATGACTTGAAGACTAATTGTCAAGCTTATCTTCAAGCTAAATCTAATGGATTTAACTAGAGATAAACACACACACATAAGTAATATACAGCAATCTGCCAAAAGAGCAATTAGAAATTTGTTTTAGTGAAGTTCTCTACAACAGTTCAATATATAATAAAGCTCTTGGATAACATTGCTTTCCTTGGAGTTTTAGTGATACAATTCTCAGTGAGCGTGTCAAAATCCTTATGTTGGTTCCAAGACTATAATTGTATCCAGAAAACAAAGAGAATTGAAGATTACAGAGAAATCTTGCAGCTTTGTTTCTCAGTCTCCAAAAAACATTCCACCTCAAAAATATCATAGTGAGCTTTTGCAAGAAACACCAATAAGCAATTTGACAAACATTTTCTCTGCCTTATGCTTTTCAAGACCTTAAACAGAGCTCTTGTTAAATTTCTGCTGGAATGAATACTTCTTTATCTTATCTAATAGTCTAATTACTCAATCTAGTCTGTTTTCTCACTGACAACTTGACTTGGATTGCTTTTGAAACTGACAAGTGCAGGCAGCATTCATCTCTATTGTAATTTCAAAGCAAAATAGCAGAATGCAGATATTTTTGCTGTTGTCTGTCGAATTGAAGCTCTGAATGTGTTATGTATGTATCAAATGAAGGTACAATGGTGTTTATGATATCGCTTATAGTCTACAACAGCGAAATTTCAAATTCATGAGAACATAAGTTTAAATTAAAGAATTATGAACAAGTAATTCATTGGTGGGCCTATGATACAGAGTTTGTAACACTACAAAGGCAGCCCAAGATCTCTGGATCAGCCTCAGAATGAATCATTGATCACTGACCGTGGTGCGGCCTGGTTGCATAGTGGTCAGTGCAATGCCATTACTGTACCAGCAACCTGGGTTCAATTCCCACTGCCGTCTGTAAGGTGTTTGTATATTCTCCCCATGACCACGTGGGTTTTCCTCTAGATGCTCTGATTTCCTCCCACTTTCCAAAGATTCACGGTCTAGTAGGTTAATCAGTCATGTGGGTAAATATTGGATGGCGCGAGCTCGTTGAGTCAGAAGGGCCTGTTACCACTCTGTAATACTAAAAGGCAGATATCTCCATTAAGTTTTTTTTTGCCAGCTGTTCATTTACGTTTGCATTTTAGGGCAAACCCTCAAAAAAAAATTGAGAGAGTACAGAGGAGATTTACTAGAATGTTGCCTGGGTTTCACCTCCTAAGTTACAGAGAAAGGTTGAACAAGTTAGGTCTTTATTCTTTGGAGTGTAGAAGGTTGAGGGGGGACTTGATAGAGGTATTTAAAATTATGAGGGGGATAGATAGAGTTGACATGGATAGGCTTTTTCCACTGAGATTGGGGGAGATTCAAACAAGAGGACTTGAGTTGAGAGTTAAAGGGCAAAAGTTTAGGGGTAACATGAGGGGGAACTTCTTTACTCAGAGAGTGGTAGCTGTGTGGAACGAGCTTCCAGCAGAAGTGGTTGAGGCAGGTTCAATGTTGTCATTTAAAGTTAAATTGGATAGATATATGGACAGGAAAGGAATGGAGGGTTATGGACTGAGTGCAGGTCAGTGAGACTAGGTGAGAGTAAGAGTTCGGCACGGACTAGAAGGGCTGAGGTGGCCTGTTTCCGTGCAGCAATTGTTATATGGTTATATCTCTTCAACCCTTTCCTGGGGTATATCTCACTTACGTACTAAAAATGAAGGCGCCTGCAGGTTATCACTCCAGAACTGGTCCACAGGAGCCAAAATTTCTCATCTATTGTCTTTGCAGTTTTTAGAACTGTTCCTGAAATATACTATCCCAGATTAATTTTTAACAACATAATCCAAAAACATAGGTTACTTAATCTGGTGGCACATGAATATTGTAGTTTCTCATGTATTTTTGAGAACTGTAAGCTCTAGCATTCAGAAGAGAACACATTCCTTAATCTCAGATTAGTATGAGCCAACTATCCCAAGGGCTTGCTAGATCAGTCTTTGCTCTTCATTTCGTTTATGCAACAAAATACACGTTCCATTCCTTGTATAGTTATGCAGTCTTGGCATCTCTCTTTTAAACATTAATGGAGAAATGTTTATAGAAATGAGGAGCGATCATGTTTCCACCATTCATAATATCGGAAAGTCGGAAGCTTGGCAAAACATGTAGTTCAGAATCTGAATCAGAGCCAGATTTTATATTACTGTCTGATATGACATAAAATTTGTTCTTTTGTGGCAGCAGTACTGTGCAAAGACATAAAGTTACTATAAATTACTGAACACATTAATGATGCAAAACAGAAGGAATAATGAGGTCAGACAGAGGGAAAGATGCAGGAGAAATTTCTTTGGCCAGAGGATGGTGAATCTGTAGAATCTACAGAGAAGGCTGTGAAGGCCTAGTCGTTGGGTATATTTAAAGTGAAGGTTGATAGGTACTTAATTAGTAAGGGTGGCAAAGATGATGAGGAGAAGGCAGGAAAATGTGGTTGAGAGGGGAAATAAGTGAGCCATGATTGAATGAGAGAGTAGACTTGGGCCAAATGGTCTAAATCTGCTGATCCTATGTTGTTCTTGAGTTGTTGAGTGTGGGTCTTAAGTCTCTTGTACCTCCTCCCTGAAGGTAGGAACAACCAGATGGCAAGTCAAAGCCAACATAAAAGTCAAAGCAACACACATAAAAGTTGCTGGTGAACGCAGCAGGCCAGGCAGCATCTCTAGGAAGAGGTGCAGTCGACGTTTCAGGCCGAGACCCTTCGTCAGGACTCAAAGTCAAAAGTCAAAACAGAAGGCAAATAATAGTGGGGAGTTAGAGGACTGGAAAGCCTTTAAAAACCAACAGTGGCAAAGAGTAGTGCTGGCTGTTGGTGACTACTGGTGTTTCACAGGGGTCTGTGTTGGGACGGATACTTTTTACGTTACATGTCAATGATTTGGATGATGCAATTGATGGCTTTGTTGCAAAGTTTGCAGATAATATTAAGATAGATGGAGAGGCAGGTAGTTTTGAGGAAATAAAGAGGCTACAGAAAGACCTAGACAGATTAGGAGAATCGGCAAAGAAATGGCCGATGGAATAGTGTCGGGAAGTGATGATCATGCACCTTGGTAGAAGAAATGAAAGGGTTGACTATTTTTTAAATGAAGAGAAAATACAAAAACTGAGATGGAAGGGGCCTTGGGAGTCCTTGTGCAGGATTCCCAAAAAGTTAATTTGCAAGTTGACTGTCTGCGATGAGGAAGACAAATGCAATGTTAGCGTTCATTTCAAGAGGACTAGAATATAAAAGCAAGGATGTAACACTGAGACTTTATAAAGCACTAGTGAGGCCTCATTGTGAGCAGTTTTGGGCACCTTATCTTAGAAAGGATGTGCTGAAACTGGAGAGGGTTGAAAGGAGATTCATGAAAATGATTCCAGAATTGAATGGGCTGTCATATGAAGAGAGTTTGATGGCTTTGGGCCTGTATTTGCTGATATTTGGAAGAATGATGGGTGACCTCATTGAAACCTATAGAATGGTGAAATTCCTTGACAGAGTGCATGTGGAGGGGATGTTTCCTATTGTGGGAGAGTCTAAGACCAGAGGACACAGCCTCAAGAACAGAGGGACATCCTTTTAGAATGGAGAGGAGGAGGAATTTCTTTAGCCAGAGAGTGGTGAGTCTGTAGAATTATTTGCCACATGCTGTGGTGACCAAGTCTTTATATATATTTAATGCAGAGGTTGATAGATTCTTGATTGGTCAGGGCATGAAGGGATATGGGGAGTAGACAGGAGATTGGGGCTGAGAGGAAAATTGTATCAGCCATGATGAAATGGCAGAGCAGACTTGATGGGGAAATGGCCTGATTCCGCTCCAATATCTTATGGTCTTATTTCCTGGACAGTGAGGGTCCTCAATGGATATTGTCTTCTTGAGACAGTATCTCTTGACGATACCTTTAAAGGAGGGGAGGGTTGTGCCTGTCATGGAGATGACTGAGTCTGCATCCCTCCTCAGTCTCTCGTGATCCTGGAGCCCACATACCAGGTGGTGATGCAACTATTCAGAATGCTCTCTGCCGTACATTTATAGAAATTTCAAAGAGTCTCTGGTGAGATAGGAAACCTCCTCAAAATGTGAGTGAAGTAGAGATGCTCGTCTACTTTCTTTGTAATTAAACCAATGCATTCCACTCAAAAGAAATTCTTAGAGACACTGACAACAAAAACTTAAAATTGTTCATACTTTCTGCTACTTATCTCTCAATAAGGAGGACATAAATAATCTTCCAGAAATAGTAGGGGACAGAGGGTCCAGTGAGATGGAGGAACTGAGCGAAATACATGTTAGTAGGGAAGTGGTGTTGGGTAAATTGAAGGGATTAAAGGCAGGTAAATCCCCAGGGCCAGATGGTCTGCATCCCAGAGTGCTTAAGGAAGTAGCCCAAAAAATAGTGGATGCATTAGTGATAATTTTTCAAAACTCGTTAGATTCTGGACTAGTTCCTAAGGATTGGAGGGTGGCTAATGTAACCCCACTTTTTAAAAAAGGAGGGAGAGAGACACCGGGGAATTATAGACCGGTTAGCCTAACGTCGGTGGTGGGGAAACTGCTGGAATCAGTTATCAAAGATGTGATAACAGCACATTTGGAAAGCGGTGAAATCATCGGACAAAGTCAGCATGGATTTGTGAAAGGAAAATCATGTCTGACGAATCTCATAGAATTTTTTGAGGATGTAACTAGTAGAGTGGATAGGGGAGAACCAGTGGATGTGGTATATTTGGATTTTCAAAAGGCTTTTGACAAGGTCCCACACAGGAGATTAGTGTGGAAACTTAAAGCACACGGTATTGGGGGTAAGGTATTGATGTGGATAGAGAATTGGTGAGCAGACAGGAAGCAAAGAGTGGGAATAAACGGGACCTTTTCAGAATGGCAGGCAGTGACTAGTGGGGTACCGCAAGGCTCAGTGCTGGGACCCCAGTTGTTTACAATATATATTAATGACTTGGATGAGGGAATTAAATGCAGCATCTCCAAGTTTGCGGATGACACGAAGCTGGGCGGCAGTGTTAGCTGTGAGGAGGATGCTAAGAGGATGCAGGGTGACTTGGTTAGGTTGGGTGAGTGGGCAATTCATGGCAGATGCAATTTAATGTGGATAAATGTGAAGTTATCCACTTTGGTGGCAAAAATAGGAAAACAGATTATTATCTGAATGGTGGCCGATTAGGAAAAGGGGAGGTGCAATGAGACCTGGGTGTCATTATACACCAGCCATTGAAAGTGGGCATGCAGGTACAGCAGGCGGTGAAAAAGGCGAATGGTATGCTGGCATTTATAGCGAGAGGATTCGAGTACAGGAGCAGGGAGGTACTACTGCAGTTGTACAAGGCCTTGGTGAGACCACACCTGGAGTATTGTGTGCAGTTTTGGTCCCCTAATCTGAGGAAAGACATCCTTGCCATAGAGGGAGTACGAAGAAGGTTCACCAGATTGATTCCTGGGATGGCAGGACTTTCATAGGAAGAAAGACTGGATGAACTGGGCTTGTACTCGTTGGAATTTAGAAGATTGAGGGGGGATCTGATTGAAATGTATAAAATCCTAAAGGGATTGGACAGGCTAGATGCAGGAAGATTGTTCCTGATGTTGGGGAAGTCCAGAACGAGGGGTCACAGTTTGAGGATAAAGGGGAAGCCTTTTAGGACCGAGATTAGGAAAAACTTCTTCACACAGAGAGTGGTGAATCTGTGGAATTCTCTGCCACAGGAAACAGTTGAGGCCAGTTCATTGGCTATATTTAAGAGGGAGTTAGATATGGCCCTTGTGGCTACGGGGATCAGGGGGTATGGGGGGGGGAAGGCTGGTGCAGGGTTCTGAGTTGGATGATCAGCCATGATCATAATAAATGGCGGTGCAGGCTCAAAGGGCCGAATAGCCTACTCCTGCACCTATTTTCTATGTTTCTATAAGGACTACCGCGTGTTCTCAGACTTCCCCTTCCTGAAGTCCATAATCAATTCCTTGGTCTTGCTGATGTTGACTGTGAGGTTGTTGTTGTGCCACCACTCAAGCAGCCAATCTATCTCAATCTCCTTATGTACAGAGAGAAAAGATGAATGTGAAGGTAAGCTAGCCAATAATATAAAAGGGGCTATATAAAAGAGTCTTCTCAGATATATAAAAAGTAAAAGAGGGGCAAGAGTGGATATCAAACAGCTGGAGAATGATGCTGGAGAGGTAGTAATGTCGGACTAAGAAATGGCAGACAAACTTAATAAGTAGTTTGTGTCAGTCATCACTGTGGAAGACACAAGCAGCGTGCCAGAAAGTGTCAGGGGGGTAGAAGTGAGTGTCGTTGTTGTTACTAAGGAGAAGGTGCTTGAGAGGCTGAAAGGTTTGAAGGAAGACAAGTTTGGACTAGATGGACTACACACAAGATTCTGAAAGAGGTAGCTGAAGAGATTGTGGAGGCATTAGTAGTGATCTTTCAAGAATCACTAGATTCTGGAATGGTTCCAGAGGACTGGAAAATTGCAAATGTCACTCCACTCTTTAAGGGAGGGAAACAGAAAAAGTAATTATAGACTAGTTAGACAATAGGTGCAGGGGTAGACCATTCGGCCCTTCGAGCCAGCACCGCCATTCACTGTGATCATGGCTGATCATCCACAATCAGTATCCAGTTCCTGCCTTCTCCCCATAACCTTTGATTCCGCTATCTTTAAGAGCTCTATCCATCTCTTTTTTGAAAGCATCCAGAGACTTGGCCTCCACAGCCTTCTGGGGCAGAGCATTCCATATATCCACCACTCTCTGGGTGAAAACGTTTTTCCTCAACTCCGTTCTAAATGGCCTACCCCTAATTCTTAAACTGTGGCCTCTGGTTCTGGACTCACCCATCAGTGGGAACATGCTTCCTGCTTCCAGCGTGTCCAATCCCTTAATAATCTTATATGTTTCAATAAGATCCCCTCTCAGCCTTCTAAATTCTAGAGTATACAAGCCCAGTCGCTCCCATCTTTCGACATATGACAGTCCCGCCACCCCGGGAATTAACCTTGTGAACCTATGCTGCACTCCCTCAATAGCAAGACTGTCCTTCCTCAAATTTGGAGACCAAAACTGCACACAGTACTCCAGGTGTGGTCTCACCAGGGCCCTGTACAGCTGCAGAAGGACCTCTTTGCTCTTGTACTCAATTCCCCTTGTTATGAAGGCCAGCATGCCATTAGCTTTCTTCACTGCCTGCTGTACTTGCATGCTTGCTTTCAGTGACTGATGTACAAGAACACCTAGATCTCGTTGTGCTTCCCCTTTTCCTAACTTGACTCCATTTAGATAATAATAATCTGCCTTCCCGTTCTTACCACCAAAATGGATAACCTCACGTTTATCCACATTAAGCAGCATCTGCCATGCATCTGCCCACTCACCCAGCCTGTCCAAGTCACCCTGCATTCTCATGACATCCTCCTCACATTTCACACTGCCACCCAGCTTTGCGACATCAGCAAATTTGCTAATGTTACTTTTAATTCCCTCATCTAAGTCATTAATATATATTGTAAACAGCTGCGGTCCCAGCACTGAACCCTGCGGTACCCCACTGGTCACCGCCTGCCATTCCGAAAGGGACCCGTTAATCGCTACTCTTTGTTTTCTGTCAGCCAGCCAATTTTCAATCCATGTCAGTACTCTGCCCCCAATACCATGTGCCCTAATTTTGCCCACTAATCTCCTATGTGGGACTTTATCAGAGGCTTTCTGAAAGTCCAGGTACACTACATCCACTGGCTCTCCCTTGTCCATTTTCATAGTTACATCCTCAAAAAATTCCAGAAGATTAGCCAAGCACAATTTCCCCTTCGTAAATCCATGCTAACTCGAACCAATCCTGTTACTACTATCCAGATGTGTCATAATTTCATCTTTTAAAATTGACTCCAGCATCTTTCCTACCACCGACGTCAGGCTAACCGGTCTATAATTCCGTTTTCTCTCTTCCTCCCTTCTTGAAGAGAGGGACAACATTAGCCACCCTCCAAACTGATCCTGAATCTGTAGAACATTGGAAAATGATTACCAATGCGTCCACGATTTCTAAAGCCACCTCCTTAAGTACCCTGGGATGCAGACCATCAGGTCCCGGGGACTTATCAGCCTTCAGACCCAACAGTCTATCCAACATCATTTCCTGCCTAATATAAATTTCCTTCAATTCATCCATTACCCTAGGTCCTTTGGCCACTATTATATCTGAGAGATTGTTCGTGTCTTCCCTAGTGAAGACAGATCCAAAGTACCTCTTCAACTCGTCTGCCATTTCCTTGTTCCCCATAATAAGTTCACCCGCTTCTGTCTTCAAGGGCCCAATTTTGGTCTTAACTATTTTTTTCCTTTTCACATACCTAAAGAAGCTTTTACTATCCTCCTTTAGATTCTTGGCTAGTTTACCTTCATACCTCATTTTTTCTCCACGTATTGCCTTTTTAGTTACCTTCTGTTGCTCTTTAAAAGTTTCCCAATCCTCCAGCTTCCCACTCGTCTTTGCTATGTTATACTTCTTCTCTTATTTTTAGACTATCCATTACTTCCCTTATCAGCCACGGCCTCCCCTTACTCCCCTTAGGATCTTTCTTCCTCTTTGGAACGAACTGATCCTGCACCTTCCGCATTATTCCCAGAAACACTGCCATTGCTGTTCCACTGTCATCCCTGCTAGGGTATTGTTCCATTGAACTTTGGCCAGCTCCTCCCTCATAGCACCATAGTTCCCTTTGTTCAACTGTAATACTGACACTTCCGAGTTTCCCTTCTCCCTCTCAAGTTGTAGATTAAAACTTATCATATTATGTTCACTACCTCCTAATGGCTCCTTTACCTTGAGGTCCCTGATCAAATCCGGTTCATTGCACAACACTAAATCTAGAATTGCTTTCTCTCTGGTAGGCTCCGGTACAAGCTGTTCTAAGAATCCATCTCGGAGGGACTCCACAAACTCCCTTTCTTGGGGTCCAGTACCAACCTGATTCTTCCAGTCTACCCGCATGTTGAAGTCCCCCATAACAACTGTAGCATTACCTGACTTCAGTGGTTGGGAACATGTTGGAGTTCAATATTAAGAATGAAGTGTTGGTGTACTTCAAGGCACATGATGAAGTAACAGGCAGGATAAACTAAGAATAGTCATTGGATGTTGTTTACTTGGATTTTCAGAAGGCCTTTGGCAAAGTGCCACACATGATACAAGGCCATGGTGTTGCAGAAAGATACTAGAGTGGACAGAGCACTGGTTGACTGGGAGGAGGTGAAGAGTGGGAATAAAGAACACCTTTTATGGTTGGCTGCTGGTGACTAGTGGTGTGCCATGGGGGTTGGTGCTGGTACCACTTCTTCTCACATTATGTCAATAATTTGGATGATGAAATTGATGGTTTTGTGGCCAAGTTTGCAAATGGTACAAAGCTAGATGGAGGGGCAGAGAGTGTTCAAAAATCTGAGATTCTGCAGAAGTCTTGGATGGATTAGGAGAATGGGCAAAGAAGTGGCAGGTGAATATAGTGTACGGATGTGCAAGGTCATGCACTTTGACAGAAAGAATAAAGGCATAGACTATTTTCTAAGCAGGGAGCAAATTCAAAAATCAGAGGTGCAAAGGGAGGTGGGAGTCCTCATGCGGGAGTCTCTAAAGGTTAACTTGAAGATTGAGTCAATGGTAAGGAAGGCAAATGCAGTGTTAGCATTCATTTCAGGAGGCCTAGAATGTAAAAGCAAGGATGTAATGCTGTGGCTTTATAAGGCACTTTTCAGATCGTACATGGAGAACTCTGATCAGTTTTGGGCCCCTTATCTAAGAAGAGTTGAGCTGGCATTGGAGAGGGTTCAGAGGAGGTTCACGAGACTAATTCTAGTGAATGAAAGGGTTAATGTATGAGGAGTGTTTGATGGCTCTGGCCCTGTGCTCATTGCAGTTTAGAAGAATGAAGGGATTTCTCATTGAAACCTAATGAATATTGAAAAGCTTTTATAAAGGGGATGTGGGGAGGATGTTTCTCATAGTAGGGGTGTCTAGGACCAGAGGCAATAGTCTCAGAATAGAGAGATGTCCCTTTAGCACAGAGGTGAGGAGGAATTTCTTTAGCCAGAGGATGGTGAATCTGTGGAATTCACTGTTTCAGACGGCTCTGGAGACCAAGTCATTCAGTACATTTGAAGCGGGGGTTGATAGATTCTTGATTAGTCAGGACGTGAAAGGTTACGGGGAGAAGGCAGAAGAATGGGGTTGGGAGGAATAATAAATCAGGCCTGATGAACTGGTGTAGCAGACTTTGGACTGAATGGTCTATTTTTGTTCTACAGTGTACTTTATGGCCTATCTATCTTTATGTAGTTTTCTACCTTGGCTGAAATCCTCTGATTTTTCTGTACCTTGTGCTGTTTATGATTAGAACAAAACCTTCAATAATTTTTATCCCCTAAGTTAATGGCACCATTAGATCTGATAACACAACAGAAGGCCTTGGATCATCATGTGGCTCTTTTTATCTATAATGCCAAAATCCTAATGTTCCTAATCCCAACATAACCTCTCAAAGTAATTACTGTTGAATAATTCACCCCCACCGATTTCTATTAAATTGACAACTGTATCCGAGCTGATCCAAAACATAAAATAATGCTATGGAGCTTTAACAATTTACTGATAAATAATTTCTGTCGTTCCATAATGATAGACGGATTATTAATTTATATATATGTTTCAGTTACATTGTGATACTATTGTTAAACCAACCTTGAAGTACTGCCTCCCAGTTATATCATTTGTAATCTACAGCGAATAAGGCTCTTGATTATATTCATCCTTTCATTTGAATAATAGCTATGATGGCCTGCTATTGCATTCCCGGATTTGCCTTTATTATGCTTGTTTTCCTCTATGCTTTTGGATATCTGCCACTCAGCAGCCTGTTGTTAAAAGGAAAGAGCTGCACTTTGTTGGTCCCACAATTCAATTAACTTGCTGTAGCCTTCAGATCTTGTGAACATATCCTGGTTTTCCAAAACACAGCAAAACAAAAGAACCAGTGAATCCCTGCTGGGTCAAACTGTACCAAACATGCTCTTGAGCATTTAATCAAAGATGCACCCAAAATGGTATTCAAGCAATTAGAGAACAAAGCAGCACTGTTCATCTTAACAAAGATGTCATTTAGCACGTAGATAACCATGTTGTCAATAGATTCTGTCTTTTGTATCCCTAGTAGAACAAAACGGAGAAAATAACTAACAATAAAGACTATAGCAGTTATTATTTGAACTGTTTGGGTGATTTGAAAAGGAAAAATATTTCCTTTGGCATTCCTCACAATGTTCCTGTTATATTATTTCATACCAGAAACAAACAATTATTTGTGAATCAAAGGACAGAGAACAATTAATATATTATTTTCACAAAATTTTACCCAAACTTGTCTGATACACTTTCAAAGCAGAATGAGCTAAAAATAACTGCATTTTTTATACAAATTTCCCCGCACTAATGTACTGGAATAAAACCAAAAATGTATTCTGGGAGGTAAAAGCTAAGATTACAAAGCTCAGAGCAGGCCTTCTGTGAAACATTGAAAACAAGGCTTGTTTTCTTCAAGATGCAGGCAGGAGGGAGGTGAAGATGGCGACGCGACGCAGCGCACGCAGCCATTCTGAATGAATATTGATATGTGTAACTAGGGGCCGTGCACAATCCGGATTTGATGGAGACAGCCGTGAGAAGCGCAGAGGAACATCTGGAGCAACTTCTGAAATGCCTGCTTCACTGCCGCTGCTACTGTGCGATCGAGAATCTCCGGAGACGGCCCCAAATTCTCGGCTTTGCCTATTGCCTGTTGCTGGGGCCGGGGTCGAGACGCTCGGTAGAGATGGTGCTCGGTGCTCAGTGTCGAATAGGTGGTCAGAGGCTTGGAGTTTTCGGACGGACTCGGAGTCGGACTGTGGTTGGATGCTTCCGGAATGCTGCATTGGCAAGTTGGCGGCGCTGGGGGTTTACCGTCTGCGTGAGATGATGGGACTTTGAGAGACTCTGAGACTTTTACTGTGCCATGGTCTGTTCTTATCAAATTACGGTATTGCTTTGCACTGTTGTAACTATATGTTATAATTATGTGGTTTTTGTTAGTTTTTAGGTCGGTTTGTCATGTGTTTTTGTGATATCATTCTGGAAAAACATTTTTATCATTTCTTAATGCATGCATTACTAAATGACAATAAAAGGGGACTGCGTGTCCTCATAATCATAATCTTAATAATAAGTAACATTTGCACCTTGGTCAGTGTTTGTAGAACAAAAATCTGGACTGTGAGCTTAAAACTCAAGTGAGTACAAAGTTAGTTGTAATGTTTGACCAACTGTAGGTTATTGGATACATATTGTAAACTCTGAGAAAAACCAGTGTGCTCAATTCAGCCATTTAAAACAGAATGAGTACTTGAGTGGTAAATTCACCCAAGAAGGCTGTGAACATTATTCAAAATGCATTAAACCTAGCAAAGGATGTGGTACTGAATTTAGGAAATGTATTTTATAGGACAGGGTAAAACCACACTCATTACCCATCTAGGTGATACCCTCATTATGAATAATTCATAATGTGCTATGAGTAATGCACAGCCATCCAGTTTTGAAGAACTTCGAAACAGTATTAAAAATGAGCAATGCAGGTAATCTGGTGGTGATTTAGCAGATAAATGGAATGATGTCTTTTTGTTCCGCTCTACCCTTCTACCCTATCAGAATCCACCAGCTGGTGATTGAACCGATAACTCAATTCGTACTTGGCAAGAGAAGTTCTTGGTATACTGGTGTGAGAGACAGATCTGGGCTTACAATTGCATGGGGGGGGGGAGCACTGACCTTCATTAAAAAGGTCGATTAAGCTAAACACTATTTTTATTTATTTTCTATATGTATGAGGAAAGTAGCAAACAATTAAATTAAGCTGCAGCAGTTTAATCAAAATACAAGCCTCGGATATGCCTTGAGTATTGCCACAACCATGGTAAGTTTTTGCAGTTGTGTGGTTCTCAGTAACCTTGACACCACTTTATTGCAGTCAGCCTGGGATACAGAGCAGTCTGACAATGGTGACTAGGCCTCAAGCAATGGAACCTGTTAAAAACTCAGACCTGCTGTCACCAAAGTCCTTTTCAAATACTTGCAAACATACAGCACCTGATGCAAACACATTTTAAAACAGCTGAAATACATTAAAGCTTGTACTTTGGGCCATCTTCAGTCCATGCCAGCTATCAACCTGACAGTCCCTGATTTAACCCCAAACTGAATCATGGGACAATTTACAATGATCAAATAACCTTGATTTACTGCAGAATATTAACCAGCAGACATTCTGTAAACTTTGGCATCAATGTTGAGGTTAGTATTTAAAGAGATAAACAGAACATTTAATCATAAAATCAGCTTGTTCCTCTGTGAGGTACATTTCCAAAAATGGGAAAAACATTGAATACATCAGAGTTATACCTCCTGTTTATGTTAATACCCTTTATTAGGTACCTCCTGAACCTAATTTCGTGCATGTTCATGGTCTTCTGCAGCTGCAGCTCATCCTCTTCAAGGTTCAACATGACATCTGTCCCAGACATCCCACCCGGCAAAAACTCATTTCAGGGAGGTAGCACCACCACCCCTGCCCCCCCTGCAAACCCATATCCCCCCCCCAACCCCGATTGACCTCCAAGGGTGTATGTATATATTGTGGTCCCTAAAAGAAATAAAAGCATAAGGTGTATCCTTATTATACTGTCTTACGCTGAAAATGTGATATTAAAATATGTACTTATATTATCATGGAGTCGTTTTTTTTATTCTATTACAACTTTAAGCATGTCCTCATCACACAGGACATCAATAGAATAGCTCCTTAGCAGCTAGCCAGCTGGCTAAATAACGTTAGCTATGCTAATGAACAATGACACCTATTAAACTCACCTCAACATGTCTTTTACAGTCATTTAACCCACCATGGGCAATAGAAAAGTCACTGTTGCAAACAGTGCAGCGAGCAACACTGTCATTATTTTTGACCCCTATTAGGCAGGGGTACACTTTAGTGTGGTCTGGGGTGACGTACGTTTTATATTTTCTTTTTTTTGGAACACTCTGTCATGACACTGCAGGACACTAAACTAAACTGATGGACAATGAAAGAGAGAGGGAGGTCGACTGTAAAGCCCGCCCACAGAGAAAACTGATTGGTCTCTCTTTGTGCTAAGTAGACCTATCAGGATGCTCTCTCTGTCACTCTCTTGCTACGTCTGTCACTTGCTCTCTCTGTCTGTCTGTCTCTCTCCCTCTCACTCGCTCTCAAAAAAAATCGATTTCCGGGATATTGTATATAATTTGCGGGTGTCAGGGAGCCGCTATCAATAGCGGAACTTCCGGGAGAGGTGGGATGTTTTTCTGTCCAGAGATGTTTTTCTGCACTCCACTGTTGTAACAAGTGCTGATTTCAGTTACTGTCGACTTCCTGTCAGCTCGAACCTGTCTGTCCATCCTACTCTGACTTCTCCCATTAGCAAATCAACATACACAAAACGCTGGAGGAACTCAGCAGGCCAGGTAGCATCTATGGAAATGAATAAACAGTCGACGTTTCAGGTCAAGACCTTTCATCAGGACTGGAAAGGAAGGGGGAAGAAGCAAGAATAAGAAGGTGGGGGAAGGGAAGTAGTACAAGGTAGAAGAGAATATGTGAATCCGAGTTGGTGGGGGTGGGGTGAAGTAAGAAGCTAGGTGGTGATAGGTGGAACAGTTAAAGGTCTGGAGAAGAAGGGTTCTGATAGGAGAGGAGAGTAGACCATGGGAGAAAGGGAAGAAGGAGGGTAATGGGCGGGCAGGCAGATAGGCAGGTGAGGAGAAGAGGTAAGAGGGAGTCAGAGTGGGGAATTGAAGAAGTACGGGAAGGGCTAACTATTACTGGAAGTTGGAGAGATTGATGTTCATACTGTCAGGTTGGAGCCTACCCAAATGGCAAGTGATGTGTTGTTTCTCCAACCTGAGAGCGGCCTCATCACGGCAGTAGAGGAGGCCATGGACCAACATGTTGGAATAGGAATGGGGATTGGAATTAAAATGGTTGGCCACCAGAAAATCCTGCTTTTCGTGGAGGGAGTGAAGGAGTTCGAGGGTGTTCTGCTGACAGACTGCTGCTCACTGGAAGTTTTTTTTGCACCATTTGCTGTAAGATCTAGAGATCAGTGTGCACGAAAGTCTCAGGAGATCAGTAGTTTCAAAGATATTCAGATCACTCTGTCTGGCACCAACAATCATTCCAGGGTCAAAGTCACGTAGATTCCACTTTTTCCCCTAAACAGACGTTTGCTCTGAACAACAGCTGAACCTCTTGACCATGTCTGCATGTTTTTATACATTGACTTTCTGCGACGTGATTGGCTGATTAGATATTTCCATTAACAAGCAGGTGTACAAGTGTACCTAATAAAGTGGCCACAAAGTGCATTTTTTAAATGTTAATAACATTTGGAACAACATTTAATTTTAATTAGAATTGGACTACGCTGACTGGCTTGACAAAATAACATTTCCTAAATTATATGGATCCTCCCTCTTTTCCAATTATTCCAATTATTCTGAATGATGTCAATGTAAAGCTGTTATTTGTACTCAACAGGAATTCTGCAGATGCTGGAAATTCAAGCAACACACATCAAAGTAGCTGGTGAACGCAGCAGGCCAAGCTATCCACGGCCTCCTCTACTGTAAAGACGAAGCCACACTCAGGTTGGAGGAACAACACCTTATATTCCGTCTGGGTAGCCTCCAACCTGATGGCATGAACATCGACTTCTCTAACTTCCGCTAAGGCCCCACCTCCCCCTCGTACCCCATCTGTTACTTATTTTTACGCACACTTTCTTTCTCTCACTCTCCTTTTTCTCCCTCTGTCCCTCTGAATATACCTCTTGCCCATCCTCTGGGCCCCCCCCCGCCGTCTTTCTACCTGGACCTCCTGTCCCATGATCCTCTCGTATCCCCTTTTGCCTATCACCTGTCCAGCTCTTGGCTCCATCCCTCCCCCTCCTGTCTTCTCCCATCATTTTGGATCTCCCCCTCCCCCTCTAACTTTCAAATCCCTTACTCACTCTTCCTTCAGTTAGTCCTGACGAAGAGTCTCGGCCTGAAACGTCGACTGCACCTCTTCCTACAGATGCTGCTTGGCCTGCTGCGTTCACCAGCAACTTTGATGTGTGTTGCTGTTATTTGTACTAACAGGGACGGTATTCATTCGCTTGGCAAACGATAACAGTGCTAGCATTCTTTCAGTGAAGTTCTTCAACCTCAGAAAACCATGTGGATGAAATGTTATAAGTGTTCTAAAAAGATTTTAAAATAATTAGCTTTATCTGTCACAGGGAAATCGAAACATCAAGACGTACCGAGAAATGTGTCATTTGCGTCAAATCAAGTCAGTGAGGATTGTTCTGGAGACAGCCCCACGCTTCTGGAGCCAACATAGCATGCCCACGACTTCCTAACCCGAACCCTAACTGTACACCTTTGGAATATGAAGGGAAAATGGAGCACTCAAAGAAAACCCATACAGTCACGGGAAGAACATATAAACTCCTTACAGACAGCAGTGGGATTTGAATCCTGATCAGTGATCATGGTGCATTACCACAACACTACTGTGCATTTTGGAATTTATAAAAATGCAAGACAAATGAATGTTAACTTATTTGAGAGCAGAAGGCTATCCCTCTCGATATTTCAGGATTAACCTTGCTCTCCGTACTACGTAATTATTAATCCAATTGTCACTTTTCGTTCCTGATCAAATGCTTACTTTGAAATCAGATCAGATTTGAAGCTATCTGCCTTTGCCTGTTATATCTCTTAAACGTCACATGGTGCAGGGTCAAAACATTGAGTTAATGGCCTGTTCAACATCTGTTTTGAACTGTTTATATTGAAAGTTTATGACTTTGACGCAGTTGCAATGATTATCATGGGTCAGTCCCACCAGTAATGTTGTCATTTGCAACAGCTGTTTATGGGAAATGGCTGCGAGCTTGAACGAGGTCACAGAGTTTAGATCTGTTCTGCCTGATGAAAGACGTAGTTCTGATCAGCAGTCTGTTAAGCCTTTCTAGAATATCGTTCACACTGACTAGAATGTAATTGAAAATATTTTTCTCAATTTAAAAGCAAAGAAAATTTACTATGATAGTAAAATTACTATTACACAATCCTTCCATGCTATATACTGTAGACCTACCATACACAGCACGTATAGATATGATGCAGCATGTACAGTTACCCATGGCACATGTACTTATGATAAAGCACAATACAGCCACAAAATAATATTAGCACAAGTCTCCCAGAGGCATGGCCTGAAAATTGATGCTGCTTCAGATGTTGGTCTGGAGCCAAATTTCTGTAAGAGTAACTTTGTATATGTATAAACATCTGTGAATTTACGAAGAGTTTTTCATAATTTCTATTGTATTTCTGTAAATGCCTGCAAGAAAATGAATCTTGAGGTAGTATACGGTGACAAAAGTAAGCTTTGTTAATAAATTTTACTTTGACTTTGAGGATTGAAAGACATCAACAACTTAAAAGTCCTTTCAGGCAATTGCTTGGATGAATTCATTACACAATGCCCGGCACTGATATCTTAAACCATGACAGTAATGTTTAAGTCATTAGATCCCTAAGATTGTTTATTACCACTTATAATCTCTGGGACAACTATTACATTAAAATGGACTGTAGATGTCAGAGATTTTTATGTGTTTAGAACTACTGAGCAAACCTCTGCTTCCCTTCTTTCCTTCCTTTACTGTGGATTCTTTGGTTACTTGTTTTTTCCAAAAAGAAAATTTATGTGTCTGGTTTTAGGAAGCTGAAGTCAGACAGGGAATTTGAGGTATATAAAGGAAGCAGAAGAGAATTAAAAGAGCAGATCAGCAGGGCTAAAGGGAGCCAAAAAACGTCCTTGGCACATAGAATGAAAGAGAACCTCAAGAGATTTTATACATGCATTAATAATTAGTGCAAGTTGATTGTCATTCAACTGTACACATGTATACCACTAAATGAAGCAACATTTCACAGGGACCGAGATGCAAAACACAGTATATATACCGAATACAGCACAAAATATTATTTATAGATAAAAAAGTACTCTGTAGATGTACAAGTTGACGAAGTGCATATAGTTCATATAGTTAAACATACAACACTATTACTGCTACAGGTGCTGTTATAGTTTGTGTACTGGGTGGTAACAGGGTGCTCAGAAGTCCCACGGCCTGGGGGAAGAAACTGTTACTCAGCCTAACAGTCCTTGTTCATATACTGTGGTAACTTCTGCCTGATGGTAGGAGATCAAAGAGATTATGGGACAGGTAGGAGTGGGACAATGACGAGGGCTCAGCGAGGATTGGACCATTCAAAGATGTAGGAGGGAATTTATGTCTGAGCAGGATGAAATAAGCAATGGCGTTTAACCCAAATAAGTGTGAAGTGGTTTGGTTTGGAAGGCCAAATTTGAAGACAGAATATAATATTAATGGTAAGACTCTTGGTAGTGTGGAGGATCAGCGAGATCTTGGGGTCCATGTCCATAGGACAGTCAAAGCTGCTGTGTAGATTTGACAGTGTTGTTAAGAAGGCATATGGTGTGTTGGCCGTCATCATCTGTGGGATTGAGCTCAAGAGCTGAGGGGTAATGTTACAGCTGTATAAGACCGAAGTTAGACCCCACTTGGAGTACTGTGTTCAGTTCTGGTCACCTCACTAAAGGAAGGATGTGGATACTATAGAGAGAGTCCAGAGATTTACAAGGATGTTGCCTGGATTGGAGAGCATGCCTTATGAGAATAGGTTGAGTGAACTTGGCCTTTTCTCCTTGGAGCGACGGAGGATGAAAGGTGATCTGACAAAGGCATATAATATGATGCGAGGCATTGATCGTGTGGATAGCCAGAGGCTTTTTCCCAGGGCTGAAATCGCTAACACGAGGGGCATAGTTTTAAGGTGATTGGAAGTAGGTACAAGGGGGCTGTCAGAGGTAAATGTTTGACACAGAGAGTGGTAGGTATGTGGAATGCACTTCCAGAGACAGTGGTAGAGGCAGATACAATAGGGTCTTCTAAAAGACACTTGGATAGGTACATGGAGCTTAGAAAAATAGAGGGCTATGCAGTAGGGTAATCTAGGCAGTTTCTAGAGTAGGTTACATGGTCAGCACAACATTGTGGGCTGGAAGGCCTGTAATGTGCCGTAGATTTCTATGCTCTATGATTCTATGACTAAACGAGTACTTCTCATTGGTATTCACCTATTCACTAAAGAAAAGAACGTAGATGATTCGAGATCAGTGAGAGATGTACCTATATTATAGGCATGTTGATATCATACAGGAAGAGGTATTGGGTCACAGTTTGAAGATAAAGGGGAAGCCTTTTAGGACCGAGATTAGGAAAAACTTCTTCACACAGAGTGGTGAATCTGTGGAATTCTCTGCCACAGGAAACAGTTGAGGCCAGTTCATTGGCTATATTTAAGAGGGAGTTAGATATGGCCCTTGTGGCTAAAGGGATCAGGGGGTATGGAGAGAAGGCAAATACAGGGTTCTGAGTTGGATGATCAGCCATGATCATACTGAATGGCGGTGCAGGCTCGAAGGGCCGAATGGCCTACTCCTGCACCTATTTTCTATGTTTCTATGTCTCTTGAAAAGTATTAAAATCAATATGTTCCAAGGCCCTGCTGGAATCTCACCCAGGTTCTTGAGAAGAGAATTACTGGGGCCTTGATAGAGATCTCTTTTTCCATTTTAGACAGCGTCAACATCCGAGGAATATGGAGACTAGCCAACGTGGTTCCTCTGAAAGTCAGCAGGGCCAAACCTGCAAATTATGGGAAATGTGCCTAACGGCAATGGTAGGGAAATCACTGGAGAAGATGGGGATCAGATCTACTTGCATCTGGATACACCTGGACTTTATTATTCAGCCTTTGTGCAGGGGACATCACATCACATTGTACAAACCTGAAATGTCTGAGGAGGTGATAAAGATGGATAATAAGGGCAAGTCTGAGAATACTGCATACATGAACTCGAAGCATTCGACAAGCTCCCTCATGCTGATCCTGAAGACTAAAGAGTCCGTGGAAACTTGGTAGATTAGATTCAAAATTGGCTTGACCGTAGAAAATAGAGGATCATCATGCATGGGTGTTACTCTGAGTGGAGGTCTGTGCGGGCCGACAGGTTGTTTGTTGTCACAAACTGTTTGTTTTGACATACCTGTACATGTGATAAATAAAATGAATCTGAATCAGATTCAGCGGTGTTCTCCTTGGTGTCACAATGGGGATGGACTCAAATGCAAGACACAGACACTGAAGTACAAGGAACAGGACTTGACTAAAGGAGGGACGTGACAGGATACAGACAAGGAGCAGGGACAAGAACGCAGACTTGGGCTTGGACCCCGAGCCAGAGACTGGACAAGGACCCAGAACATGGGTCTTGCCTCGGGCTCCGGCCCCAGAACCAGGCATGGACATGAGATGACTTCAGGAATGGAGGCTGGGGTCTTGAGGCCTGAGGCTGAAGACCGGCTTGGGGTCTTGAGGCCTGAGGCTGGAGATCGGCTTGGGGTCTTGAGGCCTGAGGCTGGAGACCGGCTTGGGGTCTTGAGGCCTGAGGCTGGAGATCGGCTTGGGGTCTTGAGGCCTGAGGCTGGAGACCGGCTTGGGGTCTTGAGGCCTGAGGCTGGAGACCGGCTTGGGGTCTTGAGGCCTGAGGCTGGAGACCGGCTTGGGGTCTTGAATCTAGGGTACTTCAAGGCTTGGGTATGGACTCCAAGCCAGATATCAGGCAAGGACTCAGAACCTGGGACTTGACTCGGGCTCGGACTCCAGAACTAGGCGAGGACAAGACGAGGCTACACAACTGAACATGGCTTGGGTGAGGAACTCCTGGGTAGGGCAAGACACAAGGACAGGTAAAGGAACAAGGACAGTACTCAGATAGGACTGGACAAGGGCCTTCAGGAGCACGGAGCCTTGGACTAGGAGAGACGGGAGCACAGAACACAGAGCTGGGACCCTTCCTTGGGAATAGGACGTAGGGCCGGGACTCATACACAGAACGCTGAACATGAAGAGACAGATCCCAACACAAGGTGGCAGCAAACGGCCAGACCCACCTAGCAAAGGCGAGGACACAGACAGAGTTCCCAACACGAGGTAGCAGCAACGGCCGGACCTACCTAGCGAAGGCATGGACAGAGAGAGACAATTCCACGCAACAAAAGACAGTTCCTTATCTCGACCTAACAAGGCTCCAGTCTTGCTCTGGTGGTAAAACTTCAGCGATACAGGCGGAGTATCCAGACTAGATGAGCAGGCAGAGAGTCAGGCGAGGGGGGAAAGACAAGGAGGGGAACAGAACAGTCAAGCAGGGAATCCCTGCTTTGCAGAGGCATTTATATCTCAGCCCCAAAATGAGAATCATGTGCCCTTAACAGAAACTGGAGAAAACCAGAAACCCCGGAACAAGGAACCATGGACTGGACCATGAACCGGAACACGGACTTCACGGACCGGACCATGACACTGGGGTCATTGCTGGGGCCTCTAAATGATTTATACAAAGTGTATTGGGCTGATTAGTAAGTTTGCAGATAACACAAAATATAATGGAGAGTGGTAAAAGGATTCAGCCACATATAGTCCAATTGGAAATGTGGGCAGAGAAATGGCAGATGGAGTTTAATCTAGAGCAGTGTGGGGTGTTGCACTTAAGGAGGTCAAGAGGAAAGAAGACAGTAATAATGAGCAGGGTCTTTAGAAGCATTGATATACGTAAGTATTTTAGGATGCTACTCCATAATTCATTGAAAGTTACAGCACCAGTTGATCGGGTGATAAAGAAGGTATATGGACCACTTGCCTTCATTGGTTGGGGTGTTGAGTATGGAAAACCATGTTGCAGCAGTATGAAAGTTTGGTCAGGCCACATTTGGATTATTGTGTGTAGCTCTGTTTCCCCATTGCAAGGGCACAGAAGCTTTAGAGAGGGCACAGAAGCTTTAGCGAGAGTGCAGAAGCTTTAGAGAGGGCACAGAAGAGGTTCACAGGATGCTGCCTGGATTACAGAGTACTGTATAAGAAGAGGTTGGACAAGCTTGGATTGTTTTCTCAGGAGCATTGAGGGCTGAGGGCAAACTGATCGAGAATATGAAATTATAAAAGACAGTCAGAGACCTTTCCCAGGGTGGAAATGTCAAATACGGGAGGGTGTAGCTTTAAGAGGAGGAGTGTTTCAAGGAGATGTGCTAGACAAGTTTTTGTTACGTAGTGAGAGATATGTGTCTGGAACCTACTACCAAAAGAGACGGTGGAAGCAGATCCAATAACAACACTTAAGAGTTACACAGGCAGGAAATTTTAGAGACATAGCTCACATACAACAGATGTGCTGTTTAAACTGGCCTCATGGTAGGCACAGACGTTGTGGAGAGAAGGGCATTGTCCTGTGTTGTACTGTTTTATGTTACATGTCCTGCGTTCAATGTACAATCCTGTGGGAAGAGTGAATGGCAATCCTATTGAAAGAAGACATATGCAATAAAAGCTGAGGTAGGCCATAGGCTTATTGGCCTTCCTTAGGTCTGATCATCTAATTTACTGTCGAATACACTTTATGATTTAGTGTCCTTATCACTCAATCCCGATGAAGGGTCTCGGCCCTAAACATTGACTCTTTATTCCTCTCCATAGATGCTGCCTGACCTGCTGAATTCCTCCAGCATTTTGATGGTATTACTCTGAACTTCCAGCGTCTGCAGACTCTCTTGTGTTTATGTTTCATAGTGTTTATGTGATGCTCAAAACTCCCAGAAACCTTGTCCTCATTAGCAGCTTGCAGCCATGTTTGAAGCCCTCTCCACAGGTACAAAATATAAACTTCTTTCCCATGAAGTTTCATTTAACTTTCAACTCCTCTTAGGCTAGCCGTCAGTTAATAATTCACCACAAGATGCCTCATACCATTAGGCCTACTGACATCATACGATATATGTATTTCTGAGATTTCTGAGGGACAACTTCACTCCAGTAATCCGAAGCTGCTTGCAAAGAAGATCCTTCCTGTCAGCCTTAACATGCTGTATTCCATTCAGACCATATCACTAAGGCCACATCGCAATTTAGGAATACATAAATGCAAATTGAATTCTTCAGAATACTTGAGATAAAAGAAACAATTCAATCTGAAGATGGAATGACGCTCAGAATATACTTGGGACTTTGATTCACTCCGAGCCTTTGATTACGTAGCTGGTTCTTACCTATTGTCAGATATCTATTATTATCTACTTTTGTGAAGTGCTTAGTGCCATTAAGGTTATTTAAAGTCTATTTCTCTTTTTCAATGGGATATTTTTATTCAGGCATACAGCAGAGTGCAGTCCCCGATGATGTGTTCAACTGTAATTTTCTTGAACAGAATGCTGTGACCGAACTAAAACTGAGCCACACGGAAGCTGTAATTGGGAAATTTAAAAATCTTCATTCACTCAGCAAACCTTCAGGAGAGAAAGTCCAAGGGAACCACACTCTCCTGGCATGATGTTTATCTTCAACACAAAGATAACAATAAATGATTAACTATAGTTTCAAATGCTATAATTACCAACTTAGCTAACATTTTGAAAACCGTCAGGTAAATTTACAGAATTATACATTTACAATGGTGGCACATCCCAACAAGTAGAACCCCTTCAATACTAGTGTCAGTTCCAAAACCCAGTCACCCAAAACATATCCCTTTTGTTAGTGTTGAGGTTGGCTCCATGAATATACAACTAACCAGAAGATTAAGGGACAAAGCAAATCTATCCTGCTCTGTGCATTAAATGTGCTAATAGAAGAAATTGGCATCCATAGTCTTCTTCTATACAGTTTCAATGGGTCAGATTCAGAACGCCCCATGAAATTGTATGCAGGTTTTACATTTTGGAGCAACACACATCAAATTTGCTGGTGAACGCAGCAGGCCAGGCAGCTTGGCCTGTTGCGTTCACCAGCAACTTTGATGTGTGTTGCTTGAATTTCCAGCATCTGCAGAATTCCTGTTGTTTACATTTTGGAGACTGGTTCTTATTTTAGTTAATTCAAATTTATGCTAGCCATAATTCTATAGCTCCAGAATGATCCCTAACATGGATAATAAGATACTTTGAGTTGATAATTATAATTTGTCAGTCAGCATCCCCAAATATATTTTTGCAAATGTTTATTTGAAACCTTTACATTTCTCTATTGTCTCAGCTGTCATATGTAATACCCTGTCTTTCAAGCGGTTCAAGCAGAGTTGATGTTGTAAATGCAAATCATGCTTTTTTTCCAAGTAAGTTAAACATTTTAACAATTATTTGTGCAGTATGCTTTATTCTTCATGGTCAAGTGTTACAAAGAATGAGTCTGATAGAATAAAATTGTTTGTCACATTCCTATAAGACCTATAGCATTCAAGACCTGTCACAACTGTTAAGTATCCTTCAGTGATTCAAGTTTGGTCCAGAATTGCCACTTTGCTCATGGGATGGATTTCCAGAGGTTGTATCTGGATCTCTTGTTAGCTCTTAACATTATATATTCAGTAAGCCAATCATGTATGAATCACATATATGATGTGTTCAAAAGTAATACTTTGGGCTTGCCTTCTACACTGCCACCATTCCACTTTGTCCTGATGAAGGGTCTTGTCCTGAAATCATTGACTGTTTTTTACCTTTTCATAAATGCTGCCTGTCCTGCCGAGTTCCTCCAGCATCTCGAGTATATTCCACTCTCACCTCTGCCTTCTGGAATTTCTGTCCCCACTTGCATCCATGCGAAGAGCCAAAAGCAGCCTAAATTTCCACAGGCCACCAGTCTCTTCAGCATGTTAGAATGCCCTTTCAACCAGTTAGTGTAGCCTCATTTTTTCTTTTGCGTAGGCGAGAATCTTTCCGAAAACTGCAGTTTCCCTCTGGGAACCAGCCAGCAGCCAAATTTTCTGTGCATTCCCACCACTATTTGTGGTACTACTTCCAATCTTTCTTAGACCAAAACATGCAGAAATAAATAACAACAGAAATTTGCACCGTTCTCAAAACCAAATAGCTAAACTGGCAACAAAGTTATTCATTAGATCAGCAAAAAAGATACCCTTAGGAAATTTCTCTGAAACTGGACTGCATGTTTGACTGGGAATTAGATGCTGACTTTTTTTCAGGATACAGGGCGTTAGTTCCTGGTGAAAACTTAACAACCTGAGATATTAAATCTATCTTCCTGACATGCAGTCTGTTTCCCGCCTTTCCTGTCTTTGTTTCAGATTTCCAGTATGTGCAGTATTTTTGCATGGAACTTCATCCCTGCTCAGTAACCGTAAACACACCATGTAACAATGCTATCACATTGTTCTTTGCATCAAAAATTATTGCATTAATTTCAATAAAATAGATTTCAGAGGTAGGGTCCAGCGTGCTGTTGCCTTGGATGCTTCTGGGGGGATTTCATGAATGTTTGTCTTTTGTTGATTTCCATCTGTTGATAACTATGGTCATGTGTGTGACAAAGATGTATCATGGGATATGTAGTTTTTATCTAAATCTTCCAAGCACTACTATGTGATGTTTTTATCTTGAGTTAGCCATGTGGGCTATTGCTCAGATGAGTTTATTGTATTATAATAATCAGCAAAAAACTGCTGCAATGAGAAACCATGGGGACTATATTAGACAAAAGAGGCTGTTATTTGAGTCTAGAACATTCTGTAAACAATGTACCAGGAAGTGTATCAGACGTGTATGGTTGCAGGTTGTAAAATTAGAAATCTGTCAGCAAAATTTTATTGCCTTTTATTGTGTTGCATTTATTAATTATATCTTTTGTTTTCAGTGATTAATGTTGGAATTTGATCACTTTGTTAAGTCACCTGCGTCTGTTAGAAATGGCAGGTTACCGCACATAAAAGGGCCCATTAAAAGAAAAAGGTCATTAAGATTAAAATTGAAAATAATAGCATTATTTGAAAAAACCTATGGAATAATATTTTTTGAAACAACAGAATGCTGTCTTCGCCTCTGATTAATCTATACTTTGTGTTCCTGAGAGCGTGCATTATTTCCCGTACACTTTAGCAGGCATGTTGAGTCTTTCTCCAGGATGGTCTCTGCAGCCTCTGGAGCATTCTTTGAACAATGACTCCAAACTAATTCTCATCCACCCTCTTCCTCCTGGCCGAACTTGTTTTGAACTGAAGCAACACTTTCAACTTCACTAACTTCCTGCCGATAAGAGATGTTGTTATGGAAACCTGCACAGGTTCCAACTGTGCCTGTGTTAAATATAGGATGCATAAAGTGTTCTTTTTTCCAGTGCTACTCAAACTTTCTCCTGACTCCTCCTTTTGCCCTTGTGACTGCTAATCATGTTTACTTCAACTAGTAAATTTCATTTACTATTGTACTAATTCACCCTCACTTGAAACATGTCTGACATTGTTCTCCATTTTCCCTCTAGGAGTTCTGTGCCTCTGTACCTAGTAACTGACTTTCCATTGTAATATGACTGATATCTAAAATTCTTTGCTTCTGCTTTCGTCAGCCTAACTCTTTGCTGCATTTGGAAAATGACACAGGGTGCTTTAAATACCAGAGGCTCCGTCTGTCCTAAACCAAACAGGCATTGCTATGATTTGGGTGAAAGGAGGAAAAGCATTCCCAACACAAGGGTTTCTGCCAGCTTGGCTTCTCAATAAAAACTGTAGGAAATTGTACGTTCTCCTTGTAACCATATGTGTTTCTTCCAGATCCTCTGATTTCCTCACATCGTCCAAAGATTTATGCTAATTGATCACATGGCTGTAATCGGGCAGCACAGCATGTTGGGCCGGAAGGGCCTTTTGCTGTGCTGTCTCTCTAAAAGCTAAAATAAAATAATTATTTAGAACATAGGCAATGATTCACTACCAAAGTTTGATGATTTGCTGGCTGCCTTAGGAAAAAAACTTACTTCTCGTCTTTCCTGGAACAAGCCAGGAAACCCCTATTGTCCCTGAACCCAAGAGCCATCAATTTCCCAACCTCTGAAGGGATACTTGCAAAATGGCTGCACCTCCCGTAGTTCAGGCATGCGCTGTTGGAATGCAGACGAGCGAATATCCCGCTAATCTCTCGGAGCCTGCTAGGGTCAGAAAATCAAACACATTGAAAGAATTTTGTCATGTCTTTCATGGGCAGAAGGGTCTGTCCATGTGATGTACTGTTCCATTTTCTGGCAGCTACCATCGGGAAGGAAGTACAGAAGCCCGAAGAACCACACACCAAGTTCAAGAACAGCTACTTCCTTTCATCATAGGTAAGATAATTACGAATGGTATTTATAAGCAAAGCTTTACAGCTCTCACAACACGCTGAAGGAACTCAGCAGGTCAGGCAGCATCCGTGGAAACGAACAGTCAACGTTTCAGGCCTGATCCCTCCGTCAGGACTGAAGAGGGAAGGGGCAGAGGCCCTATAAAGAAGGTGGGGGGAGGGTGGGAAGGAGAAGGCTGGTAGGTGCCAGGTGAAAAACCAGTAAGGGGAAAGATCAAGGGGTGGGGGAGGTGATAGGCAGGGAAGGTGAAGAAGGAATAGGGGAAAGCACAATGGGTAGTAGAAGGAGGCGGAACCATGGGGGAGGTGATAGGCAGCTGGGGGAGGGGGCCGAGTGAAACTGGGATGGGGGAAGGGAGGGGGAGGGAATTACCGGAAGTTGGAGAATTCAATGTCCATGCCAATGTTTACAGCTCTCATTTCCTGAAAATGTAAATATTTTACAGTTGTTGAATTTGTGTTTGTACTTTCTTTTCTGTTGTCCAAATGCACTTTGAACTATAGTTAGCCTGATCCTAGCAGCTGCACTTTATTAAAAATAGATTTGGAAGAAATATTGGCCTAAAAAATCCGGAGATGCTGAGAGCATTTTGAAAGCAGAACACTGGCTCAGAAATATTCTGTATGGGTTAGTAGGGATAGTTTTTCAGCCTGAGTTGGGCTGTTCACTACATCAGTACGGGCACTAAAGGAGCTGCTCAGGGACTGTGCAACAGTTGATCAGCCTGTTAGATACTGTACTTAAATATGAAGTCTAATCCCTGTGAATCACACAGAGTCAGCCTGTGTTTACAGATGGTTTAAATGGTGTCAATTAAAAGCAAATGCATGAGTTTTATAAACTTCTCCCATCCATGGGAATCAGGAAGTGAGGGAATACAAATTCATTGTCAGCCCCATCCTGATTATACCCGCAGCCTCTCTCTAAACCACTATTAAGTGCTAACATTTACTTATGTAGATCTAAGAAGTAGATACCATTGCGGGAATCCAACTTTACCAATTCATTTTGATGCTACACAGAGAATTTAAGTTTTAATTTCTTTTAAGTTCTTTTTTTCTGTAGGCAGAAAGAGAAATGGTCCACTCTTGGTCCATAAGGAAACCTACGGTCTTCCCTGCACACACCCAACTCCTTACACTCCAAAAAATAAGATAAAAGTTAGCTTTACTTGACATATGTACATTGAAACATTGAGAGATACAGTGAAATACGTTATTTTTGTCAATGAACAGCACAGTCCGAGGACGTACTGGGGCAGCCCACGAGTGTTGCCATGCTTCCGGTACCTACAGAGCATGCTCACCATTTACTAACCTTAACCCTAACCCACACGTCTTTGGAATGTGAGAGGAAGCTGGAGCACACACAGGAAGCTCATGCGGTCATGGGAAGAACTGTGCCACTCAATCGGATCTCTATCTCTGCTCCCTTAGCGTGGAGAAACATTACTGTGGTGCTTGTTAGCAGTCGGCATTGGAGCCATGGTCGGTGAGAGATACAGCAGAGAACAGGGGACTCACTCTATGGAATCCATACCCACCGTAAACCACACATTTACACTGTCCCATTATTTCAATTCGCCACTCGCCTACACACAAGGGGAGACTTACCATGCCCAATTAACCTACAAACCCACGTGTTTTTGAGATGTGGCTGGAAACCGGAGCACCTGGAGGAAATTCACATGGTTCTATGAAGAACATGCAAACTCCACGCAGACAGCGCCCACGGCCAGGATTTAACCCAAGTCTCCGGCGCAATGTGGCAGCTGCTCTCCCAGCCGTGTGACTATACTGTCCAGTAAATCTGTTCAAACTCTTTCACTGGGCTGCAAATCAAATGTAGGCAGGAGTCAATTTACAGATTTAACTGAGACCTTGAAATGATCTATATCATATTTCATGCCACCCTGCAGTTCTGTAATTGTAATTATTGCATCATTCCTTACAAGCTGAACTAATGTTCTCAACTCCTCTTGAATCAGGGTGATCTTTTAGAAATATATAAGATCCTAAATAAGTTTGACAGGGTAGACATTGAAGTATTATTTTTACATTTTTAAAAATAGTCTTCATTCCTAATAGAAAAATACAGTATATACAAAAGAAAGCATTAAATGTTTACATTCATGGTCATTCCATTCAGTAGTGTGAACCGTTGCCCCCTGGGGTGAGACACCAGTTCACTGTTCCTGGGGCTTTTCCTCCTGACTCAGCCCCTTCATGTGCAGTAGCAGAAGCCTAGACAGTGGTGCACAATGGGTAGGATTTGCACAGTGAGCAGTAGGGCGCTGAGCAGTGCAGTAGGACAGAGGGATCTGGGAATACTGATCCATAATATCTTGAAAGTGGTGTCACGGGTCATAAAGAGAGCTTTTGGCACGTTGGCTTTCATAAATCAAACTACTGAGTGCAGGAATTGGGATGTTATGTTGAAATTCTATAAGGCACTGGCGAGGCCGAATTTGGAGTATTGTGAACAGTTCTGGCCAGCTGCCTACAGGAAAGATATCAATAAGATTGAAAGAGGGCAGAGAAAATGTACAAGGGTTTTGCCAGGACTTCAGGACCTGAGTTACAGGAAAGGTTGAACAGGTTGGGACGTTATTCCCTGGAGTGTAGGGGAGAATGAGGGGAGATTTAATAGAGGTATACAAACTTATGAGGGGTGTAGTTAGGGTAAGTGCAAGCAGACTTTTTCCACTGAGGCTGGGTGGGACTACAACCAGAGGTCATGGGTTGAAGGTGGTTCCGTCCCGAAACATTGACCGATTGTTTCCATGGATGCTGCCCGACCTGCTGAGTTCCTCCAGCGTGTTGTGAGTGATGGGTTAAAGGTCAAAGGTTTTGTGTTTAAGGGGAACTTGAGGAGGATATTCTTCACTCAGAGGGTAGTGAGAGTGTGGAACAAGCTGCCAGCGGAAGTGGTGGACTTGGGTTCAGTTTGAACATTTCAATTCCAACATGGATGGGAGGGATATTGGAGGGCTATGGCCCGGATGTAGGTTGATGGGACTAGGCAGCTCAGCACAGACTAGTTTCTCTACTGTCATTTTCTATAACTCTATGTCTCCATGCCTTTTCCTTGAAGACAGTGGTCAATTAGACTAATTTCTGGGATCAGAAATGTCTCAGGAATATTCTGTGACAAAGTTCCCAATTCTCAAGCCAAGGGAGCTACCCTCATACCATCCACAAGGTCAAGTACCTTAAGAATTTTATACGGTACAAAATTCTTAAAGGGATCACATCTTAATTTTCCAAATTCAAGGCCTAATCTATTCAATTTCCCTGTTGGCATATTTCATCACTTCAGAGTAAACCAGTTAAAATCTGTTGCACTTTCTCTAAATAGCCATTGATCAGGAAGATCTAAAGGGAACTTCCTGACCATTGTTCTTTCTGTAAAATGGAGGCGATCCCAGCCAGAGGATGACTGAGGGAGGCAATTAAGCAGCTGCATTTGTGAACCTTGTGCTAAAATAAACAGTGATTCTTTCCCCTCTAAGCACTTTAACGGTGAGAAACAATTTTCTCGCAAAGGGTCTTTGTTTTGCAATGGAAACTATTTCATGTCAACAAATTCAGAAGACATAAGGAAAATAAAATGAACGTGTTTGGCCAGCTGTGGTAATAAAGCTATCGTATCAATCTAAAACATGTACAGCTTGAAGAATGGTATAAATATGTTCTTCCCTTTTCTTGAATATTAGTTTTAATAAAAATCTTCTGCATTTATCATTGGAGTAACTTCACAGAAATAATCTTTTGCAGCTTTCATGCTGTTCTGATTTAAAATAGACAGTCAAATTGACACAGTGTATGAATTTAAATGAAGACCTTCTAAATAATTTGGCATTGTTTGCTAATGGTGCTCTCTGCAGAACAACATGTCCTTGTACAGTACATTAGCAAACTGATTCTACAAAATGAATCCTATTTGATGTCATCACTGGTTAGATAATTGACTCCGCATTCTATTACTCTCAGTAAGTACAAGTTGGTAAAAGCAGATTTGATATATTTAAAGGATACAGTTGCACTATCCTATTTATAATGTTCCCTGAATTTTTATGTCCCATTAAAATTAATCTGCTGTGCTAGTTATTACAGATGTAAGACGGGGACAAGGACACTCAGCATCTGGACCCAGTAGTGTACAGCAAACAAGGCACCTATCGTCAGTGTCGAAATGTACTTACAGACTGTTCGCAGATTCTGACGGGATTCTATCCCTGAGGCTAAAGAAAGTGATGGATACAGCCGAGTCTATCCCATCAAAAGCCTCCTGCCTTTATGAAAAGACCCCCACCACCCAGGCCTCACCCTCTTCTTGCTACTACCATGGGCTGGAGGTACATAAGCCTTGGGTCCCATACCACCAAGTTCAGGAACACTGTTACCATTTGACCATATTTAACTGGCAAAGATTGCTTCATTCACCAAAACTCTGAACTGATTCTACAACATACAGACTCACTTTGAAGATTCTTCACAACTTGTGTTCTCAATATTATTTTTTATATTTTTAATTATCTGTACAGTTTGTTTTCTTTTGCGTGGTGGTTTGTGTGTTTATGTATCGTTTTTTTGTAAACTATTTTGTATTTCATTTTCCTTGTAAATGCCTGCATGAAAATGGTAGTATGCGGTAATATATACATACTGTGCCAGTAAACTTGCTTTGAACTTTAAACTGAGAATTGTTTGTAAACCAACCTGTTCATAAGTCAGAGAACAACAAAAACAGTGTGTGGGAGAGGGTCAGGGAAGGAGCTGTGTTGAGAAAGCGAGCAGACGTGGGAAGACCAGGGGCCAGCCGGACTCTCTGACTCACGAGTGAGACTACTTAATGATTCTAACCCTGCTGGCCTCAACCCAGCCCCCAATTGTTTTGGGGGGGGGGGTTGTGGTGGCTGTGCTGTGTGGGGAAAGGAAACACCCTGAAGTCCCTCCTTTCTACCCAGCAGAAGATGCCTGCAGCCTCACAGCAGTTTCCAAATCCATTCCGCTGGACTCCAAATTACTCACTCGGATTCTCACTCACAGGCTGACCCACAGGGCCTTCATTGCATGGGGTGGACCACTATTTGCCAATTGGATGCCTATATCTGTTAGTTCCCACTCTTAATGAATTGGTTTAGCCTGGATGTGTCAGGATGACAGTACTCAGAGGCACATAATTCCTCATCAGGGCTTCTGAAGAGTTCTGCGAAAGGGAGCCGCCAAAGAGGTGTCATGGTCCTGTCCCTGAAGTCCTTGCCTCCGTGGGATAAGTCAGGCTGTCTTTGCCGTTACCCTACAGTTGGATCTGTCCCTTTCTGTCCTTGCCTCTGTTGGGTAAGCCAGGCTGTCTTTGCTGTTACCCTGAGGCTGGACTGTTTCCTTCCCTTCCCCTTCCCCTTCCTTCTGGAGCCTTTGCCTGCAACCTTGTCAAGTTCAACCACCGGAGTGAGACTGGAGCCTTGCTGTGTCAAGAAAAGGAACTGTCTATCGTTGAGTTGGAACTGTCTCCATGTCCACACCTTCGCTAGATAGGTCTGGTCGTCCGCCACTACTTAGTGTTGGGAACCGTCTCTGTGTCCACGCCTTCACTAGGTAGGTCTGGCTGTTTGCCGCTACTTAGTGTTGAGAACTGTCTCTGTGTCCGCGCCTTCGCTAGGTAGGTCTGGCCTTTTGCTGCTACCTAGTCTTGGGAACCATCTCATTGTGTTCAGCATTCTGTGTATGAGTCCTGGCCCTACATCCTGTTCCCAAGGAGGGGTCCCAGCTCTGTGTTCCATGTTCCTGTCTCTCAAGTCCAAGGCTCCATGTTCCCGTGCTCTAGACCAAGGCTCTCTATTCCTGTCCTCCCCAAGACCAAGTCAAGGCTTCTGGCTTTGTGTTCCGAGGTTCCTGTCTCCCAAGACCACGTCATGTCCTCGCCTAGTTCTGGAATCCGAGCCTGAGTCAAGACCCAGGTTCTGGGTCCTTGTCCAGTCTCTGGCTTGGAGTCCAAGCCCAGGCTTCTAGTTCCCAGTTCCCAGTCCTGGTCCTGCTTGCCTAGCCAATGTCCTAGCCCAAGTCTGTGTTCTTGTCCCAGCTACTAGTCTGCATCCAGTCACATCCCTAACTCTAGTCTCTAGTCCTGTCCCGTTCCTAGTACTTCAGTGTCTGTGTCTTGCATTTGGGTCTGCCTCCCAGTGTCCCTGTTTGTGGCAAGAGGTAACTAATCTCAGAAGAAGCAGCTAAAACCCCAAATGTCTGGTCTAAAGGTGAGCTTTATGAAGTGATTCATGGGATGCAACTTAGAGAGGTGTCACAGGTGACACATTTAGAGAACTCTACAGATAGGACGGAGAAGGCAAGTGGCATAGGTGGGTTTCTCTACAGCTGGTACATGCCAGTTTGTTTGTTCCTCTTCTGTATTCTCCCTCGTTCCCTTCCCCTAATTACCTCTGCACCTTCTCAATTGCCCATTTTGTGTCAGATCATTTCTCCTTCCTGACCCTCCACCGCTTCCCATGACCTAGCTGACGATTTTGGATATGGACTTGGTGTCTTTTCTACCAAGCTGCTCGGTGGTATCCAGCTCATGTAAACAAAGTCCAATGTCCGATATAAGATAAGCTTTTGGTTCTGGTTGGCATCTCATCTTCATATATAAACGAGCTGTCAATTCGCCTTCACCCACAACCCCACAAACTCAATGACCATCAATGTGGAGGACCAAGAATCCATCAGGACCTAAAGTTTAGAAACCTTGTCCAACTATTCAAATTCGACCATAATGTCATCCTATATTGTCTCTGTAACCAATGATCCCCCCAAATTAAGCTTCCATAGTCCCAGTTTTTCACTCCTTTATTGGTGGCTGTAACTTTATACACATTTGCATATCTTTCCCAAACTGTGCCACCTCTCCAAATTCGTCCCCGTGAATCACTTTATAAAGCCCACCTTTATACCCAACTTTAGGGTATTAGTTTACCTCAGAGATTAATTATTGAATTTTGTTAATCAATGCAACTCAACCTTCAAGTCAAGATGTGCGGGATTATTAAGTTCCAAGTTCAAAGTAAAGTGAAGTTCTCCGTGCCAGTTTAGGAGCCCTGATGGTTGAACTGTTCCTGGACTTGGTGGTGTGGGACCTAAGACTCCTGTACATTCTACCAGTGTTAGTTGTGAGCACAGAGCAAGGGGGGTCTTTGATGATGGATCCTCGTAAGTGTGCTTGAAGATGGGGAGGGTGTTGCTTGTTATAAGATTATTATGTGTCATCTGGGCTTCTCCACCTGATTGTTGATGCATTATGTTGCTGGCAACCAATGAAGTGTGAAGAGGAACATCACTGGATTTGCCCAGGGGATTATGATTTCATAGGTTCCTCCCAGCAGCCTGTCCATCAAGGATTTCTTTATATTCCACAAGAACAATTCTGCCTAATTGGGAGAGAGGGTTATAGATGACAAGCAAGGATGGGCTATTGATAGCTGTCTTCTTTCTCCTCCTTCTCATCATATTCTTCCGATTCTGTCTGATCACCCTATGGAACAAACAGTGTTTTACACAAAAACTCTGGACCTTGCCTGGCTCTGCTTGAATCACTGTTTATCTGCTCTGAATGCAGTGCAAAATGGCGTGAGGATCCAGGGGAAGCCATTGTCCCCCCATTCTGGCCGTGACACTCTAGGGAGGATGTAATTAAGCTAGTGAGTGCTGAAATTATAAATTATAAATTATAAATTATAAACAAAAAAATAAAGATATTTCAGGACTGGAGGGTTTGAGTTATAAGCAGACACTTGATAAACTGGGAGTGTTTTCCTGCTAAAACCAGGATAAGCACATGTAAGGTAGATAGTCACTGTCTTTTACCCAGAGTAGGAGCGTCTAAACTAGAGGCTGTAAGTTTTAGGTGAAAGGGGGTATATTTAAAGGGGATCTGACGTGCACACATCTTACGCAGTGATGAATATATAAACCGAGCTGCAGGGGAAATTGTAGAGTTGGGTACAAATACAACATTCAAAAGACATTGAAATGTTTGTTTTTAACTGTGATGGCTGTGCAAAGATGTTGGTTCATTGATAAGGAAGTTTTACAGGGAAATGGGCCAAATACAATGAATGGGACTAACTCAAGAAGTTCCTTGTGAGGCATGGGAGAGTTGGGCCAAAGGCCTGTTTCCACACTGTATAACTTGAGGACTAGATGACTCTATGTAAATTTAATGCATTCACCTGTAAACCATCATTACCCTGAATAAAGCTAAGTTTTGCTGGATTCATATGTAAGTTACCAAATCTAGAATGACATCTTGTAATATATGAGAGAGACAAAAAGTAGTATAGGAAATAAAGATTGCAACAAGAGAAAGTTAGAGTCACAGAACAATAGAAAAGTGCAGCACAGAAACAGACCCATCTAGTTCACACTGAACCGTTTAAACTGCCTACTACCGTCAACCAGCATCTGAACTACAGCCCTCCATATCCCTCCCATCCATGTACCTATCCAAACTTCTCTTAAACATTGAAATCTAGCTCTCATGCACCACTTGTGTTGACAGCTAGTTCCACACTTTCACAACCCTCTGAGTGAAGAAGTTTCCGTTCATATTCCCCTTGAACTTTTCATCTTTCACTCTTAACCCATGACCTCTAGTTGTTGTCCCACCCAATCTCAGTGGAAAAAGCCTGCTTGCATTTACCCCATCTATACCCCTCATAATTTTGTATACCTTTATCAAATCTCCCTTCAATCTTCTACTTCCCAAGAAATAAAGTCCTAACCTATTCAACCTTTCCTTATATCTAGTCCTGGTAACATCCTTGTAAATTTTCTCTGCATTCTTTCAACCTTATTTACATCTTTCCTATAGGTAGCTGACCCTAACAGCACACAATGTTCCAAATTAGGCCTCACCAAGATCCGATACAACTTCAAGATAGTATCCCAGCTCCTGTACTCAATACTTTGATTTTTGAAGGCCAATGTGCCAAAAGCTTTCTTTACGAGCCTATCTACCGATGATGCCACTTTCAATGAATTATGGACCTGTATTCCCAGATCCCTTTGTTCTACCACACTGCTCAGTGTCTACCGCTCACTGTGTAAGACCTACCCCGGTTGGTACGACTGAAGTGCAACACATCACACTTGTCTGCATTAAATTCCATCTGCCATTTTCAGCCCATTTTTTGAGCTGGTCCAGATCTCGCTGTAAGCTCTGGTGGTCTTCCCCACTGTCCGTTACACCCCCAATTTTGGTGTAGTCCACAAAATTGCTGATCCAGTTAAGCATATTATTTTTCAGATCGTTGATATAGATGACAAACAACAACGGTCCCAGCACCGAAGCGTGTGGCACTCCAAGAGTCACGGGCCTCCAGTCAGAGAGGAACCCATCTACTACCACTCTCTGGCTTTTCCCACAAAGCCAATGACTAATCCAATTTACTACCTCATCTTGAATGCCAATCAACTGATCCTTCCCGATCAACCTCCCATGCTGGACCTTGTCAAATGCCATGCTAAAGTCCATGTAGACGACATCCACTTTCCTGGTAACTTCCTCAAAAAACACCGTAAGAATGGTTAGACACGACTGACCACGCAGAAATTCATGCTGACTATCCCCAATCAGTCCCTGACTATCCAAATACTCATATATCCGGTCCCTTAGAACACCTATCAATAAGTTTCCCACTATGGATGTTAGGCTCACGGGCCTAAAATCTCCTGGTTTATTTTTAGAACCTTTTTTAAGTAGCTGAAGTACATTAGCTATCCTCCAATCCTCTGGTACAGTACCTCACCTGTTGCTAAGGATGATTTAAATATCTCTGCTAGGGCCCCTGCAATTTCTCTGGGTTGCCTCCCACAGGATCCAAGAAAACTCCTTGTCAGGCCCTGGGGATCTATCTACCCTAATTTGCCACAAGACATCATACATCTCCTCCTCTCTAATCTATATAGGGTCCAGCACCTTGCTGCTGCTTCCAGCACCTCTATAGACTCTGCATCCATCTCCCGAGTAAATGCAAATGCAAAAAGATCCACTTAAGGTCTCCCCCATCACTTTTGGCCCTACACATGGATTACCATTCTGATCTTTCCAACGACCAATTTTGTCCTTTGCAATCCTTTAGCTCTTGACATACTTGTAGAATCCCTTAGGATTCTCTTTCACCTTGTCTGTCGAGCAACATCATGCCTTCTTTTAGCCCTCCTGATTTCTTTCTTAAGTGTTCTCTTGCGTTTCTTATATGCCTCAAGTACTTTATTTGTGCATACCTGCCTGTACCTGATATGCACCTATGATTTTTCCAAATGAGGGCCTCAATATCTCCTGAAAACCAAGGTTCCCTAAACCTATTATCATTACCTTTTATTCTGACAGGTGCATACAAACTTCTTTTTCCTCTTCTGCCTGTTTCACCACTTAGGGAGACATAACCCTTCTCGCCTATTTCATTAACAAAATCAGTTGAAAAGAGGAGTTCCTTGACAATTAATGCTTCTCCAGTTTCTAATCCATTTTCAATATCAATAGACATTTTTCAAATCTGCTGATAATCCTGTAAAAACAATAATAGAAAAGACTGTGGTTAAATGCTTCTTTTCTGGTTTGCTTAAAAACTTCAATAACAAAGTTATCTGTATTATTTCATTTACAACACCAGTAATACCAGAAAGATAATACAGCAAAAGCTTAATTTTGATTATGCCTCCACCGCGTTCCTCAGACCCACCATTATCACCCCTCCACTGGAGAAGCACATTCTGGAGTGCACTTTGACCCTTGGCTAATGAAGAGCCCATCTATTTTAGATAAAAATAAAGACTGAATAATATGTGTGCACACCTATGTGAGATGTTTGAAATTTTCTTATTCCTTTGTGGTTAAAGCACATCAGTTTCCCCTAAGGACAAACAGCAGGAAATATAAACATTTCTATTAAAACGGACATGAGACCATGTGTGAAAATAAAGATAACTGTCAGATCTCATGTAATATAGAATGTATCTACTTAATTGTTTGCATAATGTTTGCATGGTGGTTATGAGTGAATTCTAGATATCCAGTTAGTGGTGGAATTGGGTATGTACCAGACACGCCTGTTCACATTGGCTTAGAACATAAGAAATAGGAGCAGAAGTAGGCCCATTGAGCCTGCCCTACCATTTAATAAGACCATAGCTGATTTGCCTTTTCCCCATAACCCTTAAATCCCCTACTATGCAAAAATTTATCCAACGTTGTCTTAAATATATTTGAGGTAACCTCCACTGTTTCATTCGGCAGAGAATTCCACAGATTCACCACTCTCTGGGAAAAGCAGTTCCTCCGTCCTGAATCCACTCCACCGAATCTGGAGGCTATGTCCCCTAGTTCTAGTCTCACCTACCAGTGGAAACAACTTTTCTGCCTCTATCTTATCTATTCCTTTCATAATTTTATGTTTCTGTAAGATCTCCTCTCATTCTTCTGAATTCCAGCGAGTACAGTCCCAGGCGACTCAATGTCTCCTCATAGTTTAACCCCCTCATCTCCGGAATCAACCTGGTGAACCTCCTCTGCACCACCTCCAAAGCCAGTATATCCTTCCTCAGATAAGGAGACCAGAACTGCACGCAGTACTCCAGGTGCGGCCTCACCAGTTGCAGCATAACCTCCCTGCTCTTAAATTCAATCCCTCTAGCAATGAAGGCTAAACTTCCATTTGCCTTCTTGATCGCCTGCTGCATCTGCAAACCAACCTTTTGTGATTCATGCACAAGCACTCCCAAGTCCCTCTGCACAGCAGTATGCTGAAATTTTTTTACCATTTAAATAATAATTTGATCTTCCATTTTTCCTTCCAAAGTGGATGACCTTGAGTTTACCAACATTGTCCTCCATCTGCCAGACCCTTGCCCACTCACTTTACCTATCTATATCTCTCTGCAGACTCTCCATATCTTCTGCACAATTTGCTTTTCCACTCAATTTAGTGTCAACAGCAAAGTTAGATACACTACACTCAGTCCCCTCTTCCAGATCGTTAATGTATATCGTGAACAGTTGTGGGTCCAGCATCGACCCCTGTGGCACACCGCTCACCACTGATTGCCAACCAGAATAACACCCATGTATCCCAACTCTCTGCTTCCTATTAGTTAACCAATCCTCTATCCATGCTCATACGTCGCCCCCAACTCCATGCGTCCTTATCGATAAGCCTTTTATGTGGCACCTTATCAAACACCTTCTGGAAATCCAAGTAAGTAATGTATCCACTGCACTCATTATACCCTCAAAGAACTCCAGTATGTTTGTCAAACAGGACCTGCCTTTGCTGAATCCATTCTGCATCTGGCTGATGGATCCATTTCTTTCCAGATGCCTCGCTATTTAGAAAACATAGAAAACATAGAAAACCTACAGCACAATACAGGCCCTTTGGCCCACAAAGTTATGCCAAACATGTCCCTACCTTAGAAATTACCTAGGGTTACCCATAGCCCTCTATTTTTCTAAGCTCCATGTACCCATCCAAAAGTCTCTTAAAAGACCCTATCGTATCCGCCTCCACCACCGTTGCCGGCAGCCCATTCCAGGCACTCACCACCCTCTGTGTTAATAAAAAAAAACTTACCCCTGACATCTTCTCTGTACCTACTCCCCAGCACCTTCAACCTGTGCCCTCTGATGGCAGTCATTTCAGCCCTGGGAAAAAGCCCCTGACTATCCACACAATCAATGCCTCTTTAATGATTGCTTCAAGCATTTTCCCAACTATGAATGTTAAATTAACTGGCCTATTGTTACCTGCCTTGTGCCTAAATTCTTTTTTGAACAGTGCCGTGATATTCGCCGTCTTCCAATCCGCTGACACCTGACAAGAGTTCAGAGAATTTTGGCAAATTATCGCCAAAGCCTCTACTATAACTTCGGTCATTTCTTTCAGTACCCAGGGATGCATTCCATCAGGACCAGTGGACTAATCTATCTTCAGGCCCACAAGTTTGCTCAGCATTACCTCTTCAGTGATAGCTATTGTATCGAGGTCCTCATCTCCCATCGCATCCATAACATCTCTCTTTGGCATGTTAGACATGTCCTCCATTGTGAAGACCAACACAAAATAATCATTCAAAGCCTTGGCCATTGAAAATCTACTAAGGTTGGAAATCTGAGCAACACTCACAAGGTGCTGGAGGAACTCAGCAGGCCAGGCAGCATTTAGGAAAAGTATACAGTTTACGTTTCAGACCTAGATATTGCCTGGCCTGCTGCATTCTTCCAGCATTTTGGGTGCGTTCCTCATTACCCAATATCAATTCCCCCTTCTCGTCCTCCAGGGGACCTATGTTCATTTTAGCCACCCTTTTCCACTTTACATAATTATAAAAGCTTTTACTATCTGTTCTTATATTAGTTTATTTTCATTATCTACTTCATTTTCTTTATTGCTCGCCTAGTAGTTCTTTGTTGCTTTTTAAAGTTTTCCCAGTCTTCCAGTTTCCCACTACCCTTGGAGACTTTGTACACACGAGCTTTTAGTTTAATGCCTTCTTTTATTTTCTTAATTATCCAAGGCTGGCTCTCACCACCCTTACTGTCCTTGCTTTAACTGGAATATACTTTTGCTGAGCACTGTGAAAAATCTCTTTGAAAGTCTTCCACTGTTCTTCACTGTCCCACCATATAGCCTGTGTTCCCAGTCTACACTAGCCAAATCCTCCCTCATCCCATTGTAGCCTCCATTGTTTAGGCATAATACACTGGTTTTAGATTAAACGGTTAGACCCTCCATTTGTATGAGAAACTCAATCATACTGTGGTCGCTCTTTCCAAAAGGATCCCTAACTGCAAAATCACTAATTTTACCCGTCTCTTTGCACATGACCAGATCTAAGATAGCAAGTTAGGGATCATGGGCTGGAGCCTGCTGGATGTAAGGTATCGGTAATAATATTGAAAGGCAACTGTAATGTATTGTGTGAGTATTCGTAGCGTCAGAGTGCATATGATGTCAGGACGTGGAAAAGGTTTAAAACATGGAAGTCTGGTGAATAAACAAGGTTGTTCAATCTACAGCGGTGTCCGAGTCACATCAGTATTACATGGTGTCAGGAGTGGCTTTTTGAAGATGCTCTCAAGTGGTTTGTGATCGCTCTCAACCTGGATTTCTTTGTCATATACATATTGGGGGAACTTCTCACACCCATAAACTATGGCGAGTAATTCCTTCTCGATTTGAGCATATCGGCGTTGACAGTCCATAAGTGCTCGTGATCCATACGCCACAGGCCTCCCATCCTGCAGTATAACAGCTCCTATTCCCTCCGAACTGGCATCCACAGACATCGTCACTGGTTTATTGACATCATAGAACTTGAGTACTGGTGCATTGGTAACCAACTGCTTCAATGTGTCAAAACTTTTCTTTTGTTTGTCTTCCCAATGCCATTCAGTATTGCTCTCTTGTAGCTTTCGGAGTGGAGCGCTGACCTATGATAAGTCGGGAATGAATTTGGCAAGATACTGTATCATGCCCATGAACCTCAATAGTTCTTGCTTGTCTTCGGGTGGCGGTAGCTGAACCACAGCTCTGACCTTTTCATCATCTGATTTTAGCCCATCAGCACTGAGTACATGACCTATGTATTTGATCACTGTAGTTCTGATCTTACATTTACTTTTGTTCAGTTTTAGGTTGTACTCACGTGCTCTCTCCAGGAGCTTCCTCAGTCTCTGATCATGTTCCTCAATTGTGTCACCCCATATCAGCAAATCATCAGTGATGTTGACCACCCCGTCCAGGTCTTCAATCATTTGTGCCACGGATCTCTGGAATACCTCTGATGCAGAAGAAATCCCGAGGGTAGACGCAGGAAACGATATCTCCCTATGGGCATGTTGAAAGTGCATAATTTGGAACTTTCTTCATCCAGCTTGATCTGCCAGAAGCCTTTATTTGCGTCTAATACTGAGAAGTATTTGGCATTAGGCATGCGGGAGACAACCTCTTCAACCGTGAGCAGCGGATAGTGCTCTCTTTTGATGGCTTGGTTGAGATTTTGTGGATCCATGCAAATCCTCGTCTTTTTTTCTGTGACCACTGTTACCATACTATTCACCCAGTTGGTCGGTTCTGTTTGTCTTGTTATGACTCCCATCTGTTCCATTCTGTGTAGCTCCTCCACTGCTTGATGCCTGAGAGCTACTGGAGTCTTTCTTGGGGCATGCACGACTGGTGCAATGGTTGGATCAATCTGGATATGGTGTTTCCCTGGTAAACATCCTAATCCAGAAAACAAGTCATCAAAGTCTTTGAGCATGTCATTTTCTTTTTCACCACCGTAGATTCGCTTCACCAGGCCTAGCTTTGTGCATGTTGCTTTGCCCAGTATTGCTGGAACATGTTGCTGTACTATTTCAAACTCGATCTTGTATTTTTGACCTTTGTACACACAGGTGAGTGCTTTTTCACCCAGTGGCACCGTCTTGTGGCCACAATATGCAACAAGCTTGCAGGTGGATTTTTCCAGTCTTCCTCTGATGTCCAGTGAGTTGAATGTTTCTGCCGACATCACATTGCACATTGCCCCAGTGTCAAGCTTAAATGTCACTTTCCTCCTGTTTATTATCAGATCTTGGGTCCAATCATCTTCATCCTCCATCTCTGCATTGTCAATATTCTTGATGCATACCTCCTGTTCCACTTCAACTGTGCCAATGAACATGTCACTGTTGCCCTCACTCTGTTCCACAGCATGCATTTTCCTTGCGTGCTCCTTCGATTTGCACATCTTTGCAAAGTGATTTCTTTTCTGGCATAACTTGCATGTCTGACCAAAGGCTGGACATTTTCTGTATCCATGTTTATAACCACATCTGTTGCAGTTAACTTCTTTTTGATCATCCTGTGGAGCTGGCTTTGTCCTACTCTTGTCAATTTTCACAGTTTTTATTTTGTGCGCTTCAATCTCTTCATTGAGCACTTTAACCTGACTTGACATGATCTCGCTGGCACGGCAAACATCAATCGCCTTTTCTAATGTAAGATCCGCCTCTCTCAATAGCCTGCCTCTCACTTGATCATCTCGTATGCCACATACAATGCTGTCACGTATTAAAGAATCATGCAGTTGTCCGAACTCACAGTCATTTGCCTTGCTCTTCAAATCTGTTACGCAGGCGTCTATGGTCTCTGTTGGGTCCTTGAGCCCTCGTGAAAAACCGGTGTCGGATGAACGGTACATTTTTTCTCGGATCGCAGTCATCTTGAAACTTTTTTTTCAACACTTCAATTTTATCTTGCTCATCATCTTGGAAGACAAACGCGTTGCAAACCTTTATTGCCTCTTCTCCCGCTACGTGCAGAAATGTAGGATGGGAGGCCGCTGGCAGTGCAAAACAGCTCAAACCTCTGGATCCATATTTTCCAGTTTTCAGCAAGATTACCTTGTAGGCTTAAACTTGACGGAGGCTGTAACTGTAACATCTTTTACGTGTCTTTTCTTCCTTTTTATTTTCCGCGTTTTCTTCTGACACCATGCTTCTCCACCAAGCTCCTATGAGGCTACAAAGGATGCTTCTCAGGCTACAGAGGTACACTCTCACAGTCACCTATAAGCCAGGAAAAGAACTGTACATCGCTGATGCTTTGAGCCATGCTTACCTCAAAGAGCAAAAGGAAGAGAGATGGAGGTCAACTGGGTTACACCTCAGCTACCCATCTCTGAGGAGAAGTTGAACATGTTCAGGAAAGCGACTGCAGATGATCCTGAAATGCAAATGCTAAGAGACATTACAATGAATGGATGGCCAACAGAAAGAAAAGATGTTCCAAAGGAAATGCAGAAATACTGGACATTTAAAGAGGAAATCAGCTATGCATCAGGACTAATGTTCAAAACGGCAAAACTCATCGTACCAAACCGAATGAAACAGGAAACGCTCAACAGAATTCATGAGTCACACCTGGGGATAGTGAAATGTAAAGAAAGAGCGAGGGACATTCTCTACTGGCCAGGCGTGTCAACTCAGATAGAGGACATTGTGTCTCAGTGTGCTGTCTGTAATGAAAACAAAAACTATCACCTCATAAGAGGGATGTTGATTCTGATTGTAGACAATAGAGTATCTCTGTTGGATGCTGTGAAGTACCTGAAGAAGGTTCTGAGGTGAACCATGTTTTTGTATGTTGCTTTGGAGGCTATGATCTAGCAAGGAAACAAGCAGGATTATGCTCTTGCTGCACATCACACCCACCTCACCACATCCTGTATATCAACTGAAGTATACACAGCAGGTTATAAGGATATACACAAGACGCTGGAGGAACTCAGCAGGTCAAGCAGCATTCATGGAAATGAGCAGTTGACATTTCAGGCCAAGACCCAACCCTTCTTCAGGACTAGAAAAGAAGGGGGAATATGCCGGAATAAAAAAGTGGGGGGAAGGGGAAGGAGAACAAATTAGAAGGTGATAGATGAAGCCAGGTGGGTGGGAAAGGTAAAGGCTGGAGAGGAAGGAATCTGAGTGGACTACAGGAGGCAGGGAAGGAGGATGGGGTACCGGGGGAGGTGATAGGCAGGTGAGGAGGTAAGAGGCCAGAGTGGGAGAAAAGGGGGGGTGGCTGAAGGGAACTTTTTCTTTAACTGGAAGGAGAAATTGGCATTAATGCCATCAGGTTGGAGGCTACCTAGATAGCATAGGACATAGAAATCTACAGAACTTTACAAGCCCTTGCTGGAGGAACTCAGCAGGTTAGGCAGCATCTATGGAAAAGAGTAAAAAGTCAATATTTCAGGCCGAGACCCTTCATCAGAACTGGAGAAAGAAGATGAAAAGTTAGAGTAAGAGGGTGGGTGGAGGGGAGGAAGAAATACTAGGTGTTGGTGAAACCCAGCGGCGGGGGGGGTGGTGGTGGTGGGGGAGGAATGAAGTAAAGAGCTGAGAAGTTGGTTGGTGAAAGTGATAGAGGGCTGGAGAAGGGGGAATCTGACAGGACAGAAGGCCATGGAAGAAAGGGAAGGGGGAGGAGCATCAGAGGGAGGTGATGGGTAGGTAAGGAAATAAAGTAAGAGTGGGAAATGGGAAAGTGGAATGGGGAATGGGGAATGGGGGTTATTACCATAAATTCGAGAATTTGACACTTTTGCCATCAAGTTGGAGGCTACCCAGATGGAATATAAGGTGTTGCTCCTCCAACCTGAGTGTAGCCTCATCTCGGCATGTAGAGGAGGCCATGGTGTCATGGTGCGGTCTGTGAAGTCCGTATTCCGGTTCACGGTCCAGTCCATTGACCCTTGCTCCAGGTTTTCCTGTCTACCCTGTTTCTGTTCTTGTTGAGCTCTAATTGAGGCAGCTGATGTTCATTGGGGCTGGCTGCTTAAATACCTTCAGAGACCAGGGTGTGGCTGCTGGATTATTCTTGTCCTTACCCCTTATATCCCTTCCCCTGCCTTCTTTCCTTGCCTGAAGCTTTGCCTTGTCTTGCTGGTAACTCTCGCCTCATCTCGCCTGCAGTCTTGTCCTGGAGCCACCCTGTACTTAGCTCTCTTCCTGTCCCTTGCCTCTGCCGGGTAAGTAAGACCGTCTTGCCATTACCCTGTGGTTGGTTCTGTCCCTTCCTGTCCCTTGCCTCTGTTGGGTAAGCCAGGCTGTCTTGCTGTTACCTGTGGTTGGTTCTGTCCCTTCTTGTCCCCTGCCTCTGTCGGGTAAGCCAGGCCATATTGCCGTTACCTACGGTTGGTTCTGTCCCTTGCCTCCGTCGGGTGGTGATCCACGCCCTGCCCAGGAGGAGCCTCCAGTCTCCAGCCAAGTCTCTTGCCTCTTGCCAAGTCTCGCCTCAAGCCTGAAGACTCCAGCCTCCTGCCTCCTGCTAAGCCTAGCCTCAAGCCTGAAGACTCCAGCCTCCTGCCAAGCCTCACCTCAAATCTCTAGCCTCAAGCCTCCGTCCTCCTGCCAAGCCTAGCCTCAAGTCTCTAGCCTCAAGCCTGAAGACTCCAGTCTCCTGCCTTCTGCCAGGCCTCGCCTCTAGTCTCTAGCCTCAAGCCTGAAGACTCCAGCCTCCTGCCTCTCTGTCAAGCCTCACCTCAAGTCCCTAGCCTCTAGCCTCAAGCCTGAAGACTCCAGTCTCCTGCCTCCTGCCAGGCCTCGCCTCGCCTCTAGTCTCTAGCCTCAAGCCTGAAGCCTCATGCCTCCTGCCAAGCCTCGCCTCTAGTCTCTAGTCTCTAGCCTCAAGCCTGAAGACTCCAGCCTCGTCCTGCCTGCCAGCCAAGCCTCGTCCTTGCCTAGTTCTGGGGTCTGAGCCAGAGGCAAGACCCAGGTGCTGGGTCCTTGTCCAGTCTCTGGCTCGGAGTCCAAGCCTGGGCTCCTAGCACTCTTGTCCAGTCCTGTTCCGGGTTCCCGGTTTTCATGTCCATGTCCTTGCCCTCACTCTGTATCCTAGTCCTGTCCCTAGTACTTCAGTGTCTGTGTCTTGCACTTGGGTCCGTTCCCAGCCACCTCCTTATGACATAGGGACTGACATGTCAGAATGGGAAGTGGAATTAAAGTGGGATCTCCCAGTGGCCACCCATTTTAATTCCACTTCTCATTCCCATTCTGACTTGTCAGTCCATGGTGTCCTCTACTGCTGCGATGAGACCATGCTCAGACTGCAGGAGTGATACACTACATTCGGTCTGGGTAGCCTCCAACCTGATGGCACGAACGTCAAATTCTCGGACTTCCAAGTAATGGCCCCCCCCATCATCATTCCCCATTCCTATTTCCTTCTCTCACCTTATCCTTACCTACTGATCAACTTCGTCTGGTGCTCCTCCCCCCCTCCCCTTCTTCCATGGCCTTCTATCCTCTCCTATCAGATTCCCCCTTCTCCAGCCCATTATCACTTTCACCAATTGACTTCACAGCTCTGTACTTCACCCCTTCTGTCTCCTGGTTTCACCTACCACCTACTACCTTATATTTCTTCCTCACCTCCCCCCCACCTTCTTAGTCTGACTTCTCATCTTCTTTCTCCAGTTCTGATGAAGGGTGTCGGCCTGGAACGTCGACTGTTTACTCTTTTCCATAGATGCTGCCTGACCTGCTGAGCTGCTCATGTAATCATGAGCTCATTGGCAGAACACGTGCTTTGTTAGAGGTGACACTTTGGGGAGCTAGCAACTGGAATGGGGAAAATAGGATGTCATAGATGTCTATTCAGTCTGTATCAAGGGATTCAGATGCTAACTTCCAAGGTTCAGACTGCCTTTCTGTATGATGCTCAAAGCACTGGACAGTTTACCTCTGAACTGCACACAACATCAAAGGGTATTGAGGAGTTTAGCAGCTTTTCTCAGGTCTTTGTGCAGAAGATTGCATATCACCCAGTTGCACTCATGAGAAGTTGGCCGTGGAGAGAACTAACTCCTGCCAAAGCAAGGACCTGGATATGCTGCAGTTTGCCTCTTGTCACAATGGCTCTACAGCAGATTCAATCTTACTGGCTCTCCATTCGGCCTTGGACAACGTGGACAGCAGCAATAGCTGTTTATTGATTACAACTTGGTGCTCAATAGCATCAAGCTCTCAGTACTGAACAACAAGCTTCAAATCCTGGGCCTTTGTACTTCCCTCTGCAACTGGATCCTTGACTTGCTCAGGGGAAACCTGTGTGGAATGAAAATGGAAATAGCATCTCCTCCTCACTGACAGTCAACATAGGCGAAACCTCAAGGATACGTGATAAGCCTGCTGCTCTACTCTCTCTGCACCCAAGATTGTGTGGCTAGGCACATTTCAAACACTGTCTCAAAAATTTGCTGACGGCATAACTATTGTCAGTCAAATCTCAGATGGTGACAAGGAGGCTTTTAGGAATGTGATTGATGAGCTGATTGAGTGGTGTGTCACAACAGCAACCTTGCACTCAACGTCAGTGAGACCAAGGAATTGATTGCGGATTTCAGGGCAGGCAAGTTAGGAAAACACACAGCAGTCCTCACTGAGGGGTCAAAGGTCGAAAGAGTGAGCAACATCAAGTCCCTGCACGTCAGCAGCTCAGAGGATCTCTCTGAGGCTCAACATATTGATGCATTCACGAAGAAGGCACGCCAGTCCCTCGAGTTCATTGGGTGTTCGAGGAGATTTTGTGTGCCATTAAATGCTCTGGCAAATTACTAAAAATGTACGGCAGAGAGCATTGTGACTGGTTGCATCACCCTCCGGTACGGAGGTACCTATGCACAGGATTGGTAAAAGCTGCTAAGGATTGTAAACTCAACCAGCTCCATCATGGACACTAGCCTACCTACCATCAAGGACATCTTTAAAAGGTGATGCCTTATGGAGGCATCATTAAGGAGCCCCATCATCCAGGGCATGCCCACTTCTCATTGCTACCACCAAGGAGGTGGTACAGGAGCCTGAAGACACCCACTGAATGTTTTAGAACCAACTTCTCCTCCTCTATCATAGATTTACGAACCACCCATGAGCCCATGCACACTACCTCACTATTTAACTCTTTTTGCACTATTTACCTGTCTACCTGTCCATGTATGAGTGTATTTATTTATTATTATTGTAACTTACAGTATTTTATGTACTGTCGCAAAACAAGGCATTTGAGGACACATATACACAAAAGATTCTATAGATCCCATATATCCAGCATAACACAGACAAATGCTTCTGATTCTGTTTCTGACAGAATAGACTTGGAATTATTAAAAGAATAAGAGGGGGTCTCATTGAAATATCTCAAGAATAGGAAATATCCTATAAAAATGCTAGTTATATTTACTTCATTCATATAAGATTCAATAGCTGGATTTTCTCTAACTGGATCAAATCACCAGCCATGATGGAAATATTCTGCAGTACACATGAAGAGATATACAATGTTAATGTTTCAGGTCAATGACTTACCAACATTTTTTTGTTTTTATTTCAGATTTCCAATGTCTGTGGTATTTTGCTTTTGGCCATTCTATGAAACGTAATTGATCTAAAATTTATGAATTACTTAAAAGCAGCTACACTAATGGAGTCAGTTATTTTTTTAATTCGATAAGTTTCACCCAGGGTTTTTGATGAAATGAAAGGGACAACCATTTCACCCAATATGATTTCTATAAAACATAATGAGCCAGATATTTCACTCAGAAGAGAATGAGCAACTCCAGTCATTCATTGTGCTTAAACCTGTCTGCAGGGGTTCCAGAGGATTCATATTGATTAGAGAGGCATTCTGGCATCGCACCATCCATAGGGGATCAGGGACATGTGTGAACATTGAAATCTTGTTAACTAATCAAACAAAGTAACTAATGAGGTGTGCAGTGTCTGACACAGACACTGGAAGATTTAACTCAATGCCAGGTTACATACAGTAAACAAAGCAACTTCTATTTCCATGTTTAGATTTCTCTTATTAATCTGCACAATTCAGTTTACATCATTTAACCCTGGTGTGAATTCATGATGAGAACTCAAACACGAGGAATTCTGCAGATGCTGGAAATTCAAGCAACGCACATCAAAGTTGTGTTTGAAAGCATCAAGGTTGCTGGTGAACGCAGCAGGCCAGGCAGCATCTCTAGGAAGAGGTACAGTCGACGTTTCGGGCCGAGACCCTTCGTCAGGACGAAGGGTCTCGGCCCGAAACGTCGACTGTACCTCTTCCTAGAGACCATGATGAGAACTGTTGCATTTAAAATATAAATGACAATGTGTTAACTGTACATTTACTTTATATAATTTGCTGCATTTAAATGTACATATTATGTATAGAATAACAATATATTTATTAATTTTATGTAAATTTATTATCAAAGTATGTATATATCATCATATACTACCCTGAGATTCACTTTTTTGCAGCCATTCACAACAGATGCAATGAAACACAATAGAATCAATGAAAATCTCCACACAAAGACGGACAAGCAACCAATGTGCAAAAGAATACAAACTACGCAAATGCAAAACCAGCGATAAATGATATTGAGAACATGAGTTACAGAGCTCTTGAAGGTGAGTCCATTGATCGTGCAACCAGTTCAGTGTTGAGCTGAGTGAAGTTGTCCTTGGTTCAGGAGCCTGATGGTTGAAGGAATTTTAGCTGTTTTTATACTTTTCGGTTCTTCCCCATGATTGTGCGCCCAGAATGTTGTCAGCACAGTTTAGCATGGCAAAATCTGTTGGCTCATTTTGATGGATCGGAAAATTACAAACTTAATGATCTATAGAGAAAAATAAGACTATCCTCAACAACAATGACTAGTAACTAATCTCTTAATGTGTCAATTTAACATGAAGCTTTGTGTCCTTAAAGGTATTGGTGAAGGTGAACACTGTTGTCCAATAGCAAGTGGATAGTATCTTATTGTTTTCTGTTACATGTATCCCTTTGTTCTAAACTTCCATGATCTATATCACAGGAGAGCTTCTCTAAATATAAATGTTTAGGCTAAGGGTACTTAAAAGCATCATGTGCTGGTAAAAGGCCTGTCAGTAGGATAGTGCACAGTAAACTAGAAAATTGAACACAGAACATGACAGTTTCTTCAGCCAACAAAATTGTGTCAACCCAAATAAATTAGTAATCAAATGGTCAACCAAACTATTCCCTTCTGCATACAAAATGTCTATATCCTTCCATTTCCCTCATTTACTGAAAGGCTTGCTTACCACATTTCTTGCAGCAGATCACAAAGTTGAAAATAATCTTTTTTTCAGTTATAAAGCCAAATACCAGGTTAAACACATCTGTATTAGAAGCAAAATAATACATTGTTACACGGTGTAAGACCCATGTACACAATTAATAGTAATCTTCATATTCCTCAGCCAATATCCCAGCCTAATACGTAGAATGAAATACACAAATACTATCATTTGACCCAGCTGGTCACTGTCAGTGGAGATGTTGCACGTGAACTCCCTCCCATGTTCCTGTCAGAGTAATGTTATATTTTCTTCTGTTTAAATGAACGATGGTAGTGACCTCAATTAATTTTAATCGATGAGTTCACCTTCTTACCATTCCCGTGATGAAGACTTCTGAATTCCTGAATGGATATCTACCACTGTAGCTGGGGAATGTCATTCAAATAATTAAATACATCTGGAATACGACCTAGTGTCCATGGTAGCGACTGGATTATTGTAAAAACTCAAGTGGTTCACTAACGTTCTTCAGGAAAGGGTATCTATTGGCTTTATGGTCTCACTCTAGACCAGCTACTATGATTAACACGTCATGAAACATTCCAGGAAAATGGAGAAGGAACAACAAATGCTGCATTGCCAGCAGCACCCATATCCTGTGTACAAAGAAATAAAAAAATATTACACAACATTCTCATGCTTGGGATTTATCATTGTAATTAGTTTTCAATATATCATACTTTGAACAACATCATGTGAAATTTACTTCTATTTTAGAAAGAGTTCAAAATTCAGAGCTCTGTTTTGTTACTAATTAGGGATAGTTCATTAAAGCATCTTTGACTAAATTTGGATCAATTATTAGTTTACAAGTTTCAGTAAAGTCACCACAAAGGCCTGTTAGACTTCTCCTATTTTCCATTATTATCATCTCCATTCCTCCTTTCCCTGCTGGGGACCAGTTTCACCGAAGCACTTGGCTTCCACCCAAGAAGTCATTTTTAAATGTGCAGCTTAACAAAGGACATCGGCAGGCTGTCCAGATCTGAATCTGCACTCACCCCTTGCCCATAAACATACATAGCCTTCAAGGGCCCCTATGTCAAACCTAACAGACATACATTTTGACAGGGATTTTCTTTTGTTCATCCTATCAGCAGTCATCATTATCATCACTGCATGCCGTGTCATATGACTTTGGTGATCATAGCCCTCCTTATGTCTTTAAGACCCCCTTCATGTTGTTCTTATTCTTTTAACTACCCGTGACCATGATTGTTCCTGGCAAATCTTTCTATAAAAGTGGTTTGCCATTGCCTTCTTTGGGGCAGTGTCTTTACAGGATGGGTGACCCCAGCCTTATTCAATATGCTTCAGAAATGGTCTTCCTGACATCACAGGACTTGTGATATGTACCAGCTCCCCACGCGACCATCCACCACTAGCTCCCATGCCTCCCGTGACCTGGATTGGGGGTGGGGGTGTGGCTAAAGGTGATCTGAAGGCTGGCGGAGGGAAGGAGTGCCTTTCACCTCTTTTGGCAGAGACGTACCTCCACCCCACCACCCTAATTGCCAGTAGTATGTACAAATTTGCTTTGTTTTTCTATCAAAGCATAGAATTAACATTTGTTTCAATTGGTAGCTATTTTCAGAAACTTGAGAGAGGCCTTTATATCAGACATGCAAAATTATGTCATTAAATTGAAGTTTTTAATTATGTCTTATCTTGATGACCAACATGATGTCATTGTGTTAGAATGATTCAATGGCTACTAACTACCATTGCGGACGGGGCGGCATAGTAGTATAGCAGTTAATGCAATCGTTTTACAATGCCAGTGATGATCAGTCAGGTCCTGCTGCTGTCTGTAAGGAGCTTGTATATTCTCCTGTGACCGTGTTGATCCTTCCAGGTGCTCCAATTTCCTCCCGTATTCCAAAGATGTACGGGTAGGGTTGGTAAGTTGAGGACATGCTTCATTGGCACTTGAAGCATGGCAACACAAGCAGGCTGCCCAGTACCATCCTTAGACTGTGCTTGTCTTTGACGCAAAATGATGCATTTCACTGTGTTTCAATGCTTTGATGTTCATGTGACAACTAAATCCAGTTCTAATCATTAGTGAAAATAATAAATGGTTTAAGATAGTTGACCAGATATATATTCATAGAGCAAAATGCAGTTGGTGAAGGAAAACAGAAAACTGTTTCAGGTCAATGACCTTTTAACACCGCTGTGAGTTTTTAATCTCAGGAATATGTCATCCAGTGCTTTTTGAGGCTCCATATGGATCCAAAGATTCATATCAACTCTTTGGATTTATTGCTTGGTTCTCCAGCTTGCTCAGAGGGCTGCCATTCACTCAATACAGATAGAAGATAGCCCACCCAGCCAGAATATCCCCCTTCCCTCTTCAGTCCTGATGAAGTGTTCCAGCCCGAAACGTTGACTGATCGTTTTCACAGATGCTGCCCGACCGGCTGAGTTCCTCCAGCATGTTGTGAATGTTGCTTTGACCCCAGCATCTGCAGAATATTTTGTATCCCACATGATCATCAGCTACACTGCCTCACAGCATGTGAGTAACCATCATCTGTTACATACCTTGTGGGTATCTTGTGACTGTCTTATGACCATGATGTAATTGAGTATCTTGTGAGCATGATGTGATGGTCTTGTGATGGTGGGGTGATGTGATTTTCCTGCCAGTGTGAGGTCACGTGATGACATGTTCTCAACAGGTATATAACGGGAAACACCTGTTGTTACGCAGTTGATTCGTTGTTTAATTCGTCAGTTATTCCGTTATGCTGCATATTCATCTCATGATGCAGTTTCATTTTAAAGTGGAGTTTTACTTTCTATTGTAAGTCTAGTATTGGAGAGTTTAGACCTTACTAAAGTATGGGAACCTGAAGGATTGAGTAAAGTTGGTGTCGTTTGGCGGTTTAATACAAGATCTTCATTCAAAAATAGTGACCTGCATCTGAGATAACCCCTGTAATATCAGGAAAGTTTGTGCAGTGCTCATTCGCCAGTAAAAGAACAGTTCCTTTAAGCCATTTTATTTCCTTCATCATGAATCCTTTGGACAGAATCAGCAGTAACGTCACATCTTCGAAGAAATCTGTTTCCAGAGAAGTCTCTCCTTATTGACTGTGTAAATCACTTGGACTTTCGAATTTACCATTTTAAGACTGTGTTCGAATTTACCACTTTAAGACTGTGTTCGAATTTACCACTTTAAGAATTTCAGAGTTGCCGTACAGCAGTTAACTTCTGGTTAAGTTAGTCGTTTGAATACTTTTTGCTATTGTTGAGCAGAGTTTAATAAATGTTTATGTTTGCTTTTAAAACCTGACTAATTCTATATTCATTGTTGCTGATGACATAGCAATCCAACTCAGCTCCAGAAAATGGATATAAATGGACCATAAAACATAGGAGCAGAATTAGGCCTTGTGGCCCATTGAGCCTGCTCCGTATAGGACAGGGAAAGGCACATTGGAGATGGGCCCTAAGGATTTGCACAAGGCCAAATAGTCATTATGCCAGCCGGTGCGGTAGTGGCATCCACACTGGACTTCAAGGTGAGTGGTCCCAGGTTCGAATCCGGTTAGCTCTTTGGACGCTGTCCATCTGTGCTGGGTCGAGCGTCGAGCTAGCAACTCAGCCTCGTAAAAAAAAAAGACGAAAATACTAAAGAAACGGCAAGGTTGCCAGACGATGCGCCACAAGGCGCGGAGATGAACAACAATAAATAGTTAATAGTTGCTTGGTTTGGCAATTGATCTGATGTATATGCATGTTTGATATATTCACTTAGTTGGTATGTTTGCAAATAACGTGTGCTTAATCATTGAGCTGCCCAACATTAAGGGAAGGTTCAGTAGGAAATTTGTTCCTTTCAATAATAAGAGATGTGAGCATTAACCAGCCAGTTGACAACCACCCAGATTTCCTGTTTCACCATCACCATGGTGCTAGCAAACAATGTGACCAGTGGTAACATCCTTCAGACAGTTTGCAAAACTACTTTTACTACTACTTCTTTCAAATACGATTCTGCTACTACTGGAACCTGTGATTTAAATGAAGATGGTGTGTTTTGGGCCAATTGAGTGATCTGGTGCTTTGTTATCTCTGAGGGAGTTTGGTGAAGTTTGGAGCAGAGTGTGCGGCCTGGAGGCCAAGAAGCCTGGAGATGGGCCGTGAGTCCACGATCAACTCCATTTCTCACCAATAACACCGATTAAAGCTTTGAGCAAGACTGAAATCAACAAGGATGAGAGCAGAAGGTGAGCAGGAGTTCAATGCTGTCTGCCAGCTTTGACTGGGTCTCTCTCTTCCTCGCTCTCACTTGCGGCTTCCAGAGGAAGATGCTTGTGTTTGGGCGATCCCTCTCTCCCTCTTGCTTGATGCTGCCAGAGGACGGTGCTGGAGTCCTGGACCTTGGGCGAGGTTTAAACAATGTGGTTTGTGGGTTGGACTCTATAATTCATGTTACATGTGTTTTTGGTTTCTGGTTACTCCTTTTTTTAAATTGCTATTCTGTGTGATTTTGATTGGGGCAGACTGACTCTGCAGCCTGCAGTCATTGCATGACACAGTGCTAATTTGAAATGAACCAAACTAAACTGAACATTCCCAGACTATTTCAATGTCTCTGTGGGTTGACGTTTTATATTCTGTGTTTTTTTGCCATTTGCGCAATTTGTTCTTTTTGTTTGCACATTGGGTGTTTGATATTTTCTTTGAACAGGTTCCATAGTGTTTCTGTGTTTCATGTCTGTTCGTGAGAAGATGAATCTCAGGTTGGTATACTGATAATAAATGTACTTTGAACCATTTAATTCACTATTCATTCTTAACACATTTTCCCATCGAATCCCAAATCTCTGCATTACTCTATTTGTCTCTAATTGCATATATATGTATATATCCTCAGCTGGTTGTTCCTCCCAACCCAGTATTTAGTTTAAAATTTTGCCTTCTAAATGAGTTATTCATTTCCAGACTGGTCCTAACCTGCTGTAAGTGGAGCCCATCCTACCAGAAGATTTCTTTGTTTTACAGCCCATGTACCACCTGGCCTACATTTACACGGTTCAAGTACCATTTTCGTATATACTACAAAAACTCGGAGACTACACATAACGACAGAATGAGTGGTTCAAATGTTATTTACATTTAGCTAACAATAGACTTAGTTAATTTTATTTGTGATTATTCCATAAAAGACCCAGTAAGTGATTTTTAAATCTTCAAACCCACAAGGGTTCAGAATAAATTTGCTTATGTTTGCCATTCTCATGTGGTACTGATCATAGTTTGGCCATTATGTTTCCAGCTCCAATTGTCCTCATGCTGGTGAAATTTGTGAGACCATTAGATTTTATTCCTAGATGGCTAATTAGTTCATTTTGCTAGAAAAACAATCACAATTGTTCTAACATGCCTATTTAATGACCAGTTTTCTTTCCATTGAAACAGAAAATATGCACCAGCTGTCTAACTGGCTATGGTAATCCAATAAAAGCTGAAGAAAAGACAACGCATGTCTAAATTACATATTAGTGCTTATTACATATGGAAAGTGTGTTAATTGTGTTTTTCCCCTCAGTTTTCTTTGTTGGTAAGGCCTGTAACTGTCAAAGCACAACTAATTTTTATAGATGCACCGTAGAAAGCATTCTTCTAGGGTGCATCACAACCTGGCATGGAGTTGTCCTGTCCAAGACCGGAAGAAGCTGCAGAAGATCGTGAACACGGCGCAGCACATCACAGAAACCAATCTTCCGTCCTTTGATTCACTTTACACCGCACGCTGTCGGAGCAGTGCAGCCAAGATAATCAAGGACACGACCCACCCAGCCAACACACTTTTCGTCCCTCTTCCCTCCGGGAGAAGGCTCAGGAGCTTGAAGACTCATACGGCCAGATTTGGGAACAGCTTCTTTCCAACTGTGATAAGACTGCTGAACAGATCCTGACCCAGATCTGGGCCGTACCCTTCAAATATCTGGACCTGCCTCTGGGTTTTTTTTGCACTACCTTACTTTCCATTTTTCTATTTTCTATTTATGATTTATAATTTAAGTTTTTAATATTTACTGTCGATTTGTAATCCAGGGAGCGGGAAGTGCAGCATCAAATATCGCTGTGATGATTCTACGTTCTAGTATCAATTGTTTGGCGACAATAAAGTATAAAGTTCAACCACGCTGAAGTTTCCTCAAATTTAACACAAATAGGGTTAAAGCAGATTCTGTGGTCGAACACTAGAAATAATTGCTGCCCTTGGAGGTGCTGGCTCCTGAGCAGAACTGTCAAAAAGATTTAAGATCTTTGGCACTGAGTCCTCAGAACAACATTTCCTGAACTTAGCAACAGCCTACCGGTTATTCTAGCCAAAGCTGCCCTGAGAATGAGGCCTGCTATATTTGGAACTTGTATTCAAGCAGCTTATAGTCATGAAGGCAGTATGTAAACTGTACAGCACAAAAAGTTCGCTATTTAATTACTAATGCTGGAATCAAATGTGACTAAACGTAAATACTATGATTTTATGCTCCTTAACTAGTTTATAAACATAAAAAAACTTTTCGTTATTTTGTTCTAAACAGTGTATTAAAGTTCAATTATATGTTTTCCAAAAAAAAATTGCTTTAATTTCAACAAGTTGCCTTACCTATCCTGATATCAGCATATTGCTCTTTGGAGAAAAATAAACTTCTCCTGTCTCGCTAACCCAGAGTTCATTGTGTGAGTTGAGTTAACAAAACAGCCCTTGGTTGGTATTCATGAAGGTGAGTATTTTATACATATCCTCCTTGAACATAAACAGTACTTTTAGACTTGCCCTGAAACAAGTAACCATAAAAATCTTTGGCAGTTTGTAAACCTACTTACTTCCCATAATAGGTCAGTCAGTGCTGTTGTAAAGCCATGCTGACCAACTTGAAAATTATTACTGTTGTTTATTTAATCTGATGGGCTGATCTGCTTCAGCCTTAACTGTTGTAATGAATGCTTAGCAGAAGCAACTTTTAGGGAAAGAATCACAGCAGAAACTAATTGCAGTTAGATGCAAAAAATACCTGTAGTGAAACATATTTTTGAAGCCTTGGTCTTTTGTTGGCTTATTAGAAGGTGTGGGAGGTAGGATGATTATGTTGTAATTTTAAGCCGGTAAAAAATGCTTCTCGATACTGTTTGTTGTCTGTTTCAATGCCTTGATGAAAATGACACAGAAAGCAGATTTACGTAGAGAGGAATTGAAGCATAGCTGTTCCACTATTTTCCTTCCATAGAACCTATTTCAGATACCACCTTCAAATGACCTGCCCTTACCAGGTGCCCTGATGTATCTCGAACTTGTACCTTGTCATATGGGCTAGCCTATTTATTTGATTAAAATTACCAAGAAGTATCTTGCTATCAGAAAATAGGATAGATTGGAATGAGCCAGATAAGACTGTATAGCAGCCAAGGGAAATATTTTTTTCCATTTCCTGGACATCTGAAGCAATACTAATAAAATAACATACATTCAGTTCCATCGTTTTATTAATTGGACACCATTACCAAAGGCTTTTTAGCAAATTAAGCCACAGCTACTCCTGGAACACTTGTTTTAAATTTGAAGACTCTGAAAACTGTGGAGTATCCATCATGAAAATAGCAAAACCCCCACTCAAAACTCTCAGCAAATCAGGCCACAGCTATGGCAAGAGAAGCAAGCATTACATTTCTGAAGTGGGAAATGGAAGACTGAATAAAATGTATCACCAGAGCAGATATTCCACAATGTATAAATAAGCCAGATGTCTACTGGCAAATTTTAAAGTTAATGCAAATATTCAAAAGGAACATTCAGGACCAGCATTTGGAAACAAGAACAAATTCAGGTAAAACTTAAGAGGTTTTCTTTACAGGAAATTTGCGATGAAAATGCCAACACAGAAACTAACTTAAGCAGTTTCATTCAAGTTCCTGAAGGACCCGCAGGCAGACTTTGTTCCGATTCAATATTCATAGGCTGATTAAACTTGTTAAGCTAAAGGATAGGTGTGGATATTGGAGAATGCTATTGGTACAGTGGGTAATTATTATGACAGAATAAATGGCGTTTCATTATTTACTTAGGCTCACTATATGTCCTGAAGGAGAACTTTGTCCCAACATGGAGAGTCTGAGAAATGGTAAAGTTTCTCCATTTCTCACCATTGTCTGACCTCTCAGGTTGGAGGAGCAACACCTCCTATTCCATCTACTGTAGGTAGCCTCTAACCTGATGGCATGAACATTGATTTCTCCAACTCCTGGTAAGTTCTTTTCCCTTCCCCTTCCTTCTTCTCCATTTCCGTACTCTGGCGTCTTACTACTTCTCTTCACCTGCCTATCACTTCTCCTCGTCCCCCTCCTGCTTCCCTTTCTCTCATGATCCACTGTCCACTCCTATCAGATTGTTTCTTCTTCAGCCCCTTTACCTTTTCTACCTATCACCACCCAGCCTCTTACCTCATCTTCCTCCACCTCCCCCCCACCAGGCTTCACCTATCACTTCTAGCTTTTCCTCCTTCTCCTTCTGCACCTTCTTTTTCTGATATCTTTCCCCTTCCTTTCCCATCCTAATGAAAGATCTTGGCCAGAAATGTCAACTGTTTATTCTCTTTCATGAATGCTGTCTGACCTGCTGAGTTCCTCCAGCATTTTGTGTGTGTTGACTGACATTTATTGCCTTTCTATATGAACACGCTATCATCTGAATGCAATGCTCCTTGTGATCACTATTCATAATACTGCACCTGTTTAAATCAAATAATAATGTAGAAAACAAATACTCACCAACAATAACGTGTTCCCAGTTGTTCTACAATCAGGTAATTTTATTGGTGAATGTTGGCTTTGTATCTATACTTCTCGGAGAACGAACCTGCCCAAGGAATAAAAAAGAGAAAGTCTACAGATGCTGGAAATTCAAGCAACACATACAAAATGCTGGAAGGAACTCAGCAGGCCTGGCAATATTTATGGAAAAGAGTGCAGTTGACATTTCGGGCCAAGACCCCACATCAGAACAGAGAAAATGTAACCTCTCACATGAGGAAACCTGCAGATGCTGGAAATTCAAGCAACACACGCAAAATGCTGGTGGAACGCAGCAGGCCAGACAGCATCCGTAGGAAGAAGCACAGTCGACGTTTCAGGCCGAGAACCCTCGTCAGCACGAACTGAAAGAAGAGATAGTAAGAGATTTGGAAGTGGGAGGGGGAGATCCAAAATGATAGGAGAAAACAGGAGGGGAGGGATGAAGCTAAGAGCTGGAAAGTTGATTGGCAAAAGGGATACAAGGCTGGAGAAGGGAAAGGATCATGGGACGGGAGGCTTAGGGTGAAAGAAAGGGGGAGGGGAGTGCCAGAGGAAGATGGAGAGCAGGCAAGGAGTAATTGTGAGAGGGACAGAGAGAGAGAGAAAAAAAAAGGGGGAAATAAATAAACAAACAAGGAAGGGATGGGGTAAGAATGGGAGGAGGGGCATTAACGGAAGTTCGAGAAGTCAATGTTCATGCCATCAGGTTGGAGGCTACCCAGACGGAATATAAGGTGTTGTTCCTCTAACCTGAGTGTGGCTTCATCTTGACAGTAGAGGAGGCCATGGATAGACATATCAGAATGGGAATGTTTCTTTGAACAGAGGTTAAGAGAATTTTGTAATGGCACAACTTTGAAGGGTGTGGGTGAACTAATACACCTTGGTATCCATTTGCAGGGCACACAGATAAAGTGGTAAAAATTACAGTTAGGCAACTCAAATTTAGAAATGAAGGCATAGAATAAATAGATTAAAAAAAAGAGCATGTTACAAATTGTTGGTTAGGCTTGAGCTGAAGTATTCTGGGCAATTCAAGAAAGTGATTTTCTCATCTGTATTCACCAGGGAGAAGGATGTAGAGACTGGAGCATTAAGGGAGGGTGATGCTCATATTCTGGAGCAAGTCTGTATCAGGAAGGACAACATCTTATAAATATGATGTATATTAGACTGGATGAATTCCCAGGGTTGGATGGTATCTATTTCAATTTGCTAAAGGAAGCAATGAAGGAGAGAGCTGGGGTTCGCCAGAGATTTTCGCCAGTAGTGAGATACCAGAAGACTAATATTATCCCTTTATTCAGAAAGGGTACTTGGGGTAATCTTGGTAACTTGAGGCCAGATTTATGTGCATTTGGAAAGGCAAAGTCTAGTTAGGAGGAAACAGCATGTTTTCGTGCAGGAGGGATCATGTCTCACAAATCTGATTGTGTTTCTTGAGGAGATCAAGGAAATTCATGAAGGCAGTTCTATAAGGCATGGTTTGTATGAACTTCAGTCAGGCTTTTGATAAAATGTCCTGCAATGGGAGGCTGCTTCAGGATGTTAAGGCACAAAAGAACTGAGCTATGTTTGTAAGGTGGATCCAACATTGGGTTGGTGATAGGAAGCAGAGGGTAGTGGTGGTTTCTCTGGCTGATTACTTCTGAGCAACATTCCCTCTAATTTTGTTTTAAAGCAGCATGGTCCAACCATTTCTGCAAGTAGAAAGGTTTCACGTGGCCTGAAAACTGTGCTGCACTTTAATAAAACATGATATAAAATAAAATTCCAGCTGTGTGCCAACAAAGGCTATGTGCATGGTGGCAACTTAGAGGGAACAATGCAACAATGCTTCTGAGACCTTTGCTGTTTGATATATATAATTTGGATGAGAACGCATGTAGTCTAATTAGTAATTAAATTGGTGGAATCCAAGATAACTAAGATAGTTGTCTAAGTGTACAGTTGGACATAGATCAGCTGGAAAAATTAGGTAGGACAGAGGCAATTGGGATTCAATCCAGATAATTGTGAGATAATGCACTTTGAGAAGCCAATTTATATAAGGCATGTAGAGTAAATACAGGGACCCAAGGATCATTAATGTAGAGAGGGAAAACTTGGGTACAGGTCCATAGTTCCCTGAAAATAGATGCACAGATGGATAGGGTATGAAGGAGGCATTTGGTATGCTTGGGTAACAACCTGCAGGAGGAACTGCAAATGGTCGAGCCATTTGTGTGTGTGGGGCGGGGGGAGAGGTGTCAAGGAATTGTTAATGTTTTGGGTTGAAACTCTATATGATAATAGTTTATAAAGTTCTACCAAGACCCCCCTGCTCCTATATCCTATAGCCAGGTTAATGACAGCAAGTATCCCGTATGAATACTTCACCAACTGCCATTTTCAGGGACCCTTGGACTTCAGCACCAAGGTCCCTCTGTCCCTCAATCTGTCCCTCAATACTGCCCAAGGCTAGTTCATACATTTGAGATGTTCTAACCTTATTAGCCACACTAAAATTCATTACCTCACACTTACTGGGAATAACCTCTGTCTGCCATTATTCTGCCCATCTTAGGGAGAAAGAAAGGGGGAGGAGAGCACCAGAGGAAGATGGATAGTAGGCAAGGAGTTATTGTGAGAGGGACAGAGAAAGAAGAGAGAGAGAGAAAAGGGGGGAAAATAATAAATAAATAAACAAACAAATAAATAAGGGATGGGGTAAGAAGTGGAGGAGGAGCTTTACTTCAGCCATATATCCTTCCTTGGCTGTTAATGCCCCTCCTCTCCTTCTTACCCCATCCCTTCCTTATTTATTTATTTATTTATCTATCTATTTATTTATTTATTTATTTATTTTCCCCTTTTTTCTCTCTCTCTGTCCCTCTCACAATAACTCCTTGCCTGCTCTCCATCTTCCTCTGGCGCTCCCCTCTTCTTCAGCCTTGTGTCCCTTTTGCCAGTCAACTTTCCACTCTTAGCTCCATCCCTCCCCTTCCTGTCTTCTCCTATCTTTGGATCTCCCCCTCCCCCTCCCACTTTCAAATCTCTTACTATCTCTCCTTTCAGTTAGTCCTGACGAAGGGTCTTGGCCCGAAACGTTGACTGTACTTCTTCCTATGGATGCTGTCTGGCCCCCGCTGCGTTCCACCAGCATCTTGTGTGTGTTGCTTGAATTTCCAGCATCTGCAGATTTCCTCGTGTTTGCAAGCAGATACTCATCCGGGTCACCCTGGTAACCACGACCAATGGACAAAGCAGCATGAGCACAGAATCACCTGTCTGCAAATTCCCCAACTAGCCACTTAGAAAAATGTTGCAGTACCTTCATTATTGCTGGGTGTAAACCATGGAACTCTAAAGCAAAAGCATTGTGGGAGTACCAACACAACATTACTGTTCAGGGTATTGAGGAAAGGGCACATATGTCCATGTCCTGAAAAATTAATAAATTAAAAAATGAGCTCCTTGCATGCTCCAGTTTTCTATGGATTAACCAATATGATTGATTTTCCTGTTGGATTTCCAATGTTTGAAATGAAATCATAATATTTTTCTTGAAAATATTTTATTGATTCCTTTAAAGCACTGGCTGAGTCTGAGGGGCACAGAGGGAAAGAAATGGACATTTTTCCTGAAACACATCATGCAGCCAGAACTTTACAATAGTTATTTTGTCAGTGGGCCAGGAATTTAAAATATTTTTCTCAGTGAGTATGACATTTTGTTATATCAATTCAGAATAAGTGCAAAATTAACCTTAACATCCTACATATTGGGAAACTACAAATACAGTATAAGTTCATGGCGCAAGGGAAATAATGATGGAGTGGTTAGGTGTACACCAAAGTAGCAAATGGAAATCAGTCTGGAAAACTGTGAGATAAAGTTGGGGCAAAAAACAAGACAAAGGGATACATGTTTACTTACAGGATAGTACAAGGTGCAGAGAAACAGGGAACTTGGAGCTCAACATCACTGATCCCCTACATTCGTAGAATATGTAGATAAAGTGGTTATAAACATAGTTGATATATCATTTTTGATACAGTTATAGGATCCAGGAGCAAGAGATCATGCAGGAATTATGTTAAATACTAATTACATGAAGCAGTTCTGGTCCTCACCCTATGAAAGGGATATGATAACACTTAATTGGCTGCCAATAAGATTTTCAAAAGTATTGCCAAAGCTGGAGTATTATTCAATTCAAGTTTAATAGTCATTTAACCACACATGAATACCCATGAATACAGCCAGAAAAATACAGCATTACTCCAGGGCCAAGGCGCAATACACAGTACCAACAGTCACGCAGCACAAAGCAGAAATAGCACATGCAAGATAGCAAGCACATAAAGATATCAATAAGATACACCCACTCAAAACAAAATTGCCCAGACTGGAGCCATGGATGCCTCAGAAATTTGCAGTTGACCACAATACAGCTTGTCTTCTGCTGAGCAAATACTGGGGCGCAGCAGCAACTCCAGCCTGTGTGTTGCATCACACTGCCCCTGGAGGAGAGCACTGGTTCCGCTGCCTCTCTCCTGGTGGCTGTATACAGGCAACACCGCAGCTTGAGGCCTAGTCCTCGCTATTATAGTTATTTGGGACTGTTTTCTTTGCAGCAAATAGGACTGAGTGGAGATTTAAAATAAGTAAAATGATAGAGGTATGAAACATCTTATATACTGTTTAGGTAGTCTCCAGCCCCTTGGTATGAACATTGAATTCTCCAACTTCCGGTAATACCCTCTCCCTCCCTTCCCATAGCCCAGTTTCACTCTGTCCCCTCCCCCAGCTGCCCACTACCTCTCTCATGGTTCTGCCTCCTTCTACTACCCATTATGTTTTCCCCTATTCCTTCTTCACCTTTCCTGCCTATCCCCTCCCTGCTTCCCCTCTCCCACCCCTTTATCTTTCCCCTTACTGGTTTTTCACCTGGAACCTACCAGCCTTCTCCTTCCCACCCTCCCCCCACCTTCTTTATAGGGCCTCTGCCCCTTCCCTCTACAGTCCTGACGAAGGGTTCTGGCCCGAAACATCGATGGATCGTTTCCACGGATGCTGCCTGACCTGCTGAGTTCCTCTACTGGGTTGTGAGTGTTGTTTTGACCTCAGCATCTGCAGAGTATTTTGTGTTTGAAATTATGTGACGCCTTGAGAGATTAGCAGTAAGACAATTTTTTTAGCAAAGTGGTTGGTAACCTAAGGCATGGAATTAAAACTAATCGGTAGGAATAGGGGAATACTGAGCATTTTTTCTATCCACAGAGCACAAGGGTTCCAGAATTCTCTTTCTGAAAGGATGGTGGCAATGGCACTTTTAGGCTATAGTCTGAGATCTGAGTACTGAGAATAATCATTACAGTTAATATTTCTGGCTGGGATGAATTCCTTTCAGGAATAAATAGCCGTTTGCTTAGATAAACCTGCTACTACCTGTTGCTAGGTTGATTCCCATCAGGACACATTGGTGGGGCTCGGTTCATTCCAGTAGCTCAAGGTATGGCCGCTGTGGGCCTGTGTATTTCCCATCCTTCAGCCCAACATATACAGCAACAAAGCATCTGCCTTGAGGAGAATATGACCATATTATAATTATACATTAAATTTTATGTACCAGTACCCATGCAGCGTAATGTAATGTTTCCTTGGAGCAGTATCTTTAAACAGACAGGAGATCCTGTGGACGTGAATGGGACACCCGGATGGAATATTGACTCCCACATGCTAGGGTCAGGACATCTCGGATCATGCCCACAGCATTTTAGAGAGGGAGGAGAGCAGCGAGATGACTTTCAACTTATTGGTACCAATGACATAGGAAGGAAAAACGATGGGGTCCTGAATACAGGATTTGGAGAGCTAGGCAGGATAGTAATTTCTGGATTGTTACCTGTGCCATGTGCTAATGAGTGTAGAAACGGGATGATTTGGCAGATAAATGTGTGGCTGAGAAGCTGGTGCAAGGGGCAGGGCTTCAGGTTCTTGGATCATTGAGATCTTTCTGAGGGAGGTAAAACCTGTAAGAAGGGAACAGGTTGCAGCTGAACCCACAGGGGACCAATATTCTCATGGGCAGGTTTGTTAGAGCTGTTGGGGAGGGTTTAAACTAATTTGGCAGGGGTTGGGAACCGGAATGAAGGGACTCAGGATAGGATGGATGGTAAAAAAGTAAAGATAGCATGCAGTGAGACTGTCAGAAAGGGCAGGCAGGTGATAGGACAAAATTGCAACCAGCAGGTGAGTATCAGTGCATTAGGGATGAAGAATCAAAAAGGGTAGCAAATACAGTATTCAAAGTGTTATAACTCAATGTACAGAGTATAAGAAATAAGATGGATGATCTTGTTGCACGATTAGAGATTGTCAGGTATGATGTTGTGGCCATCACTGAATCGTGGCTGAAGATTGGAAGCTGTATGTCCAAGGTTACACGTTATATCGGAGGGATGGGTCGGTTAGCAGAGGAGGTGGCGTGGCCCTTCTGGTAAAGCATTGTCATAAAGGGGGTGCTGGGAGCAGAAGCAAATGCAAGACACAGAACTGAAGTACTCGGAACAGGACTAGGACTAGCGTTAGGGACGTAACTGGATGCAGACTAGGAGCTGGGACAAGAACACAGACTTGGGCTAGGACATTGGCTAGGCAAGCGGAACCAGGACGAGGAACTGGGAACTAGGAGCCTGGGCTTGGACTCTGAGCCGGAGACTGGACAAAGACCCAGAAACTGGGTATTGACTCAGGCTCGGACTCCGGAACTAGGTGAAGACATAACGTGGTCTTGGGAGACAGGACTAGGTGAGGCTACAGGACAGAACTAGAGACTCCTGGGCAAGACAAGGGAACTCCAGCACAGGATGAGGGACACGGACAGGACGAGAACACAAAGCCTTGACTTGGTCGAGGGAGGACAGGAACACAGGGCCTTGGTCGAGGGAGGACAGGAACGCAGGGCCTTGGATGAGAGAGGACAGGAACATGGAATACAGAGCCGGGACCCCTCCTTGGGAACAGGACATAGGGCCAGGACTCATACACAGAACACAGAGACAGCTCTCAACACAAGGTAGTGGCAAACAGCCAGACCTACCTAGCGAAGGCGTGGACACAGAAATAGTTCCCAACACAAGGTAGCAGCAAACGGCCAGACCTACCTAGCGAAGGCATGGACACAGAGACAGTTCCCAACAATAGGTAGTGGCAAACGACCAGACCTATCTAGCGAAGGTGTGGACACAGAGACGTTTCCCAACACTAGGTAGTGGCAAACAGCCAGACCTACCTAGTGAAGGCATGGACACAGAGACAGTTCAAAACAATGATAGACAGTTCCTTATCTTGCTCTGGCAGTTGAACTTGACAGCAGTGCGGGCAAAAGTTGCAGGCAATGGGAGGGTTACAGGCAAAGGCAAGGCAAGGCCAGGCTTCAGACACTGGTTACAGGGCAAGGCTTCAGAAGGAAGGGGCAGAGAAAGGATTCAGACAGGGGGTTTGGACAGGAACAATCCAGCCACTGAAGCTGAACCAAGGAGCTATTTACGTAGCCAGCCCAAAATGTGAATCAGCTGCCTTAATTAGAGCACCCAACAGAAAAAGGCAAAACCAGAAAACCTGGAATAAGGAACGATGGCCCAGACCTGAACCGGAATCCAGATTTCATGGACCGGACCATGACAAGTATGGCATCAAATCAGCAGAATGATTTGGCATAGGATCAGAAGATGTTGGATCCTTGTGGGTGGAGTTAAGAAACTGCAAGGGTAAAAGGACCCTGATGGCAGTTACATACAGGCCTCCCAACAGTAGCTGGGATGTGGACCACAGATTACAATGGGAAATAGAAAAGGCAAGTCAAAAGGGTAATGTTATGATGGTCATGGGTGATTTTAACATGCAGGTTAATTGGGAGAGCCAGGTTGGTAATGGATCTCAAGAGAGTGAGTTTGTTGAATGCCTACAAGATGGCTTTTTAGAGCAGTTTGTCGTTGAGCCTACTCGGGGATCAGCTATACTGGATTGAGGATTATGTAATGAACCAGAGACAATTTGGGAGCTTAAGGTAAAAGAGCCCTTAAGGGACAGTGTTCATGATGTGATTGAGTTCAACATGAAATTTGATAGGGAGAAAGTAAAGTCTGACATAGCAGTATTTCAGTGGAGTAAGGGAAATTACAGTGGTATGAGAGTGCAGTTGGCCAAAGTAAATTGGAAGGAGATGCTGGCAGGGATGATAGCAGAGCAGCAATGGTGTGAGTTTCTGGAAAAAAAATGAGGGAGGTGCAGGACAGATGTATTCCAAAAGTGAAGAAATACTCAAATGGCAAAATAGTATAACCATGGCTGACAAAGGAAGTCATAGCTAATAAAAAACAAAAGAAAGGGCATACAACAAAGCAAAAAATAGCAGGAAGATAGGGGATTGGGAAGCTTTTAAAACCCTACAGAGAGCAGCTAAAAGAATCGTTAGGAGGGAAAAGATGAAAAAGGAAAGCAAGTTAGCAATTAATATCAAAGTGTAAAATAAAAGATTTTTCAAGTATGTTAAAAACAAAAGAAATGAGAATGGATATAGAAAATGAGACCAGAGAAATAATAACGGGGGACAAGGAGGTGGCAGATGAACTAAATGAGTATCTTGCATCAGTCTTCACTGTGGAAGACACTGACAGTGTGCCAGATGTTGTAGAGTGTGAAGGAAGAGAAGTGAGTGCAGTTACTATTACAGGGGAGAAGGTGCTCAAAAAGCTGAAAGACCTAAGGGTACATAAGTCGCCCAGACCAGATGAACTGCACCCTAGGGTTCTGAAAGAGGTAGCAGTAGAGCCATTAGCAATGATTTTTCAAAAATCATTGGACTCTGGCATGGTGCCAGAGGACTGGAATATTGCAAATGTTACTCCACTTTTTAAGAAAGGAGGAAGGCAGCAGAAAGGAAATTATAGGCCAGTTAGCCTGACCTCAGCCATTGGGAAGATATTAGTGTCAATTGTTAAGGATGAGGTGATGGAGTACTTGGTGACACAGGACAAGATAGGACAAAGTCAGCATGGTTTCCTTAAGGGAAAATCCTGCCTGACAAACCTGTTGGAATTCTTTGAGGAGATTACAAGTAGGATAAGGGGGATGCAGTGGATGTTGTATATTTGGACTTTAAGAAGGCCTTTGACAAGGTACCACACATGAGGCTGCTTACCAAGTTAAGAGTCCATAGTAGTACAGGAAAGTTACTAACATGGTTAGAGCATTGGCTGATTGGTAGGAGGCAGTGAGTGGGAATGAAGGGATCCTTGTCTGGTTGGCTGCTAGTGACTAGTGGTTTTCCATACGTGTTGGTGTTGGGACCGCTTCTTTTTATGTTGTATATCAATGATCTAGATGTTGGAGTTGATGGCTTTATTGCCAAGTTTGCAGATGATATGAAGACTGGTGGAGGGGCAGGTAGTGTTGAGGAAACAGGTAGGTTGCAGAAGGACTTAGAGAGATTAGGAGAATGGGCAAGAAAGTGGCAAATGAAATACAATGTTGGAAAATGCATGTCTATGCACTTTGGTAGTAGAAATGAATGTGCAGACTATTTTCTAAACTGGGAGAAAATCCAAAAATCTGAGATGCCATTGTTGAAAAATGCATGGTCATGCAGTTTGGTAGTAGAAATAAATATGCTGACTATTTTCTAAATGGGGAGAAAATCCAGGAATCTGAGATGCAGATGGACTTGAGAGTCCTTGCGGAGAATACCCTAAAGGTTAGCTTGCAGATAGAGTTGGTAGTGAGGAAGTCAAATTATTCATTTATTTCATTAGTATTCATTTCAAGAGGTCTAGCATACAAGAGCAAAGATGTGATGCTGAGGCTTTATAAGGCACTGGTGAATCTTCACGTTGAGTATTGTGAACAGTTTTGGGCTCCTCATCCCAGAAAGGATGTGATGGCATTGGAGAGAGTCCAGAGGAGGTTCACAAGGATGATGCTGGGATTGAAAGGCCTATCATACGAGGAACGTTTGATGGCTCTGGGTCTGTACTAGTTGGACCTAGGATGGATGACAGGGGATCTCATTGAAACCTTTCGAATGTTGAAAGGCCTAGACAGAGTAGATGTGCAAAGGATGTTTCCCATAGTGGGAAGTCTAGGGCAAGAGGGCATAGCCTCAGGATAGAGGCGCATCCACTTAAAACAGAGATGCGGAGAAATTTCTTTCGCCATAGAGTGGTGAATCTATGGAACTTGTTACCAAATGCAGCTGTGGAGGCCAGTTGTAGGGTGTATTTAAGGCAGAGGTCCTTGATTGGACACAGCATCAAAGGTTATGGGGAGAAGGCTGGGGAGTGGGGCTGAGGAGGGGAGAAAGGATCAGCCATGATTGGAGCAGACTTGATGGGCCAAATGGCCTAATTCTGTTTTCTTATGTCTGTAATACGCTGTAAGGTTTCACTGCTAAGGCTAATGTAATGGCTTCTATGTAATGTTCCAATGTTAAGGTAATGTTTTCTCTGTAGCAGCAATGTTTGGGTTATGACTATAGATAATGGAGCTTTGGAATGTATGTTATCCAATGGGAGAAATGTTGTTCTTTCTTGTGAGTCTGGAAGAGAGATTTTTGCGGTCTTTCATCGGGGAGCAATGGAGAGAGAGGACACAAACAGAGGGAGTTGGAAGACCGCCGGATGGAGTGGACTGAGGAGCGAGGGTCCGAGGGCCGGCTACGCTTGGAGGTCGACGGGAACAAATGAACGAACAGTGAGCTCCAATGGTGCGCAATAGACTTTTTCCTTAAAATGGGCCCTTCTACTTTTTATTTTCTTTACTGACCCTCTATCCAGATTAAGACTTATAAAGTTCAATCAGTTAATTGCATATGGCGTGCTGCCTGATATTTTGCGGTGCAGATTTGTAACAGGCAACACATCACGCAGCATCCACACAAACAAGATTTCTTGGTTTGGCTGGGCCAGAAGTTGTTTTTCCCTAGACGAACACATGCTGGCCGAGACTGATGGTTACGCGTCTTACATTTCTAAGAAATATCATAGCTTATTTGGATGTTACTTTTAATAGCATAACCGTTCCCTCCAGCCTTGATTCCTGAACCTCTCCCCACTCCCTCTGAGCAGTTCTACAACAGTTCCAGTACCCATGCAGTGTACATAATGTTGGCTTGGAACAGTTTTTTAAAGATAAAGATCAGCTTTATTTTGCATCAAAATGTACAGTGTTTTGTGTCAAACCCAATCAATAAGGATTGTGCTGGGCAGCCCACAAGTCTTGCCAATAACCCTAACTGTACGTCTTTGAAATGTGAGGAGGAACTGGAGCAACTGGAGGAAATCCACACAGTCACGGGGAGAACATACAAACTCCTTACAGGCAGCGGCGGGATTTGAACCCCAATCATTGATCACTGGCTCTGTAAAATGATAGTGCTGACTGCCACACAACCGTGCGACCTTACAATATCTGATGCTTTAATGCTGTTACTTCATTTAGGATTGACTGTCCCACGGATTGCAACAACGCTCATACAGTTTTCCAGAAAGGCAGTCTGGGAGAAGTCCTCGGACAAAGATGATACATCTTACTTTGAGCCCTTCACAACACGTGTATTTGTCTGCACACACTGCAAATGGAACTTGCAGTCAGGAACAACTCAGCGTTAAATAGAACTGAACTGAACTAAACTTTATGAACATTCCTAGACTATTTCAACGGTTTGGTGCTTTATATTCTGTGTTTTTCACTCGTTTTCTGCCATTTGTGAGACCTCTTCCTTTTTTTTGTGCGTTGAGCTGGAATGTTATGATGAGGTTGTATAAGGCATCGGTGAGGCCGAATCCGGAGTATTGTGTTCAGTTCTGGTCACCAAATTACAGGAAGGATATAAATAAGGTTGAAAGAGTGCAGAGAAGGTTTACAAGGATGTTGCCGGGACTTGAGAAACTCAGTTACAGAGAAAGATTGAATAGGTTAGGACTTTATTCCCTGGAGCGTAGAAGAATGAGGGGAGATTTGATAGAGGTATATAAAATTATGATGGGTATAGATAGAGTGAATGCAAGCAGGCTTTTTCCACTGAGGCAAGGGGAGAAAAAAACCAGAGGACATGGGTTTAGGGTGAGGGGGGAGACGTTTAAAGGGAACATTGGGGGGGGCTTCTTCACACAGAGAGTGGTGGGAGTATGGAACGAGCTGCCAGACAAGGTGGTAAATGCGGGTTCTTTTTTAACATTTAAGAATAAATTGGACAGATACATGGATGGGAGGTGTATGGAGGGATATGGTCCGTGTGCAGGTCAGTGGGACTAGGCAGAAAATGGTTCAGCACAGCCAAGAAGGGCCAAAAGGCCTGTTTCTGTGCTGTAGTTTCTATGGTTTCTATGGGTGTTTGATGTTTTCTCTGAATAAGTACCATGGTGGTTCTTTGTTTCGTGGCATCTGCAGGAAGATGAACCCCAGGGTTGTGTACTGCATATATACTCTGATAATAAATGCCCTTTGAACCTTTGAAATTTAACTGATTGCTGGCAAACCCTTATCACAAATAGAATTGTTCCAGAGAGTCAGAACCCAGCGCTGTCTTTACTTAACCAGTATAATTCATTCCATTTTACACATGTGGCTAAAAGTGGCACATTCACAATTATTGATTCCTCAGAATTGTCCGGGTTATTACGCACCCTTACTGCACTGTGTCTGGTTCATGGAGTGACAACAGGCTGAGATCCCTGTGTATGTTGCTTTGACATCACTCTACTTCCTGATGCAGTAGTTCAGACCCACCATGGCAGCAGAAACAAGCACTATAGAGCTAGTTAGTGACAAGAGGCTGTCACCTCTTCCATGGTTCATTACTCCACCTGGTAGAATCATGAAAGCTGGATAGGGAAATCGCGATGCTTCATACATTATGCAGAAGGAAAAGAGTTAAGCATACCACTGGAATTCTGCTTCGAAGGTTTGATGTTGTAGAGCGGGTAGTGCCTTGCAGTACAAGCCAGCAATGTTTAATAAATTTTGGTAGCATGTTGTATGCTTCACAACTTTAGAGGAAAGGGATGGTTAGGGATATTCCGTCGAATTTAAGAGTGGTTGCTGTTAACACTGCTGATATGGTAAACTTGAACCAGGAAAGGTAACCGCTAGAGAGTGACAGTGGTTGAAAGATATCTGAGACACATGTGGTACACTTATAAAGATGGATAAATCACGACTATTATTTAGGAACCCAACACATCAAAAATCAACCTCTGGTCAGGCCTTGCAGTGAGCTATGATATCCTGACTCTGAATCTAAACATCAGCACGTTACCAATCCTCCATTACAGAACCAAACACCAAGCAGTCCTTGCGCTCCTCTTCCACAACATTACAGTAATTTGTTCTTTCAGTGTGGTTCAGTTGCTGTACACACTCCTTGTGATCAGGCAAGTTTGTCTCCATCCTATTCTAATATTTAGATTAGATTAGATTATGAGGACGCGCAGTCCTCTTTTATTGTCATTTAGTAATGCATGCATTAAGAAATGATACAATGTTCCTCCAGAATGATATCACAGAAACACAAGACAAACCAAGACAGAAAAACTGACAAAAACCACATAATTATAACATATAGTTACAACAGTGCAAAGCAATACCGTAATTTGATAAAGAACAGACCACGGGCATGGAAAGTCTCTCAAAAGTCCCATCATCTTACGCAGACAATAGAAGGAAGAAGAACTCTCCCTGCCATGAACCTCCAGTGCTGCAAACTTGCTGATGCAGCATCCTGGAAGCACCCGACCACAGCCGACTCTTGAGTCCGTCCGAAAATTTTGAGCCTCCGACCAGCCCTCCGACACCAAGCACCGAGCACCATCTCTGCCGAGCGCTTCGACCCCGGCCCCAGCAACAGGCAATAGGCAAAGCCGAGGCTTTGGGGCCTTCCCCTCTGGAGATTCTCGGTCGCACAGTAGCAGTGGCAGCGAAGCAGGCATTTCAGAAGTTTCTCCAGATGTTCCTCCATGCTTCTAACGTCTGCCTCCATCAAATCAGGATTGTGCACGGTACCTACTTAACAAATACTGATATCATTTCGGAGCGGCCGCGCGCACTGCGTCGCGCCACCATCTTCCCCTCCTCTCCTCATGAAGTTCAGATGAAGGTCTGTGCTACAATATGCATTGGATCTTTGGGATGAAGAGACCCTTTCCCAGATTTCCTCTACACCTCGAGTTCTGGAGTACACTCAGCACAGGCAAACTTGTTCAGATTGACAGGAGCAGTTGTTACCCCTCAACCATCAGGCTCTTGACACAGAGGGGATAACTTCACTTAACTTCGTTTTGCTCCAGCACTGAACAGTTACCACAACCTATGGACTCACTCTCAAGTTCTCTTCATCTCACATTCTCAATATTTATTGCTTATTTTTTTTTCTGTTTTGTATTTGCTCAGTTTGTTGTCTGTTGCACATTGGTTGTTTGTTAGTCCTGTTGGGTGCTATCTTTCATTGATTCTATTATGGTTCTTACATTTACTGAGTATGCTCATAAGAAAACAAATCGCAGGGATGTATATAGTGGCATATATGCACTTCGATAATAAACTTACTTTGAACTTAAATAAGTAAATGAAATTGCACTTAATAAACTATTTACCTGCGTTCCTTTGCTAAGCCACACGATGGAGCACTTCCATTTAGTGATCTTTTAATATGGAGCAAATGGAGGATGAGGAAACCTAATGTGTTAGTGCACAATCCACAGTAATGTGGCTTCAAAAACACAGCAAGACATTAAGAAATTAAATGAATAACTGATTACAGAAATTCTGAGGTACAGGACAAATTCGTGGCCGTGATAAGCCCTCAAAAGTTAATAAATAAAAGCACGGTTTCTGCTACCGAGGGTCACCAGAAGTCAAAGTTTACATTCTGAATAATTTTTATCATTTGTGATTTAAAATATGGAAATATGTTTTTATTTTAGATTTTCTTTTTTTTCTGATAGTAAGCCAAGTAATAATTGAGAGCTTTTCAGCTTTGAGGCAAATTACTGTCATGATGTGTTTACCGATTAGCAAGGACCAAAGTCAACTCCACCTTGGGTACCAGCCTCCGTAGTATCCAAAACATCTTCAAAGAGTAGTGGCTCAAAAAGGCAGCGTCCATCATTAAAGACCCCCATTACCCAGGACACGCCCTCTTTACATTGTTGGTGTCAAGAAGGAGGTACAGAAGCCTGAAGGCACACACTCAGTGATTCAGGAGCTGCTTATTCCCCTCTGCCATCCGATTCCTAAATAGACATTGAACCGATGAAAGACTCACATATTTTATATATATTCTGTTTTAGCAATATTTTTAATTTAACTATTTAATATACACATATACTTGCTGTAATTGATTTACTTATTTTTTTCTATATTATCATGTATTGCATTGTACTGCTGCTGCTAAGTTAACAAATTTCACGACATATGCCAGAGATATTAAAGCTGATTCTGATTTAGAGCATACCATTTTGTACCTAAAATGCATCGTTTTACTCCACCTGACATAAATTGCTGGAACTGGTGCATCTTATGATTTCTAGAGAACTGGATATCAGTACATTTGGTTCAGTTCTAATTCTCATCCCTCATTACAACTATCTGATTCAACAGGACTTGTGGAAACAAGACATGAAACTGATTAATTGGGTCACTCTACAGGATGCTGAAGTCATTTGTTCCATAACAAACTGCATATGAAAAACAACCCAGCATGTGTTCAACTTAGCCCTGTGCTAAATGAAACAGCAATAACTAAGATGCTCATGTTTATGTCATAAGGCAGTCTTGACATTTAACCACGTGAGTAGTCCCTGAATGTTGGAAAATTACACTATTTATTTGTGTTGGATTGTCAAGCCGATTGAAAGTGTCCAAGTTGTGGTGAACTGTTTTTTCCCACCAAATCAATGAATTCTGCATTGTGCTTAGTGATGTAGTCTTATATTGTCATTTACACTGCATAGGTTTGAGATTGTAATTCTGTATTTCAGCTTTGTCGGCCTAAACATACCACACGTCCCATTCCCACTACATTACCATTTCCTCTCAGAGTCACCTTATGTACTTAGATTCCCTTTGTATAGTTACCATCAGTCTATGCATATGAGCTAATTTTATGTATTTAAAGTAACACACACACACAAAATGCCGGTCGGCAGGGCAGGTTGCTCTTTCAGGATCCTGGCCCAAAAACATCAACTGTTTATTCATTTCCACAGATGCTACCTGACCTGCTGAGTTCCTCCTGCATTTTGTATGTGCTGCTTTGGCTTTCCAGAATCTGCTGACTTTCTCATCCTATGAATTTAAATTTATTGTGTTCTTGATGCTAATTATGTGTTTTTCTTCCTGCATTGGGTCCAGAGTAACAATCATTTCATTCTCCTTTACACCTGTGTACAACTGAATGACAATAAATAATCTTGATTCATGTGGAACCAGGCAAACAATTGTAAATGAATGTGGAGTTTTAACCTCAAGTTATATCCTAATGGACTGGCTGTCACTTTCTCAGTGAAAGTACTTCAGTATTAAATTTGCCCAGACCTACCCTTGCTCATCAAACTGCACATATACACAGAACAAAATTATGAAATTCTGCAGGCTATTGATTTGGGAAGGCCCTTCAAATTGCACTCATTTTCAAGTTCAATAGGTTTCAGTAGGTACATTTAATGTCAGAGAAATGTATACAATATACATCCTGAAATTCTTTTTCTTTGCAAACGTCCACAAAAACAGAGGAGTGCTCCAAAGAATGAATGACAGTTAAATGTTAGAACCCCAGCTCCCCCGTCCCACGCACAAGCAGCAACAAAGCAACGACACCCCCTCCCCCACCAGCAAAAAAGGATTGGTGCCCTTCACCGAGCACTCAAGCGTGCAGCAAAGCATCAATAAGGCACAGACTTACAGTACTCCAAAGACTACTCATTCACCCGGTATTCGACATTCCACAGGCACTCCCTTCTTCTCGCTAAGGGAAAAAGAGGTTCCCCAAATCACAGCGGGAGGGGAGACATAACAAACAATTCATTGACTTATGGTGTTAAAAGTCTGCTGTGTTGTTTTTTTCCAAGCTCTGCGCCCGAAGAACTCAGGCTTCTGGTCACATAGTCAGCAGCCAGACCGCTGTTTCCGATCTCCTATGTTCTCCCGTGATGCAGCAGTCGGTTTCACCGTCCTTGAGTTAGTCTGCCTCCAGAGCCACGAAAATCCAGCACCCTGCTAGTCTTCTAGGCCACGTCCTTAGGATATCGAAAAGTGGCAAGTCGTGAGGCCCTAAGAGCGGGTACCATTCCCGCAAAGAATGAAAATAACTCCAGGTCAGGGTCTTCAAAGGAACCTCGAAAAGGGTAAAAAAGAGATATCAAAGATAGAAATAGAGCTGATCATGAAGCAAAGGAGTTGCTGTTTAGCGGAAGGCTTTGAAACCATTCTCACGTCATGGAAAGTATGATGCAAGACACCAGGTTGAAACCATCGATAAGAACACAAGAAATTTGGCAGATGCTGAAAATCCAACACAACATAATGCTGGAGGAACTCAGTAGGTCAGGAAATGAACAAACAGTCAATGTTTTGGGCCGAGACTCCTCTTCAGGACTGGAAAGGAAGTGGGGGGGGGGGGAGTATGCCAGAATAAAAAGGAGGAAGGGGGAGGGAAAGAAGAAGAGCTAGAAAGGTGGAACCAGATGAGTGGGAAAAGTAAAGGGCTGGAGAAGAAGGAATCTGATAGGAGAAGAGAGTGGACCATAGGAGAAAGGGAAGGAGGAGGGAAGCCAGGGGAAGGTGATAGGCAGGTGAGAAGAGGTAAGAGGCCAGAGTGGGGAATAGAAGAAGAGAGAAGGGGAATGGAATTATTTCTACCAGAAGGAGAAATCAATATTCACGCCATCAGGTTGGAGGCTACCCAGATGGAATATAATGTGTTACTCCTCCACCCTCATCTTGGCACAAGAGGAGCTCATGGACTGACATGTTGGAACAGGAATGGGAGTCAGAATTAAGATGTTTGGATACCAGGAAGTTCTGCTTTTGGTGGAGGGAGCGGAGGTGCTCGAGGAAGTGGTCCCGCAATTTACATTGGGTCTCACCAATGTACAGGAGGCCACATTGGGGGAACTGGACACAAAAGACAACCACAGCAGATTTGCAAGTGAAGTGTTGCCTGATCTGGAAGAACTTTTTGGGGCCCTGGGTGGAGGTGAGGGAGGAGGTGAATGGGTAGGTGCAGAGATAAATGCTAGGAGGTAGATTATTGGGGAGTCAGGAATAGACAAGGGAATCAGGGAGGGAGCTGTGGAAAGTGGAAAGTTGGGGGTGGGAGTTGGGTACGGTAAAGATATGTTTAGTGGTAGGATCCCTTTAGAAATGGCGGAAGTTGTGGAGAACGATTTGCTGGATTTGGAGGCTCATGGAGTGGTAGGTAGGACAAGAGGAACTCTATCCCTGTTAAGGTGTGGGAAGATGGGGTGAGTACAGACTTCCAGGACATGGAGGAGATGCAGGTGAGGGCAGCAGCAATGGTGGAGGGAGGATAACCCCATTCTTTGAAGAAGGATGACATCTCTGATGTCCTGGAAAGGAAAGCCTCATCTTGGGAATGGATGTGGTGAAGACACTGAAGAAAGGGTTTTTACAGGAGACAGAGTGGAAAGAGATATAGTCAGGTTAGCAATGGGAATCGGTAGGTTTATAAAAGATGTTGCTGGATAGCTTGAGATTGAGAAAGGGGTGGGAGGTGTTGGAAATGGACCAAGTGAATTTAAGGGCAGGGTGGAATTTGGAGGCAAAATTGACTAAGACCTCTGTACATCCTACCCAATGGTAGTTGTGAGAAGAGAGCATGGCCTGGATCGTAGGTTTCTTGATAAAAGATGCTGCTTTCTTGTGGCAACTCTTCATGTAAATGCATTCAGTGGTGGGGAGGGCTTGGCCGGTGATGGACTGGGATGTACCCAGCACTTTCTGTAGCCTTCCCCACTCCTGGGCATTGGTGTTCCCTTATCAGATCGTGATGCAACCAACTGGGATACTCCCCATTGTGCAAATGAACATGTCCCATGAACTGCCTATTATCTGAATGGTTAGCTTGACACACAGACCAATTCTAAACATGTTAATTTTGTGAAAACATGTCTTCATTTAGTTACTAGAATGGTTCACTGAACTGGGCTCTGGAGGATGATGTAATTGATTACATCAGAGATTGTGAAGGTCAAGAAAAACGGCATGTAGTTTTTACTTGCTTAACATTTTTAAAACCCTGTGTTCCAGAAATTTGTAACTTGCATTACTTTGGTCTTTACCTTCAAGAAGGGATTATGTAGCTTGTGCCACACAGAATCCCACCAGTCAGTGAAAGACCACATCACCAGTGATGAGGACTAAGAAGGCATGATCAAGGGGGTGGACAATCACTTACAGAACAGCCTTGAGTTGGTGAACTGGACAATACTCAAGGATTTATCTTTGGATCTAAATGAATACACCACAGTTGTCACCAACTTCATCAAGACCTGTATGGATGAGCGTGTGCGTTCAAGAACAAACCAAAAATCAGTGGATGAACCAGGAGATTTGTATTTGCTGAGGGCTAGAGCTGTGGTATTCAAGGCTGGTGATCCAGAACTATAAAAGGAATTCAGCTGCAACTTACAGAAGACTATTTTAGGGGCGAAGAAACAATTTCCATTGAAGTTAGGCAGAGAATCGGATGCACGCCAGCTCTGGCCAGGTTTGCGGGTCATTATTTTCTACAAGGAAAATCCTAACATCGCGAATGGCACTGACGTCTCGCTCCCAGATGAGCTCAATGCCTTTCCTGAACACTTTGAAAGGGGAGAATAAAACTACACCTGTGTGAGTCCCTGCAGTATCTTGTGACCCTGTGACCTTCGCCTCGGAGGCTGACATCATAACCTCTTTCAAGAGGGCGAACCCTCGAAAGACATCAGGCCCTGGTGATGTACCTGGTAGGGCATTGAACATCTGTGCCAACCGGCTGGCGGAGTGTTCAATCTCTCACTGCTGCATTCAGATGTTCCCACCTATTTCCAAAGGGCAACAATCATAGCAGTGCCCATGAAGAGCAGGGAGAGCTGCCTCAGTGACTGTTGTGCAGATACACTCACACCTACTGAGATGAAGTGCTTTGAGAGGATGGTCCTGTCGGGAATCAACTCCTGCCTGAGCAAGGACCCGGACTGCTATTATTGCCTACCGCCATAATAAGTCGACAGCAGATACAATCTCACTGGCTCTCCACTCACTCTTGAATTATCCTCAAAAAGTAATACAAAGTTAGCTGCTGTTTATTGACAACAGCTCAACGTTCAACATAGTTATACCCTCAGTTCTAATAAACAAGCTCCAACACCTGGATCTCTGTACTTCCCCCTGCAACCAGATCCTTAACTGCAACAGTGGATCAAAACTAACATTAGATTAGAGGTACAGCGCTGTAGCAGGCCTGCGCTGCCCAATTACACCCATGTGATCAATAAACCTACTGACTCATACATCTCTGGAATGTTGTTTCCTCACCCAGAGAAAACCAACCCAGTCACGGGATGGACATGCAGACAGAAAGGCTGTCCTTGCAGATAGCAGTGGAATTGAACGAGCATTGCCAACTGTCCCGTATTAGCCAGGACATCCTGTATATTGGGCTAAATTGGTTTGTCCCATATGGGACCACCCTTGTCCCGTATTTCCCCCACTAAGGTAGAGCGTTCCTATGAAACCGTTCGTAAGCCGAAATGGCGTAAAGCAAAGAAGCAATTACCACTAACTTACATGGGAAAAATGTTTGAGCGTTCCCAGACCCAAAAAATAACCTACCAAATCATGCCAAATAACACATAAAACCGAAAATAACACTAACATATAGTAAAAGCAGGAATGATATGATAAATACACAGCCTATATAAAGTGGAAATAATGTATTACAGTGTAGTTTCACTGAACAGAATTGGGAAGATTTAGCCAAAACCCCGATTTGTAGAAAAAAAATCGGCACATACACGCATGCGCACACAGGTGCCCGCGCAAGGCTTCATGGTCTTGGTAGTCTTTCTCAGGGTAAACACAAGTGTCCCGTATTTGACTGCTACTTTTGTCTCTTATTTGGGAGTGAGAAAGTTGGCAACCCTAAATTGAACGCAGCTCGCTGATGCTGTAATAGCATTATGCTAACAGCTGCACTAGCACGTCACCCTATTTTATTATCCATTTAAAATTGTTTGCTAATCTGAACCCTTTGATATAATTTTCTACCCTTTTATTGCAAATTTTAGGATCTGCCATTTAACCAGCTGAATGCACAAAATATTCAGGTTCCAAAACTCACCTGAACTGAATATTGATGGTTAAGAAGTTTGGTGGCTTATAAAGCAGCTGGTGCTTCAGTCATCTGGAGATCTCTGGATTCCCACCACTGGTTATTCTTTTCACACCAGTGGTCTCTGAGACCCAGAAAAGAATGCTCCCAAAAACCATTGGTCGATAAAATATGTTGCTGAGAGATTAGTAGAGAAAATTGACTTTGCTAAACAGAGATGCTTTTCAAATTCAGACAGCAAGATGCTTTTCAAATTCAGACAGCAAGATTAGTACGATATAAACATTTAGAAACAGGGGGGCAAGTACAAATAGTGCCAGAGTCACATCTGCATTAGTTGTCTAGGTGAAAGTAACTGTGCAGCTAAGCAGATTTCATTGAAGTCATTTCCCTAACCTAACCAAGCGAGCTCTTGTGTCCTAATCCTGTAATGGACAACAGATTGAATCAAAACAATTTGACACTTGGCAGATGTTAGAAACATAGAAACCCTACAGCACAATACAGTCCCTTTAGTCCACAAAGCTGTGCTGAACATGTCCTTACCTTAGAAATTACCTAGGGTTACCCATAGCCCGCTATGTTTTCTGAGCTCCATGTACCCGTCCAGGAGTCTTTTAAAAGACCCTATCGTATCCACCTCCACCACCGTCGCTGGCTGCCCATCCCACGCACTCACCACTGTCTGCATAAAAAACTTACCCCTGACATCTCCTCTGTACTGATTTCCTAGCACCTTAAGACTGTGAAATTAAAATCTGTGGCCACTGTCCGCCAGAGAAAGAAGGGTCTCCCAGTGGCCACACATTTTAATTCCATGTCCCATTCCCATTCTGACATGTCTATCCACGGCCTCCTCTACTGTAAAGATGAAGCCACACTCAGGTTGGAGGAACAACACCTTATATTCCGTCTGGGTAGCCTCCAACCTGATGGCATGAACATCGACTTCTGTAACTTCCGCTAATGCCCCACCTCCCCCTCGTACCCAATCCCTTATTTATTTATTTATTATCATTATTAATTTTTTTCTTTCCCCCTTTTTTTTCTCTCTTTCTCCCTCTGTCCCTCTCACTATAACTCCTTGTCCATCTGGGTTTTTTCCCCCCTCCCACTTTCTTTCTCCCTAGGCCTCCCATCCCATGATCCTCTCCATTCTCCAGCCTCATATCCCTTTTGTCAATCAACTTTCCAGCTCTCAGCTCCCTCCCTCCCCCTCCTGTCTTCTCCTATAATTTCAGATCTCCCCCTCCCCTCCCCCTCCCACTTTCAAATCTCTTACTATCTCTTCTTTCAGTTAGTCCTGACAAAGGGTCTTGGCCCAAAACATCGACTGTACCCCTTCCTAGAGATGCTGCCTGGCCTGCTGTGTTCACCAGCACTTTTTGTGTGTTATATGAAAATATTATTCTGTTTAAGATGCTAGAGATTAGAATCAAAATAGAATCAGGTTTACTATCACTGACACATGTTGTGAAATGTGTTGTTTTGTGATAACAATACATTGCAACACACGAAATATACTATATGTTAAAATAACCATACATAAATTAAATAAGGCCACTAATTAGCTACTAATACTGTTAATTAGACTACTAATTAAAAATAGTGGCCATGTAAAACACAAGAGATTCTGCAGATCCTGGAAATCTAGAGTAACACACACAAAATGTTGGAAGAACTTAACAGGTCAGGCAGCACCTATGGAGAGGAATAAAGAGCTGACAACTTGGACCTGTGAATGGCATGAAATGTTGACAGCTAATTCCTCTCTGTAGATGTTCCCTGACCTGCTGAGTTCCTCCAACATTTTGTGCATATTTGGGGTTTCTGTAAGAAGTTACTAAATTAACGATCACTTTCTACTTTTTCTAATCATCAGCTCTGTACACAATCCAGTACTAAAAGAAATACATGCATTGATCTTAAATAAAAATGGGAAATTCCTATGCTGGGAGCAGACTGCCAAGTCATTGTAAATTATAAACATAATAAACCTTATTCTGTGAATGATTTGGAACCATGACAATGATTATATTTACTCCTGGATTATCCTTCTGTACCCCATTCTCCTTACTCCTCCCTGTAACCTTTGACCTCCTTATTAATTAGACCATACGACCATAAGACAAAGGAGCAGAAGTCGGCCATTCGGCTTATCGAGTCTGCTCTGCCATTTTATCATGAGCTGATCCATTCTCTCATTTAGTCTCACTCTCCCACCTTCTCACCATAACCTTTGATGCCCTGGCTACTCAGATACCTATCAATCTCTGTCTTAAATACACCCAATGACTTGACCTCCAGTGCCACCCGTGGCAACAAATTCCATAGATTCACCACCCTCTGGCTAAAAAAATTTCTTCGCATCTCTGTTCTGAATGGGCGCCCTTCAATCCTTAAGTCATGCCCTCTCGTACTAGACTCCCCCATCATGGGAAACAACTTTGCCAGGTCCACTCTGTCCATGCCTTTCAACATTCGAAATGTTTCTATGAGGTCTCCCCTCATTCTTCTAAACTCCAAGGAATGCAGTCCAAGAGTGGACAAACGTTCCTCATATGTTAACCCTTTCATTCCCAGAATCATTCTAGTGAATCTTCTCTGTACCCTCTCCAACGTCAGCACATCCTTTCTTAAATAAGGAGACCAAAACTGCCCACAGTACTCCAAGTGATGTCTCACCAGTGCCTTATAGAGCGTCAACATCACATCCCTGCTCCTATACTCTATTCCTCTAGAAATGAATGCCAACATTGCCAACATTGCATTCGCCTTCTTCAACACCGACTCAACCAACGAATCAACCTCTGCTTTAAATGTACCCGATGGCCTCCACAGCTACCTTTGGCAGTGGATTCCACAGATTCAGCACCCGCTGGCTAAAGACATTCCTCCTGATCTCTGTTTGGAAACAGACTGACCACCCACCAGCCTCTCTCTCCCCACTCTTCCCACTCTTCCCCACCCTCCACACCTGTCTCTTTCTGCTTGCCATCCACCCCTCATCTGGTTCCCTCTATCACCTACCAGCCTCTGATCTTCCCCTCCCTCTCACTGTGTATAATAGTTACCTCTGCACTGTACTTACAATCCTGCTGCAGGTTCACAGCCTAAAATGTCAGCCGTGTCTTTGTCTTCACTGACGCTGCTGGAACTGCTGAGCTCTTCTCAGCAGTTGGTTTTTATATCCAAGGTGGAGATTTGAACTGCAAGGGAATCAGGAGGTATGGGGGGGGGGGAGAAAGGGAAGTGCCAAAATCCTAAAGGATAGTGGAGCACACTCAGTGACTGACCCACTGCCACTAATACTTGTATATTATTAAAATTCTGTGCAATCTCTTCAAGTAGATTTGAGCTAGGCACAATGAATTGCATGTGTTGGGTTGGCTAGCTGCCCACTTCTGTTGACAAAGAGGATGGCAGCCTCCCCCCCCCCCCGCCCCATTAGCAGGAACCCTGTGACAACATCCTCTGGCTAATGTGCCTCACCATGCACAATACCCAGCTGATAAATGGCCTCTGACTCAAGATTCAAGGTATATTTATTATTAAAGTACGTAAGCAGTACACTGCACTGCCATTCATCTTCCTGGAAAATTTTTCCACAGATGCCGCTTGACTGGCTGAGCTCTTGAAATATCTGTTTGTTTTTTTTTCAGATTCCAACATCTGCAGTTTTATTTGATATGGGACAAAAAAAACATTAGATAAAAGAGCCTGTTCTTAAAGCAGCAGTGTGTTCAGCCAAAACCTATTTGGCTCATTTTCTTTTCTGGATTTGCCTAACACAGCGATACAATTTTGATATTTTCCCAGCTGTTTTTCACTAACAAAAAAAGCCATCTATTTGAGTCTGAAAAGTACTTGTGACCTGTGCAATGTAGAAGAAAATTTAGGATGCCCACAAATCTAGTAAATTATAAAACTGACTTGCGGTGAAGTGGCAACAGATTCTTTGATGTTTATTCATTTTCATAAATGCTGCCTGACCTGCTGAGTTTCTCCAGAATTTTGTTCAAAATTCAAAGTAAATTTATTATGAAAGTACATATGTCACCATATACAACCCTGAGATTCATTTTCTTGTGGGCATTCTCAAAAAATCCAATAACCATAATAGAATCAATGAAAGACTGCATCAACTGGGCATATACACAGTGTGCAAAGGACAATATACTGTGCAAATAAAAAAAGAAAGAAGAAATAATATTAATATTAATAAATAAATAAGCAATAAATATTGAGAACATGAGATGAAGAGGTATTGAAAGTGAGTCCATAGGTTGTAGGGACATTTCAATGATGGGGCAATTGAAGTTGAGTGAAGTTATCCCCTTTGGTTCAAGAGCCTGATGGTTGAGGGTAATTGCTGTTCCTGAACCTGGTGGTGCAAGTTGTGAGACAACAAGCAATAAGTTCATTTTTGCAGTTTGAGTTTGTGCCACAGCTGACACAGTTTATATTTTCACAGAACATTGCAGAATCTTGTAAACACTAAACAGCCCTGATATTGCACAGCTAAATAAAATTGGCTTGCTTTCCACCAATCATTGCCAGCAAATGCAGATGACTTGATTAGATTCCAGCTAAGTATTAACATATTGTTGCAGGATGAATAGACTGTTAATTTCCATTTGTCATCAATTTGCCCATGTTGAGGTCAATTTGGGGATAATTTTGGTTTCTTAACCTGTGGTCCACAGACCCCTTGGGGGTCCGTGGATAGATTCCAGGGGTCTGTGAACTTGGATGCGAAAAAGTTTACATCTTTATTTTCACTAACCCCTAATTGAAATTTAACACTTCCTTCAATTATAAATGTAGGCAACAAACCACAGTCGTATTAGCAGTACCTGTGATTTTGTCACCAATAGAAATCACAGGTATTTTCATATCACATTACGGTTGTTGCAAATATCTCAACATATCGTTTACTCATCAGTACTTTGAAATTATGGCAGTTATTAGACCTGACGCTAAATCAAACGTGATTGCAGTTTTCCTGTCTGCAGAGGCTCATGCGACGCAGCTGGCCCACTATCAGGCAGCCCTGCGATTGGACGTCCAACATGACATGCATGTTGCTTTTAATGAAAAAGACCACCCCACAGTTTAATGTTCTTGTTCAAGCTAAGCATCAACAGCCTTCAGATTGATAGGTCTTTAAAAAATAAAATCCGATTTGAACTTGCCTATGTGTTAATGCATTAATCAAGAAGCACATATCATACTGTATCACAAATTAGTTTTTAAAAATATTTTGCTAACTATATTTCAATATAATTGGTTTCTTTTGTAATCTGATGTATCCTATTTTATATATTTAAATACATTATTCTGAGAAGAATACTGGGTTTCTGAAATGTGGGTCCAACTTTGAGTGAGTTGTATGCATATCACAATATCATATCATGCATATCATGATGACGAATGCAATTCCAGTTTTTATACACAAAACCCATAATGAATTATTGAAATGAACGAGAATGCTTTACCAACTGATATATCTCAAATATTACTTAAGTTTTCAATACACAACACTCCTCCCTGCTTAGCTATAAACTTCAACTCAATATAGAATGCCTCTGAGCTTGGATACACAGTGTACTGAATAATACAGCAGCTATATACAGACATCCACAGCATAGTATATTTTAAATTGTCCCATTCAGCCCTAAAAATTTAATCGCTATGGAGGATTTCTTACTCTTGTGGGATAAATCATTCCTGACAAGGGGGAAATCACTCTGCTTGGCAGCTGAGGCTTCAGGCTGTGAAATAATCTCATGTTCTAGTGCCTCCTCCATTGTGGTTGTAGGAGCTGACTCTGAGACTGCAGGAAGTGATTCTGACAGTGGTAGCCACCTTTATTCTTCTTCCTTTTTCTTCTTCTAATTTGGGCATCTGGATCTTAGGAAGATGCATTTAGTTTACTGCAGTATTCTCTAATTAATCTTTCTATTGCTCCCTTTTCTTCCTTTGGTTTCCTCAATCACAACATCATCTGATAAATACACTTTTTGTATCTCCATCCACTCCTTTCTTTCTGGCCCTCCGTTCATCCAGCTTGGCTTTGGTCTTTGCATTTACCTTTACAAGCAGCTTTTTGTCTCCCATTTCCGCACAATGAGTCGATTCTGGTTCTTTATTTCCAAAGGCCAAATGCTTGCAACTTTCCAGAAGGTCCTTGAACTACCAAACTACATTTTGCAGGTAACTGCCTGATTAACATATCAGAAACTTTCTCAGATATGTTGCCTACAAAAGCTGTTGTAATAGGGACCACTACTTTTGTCACTTTCACACTTCCTCTCAGCAGCATGGTCCTTCCTTGTTCCAATATACTTTCCAACCAGAGACACAGAGGCTGGCATCGATGCCTGTTTGTCCTCTGTTGGGCAATGGTTCATGGTGTTCGGCGTGGAAACAGTTGTAGCGTTATCCAATACCTTTCTTAATTCACTCTCTGTTGACTTTATTGCAGGGGATGTGGCATGCAAATTGTGGATGGATCTTCAATTAAGTGTTAGCTCTCTCAGCCAATCAAGTCCCCACAATGTGGCCCTCCCGTTATTGCCACCTATAAGCTCAATGGGTCTTGCTGGTTGTATTTCACGGTCACAAACATCATTTCTACAGGAGTTATCTTTACTCCAGTATACTGTAAGTTCTTAGTTGGATATCTGCAACCTTCAGTTTAGTATCTTTGAAATGCCGTTCAAACTCATTTTCAGGAATGAATGAAACAGCTGAACCACTGTCTAATTCCAGCTTAGATAATTTTCCATTCACTTCTGGTGTAAGCCATATCGTTAATTTTTGCACTGTAAATCTCAAGGCTACACAGCCCAGTGTCAGTCTCATAATTATCAGATTTGTCTTCAAAAGCATGCAGATTAGAGCTCTTTTTGAAACTGCGACTTGACTTTTTAACTTTTTCTCTTCCCTGAGTAGTCTATTTACTTTTGTCTGCCCAGAATGCTCTTTGTATGTGTCCTACTTTGCATCATTTTCAGAAAGTTTCACCTTTAAACCTACATTTCAAAATTTAAAGTACATTTATTATCAAAGTATGTATAAATTATACAACCTTAATATTTGTCTGCTTACAGGCAGTCACAAAGCAAGAAACCGCAAAATGTTTTTTTTAAAAGACCAACACAGAATGCAGAGAGAAAGAGGGGAAAAACACAAATCATGCAAACAATAAAAGCAAGCAACAGCAATCTGAACCAAACTGAGTCCATAGACCCGAATCCAGAGCAGCTGGACTGGGCCCATAGCCCCAGTCCCAGTTCATCATATAACAGGGCAAATCACCACAAAGCTCAGAAACACGAAGCACATAGCAGCCAGAGCAATCTTATAGCATCGCTGAGGAGAGCAGAGTCAAATTTCGCGGAGCGGAACCAGCCCAACCATTACCTCCAGTCCCAACACCCTGCTTCTTCAGTCCATCTGGTCTGGCACTTAAATTGTCTAAGCACTGGGCCTTTCTCCACACTCAGACCCAGGCCCCACTGCAGTGATACACTCCGGGCCGCTTCCAGCCCTTACTCAAACTTTCCAAATCAGAGTAGCACTTAGGTGAATCAAACCCTCCTTCCAGTTTAGGTGGACGGGCTCCAGAACATCTCTGCTTCAACTTTTCTCCGCTCCATCCCACTCCATCGTCATCACCAAAGTGTCCAACTTCTCCATGAATATGCCTCAACCTCGCTCTGATTCTGTCTTGCACCTGCAGGCCATGACCCTCGGAGCAGCCTCACCTACCCTTGCCTCCTCATTGTTTGCGGTGATCATTTACCATAATTTTCCATATAAGAAGTGTTTTTAATAGACTATTCAGTCAAACTTCTTGCCTTGAAAGCTATCTGTAAGCTGTCACCCACATTCGGCCGAACCATCTTAAACCAGAACTTCGGTGTATGTGAGCCACTGCCACAACAGTAACACAATTCTTTCAGCAAGGCTGGTTTCTGTTTAGACATTGCAATTTTGTTCATACTCACTTCCACTGCATGGACTCACCTCCCTTTTGGTTCCACTTATGAAACCTAAAGCATTTGCAATCAACAAATGCTTCGGTTTCCAAATGTTCCTGCATTATTTTGACAATATCAGCAGAGCTCACTTCTGCAGGTTTGATTGGAACAGTCAAACTTTGAAGCAAACTGCATGCCTTCAAACCCAATGCACATTGCAAAATTGGTACTCATTTTTTCATTGGTTATTTCATTTGCTTCAATAGCTCCAAACTGTTCCAATAGCTCAGTATACATGAGCCAATTACTTATTGTGTAATCAAACTCATCAATCGTTCTGATGTAGCCAGACATTTCTGATTTTTTTAAATGATTATTATCACTCTATACTCACTCTTTATGAACCTGTGAATTCTTCCTTTCTGTTAATTAACCCATGAATTATTCCTTTTTCTGACATTTTTTCCAACTCAATATTGTCTCCCCTTCCAAAGAATTTGTGCTGCACTGTTTTTTGTTTAACTTGACAGTCTGCATGTAGTGTGCTGCATATTTTACTCACCAATCATCGCTGTGTTTTTTTTAGTCTTGCTGCACTTGAACAGGTCGGTAGCCGTCTCGAGTTCGTCTAAAATAAGATATCTTGACGCCAGTTTATGTATTGTAACTTCAAAACATTAAACTATTTCAAAGGAAGACATTGGAGTCCAAAATGAGGGTCTAACTTTGGGTTTCCATCAAAGGGAGGCATGGTAGTGTTGTAAAGTACGCAATTCAAATATTTATACATATAACCTGTAATGAATTATTGAAATAAACAAGAATGCTTAATCAACCAAAATATATACAAGATCACTCAAATATTACTTAAATATTAAATACACAACAACAGACACACCGGAGCATTGGATAACTTCGACTGTGAGAAGGTAGGTCACTCAGGAATGTACAGGAACATTCACGTTCGGAGATAACCAAAGCTCTAAAGGGGATTTCAGCAGGTGAACAGCAGTCCAGAGTCAAGACAAAGAGGTGTTAAAGATGGTGCAGATATGCAGCTGTAAGCTGGCCTCAGGGTCCAAAATATGCAGCCTCTTTCAGCAGAAGAGTGTATTATAGAATGTTATTTGCTCAACGATGCTGTCAGCTGTTACAGCTGCGCTTGTAAAGCACTTCCTTCAATTCTAGCCACCCCGTCTGATAGTCTTAGATAAGCAATCAAAGGATTCTTGAAGAGTTGACTGTTTAACCCTATGTGATTCTCTACTCTGTGCATAATGTCCAATATAAGACCTCCTTTCCTGCATAGTGACTAAATTAGCAATTAATCATAAAGTACATCAGCATAGAAGGTAATGTAAGATCAGCTTTATTTGTCACGTGTATATTTAAAGATACAGTGAAATGTGTCATTTGCATTAGTAACTAACACAGTCTGAAAATGTGCTGGGAGCAGCTCGCAAGTGTCACCATGCTTCTGGTGCCAACATAGCATACCCACAACTTACTAACCCTAACCTGTACCTCCTTGAAGTGGTAGGCAACAGGAACATATGAAGGAAAGCCAATTGGCCATGGAGAGAATGAACAAGCTCCTTACAGACAATGGTGGGAATTGAACAATTATCGAAGGTCAAAGTTCAAAGTAAGTTTTTTATCAAGGTCATTATATACAACCCTGAGATTCATTTTCTTGTGGGCATACACAGTAAATCCATACTAGAATGATGACTGGAAGAGAACCAATGAAAGTCCTCAGCAACTTGGGCATTCACCTGGTGTGCAAAAGACAAAAAGAAAGAAAGAAACATCTGGAACGTGAGATGAAGAGTCCTTGAAAGTGAGTCCAGAGGTTATGGGAACATTTCAATGATGGGCAAGTGAAGTTGAGTGTATTTAACTCCTTTGGTTCAAGAGCCTGATGGTTGAGGGGTCATAACTGTTCATGAACTTGGGGGTGTGAGTCCTGAGGCTCCTGTGCCCTCTTCCCAATGGCAGCAGTGGAGGGGGTCCCCGCTGATGGGTGCGGCTTTCCCATGACAATGCTCTGTGTAGATGTGGGGAATAGTGGGGAAGGCTTTACCTGTGACGTACTGGGCTGTATCCACTACTTTTCATAGGTTTTTTCCATTCAAGGGCATTACTGTTTCCACACCTGGCTGTGATGCAGCCAGTCAATATACTCTCCACTACACATCTAAAGAAGTTTGTCAAAGTTTCAGATGTCATACTGAATTTTTACAAACTCCTAAGGAAGTAGGGGTGCTGCCTATCTTACTCCATAATTGCCCTGACAAAAAGATTATCCTGAGGAATTTAAAGTTGCTGACCCTCTCCACCTCTGATCCTCTGATAAGGACTGGCTCATGGATCTCTGGTTTCCTTCTCTTGAACTCAATAGTCAGCTCCTTGGCCTTGCTGACACTGAGTAAGAGATCGTTGTTATGGCACGACTCAGCCAGATTTTCAGTCTGTCTCAGAATCATATGCTGATTCATCGCATCCTTTGATTCAGCCTACACCAGTGGTGTTGTTGGCAAACTTGAATGTGGCATTGGAGCTGTGCTTGGCCACACAGTCATAAGTGTAAAGTGAGTAGAACAAGAGGCTAGGCACACAGTCTTGCTGATGGAGATTGTGGAGGAGATGTCGTTGCCAATCCAGACTGACTGGGGTCTGCAAGTGAGGAAATTGAGGATCGCTGGTGTTGCAGCAGCATTACCTGAACGGCTATGCTACCCTACCAACCGCACTAGGGTGTGAGGAGTCCTCTTTAAAAATAACTACGAAGGCTGCACAACTGTATGGTATCAATCCTATCAAAATAATGAAAGTAAAACGCAGAATTTGAAAGGTGGCTGTGGGAAGTCTAGAAACAAAATGGAAATGTTCAGTGGCATCCACGAAGAGAGTGAATATTCCACATCAAAGATCTTTAATGAGAGCTGAAGAACTAATTAGAACAAGCATGTGTGTTACAATACTTAATGTACAAACTGGGAAAATATAATCTAATTGTCTAATTTATTGAGATACAATGGGGAATAGGCTCTTCTGGCCCTTTGAACCACGTCACCCAGCAATCCCCTAATTTAATTGGAGCTGAATTACGGGACAATTTACAATGACTAATTAACCTACCAACTGGCATGTCTTTGGGAGGAAATCAAAGTACTGGTGGAAACACAGGGAGAAGATACAAACTTCTGACAAGCAGTGGCAGGTCGCCTGTACTGTAAAGTGTTGTGTTAACCACTATGCTACCATGCTGTTTGCTGTTACTAAAACAGGAAAATGGTGCTACTGCTTAATTAATGGCAATTAGTCTGACATCAGGAAGGAAGTTGTTAAATGGAATTATTACAAATATTCTGACTGATTATTTCGACAAAGAAGGTGTTAGGAACTTTTTAACATAAGATCTGGAAAAAAATCTTGCCATGAATTTTGTCAGTGCACAGAAATAAATGGTGAATGATCTTAATGTTGGTGCATTTGCATGGTGATGTACAGAACAAGATCAAAACCTAAATGTTGCAGATACTAGAAGACTGCAACAGAAACAAATACTGGAAATACTCAGCCGCTCAGCCAGCATTCATAGACAAAAAGGAATCAAGGATAAACATACCTCTTGTGTCTCCATTTCACAAATCTTAACATTTCATAATGCTGACCTTTGATAAGTTTGTGACCTGAAACATTAACTCTACTTTTCCCTCATCGGATGCTTTCTGATCTACTTTTTCCAGTTTTGTCTGTTTTAATTGTAGGACAAGTTGTCAGCTGTAAGTGAATTGGTAACATATTTAATTCTGAAATAGAGACTTAATTTCTACCTGGCACTCCACTGTAGGTATGGGGCAGTTTCAGAGGTGCCGTCATTCAGGTCAGGTGTGAATATTTGCACCTCAGTCTCCTTTATCAGTGGATAGAATGGATTATTATAAATACTTAACAAAAATTGTGTCGGGTTTCATTATACTGTTTCTAAGAGGTGTTTACTGTGGTACCCAAACAGAAAATCTTCAGTTGCTGGAAATCCAAACAACACACACAAGAAACACAGCAGGCCAGGCAACATCTATGGAAAAGAGAACAGTCGACGTTTTGGGCCGAGACCCTTCAGCAGGACTGTCGACTGTACTCTTTTCCACAGATGCTGCCTGGCCTGCTGAGTTCCTCCAGCATTTTGTGTGTTACTGTGGTACACATTATTTTTCTGGTTCCAACATCTTGAAGTGCTTTATTGGCAGTAAAATGCTCTGCATCCTCCTAAGAAAGGTGTGATATTGCTATAAAATGCGAAACATTATTTATTTTGGAGAATTTTTGGATAATCTGCACTAGCAAGGATCCCTTTGGAGCTCATTTAAGGCTCCATTTCCCAACAATGCAATTTATAACACTCATGCAAAAACTAACATTACAACCCAAAACAGGCCTCACAGCCTTCCCCAGCATTTTTATTAACTAAAATAAACTTTATATATATATAATGCAATGCCTTTTTATACTTATGTTCATAGAAAATGCATTAAGTAACGTTCAGTTACATTTCTTAAAAACCTCTAGCACTGTTGCCTCTCGTATGCCCTCCCTGAGGTGGTTCACTACTACAATACTTGAGGGGCTTCCTCTCCCAACCCAGCCCCGCCTTGTCCAGCAGTGGACAAACCCAATACTCTTTTCTTCCTCCACTGAGCACTGGCAGTGGCTGCACTGGCCTTTGCTGCTTCTCTCAGCACCTACTCCTGGTGCCTGGAATGTGCGAGTCATCAGCATTCCTCAAGGGAGGGGTGCCCAGCACGGGGTCCATACATCCCTTGCTTAATCCAGACATCCCGCCTCTCCCGGAAGTTCCGGGAGTCTCCCGCATATTAATAGTAGCTCCCTGATTGCCGCAAATTATATACAATATCCCGGAAATCGATTTTTTTGAGAGCGAGTGAGCGTGAGAGCGAGAGAGAGAGAGAGATCAAGTGAGAGCCTGAGAGAGAGAGGGTGCACAGGAGAGCGAGAGAGTGAGAGCAAGTGAGAGTGTGATAGAGAGCAAGAGAGAGAGAGAGAGAGAGAGCACCATGGGAGAGTGTTCCAAAAAAAGGAAATATAAAATATACGTCACCCCAGACTACACTAAAGTGTACCCCTACCTAATAGGGGTCAAAAATAATGACAGTGTTGCTTGCTGCACTGTTTGCAACAGTGACTTTTCTATTGCCCATGGTGGGTTAAGACTGTAAAAGACATGTTGAGGTGAGTTTAACAGGTGTCATTCATTCATTAGCATAGCTAACGTTATTTAAACTAGCTGGCCAGCTGCTAAGGAGCTACTCAATTGCAGACATCCCACCTCTCCCGGAATTTCCAGGAGTCTCCCACAAATTGATGGTGCTACCTCCCTGAAATGAGTTTTTGCGGGGTGCGATGTCTGTTAATCGTATTGGTCCACGGCATTTGGGAACCCCTGCTCTACGGACATCCCAATGTGCTGTGTAATATATCTCAATAAATCCTTCCCCAGTATTTGTATTAAATGCTATTGAGGGATTAGTGATCAGTGAAGGCCACCAGTTTTATAAACTGTTTACATTTCCACAAAATACTGCCTGACGTGTCTAGTTTATTTCAGGATTTTCATATCCTGCACACATCTAGCCCTGCTGGGCAAGAGCCATCATCTTACCATTAACAACTCATTATATAGGTCTAGTAGCTAAATGCACTGATAACACTCCCCATTAGGCCATTTCAACTCATGTTACCTGCATTGGTGAGACCTGACATAGATTGGGACACTGTTTTGTTGAGCACCTTTGCTCCTTCTGCTTCTAAAGGTGGGATTTCCCAGCAGCCACCCATTTCAATTTGACTACTCATTCTGACATTTTGGTCCATGACCTCCTCTACTGCCATGATGAGGCCACAACCAGGTTGGAAGAGCAACATCTTATATTCTGTCTGGGTAGCCTTCAACCCGATGCCATGAACATTGATTTCTCTAACTACTGGTAATTTCTCTCCCCTCCTCCTTTTTTTTTTCTTTCCCCATTCTGGTTCCCCTTTTACCTCTTCTCTTCTACTCACCTTCCTATCCCCTCTCTCTAATGCCCTCTGTTTTCCCTTCTTCCATGGTTCACTCTCCTCTCCAATCAAATTCCTCTTTCTTCAACCTTTCACCTCTTCAACCTATCATCTCTCAGCTTCTCACTTCTTCCCTTCACTCATCCACCCACCTTCCCCCTCACTAGCTTGTGCTCCTCCCGTACGCTGCACCTTTGGATTCTGTCTCCTTCCTTTCCAGTCCTGATGAAGGGTCTAGGCTGTTATATTTAGTAACTCCAAAACATAACACTAATCAAAAAAAAATGGGGAGACTAGGAGAACATGTACGCCCCATTTTTACTTTAGTAAGATGTGCACATGACTTGGTGGTGTAATGATGTATGTCATTTACTTACTTTTACATATAACATGTAATGCATTATGTAAGCAACAAAGAGTGCTGAATCAAACAATATATTTATATTATTTCTCACATATTACTGAATGCCTGAAACGTTGACTGTTTATTCTTCTTTATACTGTAGATGCTGCCTGACCCGCTGAGCTCCTCCAGCATTTTGTATGTGCTGCTCAGATGATGCTATTATTGTCATGTTCTTTGGTCTACACATCCTTCCCCAACTTACCCTCTTGAGGAAAACTATATTGCATTTCTTTTATTTGCAGGGTCACACCTGAAATACTGACTGCACTGATCTGATGAGTTTTTCCAGCATGTTGTTGTTTTATAATTCATATTTTCAGTATCAACACTTGTTTTTATTTTCACTTTCTATTTAGTCTTCTGACACGAGTATGCTTTTTGATATTCTTAAGTAATTCCATACCCTACAGTTTCTCCCCTCACAGTCATTTCACAGGAACACAGAGATCCAAATCTAACAGCAATAACAGGAAGCTTTATAAGCTTAAACTTGTGCTGAAAGGGGTTTGCTTAGCTTGTGGAAAATAATTAACTAAACTGCACATGGAAGTCTTTAATCTTTAAATGGATGAAATTTTTAATTGCTTTCACCGAAAGGACATTAGTGGGTAACTCAGAGCAACATACACAAACTGCTCGAGGAACCCAGCAGCTCAGGAAGCATCCATGCAAAGGAGTCAACACTTTGAGCTGAGATCCTTCATCGGTAATGGGAAGGAAGGGGGAAAATGCCAGAATAGGAAGGTGGGGGTGAGGAAAAGGAATACAAGCTGGAAGGTGATAGGTGAAGACAGTTGAAGGGGAAGGTAGGTGCTGGGGGGAGGGGGAATGGAGTGAGAAGCTGGGAGGTCAGAGGTCAGGCTGAAGAAGAAGGAATCCGATAGGAGAGGAGTGTGGACCAAGGTAGAAAGAGAGAAAGGGAAGGAGGAGGGGCACCAGAGGGAGGTGATGGACAGGCGAGGAGAAGAGAAGAGGTAAGAGGGAAGCCAGAATAGGGAATGGAAAAGGAGAGAAGGGAGAAGGCGACAAAATTAACGGAAGTTGGTAGTTGTTTATGCCTTCAGGTTGGAGACTATCTAGACGGAATATGAAGTGTTACTCCTCCAACCTGAAAGTAGAGGAGGCCATGGACCAACGTGTTGGAATGCAGAGAGGAACTAAAATGGTTCGCCACTGGGAAATCCTCCCTGTTGTGGACGGAACAAAGGTGCTCAATAACTTAATCCCACAAATGCAACATGAAATTGAACAAAACTAAACAAAAAAAAGAAGCCGATGCCTGAGATGCTGCAGAAGTTATATAGTATTATAACTCACTTAATACAATACGGTTTAGGAAATTAGAAGAACAGGTGATCTTGCATGTTTCAAAAAGATCCTAAAGGGGTAAGATGGGGCAGATGTTAAGATATTTACACAAATGGGAGAATCTCAAATTAAGCAAGAGGATGGGTATTTAAAACTGAAATGTGTAGGAATTTCTTATAGAGGGCCGCGAGTCTCTGGAATTCTCTACCCTGGAGCATTGTGGAGATTGGGTTATTAAAGGTATTTAAAGGGGAGGTAGATAATTTTTTGAACAATTGGGAAATTGAGAATTATGGAAAACTGGTACAGAAGAGACAAAATGAAATAGAAAAATAAATCATGCTTAGCAAAGGACTATAAGTCATAAGAGCTTAACTAATCCATTCAGCCCATCAAGTCTGCTCTGCCATTTCATCATGGCTGATCCATTTCCTTCTCACCCTCTTTCTCCTGCCTTCTCCCCATAATCAAGAACCTAACAACCTCTGCCTTAAATGCACCTAGTGATCAGGCCTCCACAGCCACTTGTGGCAAAGAATTCCACAGATACACCATACTTTGGCTCAAGAAATTCCTCCTCATCTCTGTTCTAAATCAATGTTCCTCTATTCTGAGGCTTTGTCCTCTGGCCCTAGACTCCCCCACCAAAGGAAGCATCTTCACATCCACTTTATCAAGGCCTTTCAGCATTCAATAGGTTTCAGTGAGATTCCCCTCTCATTCTTCTAAATTCCAACAAGTACAGGCCCAGAGCATTCAATCGCTGCTCATATCATAACCCTTTCATTTCTAGAATCATTCCCGTTAACTTCCTCTGAACACTCTTCAATATCAGCACATCCTTTCTCAGATAAGGGGCTCAAAACTGCTCACAATGCTCCAAGGAGGCCTCACCAATGTCTTGATACAGCTTCAGCATTACATCCTTGTTTTTATATTCTTGTCCTCTTGAAATGAATGCCAACATTGAATTCACTTTCTTCACCACCGATTCAAACTGCAAGCTAGCCTATAGGGAATTCTACGCAAGGACTCCTAAATCTCTTTGCACCTCAGATTTTTGAATTTTCTTGCCATTTAGAAAACAGTGTATGCTCTTTCTCCTTCTACCAAAATGTATGACGATTCACTTCCCAACACCTTATTCCATCTGCCACATCTTTGCTCATTCTCTTAATTTGTCTAAGTCTTTCTGCAGCCTCTCTGCTTCCTCAACACTGCCTGTCCCTCCACCTATCTTTGTATCATTTGCAAACCTGGCCTCAAAGCCATCAATTTCAACATCCAAATCATTGACATACAATGTAAAAAGAATTGATCCCAACACAGCCTCTGTGGAATACCACTAGTTACTGGCAGTCAATCTAAAATAGATTTCTTTATTCCCAGTCTTTTCTCTTGCCAATCAGCCAATGCTCTATCCATGTTAGTATCTTTTCTATAATACCATCTTGTTTAGTAGCCTCATGTGTTGCAACTTGTCAAAGGCCTTCTGAATATCCAAGTACACACAATGCACAGATTCTCCTTTGTCTATCCTGCTTGTAATTTCTTCAAAGAATTCCAAAGATCTGTCAGGCAAGATTTTCCCTTAAGGAAACCATGATGACTTTGGCCTATTGGTCATGTGCCTCCAAATACTATGAAACCCATATCATTAACAATCGACTCCAACATCTTCCCAACCACTGAAGTCAGACTAACTGGCCTATAATTTCCTTTCTTCTGCCTCCCATCCTTCTTAAAGAGTGGAGTGACATTTGCAATTCTCCAGTCCTCTGGAACCATGCCAGAATCTGTTGATTCTTGAAGGATCATTATTAATGCCCCTGCCATCTATTCAGCTACCACCTTCAGAATTCTGGGGTGTAGTCTATCAAGTGCAGGTGACTTACCTACCTTCAGAACTTTCAGGTTCTCAAGTAACATCTCCCTAGTAAGAGCAACTGCTCTCACTTCTCCCCCTGACGTCCTTAAACTTCCAGCAGACTAGTGTCTTCTTCAGTGAAGACTGATGCAAAATACATATTCAGTTCACGCATTATTTCCTTGTTCCCTGTTACCATCTTTTCAGCATCATTTTCCAGCACTCCGTTATCTATTCTGGCCTCCTGTTTTTTACTTTTTATATATCTGTAAAATCTTTTGGCATCACTTTTCATTTTATTGGCTAGCCTACCTTCATATTTCCTCCTCCCCTCCCCGCATGGTTTTTAGTTGCCTTCTGTTAGTTTTTTAAAATTTCCTAATCTTCCAATTCCCCACTAATTTTTGCTCTATTATATGCCCTCCCTCTTGCTTTTATGCTGGCTTTGACTATCCTTGTCAGCCACGGTTGCATCATCCTGTCTTTAGAATATTTCTTCCTGTTTGGGATGTATCTATCCTGCACCTTTTGAATTGCTCCCGGAAACTCCAGTCATTGCTGTTCTGCTGTCATCCCTGTTATTGTCCTCTTCCAATCAACTTTGGCCAGCTCTTCTCTCATGCTTTTTTAATTCCCTTTACTCCACTGTAGTACCAATACATCTGACTTCAGCTTCTCCTTCTTAAATTGCGGATGAATTCTATCATATAATGATCACTGCCTCCTAAGGGTTCCTTTACCTTAAGTTCCCTAATCATAACCATTTCATTACATGACACCCAATCCAGACTTGCTGATCCCCAGTGGGCTCAATCACAAGCTGCTCCAAAAAGCCATTTTGGAGTCGTTCCACAAATTCTCTCTCTTGTGATCCAGCAACGACTTGATTTTCCCAATCTATCTGCATATTGAATTCTCCTGTGACTAACATAACATTGCTTTTTTGACATGCTTTTTCTGTCTTGCGCTGTAATTCATAGACCACATCCTGGCTGCCATTCTGCGACCTGTAGATAACTCCCATCAAGGTCTTCTTACCCCTGCAGTTTCTTAACTCTACCCACAAGGATTCTACATCTTCCGCTCCTACGTCTTCTCTTTCTAAAGATTTGATTTTATTTTTTACCAACAGAACCACTCCTCCTCCTCCTCCTCTGCTACCTGCCTGGACATTTGATAGATTGTGTCTCCTTTGAGATTAAGGTCCCAACTGCAATCGTTGTTCAGCCATGATTCCATGATATCCACAACATCAAACCTGCCAATCTCTAACTGCACTATCAGATCATCTGACTTATTCGGTATACAATGTGCATTGAAATATAACACCTTCAGACCGGTATTTGTCACCCTTTTCAGTTTTGTCCCCATCTTGCTCTGCAACCTCTCCCATTGACTGCAATTTTGCCCTATCATCTGCCTGTCCTTCTTGACAGTCTCATTATACACTAGCTCTGCTTGTAAACCAACACCCCTATCCTCATCCCTATTACTATGCATCCTGTACCCCTTCTTCTCCACGTACGTGAATGTCGGTGCACACGTGAATTATGGGTGCACCAATGTATTGGGCTAGAGGATGGAATAGTATACGTGATTAAAGGTACACCTGTATATCTGACCTTGATATGTTGAGTTCTTTGATTTATCGAGGCCAACGAGAGGCAGCAGGTGGCCTGTGATAGAGAGCACTGATCCGGAGCAGCCAAGAATTCTGAGGAATCCAAAAGACCAACTGCTGAAGAGAAGAGGAGACGCAGCAAGGATCCTACTACTCAAGCACCCACATCCAGCTGCTCCTACTGCTCCAGAGTCTGCAGATCCAGAATTGGCCTCTACGGTCACCAATGGTCATGCTGTCGCTCCTGAGAAGTCTTCTTCCCTCCTGATCTTCGCAAGCGAAGACCCAGCCATCATCATCATTGTATATTTGAGAGAGGAGTGAAGTGTACTTGCGCAACCATTGCCAGAATCTGAATTTGCTCCTATGAAGTATTTAAATATTTATTTATTGAAGCTACTTATATTTGGTACCTGCAAACATACTTATTCAGAAAACTGTACGGACAGTACAATGTGAAGAGAGACGTGGTGAGGTGACAGAAACATATGAAGGTGCAGTACTGAACAGGCAAATCTATAATTGTGTGAACTTAAACTAGTAACATGAGATTCTTCATTTTTGATTTGGAAGACAGTTTTGTGATGTAAGCCAAAGAATTCTGGAGGGAGCAAAAAGATTTAGATGTTCCTAAATACTAGTGCAGGGTGTCCCAACCTTAAATATGCCATGGACCCCTACCATTAACCGAGGAGTCCATGGACCCAAGGTTGGGAACCCCTGGACCAGTGAAATCAACTAATCAAAATGTTCGCCTTCATCTCAAAGGAATCATCGGTAGTAGTTTATTATTGTCCCATGTACTAAGTTGCAGTGAAAAGACTTGCCTTGCATACTGTTCATTCAGACCAAACAGTGCATTGAACTGAAATAAGGTAAAACAATGACAATGCAGAGTGAAGTGTAACAGCTACTGACTCTGGTAACAGTGGGATAGAATCCGCCCTTAAGCCTGATGGTATACGCTTTTTGCCTTTTGTATCTTCTGTCTGATGGGAGAGAGGAGGATCAGTATACAAAACAGAGATTCAGCTCAGAAATGAAGCTTCAGCTGAACACTAAATTTAGTTCTGTTCACTGAGTTTTGAGGCAAAATATCATGGCCTTGGAAAGATTATGTACAGTTTCACTGGAATTACATCAAGCTTTAAAAGTTTGAATGATGAAGATGGCTTGCATGAACTTGGTTTGGATTCCTTTGTGTTTAACTAAACATGAGGGGTGATTATTAACTTGCATTTTTATTGTAATGAATTTTAATTTCCATATGCCTGTCCATTTAGTTTCTGAGATATGTTGCATTCAATGTTCTCTCTAAGGTCTGTGCTTGTGTGTGCACACACATCTTTTCCTACTAGTGCACTAAGGAATTTAAACTGTGAACAGAAGGTTGTCACCCTCTACTTCATTGGTATGTTAAGTACATTTCGCGATAGTACACAATCATATTTCCTTTTCTGGTTTCTGATGTGGACAGTGTTGACAATGTGGAGATGGCAATAATTAGTCTGCAGATTTTAGAACTCATTTACTTATATTTCTTTATTGGAGAAATTATGGATTCACAATATCAAATTCCAAAGAAGCGAAATGTGTGAAGCACAAAGGAACTGCTAGTTCATTTAAAGAGGAATGGATTAATGAAACAGTAGAAACTGCTACATGAAAGTTCATGAAGTCAGGAATGTGCAGCTACAAGAAATATTTATGCACAGTATAGAAACTGGTGTGACCTGCATGTATTGTAGCAATGCAAAAGTTGCTGGAGAATTTGCAAGTGGGAAGAAGTGGAGTGATATTTGGAAACTTGACTTTTTAGTGTCATTTAGCAAGTGAAACACATATGGACAGTGTGCAAAAGCTCCAGCAAGAAAATCCTTCATTACCCGCTACAGGCCTGTTACGTATGTTTTGTGAGAGTGCAGATGAACGAAAGTGAAACCTAGAGGTGTATTGCTCAGATTTCCAGCATCTGCAGATTTTCTCTTATTTGTGATTTGAAACTTGGAGGAGATCACAGTTCTTATTAACAGTTATTTTCTTTTAAACAGTGAACAACAAACTGGGCTTGGTAGTTTATTATCCTTAGAATAGCTTCAGGTTTACTTCCATTTAAAAATTCAGTGTGCAGACGTTCTTGTCATTGGGCAAAAATTTGCACAGCACAAGATTTTTGCACACACTGGTCATTACAAATTAGCGGGAACATAGGTTGCCATCCTGTTTGATTTCATTGTTAACCACATTTTAATTTTGCATTATCTGTAAATCTTGAAATTATATCCTATGTACTCAAATGAAGGTAATTTTTTATTTATTGAGATACAGTGCGAAGTAGCCCTTCTGGTCCTTCCAACCGCCCAACAGTCCCCCGATTTAATCGATTTACAATAACTAATTAACATAGCAACCAGTGCATCTTTCGGCTGTAGGAGCAAATTGAAGCACCCGGAGGAAACCCATGTGCTTAGGGGGAGAAAGTACAACTCCCGACAGGCAGTGGCGGGAATTGAACCCAAGTCACTGGTACGATCAAGCATTGTGCTAACCACTATGCTACCGTGCACTTTTGTATGTATCAAATAGATTAACAGTCCTAAATACCAATTCCTGGGAAATACCGCTCTGAAAATAAATGATTCGTTGCTCTCCTTTGCTCTGTATTCACAATTTGGTCTCTTTGTTTCCATTGCTCCTTTAACCTTTTAAATGTTTTTGCTCACAGCTACTATATGGTACTTTATCAAATTACGGTACTTTCAAAAGCTCATATACCAGCGCTGACTGCACCACCCTCATATCTGTTACTTCATCAAAGATTTAGTTAAATATGATTTGCCTTTTTTCCAGTTCCATGTTGACTTTCTTCTTTACAATACTGGAGGTTTTTGTCCCATTGCTAGTTCTATCAATGCTAGTTCCCAGCAGAGGGATTCTATCAGTACCGTCCTCCCTGTCCTTACTTTCAATGTAGACCCTTTTTAAAAATGAATTCTTATTTCTCAAAATTCAAGTGAATTTTGTCAGCAGTTAAAATCACACCACTGACATTAGATAGAGTCAGTTGTAGATCATCCAGAACAGGCCTTCCTTTCCCTATAAATAAATCTTGCACTACTTTACCTATCACAAGGTAAATCAATGGGACAGAGCATGCAGATTTCTGGAAATAATGAATACACATTTTTACAGTAATGTGTCAAAGACGGTGGTGTCCTGCACTTCCTGCTTTCGCCACACGGTGACGCCCAAAGATGAGATTTAAAGTTGATTTTGTTTTCTTCGATAATGCAAGCAAACGTGCTCTGTTTCTCCCCCTTGTGGCCAAATGACATAATGTTGCTCCTACAGTGAAAGAAGCCAAATCTTTAAATCTCTGGATGCAATCTTAATTTTAGTGATACAGTATGGTAACAGGCACTTTCAGAACAACGAGCCAACACTGCCTAATCACACCCATGTGATTAATTAACCTACAAACCTGTACATTTTTGGAATGTGGAGGAAACTGGAGCACCAGAGGGCTGGAACAAACTCACATAGTCATGGGGAGAATGTATAAACTATTGAACCTGGGTCATTGATACTGTAATAGAATTGTGCCAACTAAATCACTTTACTCTTGTAAATATTTTGTATATATTAGGCAATCTGGACACAACTGAAAATACTGAGAATGGTAGATTGGCACTTATAAAGTGTTAGAATTTGCAAATGGGATTTATATTTTGCCAAATTCTAGAATTTGATAGCTTGCAACTTCTGTAACAAAAACATAGAACACTAGAGATACTCAATGAGTCAGGCAACAACTGTGGAAAGAGAATTGGATAGTGCAAGTACAAGCAGATATTTATCCATCACACAATACCATAAGGGAGGCATTCTGCAGTGGGACAATGATTCCAAACACACAGCCAAGGTCATGAAGAACTATCTTAAGTGAAAAGAATAAGGAACTCTGCCACAGATGGTATGGCCTATTTTCATCGAGCTTGTCTGAGATCACCTGGAGAGACAACCAAAGTCTGCAGAACTGTGGTGTGTTCACTTATAAAACTATGTGACATGTATCCAAGAGAACTGATGCAGTTTTAAAGGCGGGGGCGATCACAACAAATATTGATTTTATTTAGCTTTTTACTCTTTACTGCACTTTAATTTCTTTGATATTTAGAAACTTTTCATTATTTTTGAAAGTATCTTCGCTTGACAGATTTTGTTTACATGTGTATAAGATTAAATTTTCTCTGGAAGACACAGAGTTCGAAGCAGTGCAGAGGATTTGACATCATGAAGAATTGTTCCCTCCACAACTCCTTAGTTTGCTTCTCTATCAGCCCCTTGCATCGTCCCTTTCCACAAGCCAAGGATGGAACTAGCACTTCCAGATGCTACCCAATCTAATTACTATTTCCAGCATACTCTTTTGATTCAAATTTCCAGTGGCTGCTGTGTCCTGTGTCTCACAGACTCAAGCCATTTTCTCTCTTTACTCTAACAGCTGGCACCAAAAGCAATTAGATTAGATTAGATTATGAGGACACTCAGTCCTCGTTTATTGTCATTTAGTAATGCATGCATTAAAAATGACACAATGTTCCTTCAGAATGATATCACAAGAAAACACAGGACAAACCAAGACTAAAACTTACAAAACCACATAATTATAACATATAGTTACAACAGTGCAAAGCAAAACCATAATTTGATAAAGAGCAGACCATGGGCACGATAAAAAAAAGTCTCAAAGTCCCGATAGACTCATCATCTCACGCAGGCGGCAGAAGGGAGGAACTCTCCCGCCATGAACCTCCAAGCGTCGCCATCTTGCCGATACAGCACCATTGGAAGCACCCAACCGCAGCAGACTCTGAGTCCATCCGAAAACTTCGAGCCTCCGACCAGCCCCTCCGACACAACCTCTTCGAGCACCATCCTCTGCTGAGCGCTTCGACCCCACCCCGGCCGCTGAGCAACAAGCAAAGCCGAGGACTCGGGGCCTTCCCCTCCGGAGATTCTGGACCATGCAGTAGCAGCAGCAGTGAAGCAGGCATTTCAGAAGTTTCACCATGTCCGTCTCCATCAAATCAGGATTGTGCACGGCACCCTACTTGACAAATAACAGACATCACCACCGGAGTGGCTGCTGCGAGCTGCATCACGCAGCCATCTTCTCCTTCCTCTCCAATTCAGAATCAGAATCAGGTTTATATAAAATGGACATTCTTGATCTCCATCCTCTTCAACTCTACTACTTCCTGCAGCTTAAAACATTTGTTTTCTTATTACTTTGGCTCTGATGAAGGGGCGTTGGCCTGAAATGTGGAATTCCCCATGGACGCTGCCCTTTCTGCTTTTCCAGAATTTTCTTTCTAACAACTTGTTTTTTTTTATGCCTCCATTACACCAATTTGTCCTTGATCTGTATGAGAGTAGAAGCAGGATGGGTTTATTTGTGTTGAAAACATGCTTGTAGGGTTGGTTCAGTATCACTGTGCTAAGGGTTTGCATCAATAGCAGCTGTGACCAATAACAATGCAAACTGGGGCAAGTGAAGCTGAGTGAAGTTATCCAGCTTTGGTTCAAGAACCTGATGGTTGAGGGATAATACTGTAACTGTTCCTGAACTTGACGGTATGAGTCCCAAGGCTCTGTATTTTCTTCCTGATGGCAGCAGTGAGAAGAGACCATGTTCTGTGTGGTGGAATCCCTAATGTTGGTTGCTGCTTTCTTGTTTCATGTGAATATGCTCAATGATGGGAAGGGCTTTACCCGTGATGGACTGGGCTGTACCGCTACTTTTTGTAGGATTTTCCATTCAAGGGCATTGGTGTTTCCATACCAAGCTGTGACGTAGCCAGTCAATACACTCTCCACTACACATCCATAGAAGTTTGTCAAAGTTTCAGATGTCATGCTGAATCTTTGAAAACTCGTGAGGAAACAGAGGTGCTGCCATGCTTTCTTCATAATTGCACATACGTGCTGGGCCCAGGGCAGGTCATGCAAAATAACAACACCAAGGAACTTAAAGTTGCTGACCCTCTCCATCTCTGATCTTCCGATGAGGACTGGTTCATGAACCTCTGGTTTCCTCCTCCTTAAGTCAATAATCAGCTCCTTGGTGACATTGAGTAAGAGGGTGCTGCTGTTGTGGCTCAGGTTCAGTCTCCTTCCTATATGCTGACTCGTCACCACCTTTGATTCGGCCTACAACAGCGGTGTCATCAGCAAACTTGAAAATGGCATTTGAGCTGTGCTTAGCCACAGAGTCAGGAGTGTAAAATGAGTAGAGCAGGGGGCCAAGCACACGGCCTTGTGGTACACCTGTGCTAACGGAGATTGTGGAGGGGATGTTGTTGCCAATCTGTCCTGACTGGGGTTTGCAAGTGAAGAAATCAAGGAACCAATTGCACAAGGAAGTATGGAGACCAAGGTCTTGAAGCTTATTGATTAGTTTTGAGGGAATGATAACATTGAATGCTGAGCTGTAGTCAATAAAGAACATCCTGATGTTTGTATCTTTGCTGTCCAGATGTTCCAGGATTGAGTGAAGAGCCGATGAGGTGGTATCTTCTGCGGACCTGTGGCTCTGGTAGGCAAATTGGAGCTGGTCCAAGTCACTTGTCAGACAGGAATTGATATGTTCCATCACTGTGGACGTAAGTGTTATTGGTTGATAGTCATTGAGGTAGGTTTCCGCATTCATTTTAGGCACCAGTGAAGACTGCTTGAAGCAGGTGGGTACCTCAGACGGCCGAAGTGAGAATTTAAGGATCTCAGTGAACACCCCAGCTAGTTGATCAGCTCAGGTCTTTAGTACTTGGCCATGCACCCCAACTGGGCTGGATGCTTTTCATGGTTTCACCCGCCTGAAGGCTGCTCGCACATTGGCCTCAGAGACTGAAATCACGGGATCATAGGGGGCTGTGGGAGTTATTAATGGTTCCTCCATGTTTTGATGGTTAAAGCAAGCCCAGAAGGCATTGAGCTCATGTGGAAGTGAAGCCCCGTTGTCACCTATGTCGCTTGATTTAACTTTATAAGAGGCAAGAGTATCAAGCCCTGCCATAACTGTCGAGTATTGTTTCTTGATTCTAGTCTGGAATTGCCACTTTGCCCGAGATGACTTTCTGGAGTCATTAACAACCACAGTGTATACATTCAGACCCACAGATAGTCTTTGAACACAGACCAGTCCGCTGACTCAAAACAACCCCAAAGTCACTCCTCTGCCTCCTGCGCCTACCTTTTAGTTGTCCTAATCTCCAGAGCATTTCTCTCTAGCCGCTGGCTGCATGCAGGTAGGTCAGAAAAGTGATCAGATTGATCAAAATGTGGTCTGGGGATGGAATGGTTGGCATTCCTTATCTTAGTATAATAGTGGTCTGGTGTGTTGGAACCTCTGGTGCTACAGGTTATATGCTGATAGTAATTGGGCAGTGTTTTCTTCAAACAAGACTGGTTGACTTGAGTTTTCTTAAGTAATCATATATGAGATGGGAGTATCCTTGTCAAGGTCATTATTTATCATATAACTTCCATGACAGTAGCACTGCAGGGAAAGCATGAAAATTGTATGCCACTTGTGACTTTTGCCAGCAGTTCTCTGAAGCACCCAAGATAAAGATTGTTCCTCAGAATTCCCTCAATGTAAACAGCTCGTGTTTCACCGTCACCCCATCACCTGTTCTCTCACCTTCCTCACTCACCTTGGATTCATATAGAAAGCAAGCTCTTCGTCTTGTTCCCGTCTACAAAGCTTATGTCATTAATGGAAGACAAATTATTCAGAATATTTCTAGATTGTGTTTATAACTACCTTCCAAGATGTTTATTCAAAACAATGTGTTATTACGGATGTTCCACATACGGTACCAAGCAAAATGCTAGAAAAAAATCTTTGCTGTAACAAGCTTTCAAATAAACTCTATTTCTAGAACAAATTTGACCAAAAATGACAATGTTACATCATACTAGCTTGTGTTTCTACTCTTTTGAAACTGACAGTACAAGTTTCAAGGTGAGACTGCAGCTGCTGGAATCTGGGCAACGAACAATCCGCCAGTGGAACTCAGTTGGTTGAGAAGCTTATGTGGTGGCAGAGGGAAGTGGGTGAGTCGAAATCCTGCATCAACACCCAAAATGTTGACAATACTTTTCTCCTCACAGATGCTGCTTGACATGCTGAGTGCCTCCAGCAGATTGTTTGTTAGCACATGTGTCACTGGTTATTTCTTCATTTTACAGACCTTGTGACTTGACACATCAACAACTGTTTTAACAGTTTTATTTAATATTAGGACACGTTGTAGTGAAGAAGATACTGTCATTTGGATGACATTTGCTCTAGCCAATAGATATAACGATTACAAGATGCCTTCTCAAAGGAAAGTAGAGAAGTCATTCCCAGTATCTAAGCCAATATTTATACTTGCTAAATTTTAAACTTTTAATGAGCATTTAATTTTTAATATTTAACTTTGCAAAATCAAATCTTCTGGTCATTATCACTCCTGTTTGTGGGACTTGGTTATGTGTAAATTGGATTTCCTCTATCATATCAGAGGCGTCACTGGTGCAGAAGCTTCATAAGTGTTTCATTGTCTTTAAAGTTCTTTATGATGTCTTGAAAGAAATATGAGAGGGAGTATATAAAGTGAAAACATTTTTATATCTTTTTTTAAAGGCATTTACATTACACTAATGTGCAAAGTTTAGCAGTAAATTACACTTGCATTGAAACAGAACAACAAATATAAAATTACATGTATGAGCATATGGATTACCTGCCAGGCTAATGTTACTTTATCTTTCAAAATCCTCAAGTTGCAATGAGGTAAAAATTTGAGGAAGGAAATAAAAACAAGAGAAATGTAATGATTGTCACTCGCTACTTTTAAGATTTATTTCCAGGCTTTCTGTATTTTCTTGGTAAACAGAATGCAATAATGCGTAGGCATCTAATATGCATGCACAATATCTGAACATTTGATTTAAGCTAGGAAATATGCTTACAACACGCAGTCACCATAGGAGGTATAAAAGTTGATGAAAAATCTGGCTGGAATAGTTGATGATTATCAAGAGTGTTGGAAATCGGCGCATATGTAATTAAAATGTGCTTATCACAGAACTTGAATGCTCCTATGGAAAATGATGAGAATGAGTTAGAGAATATAAGAGATTTTAGATTATTTCGTATCATTAAAGTAATGAAGGAGTAATGAGTTTAGATTTGTTTTCATTTGGATAAAGATTTTATAGTCATGTTTAAAATAATCAAAGGGTGGACTGAGTAGCTGGAAAATTGTTTTAGATAAGATGTAAAGGGCTACATTTCATAATTAGTGATTGAAATAGAGACCATGGGCACTTAAATTGTTATATATGTGGAGGAAATAATTGAGAATAATGAGTGTATGAAATAGATTTGCAACACTACTTAGTTCAACAACACACTGTCAGAAAACGCAGTTTGATTTTTGGATTCAAAGTCTATTCCTAAACAATTTTCAAAGTGCCAAAACAGTAACTTGAGAAATGCCGAGAGAATATTTCATGTGAAACATAGAAGTAATGTTATTTTTTTCCTTAAAGCAATATAATTCAAAACTAAATCTTGCATCGTTCAATGGCAACCATAGAGAAATCCAAGAATACTTTAGTGGCTCAATTTATAATGTAATTGCAAGGTTGGCTTGTTTTTACAATCTTGTGGTTTTCACTGTAGAGGTGAACTTTATCTGAAACCTCAGAGTAAATCTGCACTCAATTCAGCTACATTTAATATGGCAGTTTCTAATCCTTTCAACTGAGGAGTCATAGATAGTGTATGTCTAAATGAACTCATTAAGAAAATTTGTATAAACAATATGTATTATGCTCTGGATTAATTCTCTGGTTCCTTTTATTCTGTTCAAATTTATTTATTTACTTAATCAAGTTATTGTTTTTAGTGAATTTCACCTCTGTTTACAGATTAATAGAAGATCCTTGCAACTTCCTTGTAAGGTTAAATCTCTTTTGTATCTGATAGATTTTACTCAGATTCAAAACCTTTATCAATTCACCTGTTCTTTTTTAAGCTGTTACCATTGACAATGACGTTCAATTATAGATTATCACTGTTGAAACCAAATCATCGTTTTTTTGATAACTATAGGATGGTTGAATTAGTTATGGTATTTTTTAAAAATTCCAGCTAACTTTCTTAACCATTGGACAAATAATATGACAAGAAGATCATTAATACCTGGAAGCATCCTGAGCAGAACTTCATGGAGATGCATCATCATAGTTTCTCGATTCAGATACTGTGACTCTAGTGTTGTAAGATTTGTCTCTTCAATATTCCATCTGAAGTAGATGGACAGAAATGTTTGTACGTTTGTTCTTATCAAGATGACATAGTTTATTGATAAGGTTAGGTGGACAGTTGGGCACCCATTGCTCCTTTTTACAGCCTCCCACCACACCATCTGCATAACAGTACCATCCCCAGAAGGGTTCAGTAAATGAGATTGCTGCTGCTATTTTTTATTTGAGCAAGGTTCAAATGGAACTGGGTTGAGCAGACCCAGTAAAGGTAGTAGAAAAAGGCAATTTTCATCCCATTAATCCGAATGGGACTCAAATTGCATTTTAACAAAACTAGTATAACTTAAGACTTCACAATGAAATGAAAAAAATGAATGTACAAAAATGGAATCAGCTTTCAGAGGAATCAGTTTCTTCAGTTGACCCATCACTCTCAACGTCCACTTTTTTGCGACGATGCAAAGTCTTACGATGAGTGGATTTTCGGGTTGGTTCCTTGTGCGTAGGAGTACTGGTGGTTGGGTTATTGAGTATGTGATCAATACTGCCAACAGACATAAAGAATCACATTAGACATCTGCAAAAATTTTAACACCACTATTTCCTTGTAAAGATGTAATCAACAATCCCCATCTCGTAAATGCACGGTCTAAACTACGATATGGGAAGTCCAATAAGACAAACCAGGGAAAATTTGGAGTGTTTTATCACGAAATTTAGATCATGAGATTAAGCAATCCCAGTAAATTATTAAAATCCACACCCGTTTCCAGTTTAACAAAGTGAGCAACTGATCCTGCATTCACTCTCGAGGGTTTGCTTCAAGACTTTAATCAGAAACAGAATCAGAATCAGGTTTATTATTGCTGGCATGTGTTGTGAAATTTGTTAACTTAGCAGCAGTAGGTCAATGCAACACATAATATAGAAAAAGAAGAAAAAGTCAATTACAGTATATGTATATTGAATAGATTAAAAATCATGCAAAAACATAAATAATAGATATTAAAAAAGTGAGGTAGTGTTCATGGGTTCAATGTCCATTTAGGAATCGGATGGCAGAGGGGAAGAAGGTGTTCCTGAATTGCTGAGTGTGTGCCTTCAAGCTTCTGTACCTCCTTCCTGATGGTAATAATGAGAAAAGGGCATGCTGTGAGTGCTGGGGGTCCTTAACAATGGACACTGCCTTTCTGAGACACTGCTCCTTGAAAATGTCCTGGGTACTTTGTAGGCTAGTACCCAAGATGGAGCCGACTAAATTTATGACCCTCTGCAGCTTCTTTCAGTCTTGTGTAGTAGCCCCTCCCCCTCATACCAGACAGTCATGTAAGCTACAATATTTTCTCACCAAATGTTATTTTTCAATGGTTTCTGAATCTCCTATAACAAAAAAAACTATTAATCTTATTTACATTACTATCACACAGACACATTGTACACCTGGTATGACATAAATATTGTCATGCTTTAGTGCAATAGAGTGAATTGCATTTAATGCTATAGGGTTTCTTCTTTAGAAGTGACAATAAACAGACACAAACCCCCAGTAATAAGAACTTAACTATGGGGCAATTCTTTTTTGTGAAGAGCACATTTAAAGCCATTTTAATGAAAAATTTAATCTTTCAAAGATGTAAAACAATTGGAAGAAAAATGAAGGTGCATCCAGTATACTGGTTTCTTCCTGAAACCATTCCCTTTCAAATGAGGAACAAGGAAACCAAGGAACTAAGGCAGTAGATTGGTTGCCTCATTAACATAATGCAAAGTAGTTGGATTATTTTCAGATTCGTCTAAGTTCAATTGATTTGATATATTGGTTTATAAAAATGGAATGTCATTGTAAGGTGAAAAGGAATCCAGTGATGGTGGGACAGAAACTTGTAGGTTTAGTATGCAGTTAATTCTTACGTACAATTTCTCAAGCTCTTGGTCCATTTCTGAATTTGTAAAAAGTTCTGCCTTATTGGGCACAATTCCTGTAAATATAGAACATATTATTTCAAGTTATTTGACACCGGTAGTATTTTAACAAACTTATTCATTAGGAATAGCTTAAAAAGTTTTAACATTCTTCTCTATTTAATCAGGGGAAATTATAATTGGAAATAACTATGACATTAAAACATACTTATAACTGCCTTCAATGCAGACAATCAGTACTTATGTCATAGATGCTAAAAATATAAAACTAGATAGGATTGTTACAGATGAAAAATGACTCATTAAGTAGATATCATGGCAAATGGTCAAAAGTTTTGCCAACAAGGTTGGCTTCAGCAATTGTCATAAAGGAGGAAAAAAGAGATGGAAAATATTAGGGACAGGAAGTCCAGGCTTAAGGCCTGGACACTGAAAGTACAGCCACCAAAGATATAGCAATGAAGTTCATAGTCAATCAAAGGTAATTATCAAAGAAATGGTTAATTTTTCTTTTCGGAAAATTCCTATTTTACTTCCTTGCATTATTTAAGATCTGACACTGGATGGCACTGTAATCTTCAGAAGCATTAACTAGTATCGACCTCCCCAATAGTGCAGAGAACTGGTAAAAAATCCGACAGGCATCCATGCAAATATAGCTCCCGTAGTTTGTGGCAGGGCATAGATTAGGGCACATCTTCAGAAATTCTCACCTTAGAGGGGAAAAGAATGAAGGATAAAAGAAGGTTAAGTACATCAATGCAAATAATTTAAAATCATAGAATAGTACTGCAGGGAAATGTGCCCTTTAGTTCAGAGTTAATTCAGAATACAGTAAATAGGCTGCACTCCAACCTGTTCCACCGCTTAACAAGGGCATAACTATTCCATCTCACATACTTTCCCTCCTTATTCCCATATCATTTCATTCCTTTAGTATCAGAAATCTATTGATCCCACTCGGACATACTGAGGTCATTTATTTACTTTGTTCATATTCTGTAAGAGAAAAAAAAACCTTTTTTTGTCTCATGATTTGTAAATTCTGTAATCCCCATAACCTGAATGGCTGAAACATGGGGATCAGATGTTGGTCATCTAGATCTTGCAGGTAGCGGTGAGCACTGCTGACATAAGGAGGGGGTGGTGGGGAGAAAGTAGACTTAACTTTTACAGTTTTCCCAGTGAGTTTATCTGTAAAGAATTGATAAGAATCGTAGAATCATACAGCATAAAAATGGGCCCTTCAGCCTATCAGTTCCATACTAATGGCAGGGTAACTCTGCAGTGAAAGGGTCTTCTGCATTGCAATGGGAGCATGCGGGATGGTCAACACCTAACCACCCAACAGAAAAAAAAAACCCTCACTTAACTGAAATTGTTAAAGATGGTTGGATATTTTGGTTATATCAACACACAGAAAAGGTGCTCATGTGAAAGAAATCTCAGCCTTTCTCTCCCACAAATCTTCAATTTTTGCAAGTTTTGAAATATCTTGTCTACCCCTAACATATTGTATCCAACAGTATTTCAATTCTCTTAAATAAATTTTAAACTTTAATTAATATTAAACATTTTATTCTCAATATAACATCACATTGCTTGAGTATTTACATATATCAATCTGATTTAAAGGTGTTGAAGCAGGATACTGTTCACACCATGAGAAGATGTTCTTAAAACAGTGCAATCATTGACCTGATCTGAATAGGAAACTATGACAGCATCCACCCCTCTCAACAATTTGCATCCCTTTAGGTCTCAGCAAAGTAAATGATCTAAGCTGGCAGAAACATTTACACAGACTGTAACAGTAGCAAAATTCAGGATCACAAAGCACATCGACCTGTTTAACTTCCAATGGACTGCTGCCTTCAGTGAAGTGTTCAGATTCCACAACCGTGTGAAAGGGATAAAAATGTTAAATTTTCATATGTCAGAAAGAGTTAAACATTTTTTATTAAGATGGACTGATTGCTGTTCCAATAAATCATGGAATCTCATGAAAAAGAAGGAGACATAAGCCCTCTTTATATATTTAAAGCGAGGGTAGTAGGCTCTTGATTAGTAAGGGTTTCATAGGTTATGGGGAGAAGGCAGGAGAATGGACTTGAGGGGAATAATAAATCAGCAATAATCAAATAACGGAGCAGACATGATGGGATGAATGGCCTAATTCTGTTCCTATGTCTTGTGATCTCTTGTGATTTTACAAATAGATATCCAACTTGTCACTCAGACCCCACAATTACTACAATTTGCCTGATGTTTCACTTTAATCAGCTGATTTTTCTTTTGTTGAAGAACATGCAGTTTAACACTGACTTTCATCGTAAGATCAGAATGCACTGCAATATCTTAAATTTGCATCCTTATTTTTTATAATTTTTAATAGTTAAATTTTTAAAATTAAGAATTTGGTCAAGAATTCCCTAACATATGGATGATTGGGGATTTAATAATTAGCTCTAAAAAGGAAGTTTAACAGATCATTAAATAGAGTGACATGGTAATCTTTTTCCTGTTAGTCTTACAAAATGTAGTACTTCTTTGCAGACTAAGAAGATTCTGCAATTCTGAAAATAAATAAGACACTTAGCTTATCACACGGGACTGTCTATAATGAATATTACATTTAAAATTGTTCCAGAAAGCAATAATTCAGCATTTCCAAAAATGAATCTTGTATGAAAATGTTTGTCACAGTTCTTGTTCTGAACTGTCATGTTTCTGGATTTGAGTATCATTCTGTATTACACTAGATTGTTTCCTTGTGCATTCAATTGAGATGATAAATTTTCCATAAAACAAGCCAGCATTTGAGGCAAACCCAATATAATATTTGATGAATTTTATTGTAAAATAACAAATTAATTCAATGAGAGAGCAAGTATTAACATGCAGTAAAAGTTACCAGAAGACCAAAACAGTATCTCAATTTGATAAAATGAATCTTGCTCTTCGTTGATCTAAGAAGAGTAATAAGAGTATTCCACCATGTGTCACAAAAGATTGGTGATCATGGATCTGATTCAAATTCTTGAATACACCAATTGGCTGCAAGTTACTTTATTAAGAAATAAAACATGTCCAAACAATTATAATAAATGACAGATTCAAACCTATGGTTCTAGGTGAAATGATTGCCTCTGGTTGCCATGGGAAAACAGAAAGTCTTGTTTCAAGCAGAATGATTTTCAAGGTGGGACTTTGCAACTTAATTGGAAACATCTAACAGAGGGAATTTTTCTGCTATTTATATGGTGTTACTAACATAAATTTTACCCATTTGAAACTAGTATAATTGCTAAAAATGTTTTTGTACTTCTCTTTAGCCAGAGATGAAATGATAATAGGCCAAGATGCATTCATGCATTGAAATCAATAGACAGTCATATATGATTGCGGATTTACAGGCTGAGATAATTATATACTTAACACTCATACGCCCAAAGTTCTTCATTGTTTTGTATGGTAAACACTATTTGTGTAATGCCTTGATTATAAATGTCTCTGGGTACAAATATACTTTCCCCACGTAAAACTGTTACGGTTTCCAAGTTTTAAGTATCCAAGACAAGTTTACAATATATAGTGTTAATTTCTCTTGCAGAACTTGGAAGTCATCACTCATTACAAGCGGGGAAATTGTGGTGACATATTAAAGCTATTATTTTACATTCTGATCATGCTTCAAGCTTGATTTCTGAAAATAAACTTGTTTAACCATTCTTAGCAATGACATGATAATGTGATTCAGATTTCCAGCCTTTACAGCACTGCCATTGGGTTTAGTTTTTCAATAACTGACCTGTACTAACCACTTCACTTGTAATGAAATTAGCTTTTGTTCAAACTTTGTAAGCAATATAAGATAAGGTTGCTCTATCCCAGCAATGTAAAATCATTTAAAATTACTTGCTTTTGTTTCCCCTCTTATTTGAAAGAGTTCCAGTGGGTTTGCTGGACTTGCCTCTGTAATTATAATTCTTGGCTTTAATCTTGGAGAACACTGATGTGATTGATTGACACTGGGATTGTTTAGATATGTAAAGAATTGTGTTGGACTAGTAACTACCTTGGTCCAGGACTGCAAGCAGTTGCAAATTATTTTTGTGAGATGTGGAAAAGGGCCATTAGATCACTATATGGCTAATGTATAATAGATATTTAAGAGAGATCTGGAAGATCAAACTACTGGTTAGACTAATGCATTATGTGGGAGAAGTTCCAAGACATTTTTTTTTGCTCAGCTGCCTTTGGAAATTGGTATCCAATGCAAACTGTGGAGCATATGGATCCCTTCTTTGTAGAAGTCGGCATCTTGGACCTCCAGAAAATGGTCCACAGCAGGGGTGATTGATAAGTTCGTGGCCTAAGGTAGAAGGAGATGAGTTATTAACTTCAAACCTTCTGCATTTTCACTCAGAATTGAACTGCACGTGCATGTAACGACAGCTATATAACTTGAACCACTTTCTGGAGGTCCAAGACGCCGACTTCTACAAAAATGCTCCATGACCGCTGGACTAAGTGTGTAAATGTAGGAGGGGACTATGTTGAAAAATAAATGTGCTAAGTTTTCTAAAATTGACTCCTTCTAACTTAGGCCACGAACTTATCAATCACCCCTCATATTTTAGTAATCTTGTATACCTATTGTCTGATTAAGCATTTTTGTTCACTTAAATAATTTATTACAGGTAATATGTAAAAATTCATGAATTGCCTACATCATCACACTATTGTGATATGTGCGCACCTCACTCAAAGTAAAACAGGTAGTTAGACTCTCATTTCCGGCTCTTTTGTTTTCCTTTTAATTAGTTTAATGCTTTGAAGTAAAAAAAATGAAGCAAGAAGCAGCAAGTTAAAAACAAAACAGTTGAACATATAGAGACGGTCAAGTTAAAAAAAGGTAGAAAACAGAAGAATTCACAGGTTCATAAATATTGAGTACTGGCTGATAATAATTATATCTTATCTGAGGAGAAGATGGCAGCACGACGCAGTGCGCAGCGGCCACTCCGGTGAATGATACTGTAATCTGTCAAGTAGGGTGCCATGCACAATCCTGATTTGATGGAGACAGACGTGAGAGTATGGAGGAACATCTGGAGAAACTTCTGAAATGCCCGCTTCGCTGCCGCAGCTACTGTGTGATCCAGAATCTCTGGAGGGGAAGGCCCCGAGTCCTGGGCTTTGCTCGTGGCTTGGCAGCCGGGGCGGGGTCGAAGCGCTCAGCAGAGCTGGTGCTCAGTGTTGGAGGGCTGGTCAGAGGCTCGAAGTTTTCGGACGGACTCAGAGTCGGCTGTGGTCGGGTGCTTCCAATGCATCGACAGTTGTCGGCGCCTGGAGGTTTACGGCAGGGAGAGTTTCTCCCTTTTGCCACCTGCTATCAGGACTATCGGGAGTCGTTCGGAACTTCGAGACTTTTTTTTACCACGCCCATGGTCTGCTCTTTATCAAATTATGGTATTGCTTTGCACTGCTGTAACTATATGTTATAATTATGTGGTCTTGTCAGTGTTAGTCTTTGGTTTGTCCTTTTTTTTTGTGGTATCACTCTGGAGGAACATTGTATCATTTCTTAATGCATGCATTTCTAAATGACAATAAACGAGGACTGAGTGTCCTCATAATCTAAAAAAAACTTAGCAGGTCAGGCAGCATCTATGGAAATTAACACAGTGCATGCAAATCATATTGGCTTATGAAACATTTAATTAGTTGGCAACATTCACTGGTGAATTACTGCAGCATATTTTTAGATTTACTAAATACAATGGATTATGGTTAATTGGGACCAGTACATTTTGACCTAATTAAATGGCTGTTCCAATTAGCCGAAGTTTCATGGAAATAGTTACAAAGGTATAAAAAAGACAAACTACCATTTAACTGAGTAACAAATTATGCATTTAAATGAAATACAGAACAAATTAGAACAGTGGTCCCCAACCACCGGGCCGCGGACCGGTACCAGACTGCAGAGCATGCGCTACCAGGCCGCGAGGAAACGATATGATTTGGCGATGAGTCAGCTGCACCTTTCCTCATTCCCTGTCACGCCCACTGTTGAGCTTGAACACACGCGAGGTCATTACCCGTGCGTCATCCATGTCAGCGTGGGAAGGAGATCAACTCCTCGAACTTGCAGATGACGGCGGGTTGAAAAGTATGTTTGACATAACATCTCTGTCGGCATTCTGGATCAAAGTGGAGGCTAAATATCCTGAGATAGCCACGAAAGCACTGAAAACGTTGCTTCCATTTCCAACATATCTCTGCGATGAATGTAACAAAAACTAAATTGCGGAATAGACTGGACATAAGGAACCCTGTTCGAGTATCGCTGTCTCCCATCACCCCTCGATAGGACCGTCTTGTTGCAGGAAAACAAGCCCAGGGCTCCCACTGATTCGGCGATACTGGTGTGTTGCAATGATTTTATATGTTCATACGGGGAAAATATGCGCTGTGCGTTTAATATCCAAACATTACTTAAAATGTTATGATGCTATTGACTTATATAACTATATAACAATTATAGCACGGGAACAGGCCATCTCTGCCCTTCTAGTCCGTGCCGAACGCTACTCTCACCGAGTCCCACCGACCTGCACTCAGCCCATAACCCTCCATTCCTTTCCTGTCCATATACCTATCCAATTTAACTTTAAATGATAACATCGAACCTGTTTCTGACACTTCTACTGGAAGTTCATTCAACACGTACTTCAAGCTCCCCGTCCTCCCCTGATAATTGACTTATCGCTATATTCATGCGAGGAAAATATGCGTTGTATGTTTAATATTAAATTCGTTAGATAAACCCTTTTAAAAACGAAATTGAGTGTATTAGCCACTTATCACTGATATTTCGGTCGTGATTGACACCCCCCCACCGAACAGAATCGCCAAAAACGATTTGTAGAAAAATAATCGGCAGGTGCCCGCATGAGCAGTTCACGCATGCATACTGGTGCCCGCGCAAGGCTTCATGGTCTTTGTAGTCTTTCTCTTGGTAAACACAACGTATTTGACTGCTACTCTTGTCCGTTGGCAATCCTACACGCCCCCCCCCCCCGGGTGTCGGCCGGTCCGCAGTGCTAAAAAGGTTGGGGACCCCTGAATTAGAACACTGCCAATAATAGTACACAGTACTATAAAACTGTCTATGAGTTCCTAATAATTATCTATGGTGGAATTAATCCACTCTATGCTGGCACGTTCTTTTGATTGACTGTAAATGAACAAAATCAACTCAAATACCTAATGCAAATAATGGACTGCTTTCATCAATGTTTTTGACAACTGCATCCTCCAACTCTTCATTTTCATTGTAACATTCAAGATGATTGTCAATACCTTCAAATTCTTCATAGTTCCTAACATGTTGAAGTAGTGAAATTGTTACATTTTCGCTCCTGGCTGTTTCTAGCATCACCAAGCCTGAATGCTTGAAACTGCAGTGGGCCAATGGTTCTGAATTGTCTTACTGCTTAGTTCTTACCAACTATCAATGACAAGAATCACTGCTTTTGAAACACAAACACATGCAACTGATACCATTTAAAAACTGTTCACTCTAAGTATGGTATAGTGTCTAACGGACATGAGTGTATGCAGCTGACACTAGTTAGAAACTATTCAGCAGCAGTCCCCTTTCCCAAATAAATGAAGGGAATCCCAGCTGTTTTCTTGATTAGTTTTTGTTTTTTAAGCTGTCCCACATAAGTGGCTGCCCCAATTAACCAATTACCCACTGTATATATGATTAAGGATATTAAAATGAAAAATATCAGGAGATATTATACAATAGTTAACTTTAACATTTAACTAAGGAATTGTCTAATGCCTTCAGCTGATTAGCAATTCCCAAAAAAAGTCAAATGGGTCTCATCTAGAGCTTCTCACTAGAATTCTCATTGTTGAAATATCTGAATATGTGGTTCTTTGATGTGCTTGGTAAATTTACAACGCATGTATTGCACAGCTTCTAAACCTTTATTTTAAATTCCAGAACTCCAAAGGTGTAGCTTAATTAGTACCTACCCAATTTGCAGTTGATTCCCTCATGCTTTACAATGGCCATCAGAAATCCAAAGAACGTCACTCGATCCACTTTGTGGAGGATCTGCTCAAGGTATGAAGTTGGTGGGTAACTGTAAAAGTAAATACATTGTGGTTCATAAGCTTTCATTTGTATTTAACTAAATAAATTGAAGTACAGTATAGCATATTCCCTTAAAATGTATAACTTTATCAGATATCATAGTTAAAAGCCGACATTGTAACAAAAGTGGTGTGAGATATCATAAATATGTAGAAATGGTACATTAACCCCAAATCAGTAGTGCTTTGCATCACCTGATGCTTAAATTGTAACAATGTTTCCCATTCTTTGAATTTACATAAATTGAATTCTTTGAACTCTACTAGAAATATTTCACTGCCAAAATTTATTCTAAGCATACAGAACGTGTTATTAAAGAATTTTGTTATAAGGAGGTTCAGTGCAGAAAGCTGTGGCGCACAAAAAGTCTTTTTAGCAGATAAAGGTATTCATTTGACTTATCTAAACATTATCTTTTGAAAGGAATAGGCCTATGTAATGGGAAACCTGGAGAATTAGACTAAACATTTTTTTTCTAGGATTACTATCATTGCTGGAACAACAGCTATCCTTTAAGTCATTTGGCTACTCAGAAGAGCATAAAATGTAGCCAATGGTTTCATTCTTTATTCTACACAATACTAAGAAACCTATTATGTTTAGAAGAAGAATTGTAGTGTATTTTAAAGATTTAACATAGATTGCTTTCATTCTGAATAAACTGCTTGAATTTCTTAATTCAAGTGAGAATCAGTCTGGGTCAAATTGAATTTTAACACAAAACCTAGCAGTGTAAATCCAGAACTAAAACTGGTTCTGCTTTACCACAGAATGTATAGTTTAACAAAAAGGTTTCATTGTGCCAGTTTGGAGCAGATAACATCCTGATTTAGAAAGAGGATCTTGGTAACAAAAGCTCCGTTCATAACGATGCAGTAATTTAAGGCAAACAAAATTGTCTATGACCGTTTTCACAAAATATTAATTTCAGTGAACTCCATTAAAAGATTTTCTGAAGCAAAAGGAGGTAGAGCATTGTCTTGTTAAGTTAACAGCCTGCATCTTGTTACTAAACATTTGCTATCCTCCAATTTTCTGGTACTGCTCCTGTGGCCAGTGAGGACACAAAAATCAATGGCAGAGCAATCTCTTCCCTTACTTTCTGTAGTAACCTGAGGTGTATCCTGCCAGGCTTGGGTTCTATCTGTGCAATGGCTTTCAGAAGTTCCAACATAGTCTCTTTCTTAACCTTGACATGCTCCAGCACATTAGCCTGTTCTACGCAGACCACAGATCACACTCACTATGTAATAATGAAGTAATGTATTCATTATGGACCTCCCCTCCTCCTCCTACTCGAGGCATATGTTTCCTCTTTTATCCCTGACTGGTCCTACCCTCACTCTCATCATCCTTCTGTTCTTAATGTCTTGGAGTTTTCCCTAATCCTACTTGCCAAAGCCTTCTCTTAAGCTTCCTGGCTACCTTGGAACTCTCAAAAGCCCTGTCTGATCTTTACTTCCTAAACTTTAAACCCTGTCTGATCTTTACTTCCTAAACTTTAAACCCTGTCTGATCTTTACTTCCTAAACCTTATGCTTCTTCCTTCCTCTTCACTAAATGTTCCACCTCTCTTGTCAATCATGGTACCTGAACCCTACCATCCTTTCCCTGCCTTAATGGAACAAGCCTCCCTTTGTTTCCTAAACAACCTCCATATTTCCATTGTATATTTCCCTGAAAAAACTCCCAAGTTCCTGCCTAATAGCGTTGTAATTAGTCCCCCTCCCCCCAATTAAATACTTTCCTATACCGTGTGCTCCTATCCTTGTCCAGAGGTATGCTAAAGGTCAGGAATTATCTCCGAAATGCTTGTCCACCGAGAGATCTGTCACCTCACCAGGTTCATTGCCTGGCACTAGATCCACTATGGCCTCTCTGCTCACTGGCTTGTCTACATCTTGTGTCAGGAAAACCTTTCTGACACATCTAACAAATTCTGCCTCATTTAATCCTTTGCACTAAGAAGGTGCCAATCAATATTAGGGAGGTTGAAATCACCCATGGCAACAACCCTATTATTTTTTGCACCTTCCCAAGATCTGCCTACTATTCTGCTGCTCAGTGTCCTTGCTGCTATTGGGGGGGGGGGGCGCACAAGAGAATTTCTATCCTACCTCATTGTAGAGACAAACTTATACAAGGAGTGAAATAGTTAGGGCATTAAACCATTTCAAAGAAGACAATAGACTGGAAAAGTAAAAAAAATGAGAATTTGTATCAGAAGGAATCGTGAGCTTGGGGTTATTGTGAGATTGGTCCCAAGTTGTAATTTTGCATTTTTTTTCTCAATATTCCTGATTATTCAATACTGCTAGCACAGTCCTGGATGTTGCATGTGAATTATGAATGAAGTAATATGACTAGTGAATTACAAATCAAAAACAATTCAGCCAATCCATTCTACTGGTTCAGCCACAAATAATGACGAAATATAAATCAGTTTGAGATTCTCGGGAGGCCGATATAAATGCTTATGACAATAAAAAAGAAAAATGATTAACAGCTGGATACCATGATTTAAGTAATCGAATAAGTATATAGAAACATAGAAAATAGGTGCAGGAGTAGGCCATTCGGCCCTTCGAGCCTGCACTGCCATTTACTATGATCATGGCTGATCATCCAACTCAGAACCCTGCACCAGCCTTCCCTCCATACCCTCTGATCCCCCTAGCCACAAGGGTCATATGCAACAGTCACAAAAATTACTATTAGAAAGATAATACCTACCTGTGCTTATACCTATCACAGAGTGTTTCCAAACAGTCATAAAACTGGGATGCATCAACACCCTCTTGAGTTGGTGAATCACTAGTAGGTGACTGTGATTGTTCAATTGAAGAAGTTGGCACAATCACAGTATTTGGATTCTTTCCCAGATGGAGATCTTCGTAAATTGTAGCAATGCTTTCAAGAAATTCTGTATGTTGAAAATAATTCAAGCAGAATAATTTTGTTCATGAGTACTGTTGTAGTATATTATTGAATCACATGTATAAAAAAAACTCGTGTTTTCTGGTTTCAGAGGTGTAGAAGACATGTAAAACAGTATAAAAATACACTCTGAAAAATGTCTGATGAGCATATTTCTAATAAATTAATACAAAATGGCCCCAATGTTATAGTTTCAAACTGTATATTACAATTAAACAGTAATGCAACCTTCTAATGAATCAAATCGCAAGCTAACAAAGAAAACAAGCCATTCTCCACATTTTTTTAAACTTCTTGCCTAATTTTGAAGTCCATCCAGGACCTTGCATCTCTCTACCTTAGCATTCTGTCCCAACTGTAGTGGGGAGATAGGATATTTCTTCAACGTCGGCCTTCTAAACATATGAGCACAAGAAATAGAGCCAGAAAAGGTCATTCAAAGCTTGCTCAATCATTCAGTGAGATTACCTTTTACTTTGGCATCACTTTCCTGTATTAACCCAATATCCCTCAATTCCATGAATATGAGAATTCTATCAGTCTGCTTTAAATAGACTTGGCCTCTGAGTCTACATAGTATTCTTGGGGCCTTGAATTTCAAACATTCACTACACTGTGCTTGAAGTAACCTTTTCTCGTCCCAGTAGTGAATAATCACCCCCTTTTTGAGACTGAATCCTGATTCTTCACACACCAGTTAAGGAAAATGTTATCTCTACACCCAGTGATATCACCTCTCACATTCTGCATTCTACAGAGTATATGCCCTGTCTGTTTAATCAGGCATCATCCTCTACATTGCAAGTATATCCTTCTTCCAGAAAGGAGATCAGGCTTGTACACCACCCTGCAGTTCAATCAAGGCTCCACATAATTTGACTAAAACATACTTTCCCTTGTATTCAAATCTTTGTGCAATAAAGATAAACTACTTGTTTTCCAAATTGTTTGCGGTACCCACAAATTAACATGCAGTGAATCATGAACATGAGCAACCTCCCAGCTCCCTCTGGACACCAACACTTTTCAATCTTCCATCACTTAAAAAACACCTACCTTCTCCTCTGCTTTTTTAAATTGTCAATTTAACCAGGTTTTGGCACTAACTTCCATCTTGCTCTCAAATTCACTTGGACACTTTGATACTTCTCTCCAACACACACAAAATGTTGGAGGAACTCAGCATTTATAGAGGGAAATAAACAACTGATGTTTCAAACTGAGCCTTTTCATCTGGATATCATAAACAGCCAGAAATGTCGATTGTTTATTCCTCTATAGATGCTGCTTAACTCGCTGAGTTCCTCAGTATTTTCTTTTGTTTGTGGCTTAAGATTTCCAGTACTTATATTGAAAAAAACAGGTAGCTAGAAGGAGGGGATGGGGTGGCACTGTTGGTAAAAAATTAAGTCAAATCCCTAGAAAGAGGATGATATAGGATCAGAAAATATAGATCCCCTGTGGGTAGGGTTAAGAAACTGCAAGGGTAAAAAGATCCTGATGGGAGTCATATACAGGCCACTGAATAGTGGCCAAGATGTGGGATATAAATTACAATGGGAGATAGAAACAGCATATAAAAAGGTCAATTTTACAACAGCGAAGAGGGATTTCAATATGCAGGTAGATTGGCAAAAAACAAGGTGGTGCTGGATCCCAAAGTTGCCCCCAGAAGTTCCAGAATTTGCAGAAAGCCTATGAGATGGCTTTTTAGAGCAGCTTGTCATTGCGCCCACTAGGGGAAAGGCAAATCTGGATTGGGTTTTGTGTAATGAACCAGACTTACTTAGAGAATTTAAGGTAAAGGAACTTTGAGGAGGTAGTGATCATAATATGATAGAATTCACCTTGTAGTTTGAGGGGAGAAGATAAAGTTAGATTTATTACTATTACAATGCAGTAAAGGGAATTACAGAGGCATGAGAGAGGAGCTGGCCAAAGTTGATTGGAAGGGGTCACTAGCTGGGATGACGGCAGAACAGCAATGGCTGGAACTTCTGGGGGCAACTTGCAACGTGCAAGATAGATACATCCCAAAGAAGAAGTATTCTAAAGTGAGGCTGAGGCAACCATGGCTAACAAGGTAGGTCAAAGACAGCATAAAAAGAAAAGAGAGGCTTTAATGTAGCAAAAATTAATGGGAGGTTAGTGAAGCTTTTAAAAACCAACAGAATACAACTAAAAAAGCTGTAAGGAGAGACAAGATGAAAGATGAAGGTATGCTAGCCAATAATATAAAGGAGTTAGCAAAAGTTTTTTCAGATATATAAAGAGTAAGAGAGGCAAGAGTGGATATCAGACCACTGGAAAATGACACCGGAGAGGTAGTAGTGGGAGACAAAGAAATGGCGGATGAACAAGTATTTTGCATCAGGCTTGATGTGGAAGACATTAGTAGTATGCCAGAATTTCATGTGTCGGGGCAGATGTGAGTATAGTTGTCATTACTAAGGAGAAAGTGCTTGGGAAGCTGAAAGATCTGAAGGTATATAAGTCACCTGGACCAGATGGACTACACCCCAGGGTAGAAAGAGGTAGCTGAAGAGATTGTGGAGACAGTAGTAATGATATTTCAAGGATCACTAGATCCTGGAATGGTTCCAGAAGACCGGAAAATTGTAAATGTCACTCCACTCTTCAAGAAAGGAAGGAGGCAGATGAAAGGATATTATAGGTCAGTTAGCTTGACTTTCATGGTTGGAAAGATGTTGGAGTCCATTATTAAGGATGAGGTTTTGGGGTACTTGGAGGCACATGATAAAATAGGCCAAAGTCAGCAATGGTTTCCTTAAGAGGAAATTTGTTTGACAAATCTGTCGGAATTCTATGAGGAAATAACAGGCAGGCTAGACAAAGAAGAGTGGATAGATTTTGTTTATTTCAGAAAGCCTTTGAGAAGGTGCTGCACATGAGGTTGCTTAACAAGACAGCCCATGGTATTACAGGAAAGATATTAGCATAGATAGAATATTGGCTGACTGACAGGAGGCAAAGAGTGGGAATAAAGGGGGCCTTTGCTGCTTGGTTGCTGGTGACCAGCGTTCCTTCTAATTTGTAAAGACCAGTGTGCGCAGAAATCTTGTGCTGTGCATTTTTTTTGCTACTAGCACTGAACATTATATATAGAGATACTCTTTTAACAGCTACCAAAACACTGTCAATAAGAACTTTGATCTCCTCTGGGTTTGATCACTTTTGCTCTCGTTCATCTGCACTCTCACAAAAGATACGTAGCAAGCCTCCAGTGGGTATTGAAGGATTTTCTCGCCGGAGCTTTTGCACCATGTCCACATGTGATTAGCTTGCTAAATGGCGCTTTAAAAATTCAAGCTTCCAAATATCACTCCACTTCCTCCCACTTGCAAATCCTCCAGCAACTTTTGCACCACAACAATACACACAGGTAACAGCAGTTTCTATGTAGTACGTAAATATTTCTCATAGCTGTACGATCCTGACCTCATGAGCTATCAGTGTAGAAGTTTCTACTGTTTCATTAATTCATTCTACTTTAAATGAACTAGCAGTTCCTTTGCACTTCGCGCCCATTGCTTCTTTGGAATTTGACATTGTGAATCCAGAATTTCTTCAATAAAGAAGTTTCAATAAGCTAGTTCTAAGATCTGCAGACAAATCATCACAAACTCCATATTGTCAACACTGTCCGCATCAGAAAACAAGGAAGGAAATATGATTGTGCATTATTGTGAAATATACTTAACATGCCAAAGAGGTGATAACCTTTTGTGCGCTGGTAGCAAAAAAATGTGTGTGCGCACACGCGCACATGTTAGAGAGAACATTACTAATGATTGCTGGTGTTCTGCAGAGGTCATTATTGGGACCGCTCTTTTTTCATGTTATACGTCAATAATTTGGATGGAGTAATTGATGGCTTTGTGGCCAAGTTTGCGGACGATACAAAGATAGGTAGGCTGTAGGCAGTATTGAGGAAACAGGGTGTTTGCAGGACTTAAACTGATTGGGAGAATAGGCAAAGAAGTGTCAGATGGAATATAGTGTTGGGAAATGCATGGTCATGCATTTTAGTGGAAAGATTAGACTATTTTCAAAATGGGGAGAAAAATAAAAAGTCAGAGGTACAAAGGGACTTTGGAGCCTTTGTGCAGGATACCCTAAAGGTTAGCTCGCAGGTTGAGCTGCTGGTAAGGATGGCAACTACAATGGTAGCATTCATTTCGAGAGAACTAGAATATAAGAGCAAGAATGTAATGCCAAGGATTTATAAGGCATTTGTCAAATTGCACTTGGAGTATTGTGAGCAGTTTGGGCCCTTTACCCATGAAAAGAGAGGGTCCAGAGGACGTTCACGAGAATTGTTCTGAGAATGAAAGAGTTAATGCATGAGAAGCATTTGATGGCTCTGGACCTGTAGTCACTGGAGTTTAGCAGAATGGCGATGGTGGGGGGCGAGGGATCTTATTGAGACCTAATGAATATTGAAAGACCATTTCTGATAGTGGGTGAGTCTAGAACCAGAGGGTATGTCCTCAGAATAGAGGGACTTCCATTTAGAACTGAGATGCAGAGGAATTTCTTTAGTCAGAGGGTGGTGAATCTGCAGAATTCATTGCCACAGACGGCTGTGGAGAAAAGTTACTGAGTGTATTACAAGAGGAGCTTGATAGATTCTTGATTAGTCATAGTGTCAAAGATTATGTGGAGATGACAGAAGAATGGTACTGAGAGGGATTATAAATCAGCAATGATGGAATTACGGAGCTCCTTGATGAGCTGAATGGCCTAATTCTGCTCCTATGTTTTATGGTCTTAATGTCTTACTTCCAGAGTCTCTTGCGTTCTCTCACTTTTCTGGATCTCTGTCTCCAGCTCAGGAGGGCACAGCTACCACAATGACACCTCTTCTCAGCCTGTCTTCTGTAATGATGCTATCCCCCTTGTCAGCTTCTTCAACTCTCCCACATCTGTTCTGAAGGTGAGGCTTTCTGTTCCAGTTTTCTTGAAATATCTTCCTTTTAGAGGAAATGTAGCTTCCCCCCTATTGTAACTGAAGGAACCCTCACTACATCTTCTCCACTTTTTGGATGTCTGTTTTAATCATGACAAGACAGTGTAGAGATATAATTTCATTAATTTCCCTCCACCTCCCCCCCACCCAACCAGCCACCTCTTTCAGGAATCATGTCCACCATTTCCACCAGCTGCCATGAGATATCAGCCACACCAGTTATGTCTTCCTCTCTCCCCATTTTTTATGTTTTCTGCAGGGATCACTCTCTTCATACTCCCTAGTCTGATCATTACTCCCCATTCACCTGGATGTTTCCCTTGCAAACATAAGAGATGAAATATCCGTTCCTACACCTTCTTCCTCAAAATCTCTTAGGGACTTTAAACAACCCTTCCAGCTGAAGCAGAGATTCAGGGGCACCTCCTCTATCCTCATTTATTGCATTCTGTCCTAGCACTGTGGTCTCCTTGACATCAGCAAAACTAAGCAACTATTTTGCAGTACAACTGTGGTCAGTACACAACAGACATCTTGAACTTCTGGTGGCACATCATTTCAACTCCCTTCCCACTCCCTCAGCAACTTGCATGTTCTTGATCTTCTCCATTGCCAGAGTGAAGTCAAAAGCAAATTAGAAGAATAAAACCTCTTATTCCACTTGGGTAGCCTACACCCCAATTGTATGAACATTGAATTTTCTATTTTCATGTAACCCACATTCCCTGTGTTCCTTTCTCACTCCTGCTGGTCTACCCATGGCCTCTGTTCATCTTTTCTCTTTTTCCACAACCTCCAACACCCTCCACTTACACTTATTACCTAGATTTGCAACCCTAAATGATTCTATCTGTCTGTCATTCCACACTTACCCACTTACTTTTCTCTCTACCTTCCCTATTCCTTCCCACATCTGGTTCCATCTGTCCACCACCTCCCACTTCACCTAGTGCCACTATCACCTGCCAGTTCCTGCCTTGCCTCTTGCCTCTTTATACTGGCTATCTTCCTTCAATATACTCTGTCTTGATACAGAGTTTCAATCCGAAATGATGACCATCCATTTTCCTTCCTGGATGCTGCCTGGCCCGCTGAATTCTTCCAGCAGTTTGTTTTCTTCACTTTACCTGTATCCTAGAGCCATCCTCTTCACAACCAACACTGCTCTGCACTACAGTATCATCAGAAAAATTAGATGCATTAAACTTCCTCACTCATTAAAATTATTAATATAGATAGTGGAGAGTGAGGGTCCAAGCAATGATTCCTGTAGTACCAAACTAGTCACAGTGTAGCAACCTGAAAATGATCATCTATTCCTACTATATTTTCTGTCCATTAACCAAATCTAAATCTACACCAGAAAATTATTCACAACACCTCATTTCTCTAATTTTGTTTCATTACCTCAAGTGACTTCTTATCAAAGACTTCCTGAAAATCCATATATAACATATTTACAAATCTACCCTCATCCTTTCCACTACTTACAACCTCAAAAAAAACATATTTATTTCTTAAACCAATGGTCCCTGCTAAATCCAGTTATGTTGAGTGTTCTGCTATCATTTAATTCTAGAATCTAGTACTTGACATCAAGCTAATTGGTCTGCAGTTCCCCTTTCTGACTTTTTTCTTTCTACAGAATTAAATTTTCTCTCTCGCAACCTATGGGACATTTTCTAGAATCTATGGAATTCTGAGAAACAACCAATGCATCCACCATCTCCACAGTCATTCTTTCAAAATTTTGGGAAACAATTATTCACTTTCTCAGGAATTTATCAGTTTTCAGTCCTGATTAATTTCTCTATAACCTTTTTTCACTATTGCTAATTTCTTTCATTTCTTGATTTACTGTGAATTATTTTTCAAGACTTAAGATTGTTTAATGTCATTTCCAATACACAAATGTAAAGGAGAACAAAATTGTTACACTGCATCCAGTGCAACACAAAAAACAGTAAGATAAAGAACGCAATAATAAAAAGCACAATAAATATAAATACATAAGATAGTTTACAAACATAGATTGATTGTTTGTCCATAAAGTGACAGTAGTGTCTGTCCATAAGGTGACTGACAGGAAATGATAAAGTAGTGGTGGTTGGGGCTTGGAGGGGTGGGTTAGAGGGTGGAAGTGTTTGATTAGCCTTACTCCTTGGGAATAGTATCTTTTTTATTTGAGTCTGGTGGTCCTGGCGTGGATGCTACATAATCTCCTCTCTGATGGAAGTGGGACGACCAGTCCATGAGCGCGGTAGGTGGTATACTTCATGATGTTGCTGGCCCTTTTCCGGTACCTTCCTGTATCTACAGTATGTCCTTGATAGCAGGTAGGCTGGCACCAGTGTTACATTGGAAGGGTTTGACTACTCATTGTACAGCTATCCCATCCTCCGCGGAGCGTTTCCATACCATGCAATGATGTAATTTGTTAGGATGCCCTCTACTGCGAATCTATAGATTGACTTGAGTCCAGACGAGCATGGTCCAGTTCTCTTCGGCCTCCTCAGAAAGGAGAGGCGCTGTTGAGCTTTCCTGAATGTGTAGAGCGTGTTCTGAGGCCATGAGAGATTGTGAGTGATGTGCACTCCCAGGATTTTGAAACTGCTCACAGTTTCCACTGCTGTGCTGCTGATGTAGGGAGGAGTGTGAGTAGCACAAGTTCTACCACCAATACTTCAGGAGGGTTTCTGCATCTTAAGATATTTGTTTTATTTCTCTACCAATTTCATATTACCTTATGAGATTTCTCCTTTCTCAGTCTATAAAGAAGCCGCCATTTTTCCTGCGCTTTTTGATACCCTTTCTCATTGGATTACTTTTGTATTCCAGTTCTTTCTTTTTCAGTTTCTTGGTCTTCCTTTTGTGAAATTCTGAAATATTTTCAATCTTGAGACTTCCTGATCTTTCATCAATAGTTCAAGAGTTTCCTTTTAAGATAATACTGAATTTACCTTTCTGTTGGCCATGGCTGGATCATTTCCTCACTTGATTTTAGCTGCTTTAAAAGGGTTATACGTTTGATGCGAATTGTGTAATTACGAGTTGAAATACATTAATTCTTTAAATATTATGCGTTGTTTGCTTACTGTCATACCGTTTAATTCCAAAGCAAACACAAGAGTTCTTTTTGCTTAGAATTAAGACCCACGTGTCATTCGTGATAAAATAAGCCCCTTAACTACTGGGCTACTAATTAACCCTTTATGAATGCACAATCCTATCTAAAGTACCCTTGAACATCTCTAGTTTCAGTTGCTGGCTATGATATCAATTTCCAAAGTCCAGGATTTCCTTCTTAAGGCTTTAGGATGCTTCTTGAAGCCCATCTTTATACGAGTAAATATCAAGTTTTGTTTACCAACATGTCTATGAGCACTCTGGGGGTATGAAGTCCATGACAGGTGTTGCAAACATCTAAGTGAATTTTGGTTCACGTGATCTTAACCACTTCAAAGAGTGAAGATATCGACTTATCTGAAGATTGAACATCAGGAGAATAATAGGTTATATTTCTCTGCTTATCTTAGTTTATGAAAGGGATACCATATTATTTATTTTCTCCTCTAAGTTATATATATTAAACAGCTTTCATGATTTACCTGATTACTTCATTTTCCAATGTGAATAGGCAAAATTAAATGTGTTTTCTATTCTTATCCAGTTTAACTTTGAGGCCTATTAGGGGATTCCAAATTAAGCAGCTAAGTTAGGAACAGGCCTAGGTCATTTAGTTTCATTTAGTGTCCTACCATTCAATTAGATGTCTATAGCTTCTAGTCTTGCATCAGATTCATTAGAAAGACCTGCCCTTTACATTTCCAGGCTTACTCTCTCTAATCAGAACAAAATTTACAAGCTGTTTAGACAGTCCACTGTTAATTATATATTATATTCTGACAACAGCCGTTAGGCCAATAGGTCGACAATTCCCTGGTTTCCCGTTCCTTTTTAATCAAAGCAACTGAATCGCACTCAAACTGAAATTAGTGGTGTAACGTAAGGAAACTATAGCAACTTTCATGAATTTAAATTATCTCAAAATGTTGTTCAGTTAATCAAGTGCTTTTGGGCTATAATCCCTACAATAGTTCAAGGATGCATACATTCCTGCCAAATTATTAGATCCCTTTGAATTAGTGGCCAGATAATCTGTTATTGGGACTGGAACAATTTTTGAAGGATAAATTTTGAGAGGAAGATGTCTCTGCTCTTCAAAATGGTTTTGCAATCTATTCAACTTTCATGTGAGATGAAAGACAGGAGCTTAACATCTCACCTGATTTACAAGGACTGTTCACACTCACTCTCTGTGCTTCTTTGGGCGAGTCAACCGAGATTAGGGGCTTGAGTGATGAGAATGGTGCTTAAATCAAAAATCGCTATTGATTGAACAAACTTGATATGCGAGATAGGGATAAAGAGGGAGAGGGAGAAGGAGAGGGGAGGTATAGAGAGGGTGAGGGATAGAGATAGAGAGAGGGAGGGACAGAAGGAGAGAGGGAGAGGAATAGAGAAGGGGAGAGGGATAGAATAGGAGAGGGAGAGATAGAGAGAGTGGGAGAGGACAGAGAGAGTGGGTTAATATGGAGGGAGAGGGAGGGAAGACAGAGAGAGAGGTGAGAGAAAAGGCAAAGAGAGAGCAAGGAGAAATAGAGAGGGCATAGTGAAGAGCATAGAGAAAGAGGGCATTTGGGGGAGAGAGGAGGGGAGGGAGGTGAGGGAGAGGGGGAGTGGGGGAGAGGAGGGGAGGGGGGTTTACAACATGTAGTTAAAACTGCCCAGTGCATCACTGGCACCAGCACGTTCCATAACGAGCAAGGACATGTTACAGAAAGGTGCCTGAAAAAGGCAGCAATATAGAAACACAGAAAACCTACAGCACAATACAGGCCCTTCAGCCCACAAAGTTGTGCTGAACATGTCCCTACCTTAGACCTACCTACGCTTTATGTATTTTTCTAAGCTCCACATAGCCATCCAGGGGTCTCTTAAAAGACCCTATCGTTTCCACAAGATACTCTGCAGATGCTGGGGTGAGTGTTACCCTATCGTTTGCACCTCCACCACCACCGCCGGCAGCCCATTCCACGCACTCACCACTCTCTGCGTAAAAAAAACTTACCCCTGACATCTCCTCTGTACCTGCCTCCAAGCACCTTAAAACTATGTCATAGTCATAGTCATACTTTATTGATCCCGGGGGAAATTGGTTAGATACTTTATTGATCCCGGGGGAAATTGCCTTCTTGTGCTAGCCATTCCAGCACTGGGGAAAAGCCTCTGACTATCCACATGATCAATGCCTCTCTTTATCTTAAACACCTCTATCAAGTGACCTCTTATCCTCCATCACTTCAAGGAGAAAAGGCCGAGTTCACTCAACCTATTCTCATAAGGCATGCTCCCCAATCCAGGCAACACCCTGGTAAATCTATCATGAAGGATCCCATCCACCCTCCTTAAGGATGGTTTGTCCCACTTCCATCAAGGAAGAGGCTATGCAGTATCCAACTCAGGATCACCAAACTCAAAAACAGTAGCTTCTCCCAAGCTATCAGGCTGCTCAACACCTCTGCACATTAGCCCAGCCTACCACTCTCCGAGCCACCACTACTTTACCATTTTAATTGTGTTTTAATTGCATTCTTTATGCTTCTTGTCTTTTTTACAATGCTGCATCGGATCCGGAGTAACAATCATTTTGTTCTCCCTTACACTTGAGCACTGACGAATGATAATAATAATTAATCTTGAATAGTAAGAGTTCTGATATTTACGAAAATGGATCATTTTCCTGATCCATGTAAACTACAACAAAGAAAGTCACACTGTGGGGAAAAGGGATGGATGTAGTAACACAGAATCAGAATCAAGTTCATTCTATCACTATATTGCAGGTCATTCTACACTACTTTAGTAGTGGGCAAGTTGTTGAACCGATACTATTGAGGGAGACACACTTCAATCGAAGACAATCAGCACAAAATAGTATGGGAAGATAATATTTAATTTATTTAATTTATGTTTTTAAGAAAGTAACAAGGAGCTTTTGATGAATGCCAAGTTTTAAATCTGGCTTTTCTTAAATTTATCATGGAAGTAGAAGCCCGCTGACTCGAGTGACAAATTGTGATTAAAAATCAGTTCAGTGGCAGAAAAGTTCATCATTCACGCATGTCAAGAGGTTGTATGGAGTGAGGCTGTGCAGGGCTCAGCACTAGGTCCTTGATTTGTGTGTGTCCACATAAATGAACTGGAATAAGAATTAAGCCAATAATAGGGATTGTGTTGTCAGAGAGGAAGAAAGTTCTAGGCTACAGAAATATATTAATGGACTAGTTACAAGGGCACAGAAGTGGGAAATAGGATTCAATATGGAGAAATGAGAGTTGGTAACTTTAGGAAGGAAAAGCTTCCTTCCCAAATGGTGGGATAGAAATATTTGTATATGTCTACAAATCTCAGAAGATAACAGGTAGTAGATACCCTGATTAAGATAACAATTTTGATATGTGAAAGATGGTACAGCACACAAAATTAGAGAGGCCATTTTAGAATTATACAAAAGATAATGAAGGGCACCGCTAGAGTTCTGTTCATCACAATTGCTTGATTGCACCAGAGGGAACACAGAGGAGATTTAATAGTATGTTGCAAGGGTTGAAGAATAATAGTTGTGGCAGCAGAATGTCTAGACAAAGATTACTTCCTCCTGAAAAGATGAAACTGAGAGAAGATTTAACTCTGGTTTTTAAAAAAATTGAGAAATATTTGTTGATAACTCTTCCTCTCTGCTACATACCTTTTACAAGCAGCATTGAAGAGTATGTCAGCACTGTAAACAATGAAAACCATAAACTGATCTAATTTCTGCCCATAAGTAACTGGCACCATGCACACTGACAGTATCATTAAGTGTGGGAAAAATGAGGGAGACACAATATTAACATTAGAGCGAAGATAATCCTGGAGAGGCGCCCTGTCCAATTACTTGCTAGGTAAGATTTCAACAGAAAATAGGGCGGACAATTAAAATAGTACCGATTCGGCACAAAAATCCAGTTTACATGGATTTGAATGCAGTTTCCTGATCATTCAATCACAATTTTCAAACAACTGTTAGGTTTCCTCCAGGTCTTCCTCTGCATCAAAAAAAAAGATATAAATTTGTTCAATAATGCTGAGAAACTATAATCTCTTCATTCCGGTGGAATCCTTGTAAATCTGTACACCTTTGCTTCAGCTTTGACATCCATTTGTCAGCAATAGAGACCAGATATGTAGTCAGTACTTCAACTGTTACAGAAGGTGTGTAAACACATGAAAAAGCTTCATTATTTTTGAAATGTGTACACCCAGAAATAAATCCCAATGCTAGCATTTTAACTGCTGACTAGTGATTCTGGTTTTAATGATTTATTCACCTCCAATGTTTGGTAGCTCTGTAAATTATTTTCCTTCAATTATCTATCCAATTTCCTTTTGAAATCCATGGCTGGCTCTGTTTTCACCAGTGCCACAGGCAATAGATTCATGAGCAAACCACTCCTTCTGAAAAATGTTTTTTTGGTATTTTCTTTTTTTTTTTGTCCATTCCTTCCCCAGTTCATGAATCACTCACCAATGTGTACAGCTTCTATTTATTTTTCATATCTAAACTTGTGACCTATCAAATCTCCTCTCATCCTTCTGTCTCTGAAACAAGTAACACCAGCTTTTCCAGTCTAACCATTTGGTGGTTATCCATCATCTCTGCAACCATATTAATGGATCGTTTCTGTGCTTGCTTCAGGGATTTTATATCTTTATTAAAGTGAGGTGACTGGAAATGGACACCAAGCTCCAGTATTGGCATAACCATAAATATCATAAAATTCTGATGGAGTCTCCCTATTTTTCTACTCTGTACCTTTATTTAAGAAGCTCAGGATGCCATTCTAACCAGTCTCTCCAGTATGTCCTGCATCTTTCAAAGATTTATGCACGTCTCCAGGTCTTTTGTTCCTACATAACCTTGGAACTATGTCATTTGATCTATCTGGTCTCTCTTCACTCTTTCTGCCAAAGCATTACTTTCTCTAGTAAATTTCATCAGCCCATTGGAAATTCAATGGCATTTTTCAACCTGTACTATACTCTTGTGCCATGCAACAAAGTTTCCCCCACCTCTCCATGTCATCTGCAAATTTTATACAAGTTAAAATCAGGAACATACAGGCGAATATCAATTGCCTCAGCACAGAACACTATCTTCCTCCTTGCTCCAATCTCAAAAACATGACCAAGTTATTAATAGATACCAAATAGAACATGAGATATTAAAAAGGAACCTGGTTCAAGTGTTGACCTTTGAGAGGTAACAATGACCATCATACTCTGATCTGAAAACAACTGCCTACCACAATGCCTATCTTTAGCTGATTTTTTTAATAAGTATTGTCATTGATACATCTGTTTCGTGGGCCATAATTTGGCTAATCAGCCTTTCATATGGGAGTCTGTCAAATGCCAATGGAAAATCCATACAGATGGTATATATTGCATTACCTTCATAAATCTCTACTAACTACATTATTGGAAAATTCAATCAGATTAGTAAGTAAATTTTTGCCAGTCCTCCTTTATTAATTCAAACTTCTCCAGTTGCTTATTAACTTCGTTTTGTCCAATTGCTATCGTAAGGCCAGCCTGCCACTGTGGATACACTAATCAGCATGTAGTGCTGCATGTATCCAAATTATTAATAAAACTTACGAATATTAATGGTTCCAGCACTTATCTACTTAGAACATTTTCTACCTTTTCAACCTACTTGTTTCCTAACTTTATCTGATCCACATTAAAGTAATATTATCCTAGATTTAACAGTCATATCAATTCTAAAAAGTAACTTATCTACCACTGGAATGTTCTTCTTATCAAATCCAGCAGAGGTCAACAAATGACCACAGATTGTACAATCCTCATTCTGAAATATGTTGAGTTAAAGTGTTTATGCATAGAAGAGCGTAGAAATAAAGAAACAAAGTTCTAATATCTTGGGTAGCACAACAGAGCAGCTGCAGACCTGGATTCAATTATCTCTGTGGAGTTCGCATTTTCCCCTGGGTGTTCTGGTTTCTTCCAATATGCCAAAGATTGGCCATTTTAAATTACCCCTAGTGTGTTAGTGAGTGGGAGAATCTTGGTGGACTTGAAGAGGATGTGGGGAAAATAGGATGGGATTAGTGTCATAGCGGTGGGGCAGCACAGTAGCATAGCGGTTAGCATAATGCTTTTACAGATCGGGGTGTTCCAGAGTTTGGAGTTCAATTCTGGCACTACCCGGTAGGAGTCTGTACGTCCTCCCCACGGAATGCATGGGTTTCCCCCGGGTGCTCTGGTTTCCTCCCACAGTCCAAAGGTTAATTGGTCATTGTAAATTGTGCTGTGATTAGGTTCGGCTTAATCGGAGTTGTGGGGTTGCTGGGGCAATGCGGCTGGAAGGATCTACTCTGCATTGTATTGCTAAATAAAAGTTTTTAAAAAATGAATAGCTTATGGTCTGTGCAGACCCAATGGGCTGAAGGGTCTGTTTCATGCCGTATGGCTCGATGAATACTTCGGTGTTACAATGAAAGTAAACATTGAAACTCCTAAATGTTTGCTATGCTTATATTCTGCATATATTTCACTTAATAATTTGATTTAAAACATTATCCCTGTACCAAAGATATTTATGGATGTTATTAAACAAATATGTATACATAATTTGATAAAATTACCTACTTAAAATTATCTACGTATACAGTATATTGCAATGCCATACCTGAATTCAGAGGAACTGGACTACTTATTGATCCATCATTTCAGTGCTGCACAATACCAAAGCACTTTGGAGATACAACAACTTGAGTACCTCCACAGGGAAACATGGTTGTCTTATGCTTTTCATCCCACACCGCTGTACATTCAGGATCTCACCTTTCTCCAGAGTCAGAGACTTGCTCTAGACAATCTACATCTAATTCTAAATTTCTGTCTCAGTATCACAGCAAGTCAGGATTTTTTGGTTTATTAAGCTCAGTATGCATTTTAATAACTCTACTAAAACCTCCCAAACCACCAAGAAAACACCATCAATTAACTTGGAAATAGATCAGCAGCCCTGCATTATCACTGGTTTAAATCCTGGAATTCCCGAATAGACTTGTGGAGAAGACAGCTCACACTACCTTCTCAAACACAATTAGGCATGGGCTATGCCAGTGATGCCAAGATTGAAAAAAAATTTTAAAAATCCCTATATGCAAACAAGCTCCCATAATGTTATTAAATTCAAAAGTATAATATATGCTTGTTCCTACGAATGACAGAATTCATTTTCTCTCTCTTTCTCTCTCCACTTTTGGTAATTGTTCTTTCTTATCAGTCTTGTGTGCTTTTGGTGTTACTTGTTACAATACTGTGGAAGTATGGTTATCACATTAGAGTTACTTTTGTGTATTTTTGATGTAATATTGAATATTGGACCTATAAAAGTGGAACAAATTTGTTACCTAGGGATAACCTGTATTCTACATGGCATTAAACTAATTTGGGAGACTCAAAAAGATTTAGAAACATAGAAAAGCTACAGCACAATATAGGCCCTTCGGCCCACAGAGTTATGCCGAATATGTCTCTATCTTAGAAATTACCAGGCTTACCTGTAGCCCTCTATTTTACTAAGCTCCATGTACCTATCTAAAAGTCTCTGAAAAGACCCTATCGTATCTGCCTCCACCACCGTTGCCGGCAGCCCATTCCACGCACTCACCACTCTCTGAGTAAAAAACTTACCCCTGACATCTCCTCTGTACCTACTCCCCAGCACCTTAAACCTGTGTCCTCTTGTGGCAACAATTTCAGCCCTGGGAAAAAGCCTCTGACTATCCACACGATCAATGCCTCTCATCATCTTATACACCTCTATCAGGTCACCTCTCATCCTCTGTCGCTCCAAGGAGAAAAGGCCGAGTTCACTCAACCTATTCTCACAAGGCAACATCCAGGCAATCCCTAATCCAGGCAACATCCAGCGGGAGGAGAAGATGGCAGCGCGACACAGCGCGTGTAGCTCTCTGGTGAAATGATATCGTATCTGTTAAATAGGGGCCGTGGACAATTCTGATTTGATGGAGACAGACATGAGAACACAGGGGAACATCTGGAAAAACTCCTGAAATGCCGGTTCGCTGCCGTTGTTACAAAGCGATCGAGAATCTTCTGGAGGGAAGGCCCCAAAATCCATGGCTTTGCCTGCTGCTGGTGACCGAGGCTGAGGTCGAAGCGCTCGGATAGAGATGGTGCTTGGTACTCGGTGTCGGCGGGCTGATTGGAGGCTCAAAGTGGTCAGACGACTCAGAGTCAGACTGTGGTCGGGAAGGGCAGGGAGAGTTTTCTTCCTTCTCCCGTCTGCGTGAGATGTGGGACATTCGAGAGATTTTGAACTCTCTTACTGTGCCATGGACTGTTCTTCATCAAGTTATGGTATTGTTGCACTGTTGTAACTACACGTTATAATTATGTGGTTTTTGTTAGTTTTTCAGTCTTGGTCTGTCCTGTGTTTCTGTGACATCACACCGGAGGAATATTGTATCATTTCTTAATGCATGTGTCCTCATAATCTAATCTAATCTAATCTAAATCTCCTTTGCACCCTTTCTATGGCTTCCATATCCTTCCTGTAGTGAGGTGACCAAAACTGAGCACAGTACTCCAAGTGGGGTCTGACCAGGGTCCTATATAGCTGCAACATTACCTCTCGGCTCCTAAATTCAATTCCACGATTGATGAAGGCCAATACACCATACGCCTTCTTAACCACAAAGTCAACCTGCACAGATGCTTTGAGCGTCCTATGGACTCGGACCCCAAGATCCCTCTGATCCTCCACACTGCCAAGAGTCTTACCGTTAACACTATATTCTGCCATCATATTCGACCGACTAAAATGAACCACTTCACACTTATCTGGGTTGAACTCCATCTGCCACTTCTCAGCTCAGTTTTGCATCCTATCAATGTCCCGCTGTAACCTCTGACAGCCCTCCACACTATCCACAACACCTCCAACCTTTGTGTCATCAGCAAACTTACTAACCCATTCCTCCACTTCCTCATCCAGGTTATTTATAAAAATCATGAAAAGTAGGGGTCCCAGAACGGATCCCTGAGGCACACCATTGGTCACCGACCTCCATGCAGAATATGACCCGTCTACAACCACTCTTTGCCTTCCGTGGGCAAGCCAGTTTTGGATCCACAAAGCAATGTCCCCTTGGATCCCATGCCTCCTTACTTTCTCAATAAGCCTTGCATGGGGTACCTTATCAAATGCCTTGCTGAAATCCATATACAATACATCTACTGCTCCTCCTTCATCAATGTGTTTAGTCACATCCTCAAAAAATTCAATCAGGCTCGTAAGCAACGACCTGCCCTTGACAAAGCCATGCTGACTACTCCTAATCATATTATACCTCTCCAAATGTTCATAAGTCCTGCCTCTCAGGAACTTCTCCATCAACTTACCAACCACTGAGGCAAGACTCACTGGTCTATAATTTCCTGGGCTATCTACTCCCTTTCTTGAATAAAGGAACAAAATCCGCAACTCTCTAATCCTCCGGAACCTCTCTCATGCCCATTGATGATGCAAAGATCACCGCCAGAGGCTCAGCAATCTCCTCCCTCACCTTCCATAGTAGCCTAGGGTAAATCTCATCCGGTCCCGGCGACTTATCCAACTTGATGCTCTCCAAAAGCTCCAGCACATCCTCTTTCTTAATATCTACATGTTCAAGCTTTTCAGTCTGCTGAAAGTCATCACTACAATCACCAAGATCCTTTTCCATAGTGAATACTGAAGTAAAGTATTCATTAAGTACCTCTGCTATTTCCTCCAGTTCCATATACACTTTCCCACTGTCACACTTGATAGGTCCTATTCTTCCACATCTTATCCTCTTGCTCTTCACATACTTGTAGAATGCCTTGGGGTTTTCCTTAATCCTGCCCACCAAGGCCTTCCCATGGCCCCTTCTGGCTCTCCTAATTTCCTTCTTAAGCTCCTTCCTATTAGCCTTATAATCTTCTAGATCTCTAACATCACCTTGCTCTCTGAACCTTTTGTAAGCTTTTCTTTCCTTCTTGACTAGATTTATTACAGCCTTTGTACGCCATGGTTCTTGTACCCTACCATAACTTCCCTGTCTCATTGTAACGTACCTATACAGAACTCCACACAAATATCCCCTAAATATTTGCCACATTTCTTCGGCACTTTTCCCTGAAAACATCTGTTTCCAATTTAAGCCTCCAATTTCCTGCCTGATAGCCTCATAATTCCCCTTACTCCAATTAAATGCTTTTCTAACTTGTCTATTCCTATCTCTCTCCAATGCTATTGTAAAGGAGATAGAATTATGATCACTATCTCCAAAATGCTCTCCCACTGAGATATCTGACATCTGACCAGGTTCATTTCCCAATACCAAATCAAGTACAGCTTCTCCTCTTGTAGGCTTATCTACATATTGTGTCAAGAAACCTTCCTGAACACACCTAACAAACTCCACACCATATAAACCCCTTGCTCTAGAGAGATGCCAATCGATATTTGGGAAATTAAAATCCCCCATCACGACAACTCTGTTATTATTACACCTTTCCAGGATCTGTTTCCCTATCTGCTCCTCGATATCCCTATCGCTACTGGGCGGCCTAAAAAAACACCCAGTAAAGTTATTGACCCCTTTCTGTTCCTAACCTCCTCCCACAGAGACTCTGTAGACAATCCCTCCATGGTGTCCACCTTTTCTGCAGCCGTGACACTATCTCTGATCAACAGTGCCACGCCCCCACCTCTTTTGCCTCCCTCCCTGTACTTTCTGAAACATCTAAAACCCGGCACTTGAAATAACAATTCCTGTCCCTGAGCCATCCAAGTTCCAAGCATCTCCAGTTCCCTAACTCGGTCTCTCAGGCACTGCAGCTCGACACACCTGGTGCAGATATGGCCGTCCGGGAGGCTGAGAGACTCCAGGACCTCCCACATCTGACACTGAGCACAGAAAACTGGCCTCACATACATACTTCCTCCTTTCCGCAAGTAACACAGGTAAACCTACCCTGCCTCATCCCATTACCGTCTAAGCCCGTTGAGCCAAAACCCTATCACTCTGCTGCCTCTCACTCTGCTGCCCGCTAGATATGTCGGTCTTCTCTTGAAACCTTTCGCGTTCTAGTGGCTGACGTCACGTGCCTGCACAGTCTCACCTCTCTTTTACCCCAAGTAGTAAAACACTCCCTTCGCTCTGAAAAGTCTGCCATTCACTCGCAGCCTTCTTGCTCCGAATTTGAAAGCAAAAGTTAACTGATCAATTTCAATCCTTAACCATGAAAGATAATTCAAAGCACAAATACTCCACTGTGTATATGGAGTTGAAATCTGCCTCAGAACAGCAACATACTATATCTATACAAGTTGGGCCAAGACTTTACAATTTTTAAAAAGAGACTAAAATAAATAGATGTTATTAAAATAAATCCATGGTATTGTAAAGAAAAACGCCAAAAGCACATATGACTGATATAAAAGAACAATTACTAAAAATGGGAGGAGATAAGAAACTGGTTCTTCCATTCACAGGAACAAATACATGCCAGATTTAAGACCATCAGACCATAAGAGAAAGGAGCAGAAGTCGGCCATTCGGACCATCGAGTCTGCTCCACCATTTTATCATGAGCTGATTCATTCTCCCATTTAGTCCCACTCCCCCGCCTTCTCACCATAACCTTTGATGCTCTGGCTACTCAGATACCTATCAATCTCTGTCTTAAATGCACCCAATGACTTGGCCTCCACTGCTGCCCATGGCAACAAATTCCATAGATTCACCACCCTCTGGCTAAAAAAATGTCTTTGCATCTCTGTTCTGAATGGGCGCCCTTCAATCCTTAAGTCATGCCCTCTCGTACTAGACTCCCCCATCATGGGAAACAACTTTGCCACATCCACTCTGTCCATGCCCTTCAACATTCGAAATGTTTCTATGAGGTCCCCCCTCATTCTTCTAAACTCCAAGGAATACAGTCCAAGAGCGGACAAACGTTCCTCATATGTTAACCCTCTCATTCCTGGAATCATTCTAGTGAATCTTCTCTGTATTTTCCAATGTCAGCACATCCTTTCTTAAATAAAGATCCCAAAACTGTCCACAGTACTCCAAGTGAGGTCTTACCAGCACTTTATAGAGCCTCAACATCACATCCCCACTCCTATACTCTACTCCTCTAGAAATGAATGCCAACATTGTATTCACCTTCTTCACCACTGACTCAACCTGGAGGTTAACCCTAAGGGTATCTTGTATGAGGACTCCCAAGTCCCGTTGCATCTCAGAACTTTGAATTCTTCCCCCATTTAAGTAATAGTCTGCCCGTTTATTTCTTCTGCCAAAGTGCATAACCATACACTTTCCAACATTGTATTTCATTTGCCACTTCTTTGCCCATTCTTCCAATCTATCCAAGTCTCTCTGCAGACTCTCTGGTTCCTCAGCACTACCGGCCCCTCCACCTATCTTTGTATCATCAGCAAACTTAGCCACAAAGCCATCTATTCCATAATCCAAATCATTGATGTACAATGTAAAAAGAAGCAGCCCCAACACGGACAGCTGTGGAACGCCACTGGTAACAGGCAGCCAACCAGAATAGGATCCCTTTATTCCCACTCTCTGTTTCCTGCCAATCAGCAAACACTCCATCCATGTATGTAGCTTTCCCATAATTCCATGGGCTTTTATCCTGTTAAGCAGCCTCATGTGTGGCACCTTGTCAAAGGCCTTTCGAAAACCCAAATATACAACATCCACTGCATCTCCCTTGTCTAGCCTACTTGTAATTTTCTCAAAAAATTGTAATAGGTTTTTCAGGCAGGATTTTCCTTTAAGGAAACCATGCTCAGTTCCGCCTATCTTGTCATATGCCTCCAGGTACTCCGTAACCTCATCCTTGACAATCGACTCCAAAAACTTCCCAACCACTGATGTCAAGCTAACAGGTCTATAATTTCCTTTTTGCTTCCTTGCCCCCTTCTTAAATAGTGGAGTGACATTTTCAACCTTCCAGCCCTCCGGAACCATGCCAGAATCTATCGACTTTTGAAAGATCATTTCTAATGCCTCCGCAATCTCCATAGCTACTTCCTTCAGAACACGAGGGTGCATTCCATATGGTCTGGGAGATTTATCTACCCTTAGACTATTCAGCTTCCTGAGTACTTTCTCTGTCGTAATTGTGACTGCGCACACTTCTCTTCCCTGCCACCCTTGAATGTCCGGTATACTGCTGTCTTCCTCAGTGAAGACTGATGCAAAATACTTGTTCAGTTCCTCTGCCATCTCCTTATCTCCCATTACAATTTCTCCAGCATCATTTTCTATCGGTCCTATATCTACTATCACCTGTTTTTTACCCTTTATATACATGAAAAAGCTTTTAGTATCCTCTTTGATATTATTTGCTAGCTTCCTTTCATAGTTCATTTTTTCCCTCTTAATAACCTACTTAGTTTCCTTTTGTAAGCTTTGAAAAACTTCCCAATCCTCTCTCTTCCCACTAATCTTTGCTTCCTTGTATGCCTCTCCTTTGCTTTAACTTTGGCTTTAACTTCTCGTCAGCCACGGTTGCATCCTTTCTCCATTCGAAAATTTCTTCTTTTTTGGAATATATCTGTCTTGCACCTTCCTCACTTCTCGCATAAACTCCAGCCACTGCTGCTCTGCTGTCATTCCTGCTAGCATCCCTTTCCAGTTAACTTTGGCCAGTTCCTCTCTCATGCCACTGTAATTTCCTTCACTCCACTGAAATACTGACACATCGGATTTTGGCTTCTCTTTCTCAAATTTCACAGTGAACTCAGTCATGTTATGATCACTGCCTCCTAAGGGTTCCTTCACCTCAATCTCTCTAATATCCTCCGGTTCATTACACAATACCCAGTCCAGTACAGCCGATCCCCTAGTGGGCTTAACAACAAGTTGTTCTAAAAAGCCAACTCGCAGACATTCTACAAATTCTCTCTCTTGAGATCCAGTGCCGACCTGATTTTCCCAATCCACTCGCATATTAAAATCCCCCACAATTATCATAACACTGTGCTTCTGACAAGCCTTTTCTATTTCCTGTTGAAATTTGTAGTCCACATCACTGCAGTTGTTTGGAAGCCAGTATATAACTGCCATCAGGGTCCTTTTACCCCTGCGATTTCTTAGCTTAACCCATAAAGATTCTGCACCTTCCGATCCTATGTCACCTCTTTCTAATGATTTGATATCATTTCTTACCAATAAAGCCACGCCACCCCCTCTGCCTACCTTCCTATCCTTCCGATACACCGTGTATCCTTGGACGTTCAGCTCCCAGAGACATGCATCCTTTAGCCACGTCTCAGTGATGGCCACAATATCATACCTGTCAATCTGTAGCTGTACGACAAGATCATCCACCTTATTCCTTATGCTGCATGCATTTAAGTATAACACCTTAAGTCCAGTACTTGGTACTTTTTGCTTTGATTGCACTGCAACCTTATTGCACTGCAACTCATCCGAATGGCTACAATTTGCCCCATCACCTGCCTGTCTTTCCTGACATCTTTACTGTTCACTATCTTAGATTTATTTCTGTTTTCCCCTTCCTCCGCTCTATCATTCCAGTTCCCATCCCCCTGCCAAACTAGTTTAAACCCTCCCTAACAGCTCTAGTAAACCTTCCCGCCAGGATATTGGCCCCCTTCGGGTTCACCCGCCTGATCCTACTATTCTTGCCCTCGCTAGCACGTGGCACACAGGTAGCAATCCCCAGATTACTACCTTGGTGGTCCTGCTTCTCAGCTTCCTTCCTAACTCCTGGAAATCTCTCTTCAGGATCTCCTCCCTTTTCCTATCTATGTCATTGGTACCAACATGTACCAAGACAACTGGCTGCTCACCCTCTCCCTTCAGAATTATTCTGGACCCGATCTGAGACATCCCGTACCCTGGCACCTGGGTACCTATTTGAAAGCTAATAATAATACAGGAACTTGTTTGCATGTAGTGATGCCCATAAATCAGACAATCGTAACCCAGTGATGGCCTATGTTTAAGTTATTAAATTTGTTTTTGCACTTGTTATCCAGTTGCATTAGTCATCACATTCTTGGGGATGCTGCACATTTGATCAGTATCACTCCAGGTATTTCAATATAGTCAATAAATTTAACAAGCCTACAGTGAGTCTAATTATCTCGATCTTTTACATTATTCTTTAGCAATGTAGTTTGTAGCACTGCTGGCATAATAGCCACACTCAATATTTATCCAAAATTACCACTTTATTATTCATTTTTAAAAATCTTGGCATGACTGGCATGGCCAGCATTTCAAGCCCATGCCTAAATGTGCTTGAGAAAGTAGTGTGAGCTGTCTTCTCCACAAGACCACTGGAGAATTCAAAAATGAAGGGCTGCTGATCTAGTTCAAAGTCAGATGATGGTTTAATTAAGTACAGATAAAGACAAATGCAGGAATTATAAGACAAAAGAAAATGAGGATAAACTAAATTGTGAAGGAAGATTAAATTTACAACTGAGAGAAAATAATTTTGTAAAGCCTCATCAATAACTGGTTAGATGGTGGGATGGGTAAGGGCACTTAAAATATTAAATGACAAAAAATATAGCCCATTTTGTAACTTCAAAGCAAGATAAGAATGTACAATGAGAGAAGGCGTAAAGAAAATGATGATAAGCATACCTTAAGATATAGCAGGAAAATCTATGCTGAGCAACACACATAAAAGTTGTTGGTGAACGCAGCAGGCCAGGCAGCATCTATAGGAAGAGGGACAGTCGAAGTTTCGGGCCGAGACCCTTCGTCAGGACTAACTGAAAGAGGAGTTAGAAAGATCACCCTCCCACTCCTGTCTTCTCCTATCATTTTGGATCTCCTCCTCCCCCTCCCACTTTCAAACCTCTTACTAGCCCCTCTTTCAGTTAGTCCTGACGAAGGGTCTCGGCCCAAAACGTCGACTGTACCTCTTCCTATAGATGCTGCCTGGCCTGCTGTGTTCACCGGCAACTTTTATGTGTGATGCTTGAAATTCCAGCATCTGCAGATTTCCTCGTGTTTGCGTTTTTAAATCTATACTGACGCAGGTTTCAGCCCAATTCCTTTCCCATTTATGATGTTGCTTGATCTACTTAAATCAGGGAGGGCGTGCTGAAGTTCTTGAGAATATTGATTACCAGAAGGAAGAGGTTCTCAGTCCTTTGAAGCACATAATGGCATCCCCAGGACCTAATGGGATTGGTCTCTGGTTATTAAGAGAGGCAAGAGAGGAGATTGCTGAGGCCTTGACAGAGATCTTGTATTCTCTTTCACCACAGGTGTGTTCCCAGAAGAGTGGGGGTACTCAGCTTTGTTTCTTTGTTTGAAAAGGGCAATAGGTACAAACTAGGAAATTATAGGCCAGTAGCCCTTACGTTAGTGGTAAAGAGGTAAGTGCAGAAGGTTCTTAGGGAGAAACATGGACATGTTCAGAGTAGTCACCATGGCTTTGTGTGGGGGGGGGGTTTAATTAGAGTTTTTGTTTTGCGGAGCTGACAAAGATCATTCATGAGGGTAGGGCAGTGTCCTCTACATAGACTTTAGTAAAACATTCCCAAAGTCCCACATGGTAAAATGATCCTGAAGATTAAGGCACATAGGATCCATGGTATCTTGGCAGATTAGATTCTAAATTGGATTGGTCATAGCAGACGGAGCATAGTAGTGGAGGGATGTTATTCTGATTAAAAGGTCTATTCTGATTCCAATTTGAAGGTCTTTAAACCGTGTTCTGCTTGGATTAGTGCTGGGACCTCTGTTATTTATGAAATATGCAAATGACTCTGATGAAAATGTAGGTGGACTGATTGGCAAGTTTGCAGATGACACAAAAATCAGTAGATTTTAGCCAGTAGTGAAGATTGCCCAAGGATACAGCAGGATATAGATCAGTTGGAAATATAATATGGCAGAAAATGACAGATGGAGTTTAACCTAGACAAGTGTGAGATGCTGCACTTTGGGAGGTCAAGTGCAAGAGGAAACTATACAGTAAATGGCAGGGCCCTTGGGAGCACTGATGTACTAAGAGATCTTGGGATGCAAATCCATAGCTCCCTGAAAGTAGCAACGTAAGTAAAGCGTGTTAAAGAAGGTATATAGTTTACTGGCCTTATATTGGCTTGGGCAATGAATATAACGTTGGGAGGTGATGTAGCAACTGTATAAAACTTTGTATAGCCACATTGGAGTGTGTGCAGATCTGATTGCTGTATTACAGGAAGTAAATGGAGAGGGCGCAAAAGAGGTTCACCATTATGTTTCTTGGATTAGAGAGTATTAGCTATAAGAAGAGGTTGAACAAACTGGGATTGTTCTCTCTGGAGTATCACAGGCTGACACAATGGAAGTATATATAATGATGCAATACAAATATATCCTTTTTTCCTCAGGGGCAAATGTTTAAAGTAGGTGGCACAGATTTGGGGTGAGATGGGGTAACGATTAAAGGAGATTCGTGAGGCAACTTCTTATTTTAGAGACAGGCTCCTGGATCATGCTGCCAGGGGAGGTGGTGGTAGCAGATATTATAATAACATATAAGAGGCATTTGGAAAAGTACACAAACAGGCAGGGAACAGAGGAATGTGGACCATATGCAGGCATGTGGGATTAGTTTAAATTGGTATAATGGTTGTTAGAGACATCGTGGGTCGAATGGCATGTTCTTGTGCTATACTGTTCAATCAGCTATGTTCTTAAACTGCACACAGGACCTCAAAGCCCCGATAGAGATAACGCAATGTCATTACTGCAAACATTAGTATAAGAGCTTATTGAAAGTGTGGATATTCAAAAAACTACTAATGACCTTGTTCATCATCAGAATCAGAATCTGGGTTAATATAATTAAGTATAACTGCTACAAGATAATTTTAGAACAGGTGTAGAGGTGTACATTAAAAGTTGAAGGAAATGGTTGTGTTCTTTAAAGAACAACAAAAATGCAGCAAAATGGAGAGAAATGATTGCTACCCATTTGAGTGCATACTATGTTTGCTAGTGTAATTATAAACAGAATAATTCAACAACTCGTTGCTGAAATCCATAATATGAACCGGAACCAGATAAGAACAATATATGCTAATTGGCCTAGAATGTAATATTTCTCGCAATATTTCCACCCACTCTAATTTACCAGCCCCTCTCTCTCATGCAAGTATAAAGATCCACACACCCACACAGCACAGATAAAATGAGGCATTCCAAATTTAAAATTGTAGAGAAATAATTTTATCAGAGTCTTCTCCATTCTCCAAATAGAGTGAAAAATTATTGATAACTCTGCAACATTATAAATGGGTTATTTTAGAGATCTAAAACAACTTTGTATCAGGGCATAAATTATATAGAAAATTAAAGTACAATTAATCATTTTTACATATTGGGAACTTAGTAACAAGAGCAAGGCAGATAACCCGAACACCTTGACAGTCATTAACATCTTTTATCTCTCTCCTTCCCTTGCAGGATAAAATAGCTAGATTTTGGACATCACTGAGCGAGTGACCAGTAGTGTCACCCAAACCTTTTACATATTTCAAATCTTGCTTGTGGAAAATGATGTCCTGTTCCTCCACTTGGCAGAGCATTTGTATTTAGCCTGCAGGGGTAATCATGAACTCCCTATAACCTAATAAATTAAATAAACAATTTAATTATCTTCCTGTTTGCAAATGCAGTTTTAAATAACTTCAGTGGTATCCTATCTTTTTTCCATAATTAGACACATTTTTTGGATTCTTTTAATACTTTGACTTTATGCTTACAACTGTATTGCTTATTTCTCATAAGCTGCAACTCCATTCCCTGAAGAATTACTCTTGAAATCTGATGTTAACATAGCCATACCAGCTTCTTAAATTTATCCATTTAATATTATACATTCATCCTCAAAACTAATACCGCCATATTCTCCCTCATATACTATCTCTCCCTACTACCTATTATGAGCCTATAAAATAGGAATGCATTAAGTTTTGAACACTGGAATTATTCATCATAGTATATAAAGGACTCAGCAGAAGATGGATTCCATTGGGAGTTACAATGGATTAATAAAAGTATGAAAGTAATATGAAGTCTTTAATCCTGAACATACAGTATATAATGATTATGAACATATAAAAAAGGAATGCTTTAAGTTTTAAACACTGGCTTTGTGAGTTATTGTGAACATTCTAGTTTCCAGAGAAACTATAGCTTAGTTTCCTTCCCCTTGCCTTTCTTCATCATATTTATCTACGTGCTTTCATTTTGCTTCATGGATTTCAAATACCCTTTTTAATTTTGCATTTTTTCAGGGGCCTTTTTTATGAATATTTCATTCAGGTAATGCTTTTCAACTCTTGATTTTGCTTTTCTTTAAGTTGATTTCTTGGTGGTTCAATTTTAGGACATTAACTTCTTTCATATTATCAGAAAATACAAAGTTTCTGAGTAATACCTCATTTTCACACCTTCCATGTTTGTAACTCAAAATGGAGTCAACCTTCTGTTGAGGCTACTTAACAAGATAAGAGCCCAGGGAATTATGGGAAAGTTACATACGTGGATAGAGCGTTGGCTGATTGGCAGGAAACAGAGAGTGGGAATAAAGGGATCCTATTCTGGTTGGTTGCCGGTTACCAGTGGTGTTTCACAGGGGTCCGTGTTGGGGCTGCTTCTTTTTACATTGTACATCAATGATTTGGATTATGGAATAGATGGCTTTGTGGCTAAGTTTGCTGACGATACGAAGATAGGTGGAGGGGCTGGTAGTGCTAAGGAAACAGAGAGTCTGCAGAGAGACTTGGATAGATTGGAAGAATGGGCAGAGAAGTGGCAAATGAAGTACAATGTTGGAAAGTGTATGGTTATGCACTTTGGCAGAAAAAATAAATGAACAGACTATTGTTTAAATGGGGAAAGAATTCAAAGTTTGGAGATGCAACGGGACTTGGAAGTCCTCGTACAGAATACCCTTAAAGTTAACCTCCAGGTTGAGTCAGTAGTGAAGAAGGCGAATGCAATGTTGGCATTCATTTCTAGAGGAATAGAGTATAGGAGCAGGGATGTGATGTTGAGGCTCTATACGGCGCTGATGAGACCTCATTTGGAGTACTGTGGGCAGTTTTGGTCTCCTTATTTAAGAAAGGATGTGCTGACGTTGGAGAGGGTACAGAGAAGATTCAATAGAATGATTCCGGGAATGAGAGGGTTAACATATGAGGAACGTTTGTCCGCTCTTGGACTGTATTCCTTGGAGTTTAGAAGAATAAGGGGAGACCTCATAGAAACATTTCGAATGTTGAAAGGCATGGACAGAGTGGATGTGGCAAAGTTGTTTCCCATGATGGGGGAGTCTAGTACGAGAGGGCATGACTTAAGGATTGAAGGGCGCCCATTCAGAACAGAAACGCGACGAAATTTTTTTAGTCAGAGGGTGGTGAATCTATGGAATTTGTTGCCATGGGCAGCAGTGGAGGCCAAGTCATTGGGTGTATTTAAGGCAGAGATTGATATGTATCTGAGTAGCCAGGGCATCAAAGGTTATGGTGAGAAGGTGGGGGAGTGGGACTAAATGGGAGAATGGATCAGCTCATGATAAAATGGCGGAGCAGACTCAATGGGCCGAATGGCCGACTTCTGCTCCTTTATCTTATGGTCTTATGGAGTCCTTGATATACTATGATTAATAATTCCTTTGTTCAAAACTTAAAGCATTCCTACTTTATAGATTCATAATCATTATGCATGTTCTGGATGAAAGACTTTACATTACTTTTATACTTTTATTTTGTCAATTCTCTCATCAGAAATCTATTGCCTTCTTGCTTTTATTCTAACACTTCTCTTTCTCTACACTTCTACACTTCTCTCACCCATAAATATATATACAAACCCCATTTCCAGAAAAGTTGGGATATTTTCCAAAATGCAATAAAAACAAAAATCTGTGATATGTTAATTCATATGAGCCTTTATTTAACAGACAAAAGTACAAAGAAAAGATTTTCAATAGTTTTACTGACCAACTTAATTGTATTTTGTAAACATACACAAATTTAGAATTTGATGGCTGCAACACACTCAACAAAAGTTGGGACAGAGGTTTATTTACCATTGTGTTACATCACCTTTCCTTTTAATAACACCTTTTAATCGTTTTGAAACTGAGGATACTAATTGTAGAAGATTTGCAATTGGAAATTTTGTCCATTCTTGCTTGACATAAGACTTCAGCTGCTCAACAGTCCGTGGTCTCCGTTCTCTGATTCTCTTCATGATGCGCCATACATTTTCAATAGGAGACAGATCTGGACTGGCAGCAGGCCAGTCAAGCACACGCACTCTGTGTCTACAAAGCCACGCTGTTGTAGCCCGTGCAGAATGTCGTCTGGCATTGTCCTGCTGAAATAAGCATGGACATCCCGGGAAGAGACGTCGCCTTGATGGCAAAATATGTCTCTCTAAAATCCTAATATACACCTCAGAGTCAATGGTACCTTCACATACATGCAACTCACCCATGCCGTGGGCACTGATGCACCCAAATACCATCACAGATGCTGGTTTTTGCACCTTTCGTTAATACCAATCTGGATGGTCGTTTTCATCCTTGGCACGGAGAACTCGACGCCCGTTTTTTCCGAAAACTAGCTGAAATGTGGACTCATCTGACCACAGCGCACGGTTCCACAGTCTTTCAGTCCATCTGAGATGAGCTCGGGCCCAGAGAACTCGCCGGCGTTTCTGCATAGAGTTGATGTATGGCTTCCTCCTTGTGTAATACAGTTTCAAGTTGCATTTCTGGATGCAGCGACGAACTGTGTTAAGTGACAATGGTTTTCCGAAGTACTCCCGAGCCCAGGCGGCTGTAATTGTCACAGTAGCATGACGGTTTCTTAGGCAGTGCCGCCTGAGGGCTCGAAGATCATACGCATTCAACAGTGGTTTCCGACCTTGCCCTTTACGCATTGAGATGTCTCTGAATTCTCTGAATCTTTTCACAATATTATGTACTGTAGATGTTGAAAGACCTAAGTTCTTTGCAATCTTGCGTTGAGAAATGTTCCTTTTGAACTGACTAACAATTCTCATGAATTTTGGCACAAAGGGGTGAGTCACGACCCATCCTTGCTTGCAAAGACTGAGCCTTTGATGAACGCTACTTTTATACCCAGTCATGATACCTCACCTGCTACCAATTAGCCTGCTTAATGTGGAGTCTTCCAAACCGGTGTTACTTGAATATTCTGTGCACTTTTCAATCTTATTTTAACCCTGTCCCAAGTTTTGTTGAGTGTGTTGCAGCCATCAAATTCTAAATTTGTGTATGTTTACAAAATACAATTAAGTTGGTCAGTAAAACTATTGAAAATCTTTTCTTTGTACTTTTGTCAGTTAAATAAAGGTTCATTTGAATTAACATATCACAGATTTTTGTTTTTATTGCATTTTGGAAAATATCCCAACTTTTCTGGAAATGGGGTTTGTATATGTATACACACACACACACACACACACATATATATAAAACATATATTTCACATATAAATACATTCTCATCTGTTGTTGTCACCACAAAGCAGCAGGTGCAATTTCACTGGCTCTCCACTCGGTCTTGGATCAACTGGATAATAGTTATACCAGCCTGTAAGTAATTTATTGATTACAGCTCAGTGTTCAACACAATCATACCCTCAGTTCTAATCAACAAATGTGAAAACCTGGACCTCTGCAGGGAGATTACAGTCTGTCTGGACCGGAAATAGCATCTCCACTTCACCGACAATCAACACTGGTGCACCTCAAGGATGTGTGCTTATCCCATTCCTCAACTCTCTCTACACCTACAACTGTGTGCGAGGCACAGCTCAAACAGCTATTGTTGGCAGAATTTCAGATGGTGACAAGGAGGCGTACAGGAGTGAGATAGATCAGATGGTTGAGTATGGTGGCAAAAACAACCTTGCATTCAACGTCAGTAAAACCAAGGCAATTGTGGACTTCAGGAAGAGGAAGTCAAGGGAACAAACAACAGTCCTCAATGAGGGCTCAACAGTGGAAGGGGTAAGCAGTTTCAAGTTCCTGGGTGTCAACATCTCTGAAGATCAATCCTGGGTCCAATGTGTTGATGTAACACAGAAAAAAGGCATGATGATGGCTATATTTCATTAGGAGCTTGAGGAGACTTGGTATGTCACCAAAGACCCTCGCAAATTTCTACAGATGTACGATGGAGAGCTAATTCTCTGGTTACATCACTGTCTGGTATGAGGGGGGCACCCACAGGATCAGAAAAAGCTGCAGAAAGTTGTAAACACAGCCAGTTCCATCATGGGAACCAGCCTCTCCAGCATCAAGCCCCCCCCCCCAGCCCCCAGGACATATCCTCTTCTCATTGCTACCATTAAGGGGAAGGTATAGGAGCCTGAAGACATATACTCAGTGTTTCAGGAATATTTATTTATTTCTTAGAGTAATTTATAGTTTTAAAAAATATTATGTATTGCAATGTACTGCTGCCGTAAAACAACAAATTACACATCATATGGCAGTGATATTAAACCTGATTTTGAAGAACACCTGCAATTGTTGCAAAAGTTACCGACCATTGCAGAAGAAAGGCATACTTAGAAAAATAATTTATTTATAATAAGCATTGTGAGGTTTGTAACAATATTACACTAGTCAATTGTAGATGTTCATGTCTCATATTGGTTGATGGGGATTTAAGTTAAAAAAATTAAAGTCTCAAAGCAGACTCAAAGGAAAAATTGACTTTCCAGTAAATCACTGCTTCAAATTGATTTCTTGTCCTAAAATTAACGAGTCAACCTACGTCAATGAATATTCGACAGGTATTGTTCTGTTAGGAACCATAGGTTGTATAAGCTGTGAACTATCAGATGACTTCTAAATTCAAGAGGGTACTACTATATATTGCCTAATATTATTAATTTCAAATACAATACAATGTAGAGAGAGCTGTTCAGGCCCTCAGCACCGTTTCATGATTCAATTGCTTGTTTTGTTCACCCAAATGAAACAAGAAAGCAATAAAGATAGAAACTTACCACAGTAGTAGAACTGTATCTGGAATGCATACAAAAAATCCATAAATGACATTGGACAGTCCATTGCATCATCCATGAGAATAATCCTGCAAACAGCAATTGAATAGATTTTGTTTGTGGCTTAGTAGAAAAAATCATTTCATTTGGTTAATTGGGTGTAAATATAATTTTATTAAAACATTTTATTTGTTTCAGTGGAACCTCCTTGCCAAAGCTAGAACGGCAAAGCACATGGCAAAAAAAGATGTACTGAATATTTACTGTCACAGCTGAGGTATAGAATACGAGAACAAGAAAGTCATGAGAACTCAGCTCTTTTGGTCTCAAAGTTGTAATGTTACCACAGATGGCACAAGAGGTTAGGCTCTTGTCAGGATGGGAGAATTTTGGTTATAAGGAGGGACAGTCAAGGCAGGCTGGTTTCTTTGGAACATGAGGGAATAAGTGGAGATGTAATTGAGATGTAAATAATTAGAAGAACATAAAGCTGTGTGAACAGGAAGGATCCATTTCTCTTAGCAGAGAAGTGACTTTAATTAGAGTGCACATAATTATATTGTCTGGCAGTAGGATTAGTAGGGAGTTGAAGAGAAATATTCAAAGAATACTGACGTCTAGAGTACAATGGCAAAGGGTTGTAGAGACCGAACCCCCTTATTATGTTTAAAGTACATTTGGTTATTCACTTGAAGAGCTGACAAGACTCTTGGGAGCACTTTTCTTGGCTGCCATGCACTTAGGACTAGCAAAGACTTGGAAAATGTTATTACTGTTAAGTTAGGTAAAAATATAGGAGTCAATAATTGAAAAAAATTAATAAGTTTGTCTCTTAAGAGGCATATGCCTAGAAATTGGACCATTTGGAACAACTGTTTTGCACTCCTTAAATCACATTTGCAACCAGTTCTAGTTTTATTAGCAACCATTTGGAAATTACCCAGCCATTTTCCAGTCGTGATTCATCTGAGCACTACACACAGATTAAACAATATCATCTAGCATGCAGTGGCCTTTTCTGCATTATCTGCCAGAATGTGGCTGTTAAGAGGAGTGACCTAAATTTATGACTCATTGAAGAAGATATAGCAAAACCTGAGGCAAGTTAGCAAAATAACACAAAGTAAAAGATACACACTGGGGTATCAATGCTGTGCTTGCAGGGAATATCACAGTCCATTTTCTGTCCTTTGCTTTTGACCATAGGACCACTGAAGATATTCGCAGCTTCAGCATATTATGTCTTTCTGCTGATACTAAGATCATTGGTCCCTTGATAAGCTTGCAACTGCTAGGAGGTTGGTAGGTTTTGTTGGGGCTGCCTAACTACACAGGTTCCCTATCTCTCACACCAACTCAGCTCCTAAAAACACCAGCTGCTTTTCCTCCTCTCCATGGAAGAATTTCAAGTTGCTGTATTGTTCTGTGCAATGCTGTACTGTGGTTACCAATGGATAATACTGTTTAAAAGCTGACCCATGTCGCAGCAGTCAGCATGGCAATGAGCTGCCATCTGCAGTGTCTGCAGGTAGATGTTGTCACACCACATAGATCAAATTTTACAATGATTTGAGTGAAAAACTATTGCTTTTTTAAAAACTAGATTTTTTCCTGATTCCGAGATATTTTGCAAGTCACCTCATGTAGTGTCAAACAGTCATACAGCACAGAAACAGCCCTTCAGCCCAACTGGTCGATGCCAACTACGATTTCTAATTACACTATTCCTATTTGCCCACATTTAACTCTCCGATCCTCTCCTATCCATGTATCTGTCAAAGTACCTTTTAAAATTTGCTAATATACTGCCTCAACCATTTCCTCTAGCAGCTCATTCAATATGCTGACCATTCTCTGGAGGAAAAGGTTGCCCCTTGGGTTCCTATACTCTCCCCTCTCAGCTTAAACCTATGCCCTCTCGTTCTTGATTCCCCAACCATAGGTGAAAGATTGCTCCCATTCACCCTTTCAATGCCTCTCATAATGTTAAACTCCTCTAGAACATCACCCCTCATTCTCCTACCCCAGTGAAAGTAAGTCCCAACCTGCTCAACCTCGCTTCAGATCTCAGTCCCTCAAGAGTCGGCAATATCCCTGTAAATCTCCTCGGCACTCTTTCCAGCTTCATGGCATCTTATAGATGAGTGACGAAAACTGAACACAATATTCTAAATATGGCCTCACCATCATACTCCATTAATTGCAACTTGGATACTGAATGGTCTGAGTGATAAAGGCCATTGCGTTTTAAGGGCTCCTTTACCACCCTGTCACTTCCAGGACACCGAGTTGTACTCCTAGTTCCCTCTGTTCTACAAAACTCCCCAAGGGCATTACCATTCATGGTGAAAGTCTGACCCTCATTTATCTTCCCAAAAAGCAACATCTTACACTAATCCTCACTCACCTGGAGAAGAGGGATGCATACATTAGAATGCTGTTCCTGGACTACAGTTCAGCATTCAACACCGTAATTCCTTCCAGACTTGACAGGAAGCTCAGAGACCTTGGCCTGCACCCCGCATTGTCAGCTGGATCCTGGACTTCCTACTGGATCGTCGACAGGTGGTAAGAATGGGTTCCTTCACCTTTGCCCCTCTGACCCTCAACACAGGTGCCCCCCAGGGTTGTGTCCTGAGTCCCTTCCTCCAATTCTTTTACACCCACGACTGTGTTGCCACACACAGCTCCATTCTGCTGATTAATTTTGCAGAGGACACAATATTGTAGGCCGTATCTCGGGTAATGATGAGTTTGAGTACAGAGAGGAAATTAAGAACCTGGTGGCATGGTGCGAAGACAATAACCTCAACGTCAGCAAGAGGAAGGAATTGGTTGTTGACTTCAGAAGGAGTAGCGGACTGCACGACCCAATTTACATCGGTGGTGCGCAAGTGGAACAGGTCAAAAGCTTTAAGTTCCTCGGGGTCAATATCACAAATGACCTGACTTGGTCCAACCAAGCAGAGTTCACTGCCAAGAAGGCCCACCAGTGCCTTTACTTCCTGAGAAAACTAAAGTAATTTGGCCTGTCCCCTAAAACCCTCGCTAATTTTTATAGATGCACCATAGAAAGCATTCTTCTAGAGTGCATCACAACCTGGTATGGAAGTTGTCCTGTCCAAGACCGAAAGAAGCTGCAGAAGATCGTGAACACAGCACAGCACATCACACAAACCAATCTTCTGTCCTTGGACTCACTTTACACCACACGCTGTCGGAGCAGTGCTGCCAGGATAATCAAGGACACAACCCACCCAGTCAACACACTTTTCGTCCCTCTTCCCTCTGGGAGAAGACTCAGGAGCTTGAAGACTCGTATGGCCAGATTTGGGAACAGCTTCTTTCCAACTGTGATAAGACTGCTGAACGGATCCTGACCCGGATCTGGGCCATACCCTCCAAATATCCAGACCTGCCTCTCAGTTTTTTTGCACTACCTTACTTTCCATTTTTCTATTTATGATTTATAATTTAAAATTTTAATATTTACAAATTTTTACTATTTTTAATATTTAATATTTGTAATCCAGGGAGTGAGAAGCGCAGAATCAAATATCACTGTGATAATTGTACGTTCTAGTATCAATGTTTGGCAACAATAAAGTATAAAGTAAAAGTATTGAACAGCCTTATTTCTCCTTATTTCTAGTGGTAATGAGACAGCCTACAGAGGAGAGGTTAACACTCTGACACAGTGGTTCCAAAAAACAACTTCTTCCTCAATGTCCAGAAAACAAAAGAGCTGATTGTGGATTACAGGAGGAAAGGAGACAAGCTCGCCCAGATTACATCAATGGGACTGCAGTAGAGAAGGTGATTAGTTTCAAGTTCCTCGGTATACACATCACCGAAGATCTCACCTGGACTGTCTATACCGGCTGTGTGGCCGAAAAACCACAACGGCATCTCTTCCACTTCTGGCATCTGATGAAGTTTGGCATAAGCCCCCAAATCCTCAAGACCTTCTACAGGGGCACCACTGAGAACATCCTGACTAGCTGTATCACCGCCTGGTACGGGAACTGCACAACCTTGATCGCTGGACACTGCAGAGAGTGGTATGGGCAGCCCGGCGCATCTCTGGATGTGAACTTCCCTCCATTGAGGACATTTATAGAAGCAGGTGCTTAAAGAAGGCCTGGAAAATCATCGGGGATACCAGTCACCCCAATCATAAACTGTTTCAGCTGTTTCCATCTGTCAAATGGTACTGCAGCACTAAATCCAGGACCAACAGGCTATGGGACAGCTTCTTTCCACAAGCCATTAGACTTATAAATTCACATGTCTGTACATTGCGATGGAGTTATAGCACAAAGATTTTTTACTCCCTCACATTGTAGGACAGATGTAAGATTTAAATGAATAAATAGATAGATAATCCAAAATAAATTACATTGCCTTTCCTCAGACTACTTACCAACTAATCAAGATCCCTTTGTAAAATCTGATGATCCTCACTGCCAACCCATCATAGTGCCATCTTCAAACTTACTACCCATCCCTTGTACCTTCTCATCCAAATCATTGATATAGATGACAAATACCACTAGGCTAGGGAACTCCAGTAATCATAGGCCTTGAGTCTGAGAAACAAGCTTCCACCATATCCCTCTGCCTCCTATCTTCAAGCCAATTCTGTATCCACATAGCTCATTTTGTGCATGACATGAGAGTGAATGGCAGCTTCTAGGAAATAACCTGTAACATGTATATTCTCTACCAAATATTAAGCATTACAAAAAGTGTAATTTTCTGTTATTATTAACAATTAATGTATATTTGAATAAGATTATATAGGGGCAATCCATAAATAATTTAATTTGTCAACAAAGTGAAATAATGTGTTTTTAAGTCTTCATCATGAAAGCTAACAACTGATATTAAACACAAGAAGGTTCACCATTTTTGTCACCTGTTGAGGTACACTGCACTTCAGTCCATCGGCTACAGCTTTACCCAACTTTCCAGGATCCACGTCCCACTGTATCTTTAGACAGCTTTCATCACCTCTGATTTTCATATTATCTGTAAACTTACTCATCAGATTGCCTACATTCTCATCCAGGTCCTTTCTATATATTACGGACAACAATGGTCTTAACAATAATCCTAATGGCTGAAGCCTAGAGACTGGAGTTGGAGGATAGTCTGCATGTGTATGTGCGGGTAGGTGATAGGGAGGAAAGGGGCTTGTTTTGCTGTTGTGGCTTTGTTGATTGTTGCATTCTATGTTGTTCTGCTGAGTATTGTGGGCATGCTGATATGCTGCTGGAATGTGTGGTGACATCTGTGGGCCACCCCAAGCACATCCCTAGGTATGTTGGTTGTTAAAGCAAATGACACATTATGTTTCGACGTAGATATGGTAAATAAATCTGAATCTGAAAAAAACATCTGTGGTATACCATATGCATTGCAGTCAACAGTCTGGGAGCTAGTTCACATGAACTACAGTAAATGGAGGCCGGTAGTGATACAAAGTGCCAGTGCTTATATCTCCTGTGCACTGTGTGAGCAAAATTTTCTAATTCCTATTTGCCACAAAGGAGCATTTTATAATATGACTTTTATACCTAAAGAGCAACTGAAAGGAAATGTTTAATGACTTTTTTTTCTGTTGATTACGACCTCATAAATACACAACTTTCTTCCAGCTGGACACCTTGACTATGAAAAGGTCATCTTTTCCCCTCATGCAGCCAATAGCAGTTCTCACGTGCTTTCGAGCAAGAAGTTCCAGAACATGAATTGGCCACTCTCACAGCTGGTGATCAGCGGCTGAGATGAGAATATTGATATGTGTAGATGATCTAGCAAGCTGTATACAAAGTCTCAGAAAACAGAGCTCACATTATAAACACAAGAAATTCTGTGCATGCTGGAAATCCAGAGTAACATACATAAAAAGCTGGAGGATTCAGCAGGCCAGGCAGCCTCTATGAAAAGGAATAAAGGGTCAACATTCTGGGCTGAGATCAATGTTCCCTCTAATTTGTAATGTCCAGTGTGTGCAAAAATCTTGTGCTGTGCAATTTTTTTTGCCCAGTGACAACATGTGCGCACTCAATTTTATATATAGAGGTATTCACTTTAACAGCTCGCAAAACACTGTAAATAAAAAATTAAGAGCTTTTGCGCACAGTTCATATGTGATTTGCTTGCTAAATGACGCTTCAAAAAGTCAAGTTTCCAAATATCACTCCATTTCTTCTCACTTGCAAGTTCGCCAACGAGCTAGAGGGTGACAACTTTTTGTTCACAGTTTAAATTCCTTGTGCGCTAGTAGCAAAGATGTGTGTGTACTCAAACATGCACACGTTAGAGGGAACATTGGCTGAGATCCTTCATCAGGGCTTATCACTGGGTCCTGATGAAAGATCTTGGCCCGAAACATCAAACAGCATCTATGGAAAAGAATAAAGTGCCAATGTTTCAGGCTGAGACCCTTCGTCAGGACCTGATGAGATTTAATGAAGGGTCTCAGCCTGAACCATTGACACTTCAATCCTTTCCATAGATGCTGCTTAACCTACTGAGTTCCTCAATCATTTTGTGATAATAACTCACATTGACCCTCATTCAAAAAAGGGCAGTAGAAATATACCTGGAAATTACAGGCTAGTGAGATTCCAAGGGGCAAGACTTATGTTCACTTGGAAAGTTAGGGATTAATGAAGTGGAGTCAGCAAAGAAGATCATATCTCACAAGTCTGATGGGGAATTTTGAGGAGGCAACTTAGAAGAAGTCAGCATAGTAGATGTAGTTTTCATGGACTTTATTACAGTAAAGCTTTTTACAAGTTCCTGCATTGTGGACTGGTCCAGAAGGTTAAGGCATAATGAATTTGAGGTGTGTTGGCAAACTGGATCCAAAGTTGGCTTGTTTATAGGATAGGGAAGTAGTGATACACAATTTTTATGATTGGAAGTCTCCAATAAGTGGTGTAGCACAGGGACTGGTGTTCATTATTTGTGAAAAAAATCTACGTGTGAACTAATGCACTTTGGGATGTCACATTCTGGAGTGGAGAAATTTAAAGATCTGAGAGTGAATTTTCTTAGGGGAGAATGGTAGTTATCTAGAAGGAACTGTCAAAGGAACTAGAGTCATAAATTATATTATAGAGAAACAGGTACTGTACTTTGGACTAACTCATCAATGCCAACCAAGAGTGCCCTTCTGAGCTAGTCCCATTTGGACCATATCCCATTTTAACTTTTCTATCCATGAACTTGTCAAAATGACTTTAACTTGACTTTACCACACTCTCTGATAGTTTGCTTTACATACCCATTACCTTCCGTGTGAAAAACACCCCTCAGGTTTCTTTAAATCACTCCCCTTGCATGTTAAACTGACATCCTCCAGTTTTAGACTCTCCTTTCCCAGCAAAAATGCTGCAACTATCCACTTTATCTGTCCCCCTCATGATTTTACAAACCTCTGTAAGGTCATCCTTTAGCTCCTATGGTCCAAGGAAAACAGTCACAGCCATCCCAGTCTCTCCTTACAACTAAGCTCTCCAGTCCCAACAACATTCTTGTGAATATTTTTGGCACTCTCTCCATTTCAATCATATTCTTTTTTTGGTATGGCAATTATAACTGCACACAATATTCCAGGTGCAATCTCACCAGTGCCCTGTACAGTTGTAACATGATGTACTAACTCTTGTACTCAATGTCCTGCCTAATGTGGACGATGTGCCATATCCCCTTTTCACCACCTTGTCTACCTGTAAACCACTGTCGAGGAATCATGTATTTGCATTCCAAAGCTTCTATTTTCTACAAATCTCCCCAGGGCCCTGTCATTTTCTGTACATAACTTGCCCTGGTTTAACTTTTCAAAGTGCATGACTCCATTTGTCTGACTTGAATTCCATCTGCCACTCCTTTTCCCACTTTCTCAGTTGATCTAAATCCTATGGTAAACTTAACACGACTTTCTTCACTGTCCACCATACCACCAATTTTGGTGTCATCTGAAAATAAACTTATCACGCTATCTGGATTCTCCTCCAGATCATTTGCATGATAAACAACAGAAGACCCAGCACTGATCCCTGCAGCACACTACTGGACACAGGCATCCAATCTGAAAAAAAAATCCTTCCATTACCATCTTCTAACTCCCTTAATCAAATCAATTTTGTATTCAATTGTCTAGCCAACCCTGCATGACCTTCCAGTCCCGTCTACAATGGAAGACCTTATAAAGATCATCATGTAATAGATATTAATAGTAATTATTTTAGTCAAGTATATGGCTGTCATCAATCCTCTCAGTTACCTTTTCAAAAATATTCTATTAAATTTGTAATACACAATTTACCATATACAAACCATGCTGGCTAACCTTAATCAGTCTTTGCCTTTCCAAATGCTAATATATTGGTTCTAGTGTAACAGTAGTCAGTGAAAAATGATATTTTTAAAGTAAATGACATGCTATTCCTTTAATACTCGCCATTCTTTAGGGCACCCATGGAACCAATTTCCTACCTAGATTCAATCTGCTTCACACAATTAACTGGCATTTCTTGTTGAGCACACAAAGCTCAGGCCAGCATGATTGTGTGTGATAATATTGAACAGTAATTGTAGCAATCATTAAAAACTCCTGATCATTAGTGCTACTGAGTAGCGCTTTCTCAAAACTGTATGCAAGAACCATATTAGGCTTGGACATATGTCAATCAAACCACTGACAGTTACAGTCCAGTCCCAAGGTCAAAGACTGACTTGTTGGATGAAGTACACAGAGTTGGAAGTCTCAGTACAACTACAACTCTGCAAGATTTTCAGTAAGAAAAGGATTTTAAAAACTGTTAAAAATGCTAATTAGCAAACAGAAAATTTAATATATGTAAGGCCAAGTTCAAAGGTAGGAGCCTCATCCATTGTGTTTTTCCCCACCTCACACTGGATATGTGCCACTAACAATAAATGCATAATTCAAAATAACATTTTGCAAGGTTTCTGTGGTAATCAAAGTGGCATATTGATCTCACTGCTCATGCTCATTCATTGGACTCCATTAACATTCTATTATAGCAGCACTAGAGCTGGAATTCATTTGTTTCCACAGATCATAAAGTACATAACATCATATTGAAAACTATATCAAAAGCTTCTCACAAAGTCTGCCACAGTTCAACAGACAGCGCTCACCTGAATCAAAAAGGTTGTAGGTTAAAACTTATCCCAGAGTCCAATGCAAAATAATCTAAATTGACGCATAGTGTGCTATCTTGTGAATTAGAAATTAACTGAGGCCTATTCATTCACTATAGCTTTAATGATTCCTTGATGCCACTTGGAAATAATGTAGGGTATTTTCTTAAGAGTCCCGGCCAAAGTTCATCCATCAATCCACGTCATTTAAAAAATATAATCTGCTCATTATCATATTGCTGTGTGGGAACTTGCACGTAAGTTAGCTGTCACATTTTTTATGTTACAAGGAGACTGCAACTCAAAAGGACTTCTTTTGAATGCTAAAGTTGGCTCTATCCTAAAGTTATTAATACCTAAGGCTGTGAATGTAAGTACCTCTAATGCAAAACTTCATTATTTATTCCAATTACTTGTGTATTAACTTGTTGGATATTCTCAGTGTAGATTATTGGATGAAATTGGAGCAAGAAAAGATGTTGGATCACAAAAATAAGATATGCCAGAGGAGCTCAAAGGGTAGTGCAGCTGCTTCATGGATACAGGGACTTGGGTTTGATTTCTTCATCCAATGCTCTTTGTGTAGAGTTTGCACCTTCTCCATGTGACCATACTGGTTTTCCCGAGGTGTTGCACAGATCTATTAGTAAGTTATCCACAGTGTAGATCATTAGTAGGAGAATCAGGAGGATTGTTGATGAGTATGTGTGACAGAACAAGTTACTGTACAGGGAAATAAGTGGGGGAATAGGACTGATGGGGAGTTCTGAGAGATGCCATGATGAGCTGAATGGCTTTCTTCAACATCATAAGGAAATAATATGGAAATCTCTCTGGGTGAAGTGAAGAATCATCAAATGGTAGAAAACATTGGTGGGAGTTGTCTATGGTTATCAAGTTGTCTATGGTTACGAAACATCACCCTGATGGGCAGGATGAATTACTGGAGTGTGTGTACAGGATGGTATTTGAAAACAGGGCACTGAGTTCCTGGTATAAGCATCAACACTCCAACCCCAATCCCGTCAACTCACTGTCTAGACCTGTAGCTGAACTGCCAAGCCTGGTGTTAACAGGGAAGCAGGTTCATGGTTTTGGTAAGTGAGATGGAAAAGACATTGATAATGAATAAGCATGTTAACCATTTATTTACAAACAAACAGTAAAACATTCAAACATCTAAGTTAAACAAGTACTCATCTAAGCCACGCTAAGTTACAAAAACTACAACACTAAACATTCAGTAATACTTCAAACTCTATAGATACTTTGTTAAGTCTCTCCAGGTTACACAACTACAGAACTTGGTCTTGGTCTTGTGGGAACATTCAACAAACAGGTACTTAGCTAGGCATGAGTGTGGGCCCTCCTATATTTGCAGCATACTTTCCCAATGGTTCTTCAGCACTGTTCACAATCTCAGTGCAAAGATGAGCCCCTGGAGACTAAGGAAAAGCAAGCCAGTCTCTCACACATGCTGTTCTTATACCCCTGACGTGTCCGGAACTGAACACTGGTGCCCTAGCACACAAGGAAACCAGCGGGAAAGATCTGCTGCATCCGTCGAACAGGCCAATAAATGACCGGCATGGCAGAAGCAGCTTTCAACTGGCAAGTAAACTAACCCATCACATTACACCTGGCCACAGGGAAATCAGTAATGGAGGCAGGGATCTGTACTTTGGATGCGAAGTGTACAACTCCTGATTCCTTGCAACAGTGGCCTCATGCTTTGTTTGCAAATGGTTTTGATGCATTGACACAATCATACACCACTTACACTATTCCAGCAGACCCCTGAGGAAATACTGGAACTTCCAGCATATTTCCTTTCTCAGGGTTGTCAGAATTTGTTTGACTTAGCAACATCAAAATAAAATTTACAGTACATCTTGGCAAGCTTCAAATACAGAAAATTTAAACCATACACTAGCGAAACAAGACATAAAATACAAGGCCAAACAAAAGTGTTTGATATGTCTTAATTAAAGACTTGGATGAAATTCTTCAACCCTTGGTCTTGTGGGAATACAAGGACATAAGAAATAGAAACAGGAGAAGGAAAAGGAGTAGGCCAGTTGGCTCCTGGAGCCTGCTCTGTCCATCATGTTGCTGTTCCATTCTTGGCCTCAACAGCACTTTCCTACTTTCTTGCTTTGTAATTCAAACATCTGTCAGTCTCCACTTGAATACATTCTATGGCTCAACCTCCACAATTCCTGGAGTAAAGAATTTCAAAGATTCACAACCCTCAGGGAAGAAGTTCCGCTTCATTTCTTTCAAAAATGGACCTCATTCTGAAACTATGCCCCATAGTTCTAGACTTCCCACTGGGGAAATCAATCTCTGAGTATTCATCTCATTACTCCCTTTCAGAATCAGACGTATTTCAATAAAATCATCTCACATTCTTCTACATCCTAATGAGAAAAGGCCCAGCTTGTTCAACATTTCTTCACATGACACCCCTTTCATTACAGGAATCAACCTAGTAAACCTTTTCTGTACTGCCTTCAATGTAAGTATGCTCTTCCTTAAATATAGAGACCAAAAACTATATACAGTTATTGAGCTGCTAACCATTCTTTCTATATTAACCATTTCATCCCAGTAATCAATTTGGGAACATTTTTGTGCCACTTCCAACACAAAGATGTATTATTCCTTAACTATGGACACCAAAACATAATAGCCCAGGTGTACTCTCTCCAATGCCATGTAAAACTGCATCAAAATTTTCCAACTTTTATACTCCATATCAGTTGCAATTAATAATGGTGTTTCATCAACCTTTTCAGTTACCCACTGTAACTGAATGCTAATTTTTGTGTTTCTGTACTGGAATCTCCAGATCCTGTTGCAGTATTCTACAGCCTAAAAAGGCAAAAACTCTCTCAGAAACAGACTTTACATAATTAAGTCATCCAATGCTGATCAAAGGAAGTCATACTAGCAGAGTACCAGATGCTAAAAAACCTCCAGGAAAATATTAGATAGAGAACATAAAATTTAATGGTTGAATTTTAATGATTATGTGCTTCTCCAATCTATAGGCATACATGTACAAAATAAATCAGAATCTAAACTACAATGTTTAGTGTAAAATGTTGCATTCTGAATGAACATTTGAATATTTTAAATTGTTGTTGTGCATGGAAAATCATGTTTGACAAATCTTATTGAATTTCTTTGAAGAGGTTACTAGGAAAGTTGACGAAGGTAAAGCGGTGGATGTTGTCTATATGGACTTTAGTAAGGCCTTTGACAAGGTTCCACATGGAAGGTTAGTTAGGAAGGTTCAATCATTAGGTATTAATATTGAAGTAGTAAAATGGATTCAGCAGTGGCTGGATGGGAGATGCCAGAGAGTAGTGGTGGATAACTGTTGGTCAGATTGGAGGCCGGTGACTAGTGGTGCGCCTCAGGGATCTGTACTGGGACCAATGTTGTTTGTCATATATATTAATGATCTGGATGAAGGGGTGGTAAATTGGATTAGTAAGTATGCAGATGATACTAAAATAGGTGGAGTTGTGGTTTTCAAAGCTTGCAGAGAGATTTAGGCCAGTTAGAAGAGTGGGCTGTAAGATGGCAGATGGAGTTTAATGCTGATAAATGGGAAGTGCTACATTTTGGTAGGACTAATCAAAATAGAACATGCATGGTAAATGGTAGGGCATTGAAGAATGCAGTAGAACAGAGGGATCTAGGAATAACGGTGCATAGTTCGCTGAAGGTGGAATCTCATGTGGATAGGGTGGTGAAGAAAGCTTTTGGTATGCTGGCCTTTATAAATCAGAGCATTGAGTATAGGAGTTGTGATGTAATGTTGAAATTGTACAAAGCATTGGTAAGGCCAAATTTGGAGTATTGTGTACAGTTCTGGTCATCGAATTATAGGAAAGATGTCAACAAAAATTGAGAGAGTACAGAGAAGATTTACTAGAATGTTACCTGGGTTTCATCTCCTAAATTACAGAGAAAGGTTGAACAAGTTGGGTCTTTATTCTTTGGAGCGAAGAAGGTTGAGGAGGGACTTGATAGAGGTATTTAAAATTATGAGGGGGATAAATAGAGTTGACGTGGTTAGGCTTTTTCCATTGAGAGCGGGGGAGATTCAAACAAGAGGGCATGAGTTGAGAGTTAAAGGGCAAAAGTTTAGGGGTAACATGAGGGGGAACTTCTTTACTCAGAGAGTGGTAGCTATGTGGAACGAGCTTCCAGCAGAAGTGGTTGAGGCAGGTTCGATGTCATTTAAAGTTAAATTGGAAAGCTATATGGACAGAAAAGGAATGGAGGGTTATGGGCTGAATGCAGGTCGGTGAGACTAGGTGAGAGTAAGAATTCGACATGGACTAGAAGGGCTGAGATGGCCTGTTTCCATGCTGTAATTGTTATATGGTTATATATGGTTATCACTTGTGACATCTGACTGGTTTGATTAATGTCACTACTTTTAAGGTATTGCACCATGAGCTTTCATTTACAGAATGATGGGAATGTGTGAAAACTTAAATAAAACTAGATACTTTACTAGTTTACCTAACTAGGACTTTAATAATTAAGGATATCCATCTAAAAATAGTAAGTTCTGAAAACTACTTTTACCTCAAAACTAACATACCAACTTCAGACTTGGTTAAACTAGAAATCAAGCAGGAATTACTTGCAGTCCTAGCATTATTTCACTTTCCACAATGGAGTTCTGAAATGCCCTCTATGTCCCCCTTTCAGTTTCATAAATGTAGCCTAATCATAGGGCACGATAGGAAACTTGACAAGACAAAAAAGTTCAATAGTTCAGTCTTTGCTGTTTAAATTATAGCAATCAGGGTAAGAGTACTCATTGTGTTAGAACCTTGACACCGATGACCATGAATGAGATAAGGGTGAAGTGAGCCCAGATAGATAGGTTAAAAATTGTAATTTAGTATTGATGAGAAGAATGAGAACCTGATACTATTCAGATAGGGAGGCACTTCAGTCATAGCCTACGTGTAGAATAAATATAACAGAGATGGGTAGGGTAGACCAAAATAGTTACTGGTATAATAATGGCACATTCCAACATCTTAAGTATCAATACATAATTATATTGAAAGGATGACAAATGTAATCTTATACTATTCTAACTCTTGTCAATAGACCTAGGAGATATCATTCAAAAATGGAAACATCATAAAAGAGTATTATAGCAGTTACACTATCAGCAATATCCAAATCTGAATCTAGGTCCATTGGAGGCCAAAGAATATGGACTGCCTTAGGGTTAGAGGACTGTGTATGTGTGTGTGAGAGAGGGAGGAATGTGGGCTTATGTTTGTGTCGCTGTTTTGTTTGTCGTGGTCTGATTTGTGTTCTACATTGTTCTGTTGAGCATCGTGGGCATGCTTTGTTGGAGCCAGAATGTGTGGCAACACTGGTGGGCTGGCACAGCATCTTGAACCCTGACACTTGAGTAGAAGTGTGATCAAACCAAAGAATTTAATGATCGTCTCTGTGTATTCTCTCCATGTGCTATGAAAATGGCCTTGCTCTATTGACCACTGTCTTATTTCTTAGTACTGCGCACTGGGAATGGCCTTTGTACATGAGCACCTTCACAGATGAAAAAAAAAATTAGCCCCAATGGAAATCAATAAGCCTGGTAACAATGTTTTGCAATTCAAATACCTTTCAATATTATGAAGTATCTTACCAGATAACAGCTTCCATCCCACAACACATGAATTTTATTATGCTCATATTAAGAAAAAGAAGGTGACTAAGAAGAGGGTAGAGCCACTCAAGGATAAAGGGGGGAATTTGTGTTTGGTGTCAGAGCAACTGGTTGAGGTATTAAATGAGTACACCGTGTCAGTATTTACCAACAAGAAGAATTCGGAGGATAATGCAGGCAGAGTGGGATATGCGAATATGCTACAACATTTTGAGAATAAGAGGGAGGTAGTGTTGGGTCTTCTGAAAAGCATTAAGATGGATAGGCACCCAAGGCCTGAAAGCATATATCTCAAAATATTGAAAGAAGCAAGTGAGGAGACTGCTGGGCTTTGACAAAGATCTTTGTGTCGTCACTAGCAATAGGCAAGGTTCCAGAGGATGGAGTGCAGCAAATGTTGTATCTTTGTTCAAGAATGATGCACGAGATAATCCAGGTAATTCTAGGTCAGTGAGCCTCACATCAGTGGTAGGGAAGCTACTGGTGATGATACTTGAGGGATAGCATTTATGCATATTTGGAAAAGCATGGCCTGCTTAGACAGTAGGCATGGTCTGGTACAGGGCAGGTCATATCTCTAAAACTTGATCAGGTTTCTTGAGGATATAACAAAACAATCTGATGTTGCGTACATGGACTTTAGTAATGAATTTGATATGGTTCCTCATAGTAGGTTGACTCAGAAGATAAAAGTGCATGGGGTCCAGGGTGAACAGAAAGTCTGTATCCAAAACTGGCTTGGCCATAGAAAAGAGTAGGGGTGTAAGGCTGTTATTTCGTCTGGAGGTCTGTAATCTGTGGTGTTCCATCGGGGTTGCTGATGGAACCTCTATTGTTTGTGATACATAGCAATGACTTGGATGAAAATTTAGAAGGAAGGATTAGCAAGTTTGTGGGTGACATCAAAGTTGATAGAGTTGTGGACTGTGGAAAGGACTCTCAAAGAATACAGCAGGTTATAGATTATTTACAAATATAGCCAGAGATGTGGCTGATGGAGTCTAATCCAGGCAAGCGTAAAGTATTGCACTTTGGGAGGCCAAATGAAAGGAGAAAGTAAATAGTAAACGGTAAACCCCTTAATAGCATTGAGGTACAGATGGCATTGGAGTCTAGGTCCACAGTTCACGGAAAGTGGCTAGGCAAGTGGATAAGGTGGAAACTAAGACATACGGAATCCGTAGCAACACACACAAAACGCTGAAGGGACTCAGCAGGTCAGGAAGCACCTATGGAAAAGAATAAACAGTCGATGTTTTTGGCCGAGACTTTACTTTTCCATAGAATCTGCCTGACCTGCTAAGTTGCTCCAGCTTTTTGTGTGTGTTGCTTGGGTTTACAGAATCTGCAGACTTTCTTAGCGTCCTTGCCTTCATTGGGTGTTGAGTAACTATATATATAACCATACAACAATTACAGCACGGAAACAAGCCATCTCGGTCCTTCTAGTTCATGCCGAACTCCTACTCTCACCTAGTCCCACCGACCTGCACTCAGCCCATAACCCTCCATCCCCTTCCTGTCCATATAGCTTTCCAATTTTACTTTAAATGACATGGAACCTGCCTCAACCACTTCTGCTGGAAGCTCGTTCCACACAGCTACCACTCTCTGAGTAAAGAAGTTCCCCCTCATGTTACCCCTAAACTTTTGCCCTTTAACTCTCAACTCATGTCCTCTTGTTTGAATCTAGAAGATAAAGAAATCATGCTGCTGCTGATAAAACTTTAGTCAGAGTAGAAATGCCAAACATCAGATGACATGTGTTTTAGGTTAGACGGGGGGAAGTTTAAAACAACCTGAAGGGCAAGTTTTTTTACTTACACAGAAAAAGATAGGTGCCTGGAATAGGTTACTATGGGTACTGAATCGGGTGGTCTCCTGGAGCTTAAGAGGCTTTTAGACAGACACATGAAAATGAAGGGATTGGAGGGATATGAATGTACTCAGTAGGAGGACATTTATTATAAATTTGCATCAAGATTGGCATAATATCATGGGCCAAATCATCATTATTACTATTCTGATTACCTTGCACTAAATGGACTCATTGCACCTGTATATACATGTTTTATGCATACGACAATAAACTCAACTTCAACTTTAAAATTTTAAGGTACAAAATTCAGACCTTGGACAAGCCCCCCAGAAAAAGGCAGAAGTGACTTGTGCCTCATTTGTTCAGTTTTAATGATAATAACCAAAATAGGTTGAAATGACCAAAAAGTGAAAACCTAAAAAAACTGCTTAAAAATTCATTTAGTTCAAAGGCTAAAAAACACAGATTAGTAAAAACTTAGGATGCATTGGATAAAATTTAATCTGTAGGTTTATTGTTTCTCTTTATCTATTTAGTTGTGATTTATCCCAGAAACTGAAAGGGGATGCATCTATTTAAGTTTTTCTTTCCAGTAATTGCAAATATCTGATTTGGCAAAGCAATAAGAACTGAAAAACTTCCCCAAAAAAACTAAAATTAAACACCAAAAGTAAAAAAAAGTGCAGGTGTAATTCACATAGCAAAGTCAGAAACAAATGCCAACGTGAATGTCAAAATGTAAATTTAATGGCAGAAGAAGTGGTTGCCTGATCTGTTGGATCTGATGTCTGACAGACACTGCTAACTTCCTAAAGTAGGCTTCACTTCACCACACTTTGTACACCAAAAGGAGCAGGAGTGTGTTTACAAACTGTCTCGGATCTCTCAATGAAGCCAAGCCTCATACAGTATCTAGACATCCCACCCTGCAAAAACTCATTTCAGGGAGGTAGCACCATCAATTTGCGGGAGACTTCCAGGAGAGGTGGGATGTCTGCAATAGAGCAGCTCCTTAGCAGCTAGCCAGCTAGTTTAAATAATGTTAGCTATGCTAATGAATGAATGACACCTGTTAAACTCACCTCAACATGCCTTTTACAGTCTTAACCCACCATGGGCAATAGAAAAGTCACTGTTGCAAACAGTGCAGCGGGCAACACTGTCACTATTTTGACCCCTATTAGGCAGGGGTACACTTTAGTGTAGTCTGGGGTGACGTACGTTGTATATTTTTTTGGAACACTCTGCCATGGCGCGCTCTCGCTCATGCTCTCTCTCTCTCATGGTCGCTCGCGCGCTCTCAAGCACTCTTGCTTGCTTTCTCTCTCGCGCTCTCGCTTGCTTTCTCTCTCGCTTGCTTGCTCGCACGCGCACGTGCTCTCTCTCGTGGTCGCTCTCTTGCTTGCTTGCTCACACGCGCACGTGTTCTCTCTCGTGGTCGCTCTCGCGCTCTCTCTTGCTTTCTTTCGCTCGCTCTCCAAAAAATTGATTTCCGTGATATTGTATATAATTTGTGGGCATCAGGGAGCCACTATTAATATGCGGGAGACTCCCGGAACTTGCAGGAGACTCCCGGAACCTGCGGGAGAGGTGGGATGTCTGCAGTATCTTCCTCTAGCCTTCTCAATTGCTAAATTTCTCTGCTCAAAATCACCATTTTCCCTCTTCCCAACTCCCAACCTTTATTCAATCTCTTAACTTAGCAATTTGATGTTTTCCAAATCACTGGCCTGTACAGACTTCTTGATCATGCGCCTAAACCCCATATCCCAATCTTATCACCTAATCTTTATCAACCAAAATACAACCTAAACACTCTTTCCCAAACTACAGGCTAAACCCCTTTGCCAACTTGCAGCCTAAAGTTGTCTTCCAAACTCCAATCTAAAGCCTTTTACCAATTTCCACCTAGTTGTACCCTATGAGAGATATTCTGTTCTTCTACTTTTACAAACCTCTTTTGTCTCATTTTCACTTCTTAAAAAGGTTTCTGAGCCGACACATTAACACTGTTTCTCTTTCCACAGCAGTGGCTTGATTTGCTGAATACTTTCAGCATTTTAGGGATATTAGAGGAAGGTGTTTTACTCAGAGAGTGGTTGGTACGTGGAATGCACTGCCTGAGTCAGTGGTGGAGGCAGATACACTAGTGAAGTTTAAGAGACTACTAGACAGGTATATGGAGGAATCTAAGGTGGGGGCTTATATGGGAGGCAGGGTTTGAGGGTCGGCACAACATTGTGGGCCGAAGGGCCTGTACTGTGCTGTACTATTCTATGTCTATGTCTATGTCTATTTTCATTATTTGTTCTCAATTTCCAACCTAAACTCCATTCCCATTTTCTCAGTTAGCACCCTACATACTTCTCCCCATTATCTCACCACCTTTATCCCAATCATCTGCTTTCCCTCTTCCAAGATCACCTGTGGCCTACAGTTGATGCTCTTTTCCCAGCACCAACAACAGCAGGTTGTAGCATGTCAGGGGATGTAGTCTCCTGCCAATCCACCATGCTATATATTATACTTAGGTAGACAGTTGATTAGTGTCATCCCTATAATACTGAGGGTCCCAACTGCAGGGTATGACTCTTCAGCCATTACAGGGATCCTGCTCTTGCCTTGACTTTCCTGTCTCCCATTTATTACCAAATTCAGATGAGGATCTCGAAGAAAGTGATGAAAATAGACATCTTCGTAAAAAATTACAAACTTACGTCTGAGATCATGAATATGTATACAGAAGATTAAAGCTTCACACGTACCTTTAATCATTCTTATTTGTACTTGCTATATATGAATATAGTATTATTAAATATACTTGGCTCCAGTCGTTTCACCCTAAGCCACAAGCAAACCATTCCAAAACATTTTTGCATTTTGCCAGCAGCATCACTTAAAAAGTACTGGGCCACATCAAAAGTCTTGCAGCCTTTTGTTTAAATCTGTAAATAACAGAAAAAGAAATTCCCCTAAAAGCAAAGAAACCACAATTTATAATGCCCCATTTAAGTAAATTATAAATATCTTCATTGCTTACACCAATTACGATCTGTATATGGCAATGTACTGCAAAGGCTGGGTAAACACAGGTGCAACAGCTTTGCTTGAAACATATACAATCTGATTTCAAATACCACTTAACCTCAACTAATGCCACCCAAAGAGTTACTTCTTCTTCTAAAATACATTTTATTATTTATGCCTTCTATAAATATATTAACTTATATTTTGGAGGAGTGGGGGAAAATCATGGTCCACACTGTTGGTTAGATGTGTTTATGCCTGTTAAAGCTCTGAAATAAATTATTATATACGTTCACTAAAAATAAACTGAGTCATTTTTTTCTTGGAGTGAGGGAAGGCATGGGCTTTTCATTAAACTTCAGGAACCAAAAAGTATTGCTGATGAAGTTGCTGCAAGTGAAAACTGATTAATGGTACTGGTAGGTCAACAGGTCCAGAATGAAAAACAGTGTGATGAAAGGAACAAGAGATAAATAGAGGAAGCATTGACAAAGATGGTGAATTATTGTGGTTGAATTCATTGTCAAAATGGCCCAGGAGAAGGAAAATAGAAACAAATGAGAAAATAAAGAAAGAAAATCTAAAATAAAACAAACATCTGAAAGTTATAAATCTCCAAAAAAATCAAATCACAACCAGCTGAACAAAGGACATGGTGATTATAACTGCTTGCACTCAGGGTTAAAAGATGCCGATCATCATTCGCAATCATGATTGAAATGATTTCATTCACAATAAAGGGCAGATTTATTTCTCTGCAGCAAATTTAGAACCAATATACAAAGGCAGTAGCATTATGTAAATCATGGAGGGATTAAGTGGACAATATTTCTTTCATAACACAAAATACAGAGCATCATAACTGATCAGAAACATGACAATCCATAACTTAAGAAAGTCTGTTCCTTGCCAAATGTTGCTGGTCATTTTCATAATTATGTGTACCTTTCAAATATAATTATTTTTTCAGCAAAGTAACTGTGTAGGTGACCTGGGAGCCATTCTGCAGCTAGGTCTCTCAAACAGATTGATCAGGATTTCAAGAAAAATTGAACCACAGGAACAACTAGTTCTAGGATTCATGTCACATTCTAATTATGGTATAATCAGCAAGGCAACATGCTTTCAGTACTCTACTGAAGCATGAAGCTAAAATATTCTGCTCAAGTCCTTAAATGAAGCTTAAGCTCCCCATCAAGGGATTTTGTGCAAGTGTTACTGAGTGAAGTTAACACATCTTAGTTCTGAACTTTAACTGTTTGCCTTTAAAGGAATTTTGTTTGATGCAGCTAAAATCAGATTTCAAAGGAAGTTTAATCATTTTTGTTCATTACTTATAGGTATAACCTGTTCAATTCCTAAATAGAAGTGTATCTACTTCTGATTTTGAAGGAGATTATTATAATTAAAACATTTGTTTTGCGATGAAATTGTTCTTTGTACTTGTTAGGAATATATTTTCCTCATACCTTGTTGAGGGTTTGAATTGCGCTCATTTTGTGTTCTTACCTCCAGGCTGTCCACAATCAATAATTAGCAAACTTGCTGCAGAGCAGTTTAATAACATTCCCTTTCCCCCATCTTAATTTTCTCCACTTCACTTAAAATAAATTCATTTCAATTAAATTCAACAAAGGAAACACATATTTATTCCAAATAGGGTGATAAAAGATAGCTTGTTGAGCCAAGTTTAGGCATTCTCTTTCCTGGGCGTGAGTAGTGTGATAATCCCAGAGGATTCTGAGTAATTTGAATGAAGTTAATGATTCATCCAGTTCTTTGACAGATGTTTGCTGAAACACAACGATCTGCTGCTATAAATGAGGAGATCAGAATTTAGAAAAATACCAAAGAATAGGTGAGCAGAAGGAAAGCAAAATTAATTTATGTAATTCCATTTAAAGTCTTACAATTAAGTAAATTTAGATGGTAGGCACTGTAGTGATGTAGAAAATTCCTAACAAGTTAAATTTGTAATCTGTGTTAAATATTATTCTATAGTTCTAATTATATTACCAAATAGAAATTTTCAACTTCCTTGAATATATTTAAGTTGAAAATATAGGCTATCATAGTCTTTGTAAACACATGCATTATATGAATGACACAAAAGTACATGTACAATGAGGAAGTGCTGAATAAATGAGATATGTGTCTTTTAGCTGTTTTCCAAGCAATTCATTACACTGTGTTTATGGCACTAGATATTGTAAGACAACGAACCCCAATACAAATTGGTGATATCGTTGTAAAGAAAGACTGAAGAGTCCAACAGAACATGTTACCTCAAGCCAATCGCTTGATGCTCCTGGCTATGTTGGATAATAATGGGAACACTTCATGCAGGGAAGAGAGAAGCCAAGCAGATACATAGTATTTAGCAAAAGGAAATTAAATGCTTTGGGATAAGAGATCTCTTGATAAATCCAACAGCATGGGGTTTATGTTACAAAAGCTATTGTGTTAATCTAGTAAACCGGAGCATGCAATTAAATAGGCACTTAAATGGCAGGAAATCTTGTGTATTCTCATCTGACATTATTTGTTTTGGTAGGAAAAGGCAGCAGCACAATGAGAAAATTGACATATATGCTTACAACTTGATGATTTACTTCTGTAGATAGATAGAGAACAGACCTTCACAATCCATGGCATATTGTTGCTAATCAGCAGATTGAGATGAATAAAAAGGTACAGGTTTGTGCAGTGATGAATACTTAATTTGCACTGTTTCATTTTAACAGATGTCCATATGGGGTAGCACAGCTCTGGGCATCCTTCTGCGGATAATGAGCAGTTAACCAGGGATCATCAGGAACTTTGATGTGCCATTGTTTACAATGACAGTGCAGGAGCAAAGAAAATCTAGCGGAGGAGTTCCCAACCTTTTTGATGCCACGGACTCCTACCATTAACCGAAGGGTCCATGGATCCCAGGTGGGAAACCCCGATCTGGAGGATGAACTTCAATGATTTGGTGCATGTTGTGCCTTTATCGCCTGAAAAGTACTCTATACTTTTTTAGAAGATAGATGCTTAAGGATTCCAAACATGATTATATAAGCCTCTCCAAAGTCACCCCTCCTATGCTCCAGTGAGGATAAATGCAACCTATCCAATCCCTCCTTGTAAGTAAAACCTTGCATTTTGGGCAACATGTTTGTGAATCTCTATTGTACTTTAATTCAGCAGGCTTAGCTGAAGCATTAAATAAGAGATTTGTAACATCATGTTGCAGCTATACAAAACATTAATCAGGCCATACTTGGAATATGTGTTCAGTTTTGGTTGCCACGCCACCGGAAGCATGCAGTTTACTAAAACGTTTTTTCATTACCCTGTGTCACCATTTTCAGGGAGCTATGAACTTGCACCCAAGGTCAACATACAAAATGCTGGGGGAACTCAGCAAGTCAGGCAGCATCTATGGAAATGAATAAACAGTCGGTGTTTTAGAACAAAACCTTTCATCAGGAGTTCCTCCAGTATTTTGTGTGCATTTCTCAACATTTCCAGCATCTGCAGAATCTCATGCTTATGGCTTGTGTTATGCTTTGTAACTGCAAACTATAAAACTAATCAAAAGATAAACATGGCGCCGTGAATAACATGTCTGCTTCTTTCTTAACTTTAGTGAGGCGTAGTGCCGTGGCGGCACAATGACGTGCACCATTTCTGTACTTATACATAAAATCAGAAATGAACTATGTAAACAACAAAGAATGCTTAATTAAACAATATATTTACAATATTACTCACATATTAAATACACAAGGTCTCTTTGTCAATCAAGAGTCCTAACCTCCCTGTCATTTACATTATATGTCCTGCTATCCCAAAATGTATTACCTCACACTTGTCTGGATTAAAATCTATACCCACTGCCCTGCTTAGCTTTCCAACTGATATATGTCCTTTCTGTACACTTTGATAACCTTCATTTTATCAGTGTACATACATTCTCAACTAAGTATTTTACTTAAATGACAAACACTAATGGTCCGAGCTCTGATCCCAGGGGGAGCATGGTAGCTTACCAGTTATCACAATGCTATTTCAGCACCAGTGACCCAGGTTCAATTCCCGCTGGTCTGTAAGGAGTTGATACATTTTCCTAGTGACGGAGTGGGTTTCCACCCACATTCCAAAGACGTACGGGTTAGTAGGTTAATTGGTCACATAGGTGTAATTGGGTGGCATGGAGTCATTGGGTCAGAAAAAGCCTGTCACCATGCTGTATCACTAAATAAAAATAAAATAAATACACCACTGCTTACAGTCTACAGAAACACCTCTTGACCGCTATACTCTGCCTCCAAGCCAATTTTGGATCAAATTTGCCAACCTAACTTGGATCACACATGTTTAACTGCTAGATCAGACTGGAACTGAGAAGTCTGTGAAACAAAATAGTGCTGAGCACACATATATTTTACGACATGATCATGCACCAGATGGAGCTACTGAGAGATCTGAGAACTGTGAAAGAAGCATTGAGACAATGGGTATTTTAGGGGTGCCCATTTAAAGTAAGTCATCAGTAAACTAAGTGTTTGCTTAAGTATAAAATAATGCCAGAGTCCATAGCAAGTTATAGTCCAGCTTGGTTACTAATATGCTAAAGACTGAAAAAGATTGAGTTTAGATTAGCCAGATTTTGAAGAGAGTGGAAGTTACGCAAGTGACACAGGGACAAAATCATGACTCTGTACATGCTGAAAGGCATTTCAAGCAACATGGTAGAGTTCATATTTTAATAACACATTGCAAAACTGACATTTAGAAATGGGATGTTGAAGTGATAGATGAAAAATGTGGTACAAAGGGTTATCATGTAAGATGAAAGTACAAGTGTACATGTAATTTACCTAATACCGCAATAAATATACAAATAAATATAAGAGAGTTATGTGATCATGAATATATTCCGAAGTTGATCTAGTGTGATTATGAAAGAAAGAGTTAAATAGCATAGATATATGCCCTTTGATTCACTGGGTCAATGCTAGAAAAATCAAGCATCAGTTTATTCTTAATCCTATTTTATTCCTCTCATATTCTCATTAAATTCACCACAGGTTCTACCACTTACCAACACAAAGGGAGTAGATGCAAACTCCATAAATACAGCACCAGAAGTCAGGGTTGAACCCAGGTCACTTGGAGCCAAGAGGCACTCAAATGATATGAACTGGGTTAAGGTGTGAAATAGGTCAAGAAACGGTGGAAATAACAAGGATGATATGGTCCAACAGCTATTTTTTATTTGCATGAAGCAATGGAGTTTCAACTACTCTCAGGAAGTTCAACACCATCAAGAATAAGGCAATGGCCTGAAACATTCATTTCTTCCACCAACAGTGCACAGCAGTACAGTCTACACCATCAACAAGGTGCACTGCAGTTAATTATCTAGTCTACCCTGATAGCATGTCCCAAGCCTATAACCTCTCACCAAGGATGAAGACAGCAAGTAAACGAGGGCACCACTATCTGCAACTTCCCCTTTGAGAAGCACTTGGAAGAATATTGGCAGATCCTCATTATTGTTGGGTCTAAGTCTCGGAACTCTACTTAATGGCAATATCGCTGGTCTTGCTGGCAGTGTCTGTGTGCCAAAATAATAGATGGATAAATAAGTAAATACCATTGTCCTTAAGGAGTCCAAAATGAGCACAACTCACTTTCCTATTTTAATGTAAAGAACCACAAAAAAATCTCTTTCAAAAAGATAAACATGCGGAAAACAATTTTTAAAATGTACCATTCAGTGTACAACAAGTTCACGTCAAATCTCCAACTTGTGAGATACAGTAAATTCAGCCTAGGATGCCAAGATTAAAGATTTGATTTGTAAAGGTTCATTTTGATGTGTCAGCTTCCAATGGATAAATGTTGGAACTACCCTCATCTTACTACTGATTTGAAAATCGCTCCTCAGGGCAACAATCTAAATGGTGTTTAATAGGATGGGGGTAAATATGACAGCATGAACTATTGCATCTTTAATGATTTTAGGATGTCCCAAAACACTTTTCACTTACTAAAGTACCTAGAAGTGCAGTCACGTCAGCAAGCATTCATGTCAATGAAAGATAGCTTTCATTGGACCTGGTTATGTTGTCCCTCAGCTGGAAGCATCTAATCATGACAAAGAGATTTATTTCCCTCAGATAGAAGTATTTAATTTCTGTAAAAATAAATGAAAACCATAAGAGTTCATAATTAGTCTTTTTCTGTTGGTGTGCTTAATGTTTGTATTTCAACACAGGACATGACATTGTCAGAGGAACTTACTGAGAGTACTAATAAATTGACACTGTGAAGGAGCTAATTTAGATGTAATATAACTTCTGAATTAATTATGAGTTAATTACTCCTTCCAGTTATTTTATTTCACTTCCATCATGTCAGTTAGCTCTTTTAACCATTTTCTGAATAATGTCATCACTACTAATCATTTTTTATCTTTAAAAATGTATTGATGAATTTTTGATTAACATACTGATTGCTCATGCTAGGAAACAGAATATTTTTCCATATTGAAAGATGTAGCACAATATGCTTATAGGTCAAGTACAAGGACAAATATGCTGTCACTATACTTTAGCTACAGGTCTATAATGAGTCACTTAAGTATTGATTTCCAATTGACTAGTCCTGACTAGATGATACTGTTTGGTTGCCAACCTGATTCTTGCAGTCATGAGAAAATCATCCAAATGAAAGGGCACAAAAAATTGCTCCCACATATTAGACTTTAAAATGCACCAAGAAACAGGAAGGCATGGCTGAGTTTAAAAAGGAAGCTCTTCATCAATCAAAAATGCATAATAAGATCCGCTAAATATTTTCAAATCAAATCAGGGCATGTGTTTGACAGACCACTTTTACATCTTATATTTTTATAGAACCAATTTGGAAGCCTCAGAAAGAACAAATATTTTAACACATTTTTGGCATAGATAATAGTGTCTGGCAATCTATGCATAATCAGAACTCAAGGTAGTTCTGATTATGGGAGAAAATTAGAACAAGAGAGAGAAGAGGCAACTCACAGGTCCCTGAGTTAGATTTAAAAAAGGAGCATTCACGGGCTTCCAGAAATTTTCCATTGGCCCAATCAATGAGAGATTCATTACCAAGGGCAAATAAAAATAAGGTAGGGACAAGCAGAGTGGTCATTGTCTGAGTGCCCCAGAGAGTGGGGAGGCTTTGGCTTATCAGGTTTGGGTGAAGTAAGAATCTGGTAAGTTTCTTCTTCTTCATTCATTGTCTGTTTGTACATATTTAGAGCGGTAAGGATGGCTCCAGGGTTTGTGCTGCGTTCTTTGTGTGAGATGTGGGAAATGACCATCCAATACAGGGTACTCTTTGTGGCCGTTGCCCTCAATAATAAGTATACTATTTTGTACTATTGAGTTGGATGGCCTTTAGGTGGGGGGGGGGGGGCACAACGACTGGGTCTCTGACACCGAGTCTGGCACTGTGGCTCAGAAGGGAAGGGGTGAGAAAGGATTGCAATAGTGATGGGGGATTCCATAGTTAGAGGAGTAGACACAGGATCCTGTGGACACATTAGAGACACCCAGACAGTATGTTACCTCCCAGGTGTCAGGGCCAGGGACATCTCGAATTGGGTCTACGGTATTCAAAAGGGTAAATATAGGTAACAATGACATAGGTAGGATAAGGGAGGTTCTGAAGAGAGAACTTGGTGAGCTAGGTAGAAAGCTGAAAAGCAAGATCTCAAGGGTAGTAATCTCAGGATTGCTGCTTGTACCACGTGTCTGTAAGGTCAAGGACAGGATAATTTGGCAGATGAATGTGTGGCTGAGGAACTGGACAACTGGGATCTCTTTAGGGGAAGGTATGACCTGTACAAAAGGTTACACCTGAACCTGGGGGAGACAAGTATCATTGCAGGCAGGTTTGCTAGAACGGTTTTGGAGGATTTTAATTAAATTGGCAGAGGAATGGAAAACTGAGTGATTGGGCTGAGGATTTAGCAGATGGTGTACAAGCAAAGGCAGCATGCACTGAGACTGTCATGAAGGGCAGACAGATGACAGAGCAAAAATAGAGTCAGTGGAATGAGTTGCAATAAAACAGAGGGACAAAATTGAAAAGGGTGACAAATAGAACTGAAGGTATTATATTTGAATGCACGCAGTATACAGAATAAGTTAGATAATCTTGTAGCGCAGTTATAGATTTACAGGTACAGTTTGTCATTGTGGTGTCATGGAGACATGACTGAAAGAAGATTATGGTTGGGAGCTTAACATCCAAGGATACACAGTATAATGAAAGGACAAGCAAGTAAGCAGAGGGAGTGGAAACAACAGGAATTCTGCAGATGCTGGAAATTCAAGCAACACACATAAAAGTTGCTGGTGAACGCAGCAGGCCAGGCAGCATCTCTAGGAAGAGGTGCAGTCGACGTTTCAGGCCGAGACCCTTGGTCAGGAGAGGGAGTGGTGTGGCTGTGTTGGCAAAAAAATGACATCAAATCCTTAGAAAGAGATGACATATAATCATAAGATATAGAATCCTTGTAGGTAGAGTTAAGGAACTGCAAAGGTTAAAAACCCCTGAAGGGAGTTACATATAGGACACTGGACAGTAGCCAGAATGTGGGATTAAATTACAATGGGAGTTGGAAAATGTATGTCAAAAGGGCAATGTTATGATAGTCATGGGGGAATTTCAATATGCAGGTAGTTTGGGAAAATCAGGTTGGTGCTGACATGGTCCTTGGGTGCTGTGTGCACCAAGTATACATATTCTCCCCATCAATGTGTGGATTTCCTCCACATGCTCCAGCTTTCTCCCACATCCCAAAGGCTTGCTGGAAGGAAGGTAAATTGGCCACTGTAAATTGCCCCTACTATGTAGACTGATGGTAAAATCTGGGGAGACCAGGGTGAGTGAACTGGGAATACTGTTAATGGGTGGTTAATGACTGTTGCAGATTTATTGGGCCAAGGGGCCTGTTTCTGTAGTCTATCTTTTTATAATACCATCAATTAGAGGTCATGGGTTAAGGGTAAAAAGTGAAATGTTTAAGGGGAACATGAAGAGAAACTTCTTCACTCAGAGGGTGGTGACAGTTTGGAATGAGCTGCCAACACAACAGGTGGATGCAATTTTGATTTCAATGTTTGAGTTTGGACAAGTATATGGATGGGAGGGGTATGGAGGGCGATGGTGTGGGTGCAGATTGATAGGACCAGGCAGTTTAATTGGTTCAGCAAGGACTAGATGGGCCAAAGGACCAGTTTCTGTGCTGTAGTTTTCTATGACTCTATGACTATGATTATCAGGATTTTTCAGAATTTTGAAGAAGAGAATGAATCCAGTGTAAAATTCTAAGAGTGCATACTTAGCAATTCTGACTTAAAGGCTGAAAATGTACTTAAGAAATCATAGAGTATGATTTCAATCACTACACCAACCCTTCCTTTATCCCACTCTCCTTTAACCCTTTCTTCCCCACCAATAATTTCTGCAACAGCACTTACCTTTAATAGCTGCATAGTTCCCAAATGCTGAGCTCTCCCAGCCATGAGTAATCCACAAAGCAGTACTCCTAGGCCTCAGACAGCAAATTCCAATGGACTTTTAGACAGAACATTATGCTAAAAACCTTTTTAATTGTTTCTAAATGATCATACAGAACATTTTAAAGCTATTATCACTGAGGTTAGCTTTTACTAAGATTAACGCCTGCAGTGGATTAACAAAAGTAAAGTGTTCAGGACATACTTTTGAGGTATGGCATCAACTGTTTCACTATTTTGAGATTCTGAATTCAATATATTTGATTTTGTCACTGATCATTCCCAGAAGTATATCAAGGAACATATAGTTCCTGCCTAATATCGAGTTATATAATAGCCTGATTCTGAGACAATGACAAAACCTAATTACATTTCCAGAACGAATGGATGTTGTTTTCTCCCAAGCATCAAATGACTTTTTCTACTTTCTGGGAGATGCACTGATAAACATACCGGTGACAAAAGGCTAGCTGTAAATCAACACTCTCATTTATTTCACAACACTAAAATAATTATTTTCAAAGAACAATTTTCTTTTCGCATATTGCCTGTAAATTAAATATAGATTACATAAATACTGTCAGTTATATGGTGGTGTCCTCACTTCATAAGCTAATATTCCTGAACTATCCATCAAAACTGTAGACTCCTCTATCGTCCTTCAGACTCTCATTCTTCATTCACTGTGACAAAGGTCACCAACATTTGAATCATCCATCAGTTTCTATCGCCAAGAATTAATTAACAGCACTGCCAAACAATCAACCAGTTTGGATCAGAAATAATATTCCCCAACTCCTAGGTTAATTGTAGGTACCAACTTTTCTAAAATATGTTCACAACTTTGCCCTTTGCCTGAAACCAACACTACTAAGTGAATGTTAAGCATTTCACTTAGTACTTCTGCTTGGTCTGGTGCTACCAACAACAGCCTTGAACTACTATACGAGTCAAAGGACACCCCTACCTTCACAAGTGCCAGATGAAGAAAAGGATACAACCCAGACCTTGCCTTTGTTACCTCGGCAAGCTCCAACCTCTTGAGACGAACAGTCCTCCAACATCGCAACACCATCCTGTCCAGGTAGAATCCCTTCCAGTTCTCAGACCTGTACCATCAAAGTACCTATCAAGATTTAACCTGAGAAAAGTGAATTGGACATCTTTTGCAGAATCCCTTCATCAACTTATCGACACCATACCACCAGAACCTGATCATTATGATGAATTTGTCCAACTAATCTGGAAAGTAGTGCAGCAGAACATACCTAGAGGCTGCAGAACCAAATATATTCAGGGATTGACTAGGGATATCAAGCAAAGTTAAGATGAGTATGTCAACTTATACGACCAAGACCCGTTTGGTCAAGACACAATTGAAATGGGAGAGTCAGTTCTGTCCCTACTGAGCCAAAAGAGACAACAGCGTTGGCAGGAACTGATAGAAAACACAGACGTGACCAAGAACAATAAGAAGGTGTGGGCAACTGTTCGGAAACTCAACTCAGACAATAGACCGCGACAGAGAATTGCTGCCGTAACACCCCGTCAGGTTGCCCACCAATTGGTACTAAATGGTCGACCAAATAACAAGGAACGGAGGCAAAAGAAAAAGCAACATCAGGAGATGGAGGCAGCTCTCTCAAACGGGAATAACAACTTCCCACCTCTCACCCTTGAAGAATTAAAGGATGAAGTATCACAGCTAAAATCCAACAAAGCTGCTGGCATAGATGGGATTCTTAATGAAGTCCTTAAACATCTTGGACCTAAAGCACTCCACTGACTTCTGTCCCTTTTTAACTGTTGCCTAAGATCATTAAAAATACCCATGGAGAAGAGCCAATGTTGTTGCTCTCCTAAAACCCAATAAAGACCTCAACATTCTGAAAAATTACAGACCGATTTCCTTGCTCTGCACCATCTATAAACACTACGAGACTCATACTGAAGAGAATATCCCCCATAGTCGAAGATCTTCTAACACCAGACCAAGCCAGGTTCAGGCCAGGCCGCTCTTGCTGCGGTCAAGTCCTGAACTTAACCCAGTATATTGAGGATGGCTTTGAAATGTGACAAATTACAGGGGCAATATTCATTGACTGAACAGCAACATATGACATTGTGAATCACAGAGGCCTTCTACTGAAATTATCTAAAATGTTAAAGAACTAAACCACAGTCAAAGTAATAAGAAGCCTCTTAGAAAATTGTAGATTTTATGTAGAAATGAATGGAATTAAGAGTAGGTGGCGTCCACAAAAGAACGGACTACCACAGGGATCAGTCCTGGCACCTCTACTATTTCATGTCTACACAAACGACCAACCAACCTTTCCTAACACATGCAGGTTTATCTATGCAGATGACATATGCATAACAACGCAAGCTAACTCCTTCCAAGAAGTTGAAGTACGACTTACAGCAGTCCTCGAAGCAATTAAACAGTATTATAAAAAATGGTCTCTGACCCCAATTCCATCAAAAACTCAGGTGTGTGCATTCCACCTGAGGAATGGAGAAGCAGCTCGGAAACTCAAGATCTTCTGGTGTGGGAAGGAGCTTGAAAACCATCCGACTCCAATTTACCTGGGAGTGACACTGGATAGGACGCTCTCATTTGCCTCCTACATCCAAAAACTCTGAGGGAAAGTTGGCTCTCACAATTCTCTCTTGAAAAAATTAGCAGGCACGAAATGGGGAGCTAATGCTCATACACTTAGATCAACTGCCCTAGCACTCTGCTATGCACCTGCAGAATACTGTGCACCTGTGTGAGGCAGATCAGCCCATGCGAAGAAAATAGACTCATTGCTTAACGAAGCCTGCCGAATAATCACGGGCACACTGAACCCCACACCCACTAACGTCATTTACAGACTTGCAGGCATTGCTCCCCCAGAGATCCGAAGGCACACTGCAACAAAAATTGAAAAAGGTAAACAGAACTCGGATCCACAGCACCCACTACATCATCATGTGCCAGTTTCCAACTGCCTAAAGTCAAGGAAAAGCTTTGCTACAGTGGAGGAACTACCACACGGAACATCCCCCCAAACATACAGGATTGACCTCTGGCAACAAACAGAAGCCAGAACCCCACCAAACAATACAGTGCAACACCCCCCAGAAATGTTGCCAGACGGGGCACCGCTTGACAGACGGAAGTGGTGCACTCTCAGAGCGAGAGCGGGAGTTTGTAGGACGGGAGACAATATGGTGAAGTGGGGTTTAAAGACCAGCGAATCCTGTGAGTGTGGCGAAAGGGTGCAGCACATTGAACACGTTCTGTGCAACTGCCCACTCTTGCCTGATTTAGCTGACACTGACCTGCTCAACATCAACCAAATATCACTAGAGTGGCTGGCTGTCTGGTGTGACAAGCTATGATGATGAGTACTTCTGCTATGGTACCTAATTTACAACCCAAGTCACATAAAGGTTGCTGAGACAAAAAGTATTCAGTAATTTTTCAGGATCTGGGCATTAGCAGCAAGACCAGCATTTATTTTTCTATCCCTTTCTCTCATTGAGAAGCAGTTGGTGAGCCATTGGTCACCCGTGGACTTTCCCTCAGCCCATACTTAAGCTACAATGTGACCATCTCTCAAAGTGTACCTGTCTTAGCCTCACAGATGCACCACAGTGATTTTAGCCACAACACCTGAGGTGTGGAAACTTAGCTGGTGCTCAAGACAATGCACATGTTTGGCAGCATCGCACTTGACACATCCATGACATCCAGCATGGTGCAGGAAATGTAGTAGAAGTGCTGCTATTTTGCATCTCCAGTAATAACTAATAAGCTATAAAATTGCCAGACAAGACTAATCATCCACCTCCCTGACTTGCACTGATAGCAGCCCATTGAACTGAAAGATAATGGTGAGAATCTCTCTCAGACCATATACATCGAAGCTTCCTTACATACCAAAGTCCACTCTGCAAACACTTCATGCTCTGGTTCCTAGTGTCCATTTTTAAGTTAGGTGAATACTTGATCTCGGTTTCAAGGACTTAAAGGATTCTCTTGGTTTCATTCTCTTCAATTACAAACACAATACAGAGCCCTCCCAGAATGGCTTGCTACATCTTCATACAAAACTGCCAAAAAATACACAAAATACACAAAGAAAAATACACAAGGAATAAAAGGTGTATAAAAACAATGCTAATTATTCTACTGATGGCACCTCTCAAAAAAAACTAACGTGTTGGATTACAAAAAAGAATACAAAGAACTTCCAGCTAAATGTTTAAAATCTACAAGGATATCTCATTAGCAGTCACTAGGTTTGACTACCATCTTAAAATGAACAGATGGGCATATACAGGTTTTATCTCTTGACCTTGGCAGGATATACATACAACAGAGGGAGAGAGGCAAAGGGTCACTGAGGTGGCTGGTTTGTCATCTGAAAAGGGATTGAGCTGGCTTAAGCTCTGTTGTGTTGAGGAGAATTAGAAGTCATCTTCCCTTCCACATTCCAAAGACGAAGGTTTAATAGGTTGATTGGTCACATGGGTGTAATAGTGCATTGCGGGCTTGTTGGGCTGGAAAGGCCGGTTACCGTGCTGGATCTCAAAGTAAAAAGTAATTAAAAATACAACATTTTAAAGAGGCTTGATGGGGAAGATATACAGTTAATGTCTTTTCTGGCTGAGGCATGCAGAACAGAGGGAACTGGCTATTCAGGGCAGAGTTGGAAACTCTTCACAGAGAAGGTGGAGAATTATACTCCACCCAAAAGGGCTATGAAGTGTAATTATGACAGATTGAGAGACTTTTAGGTGTAAAGAGCATCAAGGGAGCACAGACAGATTATGCATGGATCTGGCATTGAGGTAAAAGAACAGTTTTGATCTTACTGAATAACAGAACAGGTACGAGAGGGCTACTTCTGTTTGAAGTAAAGTTTGCATTGTGGTAGTGGCATCTACCAATATTACCATGCATCTATCAAAGGGAGATTGGAGAGTATAAAGTAAAGTGGATTTATTCATTGTAAAGCATTGTAAAGCTTAGTTCGTTGTATTCTCTGGACCCAGTCCGACAGCTTTCATGTGATCTCCCATTACTATCATTAAAATGTTGCTCATTTCATAGTCATAGTCATAGTTTATTGATCCCAGAGGGAAATTGGTTAAATTGTGAACATTTTAGAACAGACGTTTTCATATACAAAATTGTGCAATACACCTGTAAAACTGAAGGAATGACTGCCTGCCTTCCTTGTATACTAGCTCCAATGGATGTTTATATTGCCATACAGAGAGAAGTAATTCAGAAGTTACGATAACACCCATATAGGAATTGGATTTCGTTTATTATTGTCACATGTACAGAGGTACAATAAAAAGCTGATCTTGCATACTGTTCATACAGATGAAATCATTACACAGTGCATTGAGGTAGCACAAATTAGAACTGTAGGCTATGAAGGAAGAATACAAACAGTACAAGCCTGCAATTCTGCAAGAATTTAGTCAGTCTTGTAACTTGAAACATTGTAACTGTAACTACGCTAAAGAACTAAAATGTTTCAAAGTAAAGGTTGTGGTATATTTACTATTTGGAAAATCTATTGGTTATATTCACTAACACATAATTCATTACAAGGTATTTCACAATTACATTAACATAGATTTCAAAATTATATTAACATCATATAAAGAAAATTCCAGCTGCATAGCAACGAGGCTATGTGTGAGGGAACATTTCCATTCTCGTGCAGCCATGCACCCATGCAGCTTAGAGGGAACAGTGCCCACAATGCTGCTGCATAGGGAGATGTAAGATTTTGATCCAGTAATCTGAATAATTGTATAATTTTCCCAGGTCAGAATAGTATATGATTTAGAGGAGTATATGTATATTCCAAAGTAATTGATTTTTCTCTTAGGTGGGGTAACATGCAGATTTCAGAGGTGTTAAACAAGTTGTAACAGCAAGTTTTTACAATGCATTATGTAGATCACATAAATTATAGCCACCATGTGCTGCCTAAGGTCTCTAGCTAAGGGTGACCCTCAGGGTATTGATGGTAAGCGATTTAGCAACACTAATGTGGAAGTACAGTACTATGCACTAACCTTAGGCACATATATGTAGCTAGGGTGCTTAAGATATTTTGCAGAGTACTTTATTTGTCAACCTGGAACGAGAGCAAGTTTGTAAAGCTGGTGGGAGCAAAAGATATTGGAAATGGCGAGGGTGAAGCACTGTGGGAGGGGTGTCAGACAGGTAGCAGAGGAGTGCCAAGGGGCAGTGGGTGGCATGGGTGCAGACACACCCAGCCCGGAGACACCAGGCAAGGTTATTTGATTCTAAACAAATTGGTTTATTAATCATTATAGAATGTCTCTCTGGTGCTTCCCAGTTCACCCCAACTCCCTTCCTTTTTACCCCAGCGATGATTCCCCTTGCCCTGCTCCCTTCTCACTCTCAGTCCACAATAGAGACCCATATCAGAATCGGGTTTATCATCACTCACACATGGCACGGTTTGTTTTTTTTTGTGGCAGCAGTACAGTGCAATACATAAAATTACTACAGTACTGGGCAAAAGTCCTGGGCACCCTAGCTATATATAGTATATATGTATGTGCGCCTAGGACTTCAGCACATTACTGTAAATTGTCCTTATTTTTTGTGAAGACTTGTCATTGTTTGGCACTTCTATGAAACAAGTTGTCATTTACCAACTCAAACTAAATGTTGTCCAAATGTTTTTTGCATTCAGGCGTGGGCTGTCCTTTAACAGAGGAGTTGGAAATGGAAGCAAACAACATTTAATCTTCCACATCATTCCTGTTTTTGACTTTATGATTGAGCTAAAATCACACATAATGCAGGTGATATAGCTAGGATTAAGATACTGCAGTGAAGAGCCCTACCGGTGATGTACTGAGATTGGTGACCTTTAAGTGTGGTATGATTCTAGACAGTGGAGAGTTTTCTGATTTATTTCCAATGACTTCAGTTTCATTACAGGTCCTTGATGTTAGCTTTATTCAATGTTGCCAGATTAAGGCACATCACCTCTGTTCAATGCTGTCACATCACTTCAGAAATTACCTCTTTATCACAGTTTGCAACAAGGCCATTATAAAACTGGCAGGAGAGGAGAAATGACACAGAGGCGAAGAGTAAAAGGCCAGTGTAGGGGGTTTGAGATGCCAGGTCACAGAACAAAGAAGAAGTGTACGGTCCTGTGACTGGCTGATGAGAAGTTACCAAACAAGGAGAAAGACTGAAGGAAGAGAAATAAAGAGCCACATCAGGGCGGCGATTGAATTGAAATGTCATACACGCAGACCAACAAGGAGATGATCTGAGAAAATTCAAATCAGAGATTGGAAACTAGTTAACTTGGAGTTAATTTGGAACAATGATGATTCGTTGTGTAAGTTTGGATATGGTTATCGAGAGGGAGTGAATCCAGGTGTGGTGAGATTGGAGGAACATTGTGAAAGATAAATAATTCAGACTAAACTATAAATACAGCTAAGTGGCTATAGCTAAATCAAACAACATAAAACTCATTTTAAAATGAATCTTCAACAAATCTTTCATTTTCTTCTAAGATAAATATGACCAGATTTATATTACATGGAATTCCTTCCAGTGAGTTCTTCAAAGGAATATTCTTGTCCAATTAACTCTAAAGACACATTGATGCATTGTATATCTGGAAAGAAAGTTGCTATTTTTTCCTATTGAGCATAATATTGGTTGGAAAATAATCTAATTTCAAAACCATAATTATAAGGTTTCTATAGAGTGTTTTTGTGCAATTATCAGTACAGAATACCCACATACCTATGTCTTTTAGGCTGTTGAAAGAGTTTGTCATCCACACTCTTTAAAGCATATTGTAACATATGATCTCATTTCGTTATTTTTTAAAGACAGTGCAATAATCGACCCTGTTTGTGTATTATGAATGATATCAAAACAATATTACGAAATTATATTCACCACATACAAATCAGAAAAAAAACAACAGCTAAAATAGAACAAAAAAATCAATTCAGACCAAATAAAATGGTACAGAAAAAGCAATCTGAAATAAAAAACAGAATAGGCAGGAAATATTCAGCAGGTCAGACAGAATCTGTAGAATGAGAAATAAAGTTACTACGTTAGATTCAAGAGACTCGACAGATGTTGGAAATTTTGAGCAACACACACTGAATGATGGAGGGACTCAACATGTCAGGCAGCATCTAAGGAAGGGAATAAACAATCACCATTTTAGGTCAAGACCCTTCAACAGCAGACCCAGCATGTCAAAAACTAATTCCCCCCGCAAATGCTGCTGTCTTCAAAGGTTTCAAATGTACATTTAATATCACTTGCTCTGTTCCTCCAGTATTCTGTGTGCGTTGCTTACTATTTTAGATTGATGGTTTTTTAAATTAAATCTCTGAAAAGTTGGACAAAACCTTGCTATGATGTTTTCAATTAGAGAATTACAGTTTAAATATTTCAAATAAATCTATACTTTGATCCAAGCAGTTATCCAAATTCTTGCACCCAAATTGAATGGAAAAATATCATAAAGAAACTCATGCTCAATTGAAGATCATCAAAAACCATCTTGAAAAGTACATGGGCAGGAGAGCTTTACTGGGCTGTGGGATGAATGCAAGTAGACAGATCTAGCCCACTAGGCAGAACAATCAGCCTTAAGGAACTGGACCAAAGGGCCCTTTTCCTTGATATATGACTCCAAGTAGTTTTTCGTTGTAAGAAGAGGTGGTTAAATTATTTGTGACTAAATCAAGCCAAGCCAAGTCACTTCTTATTGTCATTTCGACCATAACTGCTGGTACAGTACATAGTAAAAACGAGACAACGTTTTTCAGGACCATGGTGCTACATGAAACAATACAAAAACTACACTGAACTACGTAAAACAACACAAAACTATACTAAACTACAGACCTACCCAGGACTGCATAAAGTGCACAAAACAGTGCAGGCATTACAATAAATAATAAACAAGACAATAGGCACAGTAGACGGTAGTAGGTTGGTGTCAGTCCAGGCTCTGGGTATTGAGGAGTCTGATGGCTTGGGGGAAGAAACTGTTACATACAGTAGTCTGGTCGTGAGAGCCCGAATGCTTCGGTGCCTTTTGCCAGATAGCACGAGGTAGAAGGGTTTGTATGAGGGGTGCATGGGGCCCTTCATAATGCTGTTTGCTTTACAGATGCAGCGTGTGGTGTAAATGTCTGTAATGGCGGGAAGAGAGACCCCGATGATCTTCTCAGCTGACCTCACTATCCGCTGCAGGGCCTTGCGATCCAAGATGGTGCAATTTCCGAACCAGGCCGTGATGCAGCTGCTCAGGATGCTCTCAATACAACCTGTAGAATGTGGTGAGGATAGGGGGTGGAAGATGGACTTTTCTCAGCCTTCGCAGAAAGTAGAGATGCTCCTGGGCTTTCTTTGCTATGGAGCTGGGGTTGAGAGACCAGGTGAGATTCTCTGCCAGGTGAACACCTGGCATCAAACTTGCAGTTGAGCTTTCACTATCAACCTCAGGTGTTACGCACATGGAAACCATGTCTAAGAAACAGATTATACACTCTTAAGCATATAATTAATTTTATTTAGCCATAGGATAAAACGACCTGAAGATAAGATGGTTTCATTGCAATGGAAACCATTCAAGAAGCAGATTCATGAAATTCGGGGAAGCATGTTCCCACAAAGAAAATGAATGAGATTGCAAAATGTAGTTTCCTTCTCACAAGATGCACAAGGGGAAGAAGACAGAAAAAAGAAATTGATGACAGACACTGAGAGCTTAAAACACCAAGAAACTTGGAAGAGAATAAAAAGTGTAGGAATGGAGTTGGAAGAAGATGAGGAGAGAAAAAAGAAGGCCTGAAATAATTTTGGTAAGTAAAATCTAAGAAAATCCATAGATGTTTTATCAAGGATAACAAATAATAACAGAATGTCTTTATCAAAGAAATAATGAAGGAAATAATAAAGGCTATTAGGGACAAAAAGGTGTCCTACATGCTGAGGTGGAGAATGTGGTTAAGGTGCTTCATGAATATTTTGCAATTATATTCACAAAGAAAGGTAGGTGATATCAATGCTGTGAGATATTTGATTGGGTGATCATAGCAAAGGTAGAAATGTTAAGGGATGTATCGCCTTTGAAAACTGATTATTGCCCGGCCTGGATGACATATATCTCAAGCTGTTAAAAGAAGCAAAGAAAAATACAGTGGATGTATTTGATTCTCTTTGGAAACGAAAGTGCTGTCTGAAAACTGGAGGATTGCTAATAATATACAATGTTTAAAATTGAAGAAAAGATAAATCAAATAATTAGAGGCCAGCTCGTTTAACATTGGTGGCGGGCACATTATTGGAATCTATTGTAAGGGGCCATTAAACCTTCATTTACAAAGGCACAGATTAATCAAAGAGAGTCAGTATGGATTAAGGAAAGATCACGCTTGACAAACCTGATTGATTTCTGTGAGGTGGTAACACTGAAGGTCAATGAAAGAAGTATGCTTGAAGTAGCTTACACAGATTTTGGCAAGTTTTTGAGAAGATTGATCAAAAAGGTAAATTTCCATCGGTTGCAGGAAACAAAGGGTCATGGTTAATGGGTGTTCTTACACCATCACATTCATTACCTAGAGCATAGAATATAACAACAGGGAGGTAACCGGCATTAGTTCAGCCACCGCTTGTGTACAGCCCATAATTACAGTCTGCACATTACAAAAAAAATGTTATTACACTCGAGATGAAGTGAAGAAACTTTACAAAGTCATTACTAGATCTAGAAAATTGTAGCTATGAAGATAGATCAGCTAAGCTTTAATTGCTTTCAATATTTAAAAAAATTCAATGAACAATTAATTCACATTTAATAAATCAAATTATAAATGTCCAGTATTCAAAGCACATTCAATGAACACTATTTTTACTCCTTAAGCAATGAAACATATAAAAACATTAATAATGTAAAATGTGGTATTTTAAATACAGTACTGAAAGAGCATGGAAATGTAAATTGACAATTACAATTTTTTTTGCCCGAATAAACTCTTCACAGATTTCCAGCCGGGTACTGGTATTGATTTTAACCTTAAAATCAATACCTGTACCCAGCTGGAAGCCTGAGAAGAGTTTATTCTTCATATATGCCAAGAAAGCACTTGATCCTTTTTTTTATCCCTTTCACACAATTTGTAAAATGGTCATGAAGTCAAGCAGCCTCACAATTAATTACAAAATAGTTAACAGGATGGTCTTCACAATTCTGCTGGCATTAAAAAATCTTTGGGAAATGAAAACAAAACCTGTTTTATCAATTGAACACTGTTTTTCTGGGCTTATTGAACAATAAATTATCAAATTGTTTAGAAAACCACGGAATATTGATACCGCTTACTCTAAGAAATATTGTTTTGCAGAATGCTATCTCCTACACATAACCAGTATTTTACAGAGCTTCTAAATTCAAAGAATATGGCATCAGAATGGTTTGTTAAATTGCACATTACCTTGCTGCTTTCTGGGAAAGATCCATTGGAAAGTCATGACAAATAAGCTGAAGTAAGGAATGGTATTCCATTACTGTCAGTAGATCTGAAATAAAAGAATTTGAAATTAAATCAGTTCAGGATAAATCTAGAAATGGTAATACTTTGATACATGAACATGGTTGTGAAGACAAAAGATCCCCAGTACAATTTATTTCTTCAATTGAATTGAATTGATTTTATTTCTTACATCCTTCACATACATGAGGAGTAAAAATCTTTGTTACGTCTCCATTTAAATGTGCAATGTGGAATCATAGTAATTTATAATAAATAGAACAGTCAATGTAATACAGAGTACACTCAAATCAGCATGAGTTCATCAGTCTGATGGCCTGGTGGAAGAAGCTGTCCCGGAGCCTGTTGATCCTGGGTTTTATGCTGCGGTATCGCTTCCTGGATGGTAGCAGCTGGAATAGATTGTGGTTGGGATAGCTTAGGTCCCCAGTGATCCTACGGGCCCTTTTGACACACCTATCCTTGAAAATGTCCTGAATCATGGAAAATTCACAACTACAGATGCGCTGGGCTGTCTGCACCACTCTCTGCAGAGTCCTGCGATTAAGGGAGGTACAGTTCCCATACCAGGCAGTGATGCAGCCAGTTAGGATGCTCTCAATTGTGCTCCTGTAGAAAGTTCTTAGGATTTGGGGGCCCATACCAAACTTCCTCAACCATCTGAGGTGAAAGAGGTGCTATTGTGTCTTTTTCACCACTCAACTGATGTGTACAGAGCACGTGAGGTCCTCAGTGATTTGGATGTCGAAGAACTTGAAGCTGTTTACCCTCTCAACCCCAGATCCATTGATGTCAATAGAGGTTAGCCCGTCTCCATTCCTCCTGTAATCCACAATCAGCTCCTTTGTTTTTGTGACATTGAGGGAGAGGTTGTTCTCTTGATACCACTGTGTCAGAGAGATGACTTCTTCCCTGTAGGCCACCTCGTTATTGTTTGAGATAAGGCCAATCAATGTAGTGTCATCGGCAAATTTGATTAGCAGATTGAAGCTGTGGCTGGCGACACAGTCATGGGTATATTGGGAGTAAAGGAGGGGATTCAGTATGCAGACCTGAGGGCTCCTGTATTGAGAGTCAGAGGGTTGGAAGTGAGGGAGCCCACTCTTACAACTTGCTGGTGATCTGACAGGTAGTCCAGAATCCAGCTCCACAAGGCAGGGTCAAGGTTGAGGTCTCTGAGCTTCTTGTTGAACCTGGATGGAACTATGATGTTGAATGCTGAACTGTAGTCCAAGAACAGTATTCTCACATAAGCATCCTTCTTCTCCAGATGTATAAGGACAGTATGTAGAGCAGTGGCTACTGCATCATCTGTCGATCGGTTGTGTCAGTAGGTGAATTGTATGGGGTCTAGTTTGGGTGGTAGCAAGCTGCAGATGTAATCCTTAACCAGCCTCTCAGAGCATTTATTCTATGAAATGCAGTTTTATGGCTAAGGAGACACCTGAGCCACTTGCAATATGTCTCCCAATATCAGCAAAGTGTCCTTTGGATAGTAATTTTATGAACAAGGTAGTGCCAATGTGGTCCAATTGCACTGAGACTATCCCATGAAGTTTCGATTGAGCTCCAATTGGTAAGGGAGGAAAGAGGTGCTACATAAATGGGTGACATCGTCAAATCTGTACCTGATGTCACATAAGTATCAGGAGCAGTAAAATAGAACTTGAAAGAGACTAATCTATTTTTGTAAGGATGCAATTTCAATCAAGAAACGCATGTCAGCACAGTAGTTTTGCACAATTGAATATAAAATTGAATGTTAATTGATGTAATTTCTAAGATAGCATATCTTTGGCAACACAGCATTGGGTCTGATTCCTTCATCAAAGGAACCAATTTTAATTTCAAGTACAGAGTCTTACTTTCAAGGTTTAGTTTCTGCTTAAAAGCATAAAATATGCAGTCTCTGGGCCTTTGATAAGCGAATGGTCCTGCAGGCCACAGTTATAACATTGGAAATCTGTGCAAATTCACAGACAGTTTTTCCAATATTTGTTGGTATACAAAATAAAGAAAATGCACCAGTAATTCAAAGGTAAAAGAAATTGCATAAGATTGAAGTCTTTGAGGTCCAATATAATGCCTTTCACTTGTAATGGAGAAGGAAATAAATGATCCTAGTAAAAGAAAATACGCAATGAAAACTCAGACCCCTCTAACATGGTGAATTAGGATAATAATCAAGTTTCAAGTTTTAATGCCAAACAGTCTAAAGTTTTTGATTAGACGTTTATTGACAAAGTGGGGGGTATTACACTTACTATACAAATTACTGTAACATACTACAAAGTGCACTAAAACTGGTAATAAACAATCGTTATCTTCAGCCAAATGGAAAGAAATTTAATTTGAAGAAGAAAATGGTGAGACGTTTTGCTGTCTAGTAATATCCAAAATATGATTTCATTTTCATGATTTTAATAACAGAACTATTCCCTTTCAGAAGAGTCTCAAACAGTATTGCTTAACTCATCAAGGAGCAGATTGTAGTCTTTGCAATTCTCTCTTCCTCCCTAGAGTTCCCATTACTTCTTCCTCCCCACATCAAATTCAGACATTGCTCTGCGGGTAGCATATTGTTTTTCATGACTGGGTAATATTAATATTTTCATTGTAACTTCCTCTTCACATGTACTTTCCATCATACTAAATATAGAATAACGACTACTTTTCATAAGGGCAAGGTCATAACCAAACCAAGATTCTTGGAAGAGATTATACAATGTGAGATAGGTATCTTGGCTACTCAATCCAGAAATTATATGGCATCAAAAAATAGCTGCAGTAGCTGGAATGTAAAGTGAAACAGAAAATGCAAAAAGCACTCATCAAGTCAAGCAGTATCAGCAAGAAGAGAATAAGACTGATGTATTGGGTCAAGGATACTTCTGAGACCTGAAATACTGACAAAACAAATATGCTTTGTTGCAGGAGAAGGGTTGGGTGCGCACATATCAAAGTGATAATTACTTGGTACTAATAACCAGAAAAGGGAAATGAATGAAATTAAAAGAGAAATATAGACACATCTATGAAGAGAAGAAGAAAAGGAGAGGTTGCCAAAAGATATTAAATTCAAAACTAAGTCCTGCGAGCTTCAGCGTAAGGTGCTGCCCTTCAAGCTTATGTTATGTATCACTGGAACAATGTAGCAAAATAAGATAGAGAAGTCAGAGTGAGAGTGAGGTAGAGAATTAAAGATGCTCAGTGTCATTCTTGTGGAATGAACTCAGATATTCTGGAAATTGCTCACCCAATCTGTATTTGGTTTCTCTGCTGAAAGAAGATCAACTGAACTACTTGCTTCACATGGAAGGACTGTCTGCATGTGCATGGTGGGAAGGGTGAAGTTAAAAACCATTTGCTTCCCCTCAGTTGTCCAAACCACCATAGCGTTGAAGTTGAAAGAGCGGACCAGGGTATGGTGAAGTACCTGATTTATTCTGAATGCTGAAGGTGAGGGAAGGAGAAGATGTGTCTGGTGGTGGAGATGCATTGGAGGTGGCAGAAACTATCGAGAATGATTGGGTATACATGAAGACCGCTGGATGGAAGGTGAGATCATCCATGTTTTAAACAATGAGTTCTACCAGGTTTCTCCAGATCTGGGACCTTGAGAAAGAGATAGAGGTTACTGTATGGCTTTGAGAGAATACAAGGTAGCAGGCTGAGGAGGGAAGATCCTCTAAAGAAATGAGTTCATTGCCTGTCTGGAAGACAACGGCAGATGCTTAGTGGTAGAATGATGGTCCATGTGAGTTGTGAGTGTCTATTTTGCTTCTGCAAGATAGGCGCCGGTTCACCAAACCACAGGGTACCACCCTTGCTGGAAGGTATAAATATGATAACATTGGGATTTGTCCTTTGTGACTAAATGCAAATTCAAAATGGATTAGTTTAGTGGAAGAGAAGCCAGTGGGGAAAAAACAATGATAAATGTTGCATTGGCTGCTTGTGTTGAGAAAATACGGCGAGGTTAAGAATACAAACAATAACAGAGGATGGTTCACATCAATTTGATTTGGTTATGCCATTGTTTTCCAGCATAACTGAATGAAATCATGTGGGGAAAAGGGGGAATGGAGTCAAATTGCCTAGCCACCAACGTGTTGACAAAAGGTCAGGATGACAGTTAAGTTGCAATTCTGATTTATACAGAAAATCATATTATGGTACCAACAGCAATCAACTCAGTGGATCATTATTGGCTCTTCGAATGCAATTAGCACCATACTCGTATCCGTTCCCTAGGGATTACACATTTTACCCTTGGAGTATTATCCAGTTCACTTTTGGAGGTTATTAATACATTTACATCCAACATCCTTCCAGTCCTGAAAACTCCATATAATAATAACTATATGCATAACTTTTTCTTTTGTCTTGCGACTTCTGATTGTTAACCCTATTCTTTAAACCTGTAATTACTGCACATTCTACCACTGGAAACTATTTCCCTTCATATGTTCCATCAATTCCCATCATGATTTAGAATAACTCTAAAATTTCAGTTTCCTGTTTTAAGGACAATAACCCCCATTTCTCTGGTCTCTCAGAATAAGTGAAGTCATTAATCTCCAGTGCCATTTCATCCACCTTCTGTCAAAATCCTAAACATACTCTTAAACATGCTGCTAAGAAGTAGCCTCCATGCTCAAGCCTAACTTGTATAAATTTTTATACTCCTCATCTCCACTTGGAAAGCCAGAGATCAAATATTTCTTTATTTAACAAAAATCTTCCCAGTATGTTCTTCCACCTGCAAAGATTCATATGCATTCCTAGGTGTCATTGTTCCTGTATCCCCTTTTAAAACTGTATAATTTGGCTTTTCATGATAATTGCATACAATATTTGAAACTAATAAAGATGAACAGAAGGATAATCAGTTAATCTCAACACAGTAAAACCAATCATAAGACCATAAGACATTGGGAGCAGAATTAGACCTTATGGCCCATCAATTCTGCTCTGCCATTCAATCATGGCTGAACCTTTTATTTCCCCTCCTCAGCCCTATGCCCTGGCCTTCTCCCTGTAACCATTGATGCCATGGCCAATCAAGAACCTATCAATCTCTGCCTTAAATACACCCAATTAGCTGGCCTCCACAGCTGCCTATGGAAACAAATACCACAAATTCTCCTCCCTCTAGCAAAAAAGTTTCTCTGCATCTTGTTTTAAATAGATGCCCCTCTATCCTGAGGCTGTGCCCTCTTATCCTAGGTTCCCCCATCATGGGAAACATCCTTTGCACATCTACTCTGTCTAGGCCTTTCAACATTCAAAAGGTTTCAGTGAGATCCTCCCCCCACCCCCCAATCCTTCTGAATTCTGGCAAGTACAGGCCCAGAGCCATCAAATAACCCTTTCTTTCCCAGAATCATCCTTGTAATCTTCCTCTGAACCCTCTCCAATGCCAACATATCTTTTCTTAGATAGGAAGTCCAAAATTGTACATAATACTCAAAGTGAGGCCTCACCAGTGCCTAATAAAGCCTTAGCATCACATCCCTGCTCTTATATTCTAGACCTCTTGAAATGAATGCCAACATTGCATTTGTCTTCCTCACCACTGGCTCTACCTGCAAGTTAACCTTTAGGATGTTCTGCACAAGGACTCCCAAGTCCCTTTGCATCTCAGATTTCTGGATTTTATCCCCGTTTAGAAAATAGTCTGCACATTTATTTCTTCTACCAAAGTTCATGACCATGCATTTTCCAACATTGTATTTCATTTGCCACTTTCTTGCCCATTCTTCTAATCTGTCCAAATCCTTCTGCAGCCTTCCTGTTTCCTCAACACTACCTGCTCCTCCACCAATCTTCGTATCATCTGCAATCTTGGCAATAAAGCCATCTATTCCATCATCTAAATCAGCGATATAGAGCATAAGAAGAAGCAGTCCTAACACTGACCCTGCAGAACACCACTAGTTACTGGCAGCCAACCAGAAAATGATCCTTTTATTTCCATTTCCTGCCTCCTACCAGTCATTCAATGCTCCAACCATGCCAGTAATTTTCCTATAATGCCATGGCTTCTTAACTTGATAAGCAGCCTCACTTGCGACAGCTTGCCAAAGGCCTTCTGAAAATCCAAATATACATCCACTGCATCCCCTTTTATCTATGCAGTTGTAATCTCCTCAAGGAATTTCAACAGATTCGTCGGGTAGGATTTTCCCTTTGTCCTATCTTGTCCTGTGTCATCAAGTACTTCATAACATCCTTAAAAATTGACTCCAACATCTTCCCAACCACATAGGTCAGGCTAACTGGTCTGTAATTTCCTTTCTGCTGCCTCCATCCTTTCTTAAAGAGTAGGGTGACTTTTGCAATTCTCCAGTCTTCCATAACCATGCCAGAATCCAATGATTCTTGAAAGATCATTACTAATGCCTCCACAATCTCAACTGTTACCTCTTTCAGAATCTTTGGGTGCAGTTCATCTGGTCCAGGTAACTTGTGTACCTTTAGTTCTTTCAGCTTTTTGAGCACCTTCTCCCTTGTAATTGTAACTGTGCTCACTTCCCTTCTCTTCTCTCACACCCTTCACACCTGACACACTGCTAGTGTCTTCCATAGTGAAGACCGATGCAAATTCTCATTTAATTGATCTGCCATCTCCTTGTCCCCTGTTATTATTTCTGCAGCCTCATTTTCTAGTGGTCCTATATCCACTCTCATCTCTTTTTTTATTGTTCATATAGAGTACTTGAAAAAGTTTTCTCTATCCACCTTGATACTGTTTGTGAGCTTGCTTTCATATTTCATCTTTTCCCTCCTAATGATTCTTTTAGTTGCTTTCTATAGGTTTTAAAAGCTTCCCAATCCTCTATATTCCTGCTAATTTTTGCTTTGTTGCATGCCCTTTCTTTTATTTTTATATTAGCTTTGACTTCTCTTGTCAGCCACAGATGTACTATTTTGCCATTTGAGTATTTCTTTGTTTTTGGAATACATCTATCCTGCACCTTCCTCATCTTTGTCAAAAACTTAAGCCATCCCTGCCAACATTTCCTTCCAATTTACTTTGGCCAACTTCTCTCTCATACTACCGTAATTTCCTTTACTCCATTGAAATACTGCTACATCAGACTTTACTTTCTCCCTATCAAATTTCAAGCTGAACTCAGTCATATTGTGATCACTGTCTTCTTTTACTGTAAGCTCCTTAATCACCTCCGGTTCATTACATAACACCCAATCTAGTATAGCTGATCCCCTAGTAGGTTCAACAACAAACTGCTCTAAAAAGCCATCTTGCAGGCATTCAACAAATTCACTCTCTTGTGATCCATTACCAATCTGATTTTCCCAACCTGACCAACATGTTAAAATCTCCGAAGACTATCATAACATTGCCCTTTTGACACGCCTTTCTATTTCACATTGAAATCTATAGTCCACATCCCAGCTACTGTTTGGAGACGCGTATATAACTGCCATTAGGGTCTTTTTACCCTTGCAGTTTCTTAACTCAACCCACAAGGATTCAATATCTTCTGATCCTATTTCACATCTTTCTAATGCTTTGATCCCATTTTATTTTTACCGGCAGAGCCATGCCGGTCCCTTTGCCTACCTTCTTATCCCTCCTATACAATCCCTCCTTGGACATTCAGCTCCCAACTACAACCATCCTTCAGCCACGATTCAGTGATGGCCACAACATACCTGTTAATCTGTAAAAGTGCAACAAGATCATCCACCTTATTTCTGATACTCCATGCATTTTGAGATATAACACTTTGAGCAATGTATGTGCTATGCTTTTTGATTCTATAGCCCTAAAGCACTGATACTCACCCTGTTGGCTGCAATTTTGTCCTATCATCTGCCTGCCCTTCTTGACAGTCTGACTGCACACTATCTTTGTTTTTTTACCATCCATCCTATCCTGAGTCTCTTAACTCCAGTTCCCATTCCCCCTTCCAAATTAGTTGAAACCCTCCCCAAAAGCTCTAACAAACCTGCCCACAAGAATATTGGTCCCCCTCGGATTCAGGTGCAATCCGTCCTCTTTGTACAGGTCAAACCTCCCCCAGAAGAGATCCCAATGATCGAAGAACCTGATGCCATGCTCACTGCACCAACTTCTCAGCCACGCATTTATCTGCTAAATCATCCTGTTTCTACCCTCATCTGAAACGCTCCTATAATTGTACAGAAACAATTATTGTGGTGACTATACTAATAAAATATCCTACCCCACTTTGTTTGCTATACAACAAATATATCACTTAAAGAATAAACGTCTATTATCTATCTCTAAGTGCTTGTGCAGTTACTGAATTCAAATCGATGGGAGCAAAAATAATGTAATTGCTGGACACCCAAAATAAAACCAGGGAATGCAGGAAATATTCAGCAAGTCAGATGCTACCTTTTAGCAGAGAAACAGTAAACAAGGTACAGATAGCCCTTCACCAAAACTTGGAAGGGTTAGAAATAAGTATATCTTGAAATACAGAGAAAGTAAGGAGAAGAAGAGAACACAATAGATCTGTCACTAGGCAGAAAGGAGGAGAAACTAAGTGACCAAAGGTGGGGGGGGGGGGAGTGCAAAGTAAAGATGTATCAAATTCCAGGATTCCTATTCATAAAGTGGTCGGCAAAATATGCTTGATAATGATTAAACACCTTGTTTCCACTTAATTCACTGTTTAGCCCAACAGAATATTATGGATTCCCATGCAATTTTAGAACAGATCTCATTTGAGGACCCCAAAACTCTCTCAGTGACGAGAATGCTCATCTTCCATGGCTATAATTTTCTTGGGCATTTCACGATATGTCAATCCATGGTCTCCTCTACTGTTGTGATAAGGGCACACTCAGGTGGAGGAACAACCTGATTCTGTCTGGGTAGCTTCCAACCTGATGGTATGAACATTGATTTCTCAAACTTTGAGTAATGACCCCACCCCACCCCTGCCCACCCCCTCCTTTCTAATTTCCCATCCCCTTTTCCCTCTCTCACCTTATCTCCTTGCCTGCCCATTGCCTCCCTCTGGTGTTCCTCCCCCCCCCTTTTCTTTCTTCCATGGTCTTCTGTTCTCTCCTGTCGGACTCCCCCCCCCCACCCTTCTCCAGCCCTGTATCTCTGTCACCAATTAAATTCCCTGCTTTGTACTTTACCCCTCCCCCTTCAGGTTTCGCCTATCACCTTGTGTTTCCCTCTCCCCTCCCCCCACCTTTTAAATCTACGCCTCATCAATTTTTTCTCCAGTCCTGCCGAAGAGTCTCAGCCCGAAATGTCGACTGTACTTTTTTCCATAGATGCTGCCTGGCCTACTGAGTTCCTCCAGCATTTTGTGTGCATTGCTTGGATTTCCAGCATCTGCAGATTTTCTCCTGTTTGCACTTAAGATGATTCTTTTCAGATCTTAAAGAACAACAATTATATATAGCATGAAAGAGTCTTTAGAACTCAAAATTTGAGTAGAGATCTAGTTTACATATATACAATTCAACTTAGTTGTTCATGGGTTATGCAGTATAGCAATATTTCAAATACTTCACACATTAAATACTTTACTATAATATACTCCCTGCTAGAGAAAAAGAATCCAATTAACTGTTTTGAAACAGTGGCGACAAGTCATTTGTTTTATCTAGCTTAGTTTATCTGAAAACACTTGTTTCTCTTTTGATCATTATCAGTGTTCATCAGAACTGACAATCACAAACCTGGTAATAATTTTAAATTGCTCAGTGGCTTTCATCTTGCTCAGCAAAAAAATGATCTCATGCTATTGTTATTCACACTAATTTATAGTTCCAAGTTACAACAAACCAAACCCAAAGCTGCAGCAAACCTACAAACCTGCACCACGACACTGTAGGTTTGATCATAGTTCTGAACAAAATGGCATCTTCGAGGCACAATCTCACAGCCAATCTAAGTTATGAATTAACTGAGTGATGTGTAAGTACAGGTTAAGTGTCCCTGATCTGAAATGCTTGGAGCTGGAAGTGTTCTGGATTTTCTCAGATTTTGGAATATACTTAAAATAAAATAGCTTGGGATTGCCATTATTTCCAGCTTTGAGTTTATGTGCTACTAGTGAGCAGACTTTATCTTACACTTGTTCATCACGAATATGTACTTAACAGTAAAAATTATTACATATCATTAATATAATGAAAATATGTGTGCAGCGCAGCAGCTTCAGGAGAATACCCGAATCAATTGTTGAACAACAACAAACAACAGCAGGCTTTCTGTCTCCAGCTATGATCTCTTTATCTTTTCAAGGATTTCAAGTTTCCCATCATCTCATTTTTACTATGGATGACCAGTCCCTATACACCTCCATCCCCCACCAGGAAGGCCTCAAAGCTCTCCGTTTTCTTCTGGACACCAGACCTAACCAGTTCCCCTCCACCACCACGTGGAACTAGTTCTCATTCACGATAATTTCTTCTTTGGCTCCTCCACTTCCTACAAACAAAAGTGGTAGCTATGGGCACTCGCATATGTTCTAGCTATGCCTGACTGTTTGTTAGCTACATGGAATAGTCTATATTTGAAGCCTACACTTGTGACCGTCCTGCACTTATCCTATGCTACATGGACGACTGCATTGTTGGTGCTTCTTGCACCAGTGCTGAACTCGTCAACTTCATCCACTTTGCCTCCAGCTACCACCCTGTCCTCAAATTCACCTGATGCATTTCTGACACCTCCCTTGCCTTTCTCGATCTCACTGTCTCTATTTCCTGAGACAGCTTATCCATCGATTTCTATTACAAACCCACGGACTCTCACAGCTACCTAGACTACACCTCGTCCCACCGTACTACTTGTAAAAAAAAACCCTTTCCCCTTTCCTCAATTCCTTCGTCTCTGGTTAAATTTCTGCACCAGCCTGTTGAATATTCACAATTACCTTCAATTTTCTGTTTGTCGTGATAGATTTTTGTTTGTTTCATGATTAGCAAACTGCTAAGTGGTTCTTTAAGGTTGTTATATTTGGGGGTGGTAATGGTGATAAGCTCCCACTACCTATTACACGCTCCCGATGGCATGCACCTCAAGTAGCCTCTGACAACCAAGTCCAGCTCTTGGCCTTCACATGTGGTTTAGCCTGGCAGGACCATTTCTACTGACAGGGGAGCAGTCAAAGGCAGGTTACTGGCACCTTAAAACCAGTCGCTTCAGGCAGATGTGGCTTGTCAGCCGTGGTGGGCAGCTCATCTAGAAGAAGGAAATCTCTGATCTCAAACCTCCGCTGCCTTGCGGCTATACTCACTCATGGGGAAGGATTCAGGAGTAAAACCCCAAGGGAAAAAGCTGGAGATGGAATCCCTAAAGCAGTCCTACATTGTGTTCAATGCTGACTGGCAACTCCTGCCATGCTGCAGGTACCAAACTATATCAGTCTCTGCCGTTCCTTTGAGTTCATCCGATGTGTGCTGGGGAGGGGGTGGTGCTTACTACATGGGAAACAGCTTGCTCTCCATATTGTAATACCCAGACTTGCATATCTAGACAGCTAGGACACAATATTCATGGTCAACTCTGACCGCTGGAGGCCCTCACCTCACCTCATTCTGTTAAGTGGCAAATGTTCACTGCATTGCTGGTGATACACGTTTGCAGTTACTGTTACAAATAACTGCTCACAGTTACTGCTTTACAGATTTGCTTCATATGCCGGCAGAAAAAAGAATCTCAGGGTTGTATGTGGTGACATGCATGTACTCTGATAACAAATTTTACTTTGAACTTTGAAATCTTCATTTTTTGCTTTATGCAGTGTTTTTCTATTTTTCATTAACTTCTGTTCGTTACATAGAGTGCCTATAAAAATATTCACCCCCCCTTAAAAATGTCCATATTTTATTGTTTTACAATATTGAATCACAGTGAATTTAATTTTACTTCCTTGACAATGATCAACAGAAAAAGACTCTTTTGTGTCAATGTGAAAACAGATCACTACAAAGTGATCTAAATTAATTACAAATATTAAACACAAAATAATTGATTGGCTAAATATTCACCTCCTTTAATATGACACACCAAATCATCACTGGTGCAGTCAATTGGTTTTAGAAACCACAAAATTAGTTAAATAGAGATCTGTGTGCAGTCAAGGTGTTTCAACTGATTGTGGTAAAAATACACCTGTATCTGGAAGGTCCAACTGCTGGCGAGTCACTATCCTGGCAAAAACTACACCATGAAGACAAAAGAACACTCCAAACAACTCCACAAAAAGGGTACTGAAAAGCACAAGGAGATGGATACAAGAAAATGTCCAAGTCACTGAATATCCCTTGGAGTACAGTTAAGTCAATCATCAAGAAATGGAAAGAATATGGCACAGCTGTAAATCTGCCTAGAGCAGGCCATTCTCAAAAACTGAGTGACTGTGCAAGAAGGGGACTTGTGAGGGATGCCATGAGACCCTTGACAACTGGAGGAGTTATAAGCTTCAGTGGCTGAGATGGGAGAGACTGCACATACAACACTGTTTCCCGGGTGCTTCACCAGTCAGAGTTTTATGGGACAGTGGCAAAGAAAAAGCCACTGTTGAAAAACACTCAATGAAATCTTGGCTAAAGTTTGCCAGAAGGCACGTGGGAGACTCTGAAGTCAGCTGGGAGAAGGTGCTTTGATCTGATGAAACCAAAATTAAGCTTTTCAGCCATCAGATTAAACGCTATGTTTGGCGTGAGCCAAACACCACACATCAACAAAAACACACCACACCTACAGTGAAGAATGACAGTGGCTGCATCATGCTGTAGGGATGCTTCACTGCAGCAGGTCTTGGAAGGCTTGTGAAGATAGAGGGTAAAATGAATGCAGCAAAATACAGGGAAATTCTGGAGGAAAACCTGATGCAGTCTGCAAGACAACTGCAACTTGGGAGAAGATTTGTTTTCCAGCAAGACAATGACCCCAAGTATAAAGCCAAAGCTACACAGGAATGGCTTAAAAACAACAGAGTTAATGTCCTGGAGTGGCCAAGTCGGAGACCAGACCTCAATCCAATTTAGAACTTGTGGCTGAACTTGAAAAGGCTGTTCACTCACGATCTCACGATCCCCATGCAATCCAACAGAGCATGGGCAGTTTTGTTAAGAAGAATGGAGAAAAATTGCAGTGTCCAGATGTGCAAAGCTGACAGAGACCTAGCCACTCAGACTCAAGGCTGTAGTTGCTGCCAAAGGTGCATCTACTAAATACTGAGTTGAGGGGGGTGAATATTTGTGCAACCAATTATTTTGTGTTTTATATTTGAAATTAATTTAGGTCTCTTTGTAGAGATCTGTTTTCACTTTGACACAAAAGAGTCTCTTTCTGCTGATCAGTATCAAAAAAGCCAAATTAAAATCCACAATGATTCAATATAGTAAAACAATAAAACAGGAATACTTCTAAGCGGGAGGGGGGTGAATACTTTTTATAGGCACTGTATGTAAGGTCAATTCTCAAAACTGTCTGTACTGTGCAGAGATATGTGTATTACCTGGGAACTTCCTCAGCATCCCGTGGATTTTACTATCTGTGATGTCATGTCAATGCTCAAAAAATTGAGAGAACAGATGTTTTCAGATTTTGGAATTTCAGATAAGGGATACTCAACTCACACTATCAAATCCTTCATTTCCAAACTGCTAAAATTTCAAAAGTGATAAAGAAAATTCTTCATAAGGTTATTAAATATGGACGAATCAAACAGAGGAGCATAAATAATTCAGTCAAACCACACTTTGAAGCAATATTTTTATAAACCAATATAATTCATGTTTTTAAGATGCTATGTCAAAATGTTTTAAAATATTAGAAAAATATAATTGTTCATTTTAACAAATACTGAATATTTAATATTGTGCAGATATTATTAAAGAAGCTTCCACTTTAGATAGTGTGATCTTTGCTTTAATTAGATTAGATTAGATTAGATTCAACTTTATTGTCATTGTGCGGAGTACAGATACAAAGCCAATGAAATGCAGTTAGCATCTGACCAGAAATGCAAAGAATACTGTTATTTACAAAATAACTGTGAATAAAAAGTAAATGCTACAGTACACAAATATAAAAGTACTGAGACAGTACAATATGGGTGCAATACTGCTTAGTGCTGTGATGTGAGGTTCAGCAGGGTCACAGCCTCAGGGAAGAAGCTCTTCCTGTGCCTGTTGGTGCGGGAGCGTGGGTTCCTGTAGTGCCAACTGGATAGGAGGAGAGTAAAAAGTCCATGGTTAGGGTGAGATGCATCCTTGATAATGCTTTTCACCCTGCCCAGGAAGTGTTTATGGTAGATGTTCTCAATGGTGGGCAATTGGGTGCCGATAATCTGCTGGGCAGTTTTCACCACACACTGGAGTGCTTTGCAGTCCGATACGGGACAATTGCCATACCACACGGAGATGCAGTTGGTGAGTATGCTCTCAATGGTATAGTGGTAAAAGTCCATCAGTATCCTGAGGCAGAGGTGAGCTTTCTTGATGCTCCGCAGGAAATAAGGCACTGTTGCACCTTCTTGATCTGTACGGAGAAGTTCAGGGACCAGGCAAGATCCTTGGAAATGTGGACACCAAGGAATTTGAAGCTTGATACACGCTCCACTACAGCTACAGTTAATAACTTTCAGCACAAGAAGTCAACTTTATAATTGACAGTGCTCTGGATATTAAGCACTCAACATTAGAAACAAAAGAGACTATAGATGTTGCAATATGGAGCATAAGAAGAGCACCAGAGAACTCAGCAGGTCAAACAGCATCCATGGAAGCAAAAGGTGCAAGTTTTTGGTCAAAATCCTGCATCAGAACTAAGTGGTAAAGGAAACACTGATAGTACATTGCAGTACACGGGGTGGGATTACGTCTAGGAGGTAATGGATGGAACAAGCCAGGGTGGTGTTGATGGACAGATGGAATGAGCTGGGTCAGGCCAAGAGAAATTGTTGAGGAACACAAATGCAGAAGAAAATTAGGTGGACGGTTGAGTGTGTGTGTGAGGACAACACTGGAGGTGTTTAAATTTCAATATTCATACCTTTGGATTGTAAGCTACCTAAGTGGAACATAAGATGTTCTTCCAATTTGTGTTTGGCATTTCCAGAGCGTTGGAGAAGGGTGAGGACAGATATGGTCCTGGGTATGACTCTAAACTGCAACCGGTGATGAGGCTCTGACTGGGGACTTTCAGAGCTTTGGGGAAAGAGGAGTTACCCCTTAGTCATTCATTGCTCCCAGGGCCGCTCTGACCCGGAACGGTAGCATCTGCAAGGGTTCCTGCTCAGGATACGAGCGAAGACTAATGGCGGATCTGGCAGATTCAGTAACTGAACTTATGACAGAGAAGACGGATGAGCTAGGACCTCAAATGTCAACGGCTATAGTATAGGCGGATGAACATTTTGGAAGAAAAATGGCGATTTCTTCAGTTCGCCCAACGGAAGGCAATAGCAAACCACCACTGCTAGATACTAGGTTTCATAGAATCTATTTGCTAAGAAAACTATGGTCAAACTCACAAAATGTATCGCATAACAACAGCGTCAAGAGGATCTTCAAGACAATTCTGAAGATGCTTCGCTCAGTAGGATTGATTCTGGGCAGCAGGGGATCCCCGACCATCATCAAGCTACTGCTCATAAAATTCAAGTAACAGAAAAGAAAATTATTGCCACTTGGAATGTAAGAACACTATATCAAGCAGGAAGATTGGACAATGTGAAAAATGAAATGGAAAGACTAAAAATTAACATCATGGAAATTAGTGAAGTTTGTTGGACAGGTGCTGGAACATGTCAGAATAGAAATAAAACACTAATTTATTCTTGTGGAACATCCCATACTAATGGAGTAGGAATTCTTACGGATGAAAACAAGGCAAAAAGTGTTTTTAGGACATTGGGCAATATCAGAGAGAGTATTCCTTGTTAGATTCAGAGGACAACCATTTGATTTAGCAATTATACAGGTATATGCACCAACAACAGATGGAACAAATGAGGATATAGATAAATTCGGTGAAGAGCTTGAACAAGCAAACAATGGATGCAATTCTCAAGATATTGTTATTGTCATGGGAGATCTAAATGTTAAAGAAGGACAAGGTGCTGATGGAAATATCATAGGAAAAATTGGACTAGGGGAAAGAAATGAAAGAGGTCAGAAATGGGTAGAATGGTGCAAGATGAATAGTCAGGTAATTATGAATACCTACTTTAAAAACCATCCAAGACGCTTGTGGATCTAGAAAAGTCCAGGTGATAGCACCAGAAATCAAATTGACTTTATTACTATAAACCAAAGATTTAGAAACTCAGTGACTCAATGCAAAACATATCCAGGTGCAGACTGTAATAGTGACCATAACCCAGTAATATGTCATGTAAAAGTAAAACTTAAAAAACTGAAGAAGCAAAAACCTTTACAATCGCTTGACTACTCACAATTAAAGAAGAAAACTTAAGACAAAAATTTATAATTGAAGTAAGGAATAGATTTCAAAGTCTAGAAATAGAATATGTTGAAGATGATAGCAATCATGTAGAAATGAAATTTAACTCTCTGAAGGATGCCTTGAGAAGGCAGGGGAGTGGGACTAAATAGGAGAAAATGGATCAGCTCATGATAAAATGGCGGAGCAGACTCGATGGGCCAAATGGCCTACTTCTGTTCTTTTGTCTTATGTCTTATGGTCTTATGGTCTTGCTAGAATCAGCAAAGTCAGTGATTCCTAAAAAAGAAAAAAAGCACAACGAATAAATGGATGACAGATGAAATCAAAAATCTAATGGAAGAAAGGACAATGAAGAAAGCAAATCCTATGGAATATAAGTCCTTAGATAAAAAAGTTAAAAGCTTATGTCAAAAAGCCAAAGAATGGTTAAACCAGGAATGTGAGCAACTAGAAAGAATCCCTATTATTGATCCAAAAAAGGGTACATCAACAAATCAAGAATATCTCTGGTAAAAAGCTCCTCTGTTCTTCAGGTGGATGTTTGAAAGCAAAGGACAGTACCATTATCATGGAAAAGGATGAGATTATGAACAGATGGACTGAGTATATCCAGGAATTATTTGAAGACAATCGAGGCCAAAAACCAGAAATTAAGAAGAACATTGAAGGTCCAAGTATTTTAAAATCTGAAGTTTGTAATGCAATAAATAAGATGAAGAAAGCAAAGGCAGCAGGTCCTGATGAATTAGTAATAGAACAAATTATCGCCCTTGAAAATTATGGAATTGAAAAACTTACTGATTTAATCAATGATATTTATGAGACTGGAATAATACCAGAAGAGATGAAAAAATCAGTATTTATCATTCTCCCTAAGAAAGCTGGAGCAATAGAATGTGAATTACACAGGACCATAAGTTTAATGAGACATATCACTAAGATACTTCTAAAAATTTTGATGACAAGAGCTAAAAGCAAGATACAAACTGAAATAGGTAAAGAACAATGTGGTTTTGTGAAAGGCAAGAGTACAAGAAACGCAATATTGATGTTAAGGATACTATCAGAACGAGCTATTCAAGTGCAAAAAGATTTGTTTGTTTGTTTTATTGACTACACAAAAACATTTGATAAAGTGAAGCACAATAAGTTATTTGAAATATTACAGGAAACTCTAGATCTAGATTCGAAAGACCTTTGCCTAATCAGAAATCTGTACTGGGAACAAATTGCAGCTGTAAGAATAGATGGAGAAGTGAGTCAGTTTACGAAAATCAGGACAGGCATTAGACAAGGGGTATGTTTTCTCCCCTGAGTTGTTTAATGTATACAGTGAAACAATATGACCAAAAATAAGAGATATCTTGGGAATCAAAGTTGTCAGTGAAAACATCAATAATTTCAGATATGCGGATGACACTGTTAATTGCAAGTACGGAGGAAGAACTACAAAACTTAATTGATATAGTTGTTGAAGAAAGTGCAAAAATGGGTCTATCTATCAATCACAAAAAGACAGAATGTATGGTGATATCCAAAAAGAAGGAGAATCCTATCTGCAGGCTGAGAATAAACGGGGAAGATATAAAACAAGTACAGAACTTTTGCTACTTAGGAAGCTGGGTGACATCAGATGGCAGGTGTGACATGGACATCAAAAGAAGAATAGGGATGGCAAAAGACATCTTTACGAGAACGAAGAGTATGATGACCAACACTAAACCAGGCAAGACAACCCACCTCAGAGTACTGAAATGTTACGTTTACCCAGTTATGTTACATGGATCAGAATGTTGGACAATATATAGTAACATGAGGAAACAAATTGAAGCAGCAGAGATGTGGTTTTTGAGGAAGATGCAAAGAATATCATGGACGAAATGAATATCTAACGAGGATGTCATGAACAGAGCAAGCACAAAAAGAGAAATAATGTATGAGATCATGAAAAGGCAACATAACTTCACTGGACATGCGATTAGGAAAGAGGAGTTAGAATGCACGGTAATTATGGGAAAGATTGAAGGGAAGAAAGCAAGAGGAAGGCCAAGACAAATGATGATGGGGACAGCAACCAGAGAACTGGAAATGAATACCAATGAATTGATCCACTTGACCCGAAACAGGCGTGTGTGGGCCATGGCTGTCAAAGCTCAATCTGGGCATGGAACCTGATGATGATGTGATGAGGACAGATAAGTCAGTGTGGAAGAGGGGAGGAGAGTTAACATTACTTGCAGTTGGAAGCTTGAGATGTCCATTGCAAACAGAGTGCATGTGTGCCACAAAACCTAGTCATGTGGTCCATATGCTTCGTTTTACCAACGTAGAGTAGGTTACACTGTGAGCACCGAATGCAGCAGACCAGGTTAGAAGAGACACAGATGAACCTTTACCTCACTTGGAAGGGATGTTTTGGTCCCTGATAAGTGGAAGTGAGGGAGGAGCTGAGGGAACAAGTGTTACACCTCCCATAATTGCAATGGGAAGTGCAAGGGTTCAGGGGGGGATGGCTGAATGTGGCCCCTGCAAAATGTAGAAAGGCGGGGAGTGGGGAAAATATGACTGGTGACTGAAGCTGGCAGAAATGCTGAAGGATGATATATTGGATGTGATGGGATGAAACAAGAAGATCAAGGGAGCTCTACTGTTGCCTGTCTGGGTAGAAGGGAGTAAGAACAGATTATGGGAAAATGGAAGAAGTGTGTGCAAAGACTCCATCTACCATAGCAGAGGGCAAGCCACTTTTCAATAAGCAGGACATTTCAGAAGCCCAAAAGAAGAAGGCCTCATCTTGAGAATTGATGCAAGAGAGATGGAGAAATTGAGAAAAATAGATAGTATCCATGGGAGGCATGGGAAGTGGTGGGGGGTGGGGGTATAGTTGACATAGCTGTAGGAGTGAGTAGGTTTAAAGAGGATGTCAGTAAAATATCCATCTCCTGAGATAGAGAGTGATGGAGGAAAGGAAGTGCCAGACATAGGCAGGTGAATTTGAGTGGAAAGTTATGGCAAAAGCAATGAAATTGATGCGTTCTGTATTCATGCAGGAAGCAGCACTGAAGCAGTTGTTGGTGCAGCAGGAAAGGAATTGGGAGTGTGTGATATAATTTACCATAGTCAAGAAAAAGACAGGCAAATCTAAGATCCACGAGTGCCCACTGCTACATTTTTGATCTATAGAATGGGTGGAATCAAAAGAGTAGTGATTAAGGGCAAGGACAAATTCGGCTAAGTAGATTTAGGTGTTAGCAGATTGGAACTAGTTGGTCTTTGCTCAAGAAAGAAACAGAGGCTCTGGGATTTTCTTGATTGGAGAATAAAGGTGCAAAGAGTTAAGCAACAACATTGCTCTGAATTCAGGATTTTATCTGTCAGGTTCAAGAATTGCTTGTCACTACACTTTTCAAAACCATTATTTTTGTGACACTTCAAGCTGCAGTAGGATAAAATAAAATGCTTTCCAACTAGTAGTTTGTGAAGAATTTGATTATATTTTTGATAATGGATGTAATGGATTGTAACAAATCAAGTATCAAACATGGTTACAAATAGGATAAACACAACTGTCTACCAGTTTTCTAATGTTGAGGAGGGTTGCTGCCCAAAAGGAAAATCTTGTTGTATGCATCAGAATCTTTTATTTTTGAAGCTCCACATAGAATGCTCAGAGAAAGTGGGCATTTAATATCTGGAACTGGGTAAAAAGGCTGAAAGAAAGGAAGCAAAGGGTCTTACTTAGGTGGGTGATGTTAAATTATGTTAGTCAAGCTAATGCTGACCATTTGACATTTCTGGAACTGAATTGATTGTCCAACAATCTAATAACCTGCCAGGGCATCAAAGGGTATGAGGATAAGGCAGGGGAGTGGGGATGACGAGAAGAATTGGATCAGCCCATGATTGAATGGCGGAGTAGACTCGAAGGGCCAAATGGCCTACTTCCACTCCTATACCTTATGGTCTTATGGTCTTAATGAAGTAAACTGAATAAAGAAAATACACAGGTTGGTTATGTTGGTAGATGACACTGAAATGGAGCAGACTGAAGAGCAAATTTTGAAGAAGATAAGGAATTATATAAAAATTACAACTGTTTTTCATGGCATTCAATGTGGCCAGATTTTCAAAACTTAAAAATTATACATTCTTAATAAATTATCTGTTTTATATGCCACTAAATGTTTACAGTCCTCAAACAACAGTTGTATATCATTTTACAAAATGATTATCATCATCATTGTGTAGGTATCACAGTGAAAATTCAAAAATTCCAGGAATCATATTATTCAGGAAAGCAATTGCTGCTTAACAACAATACACTTTATTTGTAGAGTACCTTTATTGCAGCTAAACATCATTTGGTTTCCTATCAAGGAAGTGCCTTTAAGCTTATCAACTCTTGTAAGGTTGTGAAGAACTTATTCAGGACTATGAAGATATCTCCTTCATCCCTTTAATACTTGTCACTTGTTGATAACTCTACACATATGAAAATATAATAGCCTCCATCCAATACTACTCACACTATAGTTCAAATTAAATTTTTTTCCAGGCATCCTTGTCTTAGCTCTAGTGATCTATACGTGCTAGAATCTTAACTGGTTATGGGAACAAAAAATTTTATCTTAAGAAAAATATTGATGGTAAGCTACAATACAAAACATTATTTCCTTTTAAATAGCATATTAAAACTTGTGAATGCTTAACCAGGTCACTTGCCACTTCATTCATTTAAAAAAATTGCAACAAACTATCCATTGCCTGCAACGTTCAACAAGGCATTGGAATATTATCACCTTCAAGTTCCCTTGCAAGACACACATAGTGCTAACTTGCACATTTATTCACTGTTCCTTTATCAATGCCGAATCAAATCACTTAAGATCCTGGAACATTTAAATGAATAGAAGTATGTGAGCATTATCACTGCACATAAATGTAAAAGCCCAACACCATCTACTCATAGCAACAAAGAATGGGAAATATACGGTAAACTTGCTGAGCAAAAGAGTTTCAGTGTGCTTAGTCCAGTGATTTTCCAACTATCTTTCAGGTGACACAATTTAAACAATGGTTCACCCACACAATCCAATAATGATAACTATAAATCTAAAGATATGACTTCAGTTAAACCATAAAAAGCACTATCATAAGAAATAGATATTAAATGGACATGTTACTGCTACAACAGGTAGGGTTAGAATAACGTGAGCAGCCGTAATGACCATCGCCCAATAGCACTCACATCTACAGTGATGAAATGCTGTGAGAGGTTGGTCATGACAAGACTGAACTCCTGCCTCAGCAAAGACCTGGACCCACGCAGTTTGCCTATCACCACAATAGGTCAACGGCAGAGGCAATCTCAATGGCTCTTCACATGACGTTAGACCACCTAGACAATACAAACACCTGCGTCAGGATGCTGTTCATCCACTATAGCTCAGCATTTAACACCATCATTCCCAAAATCCTGATTGATAAGTTACAGAACCTGGGCCTCTGCACCTCTCTCTGCAATTGGATCCTCGACTTCCTAACCGGAAGATCACAACTTATGCGGATTGGTAATAATATCTCTTCCTCGCTGACATTCAACACTGGTGCATTTCTGAGGTGTGTGCTTAGCCCACTGCTCTATTCTCTCTATACCCATGACTGTGTGGCTAGGCATAGCTCAAGTACCATCTATAAATTTGCTGATGATACAACCATTGTTGGTAGAATCTCAAATGTAGATGAAAGGGCATACAAGAGTGAAATATACCAACTAGTGGAGTGGTGTCGCAGCAAAAACCTTGCACTCAACGTCAGTAAGATGAAAGAGCTGATTGTGAACTTCACGAAGGGTAAGACGAAGGAAAACATACCAATCCTCATAGAGGGATCAGAAGTGGAGAGAGTGAGCAGTTTCAAGTTCCATATAACATATAACATATATAACAATTACAGCACGGAAACAGGCCATCTCAGCCCTTTAGTCCATGCCAAACGCTTACTCTCACCTAGTCCCATCTACCTGCACTCAGCCCATAACTCTCCATTCCTTTCCTGTCCATATACCTATCTAATTTTTTTTTTAAATGACAAAATCAAACTTGCCTCTACCACTTCTACTGGAAGCTTGTTCCACACAGCTACCACTCTCTGAGTAAAGAACTTCCCCCTCGTGTTACCCGTAAACTTTTGCCCCTTAACTCTCAACTCAGGTCCTCTTGTTTGAATCTCCCCTACTCTCAATGGAAAAAGCCTATCCACATCAACTCTATCTATCCCCCTCATAATTTTAAATACCTCTATCAAATCCCCCCTCAACCTTCTACGCTCCAAAGAATAAAGACCCAACTTGTTCAACCTTTCTCTGTAACTTAGGTGCTGAAACCTAGGTGACATTCTAGTAAATCTCCTCTGTACTCTCTCTATTTTGTTGACATCTTTCTGATAGTTCGGTGACCAGAATGTACACAATACTCCAAATTTGGCCTCACCAATGCCTTGTACAATTTTAACACTACATCCCAACTCCTATACGCAATGCTCTGATTTATAAAGGCCAGCATACCAAAAGCTTTCTTCACCACCTTATCCACATGAGAGTCCACCTTCAGGGAACTATGCACCATTATTCCTAGATCCCTCTGTTCTACTGCATTCCTCAATGCCCTACCATTTACCATGTATATCCTATTTTGATTAGTCCTACCAAAATGTAGCACCTCACACTTATCAGCATTAAACTCCATCTGCCATCTTTCAGCCCACTCCTCTAACTGGCCTAAATCTCTCTGCAAGCTTTGAAAACCTACTTCATTATCCACAACGCCACCTATCTTAGTATCATCTGCATACTTACTAATCCAGTTTACTACCCCATCATCCAGATAATTAATGTATATGACAAACAACATTGGACTCAGTACAGATCCCTGAGGCACACCACTAGTCACCGGCCTCCAACCTGACAAACAGTTATCCACCACTACTCTCTGGAATCTCCCATCCAGCCACTGTTGAATCCATTTTATTACTTGAATATTAATACCTAACGATTGAACCTTCCTAACTAACCTTCCGTGTGGAACCTTGTCAAAGGCCTTACTGAAGTCCATATAGATAACATCCACCGCTTTACCCTCATCAATTTTCCTAGTAACCTCTTCAAAAAATTCAATAAGATTTGTCAAACATGACCTTCCACGCACAAATCCATGTTGACTGTTCTTAATCAGACCCTGTCTATCCAGATAATTATATATACCATCTCTAAGAATACTTTGCATTAATTTACCCGCCACTGACATCAAACTTACAGGCCGATAATTGCTAGGTTTACTCTTAGAATCCTTTTTAAACAATGGAACCACATGAGCAGTACGCCAATCCTCCGGCACCATCCCTGTTTCTAATGACATTTGAAATATTTCTGTCAGAGCCCCTGCTATTTCTACACTAACTTCCCTCAAGGTCCTAGGGAATATCCTGTCAGGGCCCAGAGACTTATCCACTTTTACATTCCTTAAAAGTGCCAGTACTTCCTCTTCTTTAATCATCATAGTTTCATAACTACCCTACTTGTTTCCCTTACCTTACACAAGTCAATATCCTTCTCCTTAGTGAATACCGAAGAAAAGAAATTTTTCAAAATCTCCCCCATCTCTTTTGGCTCTGCACATAGCTGTCCACTGTTCCTGGGTGTCAAGATCTCTGAGGATCTAACCTGGTCCCAATGTATCGATGCAGTTATAAAAAAGGCAAGACAGCGACTATACTTCATTAGGAGTTTGAAGAGATTTGGTATGTCAACAAAAACATTCAAAAACTTCTATAGATGTACTGTGGAGAGCATTCTGACAGGCTGCATCACTGTCTGGTATGTGGGGGGGGGTGGGGGTCTACTGCACAGGAATGAAAGAGGCTGCAGAGGGTCATAAATTTAGTCGGCTCCATCTTGGGTACTAGCCTACAAAGTACCCCAGACATCTTCAGGGAGCGGTGTCTCAGAAAGGCAGCGTCCATTATTAAGGACCTCCAGCAGCCAGAGCATGCCCTTTTCTCACTGTTACCATCAGGTAGGAGGTACAGAAGACTGAAGGCACACACTCAGTGATTCAGGAACAGCTTCTTCCCCTCTGCCATCCGATTCCCAAACGGACATTGAACCCGTGAACACTACCTCACTTTTTAAATATATATTATTTCTGTTTTTGTATGATTTTTAATCTATTCAATATACATATGCTGTAATTTATTTACTTATTCTTCTATATTATGTATTGCATTGAACTGCTGCTGCTATGTTAACAAATTTCACGATGCATGCCAATGAAAATAAACCTGATTCTGATTAGTGGAGGTACCCTGACATACACTGTAGCAGACCCCCTAAGGTCCTCAAACACACCAAGTTTTCTTGCCCTCAATCTCATTCACTCTCCACAAGTTCCACTGGTCATTTTTAGCCCTGTGCTCTGTTCCTCCTTTCTCCCAAATTCACTGGGCTCCTCTCGCCTGACCTTCTCCCAAGCTCTCTAGTTTTGTTACCCTCCCCAATTCTCCACAAGCTCCCTACAAACCTCTTTGCCTTGTTCTCCAAACCAGGTTCTCTGAGTCCTTTCCCTCCTGCACAATCCCCTCAAGTTCCCCTCTCTCCCAAAACCTGAGCTACTTTTCCTCCCCTCTTTCCAATTTCCTCAAGCCTCTAGGGCTTCCAGTCCTTTACTCATGTTCTCTGGATCCCTCCCTATCCTGCACTCAACCCCCATATACTCCAGACCTCTCTCTCACTCCAACCTTTCTGCTATGCACTCCAAGATGCTCCTTCCATCAAGCACCCAGGGTATCTCTCCATTGTGTTCCCTCCAAATTCCCCTAGGTTCTTTCCTCCCTGTTAACTAGAATCCTTTGGCTAACAGTCTAGCAACCTTTGCATGATCCATTTGATCATCCATCGCATCATCAGGGGCTGACTGGGATTACCTGGAGAGAAAGAAGCAAGCAAGACAGCTGAATCTTTTAGAAGAATTGTGGCAGGTTCTCCAAGTGTCTTGGAACAACCAGCTGAGCTTCTTATAAAACTGCACAGCAGTGTACCTATGAGAAATGATGCAGTTTTAAGGAAAAGGATGGTCACACCAAATACTGACTTGATTTAGTTTTTTTTTTTACTGTTTACTGCTCTTTATAGGATTTTTTAAAAATAGACTCTTCTCATTTCATTAATTTTGAATGCATCTTCCCTTTACAGAATTTTTTTTATATGTGCCCAAGACTTTAGCACAGTACTGTAGCGGGTGCAAGGCACAATTCTTAAACTTATCGAAGACACAAAATTTTTTTGTATTATAAAATGACAAGCTGATTGTGATAAACTTCAGCTGGAAATGCACAGGTTGGTGTGAAGTGTGAAACTCCTGTAGTAAATGTTTAAAGATGAGAAATGCAAGGTAATGAATTTTGATACGAAGAATGTGGAAAAATAATATAGAATTAAGAATAATATTCTACAAGCACTGTGGGATTAGAGGAACCTTGGGGTATGTGTGCTAAGATAATCAAAAGCGGTAAGGCAGGTTGACAAAACTGTCAACAAGGCCGTCACATTCGGGGTTTTGTGAATAGAGGCTTGACATAAAAACACATGAGAGTTACATTGACCTTTATAAAACACTGGTCCTGGCTCAGTATGATGTTCAATCCTGTGGTGTTAAAACTCCATCAGGAAAGACCCTAATGATATTTCAGTATCTTAGGTTATAGCTTATGTCTAAGCAGCAATATACCACTTGTTGAGTGAGTCCACTGGGTGTGGACCTCATCATAACACAATGAAAATACTCTATGTCATTAGCCTATTTGAGATTTGGAACCAATCCTAGCAATACTATATATACATAACAAAGAAGTGTTTTCAGAATAATTTATTAAAACTCCTATCATGCCATATAAAATTCAATGTGACTCCAGGATGACAGTCCCACGTTTGCACTTACATTGAAAAAGAGACCCAGAGGACTTGAGATTAATGAGCTTGATGAGCTTGAATAACTGATCTGTTTTTGTTTAATTCTTTCATGGGACATCAACATACTGTTCTAGAATGACCAACATTTAGAACCCATCTTTAATAATCTGAGACATTGGCAGTGGTCCAATTTCCCAACTTATTGCAGCTCATTTGATTAAAAATTTTCCATCACTTTGGTTGACAGTAATAGAAAAACACATATTTTTCTTTTAAAAAAACTCTTTATGCCATTATTTAAATATAAGGATATCTTAGGACAGATGTGTACCAGACAATTTATTTCTTTAAATAAATAAAACAAATTACAACATTTGTGCATACTTTTGTGAAAAATACCTAGAACAAAGAACAGTACCTACGCCATTGGAGTAAGCCCTTCAGGTCATGATATTGTGCCAAGCTTATCAAACTAGTAATTAAGCCTAACTAAACTAATCCTCTCTGTCTACATGATGTCCATTGCTCTCCACTCTCTGTACATTCATGTGCCTACCTAATAATCTTTTAAATGCCTCTATCATATTTGCTCCCACAACCAACTCTTGTAACACACTCCAAGCACCCACTATTCTGTGAAAAAAAACCTGCTTCGCACATCTCTTTTATAAAAACTTACCCCCTCACCTTAAATGCACGCGCTCTAGTATTACACATTTCAACCCTGGAGAAAAAGATACTGGCTGTCTATCTATGCCTCTATCATAATCTTATAAACTTCTGTTACAGTTTTCCTTAGTCTCTGCCTTTCCAGAGAAAACAATCCAAGTTTGTCCAACCTCTTCTCATAGCACATGCCCTGTAACTTAGGCAGCATGCTGGTAAACCTCTTATGCTCCCTCTCCAAAACCTCCACGTACTTCCTACAATGTGGCAACCAGAAATGAATGCAGTACTTCAGAAATAGCTTAACTAGAGTTTTATAAAGCTGCAACACAACTTTTCCACTCTTGAACTCATAAAGACAAGCTTACCATATGCCTTCTTTACCACCCTATCAACCTATGCAGCCATTTTCAGGGAGCTATAGATTTGGATCCTAAGACCCCTTTCTCATCAACATCACTAATGGTCTTGCCATTAACTATGTACTGTCCCATTACATTTTATCTCCCAAAGTGTAACATTTCACATTTGCCTGGAGTAATCTCCATCTGCCATCTCTCCACCCATACCTGCAATTGATCTATATCCCGCTGTTTCCTTGGATATTTTCTATACTATCTACAACACTACCAATCATTGTATCATCTGCGAACTTGCCTATCCACATTTTCATCCAGGTCATCTATGCTGTATACTGTATATCACAATCAGCAAAAGGTCTCTGTGGGACACCACTAGTCATGGACCTCCAGGCAGAATAAATCCCATTGACTACTACCCTATAATATTCTAATGGCAAACCATTTCTGAATTCAAACAGTCAAGTCATATATCCTAATCTTCTGATAAGCTTCTCATTAAGGACCTTTGTCAAACACCTTACTAAAATCCATGCAGAGAACATCTCTACCTTCATTACCTCTTCAAAAAACTCAATTAAGGTAGAGAGGCTCAACATGCCTTGCACTAAACCAAGCTGACTGTCCCCAATAAGGCCATGTTTTCCCTAATGCTTATAAATCCTATCCCGAAGAATTCCCTTCAACAGTTTTCTGACCACTGACATGAGACTCACCAGTCACAGTTTCCAGGATTGTTACCATTTCCCTTCTTGAATAATGGAACATCATTAGTTGCTGGAGAGTCCTCTGGGAGTCTGCTACAGAGGACACAAATATCTTGGTCAAGTCCCCAGCAGTCTCACTTTTTGTCTCTCCCAGTAACCTGGGATTTTTCTCATCAAGCCCAAGAAACTTATCTGCCTTAATGTTCTTTAAAAGATTCAGCACTACTTTATATCTCAAAGTGCCCCAGCATATTAGTAAGCTCCACGCTGACCTCACTACCCTCCACATCCTTCTTGGTACATACCGATGCTAAGTACTCATTTGGGACCTTGCCCACATCCTCTGCCTCCTAGCATATGTTACATCCTTTGTCCTTGAGTTGTCCTGCTTTCTCTTTCATTACTTTCTTGCTCTTGATCTATGTATAGAATTCTCTTTAATCCTACTTGCCAAGGACTTTTCACGGCTCCTTCTGGGCCTCTTAATCCCCCTTGAGTCAATTTCTAGCTTTGTAAGAATCATCAAAGGCTCCATTTGATTTTAGTATCATAAACCTTACAAATGTTGTTTAAAGATGATAATGGGTATTGAACGAGCACATCTGAAATCTTGAATACTCATGAGTAAAAGATAAAAAATGACTCTTTATATAATGGTTTTTATAACCTCTCGCCATCCAAAATTATGTTGTAGCCAATGAAATATTTGTTTTGAATGTATCAGCTTTGATGAGGAAGCTGCTCAAAAATCAATATGACAAAAAACAAAATGAACTACAGGTCCCACGAATCTGAATGGTAGGTCAGTGTAACCTTTAACCAGGTCTGACTACAAAAACAATACGGCACCATTTGTTCTGACGAAGGGTCTCGGCCTGAAACGTCGACTGCGCCTCTTCCTATAGATGCTGCTTGGCCTGCTGCGTTCACCAGCAACTTTGATGTATGTTGCTTGAATTTCCAGCATCTGCAGAATTCCTGTTGTTTGTGTTACCATTTGTGTAAGTTAGTTTCATTGTTAATGTTCTGTAAAACAGTGTTGAAATGAAGGAAAGTTTTTATAGTAGAAATGAAGAGGGTTACAGCAACTTGTTCAATGGGGATGCACTGGGGGTGGCGACAATTGGGATGTGAGAGGCCATATAAAATTTAGATAGCTACCTTGATGAGAAAAGTATGGAGGGCTATGGTCTGGATGCAAATTAAATGAGACTAGGCAGAAAACCATGCCATAGACTAGATTGCTGAAGGCCTATTTCTGTGCTGTACGACTCTATGATGATAACCATCTATTTGACAATCTGCAACTGTGAACTTGCCTAACTAGCTACATATGCAGAGGACAATACAATGATCTGATCTTTTCTGTAAAATGTTAAGAGTTTTCTTCTGTAGTTGCAACTGCATTCTTTAATGAATTAGTGGGTGTTTCACTGCACTCAACAAGTAAACTAAATTGTGGTACATTCTGCTGTTCAGTCAACAGGAATACAAATTACAGAACAGCAACGATATGGCAAAACAAATTTTCAAGGAGACTGAAAATACAAAAATTGTCAACAGGCAAGATTCTATTTGTGCAAAAAACACAGTAGGTGGCTCATTGGATGTTTACGTATAAAGTTCTTGAATAAGACTGAAAACCATTTCCAGGTTTAATTGTATTTGTTTTTGGAGTTCTCACATCACTTAGAGAGAAAAGAAATACAGTAATACTGTTCAACTCTGAAGTGAAGGCAATCATGTAACAGGTGCTGAAATATTCATACTTCAACAGTTTATAGATACATCTCTTCCTTAAAGCAAGAACTGGCCTGTGTCCTATGTCAGCAATATTTCTCCGATGCCACAGATGCCTCACTTCAGACAGCAGCTTTACTTTTGAATTCTTCCCAATCTTGTCGACGTGGCCTGGAATCAAGATTTATCTATTTTCATAGTAAGTCACAATGTGTTAATTCTGACAATAAAACGTTGTTTCAATGAAACTCAATTAATAATGCAGATAGAAAAATATGGATTATTTGATTTTTTTGTGCAGAAATAGAGCCAAAATTAGATCAGAACCATTAACCATTTTGTCCTTGTGTGAAGTAATACATATGTATGGTACATTAAATCTAAAGTCCTTTTATTTTAATTTACTTCAAATGTTCTGAGCCCCAGGCCTCTGTGGGTCAGAGTTGACCATGTGTATTGCATCCTAGCTGTCTAGGTAGGCAAGCCTGGTCAGTATGATATGAAGAGCAAGCTGTTGCCCATGTAGCAAGCTCCTGCTCTCCACACAGCTCATGAACTCCAAGGAACAGCAGAGACCCATACGATTTGGTATCAGTACTGTTATTGTACAGAAAAAAAGCTGATGATGAGTAACATTAAATATTAAATTATGCTTAATATTATCCAATCTTATTATTACAATAACAGGGAGGGGGTTGCATGAAGTATACTAGATATTGATCATGATATCAATCAAGGTACGAATTGAAGTTGATACTGGTACTGCCACCTGGAACTCAATATTTCACTATTGCCTTTTCTACCCTCACACTCATCAAAGCGAAAAAATCGCAGTTCCCTTGCACCAATACATTTAAAAAGACTGTCAACTACTTACAAATTAGTAGCGGCTAAATTCCTCCTGAGGTGCAAAGTGCAATAACTGCATGCAAATCTAGAAGAGATTTTACTCCCTCATGGTCCAAATGGCTGTGTCAATTGGGGATGAATCACATTGACCCATGCCTGATATCCAGAAAGTACTAGTTCTCTACAGCTACATTGCTGTGCCAAAGTCTTAGGCACATATATATAGCTAGAGTGCCTTAGATTTTGCACAGTACTATACATTATGTCTTTCCAGTTACCAAATAACACTTAATATTACTGAGCTAATACAAAGTTAAGTACTCTCACTTCTGTTTCCCAACCACCTTCTAATTTTAACCAAAGTACAGTGCTCTACAGTAGTCCTTAGCACCCTAGCTATATATATGTGCCTAAGACTTTTACACAGTACTGTACATTTGTACTTAGTGGCAAACCAAAGGGAAGCTATTGTTCGCAAGTAATATTAGCTAATGACAAGGCTCATGATGCCAGTCTGCATCCCATAATTGCACAATGGGATCTATCTTGGTATGTGGTAGTTGGCTCACCATTGTTACAAGTACTGCAGTACAGTGAAGAGTTTAGTTTTGCATGCCATCCATGCAGATCATTTCAAAACATGATTGAGGCAGCACAAAAGAAAGAAAATAATAGAGAATAGAATATAGTGTTATAGTCACAGTTACAGAGAAAGTGAAGTGCAGGTAGACAATAAGTTTCAAGTGCCTTGGTGAAGTGGATTATAAGTTCAGGAGTTTGTTTTTTTAACGTACAAGAGGGCTATTCAAAAGCCTTATAACAGTGGGGTAGAAGCTGTCCTTGAGCCTAGATGTGTGTGTGTCTTAAGCATTTATAGCTTCTGCCCCATGGAAGGGGAGAGAAGAATGTCCAGAGAGGAAGGGTGTGATAGAGCATGCAGAAATAATCTTCCAGAGATCTAAACTGCTCAGCAAGAGCTCCAGAGTACTCAAATCTATGAATGCTCCAATGCATTGTTTCCTGCTGCATGCTAGAAAATTGAGCTGACATGAGGAAACAGCTTTTGACACCTGATACAGAGGGAGCAGTTTAGGAGTATGAGAGGTAAGAAGAACACTGAACGCAACCAAAGAACATCCTACTTTCTTTCTTCAGGTAAAAAAAATCTGTTAAAACATCCTCTGAATGGCAACGACTGCTCACAATTTTTAAGGACCGGGAGCGCAGTTGACAGGATGTAAGATTTGAACGTTTATTCTCTGAACTTGACCATGAATGCCAAGACAATGAATGCAATCTTGCATCAAAGTTGTCAGAACCAGATTCATGTCACTGACCACCACTGCCTTCTGAGCTTGTAGCTGTAAGACTTTCTGGTCCCATACAAGTGCAGGACTATCTTTCATCATCTGCTGCATAGTGTTGCTCAGAAACCTTGGAGACCACATGTAACGCCATCATCATTGATTCTGAAGAAGAGTCTCGGCCCAAAGGATAAATTATTTATTTATTTCCATAGGCGCAGTTGGACTTGCTGAGCTCCTCCAGCATTTTATGTGTTGCTCTGGATTTACAGCATCTGCAAACTTTCATGTGCTTATTATTGATTCTGGATCATATTCACCTAATGACATCTGCTCTGTCCTCAATTTTACTGCTGCTTTAGGAAATGCAGGTGAGCTTTAACAGGTATTCGTTACTTAGTCCATCTATCACCAGCATTGCCAGCACTGTTGTAATCACAGTGAGCAGGTATGCCACAGATAGTTTGCTACTTGCATTACAAACAGCCAGTGTGGCTTAATAATACAGTGTGGTACCCAGGCTCACTGTTTTTGGGTACTTACATCTTGGGAAAGTTTGAAGATTTTACCGATGCTACATTTGGAGGTGGCACTGGGAGCACAAAACTTACAAACAGTTGAACAGCTGGAGGGTGTTTAATGTTGGACTGATTTTTACAAATAAGAACCAAGCTAATCCAAGTAATTAAAGACCACTTTCGTCATCAAAGATTTGGTTTAAAACAGGGGTTCCCATCTTGGGGTCCACAGACCCACTGTTTAATGATAGTGGTCCATGATATAAAAAAGGATGGGAACCCCTGGTTTTAAAGATGTTTGACTAATCGCTTGAAGTTAATTTGTTTCCTTTTGAAACTGTTTATGTTATTATACAATGAAGGTGTGGAATATTCCACTTATAAACTTTTAGAAGAACATAGTACATAATTCAATAAGATAATGAAGAACATAAGAATAAAGGAAATTAGGGCGGGAGTAGGCAATCCAGCCTTTTGAGCCTAAATCATTCTATCACATTGCAGTACCAGCAGGCGATCTGAGGGGTAAATTTTTCACACAAGTTGTGGTGAGTATCTGGATTAAGACGCGAGGAGTTGATGGAGGTAGATGCAATTACAGCATTAAAGTGTTTGGAGGGGTATTTGGTTAAGAAAAGCACAGACAGATCCAGGCCTAATGTAGGCAGATGGGATTAGTGGACTGGTTAGAGGGGCCCGTGATCCTGATCCTATTTTATTGAGTTCTTGTGCTCTCTGGTCAGGCACTGATGATTCACTTCTCCCTTTTCAGGTGTTACGACTCAAAATGTTGTATTGCTTGCAACTTGTGCATTGTCTGTTAACTATTGTCAACAATGTAAAATATTATCCAATTTATATTACTTTTCTAGTCAGAAGCCTTGGTTATAATTTGAATAGAAGGTGTTGTCCATCTCTATTTGAATTTAAAATCTACCCATTTAATTTATTTTCCTTAAAGTTGTCCTTAAATGTCTTGACCAAGTATGGCACTGTTTTTTGATGTATACTAGCAGATCTGATCATTTTGAGTAATTTACCATTCCTCCATTCCTTTCTTTTTATCCACATCTCCCAGTTTTCTCTATATTCTCCTTTTCTGAGAACTCAAATTGCATAATTATTGTCACATCAGTTCAACATCGAAATGAAAAATTAGGTAGAGTTACAGTTTTATATCCCATTCTTTTCAGAGGAAAGTTGTAGTCCAACATATAAACTACAGTACTATGCAAAAGTCTTAGGCACATGTAAGAAAGTCCTATAAAGCCAAGATGTTTTCAAAACTAAGGAAAAGTTTTTAAATTATCAAAAAAATTACTACAAATAGCAGTAAACATTAAACATTTAAATCAAATCAATATTTGCTGTGACCACCCCATGCCTTTAAAGCTGCAACACTTCTCTTACAGGAGATTGGGGCTGAGAGGGAAATGGATCAGTCATGATGAAATGGTGGAGCAGACTCAACACGCCAAATAGCCTAATTCTGCTCCTGTATCTTACAGTTTCCTAGGTACACTGTTGTGCAGCTTTCCAAGAAAACTGGCTGATAGGTTGTTCCAAGTATCTTGGAGAACTTGCCACAGTTCTTCTGCACAATTTGGCTATCTTGCTTGCTCTTGTTGCTCCAGGTATCCTAGACAGCTTCAATGATCAGGGCTCTGTGGAGACCATACCATCTGAAACCAAATAAAAAATCTAGGGTGCCTAAGAATTTACAGTTCTATACATCAAAAAACACCTTAGCTCTCACATAACTTCAACGTGAAAGCAGAGAAACTCTGCTTTCAACAGACTACGTAGAATTCATAAAAATGTATACACAGGCAAAGTCTGACAAATGTGCAAAAGAAGACAAATTGTGCAAATAAAAAATAAATTACATAGAGAAACTCAACTTGTAGAGTCCTTGAAAGAGAGTCTTTAGGATATGTAATAATCCAGTGATATTGGAACAGCAGTCTGAGTCATCATCTTGATGTAGAATATTTCATTCATCAAAGACCTCTTGATTGATGCCAGGCCAAACTCTGATTTGCAAGCATGGTCACATTCATCTCACTGATGGCTTGTCTGTGTATTGACACTGCAGCCTTATACTGACTCTTCAATGATTTCCATTCTGTGTTGCTTGAAACATAAACTGTAATATCACAGGCTATGTGCCATGCAATTTTCTTTAGTGCAGCTGTTCCCCATGTCATGCTGGAAGCTTTGCAGGCACAGATCATTCATATATTTGACATGGCTTGCCAGCATAACTGAGCTGAATAAGCACAGAATCAACTCGATATCATATCAAAGTATTTGTAACACATATGTCTCTCATCTTTTTGGCAGAAAACAAATAGCTTAATGTCTTGGAACAGCAGAACAGCTTATGTTTTTATTTTTCATTTTTATTTAACTGACAAACTCTTTCATACTTATAACTTATCTTCTTAACGTTAGGCAGAGGAAACTGGCTTCCCATTATCTCTCTAGTTCAAACAGAAAGGATCTGTTTCTCAGTGGTTATCATTTACTACATTAACACAGAGGCTGCATACAACCAAATAACCACTCCCTGTAATTGTGTCCAACGCCTAAAGTTATACAGCACATAATAAATTACTAGTAAGTCCAATATACACCGTATTTTATTTTCAAAACTCTGCTGCAGAAATTGTTTAAGTTTTGAAAATAGCTGCTTATTACAATTTGTTCAAATATAAACTTTTGTAAAATTTATTATTAAAATGTACTGTTTGTATTTAAATAATTAACAGATTTTGGCTACATGATCAGAACCAACAAACCTGAGACAGTCATAGTAACATGGGTCAGCTAATCAAAGCTAAAACTGATATTTAGCCTTTAACTGCAATCTTAATCTGGAATGTCATGACGATAGCACTGAGATAATGTACTGGATCTTCCTGGTCTGCCCTCATTCACCTGGACCTAAATTGAAGGCCATGTTTCTTGAGTTTCCACACACAGGAATTTGGAAAAACTGGGGAGATAGTGACAATTGAGATTCACATGGATCTAGCAGTTGCTTTTGGAACCAATAGCTTAAGCGAGCCAAATTCGTCCAGCTTTGAAATTTAGTCAGTTATATCCAATTTGAAGCTAATTATACTATATCTACAAACCTTTTACGTGCTAAAACAACTCTCACTGCCAAATATGTACTAAAATGAGAATACAATAAGAAATAAAGCAATACATTTTCATTCAGTTAGAATTGGATATTGTGCCTTCTGTGCATGTCATCTCAGGAACATATTTTGAAAGTGGGTTGAGTTACCTCTGGTAAAATGAAATGAATCAGCAAATTCTTTAATTGACAGTAGCATGAGCAATATTTATGATCAGACTACTTAATTCAGATTTTACTATATTAAGCGACTCTTGTACTTTATGTAAACACGAGAGGGAAATGGTTCTCGTTGGTTTTTGTTGGGTATGTGGATCTAGTCCCAAATAGCTAAACCATTGATTTTCTTGTTTGGTAATTACAAAAGTAGTTTAGAAGTTTGAATTTACTAAATCTTCTGTGTAACTTCAAAGTCATTCATGCTGGAACAGGGCCTGCACAAAACTGGCCACAACTCCAAAATCAATCATCATACAATGTTTACATGCCTTCAAATCATGTCCAAAAATTGCTTTTTCAGGCACAAGCAGTAGTAAGTACCTTTGAAATATTAAAAAAATATTGACTTTATGATGAAACTGATATATGTATACTCATGACCTTGTAATTACTTCTACACAGCTTTTGGAAAGTTATTTTCAGTTATTTAAATTTGGAATATTCACAGGTGGTGGACTAGATGGGGCCTTGATGTGTAAATGTGGAGAGGAAGTTTCCTCTTATGGAAGAGGATTGAAACTGGAGACACTGTTTAAAAATAAGGGGTCACCTATTTAAGGCAATAGAGAGGAGAAACTAACAGATCTGTAATTCTTTTTCATCAAGGAAGAAGGAAACAGATGGTTACTTGATGAGCATCAGGTGAAAGGTTTCTGCAGGTAATTGGGAATGTAGAGTTGAGGCTTCTACCAGATTGGCAAGGAACTTATTAAATGATGGGGCAGGCTCAAGGGGGCATGTGACCTTCTGCTCCTTGTTTGTATTTATAACCATGCTTAATATTTCTGGTAATCCAGTTTTTAACTCTTAACAAAGCTGCACCATGTTGCTACTATTAAATGAATCAACAAGTATTTAATAATGCAAGAAAAAATAAGTATTCAATTCCAGTTTACACTGTTTTGTGTCAGAATTTACATTTGCAATTATGCAGATGATTTGCATAAAATTTGAATCCAGACTTTACTTCAGAAAATTGGCACATATGTATCCTAATTGATTATTATGTAAAAACAGAATCACCACCCCTGATATTCCATCTTCAAGAACTTCTAAGCGCCTCTCCTCAGTGAAAGGGATCTCTCACATAAACCTCATATTCTCCAGCAGATCCTATATCTATTCAACACTCCATTATATGTTCTTTCTGAATAGTAACAAAAATATCTCAATGGATAACAGTTTATTTTACCAAGAAGCATTCAAAGGTTACTTTAAACACACATTAAAAATTTGAATGTTTTCCAAGTCTTCAACTAAATACAATTTTAAAATATATTTTTCTTTTAAATAATTTGAACTCATTGTTAAATAATTAAATTTTGTAACTTCAAAAAGTAATGCAATTCCCTGAGTAGGATGTAGATGCCTACATTACAATATACTCTACACAAATTCCAATGTAGCAATATTTTTAAAAAGTATAAAAGTTTTGTGTTTTTTTGAAGAATGTCTTTTTTTTTGTATACTTCCTGTCAATGTTAATACTAATTGCAATACAGATTGGGTGCCTCGTCTCTAATTCCAAAATCCGAAAACCTCTGAAATCCAATTCTTGTTTGAGCACTGAATGACTTCACAAATGGAAAATTCCGCAAGATGTCGGGAAGGTTCCCAGGCGGTACACAGGTCTCTGCACACCAGACAGTTCTTTGAAGTGACCGCACATATGTAATGAACAGAAGTTAATAAAAAATATAAAAACACGGCATAAAGCAAAAAATGAAGATCTCGATCATGTACCATCAGTGTTAGGGTGAACATACGCCACTTAACGGAATGCTGATCATGAAACAAGCAAAGATCTATTACGACAAACTGAAAATTGAAGGTAATTGTGAATATTCAAGAGACTGGTTGTAGAAGTTTAAGAAAAGGCACAGCACTATATTTTTAAAGCGCTTGCTGATCGCAAGAAACTAACACCAGAGCAAGTCTACGACGCTGATTGTTTTTATACCTTACATAAAACCTAAGAAATAGTAAAATACGAATACACTGTACTGTAACCTTCTAATCAAAACACAGCATCACAGGTGGAGACCGAAAGCTTGCTGTTGTTCAACAGCTGATTCAGGTATTCTCCCGACGCTGCGATGCTGATTTTGTTACCCTGAACACATTATATTTTCATTATACTGATGGTACATAATAATTTTTACTGTAAGTATAGATGCATGATGAACAAGTGTAAGACAATGACTGCTGACCAGTAGCACATAAATTCAGAGTCAGAAATGATGGTGATCCCAAGCTATCTCATCATATATTCCAAAATCTGAAAAATATCCAAGATCCAAAACACTTCTGGCCCCAGGCATTTCAGTTAAGGGGGACTCAACTGTAGTGCGAACCTCACATTGAGTATGATATTCTCCTAAGGGGTTGTTATCAGTGGGTCTTCAGGTGGCTGTAGAGGCCATTCTGAGATCCACATATTCTGGAGCAGTGTGGGCAAGTGTAAGTGGTGGCTGAGGTTAGTGGTTTGGTCCTTTGCTGGTTCAGTCTCTCCCTTTGTAGCTGCCACTTGTTCTCTGAGGCACAGCAGAGCTCGCTTTCACGTAGCACAGATCACTCTTGAACAAATTTTCTCCTGTACCTACTGAGTGCAATGTCGTCCCAATTTTTAGATGTAATGTTGAATTTCTTCCAGCTGATTTTAATCTCATCTTTGAAGTGTTTCCTTTGCCCACCAGGGGCCTGCTGACCTTCCTTCACATGGGAGTAAAGGATCTATTTTGGGAGATGTGAGCAGGCATCTGAATGACATGACCCATCCATCGGACTTGGTGTTGCTGTACTGTATTGGAGATGCTATTCATGTTGGCCTCCTCCAGTACACTGGTGTTAGTGCGTCTGTCCTTCCAGCTGATCCTCAAAATCTTTCACAAGGATCTTTGATGGTATTGTTACAGAGGCATTTCTCTCCTGTCAACAACAGGCAAACTGCTGTCAACTGACTCCTTCTGCTTTCTGAAGAAGTTCTCCCTGAATCAAAGTGTGGTTTTCACCCATCTAGAGTTACCACAGGAATGATCTTCACAGCATACCAATCACAAGAAAAATGCTATGAACAAAGGCAACACTTGTACTTGGCTTTCATAGATTTGACAAAGGCATTTGAAACAGTTGACTGCCAAGCTCTCTAGCATATACTATCAAGACATAGTTGCCTTGACAAGTACTGAGGCTACTGCACAATGGCATGTCAGCCACAGTACTCAGCAATAGTGGGGCTGAATCAGAACCTTTCACTGTCAAGAATGGATTCAAACAGGGCTGTATCATTGTGCCATCTTTATTACTGCCACACCTCATCTCATTGATCAAGACCTGCCACAGCGAATCCCAATCATGTACAATTTGTGAACCTTGTAGAATTTTCTCTATTTCTGCATAAATATGACCTAAAATGTGATCAGATCTTCCAGCAGGTCCTAAAACTAGATAAAGAGAACCCAATTAAATATTTAACACAAAAAAACATTACACTGGTTCATTTATTTATTGAGAAAAATGATCCAATATTACAAGTATTTGTTGGAAGTATGTGTACCTCTGGGGTAATGCCTTCTACAAAAGCTATTTGGAGTCAGGTGTTCCCATCAATGAGATTAGACTGGAGATGATGTGTGAATTGTAGAGGTGCCCTGCCCAATAAAAAAACACACACACAACGTCAGGTTACTGACAGAGCTTGCTCTTCTCAAGAGAGATCTGTTTATGTGCAGCATGTCTTGATCAAAACAACTTTCAGAGGATGTTAGAAGAATTGTAGAGATGTGTGAAGCTAGAAAAGACTACAAAAGCATTTCTAAAGACCTGAGTGTTCATCAGTCCACTGTAAGAGAAATTGTCTACAAGTGGAGGAAACTCAATACTGTTGCTACTCTCCCTAGGAGTGGGCATCCTGCAAAGATCACACCAAGAGCACAATATACTATGCCGAAGGAGGTGAAAAACAACTCAAGGGCAATAACAAAAGACCCGCAGAAATCTCTAGAGCTTGCTAAAGTCTCTGTACATGTGTCCACTATAAGAAAAATACTGAACAAGAATGGTGTTCTTGGAAGGACATAACGTAGGAAACCACAGCTCTCCAAAATAAAACATTGCTGCAAGTTTGAAAAAGATCACCTGGATGTTCTACAACATCTTTGGGACAACGTTCTCTGGACAGATGAAACTGAAGTTAAACTTTTTGGCAGAAATGCACATCACTATGTATGGAGGAAAAACAACACTGCACACAATATCAAAACTTCATCCCAACTGTGAGAAGAGAAGACGGCGGCGCGACGCAGTGCACAGCGGCCACTCCGGAATGAATATCTTTAATCTGTCAAGTAGGATGCCGTGCATAATCCTGATTTGATGCAGACGGACATGAGAAGCATGGAGGAACATCTGGTGAAACTTCTGAAATGCCTGTTTCGCTGCCGCTGCTACTGTGCGATCCAGAATCTCCGGAGGGGAAGGCCTCGAATCCTCGGCTTTGCCTGTTGCTTGGCGGCCGGGGCCGGGGTTGAAGCGCTCAGCAGAGGTGGTGCTTGGTGCTCAGTGTCGGAGGGCTGGTCGGAGGCTCGAAGAATGAACTCAGAGTCGGCTGTGGTCGGGTGCTTCCAGGGTGCTGCTTTGGCAAGTTTGTGGCGCTGGAGGTTCATGGCAGGGAGAGTTTTTCTTCCTTCTACCGTCTACGTGAGATTATGGGGCTATCGGGACTTTGAGACTTTTTTTTTACCGTGCCCATGGTCTGCTCTTATCAAATTATGGTATTGCTTTGCACTGTTGTAACTATATGTTATAATTATGTGGTTTTTGTCAGTTTTAGTCTTGGTCTGTCTTGTGTTTCTGTGATATCATACTGGAGGAATATTGTATCATTTCTTAATGCATGCATTACTAAATGACAATAAACGAGGATTGAGTGTCCTCATAATCTAAAAAAGCATGGTGGAAGGAGCATCATGGTTTGGGGCTGCTTTGCTGTCTCAGGGCCTGGACAGCTTGCAATCATTGAGGGAACAGTGAATTCAAAATATTTTACAGGAGAATGTCAGGGTAGCAGTCCGCCACCTAAGCTTAATAGAAATTGGATAATGCAACAGGACAATGATCCAAAAGACAAGAGTAAATTAACAACAGAATGGTTTGATTCTGGTTGATGGCTATGCCTGGCTCTTTGTTGGCTACATAGAACAGTCCATGTTTCAAGACTTCCTCAATAATGCTCCCCAACACTTCTTCTGCTACATTGATGACTGCATTGATGCTGCTTCATGCACCCATGCTGTGCTCATCAATTTCATCAACTTTTCCTCTAACTGTCCTTAAATACACTTTGTCCATTTCTGACATCTCCCTTCCCTTTCTCGATCTGTGTCTCCATTCTGGAGACAAAGTGTTGACCAACATCTTTTATAAAACAATTCCCATGGTTATCTTGACTATACCTTTTCCCACTCTATCTCCTGTAAAAATGCTATTCCCTTTCTCAATTCCTTCATCTCCACTGCATCTGTTCCCAGGATGCATCTTTCCCTTCCAGGACATCAGAATGTCCTTCTTCTTCAAAGAATGGGATTCCCCTTCCTCCACAATCAATGATGCCCTCACCCATATCTTCTCTATCTCCCAAACATCTGTACTCAACCTATCTTCCCACCGCCTTAACAGTGACAGAGTTCCTCTTGTCCTTACCTATCACCTCAAGAGCCTCCGTATCCAACACATCATCCTCCGCAACTTCTGCTACCTCCAAAGGGATCCAACCACCAAACATATCTTTACCTTCCCCCTCACCCCACCCCCACTTTCCACTGGGATCTCTCCCTCCATAATTCCCTTGTCCATTCTTCCCTCCCCACTAATCTCCCTCCCAGCACGTATCCCTGTAAATAGTCAAAGTGCTATACCTGCCCACCTACCTCCTCTCTCACCTCCATTAAGGGCCCCAAACAGGTGAGGCAACAGTTTACCTGCAAATATGCTGGGGTTGTCTACTGTGTCCAGTGCTCCTGATGTGGCTCCTCTACGTTGGCGAGACATGTCAAAAATTTAGAGACCACTTCGTCAAGCACGTCTGCTCCAGCCGCATAAAGCGAAACTTTAATTCCAATTCCAATTCCTGTTCCCATATGTCAGTTCATGGCCTCCTCTTGTGCCAAGATGAGTCCACCCTCAGGATGGAGGACTAGCACCTTATATTCCTTCTGATTAACCTCCAAGCTGATGGCATGAATATCGATTTCTCCTTCGGGTAAAAAAAAATCACTCACCCTCCCCTCTTCTTCTATTCTTCACTCTGGCCTCTTAACCCTTCTCACCTGCCTATCACCTCTGGGTCCACTCTTCCCTATCTTTCCTCTCTGAGCAGATTCCTTTCTCTCCAACCCTTTATCTTGCCTACTCACCTGGCTTCACCTATCAACTTTTAGTTCTACTCCTTCCCCTCCCCCATCTTTTTATTCTGGCATTTTCCTCTTCCTTTCCAGTCTAGAAGAAGTGTCTCGGCCTGAAACATTGACTGTTATTTCATTTCCTTAGATGCCGCCTGACCTGCTGAGTTCTTCCAGCATCTTGTGCGTGTTGATCAGGAGAATGAGACTATGAACATGAATATCATAGTCTGACAGAGGAGGCTCCACACAGGTAGGAGCCAGTGATTTAAAAAATAACATTCACGGGCTTTCTTTATTTTTCTCTGGTAGCCCAACCAACTCAACAGAGGAGACTTCACACAGGTAGGGGCAAGTGATTTAAAAAGTAGTGATCACGGACTTTCTGCTTTTTCCAGTGGCCCCATCATATCGTGATTTATTAGCAAGGGTAAATTAATAATAAAGTAGGGTCAAGAGGAGCAACCATTGTGCTAGAGTTAGAGTGGGGAAGCTTTGGCTCAACAGGCTTTGGCAAGGTAATTTTCTTCTTCATTCTTAGACTGTTATGCATAGTTAGTGCAGTGAAAATGGTTCTTGGAGCTGTGGTGTGTTCTTTGTGTGTGAGGTCAGAATTTTGGGAGACCTCCAGTCTCTCGGATAACCACAGCTACACCAGGTGCACCAAGCTGAACCTCCTCGGAGAACATGTTAAGGAACTGGAACTGGAGCTGCAGCTCAATGACCTTTGGCTCACACAGGAAAATGAGGAGGAGATAGATGGGAGCTACAGGAAGGTAGTCACCATTAAGTTTCAGGATGGGTGAATGTCAAGAGTTGAAAAGGAAATGGGCAGCCAGTGCAGAATACCTCTGTGGCTATTCCCCTCAATACCGCTTTGGATACTGTTGAGAGGGATGAACTACTGGGGGAAGCGGCAGCAACCAGGGCTGTGGCACTGAGTCTGGTGCTGCGGCTCAGAAGGGAAAGGGGGAGAAGAGGACTGCAGTAGTGATAGGAGATTCCATTGTTAGAGAAATAGGCGTAAAGTTCTGTGGACATGAAAGAGACATCAGGATGTTATGTTGCCTCCCAGATGTCAGGGTCAGGGTCAGGGACATCTCAGGTCAAGTCCTTGGCATTCTAAAGTGGGAAGGCAAATAGCTAGAAGTCTTGGTACTACTGGCACCAATGACACAGGAATAAAAAGGGGAGGAGGTCTTGAAAAAAGAATTTAAGGAGTTAGGTAGAAACCTGAAAAGTGGGCCCTCTAAAGGTAGTAATCTCTGTATTGCTGCCTGTGTAACGTACCAGGGAGAGTAAGAATAGGATGATTTGGCAAGTTAATGAGTGGCTGAGGAACTGGTGCAGAGGGCAGGTTTTCAGATTTCTGAATCACTGGGATCTCTTCTGCGGAACATATGATCTGTACAAAAGGGATCAGTTATACATGAACCTGAGGGGGACTAATTTCTTTGCACTCCAGTTTTCTAGAGCTGTTCGGGAGGTATAAACTAATTTTTCAGGATGATGGGAACCAGAGTGATAGGGCTGAGGATGGGGTAGTTGCTATACAAACAGAGGCAGTGTCTAGACAGACTCTCAGGAAGAACAGGCGGGTGATAGGGCAAAATTGCAGTCAGTGGGATGAGTTGCAGTGTAACATGGGGACAAACTCAAAAAGGGTGATGAATACAGGGCTGAAGGTGTTATATTTGAACACACGCAGTATATGAAATGAGGACGATGATCTTGCAGTGCAGTTAGAGATTGGCAAGTATGACATTGTGGATATCATTGAGTCTTGGTTGAACGAAGATTATAGTTGGGAACTTCACATCCAAGAATACACATTGTATCGAAGGGACAGGCAGGTTGGCAGAAGAGTTGATGTCACTTTATTGGTAAAAATGAAATAAAATCCTTAGAAAGAGGTGACATAGGATTGGAAAATGAAGAATCCTTGTGGGTACTGTCACGGTTTCGCAATGTACCAGCAGCAAGAGATGATAACTTGCTTTAATGTTAATATTAAAACCACTATATTTATTTACATCTTCTCAAAAATATAGAAAATTAAATAAGCTACTTTCTTAAACAGAAGTTAACAGTGTTATGTGTCTATAGCTCCCAGTCAAACTTAGAAACCTTTCCTAACAAATCTTACTCAAGCACAGTTTTAAAGTGGCAGTTCAGAGAGTCCCAGTAATTCACGAAATAGGTGAGGAGAGAGACTTATGGACTTATGCAGTGACGAGGCGATCACGACGAATTCCAAAGATTCCACGGCTAGTGAACGAAGAACTGGTTACCGAAGATCCCAGCCAAGGAATACTGTTCCGAAGTCCGTGAAGAGCGATTTCACAAAGTAACTGTCACGAAATCCACACCCATGGATCATACGAAGGACAGACACGTCTCCACAATGCATAGTGTGCTGCTGATTAATTCAATCCTTTGGGTTTGGGTAAGCATTAGACTTTACCCTGCTCGATCGTGAGCTTTTCCTAGGTAGCTCAAAGCCTGCGATTTTCACTCCCTCTCTCTTTCCTTTGACTTCCTCTTAGCACGATGCCCACATTTCTTTTACACCGTCAGCATACACCATAAGGTAACGCTCACAGAAATGAAACTGTGGACTCAAAGTAAAACGAAACTGAGGACATGTGACGTCCACAGTAAAAGAAACTATGGACTCCCAGGAAAATAAAACTGTGGACACGTAACACCTTCCCCCCAAGAAGAGAAAATTCTGATCTGTAAGAGCAAAATTTTAACTACAATCTACAATATGTGGAACAATACATATACAGTTATCATACAGCACGCTACAAACTAATACAACATATTGCAGGAGCATATACAAATATTAAATTCCACTTCATTATTAAAATTACATTGCAAGTTTAACATCTGGAAAGACAATTGGCAATTACATTATCTTTGCCTTTAATGTGGATTATCATGAGATCATAATCTTGCAAAATCAAACTACAATTCAGCAACCTTCTATTTTTGCTTTTCAGCTTATTCCAGAACACCAATGGATTATGATCTGTATAAACGACAAGTGGTTTCTGAGCTGTGCAAACATACACATCAAAATGCTGCAAAGCCGAAATAAGTGATAATAATTCCTTCTCTATGGTGGAATAATTCCTTTGATGCTCATTGAATTTCTTTGAAAAGTAAGCCACAGGATGGTCAACATAATCATAATCATTCCTTTGTAGTAACACTGCTCCTGCAGCTTCATCACTGGCATCCACAGCTATGGAGAATAGCTTGGAAAAATCAGGTGACCTGAGCACAGGTTGGTGACATAAGATAGCTTTCAATTTATCAAAGGCCTCGTGACAAGGTTCCGTCCAAACAAACTTCTCACCCTTCTTCAGGAGGTTAGTCAATGGGAGAACAATATCAGCAAAGTTCTTACAGAACCTATGATAATATCTAGCCATTCCCAGAAACCTTCTAAGAGCCCTTTTCCCAGTTGGAATGGGAACCTCAGAAATTGCCTGAACTTTTGCCTGAACAAGAGCCAACTTGCCTTGACCTACAACATAACCAAGATAGGTCACAGTGGCATGGCCAAATTCACTCTTAGCTAGGTTAATTGTAAGGTTGGTTTTTGAGAGCCTTTCATACAGATTTTCCACTGCAGAGATATGGGCTTCCCAGGTGTCATTCCCCATGATTAAATCATCAATATAGGCATCTGTGTGTTTTAACCCCTGAATTACAGAATTAACCATTCTCTGGAATGTTCCCAGAGCATCTTTCATTCCAAATGGCAAAACATTGTATTCATACAACCCAGAAGGCATCACAAAGGCAGAAATTTCTCTACCTCTATCCATTAATGTAACATCCCAATATCCTCTAAACAGATCAATCTTTGTAAGAAACTTAGCTTGTACCAGAAATAAAACAAGCTCTTTACCTCACAGCTTGAATGACCTCATTCTGGCTTGTTTATCATACCAAATTTTCATTCTTTCCTTGGCTGATTTTAAATTTTCCTTTGCTAGGTTGCAAGCCCTTTGCAATTTGTCCTTGAACTTCAAAACATAATCTAGCAAATTAACATGCAGGTCATTGTTAACCCACTGTTCCTTTAACAATGCCAAAGGTCCTCGGACCTGGTGACCAAACACAAGTTCAAAGGGACTAAAGCCTAAGGACTCTTGTACTGCCTCCCTTACTGCAAATAAAAGCAAATGAACTCCCTCATCCCAATCCTTCTCATTTTCAATACAGAATGTCCTAATCATGGTTTTGAGGGTAGAATGGAATCTCTCTAAGGCCCCTTGGGATTCTGGATGATATGCAGACGACGGAATCTGTTTAGCTCCCAGTTTGTAAACTACCTGCTGGAATAATCCTGACATAAAATTACTCCCTTGATCAGACTGAATTTCTTTAGGCAAACCAAATAAAGTAAAAAATTTTATGAGAGCTTTTGACACAGTTTTGGCTTTTATATTTCTGAGAGGTATTGACTCTGGAAATCTAGATGCTGTACACATAATAGTTAGCAAATACTGATGACCAGCTTTAGTCTTTGGCAATGGGCCAACACAATCCACAATAACTTTAGAAAAGGGTTCACCAAATGCAGGAATAGGCTGCAGTGGGGCCACTAGGGTGACCTGATTAAGCTTACCCACAACTTGACAAGTGTGACACATCCTGCAAAATGTTGCAACATCTCTCCTCACACTAGGACAGAAGAATTGTTTTAGAACTTTGTTCACAGTTTTCTTCACACCTAGATGGCCATCCAAGGGTTCACTATGGGCCAAAGTTAAAATCTCATTCCTATAGGCTTTAGGAACTACAACCTGGTGAACAATTGCCCATTCCTCACTTGCAGGAATATCAGGTGGTCTCCATTTCCTCATTAACACTCCACCTTTGAAATAATACCCTACTGGCACTTTATTAATCTCCTCGCCTGAGAGAGCTTTTACTCTTAAAGCTTCTATCTCAGGGTCTCTGCTCTGTTCTGCTATAAACTCCTTCCTAGACAGAGATAAATCCTTATTATCAGATTTAATACCTGGATCCTGGTGAAACAATGGAGGCAGAAAAGTCCCTGACAAGTCATCAAAATCTGATTCCCTATTTGAGCTATCATGGGTAGCCGAATCATGCTGCACAGGACCACTTACATTGGCAAGTTTCTTGGCCCTAGCTTGAGTTACTGCACACGAGGCATAAATGTTAGGGTCTATCTTTGAATCATCATTGATTGGCTTAGTTGTCAGCTGCACTGCAGGAACAACTTTACCACCTGCTAGGTCATTCCCTATCACCAAAGAAATATCTTCCACCGATAAACTGGGTCGTAGTCCTATTTTAACAGGTCCTGAAACTAACTCTGACTTCAAAATTACCTTGTGCAGAGATACAGGAACAACATCGCACCCAATACCTCGAATAAGATTTACCTCACCAATGGCAGTCTCATCACCAAACTTTAGAACACTGTCTAATATGAGTGACTGAGAAGCCGCAGTATCTCGAAGAATTTTCACTGGTACCAGGGTTGACCCTTCCTTTAGTGAAACAAACCCATCTGATGTAAAATGAAGGAATTCTTTCCTAACCTGACCAGACATCTTAGCTTTTGACAGAGCTTCATCAGAATGCTCAGAACCCCGTGGGTTCACAGGTGTTTCAACATTTTGAACACAGGCATCTGGAACTGCCTCCTTTTCCTTCTTCTTTTTCAGAAGGAAACAGTTAGCCATAACATGATGAGGTTTCCGACAATAGTGACAAGTAGGACCAGAGGGCTTCTCCTTTAATTGTTTTCCTTCATCCTTGCCTTTGTCACTAGACCCAGATTTGATTTCTGGTTTACCCTGACTATCCATGCTACTCATTTAGAAGGTCTTACTCGGGGTAAACTTAAACTTGTGGGTTAAGGCAAACTCATCTGCTAATTTAGCAGACTCTTGCAAAGTGGCAGCATCCTTTTCATCTAAATATGCCTTTATGTCATTAGGGACGCACCGCTTAAATTCTTCAATTAAAACCAACTCTTTCAAGTTGTCAAAATGAACCATCCACATTTTTAGAAATGCACCAGCAGTTAAAACACACAAACTTCTCATAAGCAAATTCTACATGAGTCTGGTTCACAGATTTCCTCAAATTCCTAAACCTTTGCCTATCGGCTTCTGGAACCAGTTCATAGGCTTTAAGTACAGCCCGTTTCACAATCTCATACTTAACTGCATAATCAATTGATAGGGCAAAATAAGCCTGTTGAGCCTTACCCTTAAATACACTCTGTAACAAGAGAGGCCAGCTTCCTTCCGGCCAATTTAGGCTCTGAGCCACTTTCTCAAAATGCTGAAAGTATTTATCAACCTCATTCTCATCAAATGGAGGGACCAATTTAATTCCCGACTGGCAACAAACTTATCACCAGAGTCAAACGCTGCAACTTCTCTATCTTCTGAAACTCAAACCTCCTTTGTCTTTTTGCTTCCTCCCTCTGTTTTTCTGCTTCTTAAGCTGCAAACCGCCTCTGTTTTTCTGCTTCCTCAGCCTCAAGCTGTTTTTGCCGTAATTCAAACTTGAGCTGTTGCAGTCTTCGCCTATCCTCAGCCTCCATTTTTAATTTTTCCAACTTGTACTGGAGCTCAAGATCACTGGGTTTACTTTCAGGAAACCTTTCTAACACCCCTTCTTCAAACTTCCTCAAAGAAATATAGTGCTCAGCTATTATCCTCTGAATCTGTAACTTTTTCATATCCTGTTTTACCGCAGTAAGTCCCAGCTCCTTTGCAATGGCCAACAAGCCGTCCTTTCCAGCATCCCCTAATGCCTTAGGGTCTGGCGATGCCAGAAATAGCCCAATATCCATTGCTGCTGGTTTCCCCACACAAGTCAATCAAAAACGCAGTAGCCAATCAGATTGATAATCAATCAATCAATAAGCTCCAATTTTGTTCATTTCGCGGATGAGCCCCCAATTTTGTCACGATTTCGTAACGTACCAGCAGCAAGAGATGACAAATTAAGTCAGGTTTTAATATTAAAACCACTATATTTATTTACATCTACTCAAAAATATAGAAAATTAAATAAACTACTTCCTTAAACAGAAGTTAACAGTATAATGTGTCTCTAGCTCCCAAACAGTCAAACTTAGAACCTGTTCTTAACAAATCTTACTCAAGCACAGTCTTAAAGTGGCAGTCCGGAGACTCCCAGTAATTCATGAAATAGGTGAGAGGAGAGACTTGCAGATTCACAATGCAGCGACGAGGCGATCACGACGAATTCCAAAGATTCCACGGCTAGCGAACGAAGAAACGGTTACTGAAGATCGCAGCCGAGGCACGCTGTTTTGAACTCCACGAAGAGCGATTTCACAAAGTGACTGTCACAAAATCCACACCCATGGATCATACGAAGGACAGGCACGTCTCCACAATGCACAGTGTGCCACTGATTAACCCAATCCTTTGGGTTTGGGTAAGCATTAGACTTTACCCTGCTCGATCATGAGCTTTTCCCGGATAGCTCAAAGCCTGCGATCTTCACTCCCTCTCTCTTTCCTTCGACTCCCTCTTAGCACGATGCCCACATTTCTTTTATACTGTCGGCATACGTCATAAGGTAACGCTCACAGAAATGAAACTGCTGACTCAAAGTAAAACAAAACTGGGGACATGTGATGCCCACAGTAAATGAAACTATGGACTCCCAGGAATATGAAACTGTGGACACGTAACAGTACAGTTAAGAAATGGCAAGTATAAAAAGACCAGGATGTGAGTTATATGGAAGCCAGGATGTGGGTTACAAATGACAATGGGAGATAGGTAAGGCATGTAAAAAGGGCAATGCTTCTTTAGTCATGGGGGATTTCAATATGTAGGTAGATTGGGAAAATTGGGTTGGTGCTCAATCTCAAGAGAGAAAGTCTGTAGAGTGCCTACAAAATGGCTCCTTATAGCAACTTGTGGTTGACCTCACTAGGGGAAAGGCTATTCTGGATTGGGTGTTGTGTAATGAACCAGATTTGATTAGGGAGCTAAAGGTAAAGTCAGATTGTATCAGTATTACAGTGGAGAAAAGAGATATGAGAGAGGAGCTGGCCAAAGTAGACTACAAGGAGACACTAGCAGGAATGCCAGCAGAACAGCAATGGCTGGAGTTTCTGGGAGGAAGTTGGAAGGCACAAAATAGATACACATCAAAGAAGAAGCATTCTAAAGACAGTTTGATGCAATTGAAGAAGGGTCCTGACAAAGGGTTTCGGCCTGAAACGTCGACTGTATCTCTCCTAGAGATGCTGCCTGGCCTGCTGCGTTCACCAGCAACTTTGATGTGTGTTGCTAGTATTTCCAGCATCTGCAGAATTCCTCGTGTTTGCGTTGATGCAATTGTGACTAACAAGGAAAGTCAAAAACAACATAAAAGCAAAAGAGGGAGCATATCATAGAACACAAATTACTGGGAAATTAGAGGATTGGGAATTTTTTAAAAACCAACAGAAAGCAACTAAGAAGCTATAAGGAGGGAAAAGATTAAATATGAAGGTACGCTAGCTAAAATAAAAATAGATACCATAAGTTATTTCAGATATATAACGAATAAGGGAGAGTTGAGAGTAGATATCAGACTGCTGGAAAATGATGCTGGAGAGGTAGTAGTGGGAGACAAGGAAATGGTGGACAAACTGGAGAAGCATTTTGTATCATTCTTCACTGTGTAAGACACTAGGAATATGCTAGAATTTCAAGAGTGTCACAGAGCAGAAGTGAGTGTAATTACTATTACTAGGGAAAAGGTGCACAGGAAGCTGAAAGGTCTGAAGGTAGATAAGTCACTTCAACCAGGTGGACCACTTCCCACAATTCTGAAAGAGGTAGCTGAAGAGATTATGGAGGCATTCATAATGATCTTTCAAGAATCACTAAATTCTGACAAGATTCCAGAGGACTAGGAAATTAAAAATGTCACGCCACTCTTCAATAATGGAGGGATGCAGAAGAAAGTAAGTTATGGGCCAATTAGTCTGACCTCAGTGGATGGAAAGATGTTGGGAGGCAATTGTTAAGGATGAGGGGGTCTCAGGGAACTTGGAAGCGTGATATAAAAGGCCAAAGTCAACATGGTTTCCTTAAGGGAAAATCTTGCCTGACCAGTCTGTTGGAATTCTGTTCTGGTCACCTCACTACAGGAAGGATGTGGAAACCATAGAAAGGGTGCAGAGGAGATTTACAAGGATGTTGCCTGGATTGGGGAGCATGCCTTATGAGAATAGGTTGAGTGAACTCGGCCTTTTCTCCTTGGAGTGACGGAGGATGAGAGGTGACCTGATAGAGGTGTATAAGATAATGAGAAGCAATGATTGCGTGGATAGTCAGAGGCTTTTTCCCAGGGCTGAAATGGCTAGCATGAGAGGGCACAGTTTTAAGGTGCTTGGAAGTAGGTACAGAGGAGATGTCAGGGGTAAGTTTTTTTTTACGCAAGAGTGGTGAGTGTGTGGAATGGGCTGCTGGCGACGGTGGTAGAAGCAGATACAATATGGTCTTTTAAGAGACTCCTGGATAGGTACATGGAGCTTAGAAAAATAGGGGGCTATGGGTAACCCTAGGTAATTTCTAAGGTAAGGACATGTTCGGCACAGCTTTGTGAGCCGAAGGGCCTGTATTGTGTGGTAGATTTTTCTATGCTTTTATGCCATCAAATAAGAAGCAGGATGGACAAAGGAGAATCAGTGGAGTTTGGACTGTCAGAAGGCCTTTGTCAAAGTGCCGCACATGAGACTACTTAACAAGATAAAGCCCATGGTATTACAGGAAAGATACCAGCACGTATAGTCTGGCTGGCAGGAGGCAAAGAGTGGGAATAAATGGGAATCTTTTCTAGTTGGCTGCCAGTGATTTGTGGTGATCCACAATGGGGTGTGTGTTGGGACGGCATCTTTTTACATTATATGTCAATGGCTTGGATGACAGTGGCCAGGTTTCTGGATGATATGAAGATATTGGAGGGGCAGAAAGCAGGGATGGTGCAGGAGGACATACTGGAGGAGTGGGCAAAGAGGTGGCAGATGGAATACAGTGTTGTGAAATATATGGTCATGCACTTTGGTAGAAGGAATAAAAGCAGAGACTATGTTCTAAATGGAGATAAGATTCAAAAATCTGAGTTGGAAAAGGACTTGGGAGTCCTTGTGCAAGATTCCCTAAAGGTTAACTTGCAGGTTGAGTAGGCAGAGGCGAAGGCAAACATAATGTTAGCATTCATTTTGAGAGGATCAGAATAGAATTAACAGATTTTGGTTGCTGAGGATCAGTAAGAAATTGCATTCCATCCACAGACAACTGAGCCTTTCTGATGCCCCTGTGTCTATTCTCTAATGTGGTTTTATCTTTCAACACCCTTGTTTCTCTACTTCCTTGAACAGAACAACAAGGATGTAATGCTGAGAGTTTATAAGGCATTGGTCAGACCACACTTGGGAATATTGTGAGCGGTTTTGGGTCCCTTATCTAAGAATGGATGTGCTGACGTTGGAGAGGGTTCAGAGGAAGTCCACAGGAATGGAAGTGTTACTATATGAGGAGCGTTAGAAGAATGATGGGAGATCTCATTGAAACCTATCAAATATGGAGAGGATTTTTCCTATAGTGGGGGTGTCTAGGACCACAGGGCACAGCCTCAGAATAGAGGGACAACCACTTTTCTTCGGTATTCACTAAGGAGAAGGATATTGAATTGTGTAAGGTAAGGGAAACAGGTAGGGAAGTTATGGAAACTATGATGATTAAAGAAGAGGAAGTACTGGCACTTTTAAGGATTATAAAAGTGGATAAGTCTCCGGGTCCTGACAGGATATTCCCTAGGACCTTGAGGGAAGTTAGTGTAGAAATAGCAGGGGCTCTGACAGAAATATTTCAAACGACATTAGAAACGGGGATGGTGCCGGAGGATTGGCGTATCGCTCATGTTGTTCCATTGTTTAAAAAGGGTTCTAAGAATAAACCTAGCAATTATTGACCTGTGAGTTTGACGTCAGTGGTGAGTAAATTGATGGAAAGTATTCTTAGAGATGGTATATATAATTATCTGGATAGACAGGGTCTGATTAGGAACAGTCAACATGGATATGTGCATAGAAGGTCATGTTTGACAAGTCTTAATGAATTTTTTGAAGAGGTTACTAGGAACGTTGACGAGGGTAAAGTGGTGGATGTTGTCTATATGGACTTCAGTAAGGCCTTTGACAAGGTTCCACATGGAAGATTCGTTAGGAAGGTTCAATCGTTAGGTATTAATATTGAAGTAGTGAAATGGATTCAGCAGTGGCTGAATGGGAGACGCCAGAGAGTAGTGGTGGATAACTGTTTGTCAGATTGGAGGCTGGTGACTAGTGGTGTGCCTCAGGGATCCGTACTGTGCCAATGTTGTTTGCCATATACATTAATGATCTGGATGATGGGGTGGTAAACTGGATTAGTAAGTATGCAGATGATACTAAAATAGGTGGAGTTGTGGTTTTCAAAGCTTGCAGAGAGATTTAGGCCAGTTAGAAGAGTGGGCTGTAAGATGGCAGATGGAGTTTAATGCTGATAAATGGGAAGTGCTACATTTTGGTAGGACTAATCAAAATAGAACATGCATGGTAAATGGTAGGGCATTGAAGAATGCAGTAGAACAGAGGGATCTAGGAATAACGGTGCATAGTTCGCTGAAGGTGGAATCTCATGTGGATAGGGTGGTGAAGAAAGCTTTTGGAATGCTGGCCTTTATAAATCAGAGCATTGAGTATAGGAGTTGGGATGTAATGTTAAAATTGTACAAGGCATTGGTGAGGCCAAATTTGGAGTATTGTGCACAGCTCTGGTCACCGAATTATAGGAAAGATGTCAACAAAATAGAGAGAGTACAGAGAAGATTTAGATTCTAGATCTTTCTGTCTCTGTCTCTGGAGACAGCTTATCCACTGATGTCTACTATAAGCCTACTGACTCTCACAACTATCTGGACTATTCCTCTTCTCACCCTGTCTCTTGCAAAAACGCCATCCCCTTCTCGCAATTCCTCCGTCTCCGCCGCATCTGCTCTCAGGATGAGGCTTTTCATTCTAGGACGAGGGAGATGTCTTCATTTTTTAAAGAAAGGGGCTTCCCTTCCTCCACTATCAACTCTGCTCTTAAACGCATCTCCCCCATTTCACGTACATCTGCTCTCACTCCATCCTCCCACCACCCCACTAGGAATAGGGTTCCCCTGGTCCTCACCTACCACCCCACCAGCCTCCGGGTCCAACATATTATTCTCCGTAACTTCCGCCACCTCCAACGGGATCCCACCACTAAGCATATCTTTCCCTCCCCGCCTCTCTCTGCATTCCGCAGGGATCGCTCCCTACACAACTCCCTTGTCCATTCGTCCCCCCCATCCCTCCCCACTGATCTCCCTCCTGGCACTTATCCGTGTAAGCGGAACAAGTGCTACACATGCCCTTACACTTCCTCCCTTACCACCATTCAGGGCCCCAAACAGTCCTTCCAGGTGAGGCATCACTTCACCTGTGAGTCGACTGGGGTGATATACTGCGTCCGGTGCTCCCGATGTGGCCTTTTATATATTGGTGAGACCCGACGCAGACTGGGAGACTGCTTTGCTGAACATCTACGCTCTGTCCGCCAGAGAAAGCAGGATCTCCCAGTGGCCACACATTTTAATTCCACATCCCATTCCCATTCTGACATGTCTATCCACGGCCTCCTCTACTGTAAAGATGAAGCCACACTCAGGTTGGAGGAACAACACCTTATATTCCGTCTGGGTAGCCTCCAACCTGATGGCATGAACATTGACTTCTCTAACTTCCACTAGGCCCCACCTCCCCCTCGTACCCCATCTGTTACTCTTTTTAATACACACATTCTTTCTCTCACTCTCCTTTTTCTCCCTCTGTCCCTCTGAATATACCTCTTGCCCATCCTCTGGGTCACCCCCCCCCGTCTTTCTTCCCGGACCTCCTGTCCCATGATCCTCTCGTATCCCCTTCTGCCTATCACCTGTCCAGCTCTCGGCTCCATCCCTCCCCCTCCTGTCTTCTCCTATCATTTTGCATCTCCCCCTCCCCCTCCAGCTTTCAAATCCCTTACTCACTCTTCCTTCAGTTAGTCCTGACGAAGGGTCTCGGCCTGAAACGTCGACTGCACCTCTTCCTATAGATGCTGCCTGGCCTGCTGCGTTCACCAGCAACTTTGATGTATGTTGCTTGAATTTCCAGCATCTGCAGAATTCCTGTTGTTTGTTTGAGAAGATTTACTAGTATGTTACCTGGGTTTCAGCACCTAAGTTACAGTTAAAGGTTGAACAAGTTGGGTCTTTATTCTTTGGAGCGTAGAAGGTTGAGGGGGGACTTAATAGAGGTGTTTAAAATTATGAGGGGGATAGATAGAGTTGATGTGGATAGGCTTTTTCCATTGAGAGTAGGGGAGATTCAAACAAGAGGACATGAGTTGAGAGTTAGGGGGCAAAAGTTTAGGGGTAACATGGGGGGGAATTTCTTTACTCAGAGAGTGGTAGCTGTGTGGAACGAGCTTCCAGCAGAAGTGGTAGAGGCAGGTTCGATATTGTCATTTAAAGTAAAATTGGATAGCTATATGGACAGGAAGGGAATGGAGGGTTATGGGCTGATTGCTGGTCAGTGGGCTAGGTGAGAGTAAGCATTCGGCATGGACTAGAAGGGCCGAGATGGCCTGTTTCCATGCTGTAATTGTGAGAAGATGGCGACGAGACACAGCACGTGCGGCCGTTCCGAATGATATAGTATCTGTGAAGTAGGATGCCGTGCACAATCCTGATTTGATAGAGACAGACGTGAAGAAGCACGGAGGAACATCTGGAGAAACTTCTGAAATGCCTGCTTCACTGCCACTGCTACTGTGCGATCGAGAACCTCTGGAGGGAAGGCCCCAAATCCTCGGCCTTGCCTATTGTCTGTTGCCGGGGCCAGGGTCAAAGCGCTCGGCAGAGATGGTGCTCGGTGCATTGGTGTCAGAGAGCTGGTTGGAGGCTCGGAGTTTTCGGACGGACTCGGAGTCGGACTGTGGACAGATGCTTCTGGGATGCTGCATCAGCAAGTTTGCGGCGCTGGAGGTTTACCATCTGTCTGAGATGATGGGACTTTCGAGAGACTTTGAGACTTTACCATGCCCATCGTCTATTCTTATCAAATTACGGTATTGCTTAGCACTGTTGTAACTATATGTTATAATTATGTGGTTTTTGTCAGTTTTTCAGTCTTGGTTTGTCATGTGTTTTCTGTGATATCATTCTGGAAAAAGATTGTATCATTTCTTAATGCATGCATTACTAAATGACAATAAAAGAGGACTGTGTGTCCTCATAATCTAATCTAATATGGTTATATGGAATGGAGATGAGGGATTTCTTTAGCCAGAGGATGGTGTATTTGTGGAATTTGTTGCTAAAGGCGGCTGCGGAAGCCAGGGCATTGGGTGTATTTAAGGCAGAGGTTGATAGGTTCTTGATTAGACAGGGTGTGTAAGGTTATGGGAAGAAGGAAAAAGAATGTGCTTGAGAGGGAAAATGGATCAGCTATGATGAAATGGCAGAGCAGAATCGACAAGCCAAATGGCATAATTCTGCTCCAATATCTTATGATCTAATATGAGGGGAGCCACCCAATATTAAGAGGAGTGAGGATGTGGTGAAACAGTGACAGAGGTGATTGGTTATCCCACATGGGGACTGGTGGGGGGAAAATTGAGGAAAGATGAGTAGATAAAGCCAGGTAAGGGAACCGGGAGACAGGCAGTTGGTGGATATAAATCAGAGGTAAATGGAGTCAAATAGGAGGAGGGGTGGATGAAGATAGTGAAGGTGATAAGCAGAAACACAAATGGTTCCAGTGATAGAATCTAATAAGTAAGGATGATGATTTGAGAGGGAGAAGCATAAGTCACATGTATCAGTATTGCAGTGGAGTAAGGGAATTTTAGAGGCATGAGAGAGGAGCTTCCCTAGCTGGATTGGAGGAGGATACTGGCGGGGATGATGGTAGAGGATATGGCTGAAGTTTCTGGGAATAATTCACAAGGCGCAAGATAGATATGTCCCACAGAGGAAGAAGTTCTCAAATGACGGGTAGACAACCATAGCTGATGAGGGAATTAAATGATGGCATAAAAGCCAAGGAAAGGGCATTTAAGTTAGCAAAAGTGAATGAGAAGTTGGATGATTGGGAAGCTTTTAAAATCCAACAAAAGGCAATTAAAAAGCTATAAGAAGGGAAAAGATGAAATATGAGGGCAAACTAGCCAACAATTTAAAGCAGGATACTGAAAGAATTTTCAGTTATATCAAGAGAAAAAGGGAGGTGAGAGTTGATATTAGACCACTGGAAAATGATGCTGGTGAGGTAGTAATGGGGGACAAAGACATGGCAAATGAATTGAATGGGTACTTTCCATCTATCTTCATTGTGGAAGACACTAGCAGTGTGCCAGAGGTCCATGAGTTTCAGGGAGCAGGAGTGAGTACCATTGCTATTACAAAGGAAAAAGTGCTTGGCAAACTCAAAGGTCTAAAGGTGGATAAGTCACCTGGACCAAATGGACTACATCCCAGAATCCTGAGAGAGATTGCTGAAGAGATAACAGATGCATTGGTCATGATCTTTCAAGAATCACTTGATTCTGGCATGGTCCCAGAGGACTGAAAGGTTGCAGACGTCACTCTACTCTTTAAGAAGAGAGGAAGGCAAAAGAAAGGAAATTATAGGCCAGTTAGTGCAACTATTACCTAAATGGAGAGGCTCAAACATCAGAGGTGCAGAGGGGCTTAGGAGTCCTCATGCAAGACTCCTAGAAGGTTAATTTACAGGTTGAGTCTGTGGTAAAGAAGGCAAATGCAATGTTGGCATTTCTTTCAAGGGGAATAAAATATAAAACCAAGGAAATAATGCTAGCTTTTATAAGACACTAGTCTGGGAGTATTGTTAATAGTTTTAGGCCCCATATCACAGAAAGGATGTGTTGTCATTGGAGAGAGTCCAGAGGAGATTCACAAGGATGATTTCGAAAATGAAAAGGTCAACATATGAGAAGTGTTTGGCAGCTCTGGAATTTAGAAGAATGTGTGTGGTTTTCATTGAAACCGAATGTTGAAAAGACTAGATAGGGTGGATGTGGAGAGGATGTTTCCTATGGTGGGGGTATCCAGAATTGCCTCAAAATTGAGAGGTGACCTTTTAGAACAGAGGTAAGGAGGAATATTTTTATACAGAGTAGTGAATCTGTGGAATCCTCTCCTCTGCCACAGACTGTGGTGAAGGCCATCCGTGAGTCTACTTAAAGCAAAAGTTGATCGTTTCCTGATCAGTCAGGGCATCAAAAGGATATGATGAGGAGGCAGATGTGTGGGGTTGACTGGCCATGATGGAATAGCAGAGCAGACTCAATAGGCTGAATGGCCTAATTCTGCTCCTATGTCTTATGGTCTTATGGTAATGATAACCATTGGGGGAGGGAATCTGAAGGAGGATGGTAAGGAAGGTGGGGGAGGGTGTAAACACTGGAGATAAGGGTTATCTACAACTTGAAAATATAATGTCATACCCTTGGGTTTAAAGTTCAAAGTATATTTTTCATTAATTTATGTATACTATGTACAACCTTGAGATTTGTCTTCTTACAGGCAGCCAAAAGTAAGAAAGAAACCCAATAGAACTAATTAAGACAGACCGTTGCAACACACACAAAATACTGGAGGAACTCAGCAGGCCAGGCAGCATCTATAGAAAAAAGTACAGTTGACGTTTCAGAACGAGACCCTTCATCAGGACTGGAGAAAAAAAAAGAGTAAGAAGGTGGGGGAAGGAGAAGAACCACAAGGAGATAGGTGAAACCAGGAGGGGGGAGGGGTGGAGTAGTGTTAAAGAAAGACTATCAAACACAGAATGTGTGAAAAAAAGAGAAAAAAAATCATGCAAACGATAAAAATAAACAAATAACACTCAGAATTAAATTTCATGAAAGTGAGTCCACAGATATAAAGCCAGTTCATTGCTGCAGCCACTCCAGGGGCCAATTAATTGCAGGCCACAGCCTCAGTTCAACGCAGAGATGAGCAAACCTTGCGGAGCAGTGAGCTGAATGCCAGTCCCTCTCCTCCAGCCCCGAAACCCCGACCTCTTCAATGTGGCCCAATGATATTTCTATTGTATTTCAAGTTAAAAAGGCACATCAATTCTCTATTGATCCAAATATGTGGATTTCAAACCACCTAAGAAAAACCCCTCACGTAATTACATGAAATGAAGACAAAAGTTTTAATGTTGTGTCTTAACTTTACTTTTCAATTTAATTTATAGAAGATATTCCCAGTAGTTATTTGCCTGTGCCATTCTACCTGGGATCAGTAAAGGTAAAAATTAGTATTTAGGTCCTCAAGTTCTTTTTCTATCATAATTATAGCCTTCACAAATGAATGGAGTTGATCTTTTAAAAAAATCCTTCTTTTCCATTCTACAAGCACATACATGCAATGCAGTAAGAAATCTAAAGGTGAAACATTTTTGTTCCTATACACACATATAGTTAAGAAATTAATCCAACTTCTAAGAGCCAATGCCAAATTTGCAAAAGCATGACAACTATTATCACATGAAAACTATTAACACAGTTCATATTTCATGAGTACTCTAAGTCCTGTGGTACTAAATTACCATTGGCCAAACCTTGCATAATTCAGACTTAATAACAAGGCTGCTAAATTGGAGTTCAGCAGTCCAGTTGATGGTGCACATTAAGCCTGCTCTGCTGAACATGTGCTCGGAGTAGGAGGGATTAACTCAGTCCTGTTCTATTGTTACATAATTTCTATGGATGGTTAGCTTGGAGCTTCCAGAGTTCTGCGGAGTGGTGTCTCAGAGCCAGAGGAGTTTGACTTGGTTTTAAGGCTTCTGCAATAACCAGAAGCACAAGAATGTGCAGATACTGAAAAATAACAGCAACACACTAAAATACTGGAGGAACTCAGCAGGTCAGGCAGAAACAATGGATTGGAATAAACAGTTGACATTTCAGGCTGAGACCCTTCATCATGACTGGAAAGGAGAAGGAAGAAGCCAGAATAAGAAGGTGGAGGGAAGGCGAAGATGTAGAAGCTAGATGGTGATTGGTGAAGTCAGTTGGGTGGGGGATCAGCAATGCAGTGGGAAGCTGGGAGGTGATAGGTGGAAAAGGTAAAGGGTTAAGGAAGAAGTAATCTGATAGGAAAGGAGAGTAAACCATGGAAGAAAGGCAAGGGAGAATATGTAGGTGATGAGAAGAGAGGAGCCAGAATAAGGAATGGAGGAAGAGGGAAGAGGAAGGGAGAAAAATCACCAGAAGTTAGAGAAATCAATGTTCATGCCATCAGGTTGGAGGCTACCCAGATGGAATATGATGTGTTGATCCTCCAACTTGAGAGTGGCCTCATTGTGGTAGTCGAGGAGGCCATGGATTGACATGTTGGAATGGGAATGGGGATTGCAGTTAAGATGGTTGGCAATTGGGAAATCCTGCTTGTTGCAGATGGAGAGAAGGCACTTGACAAAATGGTCCCCCAATCTACATTGGGTCTCACTAATGCAGAGGAGGCTGCACTGGGATCACCGGATACAGAATATGAGGTGTTGCTCCTCCAGTCTGAGAGTGACCTCATCATGGCAGTAGAGGAGGCCATGGACCAACATGTTGCAATGGGAATCACGAGATACTCCTGGATATAGTTCTTTATAAACGATTAATTTGGGGTAGTGCATTATAGTGCAAATGAACAGGAAAGATGTAGAGCAGAAAAATCTGATAGAAGTGCAAGGAGAAGGGAAGGAAGGAGGGCCTCAGTGGAGACCATATCCAGCATTGGTTTTCAAGAAAAAATTCTGTTTCAAATTACATGCTCTCACAAGGTAATGTTGCAAACACAAAAAAGTTATCAAATAATCGTGGTACTGCTAAATAATGCAGATCCAAGTCAATTTGCTCACTCTAATTCCTGGATATCATTCACAAGCTTTGTGGTTTGGCAGTGTCATAAAAGAAAAAAGAAACCTGCAAAATGTTTATATTTTACATATGCATATTCTGAACCATGCAAGCCTTGAAAGTCAAACACATCATGTAGGCTAAATATGAATCTACATAAGAATGCCAATGAAAGTAAGCAGATGTTTTTAAGAATGTACATTAAATGGTGATTTGAAACAATTATCTCCTGAACCTGTATATCTACATGTCACAGAGATACTTATCTATTAGTTATACCTATTTAACAATTAATTATGATGGCCTTGGAGATGTAAAGACATTTGTTTTGATAATTTCAAGACACATCTATAATTTTACCTCCACTCACATGTTATATAGCTTTTTTATAATTATGAAATGTTAAGAAGCATATTTTAGTACATTTCCTCTACTCATAGGAATCTGCTAATTGACAGATTAATTCAGTTCTTTGATTTCTAATAACCGATACAACAATGGTTTGACATCACCGCTCCCATTTTAGAACTTGGCAATCAAATTGTTGCTCTCTTTATTTTCACAAAATACATGCTAAGCATCAAGAAGAATGCCACACCAGGGCTTTTTAAAGGAATTATAAATAAAGTGAAACTTACTTGATGTTTGATTTCTCCTGGCTGTTGCTATGATTCAACACTATATTCTGCTTTCTGACTTGAAGAGCCGTGATTATAGAGGTCTAATGCTGAGTCGTTGATGGCAGAATAGACCTAATGGACATAATAGCCTCCTCTCTCATACATTTTTTATGATTCCATAGTCCTGTCAAGTTTCAAAACTCAACAGGTTATGGCATGGTGAGTGTTGGTGTTTTTGCCGACTTCAAGGTGTCTGCACAAGCCAGCTGCTGCCAGAAATTACCCCAACCACACGAGGTTTTGAAAGGGATAATAACAGGGGGGAGGGGGCACAGAGAGCACGACATGATATTAAAGGAGTAATAAAGAGGAAAATGACTCCAATTTTAACATCGAAACATAGAAAAGGGCACAATACAGGCCCTTCAGCCCACAAAGCTGTGCCGAACATGTCCTTACTTAGTAATTATCTAGGGTTACCCACAGCCTTCTATTTCTATAAGCTCCATGTACCTATCCACGAGTCTCTTAAAAGACCATATCATATCTGCCTCTACCACCGTCACCAGCAGCCCATTCCACATACTCACCACTCTCTGCTTAAAATACTTACCCCTGACATCTCCACTGTACCTACTTCCAAGCACCTTAAAACTGTGCCCTCTCGTGCTAGTCATTTCAGCCCTGGAAAAAGCCTCTGACTATCCACATGATCAATACCTGTCATCATCTTATACACCTCTATCGGGTCACCTCTCACCCTCTGTCGCTCCAAGGAAAAAAGGCCAAGTTCACTCAACCTATTCTCATAAGGCATGCTCCCCAATCCAGGCAATGACCTTGTAAATCTCCTCTGCACCTTTTCTATGGTTTCCACATCCTTCTTGTAGTGAGGTGACCAGAACCGAACACAGTACTTCAAGTGGGGTCTGACCAGGGTCCTATACAGCTGCAACATTACCTCTCGGTTCCTAAATTCAATCCCATGGTTGATGAAGGCCAATGCACCGTATGCTTTCTTAACCACAGAGTCAATCTGCGCATCAGCTTTGAGTGTCCTATGGACTCAGACCCTAAGATCCCTCTGATCCTCCACACTGCCAAGAGCCTTACCATTAATACTATATTCTGTCATCATATTTGACCTACCAAAATGAACCACCTTATACTTATCAGGGTTGAACTCCATCTGCCACTTCTCAGTCCAGTTTTGCATCCTATCAATGTCCCGCTGCAACCTTTGAGAGCCCTCAACACTATCCACAACACCTCCAACTTTTAATGCCACATTTTCAGAATTTGTCAGGTACCCGAACTTCAGTAAAAGTCATATTGTTAGAGCCTATGATTCAATAACGATAGATTCACTAAAATCCACTGTCTGCTCCAACCACATCTGTAACTTTAGGCCAGGGCAAGGACTATGATTTCACTGCCTGGTAAATCATACTTTTAACTACATAGTTCCTTCAGAGCTGATGCTGGATATGTCAACACTTTGCCCATTTGGCTCCGATCAAGACGTTGAAGGTAAATGTGAAGTTCCATTTACAATCGGCAACCAAACAGGTAAAATTTCTCTTCATGTGTGTTTTACTATGAATGGAAAAAATAAATCTATTTCCTATTTCATGCCTGGATGTTTCACTCAGGACCACCAGAAGTAATGAGTTGATTCCATCAACAATTACCTCAATTTTTCGTATAGCTTGGGTTCCTGCAAACAGTCTTACAGTTATTCCAACTTTTAAACGTTCAGTGAGTCAATATATCGTTAGCTTTCCAATAGCTGTCTTTCCCACCTAGAATATTGTCACGTGACCAGCAACAATGAATATCAAATTGAGACAGGTTATATTAAACAAACATAAACATTTATTAAACTCTGCTCAACAAATAGCTAATGTATTCAAGCGACTAACTTAACCGGAAATTAACTGCTATACGGCAACTCTGGAACAGCTCTTAAAAAGGGTAAATTCAAAAACAGTTCTTAAAGTGGTAAATTTGAAAGTCCAAGTGATTTACACAGTCAATAAGGAGAGACTTCTCCGGAGAAGGATTTCTTCATAGATGCGACATTTCTACTGGTTCTGTCCAAAGGATTCACGACGAAGGAAATAAACGGCTTAAAAGGAACTGCTCTTTTCCTGGCGAGCGAACCCTGCATGAACTTCCTTGCTCTTTTGGCAGGAGTTATCTCAGATGCCGAAGACTCAATAAGGTCGATCCTTTAGAAAACTGCCAAACGACACCAACTTTTCTCAATCCTTCGGGTCCTGTACTTTGATAAAGGTCTTCACTCTCCGATACTGAACTGCAAAGGTAAAACTAAAACAAAAACCTGGCAGATATTGTCGAAACTGCCAGCACAGAGGTTCTACCTTAATATAGAAAGTAAAACTCCAGTTTAAAAACGAACTGCGTCTTAAGATGAATACGCAGCATAACCGAGTAACAAACAACAACTCCACTGAAACTAACTGCGTCACACCAGGGGTCTCCCTTATACTGTATACCTGTTGAGAATAGGTCATCATGTGACCTCATACTGGCGGGAAAATTACATCATGTGACCTCCACAAAACCATTACATCATCCTTAAAAGACAGTCACAAGGTATGTAACAATATGAAGTGTGGCCAATGATATCTATCAAAAACAGCGTATGTAAATTAATTAAATTCTTAAGAATTTAATGTCTGAGGACATTGGAATACATTTCAACGTGATTAATTATGTGCCTTTAATTAATGCTCTTTGGTTTAATTGTGAAGATAAATATCTTCAACTTAAACTGCATGCTTAGTGTGGTTGAATACAGGCATTCTTCACCTATGTTGGTGACCTGAGACAGAGGAAGATGTGTATTTAGGACAAGCCCTGTTTTTTTCTTTTCATCACCTATCTCTCTGTATCCTAACTTTCATCAAGAAAAAATTAAGACCCATATCTTATGCATAGTCACGTTCTAAAATTCTACATGATCTGGCAGCAAACAGAATTATTTTATTCAAACATTATTGTGAAAATCTATTAAACAAATAATGAATACAAAATATCTTTGTGAGTATTTAGTCAGGTAAAGCAATTTATTTAGGTGATGCTTCCCTACAAGCAAATTTGGCAATTCAGATTTTGACAATAAACTTGCTGGGAAGTCACCTATAAAAAGTGAAATACGAACAGCATTTTGGTTTGTTAATTAATGGTTCTTGAAACCACAATAGAAGCAATTTAAAAGATGAAAATAATTAGATGTCACCTTAAGATAAATGGCAAAACATTTGGAGAAAAACACTATTATTATTTTCTTAAAAATGTATTATGTTGTTATTGTCTGGAATGCACCATATGGAAGTGATACCTAGGTCATGGGTCTCTGGCTTCCCTCTGCAAAGCACCTTCATGAAGCCCTCTATACCTTCTACAATGGATGTCGAAGTTGCAGATGTTGAATCTGTAGGCTTACAGGTCTTTTCCAACCAGTATTTCCAACAATACACCTTTATGTCTTCCAGCAGTGAAATAAATTCTTGTCAGGTCTCCTTGAAGAGTTGGTGTTTTGATTTCAATTACTGCTGATTCATTTTCACATGAGTGCAACAAGCGCAAAATGATTAGCACTTAAGAAATACCAAAGGGAAAATTATGAAGTTGCTCGTTTTCAGTGTGTTGTAACATGATGATTGAAGAAATATATAGATTTCCAAAACGTACATTAGATTCACACAAACAAATGATTGAATAACAAAATCAATATATGTGTTTAGTTTTGATCTTAGTTTGAAGTAACATGAATGTTGCAGACCTTCCCTGGTATACTAATCATTACTTAACCTGAACTATTTTAGCTCAATCATAATGTGATTTAATCTTGAATAACATGGCTAATGCATTTGCTGAAGAATAAGAAACATATGCGTTTTAAAGAACATCGGTTTTGAATTTTGTGAATAACTGTGACTACATGAATCAAAAGGATAGAAATATTTTTAAAGCTTATATGTACTTTCTGATCATGTATAGTAAATTACTTTAAAATGAAGTTTAAAAAGGTTCTCAGAGCTTAAATAAGAAATACAGTAGGTAATACATATACCTGCTATCACCAAAGTAATAGTTGTAAGAAGCTGGAACCACAAAGGAGAAATGTACTACGTGAACAACTTTTTTAAGTAAAAGGCAAGCAAGTTGTGAATAAAAGGAAATTTGCAATGGATCACTGGGAGCATCTTACCTCCATTCTTGCCTATTTGTCGAAAGCACTGCCAGAACATTCGTATAAATGAGGCTCTGTTGTACGGGGTGGCGTTCACAAAGCTGAACTCACGAAACAAAATGTGACTTCCACGTTTAACACTGGAGAAACTAAACAAAAAGAGACATTAATTATGACTAAGATACAACAAGACAATTCAATTCATTAAAAATGCTGGCGGACGCGTTCACCAGCATTTTTTGTATGTATTGCTTGAATTTCCAGCATCTGCAGATTTCCTCGCGTTTGCGTTTTTTAATTCCATTCATTATTGAGATTGCATGAGACAACTGTTCATCAAACAACATGGACGTTGTATTAACTTCATGATTATCATATATCTGCTCTTCTATAAGTTTGAATATCTAAATATCCCACATGTTTTAGCACCTTAGAGACACTAAAAGATGAAAGGAATAATTCATTCCAATTACACAAAGAACAAGAGGTTACACTTATGAAAGGGAATGTAGAAAATATGACCTATATAACTTTGTTCAGTGAAACTTGGACTCTGAGGGGAAATGGAGTGGGGATGATGGAGTTGCTGATGGATTAGAAAAGCAGTTTTCCATATTCTGTAACTATGAACAAAGTAAAGCAGTAAAATTTTTTGATAATTAAGACTATTGCTAAAATGTGATGGAGAAAAGATTTGCACATAATTAACTTAAGAGGGTTTAAACCACCATTATTAGGAAGCATAATCATCAAGATGCCCAGACTTTGCTTGTATTCACTGGCTCCTTACATAATCACCAGCAGTTACACATTTAAAACTCATGTACTCATGAACTCCACACGAAATCTTTTGTGCAAGTCTTTAATCTTAATTAGTGATAGATGATGTTTTTCAAAATACTCTGCCACTGAACTCCTCACGTAGACTTCAGCTGTAAAGCTGAATCTTGATGAATTCCTCAACATTTGAACTATGAAGCTGGCTTTCTGCTCCTGTGCTAGGTTAAAGCACCTGATTTAACCTGGCTCAGAATCTGCCAAGTCATTATCTTCAATGAGGATTGTAAGGATACACAAAAGGCAGGTAAGGAGAAAATAACTTCTTTTTTGTAGCTTATATAACATTTACAAAAGTTCAGTTTAAAGTTTGAAGTAAATTATTTATCCAAGTACATGTATGTCACTATATACAACCATAAGGTTCAATTTCTTGCAGGCATACTCAATAAATCCATAACGGAATAATAACCGTAACAGAATCAATGAAAGGCCGGAACAACTGTATATTCAACCAGTTTGCAAAAGGTATCAAACTGTGGAAATACAAAATTAAGGAAATATTAATAAATATATAAGCAATAAATATCGAGAACACGAGGCGAAGAGTCCTTGAAGGTGACTCCATAGGCTGTGGGAACAGTTCAGTGAAGGGGGCAAGTGAAGTTGAATGAAATTATCCCCTTTGGTTCAACAACCTGATGGCTGAGAGGTAATAACTGTTTATGAACCTGAGGCTCCTGCATCTGTAGATGTACTTCAGCTCACGTTACTACTTTAGGGGATTTCAAAAATCAATTTTAATTGGCTAATTTTCATGAAGGTCAGAACTATTATAAACCCTAATGATTTTGACGGACAACAATATTCAGGTAATGTTTAGCTAGCTCTCAAATCTGTTAGGGAAGCCATTGTGTCATTTAAGGCTACTAAGAGTTTGGTGCTGAATTTTGTTTATTGTGAAGTTTGTTTGTTGATTGTTGTGGAACTTCAGGCCATCATGATAAGCCTTCTACATCCAGAAGAGGTACAACTACAAGTGCAAGGTAACACGTGTCATTCGTTAGGAGAATAGAGTATTTGAAAATGAAGAATACAAGTTAGCAGAAGGGGATTACACTAGTTAATTCTTAAGACCCAGCACTATTGTGTCCCAGCCCACTTTGGAGATCAATCCTTTGCAGCTGTTTCTAATCCTATGCAGTGGCCCCTCTGACGCAACCAATTAGAATGCTCCAAACCATTTGATAATAAGATCACCCCTTACAAATTCAATGCCTTAAAGAAACACCTGTCATTTTTATTTTGTGTCAAAACCTGACTACTGACATCTACAGTGAAGTGTACTCGAAAAGTTCAATTTGATGAATGACATGTCCATTCCTTTGTCTATTCATCCCTCCCCACTAATCTCCCATCTGGTACTTATCCCTGCAAGTGGCCAAAGTACTACACCTGCCCATTCACCTCCTTCCTCACCTCCATTCAGGGCCCCAAAGAGTCTGTCCAGGTGAGACAACATTTCACCTGTGAATCTGCTAGGGCCGTCCACTTTGTCCAGTGACCCCAACGCAGCCTCCTCTACATTGGTGAGAGCTGTCGTAAATTGGGAGACAGCTTCATTGAGCACCTCCACTCCATCCACCTAAAGCAGAGCTTTGCTGCGGTCAAACATTTTAATTCCCATTTCCATTCTGACATATCAATCCATGGCTTCCTCTTGTGCCAAGATGAGGCCACCCTCAGGGTGGAGGAGCAATACCTTATATTCCATCTGGGTAGCCTCCAACATGATGGCATGAATATCAATTTCTCCTTCTGATAAAAATTCTCCTTCTCCCCTCTTCTTCTATTCCCCACTCTGGCCTCTTAACTCTTCTCACCTATCACCTCCCCCTGGGTCCCCACCTCCTTCCCTTTTTCCCTTTAGTCTACTCTCCTCTCCTATCAGATTTCCTCCTCTCCAGCCCTTTCCAACCCACCAGCTTTCACTTATCAACTTCTAGCTATCCTCATTCCCCCCTTCTTTTTATTCTAGCGTCTCCCATCCCCCCCCAAAGCATATGTTTGAGTTTGTAATTCTGTATAACAGCTTTGTCAGCCACACGTCCCATCCCACTACATTACCATTTCCTCTCAGAGTCACCTTATGTACTTAGATTCCCTTTATATAGATACCATCAGTCTTTGCATATAAGTTAATCTTATGTATTTAAAGTAACACACACAAAATGCTGGCCAGCGGGTCAGGCCGCCTCTTCAGGATCCTGAAGAAGGGTCTTGGCCTGAAACATCACCTGTTCATTCCTTTCCACAGATGCTGCTTGACTTGCTAAGTTCGTCCAACATTTTGTGTGTGTTGCTTTTAACAATAAATGTCATCCCAAATGGATTCTGAAAAAATACCTTAGTTTGAAACAAAATTAACAAAATCTTTAGTCAAGAAAGATGTATATTAATTGCTATCTATACTATGGTTAATGCTGTGATTAAATGATCCTGAAATGTAAGACAGTAGTGATAAAATCAGCAAACGTCAGGAAAGTGTGGCATTAAGTGAAGACTAATGCAGTACAAACCAATGCATGCGAATCATGAAGGCATTTCATTCTAAAAGCTATAACATTGTAAGTGAGCAAGCATGAATTACAAAGTCTTTTTATTCAACTCTGTCATGCTTTATTAAATTGGTTTGCCTTTTGTAGTTTACCTTTAATCACCATTATTTAATGCCACAGCTGGGCTGGAAGATCATATAGATACCACAACTGAAACTTTGATGCTGTCCTTTAGTACATAAGACACATACTGATTTTTTTGTAAAACTTTTGTTTTGTTTTAATAAGTTAAGACTTTGAAAAAACAAAAATGAAACAAACCTCATAGGATTATATTCCTATTAACAATCTAGTTAGATCATTTTTTTCAATCTTATGAAGGTAAATCCCAAAGAATACATCTGTATTTGTGTTGTGCTACATTTACAATAAATATTTGCACAATGATCCAAAGATCAAACTAAATTTAAAGTAATTTTTTTAATCAGAGTAAATATATGTCACCAGATACTGTCCACTTTTTTTCAGGAATTCACAGTAGATACAATAAACACCAAAGAATTAATGAAAAACTGCGCACACAGAGGGACAAACAACCAATGTGCATAAGAAGGCAAACTGTTCAATTTGAAAAACAACAAATAAATAAAAAGATAGATAAATATTTGATTAATTAATATTAAGAACATTAGTTGGAGAGTCCTTGAAAGTGATTTCATAGGCTATGGAGTTCAGTGCTGAGGTGAGCGAAGTTATCCACTCTGGCTCAGGAGCCTCATGGTTGAAGGGTGATAACTGTTCCTGAATCTGGTGATAGGATCCACATGTTTGTTCTTTGAAAGAGATTCTACTAGTCCCGTCATCATGGCTCTTCACCATAGCTTTGAAGTATTTTCTTTCTCAAGCATTCTACCCGAGTCCCTTTTGAATATTATTCTGAAACTGCTTCCCCTATCCATTCAGTTCACTCTTAGCATAACATGGTCTTTAGAAAAAGTTAGTTTAAAATAGCTTAAAATCCTTATGACAGACCATGAGGGAAACACTTCCTTCGTTACTACAATCAGCTTTGGCTGTTTTCTTGAAAATATCACAGTTATGGTGTGACCAGGGCCACTTGCACATCCTCCTACAGGCCATGAGGTTGTGAATTTATGACTCTCCACCAAGGTGATTGAGAGCAGCAGTGTGGGAAATGAAGGAGATGGAAGTGAGGTCTCCATCACATACCGTAGTGGGAAAACCATGTTTCCTGAAAGAGGTAGACATTTCAGATATCTTGGAGTAGAATACCTCGTCTCAAAATCGGATGCAACCAAGATGGAGAAACTGAGAGAAAGGGATGGCATCATTACAGGAGACAGGGCTGCAGTTAAATGGGTTCACATTAAATGTTAATGGATAGCTGGGCTCCTGAGATGGGGAGATAGAGATCTAGAAATGCGAGTAAAGTGTCAAGAACAGTTCAAATGCATTTGAGAGCAGGGTGGAAGTGAGTCATGATGATAAATTTGGAGGCACCACCAATGCATTTATGGATATATTGGGGAAAGAGTTGCAGAATGAAAGCAGAGCAGGTTTGGAGCATTGACTGCTCCATATAGCCAACTATACTACAGTCCATGCACGTGCCCATGGCTACACCTTAGATTTGTTAAAAGGTGAGAGGGATCAAATGAGGGTCAAGATGAGAATGAGTGTGGCCAGGGGGAGCTGAGGAATTGGTAGAATGCAAATTCTAGAGAGAAGTGGAGAGCTTTGAAGTCTTTCAGAATCAGGTTTAATATCATTGGCATATGTTGCAGAATTTGTAGTTATGCGGCAGCAGTTCATTGCAATACATAATAAAAAAACTATAAATTACAGTAAGTATATATATTAAAGAGTTAAATTCAATAGTGCCAAGAAAAAAAATAGTGAGGTAGTGCTCATGATTTCGATGTATACTAAGAAAGTTAATGACAGAAGGGAAAAAGCTACTCCTAAATCATTCAGTATGTGCCTACAGGAAGCTGTATCTCCTCCCAGATGGTAGCAATGAGAAGAGGGCATGTCCTGAGTGATGGGCGTTCCTAATGGTGGATGTCGCTTTTCTGAGGCATCGTTCCTTGAATACAACCTGGATGCTGGGCAGACTACAGCCCACGGTGGAGCTGACTGAATTCACAACTTTCTGCAGCTTATTTCGATCCCCTGCAGTGCCCCCCCCCTGCATACCAGACAGTGATGCAGCCAGTTAGAAAGCTCTCCACGGTACATCTGGAGAAATTTGGGAGCATCTTCGGTGACATACCAAATCTCCTCAAACTCCTAATGATATATAGCCGTTGTCGTGCCTTCTTTGTAACTGCATCAATATGCTGGGCCCAGGATAGATTCTCAAAGATGTTTACACCCAGGAAATTGAAATTGTACACTCCTTCCATTACTGATCCCTCAATGAGGACTGGTGCGTCTGCCCTCATCATACACTTTCTGAAGCCCACAATCAGTTCTTTGGTCTTACTGACATTGAGTGCAAGGCTACTGCTGCAACACCACTCAACCAGCTGATCTATCTTGATCTTGGATGCCTTCTCATCACCTTCTGAAATTCTGCCTATAATAGTTGTGTCATCAGCAAATTTATAGATGGCATTTGAGCTGTGCCTACCACACAGTCATGGTTGCAGAGAGAGTAGAGCAGTGGGCTAGGCACACATCCTTGAGGTGCACCAGAGCTGATTATCAGTGAGATGGAGATGTTATTTCTGATCCACACAGACTATGGTCCTCTGGTGAGGAAGTCAAGGATCCAGTTGAGGTACAGGGGCCCAGGTTTTGGAGTGTTTTTTTAAAATCAGAACTGTAGGTATGATCACATTAAATGCTCATCTGTAGTCCCTGAACAGCAGCCTGACATAAGTATTAGTACTATTCAAGTGATCCAAGACCACGTGAAGAGCCAATTAGATTGTATGCACTGTTGACCCATTGTTGTGATAGGCAAACTGCAGTGGGTACAGGCCCTTGCTGAGAAGGAGTTGATTCTAGCTATAACTAACCTCTCAAGGCACTTCATCATCGTAGGTGTGAGTTCTATTGAACAATAGTCATCACGGCAGCTCATCCTGCTCTTCCTGGGCACTGGTATGATTTTTGCCCTTTTGAAGTAGGTGGAAACTTCTGACTGTAGGAATGAGAGATTGAAAGTTTCTTTGAATATACCTGCCAGCTGGTTGACACAAAAGCACTACCATGTACACCTTTGTGGTCCGTTGCCTTGCAAGGGTTAATCCTCTCGATCTTCTGACGTTGGCCTCTGAGACAGAGATCACAGGGTCACTGGATACTGTGGGGATCCTCATAGCTGTAGTTTTATTCTTCCTTTAAAAGTGTCCATAACAGGCGTTGAGCTCAACTGGGAGTGTAGCATCACTGCCATTTATGATGTTGGGTTTCTGTTGGGGTATGGAGATGTATAGGGACTAGAAGTCCACAGTAAAAGTAAAACAGTTGGGTCCAAGGAATTAGATGTTGTTCAAATGATGGAGAGCATGTGAGGTATACAAGATCTAGGTGGAGAGGTACTGGACGAGGCGGTGCAAAATAGAGTCAAGGTATGTGGAGATAAGTTTATTGGGGCAAGAGCAGGCAGAAACAATTACCAGGGCAGTCATCTTTACGCATCATAGGGAAGAGATGTCTATTGGAAGGGCCATCCCTCTCGTGACTCCATCGCTTTCTCCCAGTTTTTTCTGCGTGCGCTACATTTCCACTCCAGGACATATGAAATGGGGTAGCATGGTAGCCTAGTGCTGAGCACAACATTTTACAGTGCCAGCTGTAAGGTTAGAGAGTGACAGGAATTAAACCCAAGGAGTTTGTATGTTCAACCAGTGACCATGTGAGTTTCCTGTGGGGAATCCGGTTTCCTCCTACTTTCCAAAGCCATACGGTTACAGTTAGTAAGTCAAGGGCAAGCTGTGTTGGTACCAGAAGTGTGGCAACATCTGCAAACTGCTCAGCACAATTCTCTCTGATTCAATTTCAATAAAAAAAGCACATTTCACTGTATGTTTTCATGTATATGTGACAAATAAAGCTAATCTTTAATCTTCAATGACTTCCTTTTTCAGGAAATGTGGCTTTCCCTCTACTGGCGGTGAAGGAACTCTCACCCACATCTCTAGTCTTTCCTGTACTCCAACTCTCTCATCTATGGAAGCTTAGTCAGCCACAATGTTTAACTTATAATTTCCCTCAAACATACCAATGCAGAGAACAAGAAAAATGTACAACCGCATGCATCAACAAAATAAACACATTATATACAAATCCACTATAAATAAACAAAATTATTTCAACTATGTACATACTTGCTCTATTACATTGTATACTTTGCAAGATTGCATAATATCCTGTGGCAATTTTTTAAGGCACTGGCTAAATGGTATTTATTGTCTATGTATTAATGCTAGCAGACATTAAGCATCAAGGATATAGTCTCAAACTTGAGTTTTTGTGGGCCACATTGTATAGCAAAGACAAGATTGCAAATTAACACTGTAGTGTGGTAAGCTTTTCTGGAAGAGTGTCAACCATTCATAGAATACATATATACTTTCAAAAGGAATTTGAAATACTGAAAAATAATAGTACTTATAGTACCACTGTCAAAAATGTCACGGTACTTCATAGAAACCTTTTCAAAAACCTAATTAATTCACAAGATGACACTGGGTTTGCTTCATCAAGAACTGTTGCCTGTCCACCCTCGTGATGTGGGTTACTGATTTTCACTGAAAGAAAAATTGAGGTGAGGTTAAGAATTTTAGAATACATGTTTTTATTTCAAATATGTTTTATTTTAATTACTTTACAACACCTTAATGTATTTTCAACTTCTGAAAAAAATGTTAAGACAGTTCAGAAGAATGAAAGGTAATATCTTTGAAACATGAAAAATCCTTACATTTGATGGCTTGGCAGGTTGGTCATGGAGTTGATGTCTCTCTTGGCTGAGGTTTGAGGAATCAGGGGATCGAATCTTAAATTAGGAGTCGGTCATATTGGCTATGAGTATACAAATCATACATCAGTCAGGAGCCACATGTAAGTAAATAAATCAGGAGATTACATCGTCAACCTTTAGTTTATAGTGGTGATGCGAATGCAGGCGACACAGTGGTTCATCAAAAAATGAAGGAATCATGAGGAAGTGTATAAGAGGAAGAGAGATCCGCTAATTGAGAGGTGTTATAACAGTAAACTCATACTCAACATCAGCGAGACCAAGGAATTGTCTGTGGACTTCAGGAGGAGAAAGTAAGGCAAACACACATTAGCACTGATTGAGGGGTCAGTAGAGGAAAGGGTGAGCATCTTCAAGTTCTTGGGTGTCAACAAACCAGAGGATCTATGCTGGGCTCAATGCACTGATGCAATCATGAAGATGGAGTGCATCAACAGCTCTACTTTGTCAGGAGTTTGAAAAGATTTGGGATGTCACCAAAAAGTCTTACAAATTTTTATAGATGTAGGGTAGAGAGCTAACCTGATATGGAGGCCCCAGCACACAGGATTACACGAGGCTGCTGAAGTCTGTAGATTCAGGCAGCTCCATCATGGGCAAAACACTCCACATTAAGAACATCTTCAAGAGAACCACACCATCTGGGACATGTCTTCTTCTCCCTACTAACATTTGGGAGGAGGTATAAGAGCCTGAAGGCCCATATTCAACATTTTCAGTACAGTTTCTTTCCCACTGTCATCAGATTTGTGAATGGTCCAAGAGCACAACCTCATTATTCCTCATTTGCACTATATATTCTGGTAACATAATAATTATGTCTTGCACAATGCAGGAGCCATCAAATTCAACCTACACCGCTGCATAGCATGCATTTCGCATGAACATAATATACCTCCTGTCCCTTTTCAGGAAAGAATGAATTACAGTCAGCTCACTCCTGCATTAAGATATTTCTTACATAACAAACAATATATTGTAAACATATTGAGCTTCAGGCTGGAAAGAGTCTAAAATATTAAAGATATTGGCCATGGTCACCTCAACAGCAATTAGTAAGGTGGACATCATCCTGCTTTAAGGTTGCAGCAGATAGCAGAGGAAGATGTCGTGACTAAGACCCATATTATTCACATGCAACTCTGCAGTGAGATTCAGTACAGGATTCCTCAAGTACACTTTTATCAGACAGAGTCTGTCCTCTTCTCTATTGCTTTTATTCCTAGGAATACTGCAGTTCAAGGATAATGTTTACTAATGTGTCACAGCGCAATTCATTTCTGCAGAAAAGTCAATTTCTGTAAATCTCAGCAACCATGAGAACTCTAGGTCGACTGATACTTGTGTATTCGCAACAAAAAACAGCAGGCGTTATCAGAAAATAACTTTAAAGCAGTGGAAGATCCCTTTAAGTAGTGCTGGTGGGAAGTCTTTTTTGCTGATGATGTGTGTTTATCTGTATGGGTGTGCACAAGTATTTAAATTTTAGTGGCTGATGGTGGAGTGGGTGCACACGGATGCCCTTCACACCAACATGACTTCAGAATGATTCATGCTACTATTGTACAGGGATATCGATCATAATGTTTGAAATAAATCTCCACCAACCACGTTATAAAAAAAATTGCTCTGGGGTGTTTCTTTTAGTGCAATGGAGTCCAATACATTTGAAAATAAATGTGGGACAAGATCAAACTCATTCTCTCCTAATTGCTGCATATCTAATTGAACTATTCCATTTTATTTCCACAATGATTGTTTGATAGCAAGACTGCACCAGATGCCGCAACATATGGTTAAAATTAATCTAATACCTGAAGTCATTCTGATTCTTGACTTTCTCCTCATCATCCTTATATAATTTTTATTATTTTCTCTTTAATTAAAATATTGCATTATAGTTGCTTCACATCTCATTCCAATAAACTATTATACATAGAGCAAACTAGCAATGGATGTGCTGATAAAATTACCTTCTTTACATTTACATTCAATTTACATCCATTCAGCCTTAACTTGGTGTTCTTGTTGAATATTCCGAACATGTCGGTTTTTGCCAAATTTGTTCATAGTCATAGTCATAGTCATACTTTATTAATCCCGGGGGAAAATAGGTTTGCACCATAAATAATAAATAGTAATAGAACCATGAATAGTTAAATAGTAATATGTAAATTATGCCAGTAAATTATGAAATAAGTCCAGGACCAGCCTATCGGCTCAGGGTGTCTGACCCTCCAAGGGAGGAGTTGTAAAGTTTGATGGCCACAGGCAGGAATGACTTCCTATGACGCTCTGTGCTGCATCTCGGAGGAGTGAGTCTCTGGCTGAATGTACTCCTGTGCCCACCCAGTACATTATGTAGTGGATGGGAGACATTGACCAAGATGGCATGCAACTTAGACAGCATCCTCTTTTCAGACACCACTGTGAGAGTGTTCAGATCCATCCCCACAACATCACTGGCCTTACGAATGAGTTTGTTGATTCTGTTCGTGTCTGCTACCCTCAGCCTGCTGCCCCAGCACACAACAGCAAACATGATAGCACTGGCCACCACAGACTCGTAGAACATCCTCAGCATCGTCCAGCAGATGTTAAAGGACCTCAGTCTCCTCAGGAAATAGAGACGGCTCTGACCCTTCTTGTAGACAGCCTCAGTGTTCTTAGACCAGTCCAGTTTATTGTCAATTTGTATCCCCAGGTATTTGTAATCCTCCACCAAGTCCACACTGACCCCCTGGATGGAAACAGGGGTCACCGGTACCTTAGCTCTCCTCAGGTCTACCACCAGCTCCTTAGTCTTTTTCACATTAAGCTGCAGATAATTCTGCTCACACCATGTGACAAAGTTTCCTACTTTGCCTACTTATCCTACTTTGTTGCCATTGTCATTGCAAATGTTAATACTGTATGACTTTGCCTCTTGTTCTGAGCCAACCAACTTTGTTGTTGCCATAGGTATTTCTTTGGTCAGAACTGAGGCAGGTTTGGAGTTGCGAAGAAATCTAGCATTCAGCATATTTTTAGATTTGACATTATGGTTATATATAACTCAAGCTGACAGGGAAAGCTAATTTTATGGTGAGGTTAAATTCATTTTGTAAGCATGGTTGGGCAGAGGCTGGCTATTGGGGGAGGCCTCTGTTTAATGAATAAACAAGGGAAGAAGATACTTGCGATAAAAAACAGGGAAGCAAAGTTGTAAACATTCAAATTTGGTAGCTTGTTATAAGTTTCAGCACCTTCAGTACAAATGGCCTAGATCTTTATCACTTCATTCTGCTCCTCTTCTTCACTGTTCAGGATATTACTGAATATTTATGGTTAATTGGTCAAGGGTAACGTAATGTCAAGTGCTTTCTGTCATTACATTGGTACAAGGAAAAACAGGTGTACAAGAATTCAATGCTTATTATTGCATAAATGATGGTCAGATTGTATACTGTATTATGCAGTGAAGTTTTTATATAAGGATCTTCAGATATGGTTATGATTAGATTAACTTCCAATAATTAAATGGTGGCACAAAAATTGAACAGGAAATATGAATACAGAAAATATTGCAAAATGTTGACCAGACAAAATATTCAAACAAATACAGATTTATTTAATGATGTCAAATTACAATGCATTTTTATGGTTTTATAGTTCAGTTAACTGTTTGGCAGGACGCTTGGCTATGAAAGATGTCAGCTTGAATTCCTGATATATTAGAAAAGTGTTGCCAAGATTAAAGGGTGAAAGGAGACAGGAAGGTTTATCCAAAGAAATTGGGATCTACATGACAACTTAACATCTTAGAAAACAAATTAAAAACACTATTTGTCTAAAGCCTACTATTTGGATGAGAACTGGTCTTTCAACTTAAATTGTGAAAACCATAAGTAATATGATATAGTCTAATTGAAGAAACAACTTTTATCATTTTAATATCCTAGCAAAGATGATGGGAAGTTGATTAAAGAAAACAACTTTTCAGAGAAATGCTCAGAGATTGTATTTGTTTCAGCAATTAAATCATATTTCCACATGAAGGGTTTTATTAATATTGTTAAATTAACTTATTATGCAAGCATGTACTGTATCTAGTAAATTCTATTGTCAAGCAGTAAACATAAAATTAAAAGACTATTTCAGTAAACATCTCAGATACATTTCGTGACTCAAAAAATGTAATCTTCATTCAGATGGAACACTTAATAAAATTTTTATTTCGATAAACCCCTTAATACTTTGAAGCATCCAAAAGTGCTTCACATGAGCATCATCAGAAGAAAGTGACACCAGTCTGTTAGAGTAAAATGTTTAATCAATCAGAAAAAGATCCTTCCCAATTCTGTACAAAATATCCAAGCGTGTAAACCCTGATGCTATGCTCTCCAATTAACATTTCTCAGATAAGTTGAAAACAGTACACTTGTCTTTGGTATGACCAAAGCAGTGAGTTAACTATCTAAATAAGTTAACTGATTAACTATCTAAATAAGTTCATGTACATAACTCTTGAATATCAACGTATATCAGCTTCTCAAATTTAAAGATTCAGAAATTCAAAGTACAAAGTATGTATACAGAATACAACTCTGAGATTCGTCCTTCCACAGGGAGCCACAAAACAAAGAAACATTAAAAACCCAACACACAATAAAAGAACAAATTGTGCAAAAGGCAACAAGCAAGCAAACTCTACTGGCTTTCTATTCTTCCAGATTAAGTGGCTTTCACTCATTTGAAATTCCACTTACCTTTTTCTTGTGCAATCACTTAATTATTATATTTCCCAATACCCCCCCCAATGAAATTTCCTCTAAATTTGAACAATCAGAAATGATAGACATATTACATGTATTACAACATCCATAACAATGATATTGACTAGGAATAGCTGAGGATGAAGTACTGATCCTCACAGTACTGGTTACATACAGTATGTCTTCCCAAAAATAATCCCTTTATCTGTCTCAGTCTATGTTAGCGCTGATCATATGTAACAATCCCTTAAGGGATATCTTGGTATTTTTTAAAATATACTATTTCAACTGATTTCACTTTTTGCCCTTGCCAGTTAAACCTTCAAAAATTTCTTAACAAATTTGACTTTGCTTTCGTAAAGCAATATTCTCTATGCTAAATCATTTCTACTTTTTCAAGAGCCCTGTTTTAACATCTGTAATGAATAATTAAGAGCATTTTCAATATGTCTGATATTAGCATAACTAGCCTGCAGTTGTACTTCATGTCTGTACCATGATTCTTGATGAATAGTGTTGTGTTTACTAGATTTTATTCTACTGGGATGATACCAAAAATCATAGAATTATGGAAAATCAGAACCAAAACGTCTTTCATCTCTGCAGCTAACTTCTTTTAAGCCCACCATTAAGGAAATCAGATTCAAGAGAATTGTGATTTTTCAGTTGTAACAATTTTTCCATATCACTTCCCTTACTTTTGTTAGTTATTTAAAGTTCCTTTTCCTCATTAGAATCAAAGAGCAACAAGATTTTACTAGAATTGTATTGAACACTAGTTGGGCCACAGTGCAAGTACTGTGTACAGTTCTAGTAATCACATTACAGGAAAAATTCAATTGCATTGGAGAAGGTGCAAAAGAGATTGGCAAAGATGTGACCAAAATTGGCAAATTGTAAGAAAGAAGAAAGATCAGATAAGGTAAGTTTGTCTTATTTGGAAGAGAAAAGGTTGAGCGAAGATTTAATGAAGGTGTCCAGATTTATGAAGAGCTTAAATAGAAAAACTATGATCTTTAGAAATGTACTTAAAGAAGTATGACCTGAAGGGCTGGAAAGTGAGATTACATCACATTTTTGACTGGCTTGGACATATTTGGCCAAATGGCTTGTCACCATAACACAAACACTCGACAATTCTATACTTACATAGCAGACACAGCTAACTTTAGTGGTAAAATGATGCAGTATTTGAAACTTTTTTCAGCATTAAGAGCAAAAAGACAAAAACTGCTGATTAAAAGTGAGTGAACATCCAGTAAGAGAGACTGTAGACGGCAGCAGCAAAAGATATGTCAGGTTCTGTTTATTGATTACAGTTTGGTGTTCAACACCATCATCACACAGCGTTGTGGTGCACCTGTGACGATGGAGATTGCAGAGGAGATGTTGTTGTCAATCCAATCTGACTGGGTCTGCAAGTGAGAAAATCCAGGATCAAAATGCACAAATAAGTATTGAGGCCAGAATCATTGGAGTTTGAGGAAATTTGGTATGATACCAAAGACTCTAGCAAGTTTCTGTACATGTACCATCGACAGCATTCTGACTGTTTGCATCACCGTCTGACCATAAGTCAAAGGAGCAGAATAAGGCCATTTGGCTCATCAAGGTTGATTTAATATGTGCCATGGAAGTGCCAATGAACAGGACTGCAGGAGGCTGCAGAAGGCTGTAGACTCAGCTAGTTTCATCATGGGCACAAGCCAATACCACCATCAAGGACATTTTCAAAAAAGGGTGCCTCAGGAAGGTGTCCTCTACATGAAAGGCCCTCACCATCCAGAACACTACCTCAATATTTCTCTTTTATACTACTTATTTATTTTTATCATAATTTATATAAGTTATGCTTGCACTGTACTGCGGCCACAAAACAACAATTTTCACAAGTAGTGTCAGTGAAATTAAACTTGATTCTGATTTTGAGACTAAGATTAGAAACTAAGGAGCATCTTCTCCACAAATACAAAAACAGAAAATGTTGACTAGCAAACTTGAACATTGGGACATCCATAGATGAAAACATAGGCATATAACACCAAATAAAAACACACACAAAATGGTCCAGCTACACTGAAAGTACAGAAATTCTGAGATGTTGGGGTTTCTCTATCATGAAGAAGAATGCTATTGTCAACCATGAAAACTCAAAGGAGGGAAAACAGATAATTGAGCAATAACTTTCTGTATCATTCAGCAAAAGAAGTTTGCAAAAACCAACTGAATATAAAATCTGAAAAATCAGATCAATATTATGTACATTAATATTATAAATGAAGAAAAATATTCACGGATGCTGATGTATTAGTCCTCCAGAACTACAATAAATGTTCATGCTACTTTTTTTTTTACTCACTTTACTAGATTAATTATGGCTTGGTTTTTAAAATATTTTGTATCATACACCAGAACTAAAGAAAAGCTTATGACCAAGATTTCAGAAGAGAACTGCTGCAATTTTTTTTTACCTATAATCTTTATATGTTCTCATGTGTGGACTCTCTCACTTTTACACACTTCTTTCCTTCTATGTCCAACCTAATGGTCAAGCTCTACTGCCAATTTGACAAAATAGCATGTGCTAATGTTTTTTAATGAAGGTTCTAAATGCCTGCCTCAATTAGCTTTATCTGTATTATATGAAACTGGAATAAGAGGAATTCCCTGCCAATTTGTATTACATTACAAAATGGAAGATAAAATGGAAAAACATTAATAGTGCTACATATTGCTGTCATAATTATAATTATATTTTTCCATCTCATATTTGGGAGTGAGGCCGGGTGCAGCTGTGAAACAGAAGATTTACAGGTGGCCAAAGAATTAACAAGCATATAACAAAGATGATCATTTAGCCAAAGTGTCCAAAACTATTTGCGCAGTTCATGTAAAGCATGTCAGATAGTGTGCAGAGGTCAATGAAAGCATTTATAATTTCATTACACACACTTCCCATATCCTTTTATTTAAAAAGTGGGCATCTTTCAAGATGCAGCCGCAAAAGGTTAGCAACTGATATATAGCTACATTTTACGATGTAAGATGCAATAATATGCCCAACTAATAAAAATGACAGAAGCAACACCTGCATTCTCCACATTTCAAACCCCAACAGATTTACAACAATTTAGTTGGAACAATAATATGCCTATGACTACTTATATGGACGTTATAATTGTCAATCACTTTACAAAAAACTATTGTGCAGGAGAGCCATGTGGGCCAAATGATGCGCAACAATGAAGATGTGATATAGTATGATGGGAAAGAGATTAAAGAAACCCATAAAATGAAATATAGCTGGAAGGCAAATGTACATACTGAGAAGTATAAAGCTACAGTAAGTGATCAGAGGGTTAGCGGGCACAATCTCAAATTGGAAGGACGTCCCTTTACAATTGAGATGAACAGGAATTTCTTCAGCCGGTGGGTGGTGAATCTGTAGAATTCATTATCAAAGACGGCTGCAGAGGTTGAAAGGGAAAATAAATCAGACATGATCACATAGCGGAGCAGACTCAATGAACCAAATGGCCTAATTCTACTCTGATGTCTGAAAAATAAGTGAACTTTCCCATGTCTGGAATTTTATAACCGTGATGTACAAAACAAACCACTAAACTTTTCTGTGTGACATTACCCTGCCACACACAGACCCCAGCTCCTTCCAGTATTGATTATATCTCATTGGTGAAAAGACGGTTTCCACTTACCTTCAATATAGCTTTTGTAACCTTCTCTTATTTGACTTGAAAATTAAGATTATATTTGGTTCTCAAATGCAGAATAGTGACTTAGACAAATTTGAGAAGAAAATTTAATTTTCAGGAGAACAAAGGTGCCAATTTTATCAGGAAAAAAAATCTCATGCCTTAGAATTAACAAATATTCAGAGGGTTGTAAATTTAGCTAGCTCGATTTTGGATACTAGCCTACAAAGTACCCAGGACATCTTCAAGGAGCGGTGTCTCAGAAAGGCAATGTCCATTATTAAGGACCTCTAGCATCCAGGGCATGTCCTTTTCTCACTGTTACCATCAGGTAGGAGGTACAGAACTCTGACGGCACACACTCAGTGATTCAGGAACAACTTCTTCCCCTCGGCCATCCGATTCCTAAATGGACATTGAACCCTTGGACACTATCTCATTTTTTTTTAATATACAGTGTTTCTGTTTTTTGCATGATTTTTAATCTATTCAATATATGTATACTTAAAAAGTACACTGAATAAGATTTATTTATTTATTTATTATTATTACTACTACTTTTCTTCTATATTATGTATTGCATTGAGCTGCTGCTGCTAAGTTAACAAATTTCACGTCACATGCCGGTGATAATAGACCTGATTCTGATTCTAATTTCTAATGCTGCCAATACCAGATCAACACTTCTATTTTATAAAAATGAAGACACATTGTTTAAGTATGTGCCTTAATGTACCTTCAATCCACCTCTTTGTATTCACTTTGCACAAAGGTCCTGAGGTTGTCATTATATTTCTTGGGACTACAACAGCTTTTCTACAGCACCCTTGTTTATTTTCCAGAGTGGCATACTCTATACAGTCTTTTGTAGTACAAGTAAGAATACACTTAATGACATAGCGACTTTATTCAACCAAAAATCTGTTGCGAGAAGGATTCACTTCTTCCCTTCTCACTGCAGTTTAGGAATGTACTAAGTGGAGTTATTCTCTGAAACTAGCCCACACACCAAAAGTAAATGTTAAAAGTAGGAGATGAAACAAGAGTCGATAGCACTTTTTGGAGATAAGATATCTTTGAATCTATGTTCTGTTCCTGAGAACTAACACGTTCATCACAATGTTTGGCAAAAGAACTCTATATCTTTTCTCTTTCCTATAGCCCGCTGTAATTACTAACTTCCAAACATCCCTACTTCAAATGGATGAATGCAAGTTGGCTAGATTTTGTTCTTCTGGGATTTCATATAACTGCTTTGAAGCTAAACTATAAATAATAGATAAAGGAGTGCTACTCAATATTTACCCTCAAGTGGAATGCCTAGATCAGTCAAAAACATAGCTTCTCTTTTTCAAATTCAAGTTTATACAGGTACAGTACAACATCTGCAGCTGAGGTATACCATAAGCAATAGATTTTAAGTTGTACAGACTTCTGCTGAAAGGTCTTTCTTCTACTTCTTGACCATTGCAGTAAGTTAGAGGTGTCCATGAGAAAATATTAATCTCGAGGAGGCAGCATTATGTTCACTGTTTTCTACTTTATCATGGCTTTGCATTTTATCAAATTAAACACTATTGAACTGAATTGACTTTATTTCTTACATCCTTCAAATACATGAGTAAAAATCTTTATGTTATGCCTCCGTTCAAATGTGCAATGTGCAATTAAAGGAAATTAGGAGTGTCAGAAGGGGCCATGAGAACGCCTTGGTGGGCAGGATTAAGGAAAACCCCAAGGCATTCCACAAGTATGTGAAGAACAAGAGGATAATACGTGAAAGAATAGGATCTATGAAGTATGACAGTGGGAAAGTGTGTATGGAACCGGAGGAAATAGCAGAGGTACTTAATGAATACTTTATTTCAGTATTCACTATGGAAAAGGATCTTGGTGATTGTAGTGCTGACTTGCAGCAGACTGAAAAGCTTAAGCATGTAGATATTAAGAAAAAGGATGTGCTGGAGCTTTTGGAAAGCATCAAGTTGGATAAGTTGTCAGGACCGGATGAGATGTACCCCAGGCTGCTGTGGGAGGCGAGGGAGGAGATTGCCGAGCCTTTGGTTATGATCTTTGAATCATCATTGAGGACGGGAGAGGTTCCGGAGGATTGGAGGGTTGCAGATGTTGTTCCTTTATTCGAGAAAGGGAGTAGAGATAGCCCAGGAAATTATAGACCTGTGAGTCTTACTTCAGTGGTTGGTAAGTTAATGGAGAAGATCCCGAGAGGCAGGATTTATGAACATTTGGAGAGGTATAATATGATTAGGAATAGTCAGCATGGATTTGTCAACGGCAGGTCGTGCCTCATGAGCCTGATTGAATTTTTTGAGGATGTGACTAAACACATTGATGAAGGAAGAACAGTAGATGTAATGTATATCGGTTTCAGAAAGGCATTTGATAAAGTACTCCATGAAAGGCTTATTGAGAAAGTAAGGAGGCATGGGATCCAAGGGGACATTGCTTTGTGGATCCAGAACTGGTTTGCCCACAGAAGGCAAAGAGTGATTGTAGATGGGTCATATTCTGCATGGAGGTCAGTGACCAGTGGTGTACCTCAGGGATCCGTTCTGGGACCCCTTCTCTTCGTGATTTTTATAAATGACCTGGATGAGGAAGTGGAGGGATGGGTTAGTAAGTTTGCTGATGACACAAAGGTTGGAGGTGTTGTGGATAGTGTGGAGGGCTGTCAGAGGTTACAGCGGGACATTGATAGGATGCAAAACTGGGCTGAGAAGTGGCAGATGGAGTTCAACCCAGATAAGTGTGAAGTGGTTCATTTTGGTAGGTCAAATATAATTGCAGAATATAGTGTTAATCATAAGACTCTTGGCAGTGTGGGGGATCAGAGGGATCTTGAGGTCCAAGTCCATAGGATGCTCAAAGCAGCTGCGCAGGTTGACTCTGTGGTTAAGAAGGCATACGGTGTATTGGCCTTCATTAATCGTGGAATTGAATTTAGGAGCCAAGAGGTAATGTTGCAGCTATATATGACCCTGGTCAGACCCCACTTCTGGTCGCCTCACTACAGGAAAGATGTGGAAGCCATAGAAAGGGTGCAGAGGAGATTTACAAGGATGTTGCCTGGACTGGGGAGCACGCATTATGAAAACAGGTTGAGTGAACTCGGCCTTTTCTCCTTGGAGCGACGGAGGATGACAGGTGACCTGATAGAGGTGTATAAGATGAGAGGCATTGATCTTGTGGATATTCAGAGGCTTTTTCCCAGGGCTGAAATGGTTGCCACAAGAGGACACAGGTTTAAGATGCTGGGGAGTAGGTACAGAGGAGATGTCAGGGGTAAGTTTTTTTATTCAGAGAGTGGTGAGTGTGTGAAATGGGCTGCTGGCAACGGTGGTGGAGGCGGATACGATAAGGTCTTTTAATAGACTTTTGGATAGGTACATGGAGCTTAGAAAAATAGAGGGCTTTAGGTAAGCCTAGTAATTTTTAAGGTAGGGACATGTTCGGCACAACTTTGAGGGCCGGAGGGCCTGTATTGGGCTGTACGTTTTCTGTTCTATTATAGTAATTTATAATAAATATCATGTACAGTAGGATAGCCAATATAACATAGAAATGCAGTTGTGTCAGCATGAATTAATCAGTCTGATGGTCTGGTAAAAGAAGCTGTCCCGGAGCCTGTTGGTCCTGGTTTTTATGCTGCGGTACCATTTTCCGGATGGTAGCAACTGGAACAGTTTGTGGTTGGGGTGACTCGGATATCCAATGATCCTTTGGGACCTTTTTACACGTCTGCCTTGGTAAATCTCCTGAGAAGTAGGAAGTTCACATCAAAAGATGCACTGGGCTGTCCACTCTACACTCTGCAGAGTCCTGCGATTGAGGGAAGTACAGGTCCCGTACCAAGCAGTGATGCAGCCAGTCAGGATGCTCTCAATTGTGCCCCTGTAGAAAGTTCTTAGAATTTTGAGGGCCGTACCAAACTTCTTCAACTGTCTGAGGTGAAAGAGGCGCTGTTGTGCCTTTTTCACCACACAGCCAGTATGTACAGACCACGTGAGATCCTCGATGTTTATGCCGAGGAACTTAAAGCTGTTCACCCTCTCAACCTCAGATCCATTGAGTTATAGGGGTTAGCCTGTCTCCACTTGTCTTGTAGTCCACAACCAGCTCCTTTGTTTTTGCGACGTTGAGGGAGAAGTTGATTTCTTGACACCACTGTGTCAGGGTGATGACTTTCTCTCTGTAGGCTGCCTCATTATTATTTTAGATTAGGCCAATCAGTGTAGTGTCGTCAGAAAATTTAATTAGCAGATTGGAGCTGTGGGCGGCGACAGAGACATGGGTGTACAGAGAGAGGAGGAGGGGGCTTAGTGCACAGCCATGAGGGACATTTGTGTTGAGGATCCACTAATTAGATCAGTTCCTGATACAGCCAAGGTTTCTCAGCTGCTAATCTCTCACATATTGTCAGTATTGCAAGTCAATGTAATTGATTTAAAATTATCCCTTTTAGCCAGCTCTTAATTCACCTAAGCAGTTTGTGCATATCTTCTGACTAATATAGTGTCTTGTAAAAGTATTCAGCCTCAAACCCTTTGTTCACATAAGTGAGTATTACAACCAAGGATTTTGATCAATTTAACTGAGAATTTTTATTTGTGAATCACGTGCTCCTTCCCCCCCACCCCCACAGTAGAGCCCAAAAAACAAGGAAAACTATAAAGCATGAAAAACTAAAAATTCAGAAACTGGAGTGTTAGCAGTTCATAAGTATTCGTCCCCTTTTGCTCAGTACTTAGTTGAAAGCCCTCTTGCAGCCACTATAGACAGTATCTTTTTGATAAGTCTCTGTTAACCTTGCACAATGTGATGGAGCAAGATTTGCCCATTCCTCCTTGCAAAATTGCTCAAGTTGTGTCAAGTTAGTTGGGGAACCACAGTGAGCAGCAATCCTGTGGTCTTGCCAGAGATATTCCATTGGGTTAAGGTCAGAACTCTGACTGAGCCACTCAAGGACATCAATTTTCCTCATTTAAAGCTACTTCATGGTTGCTCTGGCTTTGGGTCGTGGTGCTGCTGAAAGACAAACTTCCTCCCTGCTTTAACCTTTCCAACAGAGGCTGGCAGGTTTTTATCCAGGAGCTATTCATATTTAGCAGTATTCACCTTCTCATTAATCCTGCCCAATTTCCAGTCCCTGCTACTGAAAAGCATCTCCATAGTGTAATGCTATCTCCACCATATTTTACAGTAGGGATGGTATTACTAGGTTGATGCGTAATATTACATTTATGCTTAGTGTTGAAGCCAAAAGGTTCCACTTCAGTCTCAACCAACCACAAGACCTTCTTCACATATTTACAGTATCTTCTAAGTGATGCTTTGCAAAGTCTTTACGGGCAAGGATATACTTTTTTTTAAAGCCAGCGCTTCTTCCTTCCCATTCTTCCATAACTACCCTTTATGTTCAAGCCTTTAGTTTGTGGAGCCTTGAACTTCATCTCCAGTTGCAGTCACTAACTTCTGCAGCTCCTTCAGAATGATTGTTGGCATCACAGTAGCCTCGACTACACGTGCCACTCCGGTGACTAAGTTTTTGAGTGGTGGCTTGACCTAGACATGTGGCTTTGGTTTCATACTTCTTTCCACACTCACAATGCCTGCACCGAGTTCTGATGTATGTTCAAGTGCCTTTGAGATGTTCTTGTATCTTTCCCCAGGTTTGTGCTCCTCTGTTATCATTTCCCTGACTTGTCATAAATGCTCTTTTTTCTTCATTTTGGTTTGGTCTGTTGAAAGTCTAGCATACTGTTGGGCCTTACAGAGAGGGAATATTTACAGTACTCTAACGAATTCATTGAAAATTAGTGATGCTCCAATTTTCAACATCAACAAATTGGGTGAGTTCGCAAACAAGAGAAACTCTGCAGATGCTGGAAATCCAAGCAACACACACAAAATGCTGGAGGAACTCAGCAGGCCAGGCAGCATCTATGGAAAAAAATACAGTTGATATTTCGGGCCAAAACCCTTCCGCAGGACTAACTGGGTGAGTTGGTTGATGAGATAACATACAGTAGAGCACCTGAAGAAAGTTAGCACAGTACGTAATTACGAAGAGGAAAAACAATTTTTCAGCCTCCCGGTTTTGGTTTTGAATTTCTACTAAACTGAGTTTTTTCATTTGATTTGACATGATGTACAATATTTTGTAGATTAGCTCAAAATGCAACTTCAATGTATTTTAAATTTAGAAACTAAGACAATAAAATGTGAAAATAGCTGTGGGGGTTGAATACTTTTTCAAGGCACTGTAATTTGGTGAGGATGCATTGGATATCACTTTTTTAAACTTTGTAAAACTCATGCTGGCTGACCATTTTTTCCCTCTTTATTTATTTTATTTGATGAAACTTAACATCCATCCAGTTTTCTATATGATGGATTGCAGAAAAGTTGTGTTGTCTTTTGGTTTCTGGATATGACCTTCCCTTTGGGATCATTCTGACACTCTTCCTAAATTCATGTTGATGCCATTCCGCTAATGTTGGCATTTTCCACATGCTTTGCCAAACTTCTACAGAAGAAGATATCAGGTATTTTGGTATCAAAATCCAGAATGATCCACGCTGGAATAGTCAGACGCATCATGCAACAGTGAATGCAACAGGAGTCCTAAATTTTTTGAGATGCAATTTTCACCATTGTTCAGCTTCAGTTAAGGAGAAGTTGTATCTCACCCTTGTTAGGCTACATTTGGAATATGCAGTTGCTGCATGGGACCCATACACAAATAAAAACACTACTTCCATCAAGCGAGTCCAAAGACAGGCCGCCCGATTTGTCACAAATACCTATGAGAGAGAAGCGAGTGTTACTAAACTTTTAAATTCATTAAAGTGGAACTCTCTCCAAGATAGACGTGAAGCATACCACCTGACCTGTTTTTACAAAATGTTAAATGGTCAACTCAACATAGACTACCAATCCCACATCAAACCCAAACCTATTAGGGACAGAAGAAGGCACTCAACGCAATTTGAAATACTAACTACGAAGTCAGGTGTGTACAGCAATTCATTTTTCCCCCACACAATTAAAGCATGGAATCATCTTAATCCTAACACAGTCACACAACCAAACCCAATTAAATTTAAGGCAGCTTTTCTTCTTCAAAAATCTCCTTCTTAAGCCCACCCTCTACCACTTCCAGTTTAAATTTCATGTGGAATATTTTGAAGGATCACGAACCAAGAACCAAGAAGAAGAAAGCAATGAAATGCCACGCTGCCGCCATCTGTTCTGGCACGTCATGACAGCAGTTTTAAAAAGCTCCATTTACCATGTCCACATTGCAACGGATATTAGGCATTTTACAAAGTGTAGATTTATTCACTCTGGAGACCGTTTCTGAAAATCTCCGTTTTCGGGGGATGAAAACGCCATTTTAGTGTGGACAGAGGGTCAAAACGAAGAGAAAAAGCTTTGTTTTAAAAATTATCCGGCGTAGTGTAGATGTAGCCTCAATTTGGTGTTCTGGTCATTTAAAACATTGCTATAGGTGGAGAAATTCAAAACCTGATAATATCAAATAAAAACTGCAGGAGATCAGAGCTGGTGAGGCATTAGGTACAGAGAATCATAACTTTTGGTGCCAGAAAATTTAAATACAATACAAATATAGAGAGTAGCACAGATTCATTGATCCCTGGAATGAGAAACGCACATCAGAAACCAGAATCTTAAAGTTAACTAAGTATGGCTGTGTAATGATTATGACAATATATTTATGGTTTTGACCGGAATCTTTTGTGCTGTTACAATTGTACAATTCCAGAATAATTTAAAAATGCTTTATAATTCTCAATAAACATATTGTACATTGCTGAGAGAAATTAAAATGACATAAGGGGAAAAGAGGGCAAAAGGAAAGGCTGACATTAGTAGGAACTCTAAGAATAATCAAAACATTGAACATATGAGAGTGTGTATGTTAACTAATAAGAAATATGAAAATGATTTAAAGAGATTCTACAACCACAAAAAAAGAATCTGCAATAGCAAATACAGATCCATTGGAACCAGGAGCCACAGAAATTAAAATAAGTAATACAGAAGTGGGTGAGACATTAATGAAACATTTTGTATTTGTCTTCATCATGGAATACATAGTAAATCTGTAAGAAATATTGACTTATGAACTGGGATTTCAAAGTCATTAATCTTTCTAAAGAGGAAGCACTAAGACAACTACAATAAGATAAAACCCAATTTCTGATAGCCCAAACTCAACAGTTGCAGAGGTGGTGGCGGATGCAATAATAATCTTCCTATATTCCCTGGATGTCCAGAAAGTTTGGAAGATAGTAAATGTACTATCATTGTGCACAAAAAAAGGAAGAGAAAATAGGAAACTATGGACCACTTTGACATCAGTGGTTGAGGAAATGCTGGGATCTATTATTAGGAAATACATATGAGATAACTTGGTTAATCAAAGTCAACATGTCTTTGAAGGGAGAAAAAATTGTTCAGGAAGTTGCAATCAGATGGAAGGATAAAGAGAAACTAGCAGATGTTGTAGATTTGTGTTTTCAAAAGGAGACAGAACAAGGTAGTTATAGAACAAGAAAAGGGAATCATGGTGAAATTATACAGCATTTTGATGAGACCAGACCTACAGTACTGAGTGAAGTTTTGCTCATTTACAAGAAACTAAAGTGCCTTGAAATGGTATAGCTTGGATTCACTATTTTGATTCCTGAGATCAAGAATGGATTTAGATGTATATTGCCTAGAATTTAGAAGCATAAGAGTTGGCCTCATCGAAATGAGTCTGGCAGTGTAAATGCTGAGAAGCTATTGCCTCAGGCTGGATAATCTCGAACTAAGAGCACAATCTCAGTATTTCCTTCAAATAATTAGCACTGAGATAACATACATTTTCACAAAAAAAAGCACTTTGGAGCTCTCTATCTCAGACAGTACTTGATGTTTGAAAACACTTAAAGCTGAGACATTTAGATCTTAAATATAATAAGAGACATTGGATGAAGTATAAACATCAGTCATGATCCTGTTGAATGGTGAAGTAGCCTTGAAGGAAAATGAGCTACCACAGCTTCTATATCTTGTATTCCATGCACTGCACCTGTGATACAACCGTGTTCAATTCCAGGACAATTCATGGAAACATGCAACATCTGGTCTTTTAGCTTTTACATTTGATTGGACGAATTAGAAGTTTTTTTAAACTTTAATTCTACCATTTATTTACTGAAGAATTTTCTCCAAATTGGAAAATATTTGTTCTCAAAATCTTGTTAACCATCTCATTTTAAGTCTTCAAAAAGAAAACAGTCTGCATTAAAGTAATTTTAAATAGGAAGAAAGTGGTTCATAACAGTAAATGAAGATGAAATTGGCAAAACTTTATAACATATATATTGAGATTTTAGCATCTCAGTACATCACAAAAGAAAATATGGACAGGGACCAAACCACCCCATGAAGATTATGCTTCTATCAAAGAACTTTGAAAACAAAACTTTGCACCACTGCCAGTTAATAGCAACACCTGTTGTTACACTGACATATTTCAGATAGGTTTTTCTCACCAATGACATTTTTCTTTGCACTTGCTTATGTGGCCGAAATTTCAAACAAAACTTGAAACCATATAGTTTTGGAAAGGCCACTATACAGTGTTCAAGTTAGCAACCTTTATACTGCTGTCAAATATCCTTCAGGTAACTATTTAATTCAGAAGGCATATGAGGGTGTGCAGCTGTGTCTTTGTAATGTAGACACCACAACACAATATAATAAATTGTGAAATGCAGTTTGGAACTTGAGTACAATGATCACTATGTGAAATTTATACTAAACAGAATGTTCAAAGGCATAGCCTTTTACTGTAGTGAATTTACCTTGATGAATGGTGAAACAATTAAAGCATTCTAAGTCGAAATTTGTTCCATTTTCCTTTACATTCAGGTAAAATACTGTAGTCAGGAACTTAAAATGCATCACTTCAAATCACAATTTTATCAAATTCCTTGGCCCCACTGAATAAGGGATATTGATAGCCAGGCTTAATCCAAAATTAACTCCAATGACTCTCAGCTTTGCTTTCTTTCTAAATCCAAATTCAACTCAGCAAAAAAAACATTCTTCCCTAAATAATCATGACTGGAAATATTAAATCTTTGCTTTGTTTTAAAATTAACTTGTCATCTATTGATATGACAATACTGCAAATTAGATGAAAATAGTGTTTGTTTCACTCTAGATCTAAGATATGGGTCAAACACCAAGCATTGCCCTTGGAATATAGCTTGGGAGAACGAACAGAGTGTAGGGAGAACAGAATGCACTGTGGGAAGAGCAGGAAAGAGAACTTTAATCAAAAGGCCACAGCAGCCAGATCACTCAGGGAGCAATCCTCCTCGCAATGCATGAGCTGACAAACCAATAAAAAGTTCCTTTAATGGATAGCTACAATACCACTGTTACAATTGCAATACAAGATCAGGACGAAGACAACAATGGCAGCATCTGTCAAAATAACAATAGCAATGAAAGTTTTATGTAACTAACTTTTATGGGACCAGACAACATCTTGGCTGAAATTATGATGATTTTACAGCCCCATAGTAATCATTCAGCAACAATAAGGCATAAACACAATAGAGTAAAATGCAAACCTTTGTTTGTAGTATCAAATCAAGCCCTCTTCATTTATGAATATAGCAGATTCTGGTTAATCGGGGCAGCTGCTTATTTGTGACAACTATTAGAAAACAAAACCAGATCAAGATATAGCTGGGATTCCCTTAATTTATTTGGGACACTATAACCACTTAATTGTGCAAGAGACAATTGCCGAACAGTTTCGCACGCACATCGTATGGCCGTTAGATACTGTGCTGTGCTTAGAGCAAACAGTTTTTAAATAGCGTCACTTGCACGTGTTTGTATTCAGAATGCAGTATTGTGTTACTGCTTATTTCTCGCCAACTATCAGTAACAAGTGGTAACACAATTCAAAACTGTTTTGCTCACTGTGGTTTCAAGCATTCAGTCTTGGAGATGCCAAAAATGGCCAGGAGTGAAAATGAAACGATTTCACTGCTTCTACAAGTTAGGAACTATGAAGAATTTGAAGGCATCAACAATCATCTTGAATGTTACAATGAAAACAAAAATTTGGAGGATATAATTGTCAAAAGTATTGCTTGAAGGCAGTCCATTGCTTGAAGGCAGTGCTAGGCATTCTAATTTGTTCTGTATTCCATTTAGTGTTGTACATAATTTATTACTCAGTTATCTTCTTATACTTCTTTAACTATTTCCATGAAACTTTGGCTAATTGCGGCAGTTGCTTAATTAGGCCAAAATCATATGAAGAGTGTTTGATGGCTCTGGGCCTGTATTCACTGGAATTTAGCAGAATGAGGAGTGACCTAATTGAAACCTATCGAATGGTGAAAGGGCTTGATAGTGAAGATGTGGAAAGAATCCTTCCTTTGGTGGGAGTGTCTAAGATCAGAATTCACAACCTCAAAATAGAAAGGTGTCCTATTCAAATGGAGATAAAGAGGAATTTCTTTAGCCAACGAATGGTGAATCTGTAGAATTTGTTGCTATGGGCAGCTGTGGAGGCCAAGTCTTTATGTATATTTAAGGTAGAACTTGATAGACTCATGATTGGTCAGCGCATGACGAGATATGGGGGGCAGGGGGTGACACAGGAGATTAGGGCTGTGAGGAAAAATGGATCATCCATGATGAAATGCAGGAGTAGACTCGATGGCCCAAATGGCCTAATTCTGCTCCTATATTTTATGGTCTTATCTAAAATGTACTTGTTGCAATGCGTCCAATTAAGCAGAAATCATTATATTTGTAAATGATAATCGTAAGGTATAATATAAAAAAATACTTGGCCAATAAAATGAAGCACTCTTTTTACATCTACCCTGTTGAGATTCATCAGGATCGTATATGCTTTAATCAAGCCTAGCTTGCACATAAGGCAGCTAATCTGTTTTCATTGCAGCAAATCCTATATGACTGTTATATGCATTAATTTCCCTCCTTAAAAAACTTTAAAAGGTACTCCAAACGTTGAGTCAACACACTATATAATTGAAGCACATCTTCCTTCCTTCTTCCTTTGCAGTTAACATTGACACGTTAGCCTTCCTAATTACGAGCTGTACCTGAATAGCAGCCTTTTGATAACATCTAAACCTGTCTTCGTAAAGGTTCCTTGATAAAGTTGTGCTGATGAAGAGTCTCAGCCTGGAACATCAAGGGTTTATTCCTCTCCATAGATGCTGCCTGACTTGCTGAGTTCCTCCAGTATTTTGTACGTGTTGCTGAAGATTTCATGCATTAGCAAAATGCTTTATCTCATAAAGTCATGTTGACCTTTCCAGATTACCATGGCATAATACAGCTTCTAAAATTTTCCAAATGACAGACATAAAGCTAACTGTACAGTCGTTTTTTCCTTTCTGCTACTGTTAGCCACCCACTCCCATTTTTAGATCATAACAATCCAATACAATATTATATGAATCTCAGAACTTCCGAACAATTAAACTCAAGGCATCAATCTTATCACTGGCCATTTCTCTAAGGACCCCTGGATGAAGTCCAACAGGACTCAGAGATTTATCAACAGACAGCTTCAACAATTTGCTTAGTAACACTACCCTTCATTTCAAATCCCAATTAATAGCTATTTGTGGCAAGTTACATTTATCATTTACAATGAAAACTGATACAAGTTACCTGCTTGATGTATCAGTCTGCTTAATTCACGTCAGGAGGATACTTCATTATTTATTCTCCAGACCCACTCTCTAAAGGACCAACACTCTGTTAACCATTTTTTAAAATATCTACAGAAGCTCTCACTATTTGTTTGTACATTTCTGGCTAGATTCATCACCTCTCTTCTGGCTTTTTTTTTAGATCATGAGAACACTCAGTCCTCTTTTATTGTCATTTAGAAATGCATACATGCATTAAGAAATGATACAATGTTTCTCCGGAGTGATATCACAGAAAACAGGACAAACCAAAGACTAACACTGACAGAACCACATAATTATAACACATAGTTACAGCAGTGCAAAACAATACCATAATTTGATGAAGAACAAACCATGGGCACGGTAAAAATAGTCTCAAAGTCCCCGAGGCGATCGACTCCCGAGTCCCCGATAGCAGGCGGCAAAAGGGAGAAACTCCCTGCCATAAACCTCCAGGCACTGTCAACTTGCCGATGCCTTGGAAGCAGCCGACCACAGCCGACACTGAGTCCATCCGTCCGAAAACTTCGAGCCTCCGACCAGCCGTTCCGATACAGCCTCCCGAGCGCCATCCTCTGCCGAGCGCCTTTGACCTCGCCCTGTCTGCTGAAACACGCAAAGCTGAGGATTTTGGGGCCTTCTGCTCCGGAGATTCGGGTTACCACATAGTAGCAGCAGCAGCGAAGCGGGCATTTCAGAAGTTTTCCAGATGTTCCTCCGTACTCTCACGTCCGTCTCCATCAAATCAGAATTGTGCACGGTCCCCTACCTGACAGATTACAGATATCATTCATTCACCGGACAGGCCGCGCATGCTGCTTTTTTCCTCTCCCTATTAATCTTTTAGTCATTGTTAGCTGTTCCTGACCCACCATCTATCTTAGCTGGAACAAAAGGAATGGAAGTGTCTCAGTACACCAACTTTGCTGTGCATGCTAATTTCTGGGATTTCCAAAGCCAGTGAGTGTTAACTTTGCTGGTGATTGGTTGCATTATTAGGGGGGCAATATTATGAAGGGTTATTTTCAGTCATAGAAGGTAATTTACTTTGTAAAAGGAAATACATTGTGACAGATAGTTAAAGTGGGTTAAAGTGTGAGGTTGGTTACATTGAAAAAAGAAACCACCCAAGTGAAAGTGAATTGAAATTTTCAGCTGCTGCAACAAAGGCAATGGACACAACGAATTGTGTTAAATTAAACAATAAAACATGCTTGGGTTTACAAGATATATTTCTGGAATAATTACATTTAGAAACATAGAAAATCTACAGCACAATATAGGCCCTTCAGCCCACAAAGCTGTGCTGAACAAGTCCTTCCCTTAGAAATCACCTAGGGTTACCCACAGCCCTCTATTTTTCTGAGCTCCATGTACCTATCTAGGAGTCTCTTTAAAGACCCAATCGTATCCGCCTCCACCACCGTCGCCGCCAGCCCATTCCACGCACTCACCACTCTCTGCGTAAAAAACTTACCCCTGACATCTCCTTTGTATCTCCTTCCAAGCACCTTAAAACTGTGCCTTCTCATGCTAGCCATTTCAGCCCTGGGAAATAGCCTCTGACTTGGGTTTACACGATCAATGCCTCTCATTATCTTATACACCTCTATCAGGTCACCTCTCATCCTCCATTGCTCCAAGGAGAAATAGCTGAGTTCATTCAACCTATTCTCATAAGGCATGCTCCCCAATCCAGGCAACATCCTTGTAATTCTCCTCTGCACCCTTTCTACGATTTCCACATCTTTCCCATAGTGAGGCGACCAGAACTGAGCACAGTACTCCATGTGGGGTCTGACCAGGGTCCTATATAGCTGCAACATTACCTCTCAGCTCCTAAACTCAATCCCACGATTGATGAAGGCCAATGCACCGTATGCTTTCTTAACCACAGAGTCAACCTGCACAGCAGCTTTGAGTATCCTATGGACTCAGACCCCAAGATCCCTCTGATGCTCCAAACTGCCAAGAGTCTTACCATTAATACCATATTCTGCCATCATATTTCACCTACCAAAATGAACCACTTCACACTTATCTGGGTTGAACCCCATCTGCCACTTCTCAGCCCAGTTTTGCATTCTATCAATGTTCCGCTGTCATTTCTGACAGCCCTCCACATTATCCACAATACCCCCATCCTTTGTGTCATCAGCAAACTTACTAACCCATCCCTCCACTTCCTCATCCAGATCATTTATAAAAATCACGAAGAGAAGGGGTCCCAGAACAGATCCCTGAGGCACACCACTGGTTACCGACCTCCACGCAGAATATGACCACTCTTTGCCTTCTGTGGGCAAGCCAGTTCTGGATCCACAAAGCAATGACCCCTTGGATCCCATGCCTCCTTACTTTCTCAATAACCTTGCATAGGGTACCTTGCCAAATGCCTCACTGAAATCCATATACACTACATCAACTGCTCTACCTTCGTAAATTTGTTTAGTTACATCCTCAAAAAATTCAATCAGGCTCGTATGGCATGACCTGCCTTTGACAACACCATGCTGACTATTCATAATCATATTATGCCTCTCCAAATGTTTATAAATCCTCCTTTTCAGGATCTTCTCCATCAACTTACCAACCACTGAAGTAAGACTCACTGGTCTGTAATTTCCTGAGCTATCTCTACTCCCTTTCTTAAAAAGGAGAACAACATCCGCAACCCTTCAATCCTCCGGAACCTCTCCCGTCTCCATTGATATGCAAAGATCATTGCCAGAGGCTCAGCAATCTCCTCCCTCGCCTCCCACAGTAGCCTGGGGTACATCTCCTCTAGTCCCGGTGACTTATCCAACTTGATGCTTTTCAAAAGCTCCAGCACATCCTCTTTCTTAATATCTACATGCTCAAGCTTTTCAGTCTGCTGTAAGTCATCCCTATAATCACCAATATCCTTTTCCGTAGTGAATGCATTGCTCAAAATTTTCCTAAATGATAACAATGAAACTTTTTTTTGATGAAAGAAAAGCAGAAACATCACAGAATTCTCAGTACTAGCTGATTCCAGCTAGTCCAACTTTCACACTCATTTCCCATTGCTTTGTGCATTCTTTCCTTTTTGATAATTATCTGGCTCTTTTTTGAAAACTACAATTGAATCCCCATGTATCACTCACTATTCCTGTCAGGGCATTCTAGTCTCTAACTAGTCACTGCATAAAATGTTCTTTTTCCATGTAACTCTTGAATCCATCATCAATCATCTTTATTCTAAGTCCCTCGTTCTTTCCTCTTCCACAAATTGGAACAATATCTCTCCATCTACTCTGACAATTTCAAATAGATGCACAGAATCACAAATACCTCATCCTCTCAGCCAAGGAAAACAACCAAGCTTCTCTATCACAAACAAGAGAAATTCTGCAGATGCTGGAAATCCAAGCAACACACACAAAATGCTGGAGGAACTCAGCAGGCCAGGCAGCATTTATGGAAAAAAGTACAGTTGTCTGTTTGGGCCTCCTGCCGAAGGGTCTCGGCCTGAAAAGTCGACTGTACCTTTTTCCATACATGCTGCCTAGCCTGCTGAGTTCCTCCAGCATTTTGTGTGTGTTGCCAAGTTTCTCTATTGCATCCACAAACAAAATTCTCTTATCACCTCGAGTGTGGTATTCATGACTGGACATAATAGTCCACTTGTGGCCAAAATGGTATTTTATGGGATTCATCATGTCTTTCATGCAGCTGTATTCTACATCAAGTTATAAAACCTTAGATCCTCTATGCTTTGTTAAACATTTTCTCAAGATGCCCCATCAACTTTTGATAAACTATGCATACATAACTTATATTTCTCTTTTATTCAAGAATCATTGTGTTTCTTTTACCATTCTTCTGAACAAAATGTTAACATTTCACAGCATTAAATTTCACCAAATATCTCTCAACCAATTCCAGTAGCCTATGTCTCCTTAAAGTCAAAAACTATCCTTATCACAGTCCATTACACCTCCAAATTTGTGTTAAATCAATCAGCAACATTTTCTCCAGTTAATCAGGTTATTAATTGCAAATATCCCAGTGTAACCTTTCTGTCTATAAAGTTAATCTTCTTTACAGAAATAATTTTATGTGTAATCATGCATGTCCGGTATACACAGTATTGCCATGTTCCTGCACACTGGCAAACACAATGATGATGAAAAGCATACAAGTTACCAAAATAACTATAGCTGCAACCATCTGGTTTACAAATTGTCAAAGGGTGATTCAACTATTGAAACTACTGCACGTCATATTTTTACTGATGGTTCTTGTGGACTGTTGCTAGGTTACTTAATTCAAAATGTGGAAACTCAACAGGTTACAGGGACATGGGGGGCTGAGGACAGAATGTATGGATGGGTCCATCAATGTCATGAGTTATTTCCTTTTTTTGTAAATATCTTAATTTTCATAGAAAAAAAACAATAATAACTGCATAGTCTGATGAGGCAGAACAAGAACTGATTTTTCAACAGAATTCGCCCATCAGCATCACTGGAACAAAAGGTCACGGAAGCTTAAACACAAATTACTTTCATCACAATTTGAGTCTCCAAATTCTTCCATGGTCTCCTTCAAAAAAGTGAGATAGATACCCCACTTATGAGCCAATAACACACGTTTCTGCTCAATACATATGATTACAAGTCTTTCAGGTACTGTAGCTCTGATAGTAAAGAATAATCTACAAAGTTTGTATATATGGACTCATCAAAGCTCTTCAGATCGCCACTACCATTTAGAAAGTACTGTTTTATTCTTTTAGACCCATAGTGGATTAATTCATATCTGTTACATGGAAATGTACTTGCCACTGTTCTTCCCAAGTAAAATAGTTCACATCATTACTGAGGTCCCTCTCATTCCCCATGATAATACTTAAATTTCATCCATTGATCCACAAATATATGCATAATTGCATTCACTGATTCAAGAAGGGAACTTGCATCAATATCTTTATGTTTAATGTGTTGTTCACAATCTTATGCTGCTATAAAAAGCTTCTATTCAATTATATTGAAGTTTTAAACGTTAACAGAAACATTGAAATAATTAGTATTCACTTAGTATTCAGCACAAAAGTCATAAGTCATGTGGCAGCTATTTGGTTACGCTACATTTGACATATTACATACACTTCTGGTCATTGCATTGCAGGAATGATGTAGAGGCTTTGGAGTGGGTGTATAAAAGATTAATCAGGATGTAGCCTGGATTAGAGTATTAGCTATAAGGAGAGGCTGGATAAACTTGGATTGCTTTCTCTGGAGCATCAGAGGCTGATGGGCAACCCAACAGAACAAAAAATAAAATTATGAGAGACATTGAGAGGGTAGATAGTGTGAGTTTTTTTTCCCCAAAATGAAAATGTCAATTACTAGAAGGCAGGAGATGAAAAATTTAGAGGAGATTTACAAGGCAATTTTATCACACAGAGGTTAGTAGGTGCCTGAAATATGTTGCTAGGGGAAGTGGAGGGAGTAGATAAAACAGGCAAGCTTCAGTTTTTTGTATCTGGATAGGCACTTGAACAGGCCAAAAATTGAGGCATATGGGCCCGATGTAAACCGATGGGATTAGATTAGACTACCATCATGGAGGGCACAGACACTGTACGCCAAGAGATCTGTGCCTGTGCTGTGCTGTTCCTTTGTGGTAGAACAAATGATAATTTGAAATTACAATTAGCAGAATAATAGAATTCATGTTTTAAAATAAGTAGCTTGTAACCCTTTTGACAACTTGGTAAATCAAAAGATCATGAGCAAACACTGAGAAGTAGAACACATTTTCCAACATGAATTTTGATCTGCTAAGATTACTCCAAATGCTGTGACCTCCACTAGCTATGCCAACGTGACAAATCCCTCTGTACTGTCAAAGCAGTTTTCAGCTTTTCTTTGATAAATTCACAGTACTAAATTATCATTTAAATTTAAAGACTGATATTTAAAGAACCAAGAACTATAAAACAGTGACTAAATATTACAAGGAAACAAAAATAACTGTTTTGACTATGTTCTCCAGATGACTTATATCTCAACATATAGAGCAGGAAATATGTTTCTCTCTCATTTCATCCTTCACACAAATCTGATGCACGAAGCACATTTCCTGGTCTTCTGGTCATCTCTAGCCTTGCCTTCATTTCTTCAATCCCATGCTCACATGTCTGTTTTCTTGGATTCTATTTAACCTTAACAGCACATAACACATTCCAGAAAACAAAACAGCACCAAGTCCTTTATTCTTCTGATGCATTCTCTTTTTTCTTATTTTTAAAGCCCTGAAATATTTGGTACTGAAAGACGTTCTTAGTGGCCAATCCATTATAAAACAACAACTTTGCACATGGTCATTTATCAGATATGGCATATTTGTTGCCACAGTTCAATATATTTTCTCCTTCTCCTTTGCTTCTGCCACCTTTTATATCATCAACCATTTTATGATCCCCACAATATATTCCCCCATTTATGATTTTCTTGGTAATCTGCTACTTTGACATTGTTTTATTTTGATTGCTGCCACGTACGTGACAATGAATACATTATATTGCATGAAACAGCATTTTTTTGAACTGCAAAATTTAGGTGTTCTCAAGCTTCTATTCTTGCTTCCTTCTATATTATTAATTACATGCTACAAATGTACAATAGCACTTGGAAACACCTGATCAGTTACCACATCTGGGCCATTAACTTTTGGGGGATAGTGAACTGTCTAATGAACAGGATGAGTGTTGATTGTTTTTTCCTCACTATTCCATTCAGATATTTTGAAAGATACACTAAGGACACCCAGCTTTACTTCGTCGATTGATTCATAGACTTTTGATATCCTGATTGCTCAAAAATTTGATCTGGGGAGTCAAGTGAATCAAAAATTGCTTTGAGTTATATGCACTAAATGTTCAATATAGAAGCAGACATACTACTTCTGAAATTTGAACCTTTGAAAGGAGAGCACAATGTGAATACACTATTAATTTATAACATGAATCAAAGAGCAAGTTTCTATATCAATGATTTATTTCAGGACAGTGTCATTAGCAAGGCATCAGCAAGTGAGCAACTATAGGAACTAGAAGATATAACTTCAGAGCCTTATGTGACTGATTTATATTGCTTTCCCACTTAAGCCAGCACATGGGCAGGACTAATAAAATTATTAACAGCTCCATAAAGAAATAGCATTAATGGACAAAAGCTAATGGACTCCTGCACCCATCAAGCATCTGCTTGAGAAGTTATAAAAATGCAAATATTTATTTAATATAGTCTAGATCTAGAAGCTGGCATCATTCCAGCTAATACAAAGATTTATATTCTGAGTTTTCAGAGTATAAATTGTAACAATGATCCTGTAGTTGTGCATCGTTCATTATAAAAGGAAGCATTTTTAAACCAAATACCGTTATGCCCAACAAAGCTGTTAGTCATGTGTAGGCAGTAAAGAAAAACAAAGGTTGTCAGTAAGTTACACTTCAAAGCAAGTAAGTTATATCGTTTCAAAATGCTTATTAAAATGATAATTAAGCTTACATTTAGAAGAAACATCTTAAGATGGAAACCAACTTGCAACCTAGTCTTTGGAAATGGCTCCAGGGATTGAAAACTAGACATCATATCTACATAGCTAGTCCTCCACATGGAATGAATTTCTCTCTTGAGAAATAATGATCTCAAATTGGACTAAAGTAAATGCAATGAAAAGTAAAGAAGTGAACTCAATTAAGTTAGACATGTACAAAGATCATTTTAAAAAGGAACCAGCAGTGAAGCCCAGATGGTCCTTCAGTTAGGAAGAGTGAATGCTCAGATCTCTTAAAAGCTATCTCTGTCAAAAATGTCCAGTTGCAAAAGTGGTTGAAATACTATAAGAACATGAAACCATTGTCTGAAGAAGCATAGCAACCTACAGTCTTCAGACACAAGAAAACATGAGAAAAGTCACTAGAAGAGGTTTTAGAAAAGCAATTATCTCCATGGCACAATCGGAAACCTCTTCATGCATCACTTAACAACAAAGCAGAGGCAGGGCATAAATATTGTGGCAATCTCTTTCTTGCCTGCTTATGGTTGGAGAAAAACAAAATCAAAAATTATAGTAGGGGAATTTTTCTTCTTAAAGTTGCTCTCAAGCTATTCACATTGGTCATTCTTAATAGAATATAGATCAGTACATCTTAGTACATGTTGGCAGTTCAACCCACAATGTTGTGCCAATCTTTTAACCTACTCGCAGATCAATCTAACCCTTCCATCCTGTTTAGCACCCCATTTTTCTTTAATCCATGTGTGTATAAAGTACATTTGGAAACAAAATGTCATTTTCAAGCGGTGGCTTCCAATATGGTTTTTGAACAAAAAAAAGCAGAAGATGAGAAGTTAACAACAATTTTTATGAAAAAATTTGCAGTGATGGGATATAGCAGCAAACTCTTACAGGTTATTAGCCTCCAGAGTATTTCTGTGCCTTTTCAAGTTGCACCTGACAGGTAGGCTTTTAAAAACTATCTTTTTTATTACATATTCTAATGGAATTTGCAGCTCAGTCCAATTTAAAACTGACAAGAATGGTGAGGTGAAAAAAATGCACATTTATTGTTTCTTCCAAAATTAAGTCAAGAAACATTAAGGATAATTATCTACAAATTGTCGACTCAAGTAAATTAATTTCATACAAATTAACTCAATTAGAGGAACAAATAAAGTAATAACATATAAACAATATTCTATGATATCAAGTGACTCAAACCCAATGAAAAGCCTCCGAAGAAGAGACACTGTTGAAATACAGTGACAGTCAATTGTTCACAGTACATTAAACAAATACGATGAAATGCAATATAATGAGCCTTGCTGGTGTGAGTTTTGTGATAAAAAATGGCCAAGAAAAATCTTTCTTCTCTTTCTAAAAAAAATATCTTTCATTTCTAATTGGATTGGACTGTTTAAATTATATCTCTGAATTCATAAGACCATAGGACATTTTAGTGTTTGGGCAAGACTTAAATTCAAAATTTATGACTTAAAATTTAAGAGACCTACCATTGAGTCTACTCTAATCACATGCCTTCATGATGTAATAACAACAATATGAGTTCTGTTATACTGTAAGAATGCGCAAAGTAAAGGGAGAAGAAATAGACATCTGATATAAGATGATCATGAATGCCAACTTCTTTCATAGAGTGAGTTTTATGATTAATAATTGCAATTCTGAAAACTTTATTGTTGAAAACTGATGACCAACTCATGAAGGTTATTTCAATTGCCTCCAACTTGTTGGCAAATGACAGCTGTTTCACTGGAAATGCCAGCATTTGCTCACATGTCGCCAACAACTCTGAGAATTTGATGCATGTGTATCCAGATGTGCAAAGTCTGAACATGCTAACAAGCCCTTGCTGACAAATCTGTTACCATGCTTAGATATTAGAATAAAATAGGTCACATTTCTCAAATTGTTTTTGTTACACTTTTACATTTTTAATAATTTACTTTGTAATTTAATTATTAAAAGGTTCTGTCATTTTACTTAACTAATTAATTTAAATATTTTATTTATTTTATATCCAACATTTATTGCATGGAACTGACGGCCAGGAGCACACAGAAACTTTGAAATAAAATGATTGGATTGACAGACTGCTATTTGAAAGACTGAGAGTTATGGGGAACTGGCATAGAAGAGCAGTTGAGGACAGCATAGAACTGCCATGCTCATATTGAACTGGGGGCCAGACGGCCTCCTCCTGCCCCTATGTTCTCCTGCTCTTGTGAGACAACCTTAGTTTTTGTAGTCTCTACATACTTGTATCAGTTAGTCACTTGTACCTTGATGCACCTTCAATTACTCCAAAAGACTGGAAGTAGGGTAAATACTGAAAGGCTTTTATTCGCAGTAAAATGTGACCTCCATGCTGAGTATCTGCCCCTGGACTGAGGAGGCGGAGCAATGGCAAAATTGCCTTTATTCAGGGTCTGTGGGAGGAGCCACAGGGGCAGTCAGCAGAGGGGCATGTCCAGACAGGTAACCCAGTTACAACATATATATATGGTTTACCACATACCTTAGTAGCAAATGTCTTTTACAGTTCATCTAATCCCTTGGTATCTTTTACTCTGGTATCCAGAATTGGCCTTAAATACACTAGTAGTTTAATAAGAGGGTCTCGGCCCGAAACGTTGACTGTACCTCTTCCTATAGATGCTGCCTGGACTGCTGCGTTCATCAGCATTTTTTGTGTGTGTTGCCAACTAGGAGTGTCATTTTAATACCTTTGCAAGGTTTTCTCAATAGTGTTGTGCTGGAGCTAGCTCTGGCTCAGTCATGTAACTCTGGGAACCTACATAGTATAAGATGCAATGTATTATCAAACATAGCGAGGATTTTCTTGAATTTAAATTTGGTCATTGTCTTTCATATAAGCAAAGATGAGATTATAATAAAAGTACTCAAAATATTTCTAGGATACAATAGAATATTTCTGTTGCAATTAAATACTATTTTTTCTTGGATTTTTCAGTTTTAGATGGCTCTGTTTTTAAATTGGAAGGAATTCCTTGGTGTCTTCCATACCTTAGCAAGGGATCCATTCCTCTGAAATATATAATTTCATGATCTGGAAATGACATGAAACTTGGAAATGTAGTAAACAATAAGGATAGGAAGCCTTGGTAAGATGGCAACAAAAACTATAAAATACAATTTATTAGCTGAGGCACAAAATACAAAGTAAGAAAAATGTGCTAAAACTTTCCAAAAAACTTATTAAAATACTAGTGTATTAAGGCCAATTCTGGATACCAGAGTTAAAGGTACCAAGGGATTAGATGAACTGTAAAAGACATTTGCTACTAAGGTACAAGTGACTAACTGATACAAGTATGTAGAGACTACAAAAACTAAGGTTGTCTCACAAGAGCAGAAGAACATAGGGGCAGGAGGAAGCCGTCTGGCCCCCAGTTAAATATGAACATGGCATTTCTATGCTGTCCTCAACTGCTCTTCTGTACCAGTTCCCCATAACTCTCAGTCTTTCAAATTTTTATCTATCTCCACCTTAAATACATCTCTATAATCAATGAGGGGTAGGGGATTCCAGAGACTAACAACCCTCTGATAGAAGGAATTTCTGCATACCACTACAGAACAGAGAAGGACAAGAAGCAATTCAAAGGAGCGATTTGAAATCATGAATGGCATGATGAAATAGATAAGGTGAAATATCTTCTAATGGTAAAAGTGTTATTAACAAGAGGACACCGCTTAAAGTAAACAGTGTAGTAACCAGAATTGAGCAGGAAAAAAGTCAGAGCAGCTTAACTTAGCTGAGGCAAAATATTACTGAACATAAACTAATTTAACATCCAGAATATTGTTTGTCAGACTTTGTTTTATGTATAGTTTTTCACAAATTCTATTGCAACTATTTTCTTGTAAATGCCCGCAGGAAATTAATCTCAAAGTAGTATATGGTAAAATATACCTACTCTGATAATAAATTTACTTTGAACTTTGATGTGTCCAGATAGCTTCATGACATAATAATGTTAATGAGCTGGCACGATAACAGAAAATAAACTCACATAACTTATTGAGAGATATATCACTGCAGCGAGAAGAACACCATATAAGAAAAAAACACAACCATATCTGCACCTGCTATGGCTTGAGGCAGAGTACTGTGTATCCCCATTAGTTGAGGATTCTTGATCACTGGGTAAATCTGTGGTTGCTATGAGAACATTTGCTATTGAATGCTGATTTTTCTGACTTGTAGATGAAGGAAAACAGTTGTTGAAGCTTAAGCATTCCACTTGTGTTCTGTCATGCAATGCAAGAAACGTAAATAATTCTGTAAACAGTTATCTAACACTCTTGAATCGATATCATAGACAATGAACAATGATAGTGCAGGGTGAATATGACACTTAATCACAGTTAGAAGAGGAGAAAATCTGTTAGGTAATGGGGCACTGAAGTGTCAAATAGGTTTCAGGTACTGGGTAGTAATGAGATGATTAATCATGTCAGGGAATGTTGAGGTGAATAAGGGAAGACATAACGATGAGTGAAAGAAGATATGGTAGCAGGAGAGTTAAAGCTATAAACAATTTGAGCTGCCATAACACTAATGTTCTCAGGCTGCTTAAATATTAAGAGAAACAACAAGATAGTTTAATATTTAGACAAAAAGGAAAACAGAAATGAAAAATCCATCATTTTCAAGACTGGCATTGCTGGAAGAGAAATAAACTAAGATGTTTTCAAGTACAGATTGAATACCCCTTATCTGACACTCCAAAATTTGAAAACCTCCAAAATCTGATTTTTTTTTAGCACTGACATGACGTTGCAAATGGAAAATTCCACAAGATGCTGGGAAGGTTCCCAGTTGCTGAGCAGGTCCCGATGTGCCACAGACAGTTCTGAGAAGTGATCTCACATGTACAATGAACAGAAGTTAACGAAAAACAGAAAAACATTGCATAAAGCGAAAGATGAAGATAACGATCGTCTACCATCAGTGTCACAGTGAAAATATGCTACTTAATTGAATGCTGATCATGAAACAAGCAAAGATCTATCATGACAAACTTAAAATTTGAAGGTAATTGTGAATATGCAGCAGGCTGGTTGGAAAAATTTAAGGGCACTGCAATAAATTTTTAAAGCATCTGCTGATCACAAAAACCTAGTGCCAGAACAAATCTACGATGCTGATTCTTTTTACACCTTACATAACAGCATTAATTTTTTAAAGCATTACTGATGAAAATCTAACACCAGATATACTTTACATAAAATCTAAAAAAAAGTAAAATAAAATTATCGCATACAGCAACCTTTTAATCAAAATACAGCATTGCAATTGAAGACTAAATTCTGCCGTTCTTTGTTGCTGTTGCAGATATTCTCCTGATGCTGCTGGGCTGCTTTTGTTGTCCTGCACATTTTTTTCATTGTATTAATGGTATATAATAATTTTTACTGTTAAGTACTTATATGTGATGAACAAATGTAAGACAAAGATACTTACCGGAAACACATAAATTCAGTTGGAAAAAAAAATACCAAGCTATCTTATTATATATTCCAAAATCTGAAAAAAATCCCAAATCCAAACACTTCTAGCTTCAAGCATTTCAGATAAGGGGTACTCCACCTGTACTGACAAGGGATTTTGTTACATGTTTAACTCTGTTTTATTTTCCACAGATTCTATCTGAACAGTTCAGTATCTTGAACACTTTGCAGAGTGTTTTGCATTTATTTCAGCATTTCTATGTTCCTGGCTTTCCAGGATCCAAATATCAGAGGTTGGAGGTTGAGGAAAAGTCTTACCAAATTGCAGTGCATGACTGAAGCAGTCTTGTCAAATTACCTTGAATGAATCATTCCAGCTGTGCTCATCTGGGCACATGGAGAGGTTTCAACCATACGGTCTTGTCTTGTTTTGAAGGAATTTGGAGAGTCACTTGCTACAAAACACCCAGCCATTGACATGTGCTTTATCAATGTTTTTATGTACTTAATCCAGCTGAGTTTCCAGTTAATGACTGATTGTGGATTTCTGGAGGGAGACATCAGGAGAATACATACCATTCCCATGTGAGGGGTCAGCAATGGAAAGGTTGACAGTTTCATGGTCCCGGGTGTAAACATCTCTGAAAACTTATCCCGAGCCCAACAAATTGATGCAATTACGAAGAGGGCACGACAGCAACTACATTTTATTAGGAGTCTGAGGAGACGTAGTATATCACCAAAGACTAGCAAATGCCTACAGATACAAAATGGAGAGCATTCCAACTTGTTGCATTACTGTCTAGTATAGAGGTGCCAATGCACAGGATCACAAAAGTCCTGGTGAAGACCCTCAACCCAAAATATTGACTTCTAGCTCTCCTTCAAAATGCTACAGTATTTTGTATGTATTACTCAGGATCAGAAAAAGCCACTTCCACCATGGGCACCAGCCTCCACACCATTAAGGATAGCTTCAAAAGCCAATGTCTCCAAAAGGTGGCATCCATCATAAGAACCCTCGTGACCCAGGACATTTCCTCTTCTCATTGCTACCATCAGGAAAGAGGTAGAGAAGCCAAAAGATAGACACTCAACATTTCAGGAATGTTTCTTCTCCTCCACCATCAGATTTCTGAACACTCCATGAAGCCATGAACACTAACTTACTTGTTTGCTCTTTTTGCAATACTTATTTAAGTTTCTTGTTATAGCTTATAGTATATTTTATGTATTTCACTATGCTGCTGCCACAAATTTCACAACATATGACAGTGATAATAAACCTGATTCTGATTTAATGGTGACACTACCCCCATCCCTAATCCTAGAAAAATATGCTGTTAATTTTTGCAAAGGCAGTTACATTCTTTCTCATAGCAAGCAGTCACTACCTGGCAGTTGCATGATTATTCATGCCTCTATGTTTTCCAGGTCTTTTGAGAATTAGAATCAGGTTTAATATCACTAGCATACTGTATGTTGTGAAATTTGTTGTTTTGCGGCAGCAGTACATTACAATACATAATAAAAACTATAAATTACAACAAGAACTATATATATAAAAACAAATTAAATAAGTAGTGCAAAAAAAAAATCAGAAAGTGAGGTGGTGAATTCATGGATTCATTGTCCTTTCAGAAATCTGATGGTGGAAAGGAAGAAGCTATTCCTGAAACAATGAATGTGGTCTTCAAACTCCTGTACCTCTTCCTTGACATAGCAATGAGAAGAGGGCATGTCCTGAGTAATAGGGTCCTTAATGACAGATGCTGCTTTTTGAGGCATCACTTTTTCCGACCCTGTGCAGTGGCCCTTCTATACCATACGGTGATGACATACAAGTGTCCTCAAACTCCTAATGAAACACACTCGCTGTCGTGCCTTCTTTGTAATTGCATCAATTTGTTGGGCCCAGGATAGATTTTCAATGATGTTCACACCCAGGAGCTTGAAATTGCTCACCCTTTCCACTACTGATCCCTTGATGAGGACTGATCTGTGTTCCTTTGACTTCTCCTTCCTGAAGTCCACAATCAATTCCTTGGTCTTAGTGATGTTGAGTGCAAGGTTGTTGCAACACCACTCTACCAGCTGATCTATCTTGCTCCTACATGCCTCCTAGTCACCGTCTCAAATTCTGCCAACAATAGATTTGTCATCAGCAAATTTGTTGATGGCATTTGAGCTATGCCTAGCCACGCATTCATGGGTGTAGACTAGAGAGTAGAGCAGTAGAATAAGCATGCATCATTGAGGTATACCACTGTGGTTGTCAGCAAGGAGATGTTATTTCTAATCTGCACAATTGTGGTCTCCCAGTGAGGAAGTCAAGGATCCAGATGAAAAGGGAGGTACAGAGACCCAGGTATGTTTGTTTGTTGTTTGCCTACCCCTTGTTTATTATTTATTTATAGATACAGCACAGAATAGGCCCTTCTAGCCCTTCGAGATGTGCCGCCCAGCAACCCCCAATCTACTGTAACCCCAGCCTAATCATGGGACAATTTACAATGACCAATTAACCTGCTAATATGTATGTCTTCGGATTGTGGGAGGAAACTGGAGCACCTGGAGAAAATTCACGCATTCCATTGGGAGGATGTACAAACTTACAGAGGACAATAGGATTGAACTCCGAAGTTCAACACTCCAAGCTGTAATAGTGTAGGGCTAACTGCTACATTCATGTTGTACTCTGTCTTTGAGCCTGTTGATTAGAACTGTGTGCACAATTGTGATAAATGCTGAGCTGTAATCAATTAACCCACTCATCTACTCACTCAGTCATTGGGATTTCTATGTACTGAATAAGAAAACCTTCCTAAACACATTTGACAAACTCTATCCCATCTAGTCCTTTTACCGTATGGGAGTCCCAGTCAATATGTGGAAAGTTAAAATCACCTACTATAACAACCTTATCTTTCTTGCAACAATCAGTGATATCTCTACAAATTTGTTCTTCTAAATCCCTCAGACTGTTGGTATGCCTGTAATACAGCCTCAGTAACATAGTCATATCTTTCTTATTTCTCAGTTTCACCCATAACCCTTCATTAGAGGAGTTCTATAGTCTGTCCTGAACACTGCTATGACACTTTCCTTGACTAGTAACCCCACCCCTCCTCCTTTAATCCCTCCCACTCTGTCACATCTAAAACAATCAAACCCCAGAATATTGAGCTGTCAGTCCTGCCCCTCCTGCAACCAAGCCTGAATAATGGCTATAATATCATAATTCCAGATGTTGATCCATGCCCTGAGCTTATCTGCCTTTCCAACGATACTTCTTGCATTGAAATATATGCAGCTCAGGACATTAGTCGCACATGCTCAACCTTTTGGTTTCTGACTTTGCCTGAGGTCTTAATAACATCTGTCTCCACTATTAGTTGAAGCACTCTGGTTCCCATCCTTCTGCAACTCTAGTTTGCTACCCACACCCTCGGTAGCATTAGACCATAAGACCATAAGACAAAGGAGCAGAAGTCAGCCATTCGGCCCATCGAGTCTGCTCCGCCATTTTATCATGAGCTGATCCATTCTCCCATTTAGTCCCACTCACTTGCCTTCTCACAATAACCTTTAATTCCCTGGCTACTCAGATACCTAGCAACCTTAGCAACCTTCATGCTCGGATGTTAGTCCCCTTCCAGTTCAGGTGTAAACCATTTCTTCTGTACAGGACCCACCTTCCCTGGAAGACAGCCCAGTAATCCAAAATTCTCATGCCCTCCCTCCGACAACGAATCCTTAGCCATGTGTTAAACTGTATAATCTTCCTACTTCTGGCCTCACCAGCACGTGGCACGGCTAGCAATCCTGAGATCACAACCTTGGAGGCCCTGCCCTTTAACTTAGTACTTAACTCCCTGAGCTCCCAATGCAGAACCTCATCATTCATCCTACCCACATCATAGGTACCTACATGGACCACAACTTCTGGCTGTTCACCCTCCCACTTAAGAATGCTGAGGACTCAATCTGAGATATCCTGGGCCTTGGCACCTGGGAGGTAACATACCATCTGGGAATCATGTTCTCATCCACAAAACCTCCTAACTAACGAGTACCCTATCACCACAGCTCACTTCTTCTCCCCACTTCCCTTTGGAGTCACACAGCAGATTCAGTGCCAGAGACCTGACCTAGGACCTAGGTCCTCTGCTAGGTCATTTCCTCCCCCCCCCCACACACACACACACAAATAGTATCCAAAATGGTTGTTGCGAGGACAACCACAGGGCTACTCTGCACTGGCTGTTTAACCCCTTTCCCCTCCCTGTCACCCAATTTCCTGCATCCTGTACCTTGGGTGAAACTAACTCTCTATATGTCCAATCTATCATCCCTTCAGCCTCCCTAATTATACAGAGTTTATCCAGTTCCAGTTCCAGCTCCAACTCATTAATGCAGTGTGTTAGAAGCTGCAGCTGGATGCACTTCTCGCAGGTGTAGTCATCAGGGACACTGGAGGTCTCTCTGCCATCCCACATCCTGCAAGAGGAGCCTTCCACTATCCTGCCTGGCACCTGCACCTTTCCTAACTGAGCAACTGAATGGAAAACAATAAACTGTGTGGGGGGGGGGGGAGAAAAGAAACTCTACATACGACTTTTTTATCCTTCTCTGACTGAAGCTTTTCCACACAGAAACCTCAAAGACCTAAATCCTCAAAAACCCCATTCTAGCTCTGTCCGCTCCAATGAAAGCCACTCCGACAATGGCTGCTCTGCTGGCCCCTACCTTACTTTAACATGTACTTGTCAATCAATCCCGAACGCTGATTGGGCGCTGCTCAAAGCCCCAAACTGCCGCGAGTCGCTGTCTTTTCTACTCATTTGGCGAAACTGAGTGAACCACGTCTTCTCAGGCTTCCGATTTGCGATTGAACAATACTCAAAGCAGCTTCAAGGGCAATAAAGAACAGATGGAGACAGATGTGCTTCTAAATAAGATCCAAATTAACACGCGCGGGAATGATTTAAAAAGCAGCTTACATACAGGAAGTGACGTTCATACAAAACAAACTGCACTTCTAAAGGCCAGAACATCAGCCAATCCACCACCCACCTCCTCCCATTTGCAAAGAAGCAGTATCCTAACTGCATCATTAAAGAATGTGTACATTTGATATTGAAATGCTGCTCTGTACTAGAAAGCTCATTTTTTTAGCTTAACATTTCAGAGGGCCTCACAGCACAAGCATTTATATTGAGGCACAACAGATTGTCCTGAATGCATTTCAAATTAATTTAAAATGTTAAATTTTTGTTGATAGGAACAATACCACAGTCAGTTATGTCACATCCATGAAATATGCATGACATAACTACTAAGACATGCACCTACGTGGTAATTAGCAGCTGAAATGGATACTGCCAATACCAACTGCCTGGTGTACATATAATCAGTAATGTGCATAATATGCATCTAGTTCTTATTAACAGAAGGCAAAACAGTAAGGTTTATACTGAAATGGATACTATCTGTACAAGTGTTACTTTTAAACTGTGTTCTAGACTACTTTCCATTTCCATAAATTATTGAAGTGAATTGTAAACCCTGTAGTATTCCTTACTATTTTAAAATAAACAGTACAAATATTGTTCTTCTGATTAGTCATTGTCATAAAACAGAGTAGCACAGAAACACGACCTTCGGCCCACCCAGTTCATGTTGAACCATAAATCTGCCTAATACTGTTGACCTGCACCTGGACCCCAGCCTTCCATACCCTTTCCATCCAGGGTTCTCTTAAGTGTTGAAATTGACCCCACATCCATCACTTACCCAGGCAGTTCATTCCATACTCTCACAACCCTCTGAATGAAGGGTTCACCATTCACCCTTAACCCATCACTGCTAGTTCCAGTCTCACACAACCTCAGTGGAAAAAGCCAGCTTGCATTTATCCTATCCATACTGCTCATAATTTTGTATATATCTATCAAATCTCCCCTCAATCTTCTACATTCCAGGCAATAAAGTGCGAACCTATTGAACCTTTCCCTACAACTCAGGTCCTCAAGTTCTGGCAACATCCTTCTCAATTTTCTTTATGCTCTTTCCAATTTTATTTACATCTTTCCTGTAGGTATGTGACCTAAACTGGACACGATACTCCATATTAAGCCTCACCAACTTATACAATTTCAATACAAGATCCCAACTCCTATACTCAATATTTGGATTTATTAAGGCCAATGTGCCAAAAGCTTTCTTTACAACAATATCTACATGATGCCAAGGAGTTCCCAGATCCCTCTGTTCTACCACACTCCTCAGTGTCCTACAGCTCACCTGGCGTAGGATCTACCTTGGCTGGTCCTCCCAAAGTGCAACACCACACACTCGTCTACATTAAATTCCAGCTGTTATTTTTCAATCCATTTTTCCAGCTGGTCCAGATCCTGCTACAAGTTTTAATAGGCTTCTTTGCTGTCCTGTACATCCTCAATCTTGGTGTCATCTACAAATCTGCTGATTCAGTTATCATCCAGGTCATTCATATAAATGACAAACAACAAAAGACCCAGCACTGATCTCTGTGGCACTTCACTAATCACAGGCCTCCAGCCAGAGAGGCAACTATCTACTACCACTCTCTGGCTTCTCCCACAAAGCTAATGTTTAATGTAATTTCAAAAACAAACAACAGGAATTCTGCAGATGCTGGAAATTCAAGCAACATACATCAAAGTTGCTGGTGAACGCAGCAGGCCAAGCAGCATCTATAGGAAGAGGCGCAGTCGACGTCCTGACGAAGGGTCTCGGCCTGAAACGTCGACTGCGCCTCTTCCTATAGATGCTGCTTGGCCTGCTGCGTTCACCAGCAACTTTGATTTAATGTAATTTACTACCTCATCTTGAACGCTGAGCAACTGACCCTTCTTGACCAATCTCCTATGCATTTATCCATTCTAATTTGCCTCAAGATAGCAAACACCTTCTTCTCCGTAACCTGGAGGATAATATGCAAGAAGCAGTGTCCCATGTGCCTGCAGCTTTGTCCATTTTGGTAGAGGTTTATAAAATATTATCATTGTGGCTTAAACTGGTAATTGTAAAGCACTTTGTAGATGGTGCATACAGCAACCAGGATTCATAAAATTACTCATTATCCATGATTTGGTCACTAAAATTGAATTGCGATTATGTTGATTGTCAGTGCATCAAATGCATTATTGAAAACTCAATTCTATTAAGCTGGTTCAAATTATATTGAGTTGAAAAATATTCTAGAAATTCATTCAACCAAAACATATTTTACCCAGTACAGATATTTACATTAAATGTTGCTTTCATGAAGAATAAGACATGTTTATTTCCAAAGATACACTCAAAGTTTATTACTTATCGCCAGTATTTATGTACATAGTATTTTTCAAATCTCCCTAAAAAACAGGAAGTGTTTTAACTAAAGCTTGAAAAAAGCACCAATAAAATTCCACAGTTGTATTGAAGGCATTTTAAATGAAATTTGAATATGCAATTCACATAAAGGAATTACCCATGTAGAGATTTTTTGCATACCCTCATGTTGAATTTCAGCTAAGCACAAAATTAATATATTGGAGATATCTATATTCACACACAACCTCTATAATGTAGCTGGTGTAACTTTAGTACACATTGTAAAATCAATCATGAAAATTTGCTCTATGTTATTGAGTGTTGACACTCCACATTTCTAATACTCCTAATTGATCTAGTCCTATTTTCTTTAATTCTCTTATTCCTTTAACTATGTTTATAACAATGTGATCTTCAATTTCTGCCAAATCTGCCAGGAAAGAAAAACATTGCTAGAATTAGAAACAACCAGAGCTTTAACAAATATATAAACATCCTGCACAGCACTAAGTAGTAGTAGTAAACGAATGAGCAAAAGATTAATGTAAAATTTACTTCATCCTATTCCCATTCTTGTAAGTGAAGAAAATGCAGATACTGTAATTTTAAAATAATGAGAGAAATGCTGAAAAAGCTCAGATTAGACAGCATCTGTGGACAGAGAAACAGCATTAATATTTTAGGTCAATCACAGTTCAACCAACCCTGTGTAAACTGTAGATGAGAAGAATTACATTCAGATTAAACCAAATTATCCACTCATTTAGTAGTCTTAACCCATGTGTCAACCCCGTTTTTGCATGAATTCCAGAGTAACATTTCACAAACTCTGACAAAGAATTCCAGCACAACACTTTTCAAACTAAAGTGCAACAGGCTATATTAAGAAGGCAAATGGAATTTGACTTTCATTGCTGGAGGGACATTTAAGAGCAGGACGGTTATTCTCCAACTGTACTGGTTACTGGTGAGGCTGCACCTGGAGTACTGTGTGAAGTTCTGGTCTCCTTACATGAAGAAAGACAAATTGACTTTGGAGGAGTTGATGAAGAGGCTCAGCAGGTTGATTCTGAAGATAAGGTGGGGGGAGGGGTTCAAAGTTCAAAGTAAATTTATTATCCAAGTACATATATGTCACTATATGGAACCCTGAGATCAATTTTATTGTGGGCATATGCAATAAATCCATAGAATAACAGAATCAATGAAGGACCAGACCAATCTGGGCATTCAACCAGTGTGCAAAAGACAACAAACTGTGCAAATACAAAATGAGAGAAAGAATAATAATAAATAAATATTGAGAACATGAGAAGAAGAGTCCTTGAAAGTGAGTCCAGAGGTTATGGGAACATTTCATTGATGGGGTAAGTGAAGTTGAATGTAGTTATCCCCTTTGGTTCAAGAGCCTGATGGTTGAGGGATAATAACTGTTGCTAAACCTGGTAGTGTGAGTCCCAAGGCTCCTGGTAGTTTCTTCCTGATGGTAGCAGTGAAAAGGAGCATGTCCGGGGCAGTGGGGGTCCCTGATGATGGATGATGCTTTCCTGCAATAGCATTTCATGTAGATGTTTTAAGTGGTAGGGAGGATTTTACCCCGATGGACTGGATCGTATCCACTACTTTCTGCAGGTATTTCTGTTCAAGGGCAGTGGTATTTCAATACTAGGCTGTGATGCAGCCAGTCAATGCACTCTCCACTGTACATCTACAGAGTTTGTCAAAGTTTTAGATGTCATGCCGAAACTTTGTAAACTCCCAACGAAGTAGAGGCACTGTCATGCTTTCTTTGTAATTACACTTACACTTAGGTGCTGGGCCCAGGACTGATCCCCCACGATAGTGACATTGAGGAATTTAAAGTTCCTGACCCTCTCCACCTCTGATCCTCCTGCTGGGTTTACTCCATATACTCACTAGAATTCAGAAGATTGGGATGGGGACTTACAAAAACATAACCATTATTGAAGGGATAGGTAAGATAGGAGCAAGGAAGTTGTTTTGACTGGTAAGTAATACTAGAACTAGAAGACATAGCCTCAAGATTTAGGGAAATAGATTTGGGACAGAGAAGTTGAGGAACTGATTTTCCCAGAGTGGATAACATTGAGCTCTCGCCCAAGGAAGGTGGGACGTGTACAGAAGAAACAGTTTGCACTTGAAATGAAGAGGGAAGGTTTGCTTGTGCTGCACAGGGGTGTTTAAACTAGAGCTGCAGAGGGATAGGAACCGGAATGCCAGACACATAGTGGAGAGGTTACAGAAACAGATCTTGGTAAGAACTCAGACAAAATCAGGAATCAAAAGATTGAGTAGTGTGTGACTAATGTCCTGAGCTACAAGAAATATCACAGGAAAGGCAGATGAGCTCAGAGCTTGGATCAACACATGGAATTATGATACTTAGTTGCAGGAGGGGGTAGGACCGGCAGATCAGTAATCTGGGGTTCTATTATTTTAAATGTGACAGAGCAGGAGGGATTAAAGGAGGAGGAATGGCTTTACTGGTCAGGGAAAATGTCACAGTAGTGCTCAGTCAAGAGGAACTGGAAAACTCATCCAGTGAGGCATTGTGGGTGTAACTGAGAAATAAGAAAGGTATGACCACGTAATGTGGTTATATCACAGACCACCCAACAGTCCGCAGGATTTAGCGGAACAAATTTGTACAGCGGTTGCAGACTACTGCCAAGAAACACAAGGCTGTTTTATTTTAACTTTCCATATATTGACTGGGACTCCCATACTGTAAAAAGACTAGATGGGACAGCATTTGTCAAGTGTGTCCAGGAAAGTCTCCTTAATCAGTACATAGAAGTCCCTATGAGCGACTGTACAAATCTCCTGCTAGGGAATGAGGCAGAAGTTTATGCAGGGGAACACTTAGCATCTAGTGATCATAATCCAATTAGTTTCAAAGTCAATATGAAAAAAGCTAGGTTTAGTCTGCAGGTTGAGATTCTAAATTGCATCTGTATTTGCACAGGAGATGGACACAGAAAAGTGAGGCAAAGTAGCATCGACTTCATGGACGCTTTACAGATTACAGAGGAGAAGGTGATTATTGCATTGAGGCAAAGTAAGGGTGAGTAAATCCTCAGGGCTTGATAAGGAGACTTTCCTGAACACATTTGACCCTATGGGAGTCAAGTGCCAAAATTGCAGGGGCACTAGCAAAGATATTTAAATCATGCATAATGACAGATGAGGTATCAGAGGATTAGAGGATAGCTAATGTTGTTCCATTGTTTAAGAAAGGCTCTAAAAATTATCCAGGAAATCATAAGCCTGTGAACCTGACATCAGTATTGGGAAAGTTATTGGAAGGTATTGTAAGGGACCGGATATATGAGTATTTGGATAGCCAATGATTAATTAGGGATAATCAGCATGGCTTCATGCATGGTGGGACATGTCTAACCAATCATATAGAGTTTTTCGAGGAAGTTACCAGGAAAGTTAATGAGACAAGGTAGTGGACATTGTCTACATGGACATTAGCAAGGCATTGACAAGGTCCCACATGGGAGACTGGTCAAGGTGGTTCAGTTGTTCGGCATTCAAGATAAGGCAGTAAATTACGAGGGGTATAGATAGGATAAATACAAGCAGGCTTTTTGCACACAACAGGAATTCTGCAGATGCTGGAAATTCAAGCAACACACATCAAAGTTGCTGGTGAACGCAGCAGGCCAGGAAGCATCTCTATGAAGAGGTACAATCGACGTTTCAGGCCAAGACCCTTCGTCAGGACTAACTGAAGGAAGAGTTAGTAAGAGATTTGAAAGTGGGAGGGGGAGGGGGAGATCCAAAATGATAGGAGAAGACAGGAGGGGGAGGGATGGGGCCAAGAGCTGGACAGGCGATTGGCAAAGGGGATATGAAAGGATCATGGGACAGGAGGCCCAGGGAGAAAGACGGTGGGGGGGACCCAAAGGATGGGCAAGGGGTATAGTCAGAGGGACAGAGGGAGAAAAAGGAGAGTGAGAGAAAGAATGTGTATATAAAAATAAATAATGGACGGGGTACGAGGGGGAGGTGGGGCATTAGCGGAAGTTAGAGAAGTCAATGTTCATGCCATCAGGTTGGAGGCTACCCAGATGGAATAACAGGTGTTGTTCCTCCAACCTGAGTGTGGTTTCATCTTTACAGCAGAGGAGGCCGTGGATAGACATATCAGAATGGGAATGGGATGTGGAATTAAAATGTGTGGCCACTGGGAGATGCTGCTTTCTCTGGCGGACAGAGCGTAGGTGTTCAGCAAAGCGATCTCCCAGTCTGCGTCGGGTCTCGTCAGTATATAGAAGGCCACATCGGGAGCACTGGACACAGTATATCACCCCAGCCGACTCACGGGTGAAGTATCGCCTCACCTGGAAGGACTGTCTGGGGCCCTGAATGGTGGTAAGGGAGGAAGTGTAAGGGCATGTGTAGCACTTGTTCCGCTTACAAGGATAAGTGCCAGGAGGGAGATCAGTGGGGAGGGATGAGGGGGACGAATGGACAAGGGAGTCGCATAGGGAGCGATCCTTGCGGAAAGCAGAGCGGCGGGGAGGGAAAGATATGCTTAGTGGTTGGATCCCGTTGGAGGTGGCGGAAGTTACGGAGAATAATATGTTGGATTCGGAGGCTGGTGGGGTGGTAGGTGAGGACCAGGGGAACCCTATTGCTAGTGGGGTGGCAGGAGGATGGAGTGAGGGCAGATATGCGTGAAATGGGGGAGATGCGTTTGAGAGCAGAGTTGATGGTGGAGGCAGGGGAGCCCCTTTCTTTAAAAAAGGAGGACATCGCCCTTGTCCTGGAATGAAAAGTCTCATCCTGAGAGCAGATGCGGCAGAGACGGAGGAATTGCGAGAAGGGGATGGCATTTTTGCAAGAGACAGGGTGAGAAGAGGAATAGTCCAGATAGCTGTGAGAGTCAGTAGGCTTATAGTAGACATCAGTGGATAAGCTGTCTCCAGAGACAGAGACAGAAAGATCTAGAAAGGGGAGGGAGGTGTCAGAAATGGACCAGGTAAACTTGAGGGCAGGGTGAAAGTTGGAGGCAAAGTTAATAAAGTCAACGAGTTCTGTATGCGTGCAGGAAGCAGCGTCAATGCAGTCGTCGATGTAGCGAAGGAAAAGTGGGGGACAGATACCAGAATAGGCACGGAACATAGATTGTTCCACAAACCCAACAAAAAGGCAGGCATAGCTAGGACCCATACGGGTGCCCATAGCTACACCTTTAGTTTGGAGGAAGTGGGAGGAGCCAAAGGAGAAATTATTAAGAGTAAGGACTAATTCCGCTAGACGGAGCAGAGTGGTGGTAGAGGGGAACTGATTAGGTCTGGAATCCAAAAAGAAGCAGACAGCTTTGAGACCTTCCTGATGGGGAATGGAAGGGACTGGACATCCATGGTGAAAATAAAGCGGTGGGGGCCAGAGAACTTAAAATCATCGAAAAGTTTAAGAGCCTGAGAAGTGTCACAAACATAGGTAGGAAGGGATTGAACAAGGGGGGATAAAACCGTGTCGAGGAATGCAGAAACGAGTTTGGCGGGGCAGGGGCTGAGACAATAGGGCTGCCAGGACAGGCAGGTTTGTGGATCTTGGGTAGGTGGTAGAAATGGGAAGTCCGAGGTGTGGGAACTCTGGGTCCAACATATTATTCTCCGTAACTTCTGCCACCTCCAACGGGATCCCACCACTAAGCACACCTTCCCCCCCCCCACCGCTTTCCACAGGGATCGCTCCCTACGCGACTCCCTTGTCCATTCGTTCCCCCCATCCCTCCCCATTGATCTCCCTCCTGGCACTTATCCTTGTAAGCGGAACAAGTGCTACACGTGCCCTTACACTTCCTCCCTTACCACCATTCAGGGCCCCAGACAGTCCTTCCAGGTGAGGCGATACTTCACCTGTGAGTCGGCTGGGGTGATATACTGCGTCCGGTGCTCCCGATGTGGCCTTCTATATATTGGCGAGACCCGATGCAGACTGGGAGACCGCTTTGCTGAACACCTACGCTATGTCCACCAGAGAAAGCAGCATCTCCCAGTGGCCACACATTTTAATTCCACATTCCATTCCCATTCTGACATGTCTATCCACGGCCTCCTCTGCTGTAAAGATGAAGCCACACTCAGGTTGGAGGAACAACACCTTATATTCTGTCTAAGTAGCTTCCAACCCGATGGCATGAACATTGACTTCCCTAACTTCCGCTAATGCTCCACCTCCCCCTCGTACCCCATCTCTCATTTTTTTTATACACACATTCTTTCTCTCACTCTCCTTTTTCTCCCTCTGTCCCTCTGACTATACCCCTTGCCCATGCTCTGGGTTCCCCCCCCCCTTGTCTTTCTCCCCGGGCCTCCTGTCCCATGATCCTCTCATATCCCCTTTGCCAATCATCTGTCCAGCTCTTGGCTCCATCCATCCCCCTCCTGTCTTCTCCTATCATTTTGGATCTCCCCCTCCCCCTCCCACATTCAAATCTCTTACTAACTCTTCCTTCAGTTAGTCCTGACGAAGGGTCTTGGCCTGAAACGTCGACTGTACCTCTTCCTAGAGATGCTGCCTGGCCTGCTGCGTTCACCAGCAACTTTGATGTGTGTTGCAGGCTTTTTGCACTTTAGTTCAGTGGAACTACAACTAGAGGTCATGATTTAAGGATGAAAGGTGGTTGTGAAAGCAAGTTGCCAGCACAAGAGGTGGATGTGGGATCGATTTCAATGGTTAAGAGAAGTTTGGATAGGTACATGGATGTAAGGGCATGGTGGCTATGGTCCTGCTGCAGGTCGATGGGAGTAGGCAGTTTATCTGGTTCGGCATGGACTAGATGGGCCAAATGGCCTGGTCCTATGTTGTACTTTTCTATGGCTCAATTATCTCCAATGAATCTGAGGAATTCTCTGCCCGGGTAATCAGTAGATTCCCTGGGCAGAGAATCTTTAAAACACTGTTCGACAGATTTCAGCATAGCAGAGGACTTAATAGATATGGGGGAAAAGGCAGGCAGGTTGGAGCTGAGTTCATGGCCAGACGGCTTTCTCCTGCTCCTATTTTTTCACATTTCTTATGCTTATAATAAATACAGTTGGAGCAATATAGTGTACATATGTACCAGGTATCAAAAAGTCTGTTGAAGATAACTATAAGGAAGTAGAAAGAAAGGCAAGAGTGACAATTTATTAAACTAGTGCGGTTGCAAGGCAGTATCTGTGGCATGAAAAATCTACCCATTCTCCAGACTGTCAAGAACAAGGAATCAATATGTAGAATATATTGCACTAAAACCATTAGCAGAAAAACCAATCATTACAGCCCAATTCTCCTTTACAGAATGAATAAACAATCTTAAGAGTAAATACATCACACTGAGCTTTTCCATTATAAGTATCATTTTTCAAATACAGCAATTTCCGTAACTAAGATAACTTGTGCAAAGAAGCAAACCTAACTAAACCTAAATTAAAAACATTTAAATGATTAAAATGAGAGAAAGAGCATTCAGTTTAATACAAATCTCAGATTGTACAAGGACTCAATAATTAGTCAAGTTGAGTCTTCTACTTTTAAAAAAAATTCTTATTGGTTCTCATGAGAACCTTAAATCTATTTATTTCCATGTATCTCTGAGCTGCTTTTCCAATATCTGACCTAATGTTTACAATTTCTCTTAATAAAACAGCATTGGTTTTCAATTTTCTACTTCACACATCATTTAAAAAGTATAAACTTATATGTACAACAGACTAGACTTCATAAGTTGTTTGGGAAGCATAATTGGGTTTCATATCGATTTGTGGTTGTTTTGACGACAGCAATAAAGTGTTTCTTCACAATGTAATGCAAAGCAAACCAAGGGCAAACAGAGATTTTCAGATCAAAGTAAGACGTACAGGGTGTCACTCTGGACTTAGTATTACAGCCACTATATTTTAATCTCTATTAATGTTCAAAAAGCCGGCTGGTGGCGTAGTGGCATCTGCGCCGGATTTCGGAGTGAAGGCTCCTGAGTTCGAATCCAGCCGGCTCCCTTGCACGCTTTCCATCCGTGCTGGGTTGAGTGTCGAGCTAGCAACTCAGCCTTGTAAAAATAAGAAAGCCTGCTTAAAAAACGCCGTCATGCCGGTGTCCCAATGACTCCATTCGGAGTTAAGGGCTTTCTTCTTCTTCAATGTTGAAAACAGGAGGCATACTTTCAAAGATTATAGTTTAGGTTTGTGTAATGGCCAATGAACACCTTAGAAAACTGCAACATATTCTAGATGATATATACAAACTAGTGAAACAAGCAACTAGGAAGATGCAGCTTCATTGAAGCAAAATGCAAAAAGATGCAATTTGGAAAAAAGAATGAACAGAATATACAGTCAGTGGCCAGTTCATTAGGTACCTCCTGTACCTAATAAAGTGGCCACTGAGTGTATATTCATGATCTTCTGCTGCTGTCGCGATCCACTTCAAGGTTCAAAGTGCCGTGCATTCTGAGATGCTCTCCTGGCACCACTGTTATTTGAGTTACTGTCACCTTCCTGTTAGCTTGAACCAGTCTGACCATTATCCTCTGACTTCTCTCACCAACAAGGCATTTTTGACACAGAACTGGACGTTTTTTGTTTTTCTCGCCATTGTCTGTAAACTGCAGAGACTGTTATGTGTGAAGATTCCAGGAGATCTGCAGTTTCTGAGATACTCAAATTATCTTGTCTGGCACCAGCTACCACTTCACAGTCAAGACACATATCACATTTCTCCCTATTCTAATATTTGGTCTGAACAACAACTGAATCTCTTGACAATGCCTGCATGCCTTTATGCACTAAGTTGCTGACACAAGATCAGCTGATTAGATATTTGCAATAAAGAGCAGGTGTACAGATGTGCCTAATAAAGTGGCCACAGAGTGTATAACAGGAATGTATATTTCCATAGTGTTAGCTACATTGCCAAATATCCCAAGATGCCTCTCAGTTTATAAAGAAAATATCTTATGGTCAGTCACACAAGGAGATAATAGGGAAGATGGCAAAAAGCTTGTTTGAAGAAAACAGGAATGGAGGGCATGTTATTTCAGAATTCAGTGTATTGGGAATGCAATGTACAACTAGCAGTAATGGAACATCTAAATTTAGGGATGCTCATGATGCCAAAATTGGAGAACCACGGGCATCCAAGAGGAATGTAGAGCTGGGCATTCCAAAGGTCATCTTAAGGTCAAATAAGATCTTCAAAATGTGGTTCAATTTCAGACACAGCAGGTACAGAGTACAAAAGTAAAAAAGTTATGGTAAGCCTGCATAGAATATACCAGGCTCCAGCTGGACTGTTGTGCAAATTTGGGCACCATAGATGACACAAGAAGTCAAGGCCAAAGGCAGGGAGTGGTGACAATAGTTTCGGCAATGATGAACCAATTATGTGCAGTACAAGAGAATTCAGAATTACTCACAGAAGAGAAAATGGTCAGAAATAAAAGGTTTTCAATGCTTAAAATAAAAAGATTATTTTTGCAGTGACAGGAAGATTAACTCGGATTGTGTCCACAAACTTTTGAAGAGGGAAGGGGAGCAGCTAGATATTGGTACCAATGACATAGGAAGGAAAAGCAATGAGGTCCTGAAAAGATAATTTGGAGAGCTAGGTAGAAAGTTGAGAAGCAGGACCTCCCAGGTAGTAATTTCTGGATTGTTACCCATGCCACGCGCCAGTGTGGGTAGAAACAGGATGATTTGGCAGATAAATGCATGGCTGAGAAGCTGGTGCAGGGACAGGGCTTCAGGTTCTTGGATAATTGGGATCTCTTCTGGGGGAGGTATGACCTGTTCAAAAGTGACGGGTTGCACCTGAACCCAAGGGGAACCAATATTCTCACGGGCGGGTTTGTTAGAGCTGTTGGGAGGGCTTAAACAAACTTGGCAGGGGGGTGGGAACCAGAGTGAAGGGACTCAGGAAGGACGGATGGTAAAAAAGTAAAGATAGCGTGCAGTCAGATTGTCAGGAAGGGCAAGCGGGTGATGGGACTTCGTTGCAGCCAACAGGCAGAGTATCAAATCATCAGGGATGCAGAATCAGAAAGGACAGCAAATACGGTACTCAATGTGTATCTAAATGCATGTAGTATAAGAAATAAGGTGGATGATCTTGTTGCAATATTATAGATTGCCAGGTTTGATGTTGCGGCCATCACTGAATTGTGGCTGAAGGATGGTTGTTGGGAGCTGAATGTCCAAGGAGGGATAGGAAGGTAGGCAGAAGGGGTGGTGTGGCTCTACTGGTAAAGAATGGCATCAAATCAGTAAAAAGATGTGACATCGGATTGGAAGATCCTATGAATCCTTGTGGGTTGAATTAAGAAACTGCAAGGGTAAAAGCACATTGATGTCAGTTGTATACAGGCCTCCCCACAGTGGCTGGGATGTGGACCACAGATTACAACAGGAAATAGAAAAAGTGAGTCAAAAAGGCAATGTTATGGTAGTCATGGGAGATTTTAACATGCAGGTCAATTGGGAAAATCAGGTTGGTAATGGATCTCAAGAGAATGAGTTTGTTGAATGCCTAAGAGATGGCTTTTTAGAGCAGTTTGTCGTTGAGCCTACCAAGAGATCAGCTACACTGGATTGGGTGTTATGTAATGAACCGGAGGTGATTAGGGAGCTTAAGGTAAAAGAACCATAAGAAACCAGTGATCACAATATGATTGTATTCAACTTGAAATTTGATAGGGAGAAAGTAAAGTCTGATGTAGCAACATTTCAGTGGAGTAAGGGAAATTACAGTAGTATGAGAGAGGAGTTGGCCAAAGTAAATTAGAAGGAGCTGCTGGCAGGGATGTCTGAACAGCAGCAATGGTGTGTGCTGCTGGGAAAAATGAAGAAGGTGCAAGACATGTGTATTCCAAAAATGAAGCAATACTCAAATGGTAAAATAGTACAACCGTGGCTGACAAGGCATGTCAAAGCTATTGTAAAAGCAAAAGAAAGGGCATACAGCAATGCAAAAATTAGGGGAAAGATAGAGGATTGGGAAGTTTTTAAAAACCTACGGAGAGCAACTAAAAAAAATCATTAGAAGGGAAAAGATGAACTATGAAAGCAAGCTAGCAAATAATATCAAAGTGGATAGTAAAAGTTTTTTCAAGTATGTTAAAAATAAAAGAGAGTGGATATAGGACTGCTAGAAAATGAGGCAGGAGAAATAATAACAGGGGACACGGAGATGGCTGCTGAATTAAATGAGTATTTTGCATCATTCTTCACTGTGGAAGACACTAGCAGTATTTTTGATGTTGTAGTGTGTGAAGGAAGAGAAGAGGGTGCAGTCTCTATTACAAGAGAGAAGGTGCTCAAAAAGTTGAAAGACTGAAAGGTACATAAGTCACCCGGACCAGATGAACTACACCCTAGGGTTCTGAAAGAGGTAGCGTTAGAGATTGTGGTGACATTTGAAATGATCTTTCAAAAATCATTGGACTCTGGCATGGTGCCATAGGACTGGAAAATTCCAAATGTCACTCCACTCTTCAAAAAAGGAGGAAAGCAGCAGAAAGGAAATTATAAACATGAGGAAATCTGCAGATGCTGGAATTTCAAGCAACACACATAAAAGTTGCTGGTGAACGCAGCAGGCCAGGCAGCATCTCTAGGAAGAGGTACAGTCGATGTTTCGGGCCGAGACCCTTTGTCAGGACTAACTGAAAGAAGAGCTAGTAAGAGATTTGGAAGTGGGAGGGGGAGCGGGGAGATCCGAAATGATAGGAGAAGACAGGAGGGGGAGGGGATGGAGCCAAGAGCTGGACAGTTGATTGGCAAAAGGGATAGGAGAGAATCATGGGACAGGAGGCCTAGGGAGAAAGAAAGAGGAAGGGGGAAGCCCAGAGGATGGGCAAGGAGTATAGTGAGAGGAACAGAGGGAGAAAAAGGAGAGAGAAAAAGAATATATATATAAATAACAAGGGGGAGGTGGGGCATTAACGGAAGTGAGAGACGACAATGTTTATGCCATCAGGTTGGAGGCTACCCAGACGGAATATATGGTGTTGTTCCTCCAACCTGAGTGTGGCTTCATCTTTACAGTAGAGGAGGCCGTGGATAGACATATCAGAATGGGAATTGGACGTGGAATTAAAATGTGTGGCCACTGGGAGATCCTGCTTTCTCTGGCGGACAGAGCCAGAAACGGTCTCCCAGTCTGCATCGGGTCTCGCCAATATATAGAAGGGCGCATCAGGAGCACTGGACGCAGTATATCACCCCAGCCAACTCACAGGTGAAGTGTCGCCTCACCTGGAAGGACTGTCTGGGGCCCTGAGTGGTAGTGAGGGAGCAAGTGTAAGGACATGTGTAGCACTTGTTCTGCTTACAAGGATAAGTGCCGGGAGGGAGATCGGTGGGGAGGGATGGGGGGAACGAATGGACAAGGGAGTCACGTAGGGAGAGATCCCTGCGGAAAGCAGAGGGGGGGGAGGGAGAGGAAATTATAGACCAGTTAGCCTGACCTCAGTGATTGGGAAGATGTTAGAGTCAATTGTTAAGGATGAGGTGATGGAGTACTTAGTGACACAGGACATGATAGGACTAAGTCAGCATGTTTTTTCAGGGAAAATCCTGCCTGGTGAATCTGTTGGAATTCTTTGAAGAGATTACAAGTAGGATAGACAAAGGGGATGCAGTGGATGTTGTATATTTGGACTTTCAGAAGGCCTTTGACAAGGTGCCACACATAAGGCTGCTTACCAACCTAAGAGCCCATGGTATTACAGGAAAGTTACAAACACGGTTAGAGCACTGGCTGATTGGTAGGAGGCAGCAAGTGGGAATAAAAGGATCCTTTTCTAGTTGGCTGCCAGTGACTAGTGGTATTCTGCAGGGGTTGGTGTTGGGACCACTTCTTCTTATGTTGTTTATCAATGATTTTGATGACAAGAGCTAAAAATAAGATACAAGCTGAAATAGGTAAAGAACAATGTGGTTTTGTGAAAGACAAAGGTATAAGAAACGCAATATTGGTGTTGCCAGGTTTGCAGGTGATACAAAGATTGGTGGAGCGGCAAGTAGTGTTGAGAAGTCAGGTAGGATGCAGAAGGACTTAGACAGATTAGGAAAATGGGCAAGCAAGTGGCAAATGAAATACAATGTTGGAAAATGCATGGTCATGAGCAAACTATTTTCTAAATGGGGAGAAAATCCAGGAATCTGAGATGCAGAGGGACTTGTGAGTCCTTGTGCAGAAGACTCTGAAGGTTAACTTGCAGATTGTCAGTGATGAGGAAGGCAAATGCCATGATAGCATTCATTTCAAGAGGTCTAGAATACAAGAGCAAGGATGTGATGCTGAGGCTTTATAAGGCACTAGTGAGGCCTCACCTTGAATTTTGTGAACAGTTTTGTGACCCTCATCTTAGAAAAGATGTGCTGGCATTGGAGACGGTCCAGAGGAGGTTCACAAGGATGAATCCAGGAATGAAATTGTTATCATACAAGGAACGTTTGATGGCTCTGGATCTGTACTCACTGGAATTCAGAAGGATGAAGGGGGATCTTATTAAAAGCTTTCGAATGTTGAAAAAGCAAGACAGAGTAGATGTGGAAAGGATGTTTCCCATGGTGGGAGAGTCTAGGACAAGAGGGCACAGCCTCAGGATAGAGGGGGCACCCTTTCAAAACAGAGATGCGGAGAAATTTCTTCAGTCAAAGGGTGTTGAATTTGTGGAATTTATTGCCACATGCAGCTGTGGAGGCCAGGACATTGGGTGTATTTAAGGCAGAGATTGATAGGTTCTTGATTGGACATGGCATGAAAGGTTACAGGGAGAAGGCCAGGAACTGGGGTTGGGGAGGAGATAGAAAAAAGGATCAGCCATGATTGAATGGTGTAGTATACTCAATGGGCCAGATGGCCTAATTCTGCTCCCATGTCTTACCAGAGGATACATAGTTAAAGTCATTGGCAAAACATCCCAGGAACTGCTCAGGAAGATGTACAGAAGTTCTATTTCTTTGCATACAAATATAATCTGGATGTATTGTAAAGAGTAATCTTTGTGCATGTCAAATGTCTTGCTCACGGTGGCCTTGGACAGTTTCGTTGGCGACCGTGAGAGCATGAAAGTTACATGAACACAGGGGTGGGATTCGTGTAGAGCGGTGGCAAGTGATTATTGGTTCAGTGGCATGTGCTGGTGCAAATGTATTGGTCCACTGATTGCAGCATTATATATCAGTGGACTAGAGCAGTCAGGGGCATGAAGAAAGTTTACCAGTGCCTCACTGGATCACGAACAGCGCTGCAGATCGGGCAGAGTGGGAGATGTACTGTGGTGAAGGAGGCCCACGCACACCTAGGTAAGTATTTTAATGCTTGCTCGTTTCTGTCCAGATAAATTCAAAGTTTTGAAACAGATAAGGGGAATGTGTGTCTTTCTGCCTCACCAGATGGATCCGCAAACCTTTTGGCGTAACTCTAGAACATACTGTTGATAAGACCAATGGGGGCAGGTTCAAAAGTAAATTTCAAAAAAGAACTGTACATATGCTTAAAAAACAAAAATGAAATTGCAGAATTTTAGGAAGTACAGATAATAGACTGATTTTTTAAAGCACCACTATTAGCACAAATGGACTTTTCTATGACACATGTTTCTAAGAGAAACTAAAAGATTTTGGGTTTTCTCTTCTCTAAAATTCTCCAATTTTTTAAAATCTTTTTGCTCAATTCCAGAAGTTTGTCCTTAATAACTTGTTAAAAGGCAATGTGGCAGCCAATCCCCAAATTTGTGTTGAGCTAACAATCTCCTTTTGAATATGTGTCACTGAATATGGATAAGGAGTGAAATTATTGACTAAACACTCTTCTATCTGTAATTCAGGAGTACCAAGGTCAATTATAATACCTTCGCACTTGCTCCAGGTGATTGAGAAATGTGTAGGGTAGGTCTCATGTTAGATTTTGAAGCATTGTACAGTTTAAAGTCAAGTGTTGTTGGTAGAATCTCAGATGGCGATGAGGAGGATTACAGATAGACTTATAGTTGCATCAACAAGTGAGGTATCTAGTGATGAAGGGTTGCTGTGCCAATGCAGGCACTTAAATTAGTGAAAATCAGCATGTATCTACTGAAGACAACATAATAAAAAGACAAAAATGAGGTGATTGGAATGATATCTTGCTCAAAACTTATTATATGATTTTATTATCAATTTCTCCATATTTATGGACTGCTCAATTCATTAACAGAGTCAACTCAGTAAGAAAACTTAAGAATTGGAGAGATTGGTCAGAGTATTATGGTATTTATACAACTTTGCCACCAAACTGAGCCATAAAATGGTCTTTACCTAACCTTTAAATTCTAAAGATAAAGCACCCTTGTAATGCACAGTAGAAACCCCTTTGTCAATCAGAGATGGAGAATTATTTGTTGAAGAAATTATATTTGCCCTGTCTCAAGACTCCTTCAGACCACTCGCAGTAATTGCTTGATGGACAGCACAAGTAACATCTTGCCTCTATCCTGTGCTTTTAATGAAAAAAATTACCTCAGAGCGTTTTCAGGAAGCCTAAGGCATCACCCCAATAGTGGACTGATTTGAAGGAGCATGTAGTAATTGAAGAAATGTGGGTTTAGGGGAGATTATAGGGATAATAAGATGAAAGGCCACAGAAGAATTTAAAAAGGTCAAGAATTTTAAAACAAAAAAAATTGCTTAACCTGAAACAAATGTTGGTCAGTTAGAACAGGGTAACAAGTGAACAGATCTGGGGGGCGGGGTGGGGGGATAGGGATAGAACACAGGAAACATCCTTCTTAACACTGCTCACTTACCTTCAAATAAAGGCTGTAGTCACGTAGGAATAGGAACCTATAAATGTTCAACTTGTGGGTAGTTCTTTGTAGCAGCCATGTTAAATTCATTTTTTTAATCCTGTGCATAATCCCTTTTCCAATGGGGCAAGATTACAGCTCTTGAACTGAACAAGAAAGCCACCTTTGCTCTAATTTGGCACCTTTTCCTACATCATCTCACAGTCTTCCTTTCCCTCCCTCAGGAATTGTTTCCAACTAATATCCACTACAGTCCCAGGGTTCCCTACAGCTACCATGAGAACACAAAGTCCTTGTTACATGCAAGGTTTAGAGGTATAGTCTTCTCACACTATATATATTATATATAACAAAAATAAAACAGCTACCAGCAGGGCATGTAATGGCACAAAAGGTGCAATGTTACAACATCAGTCTATCTGTGGAAATAATTACACGCAAGTCTCAGCTTGTAAAATCTGACAAAATGAAACATGCAAGAACTCTGCACACCAGACACAAATCTGCCTACTTTCAAAATTTTCAGTGTTCCCAACCCGAACTGAAGACTATTGATACTTCACTACTTGGCAGTGTGACATCAGTGCAATTACCTTATGACAAACAGAATTTACCATACACGCCAGATGACAGCTCTGGAGAACATGCTACATTTACTAACCTTCTCAGTATTCAAAGCTGACCTCAAGACTGCATAGACCTACAAATAGAGTTATAGAAAACTACAGCACAGAAGTGGGCCTTTTAACCTATTTAGTTCCGTGCCGAACTATTAACCTGCTAGACCCATCAACCTGCACCCAGACCATAGCCCTAAATACCCCTCCCATACATGTACCTATCCAAATTTCTTTTAAATGCTGAAATCAAACCCAAATCCACCACTTCTTCTGGCAGTTCTTTCCACACTCTCACCAACCTTGAATGAAGAAACTTCCCTCTCCTATTCCTCTTAAACAGATCATCTTTCACACTTAACCCATGACCTCTAATTCTAATCTCATCGAACCTCGGTGGAAAAAGCACGCTTGCATTTACCTGATCTATTCCTACTTTACATACCCCTATTAAGTTTCCCCTCATTCGCCTACCCTCTAGGGAATTAACTACTAACTTACTCAACACTTCCCTATAACTCAGGTCCTCAAGTCTCCCGAGTAAATACAGATGTAAAAAAAACATCTAACATCTCCACCATCTCTTTCAGCTCCATACACAGACAACCACTCTGCTTTTCAGGAGGACTAATTATTGTCACTGCAATCCTTCTGCTCTTAATATATCCACTGAAGCTCCTGGAATTCTCAGAATCAAAATCAGGTTTATTATCACCGGCATATGTCATGAAATTTGTTAACTTAGCAGCAGCAGCAGGTCAATGCAACACATAGTATAGAAGAAGAAAATAATCAATCAATCAATCAATCAATTACAGTATATGTGTATTGAATAGATTAAAAATCATGCAAAAACATAAATAATATATATTTAAAAAGTGAGGTAGTGTTCATGGGTTAAATGTCCATTTAGGAATCGGATGGCAGAGGGGAAGAAGCTGTTTCTGAATTGCACAGTGTGAGCCTTCAGGCTTCTGACCTCCTACCTGATGGTAACATTGAGCAAAGGGCATGCCCTGAGTGTTGGAGGTCCTTAATAATGGACACTGCCTTTCTGAAACACCTCTCCTTGAAGATGTCCAGGGTACTTTGTAGGCTAGTACCCAAGATGGAGCCAACTAAATTTACAAACCTCTGCAGCTTCTTTCAGTCCTGTGCAGTAGCTCCTCCATACCAGACAGTGATGCAGCCTGTCAGAATACTCTCCACGGAACATCAGTAGAAGTCTTTGAGTGTATTTGTTGATATACCAAATCTCTTTAAACTCCTAATGAAGTAGAGCCGCTGTCTTGCCTTCTTTATAACTGCATTGATATATTGCAGGTTAGCCCTCCTTCATTTTCTCTACTAAAGCAGCATCATGCCTTCATTTAGCTCTCCTGATTTCCCTCTTAAGCGTTCTCTTGCATTTCTTATACTTATCAAGTACTTCATTTGGTCCTTTCTGCCTATAGCTGCTATGTACCTCCTTCTTCTTAACCAGGACCTCAATATCTCTTGAAAACCATGGTTCCTGTTATCTTTGCCTTTTATTCTGCCAAGTACATATAAACTCTGTACTCTCAATATTTCACTTTTTAAGACATCCTACTTACCAAGTGCACATCTGCCTGAAAACAACCTGTCCCAATGCACGCTTGCCAGATCCTTTCTGATGCCATCAGAATTGGCCTTTCTCCAATTTAGGATCTCAGAGTGAGGACCCGACATATTATTTTCCATAGCACACTGAAACTAATGGCATGATGGTCATTTGATGCATAGTGTTCCCCTACAAAACTTCTGTTACTTGCTCTGACTCACTCCCTAATAGGAGATCCAGTATCACACTCTCTCTAATTGGAACTTCTACATACTGATTAAGGAAACTTTCCTGAACACATTTGACAACCTCTTTCCCATCCAGCCCTTTACAGTATGGGAGTCCCAATCTATATGTGGAAAGTTACAATCATCTACCACTCTAACCTTATGTTTCTTGCAACAGTCTGCAATCTCTCGACAAATTTGCTCCTCTAAATCTCACTGACTATTGGGTAGTCTATAACAGAATCCATTTTTTAATTCCTCATTTCCACCCATATAGCCTCAGTTGACAAACTCTCCAGATATTAAGTTAGTAGATAGTGACAGTGAAGAGCAACAGTCAGTAGGCAGTGTGCATTTCCTCATCAACTATACACATTTTCTCTACTTTTTGTCTCTTTCAATGCTGCCTGACTTGCTCAGTACTTCTGCTATATTTCAGATTTTATGTATCTGCATCATCTGCTTTAGAACGAGAGAAGGAGAGTTTTGGACAACAGCAAGGTTATGAAATATGGCATAAGGAAAGCAGGCCTGAAGTGCTGCAGAATAAGCAACTCTAGTGTTACATACCTCAAGGAGATCTGTGTTTTTTTTGGAGAATGATGTAATGGTCTTTTGGAGGTCACCTGATGTAATTTTCCCACCGATGTGAGGTCATGTGATGACATGTGCACCACGGGTATATAAAGGAAGACCCCAGATGATGCAGTTAGTTTTTAGTTTTTAGTTTTCCAGCTAGAACGTGCATCTGTGTCTCCGTTTCTGTTGCATATTTATTTTATGACGTGGCTTCATTTTTTTAAAAATGGAGTGTTGCGTTCTGTTGCAAGGTACAATAGTGCTCGATTGGCAATTTTTGCTAGATGTGTTGATGTACCTTATTCCAGCAGTAGTACGGGAGAATGAAGACTTTATTGAAGTACAGGACCCGAAGGATTGAGAGGAGTCGGTTTCATTCGGTAGTTTAACAAAGGATCGACCTTATTGAGTCTTCGTTGAAGGAGTAGTGACCCGCATAGAGAATAACTCCTGCCAAAAGGAAAAAGGAGTTCATGCAAGGTGCTCTTTAGAATTTAAGGTCCGTTGTTTTAAACTGTTTATTTCCCGCATCGTGAATCCTTTGGACAGAACCAGCAGGAAAGTCTGGTTAAAGTTTTCGTTTTTTTTATCATTTATCCATGTTTAATAAATGTTTGGTTGTTTTTATATAACCTGTCTCGACTGATATTCATCATTGCCGGTTATGTAACACTAGAAATAACAGCAGCAAGAAACATCAGACAATTGATCAGAAATAGAAATAAGTGGTCTTTGAGATGGTTAGAGGACTGAAGATAATTTTAGGGACAGTCATGACAAAAATTTCTTGCATACAGGCTGGATGCTTCAGAATATGCAATAGAAATTCAAAATATTAAATCAATGCCAAAATTATTTGGCCTTCTTCCCAACACTATATAAAAATGCTAAACGCTTTCTGGCACATAACCTAAAATAACAATAATTTAGTTAAGCATTTTTTAAGCATTGCTTAATCGTTTAATCGTGTTTTGTTATTACTCAAGGGTATTTGCCCTAATCTCATGCACATTGATTGTTGTCTGTCATGACAAATCTGTTAAAAATGAGGCTTGAAAATTCAATTCATGGCAAACTGTGGCTGGAAATGCAATTAAAAAGGGGGGGAAGGGAACTGAATTATGGTGAAGCCACTCAGAACTATAAATTACAGTCAATGGCTAGATTTCACACATTCTCTCCACGCTATTCTGTTTTTTTTTTGCGCTATCAATAGGTAAAAAATGAAGAGATCAATTAGCACAGTTTTTTGTGTATTCTTCAATTTTGTGTAATTTGTTTCAATCCCAGTAAGATTTAGAAAAGCATTTTCTGTTTTTTTTCCCCAAAACATCTGGATGTTTAGAGATGCTCCAACCGAGCATCAGCATAAGATTTGTTTTTGAATTTGTAAAACCCATTCCACTATCATTTCAAAAATCTACCTGAAGTGACATTCAACTATAATGCATTTCCAAAGGAAAGAGTTAATAAACATGCAGCAAGTGATCAAATACTCATAATAGGTATATTTTTTTGGGATCTCCAAGCCCCTGCATCCTCCAGTTTACACAGGTCACTGGGCAAAATAAAATAGGCACTCAACAGCTGTAGGCAACAAAAAAGGCCCATTAATTATACAATAAATAAAAGGTTATCTACTCATTTCCTTTCAAAACCATGTCTCTTCTGAAACTTGTTTGACTAAGGACAATGATTGTTTAATAAACACACCAATAAGCCATTATTCATCATTCTATTTACTAGGATCCATGTATACTTAACTGCAGAATAACATAAACTTTAGCCAATGCTTATTCCACTTATTTTCAAGTAACTTCAATTAATACAGTGAATATTTAGCATTTTCACCACAACTGTCTTCTTCTTGTTTGTATAAAGATATCCTTTCACTGACACTGAAAAATCAGAATCTCTAAGTTTGTGGCAACTGTGTACAAGAAACATTACATTTTAAAATCAAGATTATTTGATTGTATATTCCCCTCTAATACTGAAGAATTGAACTAATGGCATTATTTAAGTTGCACAGAAATGCGACCATTCGTTTTAGATGCAAAAATCCTGTTTTTAACGTCAACCACCCATAATTGTTCAAATGCTTCAGCAATAAAAGAATTTGATGCCTTCTCTCAGGGTTTCAAAACAAAGGCACAAAAAGGGATTCTCAGATTTCCTACTCCCTGGCTGCAATGGCTTGCTTCAATTCTGGAATGACTAAAATGATCACGTATGATATATTTATGACTTTAGAGTCACAGAGTGATAGAAGAGGACCACACATAAACAGGCCCTTCAGCCCATCTAGTTCATGCCAAACCATTTAAACTACCTACTCCCATCAATCTGCACCAGAACCATAGCCCTCCATACCCCTTACCATGCATGTATCTATCCAAACGTCACTTAAATACTGAAATTGAGCTCACATGCACCACTTGCGCTGGCAGCTCTTACCACATGCTCCCGACCCTCTGAGTGAAGAAGTTTCTCTTCAGGTTTCCTTTAAACTTTTCACCCTTAACCCATGACCTCTAGTTCTAGTTCCACCCAACCTGAGTGGAAAAAGCCTGCTTGCATTTACCCTATATACACACCTCATACTTTCGTATATCCCTATCAAATCTCCCCTCAATCTTCTATGTTCCAAGGAATAAAATTCTTGCATATTCAATCTTTTCTTATAACTCAAAAGTCCTCCAGACCCAGCAACATCCTTGCAAATTTTCTCTGTACTCTTTCAGCCTTATTTACATCTTGCCTGTAGCTAGGTGACCAAAACTGCACACAATACTCCAAATTAGGCCTCACTAACATCTTATAAAACTTCAACATTACATCCCACCTCCTGAACTCATCACTTTGATTTATGAAGGCAATTGCCAAAAGCTTTCGTTTTGATCCTATCAACCTATGATACTACTTTCAATGAATTATGGACCTGTATTCCCAGATCCCCTTGTTCCACCACACTCCTCAGAGCCGTACCGCTCACTGTGTAAGATTTACCCTGGTTGGTCCTACCAAAGGGAACGCCTCACACTTCTCTGTACTAAATTCCATCTGCCATTTTTCAGCCCATTTTCCCAGCTGGTCCAGATCTCGCTGCAAGCTCGGATAGTCTTCCTTGCTGCCCATTATACCCTCATTCTTGGTGTCATCTGCAAATTTGCTGATCCAGTTAACCACATCATCATCCAGATAATTCATATAGATAACAAACAAGAGTAGACCCAGCACCGATCCCTGTGGCACTCCACAAGTCACAGGCCCAATCAGGGATCAACTATCTACAACCACTCACTGGCTTATTCCTCAAAGCCAATGTCTACTCCAATTTACTACCTCATCCTGAATGACGAGGAACTGAACTTCTTGACCAACCTCCCGTTCAGGACCTTGTCAAGTGCGTTACTAAAGTCCACACAGACAACATCCACTGCATGCCTTCATCCACTTTACTGGTAACTTCCTTGAAAAACTCTATTAGGTTGTTTAGACACAACCTACCATATACAAAGCCATGCTGACCATCCCTAATCAACCCATGTCTATCCAAATAGTCATATATCCAGTCCCTTACAATACCTTCCAATAATTTTCGCATTACTGATATCAGGTTCACAGGCCTATAATTTCCTGGTTTATCCTTAGAGACTTACTTAAACAGCGGAACAAGGTTAGCTATCCTCCAATCCTCCAGTACCTCACCTTTCACCAAGGATGATTTATGTATCTCTGCTAGGGCCCCTGCAATATCTATACTTGCCTCCCACAGAGTCAGAGGGAACGCCTTGTCATGCCCTGGGGATTTATCCACCCTAATTTGCCTCTAGACAGAAAACACATTATCCCCTGTAATCTGTATAGAACCCATGAAGTCGATGCTGCTTTGCATCACTTTTGTACTCTGCGTCTGTCTGAGTAAACACAGATGCAAACAATTCATTTAAGATCTCCTCCATCTCCATGCATGGATTAACATTTAGATCTTGGATTAACTACTCTGAATAGGTAGCGATTTCTATTATCTTACAAGAGATATACATTCTGAAACCTCAGTACATTAATCCTAAATTTATAACTGAAAAGGTGTAACAATCAAGCTATTCTTTTTAACATAAATTATCTCACTCAACAAATATTGCTGCTTTATGTTATTGTTACATGAGCTGCTAGATGGCATAAGTCAATGGAATTTCATGCCAATGTCTCTGAAGGATTCAAGGAACGATTCCCAAAGTATTGTATAAATATGCCAATTTAAATCAATAACACGAATCTCATGATAATGTACAAATTACACATACACAATCAGAAATCTGAAAGAGCTCAATGTCAGTAATACTAACAATGTTAAAATAGGGATCAAAAGAACAGCAGAACAGAAGAAATCTTTATGGATAGGATCTATGAGCAGTTGGAAAAGTATGCCTTTGTGCAATACAGATCATGTCCTACTAAGTTGATTGAGTTTTACAAAGAGGTGATGAAGATGGTCAATAAAGGTAGATCTATGAACAAGGTCCTTCATGGCAGAATCATTTGGAAGAGGATATAAACTGTTTTTCAGATATTTAAAGAGTAAAAGAGAGGCGAAAGAGGATATTGGAACACTGGAAAATCATGCTGGAGAGGTAGTAATAGGGAACAAAGAAATGTTAGAAGAACTTAATAAGTATTTTGTGTCAGTCTTCACTGTGGAAGATACTAGCAGTATGCCAGAAATTCAAGAGTATTGGGGGGAGAAGTGAGAGTAGATGCTGTTACCAAGGAGAAGATGCTTGGGAAGCTGAAAGGTCTGATGTAGATAAGTCACTCGGGACCAGATGGACTACACCACAGAATCTGAAAGATGTAGATGAAGAGCTTCTGGAGGCATTAGTCGTAATCTTTCAAGAATCACTACATTCACTGGAAAATTCCAAACGTCACTCCATCTTCATGAAGGGAGAGAGGCAGAAGAAAGGAATTTTTAGGCCAGTTAGTCTGAGTTGGCTAACAATGTTAAAATAGAGAACTGAAGAATGATAGAACAAAATAAGTGGTTGGGAAGATGCTAGAATCCATTTTATAGGATAAGGCTTCAAGGTACTTGGAGGCAAATGATAAAATGCATGGTTTCCTTAAGGGGAAATCTTGCCTTACAAATCTATTGGAATTCTTTGAGGAAATAACAGGCAGGATTGGCAAAGGAGAGTCTTAGATTTTCAGAAGACCTTGGAGAAAGAAGAGTGGGAATAAAGGGGGCCTACACTGGCTGGCTGTCAGTGACCAGTGGTGTTCTGCAAAGGCTGGTGTTGGGACCGCACTTCTTCACATTATATGTTAATGATTTTGATGACAGAATTTGACGGCTTTCTGAGCAGGTTTGGGAGAGGCAGGTAGTGCTGAGAAAGAAGGGAGTTTGCAGGGCTTCGGCAGATTAGGAGAGTGGGCAAAGAAGTGGCAGATGGAATATACTGTAGGGAAGTGTATGATTACACACTTTGGTAGAAGGAATAAAGGCATAGACTATTTTCTAAATATCAGAAAATTTAAAAATCAGAGGTGCGAAGAAACTTAGCAATCATCATACAGGATTCCTGAAAGGTTAATTTGCAGGTTGAGTCGGTGGTAAGGAAGGAAAATGCAATGTTTGCATTCACTTTGAGGATGTAAAAGCAAGGATACAATGCTGAACCCTTACCAAGCATTGGTTAGACAGCATTTAGGAGTATTGTGTGTAGTTTTGGGCCATTATCTAAGAAAAGATTGGAGAGGGTCCAGAAGAGGTTTACGAGAATGATTCTGGGAATGAAAGGATTAATGCATGAGGGGCGTTTGATGGCTCTGGGCATGTGTTCACTGGAGTTAAGAAGAATGAGGATGGTTGTCATTGAAGTGTAACGAATGTCGAAAGGCCCCGATAGTGTATGTGGAGAGGATGGTTCCTATGGTGGGGAAGTCCAGGACCAGAGGGCACAGCCTCAGAATCAAAGGATGTACTTTTAGAACAGAGATGAGGAACCATTTCTTTAGTCAGAGGATGCTGAATCTGTGGAATTCATTGCCACTGATAGCTGAGGAAGCCAAATCATTAGGTATATTTGAAGCGGAGACTGATAGGTTCTAGATTAGTAAGAATGTCAAGGGATTTCAGGAAGAAGTCAGGAGAATGGGGTTGAGAAAATAAATATATCAGCTATGGTGGAAGGGCATAGCAGACTCAATGGGTCGAATGGACTAATTCTGGTTTTATTTCTAATGCTCATATGGTCTTAAGATTAAGATGCATGGGTTGCATGATGATTTGTACATTTGGATTCATAATTTGTTTGGCAAAGGAAGTCAGAGTGTAGCAGTTAACGGGACTTATTCTGACTGAAGGTCAGTGATTAGTAGAGTCCCACAGGAAACCATGCTGGAACTTCTGCTGGTTGTGATACTTATGAACAATTTGGATGAAAATGTGGGTGGATGAGGTAGTAAGTTTGTATATGATATAAAAATTTATTGCATTCTGGATGGTGTAGAAGATTGTGAAAGGATACTGTGGATTATAGATCAATTGCAGGTATGGGTGGAGAAATGGCAGATAGAGTTTAATTAAGTAAGCGCGAGGTAGTGCACTTTGAGAGATCATATGAAAAGGGGCAGGACACTGCTAATTGCAGGACCCTGAACAGCATTGATGATCTTGGAGCCACAACTGCCTGAAAGTGGCTGCATAGGTCAATGGGGTATTCAAGAAGGCATATGGCATACTTTATAAAACTCTGGTTAAGCCTCATCTGAAATATTGCATTCAGTGCTAGTGACTCCATTATAGGAAGGATATGGGGGCTTTGGGAAGGACGCAGGACATGTTTACCAAAATTATACTTGGATTATAGGGCATATGCTGGGGAAAATGTTGAACAAGTGGTGGGTGCTTTCTTTAGAGCAGCAAAGTCTAAAAGTAGACCTGATAGAAGCTTATAAGATTATGAGAGGCATAGGTAGACTGGACAACAACTATCATTTCCCAGGGTTGAAATGTCTTATGCTAAAGAACATGCCTTTAAGGTGAGGGGGGGCTAGGTTTAAAGGGAGATTTGCAGGGCAAGTGTGTGTGTGTGTGTGTGTGTGTTTATTTATTTTTACACACACAGACACAGAGCACTGAGGTCTGGAATGCATTGCTAGAGGTGGTAGTGGAGGCAAATAAGATAGGGAGATTTAAGAAGCTCTTAGATAGGCATACAAATGTATAGATAATGAAAGGATATGGACAATGTATTGGCAGAAGAGATTAGTCTTAGTTAGGTATTTAATTACTGGTTTAATTATTTCAGCACAACATCATGGACTGTAGGACTGACTTGTCCTTGTGCTGCACTGCTCCATGTTCTAAGAACAGAATCCAATTACTTAGACCAATTAACAAAAAACAGGAATTTCTACTGTTAAGTTTGTGTTTTTAATTCCTTGTTCAAATAACTTGTGCACAAATGCAACCAACAGTCATAACCAAGTTCAGTTACCATGAAAACACCAGCACAGGATTTCTACAGAATCTAGTGATAATCTCAGCATACAGAGCCTTTGTATTGCTAGCCTGCTCCGAAAAGCTTTCATGAATGAGGACAGGATTATTCTTTGTGTTTCCATCCTAAGGAAAGCATCTATTCCAGATTCAGATTCCAGATTCAATATAGTTTGTGATTGTTCATGCTGATTTGATGCCTGTGGGATGATGTGTTTTAATTTGCTGTGTGCTGGTTGACTTAGGTATTGGAAAAGCCTTTCACTAAAGTTGTAGGATGTAGAATATAATTTGTGATTTTCACTATTCTTGTGCAAAACCAGATGATGCCAAAGACATATACTTATATCTGAATTCTCTTGTTATTCATAATTAAAAAGTAAAAATTGAGCTATTGTGGGATATTCAGGAAGAAGTCCAGGTAAGGGGACAGAGCAAAAGCTCCATTGAAAAGATTGGTATCCAGAAAGGAACATTTGAAAATGAAGCCTTCAATTTCAATCAATTATGCCCCTTCTCTTTTCCTTCTTTTAAAGCTTGAACTTGAAGTTCCCCCAATCTATGATCAGAAGACACATGATCTCTTTCATTTAGACATCTTATGTTTTCTGATCATATTTTGTATTAAATAAATATAAAGTTATTGCTGATGTCGTCATTGCATTAGGAACTTAGAGCCAGCATTAGATTGTGAGGAATGGGATATGGTCCAGAACAATGCAGAGCCATCTGGTACCATGTAATTGAATAACCTAATTCAACTCACCAACACGGTTTGCTTTTCTAGTATAGTTTCTTGATTGAAACACAAGAAAAAGCGTCCATGAAACTGAAGACTAACAAGAGTTAATACTTTCAATAAAGGAGTAACAAGGAAACTAAAAGAAAAACAGGAAAAGGAAAATGTACATGGCTAAAGACAGTTATTTATATATGTAGATTTATAAGGATCAAGGATTTACTGTATGTATCTGCTATATACATTTGCATATATTAGGAATTTGCTGTGGTGTGTTAGTGCAACATGGAACACAAAACAACTTTTCAACAATTATAAGGAATAAAGAATTACATAAAATATTAAGTACAGACATGGAATAAAATGTTCATAAGTACATTATACCAACATGTATTTACAATGTAAATAGGATTACAAAATGTGGCTTAAAATGTGACTGAGGAAACAGATAGACAGAGGTGGGGTGGAGGTGGGGGTGGGGGGTAACTAGAATGGTTGATCCCATTAACTGCTTGGGAGAAGAAATTTTTAAGATGGCGTGAAATTGTTTTTTTTTGTATATTTTAATAGCCCTCCAGTACTTTCCAGAAAAGAGCTTTTGGAAAAGGTAGTTTGCTGGGTGAGTGGTGTTAGCAATGATTTTTCCTTTGTCCAGGACACATACAAGTCCTGCAGTAATAGTAGACTACAGCTATTACCCTTTCCTGCTATAGGTTTCATATATTGCAAAATTCATATTGTGTATATTGGAAATATTGAAATTTTCCATAAAATAATGTAGCAATATAAATAGGAAAATCAAATTGTTAAAATATTTTGTTGGGAAAAATCAGCATTTATACTGAAACGGATCTGAATTAAACTGCTGGGGAACAAGTGGACTAAAGATATTCTGGATAAACATATGGTACCCTTCACACATCCAAACTATTGGTGTCAATACCAAAACATTTAGTCTGGCCAATGAAATAATCACAGGAAAACTGATGTAGATCGTTACGTGCTAGTTATTTGTTGCAAGATATTTAACAGGTTAGCTTATAAGGGTTACAACATAGCAAACATGAAATTCATATGTATCAAATATACCAAATGGAACAAAAATTAAAACAACTTTGTTGCACAATGATTTGCTTTAATTAACAAAAGTTTCAATTTCTATCGATATTTTGAGACATTTTTGTACTTACTATTCAGCGAAGAACCTGGTAATCCCAATTTTACTATGTTCATCCTTATATTCTAGTAGCTGACTCACTGCATCCTCAATGTAAGTTAAAACATGAGTCTGGCCTGAAAATAAAGATATCAATTGCAAATTAATATAGAATATTCAATACTTTAAGTTACAAAACTGTTTTCAATTTCCCTAAGATGATTCCATTTTCTTTCATATCTAAGTTATTCTTCACAAAGATTATAGGGGTACTGGGATTAACTATACACAAGGAGATAAACTAATATAGTGAAAATTAAACATTAAAGTACAAATAGCAATATTCTATCATGTGATTATAGAGCTAGATCATTTTCATGATCTCTGAAAATAATATCCCCTTACATTCCTGTCCACATCTACCAGTGCATTTATAAATTTAAATAAAATTTGCAATATCTAGTTACGTGTAGAAGAGAGATATTTTTCTACTCAGTACAATGGAATGACAGGGAGAATTGTAAATGCTGAAATTGGCACCAAAAGTTCTACAAATCCACAAGAAGTCAAAAAGCAAATCAAGGATGGACATTGATCTAGTGTGAAGAAATGGGGGTGAATGAAAAAAAGACCATTTTGCATTGAGAATAATTAATATCTAGCATTATAAAACTAAATTATAATAACTTTTCTTGGAAAATGCATTTCCTGCACTCAGATGAGGAAACATTTGTATTAGTCTTAGCTTAGGGTGCAGGTTCTGCTGTGAACTCTCCTTTGGAAAGATTATTTGTTGAAAATGTGAAGGCCAGTCACAGGGATTCACATAAAAACAATCATAAAAATTAGCTTTATTTGTCACCTGTACATTGAAATATACAGTGAAATGCATCGCTTGCATCAAATCAGTGAGGATTGTGCTTGGCAGCCCAGAAGTGGCACCAACATAGCATATCCACGACTTACTAACCCTGACTATGCTACTTTGGAACGTGGAGAGAAAAAGAATCTCAGGGTTGCATGTGGTGACATGTACGTACTCTGAGAACAAGTCTTACTTTGAACTTTGTACGGAAACCAGAGCACAAGGAGAAAATCAACACAGTCACAGACAGAATGTACCAGCTCCTGACACTCAGCAGCAGGAGTCGAAGCCTGATCTCACAGCCGGTACGATAAAGCACTGCATTTACATTTACCTTTATGCTTCTGTGCCACCCCATTCACAATACACTTCCAAATTAACTGAGGCAAGTACAGGGTTGTTGGAATAACCTGCGCTTTGGTGGTGTGTTGATGATTTTGACACTTTAATAAGTGACTATGTCATTAAAAGCCTTTTAAAGTGGAAGTTCAGTCTTCTCGGATCTCATGAAACATGGAAGCTGAAGAAAAGTGGGAGTTGTCAGAGTCAGGTCAGTGGTTTTGCTGTAGATCTCAACAGGCTAAGAAGAGCTGAATTGAAGAGCTCGTAACTGGGAATCGGGAAGTGTAATTCACCACCCAATTCAGTTGTGTTGCCACTTTCAGTGACAATTCAACAGGAAAACCTGCTGCAGTTGCTCTGACACTGTTTACAACTCTGATAGAATATTGAACAGACCCTTTGGCCCACAGGGTCTGTGCTGACAAATACACTAATCCAAAACAGCCCCATCTGCCTGTGCATGATTTATATCCCTGCAATTCCTGTGTGTTCACTTGTCTTTCTAATGCCTCTTAAGCACTACTCTTGTATCAGTTTCCATAACCTCTTCTGACAACACAGTCCAGGTAAAACAAAACTGCCATGTAAATCAACATAAACATGAGGAAATCTGCAGATGCTGGAATTTCAAGCAACATACATAAAAGTTGCTGGTGAAGGCAGCAGGCCAGGCAGCATCTCTAGGAAGAGGTACAGTCGACGTTTCGAGCCGAGACCCTTCGTCCTGACAAAGGGTCTTGGCCCAAAACTTCAACTGTACCTCTTCCTGGAGATGCTGCTTGGCCTGCTGCGTTCGCCAGCAATTTTTATGTGTGTTGATGTAAATCTCCATTAAACCTTCCCCCTCTAACCTTAAAGCTAATCTATCTGTACCTCTTTCTGGCAGGTCACCAACCTTCTCCCCCCACCCCCCATCACCCCACCTTCTGACGATCGAGAAGAAACCATCTGATTCTGAGCCATTCCTTTTAGCTAAAACTCCAGCCAACCTCCTTTTAAACACCTTCTTCAAATCCTCCACATTCTTCTTGTAATGCAATGACCAGAACTACACACAACACTCCAAATGCAGCCTGACCAAAGTTCTATATGCAAGCATGCCGTATACCTTTATTTACCACCCTATTAATTTCTGTTACCACTGCACTGGACAACAAATTTTTTCAAAAGTGTTGCTTCCTCAGAATTTTTTTTGTTATGATAGACTGCTTAAAGATGAACACAAATATAATTTCAGACTACTTGTATCACATAGGAATTTGGAGACACAACAAATTAACTTTTATTGAATATAATGTGTTTAATTGCATAATGGTGCTGATGCTTTGCAATAGTTCAACTAAGTTAAAAATATTTTGTGAATGATTTTCATTTGTACTCAGTGTTTGAGGCTTCTCGCTTAAGTGTCCAACAATAATTCGCCAGCACTGATGGATTCCAGTTGCCCTGGTATCCTTTCTCCATGACTGCAATGTCCTGGTGAAACCTTTCACCATGCTCGTCACTAACAGCACCAAGATGCGCAGGGAAGAAGTCGAAATGGGAATGCAGAAAATGAATCTTTAGTGACATGTTGCATTTCATGGTTTTATATGCTTGAAGCATGCTTTCAACCAGCTACATGTAGTTTGATGGCGAGAAAAATTTCAACAACTTCCTTGAATGCGGTCCATGTGATTTAGATTAGATTATGAGGACACGCAGTACTCGTTTATTGTCATTTAGAAATGCATGTATTAAGAAATGATACAATGTTCCTCCACAGTGATATCACAAAAAAACAGGACAAACCAAAGACTGACACTGACAAGACAACATAATTATAACATATAGTTACAGCAGTGCAAAGCAATACCATAATTTGATGAAGAGCAGACCATGGGCATGGTAAAAAAAAGTCTCAAAGTTCCGATCGACTCCCAAGGTCCCGATAGCAGGCAGCAGAAGGGAGAAACTCTCCCTGCCGTAAACCTCCAAGCGCCAACAACTGCCGATGCATTGGGAGCACCCAACCACAGCCAACTCTGAGTCCGTCTGAAAACTTCAAGCCTCCGACCAGCCCCTCCAATACAGCCTCCCGAGCACCATCCTCTGCCGTGTGCTTCGACCCCGTCCCGGCCGCCAAGCAACAAGCAAAGCCGAGGACTCGGGGCCTTCTCCTCCGGAGATTCTGGATCACACAGTAGCAACGGCAGCAAAGAAGGCATTTCAGAAGTTTCTCCAGATGTTCCTCCGTGCTCTCACATCTATCTCCATCAAATCAGGATTGTGCACGGCACCCTACTTGACAGATAACAGATATCATTCACCAGAGTGGCCGCTGCGCACTGCATCACGCCGCCATCTTCTCCTCCTCTGGTCTCACTAGAAATTCTTCAAATTGCCTGTCATTGATGATCTGCTTGATTTGTGGACCAACAAAAATGCTTTCCTTAATCTTGGCATCAGTTATTCTGGGAAGCATCTGTCTCAAATATCAAAATCCTTCATAGAAATTTTTGTGCCTGGTGATAGCAAATTCCATCCTTACAGTCCTGAGCCCAATAATTATTACTAAAACCTGCCCTGCCATGCAGCAGCTGCGCCACCTAAGTATGCCCGAGCATGCCTGGACAAGATAGGAAACTTTCCAGCTTACATTGTAGGCAACATTTTAATTGACTTGAATTATGAATTGAAATAATAAACATAAGTTTATTTAACGAATGGTGCGTGATAGGGAAATTTCATGGTGATTTTCATGATCAGTAGCCCAAAATTCATAAGACACACCTAAAGCTATTCAGGAAGAAAATTTTTTGTTGTCCAGTGCTATCAGTGAGCTATGAACTTGTACCCCAAGAACCCTCTATACCTCAATGCTTCTACTGGTCCTCATATTCTTTGCATACTCATGATCCCTTTGCAATCTCCAGAGACTCTTTGCAATTGTTCAACTCTCCATAGAATCTCCAGGTTTACTACTCCCCCATCCACACATCCATTCACAAATTCCAATGCCATTTCCTCATACAGATCCAGGATAGCTGAGAAACCCATATGATGGTCACTATTCATCATTGGGTTTATGCAGGAGGGAGGGAGGGATCGTTGACTCAGGCCTAAGAGGCCAGCGTCGGGCATTTTCATGCCTTACAAGGCGCAGAACAAAAGACTGTGTGGGGTGCCACTCCTCACACAGACATAGAGCGATGTGTGGTTAAGTGCCTTGCTCAAGGACACAACACGCTGCCTCAACTCAGGCTCGAACTGGCGTCCTTCAGATCACCAGACGAATGCCTTAACCACTTGGCCACGTGCCCACATAATGCAAAACACACATAAATGAAATTAATTTGTCTTCATCCAAAATATGATATGCTCAATATCAGTGAATAAGTGAAGAAATCTCTGGCAAAAATTATGGTGATAATTACGAGGAGAATTTTTTTTCACCTCTAGAGCAAGATTCAAAACCACTCTGCACAAACTAATCTTGAATCTCTGAAATAGTTATTTGGGTTTCTCCATTAAATAAGTTCTACTGCCTAGAGTTTGAAAGAAACTAGTGGAAGAACATGTTTACAATAACAAACTCAAACAAACTTAAAGATGCTGAGAAACTAAAGAAATGCCACTCTGGGAAGATATGGTATTGTCCTGAAGCTGGAGAAAGCTTTGCCTGCACATTTAACAGTGCTATCTGACCTGTCAGTGGGCAATGCTGCTAGCAGGTGCCCATAAGTCCCTCTCTTAATAAACACATAAATATTCAAGCATGAGAAGGAGGAGGCTTCTGCTGTGATTGATCCCTGTTAATCTATGCAGTACAGCTGTTGGCATTCCAATGTCATATACAAGCTTCATCTATCACAAAGCCCACCTTCATGCATGAAAATATTGGGATTTCAGAGCAATGTTTAACACTGCAAAACCTCTTATCAAGTACATATTTGCATTCAATGTTGTTGGTAAGTAACAAATTTGATCAGTTGGAGGAATGAACTTTAAGTTGCTAACATCAATCTACTTGTTCGGAAAGTGAACTAAATTGTGAAAGGACATGCAACAATCAAGCATAAAAATACTTACCTTGAGGTAAACTGACATCACTTATTTAAAAAGAATCAGATCCTGAACAAGTCTAAACGTAAATGAATAATTTTCAAAGGGCAAAGGGTTTGGGATTCAAGGTAGATACATTCCCATGAGGAGTAAAATCAGGTATTAACTTCAAGCTAATCAGCATCAGCTTCAGGGCAAAACTGAAGGCTGTTAAATTGAACTCGAGTTTACAATACAGGAAAATGCCATGACATCTCTAATGTCCAACCAGCCAAAATCTAGCTCTCCTGACTAATTACACTTCCTGATTCCCAGTTACTAGCTTTCAAAATACTTGTAAATCCTTCCTGAATTTTCTCCATAGATGCTGCCTGGCCTGCTGAGTTCCTCCAGCATTTTGGGTGTGTTGCTCGGATTTCCAGCATCTGCAGATTTTCTCTCGTTTGTAATTTCAATACTCTCGTTGTTGTCTAACCGATATTTTGTAAGTTCAAACATAAATCTTCCTACTGTTACATTCCACTAAGTATGATGTCACCTGCTTCGGAATAGTGCCGAATTGCCCTTGATCCAAGTGACTTGCCAGGCCATCTTGGTTGTTGAGTTACTTCAGAGGGCAGTTAAAAGTCAACCATATGTGATTCTGGGGTTACTTATAAACCCAACTGGAAGAGAATAGCAGATCTTCAGACCCAAAGGGCACCGATGAATCATATGGATTGTGACAAATGATTATAAGTTATTGTTACAGACACGTTTCAAAACCATCTTAAACTGAAGTAAAGCTTTTTACATTTCCAGATAATTTTTCCAGATTGTATTCAATTATTCGACTCTACATTTATTGCAAAACCCCCTTTCTGTGGATTCTGCTACATGTATTAATCTGTTCATTAAACACCAGCTGATCATTACTCCTTGATTCTTGGCACAAAATCAGTTTTAGTTCCCACTTGCTATACTCCCTTTGATTCTCTGGACTTTCACTGTCTTAGTCTGTATGCCAACTGGGATCTTGTCAAAATCCTTGCTAAAATCCACATGGACTAAACCCTCACCATTACTTAATTATCTCTCCTTTCAAAAAAAAGCACTTGTTCGCTGGAAATAGACTTCCCTTGATAAATCTGTGCTGATTACCCTGATCAATCCTGTGCCTTTCTAAATGGTTCCTTCGAAGAAATACTGCTCCTTCAAAGTTTTCAACTAAATTTTATTTTTTCCCAGCTATATAGACACACACAAGTGAAGTGAAGCATTTTAAATTAACTGAATGAGAGTGATAGATGCAAGTTACATTTGGGCATTTGGCCCAAGGACATTCAATGTAACAGCTTTTAAAACACACTTTCAAATGAAAAATACTTTTTCCTCATATAACTACAGTACATGGCCCTTTAAAGGTTTATACTCTTTATAATTAGTTGGAGCTGTTCTTTGAAATAAATTTAAATTAATTAACATTAAGAATTACAGTAAAAAGTTAAATTACATTATAGCACTGCATTAATCTTCTAACCCTTTAAAGTTCAAGAAGGTGTTGTAATACCATATTTTTAATATATTCATTTCTTCTGTCTGATGAACTTAAGCCATCTGGAGTTCAAAGACACAACATAAATTAACAGACGTGCTTGCATTGGTGTGTCAGATACCAGCAGATGTAAACTGAGACATCATTTGGTTTGACATCCCTGTTACATAAGTGCTCACTTGCCAACAAAGAAATAGTCACTTCATTGATCAAATATTGCTGAGGCCTTCGCAGAGGAAAAGGTGATGAGCAAGTGGATCGAGCTTAACTATATACAAACAATTCATGGTGGAAAAAGAGAAATATTAGTCCCTACACTTTTATTTCTATCTCAGTAAAATGACACATTTTTAAGTACAGAATAAAAAGTTTTAAATAGAAGATATTTACAAAGATGATACTGGTGCAACAATCTAATTAACAGTCCTATCTGTCAAATCCACAATCCTATCTACCGGAAATGAGCCATTGGAACTCTCTGGATTTTCAATTTCTGAGCACTTAAATTTAAAAATAAGCTCCACAGTTCACTACCTGATTCAGAAAGGAGTTTCAACTATTCCTCACGATATCTAAAATTTATGATAAATATGGTAAATACATTCTTGTTGAGTTCTCATTCCCACTTTATGGCCCAATTTTTCAGCCAGCATTCTTCCTCCTACCCCCAATGTAAAAATTCTCTTAAAACCTATCTTTTCACCCACAGTTTAAATCATTCCGTGCAATGTACTTGTATTTATTACTCAGCCCTTAACCCTTCTACTGTCAACTTTGGTATACTTTGTGCTGTGGAAGGTACTTTAAAATTCAAGTTATTCTTTCTGTAAAGAACAAATATGCAGATTGCATGATGATTGATGAACCTTGGAAAGGAGATGCCTTCTACTATGGTAGTGAGGCAAGTTTACATTAGTGAATGTTTGTCTAAATTGGTCATCAGATTAATTCCATCATGGAATTACAAAATTTAACAGGACAACAGGAAGAGCCTTGGCTCATTGTGTACATGCTACTCAAAGGAAAATGATGCACGATAATCTAAATTCTAGACAATCATATATTTCTGTGTTTGGCTGTGTCTGCTTGGGCATTTAAGACAATCTGAATCACAAACTTTTCCCTCCTTAATTACCACATGTCCGTTAGCTCTATTCAGCCCACTAGCCTGGCACATTTCCTCAAGCTACTCAAAATGGCTGCATATGGACTGTCTTCAAAGCTTTCCAAACAGTTCCACTAAAGATGTTCAAAGAAAACTACTATCTATACCAAGTATGGTACAGTGTTCAACGATTATAGCTCCAAAGATCCAGATTCAATCTCAACCTTCAATGCTGTCTGTGTGGAGTTTGCACACACTCCGTGTGACTGCATAGGAGGTCTGGCTTCCTCCCTCATGTCCTTTGTGTAAGGGCTTGCAGGACATATGGGAATGGTGATGTTGATGGGGAAGCTTGAGGAAAAATGGGATTGGTGTGGATAGTTGCTTTACGCTATACTGTAATAAAGTGTTGTGCTAACTACTACGTTACCGTGAACGCAGTTCAGAGGAAGTTAAGGATGAGCAGTAAGTAGAGGCCTTGTCGGCATAAACTAACATTCAATTAAAAGATTATTCTTAAAGAGGACAAGTAGTCCTGCAATATACAAAGTAATAAAATTATTAAAATTTCACAAATATACATAAAAAAGGACACAAGTGTTTGGAGTATCCAAATTCTCCAAGCACAGTAATTGGTAATTTTACAATTGATGGTGATAGAGCATGGCTGCAGTACACTCAATTACCATTGAATATTTTGCAAATATTTCTTAATCCATGAAGTTCAGGGATAGCAAATTAATAAGCTAAGAGTGCCCTATAATGATCACAGATATTATGCATACACTAGAATCATTCTAGTGTATTATTACCAAAATAAAATTCTTGTAATTCATTTACACTGTTGGCTAAATTCTTATATTCCCATTACTATGGGTGCAGTCAATCACATTCCAAAAAAATCTTTTTTAAACCTTTTCTTTGTCTCCACTGTAGTGGATTTAGACAAATCCATGGACCTTTCAAAACAGTGCTATGAATACTTGTGAACATTGCAACTAGTGCAATGTCTGAAAACAAAAAAAAAATTGTGCCAGGAAGGAACCAGTAGCCAAAAAAGTAATTGATGCCATCATTTTCACATTCACAATCAAAGCAGGTGGACTTACTCATGTGGATAATCTTAGAAATCCAAGAGCACAGCTTTGGCTGCCAGGAATTTCAGCAAAGGCTCACAACAATTTTCTGTCCATTAATTTTCATGGCACAGTTGTGCTTTCTGTGTGCACAATGGAGGCAGGATCATGAATTGGCCGGTAAACTATGTCAGATATGCATTGTGTGTAAAGCTGTGGGTTAAATTTAAATTTAATGAGTTAATTGTTATTTTACTTCAAGTTCAAACTTTAACACATATATTAAAACTATTACTATAGGGCTGTCTGATGGAGTTGGAGCAAAAACAGCGATTTATCTGGGATGGTTTCTGAGGGCAAAATGAGATTGTGTAGTATTTATTTCAAAAGGAACATGGTTGAGGAGGAAATTGGAGAGGGATCTTTTGTGTAATGTGCTCTACTAATAACAAGAACAGAATATATCCAATTAGGAAAAAAGAAATTCTTGAAAGGAATAAAAGTACTGACAATCACAGCATAGCTCACAGCAGATGCTCACTATATGAAAGATACAAGGACCTGTATTATATAATTAAAGGCAGTCACTAACAGTGTCATGAAATGTTTCTTTGAAATAGCTCAAACTTTAATCATCATCTTTGAAATTTCTGAATGAACTCCGAGCAGACAGCTATTTGTGGGCATCACATCTTGAAGGCTCAGTGTAGAGTTATAGGATTCAATCAACACAAAGCTTATCATGTTTCTCCCTTAAAGCGACAATTTGGAGAGGCCTTAATGTTCATAAGTAATCACTGGTGTTGATTTCCTTCCTGCCCATTAGAACCCTGGCTGCAGCTGTCCTTGTGCTTCCACTGTGCATCAGTCCTGACATCTTGTAAACAGAACAGCAAGGTACACCCCTCAGCACAAATCAGTCTCATTAGAACCTGTTCATGTGCACCACCCATTGGTTACAGCATAATTATCTATAGTGCAGTCACAATAAAACACTTACACAAAGGAGTAAGTTATATTGTCATGTTTTGAATTCATTTCCTTTAAAAAAAACCATAAACTCCTTACTTCACATTGATAATTTAGTTGTTTATTTTGGGGTTGATTCACAGATCACAATCATACAAGGGTATACTGTATGTTTTGTGGCCGTATTCACAATACAGTAGGTGAGAACGGGTTTTTCATATTCAAAATGAAATACACAATGTCCTCAGCATAAAACACAGCTATCCCTGACTGAGCTTCCTGATATAGACTTCAATAGATTGTGTTATGGTACTGTACAAAGGCAATTAAATATGATTAATTGCCATTGCATAAATTATGGAATCAACATATGTATGTGGATTAAATTTAAATGCAACTCCTATATGTTTGAGAAAGGAGACTCCTCCACGTAAATGCAAAACCCAGTTTACCATCTAAGCTTACAACATCAATCATGTGTAACAGGCAAAATAATGCTTCACCTCTAACAATACTGAAGACGTTAATTATTCACTTCAAAGTAAGCAGATGAGTATGAAAGACAAATTTTATGATGTAGAATTACTAACTTTTCTTTCCTGTATATGAAATTATAAAATATTTAAATTTAATTGCTCTATATTTGGGGTTACATTAAAAATTTAAAAGATCACAACATATTCCATTCCAGAAAGATCTTGTGCCACTCCTCATCACATGTGCATCTCGTTGCCACCGCAGCAGTTCCATAAACTCAGGAACTGGCCTCAGCAATTTGTCATGCATATGACAATTTAGTGTTAAGGTCTGAATGGCACAGTTGAACAAAACCAAGACAATCTGGATTAAGTTTTGTAGAACTGCATTAACATCTAAGAAAAAAAAGAAGCAAATATTTTTACCTGAGGTTAATCATTTTATACATTTTAATACACAGTAAACACTGTTTGTTATATTTAGCTTGATTTATTGTAATAAAATGACTGAGATATCTGGAGTTGTTTCTATGACAAATTTAAGTATGTGGCAGAAATTAATAATGTGCCAAAATGAAAAGGTTAGTATCAGTTGGGAATTTCAAATGCAAGTTTTGCTTTTTTTAAGAACAGTATTTTTTTTGAATCTCACTGTGAATAATTTACCCAGTTGATTGATACATTTCATATCACCTCAATGTTGTTTTTTTAATCTGTCACACGGTGAATGACCAATAATATCTACTTTGAAATATTTCATATCCCAACTTGTATTATTGTTTGAGAATATTAGGTAGTCAAGTCAAAAGACAATGGTGTCACTTAACCGGAGTGATTACCCACCATAGCCTTGTAAATGTGTCATAGGGATGAATAAATATGTTACGCTGCAAAGAGCAATAGTTGTTTCTTGCTTTTACAAATTTCACTACGAAGTAGCATTACTAAATGTTTATTGATCAATATTGACTTCTAAAAAAATGTAACGGCTGTTAATATTAAAAAGAGTTGATAACATTGGATAAACTAAAATACTTATCGTAAATCTATTCAGCTTAAGCCGTCCTTGAATTGGGCAAGCTTCTAATGGCATGAAAGAGAAAAAAATTAATAATCATGCTAAAAAGAGAAATGGAAATGTCAACATTTACCAAAAAAGCTAGGTGTACCATTGCCCACTGTTAGTTCATTTCATGGGCAGAATTAATTCATGCTTATTTTAAACAGTTTTTTTCTAGTCAAACAAACCAAGTATGTCAGTTAGTGTTCTGTATTCACTTAAGGATTTGTGGCATCTTTTAATACTTTTTCTAAATCAGTTACAAAAATTGTGCATGCAAGCAATCTGACGGTCATAATTTCAAACAATTTTTAAAGCATCAACACAAGGGCAAATTAAAATGGAGCTAGAAATCTGAAATAAAAAACTAAAATCCAAGAAGTACTTAGCAATTCAGAAAGCTTCCATGAAGCTCCATTTATATTGACAGATCTGTTGCATAATTCCAGCATGTTCTGTTTATATTCAAAATACCAGCAACTACTCTTGGGCTGTCACAACTTTTGCAGTTTTGTTTTGAGAATATGATTTTTTCCAAAGTTGGGGCATTCACATAATATTTGCGGTGGGTTAACTTCTGAGTAAATTAAAAAATGACATTAAAACATAAATTCCATAGAATCCAGATTTAGTATAGTAGATTTCAACTTTTCTGTAAATACTGGATAGCTTATTTCAACTGCTAGAGTATCGGTTTTGTAATCTCGTGACTTTTAGCTACTTCTGAAAAATGTCAAAACTCTTGCCCTGCCATTGCCCTGAAAGAGAATAAGTGGTCTGGACATTAATTCATGGATCTGGCCAGGGCCGGATTTAGTGGGGCTGGGGCCCCTGGGCTGGAGGCCCTAATGGGCCCCTGCCGACACCGTAAAATGCTGCTGTACCAAGCAAAAAAAAGCAAGAACAAGAGCAAAGGTCGTACTGGTCTAAGTACTGGTACTATCAAAGCAGTGGACCAAGACATTGCTTTAGTACAATATGAAGGATATAAACTTATAGATCTTAAGAGGGAGGACAGAAAGTAATGCAGATTCTTAGTTTGAAGGACAGCGTCTAAAGCACTCAAAAATTGACCTCGGCTTAGTTGGCTTAGTAAAGTTATGAGGGAGATGAAGTATGATGTACCCAATCTTAAATCTTTATTTAGCTATTGCTGTACATACCATAGGCCTTATTTCTCAAACAATGTCAAAGCATTTTTATCTAGGTATTTTCCTCAACCATGTGTTCTGAGAAAGTAAAAAGGAAATGAGAGACAAAAAGGCCAAGAGAGATGGCACTATGGCAAACTAGGAAACTTCACAATACTCCAACAATCTTTTTGAAAAATGAGATCTAGCACATACTAACCTATTGCTGTGCTGTGTGGCTTGTGGAGTAAAGACCACTTATTACTTACTGGGTTTGTAAACAGTCAACTATTAGCCTATTGCCACAAAAACAGGAACAACACTGACACAGAAGCCCAGATATTTACAAAGTCAGATGCTTGTTTTTCAAAATTAAAGCCTAGTTCTTCTGGATTCCTTCGCAGCAAAGTCCTTGATCAGATCACTAAAATCCGGTTTCCGAACAAGATCACTTTCGAGTGACATCAGAGTAAGATGATTCAGCCTGTCCTGTCCCATTGTGGATCTGAGCCTATTCTTCACTAGCTTGAGCTTGGAGAAAGATCATTCACCCCTTGCATTTGTGACAGGGAGAGTCAGGTAAAGCCTCAAAGCAATGCTTACATTTGGCAAGATGACCTGCAAGTTGTTTTTTTTTCTCTGAGGAAGCATAAAAGCTCTGTTGCAGATGAAATATCTTTGCCACTTACAAATTCCCCGAAATGGACAATCTCCTCCAAAAAGTCTAACTCCAGGTCAGCTGAATATCTGCTTTGAAGATCAGATGCTCTCCTGCACAGATCTTGTACAGAGAGAGAAGGGATATTGTTTAGGATGCCAAATGTGTTGTTAAGGTCATTATATGATGCAAATCTGCAATCAGTTTCTGCAAGTAATCTGTCCATCACGACCAAAAAAAACAGTAGCTGAGAATTTTTCTCTGGCTGACATGCCAACATCAGGTGTTGTGGATTCACCCAGAAAGGCTTTACGTTTTCTTTGTCGTTGGGTGTCTTCTTTGTACACTTGTGAGACTGTTGGAGACATAGTTTTAGCTTGGGTCTCAAAAGTATCAAATTGATCATGCAAGCTTGCTATGTATCCCCGTGGTGATCTCACCAAATCCACAGCATTACACAGGTCTAGATTTACAGCTTGCAATGCAACACTTGCACTTTCAAAGCGCTGAAGAATGCAATGCCACAATTTGCTCAGAAAAGCTATCTCAAGCTTGTCCATTTTTTTGTATAATGGCCTTGCTTCATTTCTAGTTGCTACATTCTGATTAATTCATCTGCAATGCTCTTTAACGAATCTTCAATATTGGCATAATTTCCATACAATGCCTGCCTGGCTTCTGCATGTGCAGCCCATCTAGTATTAGAGAGAGACTTCAGAGTTTCAATGCGCTTATTCATATTAGGCTGAAGTCCTGTGGTCACCACTTTCCACCTAGAAGTTGACTTGGAGCAGAAGCTGAACACATTCTGCACGAAGCTGAAAAAATCAGCTGTTTCAACACAGAAGTTGACACTGTTGATTCCAACGCGATTCAATGTGTCTCTTGCACATGGAACCCACTGTTCCAAGAAACAAAACACACAGCCGGTGGAAGGGGAATATAAGAGCCATTGCCTTGATATGTACTCACCATTTATGAGCTGGCATTTGAAGTGAAATTTGGAGGAAAAAAGTCTCTGCTGTTTGTATACTCGTTCCGAAGCTTTGATATCCACATCCTTATCCTGGCAGGACTCCGGCCCTTTCTTAGCCCAGTATGCTCGGACTGAATCATCTAACGTTTCCTTTCCCCAGCGAGCAGGATCAGTGCTGTAAGGATCCTCAGTAGCGGTAACGTTAACATTAATGGGGACCCGACTTAGTTGTGGAGGCCTCTGAGGTCGGGAATCCCAAAGTCATGTTCTCTGCCTCTTCAACGTTAGCTGTTGTGGCAAGGACGGTGGTCCTGTGCTAACGCTGGTGCTAGCACTAGCTATTGAACAAGTCTCCATTTGTCCACCGGTCTCAGACTGTGACAAAAGCGATGGTACTGCTGCATCATCGAGAACAGGTTTAAACAATTCTGTCAATTTCAATGTCTTTTTTAATGCTTCTTTCTCACTGTCTTCTTTTTCTTGTTTCTTTTTTCTTTTCTGTGCTCCACTCTCATTTTTTTTTTGTCTGCCATGATGATAGCTACCTATTTTGGGCCCCTCTGCGGCTCTGGCCCCTGGGCTGCAGCCCAGCCTAGCCCTGCCTAAAGTCCGGCCCAGGATCTGGCAAGGAAGAAGAGGTAGAAGAGAGAAGTTTTCAGGAAGTTGTTATGTGTTTATTTACAAGCATAAAATCTTTTATCCATCACTCACATTGCTATCTCTCAGATGTAGATCATTACAGGCTCAATATGTAATCTTCTGCACTCTAGTAGAAGAGCCTTGAATTTACAAGAACACAATGGAATTACACTCACAGTTGCAACATGCTGCAAATCATGTTTGGCTGTGTCATGATTCCTAGTAAATGCCACTATGCCTCGATCCTGCATTTATCATCAGTTTTGCTCTACAGTGCCCTGTAGGCTTAGCCCAGCCCCTCTGTTTCCCATCCATGTCCTCCCACTTCCTTTCTGCAGAGACTGGCTGCTGGAAGACAAAAGCCAATGTAGTTATTGCTTTCTCTCAGAGAATATGAATGTGACACAAACACTGTTGGTTTTACAAACCCTTCACTCTCCACCCCTCCCAATAGCTCAGAACTTAATGAAAAGTTTTGCAAAACAAGATGACTGCTCAGTGATACGTTGGAGAGTAGTGCTGACAAAATTAAAAAGAACAAAGTTCTAAAGGAAATGTTTCCACCTGTCTTGTTCTTTGCTCTAATTTAAAGAATACATAAAATCCACCTGTTCAGATAACAGCATGTAAATCAAAGGAGTCCCCCTTCTTGTAGAAATGCAAGTTGTCCTTTACTACAGGAATATGAAAGCCAACAGTAGCAACCTAAATGCTAGTGCTAATGAGTTCAATTAGTCTGGTGTAGACAGCAGATCAGACTAGACCCTCGTGACACCTTAACAGAATGTAATTTTCTATTCTTCATTAAGCACCAAAATCTATCTTCAAATTAAGTATAATTTATGCAATAAGAAATTTCCTGAGTAGAAATGCTCCATTAGCAAACTAGTATTTTCTTTTATCAAAGGTATCAATTTACAATTCTTAATACAGGACACTCAGCTAAAATGAGTGATTCAAACATCATTTTAGATTCCCTGAGAAGTCGTAAGTTATTGAAATATTCTGACTTGCTAAATATGGTAAATTCAGATTTCTGCCTTCACACTACGAGCTGATGAATTACAGTTCATTATCTTTCCAAAACTGAACATGTTAATCCCAGCACAAGAAGGCGCAACACCACTTTGTACTTAGAATGTACTAAGTCAGAATCAGACTTATTATCACTGGCATGTGTCATGAAATTTGTTAATTTAGCAGCAGCAGTACAATGCAATACATAATATAGAAATAAATTACAGTAAATATATGTACATTAAATAGATCAAAATTAGTGCAAAAAATATTTTTTTTAAAAAGTGAGGTCATGTTCATGGGTTCACTGTCCATTTTGGAATCGTATGGCAGAGGGGAAGACGCTAAAATGCCAAGTGTGTGCCTTCAGGCTTCTGCACCTCCTTCCTCAGTGAGGTGGAACAGACAATAAGCCTCTCAAAAGAATAGCAATTTTGTTGTATACATTTTTTTGTGACTGCTTTCAGTCCCTGATAATTTTGACAACCAGATTAGAAGTTGTGAGCAAAACTTTAATTACTTGTCTTTGGGTTAGACTATTTTTTTTGATCAATGGAAAAAGTTTACCGCCTGCCACAAAGAATAGCGAAAACATAAAAGAAAACCACACTTTGAAAATGAACAGAAAGGCAGTAGATATAATGACAGTTCTTTGAGTAATACAGTGGCTCCAGTTTATAGATTAACTTGTTGGTAGGAATATAAACTAAGAAAAGAATCAATAGAATTGGCAAAAGTTAACTATCCAATGTGGGCAGTTGTGGATATCTTATTTTATCAGTAAAACATCAGTTTTAAAACAGAGGAAGATCTATGTATTTAAATGACTCTGAACATTGTTGAGTGTAATATAACACTTTGCACTCAGCTTCCTTTCCAATTATTCAAATGTTAACCCAGCCAGATACAGCTCAGAATACTTCACTGGCATTTTGATGTACTTCTCTTTAAGAAAAACGCGCTACTGCAAATTTTCAAAGCAGATGGCTCAGTGAGCACTTTGCTTTGGATGCAACCACAGATCTTGTCACCTAAATCATGTAGGTACTGAAGATTTGAGGGACAATAGATCTTTCTCTGATAAAGCAGTCACCATATATTGTCATTGTAATTAAGCTAAAATGTTAGTATTCACCTTTATTACCTGGCAAAATTGACACCAATATTTAGTGTGCATGTGAAGTTAAAATGCATAACTTCAAAATGTAATGTCAGCAATGTTCTGCTCCACAACGATGTGCACTTTTGGACTTTTGCGGAGAGAATCAATTGGAAAACAGCAATTTGACAAGAAATTCAACTTCATATACAATATTTTTCATGTAAAAATCAATGAAAAGGTTTCATGATATTGAACTTTGAAACGGTGTTATATCCCATGATTAATGAATTTTCTATTAGTTTTTTATGTGCCATGTCTCATTCCTTCACAATTATTATTCCAAAGGTTTTAAAATAATTAAAGATTGTTTTTTTTAAGTTTATGTATATTTCAGTTTCAACCTCAATTGTGTGTGTGTCACAACATTTATTTTCCTGGTTGCAAAATACTTAAACATATGACTCTTTACTTATTCATCTGTCAAAACTGTTTAATATAATTGGCTACTTTGCCTTACTTATGGAAAACTTCTGCTTGACATAAGATTTGATGGTTGAGGTTAAAATATAAAACAGAAAATGAAATTCATGCTTGGTCAACACAAGACATTTCTGGAAAGACCAATAACATCTCATCACTAACTACAAAAATACTGAATAGTCAATGGTGTAACTTAACACAGCCACCTTTCCACCATCATTGGATAGTACAGCAGGCAACATGATTTTCAGTAACATAATTCTGGAAGAAATCAGCCTGGATTCACTCCAGTGCCCAAACTCACCATCCTTAAAACCTGACTACTTACCCTTCCCAATATGCAGGGCTGTCCAACCTGATTCTGCTTCGCTGAGAGGCATCTTGCATTGAAGAGTTCTTTCACACTTCAAGCAAGTCTTAAATCATTGGATTCTCAAGAACAACCCTCAAATACCCTGAAGACCTTAATAGTTTACTGGAGTCAAATGCCTTTGGGAACTGGTTTTAAAGAGCTCCAGAGACCACAGCATTTAGATTTAAATACTTTTATGACCTAAAAATAATGAGGTAAAACAACTTAAATGACTAAAAATAGCTAAAATACCTTAAAATATGTAAACAATGAATTCATGTACTTACATTTAAATGAGAACATTTGGTGTGCTTACGCTATTTTGCAAAGTGCACAGTATACTTGTGCTTCACTACTGGACTCAGTAGTGTTTAGTAGAAAAGCGGGAGGTCAAATAAACCAGCTCATTTCAAACTCAGACTTTCACATTTGACAAGCTTAACTGTGACTAGCAGATAACCAACAAGCAGACAAGGAACTATCGGTTGGAATATTGATTACGTGTTGCAGTTATACAAGATTTGGGTCAGACCACACTTGGGAGTATCGTGGACAGTTCTGGATGCCACACTACCGGAAGGATGTGATAAGTAATAATAAGGGAGCAGAAGGAATTCATCAGGATGTTGGATGGAATGAAGGGCTGCAGATTGGAAAGGTTGGCTTTACTTTCACTGTAACTTTGGAGGTTGGCTTGTGGTCCTTACAGAGATAAAATAAGTCATCAAAATCTATTTCCCAGCACAGGGCAGTCTAGAACTAGAGGGCACAGGTTTACTGTGGGAAGGAAGAGGGCACAGGTTTAATGTCAGACTGGCCCATATTCAAGAACTCGCTTGAGGACTAGAATGATGACACCAGAGTCGTTACAGACATTTTTTTTTAAAAAAACAGCGGTGGATGAGTATGTTCCCACAAAATCGCTCAGTGTTTTCCCCAATCAGAAGCCCCAGATGAACAAAGAAATCTGGAACCTGCCGAGAGCCACATCAGAGGCATTTAAGTCTGGAGATCAAGAATGCTATAAAAGGTGCAGGTATGATCTCCAGAAAGCCAATTCTCAGGCGAAGTGGAGATTCCAGACTAGTCTGGAACCAATGAGGGATGCTTGACAGCTGTGGCAGGGTTTGAATGCCATAACCTCCGACAAAGTTAAATCTTGCGACCTAGGGGACAGTAGAGCTTCACCTCCAGATGAGGTCAATGACTTTTGTGCTCACTTTGACCACCAGAACAAGGAGGAACCATCGCACACCCACATGTCTCCCAATGATTCTTTGGTCTCAGTATCTGAAGATCCCTTCAAGAGAGTGAATCCAAGGAAAGCATCAGGTCCAAATGGACTACCTGGCCAAGTACTGAAGACCGGTGCCAACCAAATAACTGGTGTATTCATGGATATCTTCAACCACTTGCTCGGACAGTGTGAGGTACCCACCTGCTTCAAGCAGGCTTTAATCGTACCAGTCCCCAAGAAGAGTGTGGTAACATGTCCAAATGATTATCACCTGGTGGCACTTAAATCCACAATGATGAATTGTTTTGAGAGACTTACGTTGAAGCACATCAGCTCCTGTCTGAACGGTGACTTGGATCTGCACTAATTCACCTACCGAAGCAACAGGTCTATAGCAGCTACTATCTTGTTGGCTCATCACACAACCCTGGAACATCTGGACAGCAAAGACGCATATATCAGGATGCCTTTCATCAATTACAGCTTGGCATTTAACATCATCACCCCCTCAAAACCAATCAGTAAACTCCAAGACTTGGGCCGCTACACCCACTAGTGAAATTGGATCCTGGATTTCCTCACTTATGGACCGCAGTCAGTTCAGATTGGCAAAAATATCTGCACAATCTCCATCAGCACAGGTGCACTGCAGGAATGTGTACTTAGCACCCTGCTCTACTCGCTTTACAACTATGACTGTGTGGCTAAGTACAGCTCCAACTCCATATGCAAGTTTGCTGATGACACCACTGTTGTGGGTTGTATCAAAGGTGGTGATGAATCAGAATACTGGGAGGAGATTGAAAACCTAGCTGAGTGGTGTAATAACAACAACCTCTCACTCAATGTCAATAAGACAAAGGAACCGATTGTAGACTTCAGGATAGGGAAACCAGAGGTCCATGAGCATCACAGGATCAGAGGTGGAGAGCATCAGTATCTTTAACTTCCTGGATGTCACCTTTCAGAAGACCTGTCCTGGATCCATCATATAAATATTATTGTGAAGGAAGCACAACAGCGCCTCTACTTGCTCAGGAGTCTGTGGAGGTTTGGCATGTCATCGAAAACCTTGGCATACTTCTATATCTGTGCGGTGGAAAGTGTGCTGACGGCTGCATTACAGCCTGGTATGGGAACACCAAGGCCTTTGAACAGGAAATTCTACAAAAGGTAGTGGATTCAGTCCCGTACATCACGGGTAAAACCTTCCCAACCATTGAGCACATCTACATGAAACATTACTCCAGAAAAGCAGCATCCATCATCAAAGATCCACACCATCCAGGACATGATCTTTTCTCACTGCTGCCATGAAATAGAACGTACAGGTGCCTCAGGACTCACACCATCAGGTTCAAGGGCAGTTATTACCCCTCAGCCATCAGGCTCTTAAACCAAAGGGGATAGCTACACTCATTTAAGGACTCTATTATATTGTTATTTCATGCTCATTATTTATTGCCACTCATTTGCATCTGCAATTGCACAGTTTATTTACAGTTAACAGTTCCTGATACTTATAGTTTACAGTCACTGTTCTATAGATTTGCTAAGTATGCCTGCAGAAAAAGAATCTCCAGGTTGTATGTGGTGACATGTATGTACTCTGATAATAAATTTTACTTTGAACTTTAGAAATTTAAAGGAGATCTGAAGGGTAAAATTTTCCACAAAAAGAGTGGTGAATATGGAAGGTGGAGGAAGGTATGGTTACATTTTAAAAGCCTTTAGACAGGAACTTGGATAGCAAAGGTGCAGACAGACCTATCCTTCTCCATAATTATTTTGAAAATAATAGCATTGTGATCACTGGACCCGAAGTGCTTCCCAACACATACCTCCGTCACCTGCCCTATCTCATTCCCTAACAGGAGATCCAACACTGCCCCTTCTCTAGTTGGTACCTCTATATATTGCTGCAAAAAACTATCCTGCACACATTTTACAAACTCCAAACCATCCAACCCTTTTACAGAATGGGCTTCCCAGTCTATGTGTGGAAAATTAAAATCTCCCACAATCACAACCTTATGCTTACTACAAATATCTGCTATCTCTTTACAAATTTGCTCCTCCAATTCTTGCTCCCCATTCGGTGGTCTATAATACACCCCTATAAGCGTTACTACACCTTTCCCATTCCTCAATTCCACCCAAACAGCCTCCCTAGAGGACATGGACAGAGCAGATGTGGCAAAGTTGTTTCCCATGATGGGGGAGTCTAGTACGAGAGGGCATGACTTAAGGATTGAAGGGTGCCCATTCAGAACAGAAATGCGAAGAAATTTTTTTAGTCAGAGGGTGGTGAATCTATGGAATTTGTTGCCACGGGCAGCAGTGGAGGCCAAGTCATTGGGTGTATTTAAGGCAGAGATTGATAGGTATCTGAGTAGTCAGGGCATCAAAGGTTATGGTGAGAAGGCAGGGGAGTGGGACTAAATGGGAGAATGGATCAGCTCATGATAAAATGGCGGAGCAGACTTGATGGGCCAAATGGGCGACTTCTGCTCCTTTGTCTTATGGTCTTATAGATGAGTCCTCTAATCTATCCTGCCAAAGCACTGCTGTAATATTTTCTCTGACAAGCAATGCAACACTTCCCCTTCTTGCCCCTCCGATTGTATCACACCTGAAGCAACGAAATCCAGGAATATCTAGTTGCCAATCACACCCCTCCTGCAACCATGTTTCACTAATAGCTACATAATATTTCTAGGTATCAATCCATGCTCTAAGCTCATTTACCTTTCTTACAATGCTCCTAGCATTAAAATAGATGCATTTAAGAAACTCTCCACTTCTTGCTCTGTTTATCCCGAATGGTGCAAACAACTTTGTTATCTTTTTCTTACTCTCCCCTACATCTTTGGTCCTGGTGCTCCCATTCTCTGTCCCCTGCCTATCCTCCCTCACACACTACTAGCGTTCTCTATTTGTGAACTAACCACCTCTCTCCTAGTCTCTTCAATTTGATTCCCACCCCTCACCCATTCTAGTTTAAAGTCTCCCCAGTAGCCTTCGCAAATCTCCCCACCAGGATATTGGTCCCCCTAGGATTCAAGTGCAACCCGTTCTTTTTGTACAGGTCACACCTGCGGCAAAAGGTGTGGCCTGTATAATTGTGGCTTTGATGATAATTTACCAAAATTCTCTGGAATCTGGGCAGGTTCCGACAGACTGGAAGGCGGCAAATATTACGTCACTGTTCAAAAAAGGCTGTTGGCAAAAGGCTGGCAACTGTAGGCCAGTTAGTTTAATACCTATAGCTGGGAAAATGCTTGAAGCAATCATTAAAGAAAAATCCTTGAGTCATCTGGAAAGAAGTGGATCCATCAGGCAGACGCAGCATGGATTCAGCAAAGTCAGGTCCTGCTTGACAAACTTACTGGAGTTGTTTGAGGATATACCAAGCACAGTGGATAGAAGGGAACAGATGAACCTTATTTACTTGGATTTCCTGAAGGCATTCGATAAGGTACCACACAAAAGACTTATCCATAAGGACGCATAGAGTTGGAGGTGATGTATTAGCATGGATAGGGAACTGGTTAACCAAAAGAAAGCAGCAACTTGGGATACGTGGGTGCTTCTCTGGTTGGCATTCAGTGGTGAGTGGGGTGCAGCAGGGGGTCAGTTCACGATATACATTAATGATTGGGAAGAAGGGACTGAGTGTACTATATCCGGATCCTTACTAACTTTCAGAATTCTAAACCAATTAAACTCCAATGTGGAACCAGACAAGGATGTCCACTGAGCCCTTTGCTTTTTGATTTGGTATTAGAACCTTTAGCAATTGCCTTTCCAGAGTCTAAAGATATCACCGGTATCTTAAGGAAAGGTACAATTCATAAAGTTTCACTTTATGCTGATAACCTATTGCTTTTTATATCTAATGATACAACTTCTTTACCCTCTATGTTTATTTGTCTAACTAATTTTAGTCAGTTTTCAGGATATAAATTCAATTTACATAAGAGTGAATTGTTTCCTTTAAATAATTTGATACCATCCGATATTAACCTTTCTTTTAAAATTGTAAGAAAACAATTTACATATTTGGGTGTAACAATCACTAAGAATTATAAAGATCTATTCAAAGAAAATGTTCTAACCTTAATGAATTATGTGAAAAAGACACTTTCTAATTGATCTCCTCTCTCTTTATCATTGATCGGTCGAATAATTCTATTAAAATGAATATTTTACCTAAATTTGTGTACCTTTTTCAAGCCATACCTGTTTTTATTCCCAAGTCTTTTTTTGATTATTTAGATTTGATTCTTTCTTCCTATATAGAACAGAAAACCCCGATTAAATAAAGACCACCTTCAAAAAATTAAAAAGAATGGAGGCCTTGCTCTACCCAATTTTAGGTTATATTATTGAGCAATTAACATATGAAATCTCACATTCTGGTTATATTATATTAATTGTGAGGATTATCCAATATGGGTCTTTTTGGAAGCCAACTCTGTTATGAAATTTTCTATTATCTCTCATCTCGGATCCTCTCTTCCTTTATCTTTAAATAAATTAACTGTCAGTTTGGTGGCTAAACACACTTTGAGGATCTCACTATAGTTTAGAAAACATTTTGGTTTATTGAGATTTTCTCTTTCTAGTCCTATTTTTTCTAAATTTTTTTTAAACCATCTACAACCGATCTGTTTTTTAGAGAATGGGATAGATTAGGTATTAAACGATTTCAGGATCTGTTTGTTGGAGGAATTCTTTCTTCTTTTGAGCAGCTCTCAGTGAAATACAACTTATCAAATACCCACTTTTTTCGATATCTACAGATTAGAGATTTTTTAAGATCTAAACTACATATATTTCCTACCAGCCCGGAAAAGAACATAATAGATGTAATTTTTAATTTGAAACCTTTTGATATCTTATATTTATGGTCTGTTGTTGGGACTGAGAATGGCTCCTTTAGACAAAATTTAAAAAGATTGGGAAAAGGATTTACAGACTTCATTATCTAATGAGACATGGAGGGCTATTTTCAAAATGGTTAGTTCTTCATTATTATGCACACATCATTCCCTCCTACAATTTAAAGTGGTACATACTGCTCATATGTCTAAAGACAAGCTCTCTCATTTTTTTTGCAGATATATCTCCTTACTGTGACAGATGTAATAATGGAGAGGCTTCATTAATTCATATGTTTTGGTCATGTTCAAGCCTTGAAAAATATTGGAACGATGTATTCCAAACTTTTTCTGTACTTTTTAAAGTTAATTTTAAGCCCAATCCTTTGACTGCCTCATTTGGTATTGTTGAGGAAAGAGCTATAATTTTGGAGCCTTCTCATTTGCGGGTACTGGCTTTTATTTCTCTTATGGCTAGGAGGGCAACCTTGCTTAAATGGAAGGAGGTTGCCCCCCCCCCACACATGCTCAATGGTTATGCGATGTTATGTCATGTTTAAATTTAGAGAAGATTCGTTGTTCAATTTCTGATTCTAATCAAGATTTCCAAACATTATGGGGACCCTTTCTGAACTATTTTGAAAATCTTTGAATTGTTATTGTTATTAAAATATAGATCTGGGCTATTATTATAAAACACTATATGGTAAAATACTCTTTTTTTGTCTTTTTTTACCAACCAGCTTTGTCTTGATATTGGGTGTAGATTTTCTTAAATACCTGTAATATAATTAACCATATTATTGTATTTCATAATTCAATTTATTTTATTTGATTGATCATGAATATGGGATACCATGATTGTATCAGTGTGATTTATATATAGTGCATTATGTGCTACATTATGTTGATTTATAATAAGTATCCTTATGAATTCTGTATTTATGTATATGAAATTTAATAAATTTAATAAAAATATTGGAAAAAGAAAGAGTGTACTATATCCAAGTTTGCTGATGACACTAAATTGAGTGGAAAAGCAAATTGTGCAGAGGATATGGAAAGTCTGCTGAGAGATATAGATAGGGTAAGTGAGTGGGCAGGGGTCTGGCAGATGGAGTACAACGTTGGTAAATGCGAGGTCATCCACTTTGGAAGGAAGAATGGAAGATCAGATTATTATTTAAATAGTAAAAAATTACAGCATGCTGCTGTGCAGAAGGACTTGGGAGTGCTTGTGCATGAATCGCAAAAAGTTGGTTTGCAGGTGCAGCAGGCTATCAAGAAGGCAAATGGAATGTTGGCCTTCATTGCTAGAGGGATTGAATTTAAGAGCAGGGAGGTTATGGGTATAGGGTACTAATAAGGCCACATCTGGAGTACTACGTAAAGTTCTGGTCTCCTTACTTGAGGAAGGATATACTGGCTTTGGAGCCCGTGCAGAGGAGGTTCACCAGTTTGATTCCAGAGATGAGGGGGTTAGACTATGAGAGATTCAGAAGGATGAGAGGAGATCTTATAGAAACATATAAAATTATGAAGGGGATAGATAAGATGGAGGCAGGAAAGTTGCTTCCACTGGTAGGTGAGACTAGAACTAGGGGACATAGCCTCAAGGTTTGGGGGAGTAAATTTAGGATGGTGATGAGGAGGAACTCATCTTTCTCAAAGAGTGATGAATCTGTGGAATTCTCTGCCCGATGAAGAAGTGGATACTACCTCAGTAAATATATTTAAGACAAGGTTGGATATATTTTTTGCATAGTAGGGGAATTAAGAGGCCCGGGGAAAAGCCAGGTAGATGGAGATGAGTCCATGACCAGATCAGCCATGATCTTATTGAATGACAGAGCAGGCTCGATGGGCCAGGTGGCCTACTCCTGCTCCTATTTCTTTTTTTTTCAAATCACTAATTTTTATTGCAACACCGACAAATTACATTCAATACAACCACTTGCTGATTACATTTTGACTGTTTAACCCAGCCACCCCCCAACCTTCATCCCCACCCCTCTCTCCACCACCTCCCCTGCCACCAACCAACTGAATAGTAGTGCATACACAGACAGAACATTCCTATTTTAACAAAAGATCTTTTAAATTAGATATCAAATTTGTCCACATTAAGATTGTGTTTGGTCGTGCATCATTTACTCTTGCTGATGATAATTCCAAGTAAGAAATGTCCAAACAGCTCCGAAGCCAGTTTCCAACGCTGGACTACAATCTTCTTAGCTGCAGTCAGGCCTGCCAGCCAGACTTTGTGTGTTTTTTCCGTAAGGGAAAGGTGGGAGTCATCATTTAGAAGATATACAACAGGGTCCAGTGGTAATTGTACCCCTGTTAGTTCTGTAAGAGTACTGATAACCTTCCCCCACAAACCAAAAACCCCTGGACATTCCCATACAATATGTATAAAAGAGCCCATGGTTCCGCGGGGGCAAAATGAGCAATATGGGTCAGGAACCAGTCCCATTTGATGTCTAATTCTCAGTGTTAGATATGCTCTATGACAAAATTTCAAGTGTACATACCAATGATTTGGGTTTTTCAAAGCACTGGCAGCATTATCCCAAATCGCATCCCAGTCTAAGTCTTGTCCCAATTCAGATATGTCCCTATCCCAGGCTTTCGTTCCTGCTGGCATAAATTTCTGGGAGTTTAATTTATCAGAGATATATGATACGATCTGTCTTGGAGCATTCTGTATCCAACTTAAAATGGGATGGTCCTTTAAATCTGACCCCCAGGGAACCCCATAGGCTTTACAAGCTGATCTTACTCTAAAGTAGAAGAAAAGAGAGTGTTTATCAATATTATATCGAGATATCAGTTTTTGAAAGCTAAGGATAGTACTTGCCCCATTAATATCTTGAAGAGTTGTAATACCTTTATCCTCCCAAGTTCTGTTAGTGAATGGCTTCCCCCAAGATAGAAGATGATTATTGTTCCATAATGGAGATGATTTGCACCATACACTTTTAAATTTTAGGAATTTTTCTGCTGCTCTAAACAGTTGTAGCATATGGGTAAAAATTGGACTGTTATACAAGTCACATTTTTTGATAGACATACCAATAAGGAGAAAGTCCTTCAACCTTATTGGTGCTATTAGCTCTTGTTCTATATTTTTCCATGACGAAACTTTATCCTCCTCCATCCAATAGCTGAGACTTTTCAATACAAATGCCCAGTGATACAGTTTAAAATTTGGACATGCCAATCTCCCATCCGACTTTTTGAATTGTAGAGCTGACCACTTTATATTGGGTCATTTACAGTTCCAAACATAGCATCGTAGTAAAGAGTCCAGTTTTTGACAATATCCTGCTGGAGGCACAAGTGGGATCATTGAGCTGATAAAATTAATGCGGGGTAAGATGTTCATTTTAATGACTGATATACGGGCTGGAACTGATGCTGGCAGGTATCTCCATCTATTAATATCTTCTATTTTTTTCAAAATTAAAGAGTAATTTGTTTTAGCCACAGACGATAGGGAAATATTAACTGTAATACCCAAGTAGAGGACATCATTTGTAACATTAATCTGGGGAGGGAGAGACACCTTACTTTTATCTGTATTAATCAGCAACAGTGCTGATTTTGACAGATTAACTTTGTATCCTGAAAGAAATCCAAATTGCTCCAATGTTTTTAAAACATAGGGGAGAGTTTGTTGAACATTTGCCATATAAACTAATGTGTTGCCCACGTAAAGTGATATCGAATGTGATGTTGTACCTATTGTAATAGGGGAGGTCTGAGGAGAGCTTCTAAATAAATGTGCAAGCGGTTCAATAGATATAGTAAAAATTAAAGGAGACAAAGGGTCCCCTTGTCGTGTGCCCCGTTCTATGTCAAATAACTCTGGGAAACCTCCTCCCACACATACCCGGGCTGAAGGATTAGCATACATAGTGTTTGAATCATATTGATAAATTTATCGCCGAACTTGAATTCTTTTAGAACTCTCCAAAAATACGGCTATTCAAGGCGATTGAACGCTTTTTCAGCATCTAGAAATAGCAGGCCACAAGCACGCGGGATTTTATGTGTTGCACTCAATATGTGTAAGAGTTGGTGAATATTATCAGATGGGAGACATCCTCTGATAAAGCCCATTTGATCTGGGCTAATTATTTTCCCAACTACTGTCTCGAGACTACTGGCTAAGACTTCAGAAAATATCTTGAGGTCGGCATTTATCAAGGAGATTGGACAGTGATTGGCACACTCCGAGGGGTCCTTACTGGGCTTAGGTATAACTGTGATCAGGGCTGTGTTTAGATCTCTATGGAAAGCACCATTTCCAATAGCATAATTTAACGTTTCTAACCATACTGATCCAAGAATATCCCAAAGATGTTAACTTGCCCATGCCTGTTAGATTGCACATACAGGCTGGTCTGAGCTCTTAATACAGTTCCATCTCCTCCTGAGGGGCATGTGGACTTGGCCACGGTCTTCTTCCATATCTCCCAGTACCGATGATTTCAGGGCTTCTTTCACTTCCTCTACCGAGTTAAACAACATCTTCATGCCCTTGATATTCACTCTCAAAATTGCCAGGTATATGAGGAATGAGTCGATCCCCTTCTGTCGAAGCTTAGCACAGATCTCCTTGTAACCCTGCCGTTCCTGCATCGTACCGGGGCTGTAGTCGGCAAAGAACTGCAGCTGGGAGCCATCAGGGACAGTAGTTTTGGCTTTCCTCGCGCCCTCCAGGATAGCCTGCCAGTTGGTGTATCATAGAAGCCTAAAAAGCATGATCCGTGGTCTTGAGGTGCTGTTGGAAAAGATCCTATGTGCTCTATCAATCTCCAATGGAGTGCTGCGGGAGTTCTTGAGCGCTGGAATCCAATTAGGAACTTCTCCTGGAGGTAGCCTCTCGGATCGTCGTTCCCCCCCAGTGCCTGTCGGTAAATTGACCAGCCGCACATTGCTTCTCTTGGATCTGCCCTCTAAGTCATTTAGCTTCTTCTGTATCTTAGTCGCCTCTGTGAGACAGCTTTCTCATTCTTGCGTAAGCTAACCTGAATGTTGTCTACTTTGTTGAAGACTGTGCAAAATTTTTTGGCATGAATGTCCACTTGCTCCTTTAACAAGTACAGAATGTTGCCATTCGCTGCCATATGCTTCTGTATGGGGTCGAGAACCCTTTCCAGTAACTCCTTTAGCATGTGGGCTACCATTTCTTGCAGCACTTCCATCTCCGTTGCCATTGTTTGCTTAATTAGCATAGCTATTGCCTTGGATGAATCGCTAGGTTGGTGTCATCTACTGGTATCTTGTTTCTTGCTTGAATTTGGATCTTTTTTTGCGGTCATGTCTTTAGTTAGATCTTTTTCCAACTCAAACTTGTATTAAGACCGTCTATGAGCCCTAAAGAATGTGAAAATGGAGGGTTATATGTCAGCACTCAGTGCTGTGCTGCCATCTTGCCTTGTGCCTCACCGAAAGGCATCCTGCTCCTATTTCTTATGTTCTTCAATTGGATTAGCATAAATAGACATCAGACTCAAACTGGATGAGTTGAGTTGTAATGGCTCATTTCTGTGCCGTATGCTTCTATGAGTCTTCGCTATTCAGTGAAACATGTATGCTTAGGCATTATAAACAAATTAAGCAGGCTGCTAGACACCCAAATGGAGAGAAGTTAAAAAAATTAATCAATAGCAAAAACACTTATGTATAATGATCGTCTCCAATTGCAATTTTCATGAAATTATCTTAAAGCAAAAGTGACGGGCTCCATAGTGCTAACCACAAAAAATTACACATCAATAAGGGTGTATTAAATGTTTTCTACTTTTCTCTGAAAGCATTACGAAAGGATGGCCTGCTCTAAAATGTTTATATATATTGGTTTAAGCAGGTCTTCCCAGTTGGGTCATGATAAATACACTTACATGCTTCTGCATGTGCTGTACAGTATTGATATGGATCATTTAACTGCAAATGAAAGGTCACAACTGTTGTAACATTAAACGTAAAGATGCCTGGGCAAGGAAAAAAAAGAACAAGACATAGCAAAATGCAATGTCAGTGGTTTTTCCCCATTATAGTGATCGATTCTATCCAACAGATGGTTGCTAAAATGAAACAGGCTATTCATATTATGATTCGCAAAATATCAAAAAGACTTTCCATTTGTTTTGATGGATATGATAAAATCTTCTATTCTGCCAAATCCAGAAACATTGCTATACTTTAGTTGCCAGAATCCTAATTTCCCCAAAGCATACTGCTAGCTCACTGCAGCTATTATTTGAATACACGGGGCAAAAAGTACATTTCCTGGGCAAAGACCCTATTCCCAAGTAGTTCCAAAACCAAGTGCAGAAATTCTTATAACTGTCAGAAATCTGAATAAGGTGCACTAGAAGAATATTTACAAACTTGACTCAACAAATTTTCTTATTCTACTCCTAAATCAAGCAGTCAACATAAATTTGAAAAGCCTTTTAACATTGGTCCCTCTGGAGTACCTTCAGTTTCTTATTACAGGAGGACACTAAATCAGTTAGAGTTTTGTGTTCCTCCTGCAAGAAATAAAATTAAACCTTGCCAGATAAATCTAAACTACTAGGTTGTGCATTGCTTTGGACTTATTTTCTTTTTTTTAAAAAGGAGTACAGCCCTTCTTTGACCCCCTACATCTATAGCCAATGCACACTAGAAACAGGCTTTCAGAGACTTGTTTCAGAAAGTAAATGTTAATTCCGAGTGCAAGGTCATTCATTGTCTTTTTTTTAGTATTTTCTCACATTAAAAAACTAACATTGAAATATCTCTTTGAAACAATGTCTGCAATAACTTGAGGTTTCTAACAGTCTGAAATAATTGTGTCAATGTAAATTGCTTCACAGAAATCATAAATTACAGATTTCAATGATAGAAAGTGTGGTATATCTGACTGCAAATAATGTTAAACAACATTTTAGAGAATAGAGAGTAAAGAGCTTTTCTTTCAGATTCTTGAAATAACAAATAACAAAACTCCTTGCAATAGAAAATTATTGTCATAATTTGTCAATCACAATGATGTGAGGCACAAAAAAGAGGTATTGTTTTTCTGATTGAATATAATGATCCTTCTTTAAATTATTAGTCTTTAAATTTGAAGGCTCAACAATGTGGCTGTGAAAGCATCGATTGATTTGTTTGAGAGCTACAGGCAATCTGCTGAAGGAACTCAACTGATCAAGCAATATCTGTTGGTGTTGGGGTGAGAGAATGGGGAGGAATTGTCAGCATTTCAGTTCAGAACCTTACATCAGGACTGAGTGGGGAGAAGGTAGATAGACAGCGTAAAAAGGAGGGGAGAATTGAGATGGCCCAGTAATTAATTGGTGGACTGAAGACTGGTGAAGAATCAGAATCAGGTTTACTACTGGCATGTGTTGTGAAATTTATTAACTTAGCAGTAACAGTGCAATGCAATACATGATAACAGAAAGAAAAACAATAAGCAAATCAATTATAGCAAGTATACAATATACAGTATATTAAATAGATTAAAAATTGTGCAAAAACGAAGTAATATATATTTTAAAAAGTGAGGTAGTGTTCATGGGTTCAATGTCCATTTAGGCAGAGGGGAAAAAGCTGTTTCTGAATCGCTGAGTGTCTTCAGGCTTCTGTACCTCCTTCCTGACAGAAACAATGAGAAGAGGGCATGTCCTGGATGATAGAGGTCCTTAATAATGGACATCACCTTTCTGAGGCACCGTTCCTTGAAATGTCTTGGATACTATGGAGACTTGTACCCAAGATGGAGCTAATTGTACAACTTTCTGTAGCTTCTTTCAATCCTGTGCAGTAGCACCCACTCACCCCAGCAGTTTGAGTGTTTTAGTTGACAAACCAAATCTCTTCAAACTCCTACTGAAATATAGCCAATGTCTTTTAAAGTTGCATTGATATGTTGGGACCAGGTTAGATCCCCAGAGATTCTGGCACCCAGCAACTTGAAATTGGTTACTCTTTCCACTTCTGATCCCTCTATGAGGAATGGTTTGAGTTCCTCATCTTACCCTCCCTGAAGTCCACAATTAGCTCTTTCATTTTACTGACATTGAGTAAAAGGTTGCTGCTGTGACAACACTCAATTAATTGGTATGTCTTGCTCCTGTACACCTTCTCATCTCCACTTGAGATTCTACCAACAACGGTTGCATCATAAGCAAATTTATAGATGGTATTTGAGCTATACCTAGCCACACAGTCATGGGTATAGAGGGAGTAGAGCAGTGAGCTAAGCACACACCAAGGTGCACCAATGTTGATCATCAGCGAGGAAGAGATATTACCGCCAATCTGCACAGATTGTGATCCTCTGGTTAGGAAGTCGATGACTGCAGAGAGACGCACACAAAATGCTAGAGGAACTCAGCAACCCAGGCAGCATCTAGGAAAAGAGCTCTAGTATCTACAGATTTTCTCTTGTTTGTGATTGCAGAGGGAGGTACAGAGGCCCAGGTTCTGTTGCTTATTGATCAGGACTTTGGGAATGATGGTGTTAAACACTGAGCTAAAATCAATGAACAGCCTCCTGACGTAGATGTTTGTATTATCCAGGTGATCCAAGGCCGTGTGAAGGGCCATTGAGATTGTGTCTGCCGTAGACCTGTTGTGGCGATAGGCAAATTGCAGTGGATCCAGATAATGGGCAGATGGAGCCCGGTAGGGGAGGGTGGAGTTGGAAGAAAGAAGGAGGTGCATGACAAGGGAGGCAGATGCAATTGGGAGAGGAAGGGGAGAGTGGAGTTGGTAACAGTTGCTAGAGGGAGATAAGCAGAAACATAAAGTCCACCAGGGGAGTAATCTGCTAAATGATAATGGTAGTCACTAGTGGGGAGATAGGCAGATTAGATCCAGATGGGGAAGAGGGTTTGGTGGAAAAACTGTGTGGGCAGCAACCAGGTGAAGGTGGGGGGCAAAAATGGCTGATGTGAGTCTGGGGGAAGTCAATTGGAATGAACCAAAAATGGAAGGAATAGAGGTGAATTGGAGGTACTTTAAGTACTGAGTTCCTCCATTCGATTGTCCATTGCTCCAGACTCCAGCCATCTGCAGTCTTTAGTATCTCCGATTCCATTTTACTTTAGCTTGTACTTACATGAAATATCTTCGGCAGTCTATCATATGCAGTGACAAAATCAGACTAAATGGTGTATAATATTCCACTGGCATACAGAATTGTCTCCTTTATACTGCAATGTAAGCTTTGTAAATAAGCTTAGAGGTCAGATCTGTATATACCTTCTATAGTGTATGTGTACCTTTTTAAGGCTAAACACAAAGGAAGACATACATTAAAACAGCTTTGCTGTTTTTATTGGTTCAAGCCTATGCTGTTAACACTTCTGCTTTTATTTAAACGAAGTCAGTAAACCTAATAGAATAATAAACAATTACAATTCAGAGTAATAACTACTGTATATGGCCAGATGTTTAACATTTAAGAGAAGCCTGCTAATTTGTGGAGAAATCACATAGAAAGTAATTCCACTGTATAACCTAATAGAATGTTGACTTGTTTGACATGTATGTTTTCTCAAAAACATATTAAAATGTTCTGTACATTTATCATAGCCTTATTTTATGCTAAGTTGAGCTCTGTTCCTACATTAAAGGCTTTATATGTCAATTATGGTAACTATATTTTAAAGATATTCTATTAGGGGTACATTTACCACATTTCTCATATCCTAAACAACTTACAAAACCACCCAAGCAATTTTCTCAACATATTTAAGGAGTAACATTTTGTCTGGTGTTATGTACCCCGTAACTGGGTTGCCAAACCAGCAGAAATGGATCACTCAGTTGGAGTCTGGATTACTAGAACTAAGAAAGTTTTATTAAAGAAACAAGCAACACAGTACTCTAATCAAAAGGATAATGAATGCAACAGTTCAGCAATGATAAACATACATGTACACAGAATTAAGATAACAGGATCAATCAAGCTCTATCGTTGTCCAGGGGTAAATGACCAGTCTCAAAGTGACGCAAAGTTCAGTTCAATTTAGTTCAGTTCAGTTCACAGTAATCGCTGCCATGGCGATGGACAGTGGGGGGAAGGAGAGAGAGAGCAAACCGAATGAATATTCAAAACGGCTTCCACTCACAGACCTTCGCAGTCAGCTTTCGGGCGAGTCCTTTGTGATGTCATCTGAGGTCACCGACCGTGACCCCTCCGTTTCTAGATACGATCGTTTCTCTGCAGTGAACCCGACACCCAGGCAAGGGTGGACACACACCAGGTTCCCGCCGATCGTGCCTTTCCACCCTGTGCATCTATGGCTTGTCCCGCGACTAGCCGTCCAAAACTTTCCAGCAACTTGTGAGAGACGCACCGCTTCCAGGGTCTCGTTATCTCGGGGTGTCGTGTGTGTCTTGCCTTAGCGAACCTGTCCCTTTTTATCCTCCTGCTGGGGTATCGCCTGTCCATCACTTCAAACAGTTCAGGGTTCAAAGGGGGGAGCCGATCTTGACAGCTCTCCTTCCGTTACTCTCTCCCGTCCCTTCATTAACATCTCCAAATGTTGCTCCATTGTTTTCCTTATCTCTCTTTCTCCTGAAGACAGGTAGCAGACCAACTGCTGATCTCACTGGTGCCAGCACAGGCCAGCTAACATCTTAATCTATGTGTATTCTCGTCACACTGGTCAATCCAAAAATGAACTGACAAGTGCTACTAAACAACCATTAAGTATTACGTGAAACAATACATCTCCACTGATAGTTCATTCTCACTTGCAGGAAGTGGAATGCAGAGTGAAGCAAGAGTGATTTTATTTCTTTATACTGCAATTTTTCTGTTAACATTGTAAATTTATCAGTTGCTCCATCACCAAGTAGTTCTACAACTTACTTCTTAAACTCCACTCACGTATATTCATAGTTCCAGGCAATCAGCTGATTGAGCTTCCTGAAGAACACTCGAAGGCTTACAGAGGTACATGTGTAAATTGGATTGAATTCTCATCTAATTCCAGAAGCAGAACACTTCAAATATCTTCCTTTAGTTAATTTCTAGTTACTGGAGTCTTTTGCACATAAAATCAGCCATATTCCTATTGGCTTTGTACATATCAAAGAAAAGTCCCAAAGACACAAAGGGACGAAGTCTGTTTAGGATTACTTAGCTTGAGGGATAAATAGTGGCCCAGATACTGACATATTTAGACAAGAATCGTAATACTACTTGAAGACTGCCCCCAAAACTGTAAAATTTCAGTGAAGAAAACATTTAGTTACACTTAAAACTACAACAGCCTGCATTATGGTTTACGCAAACACGAGGAATTCTGCAGATGCTGGAAATTCAAGCATCACACATCAAAGTTGCTGGTGAATGCAGCAGGCCAGGCAGGAGTCCTGACGAAGGTTCTCGGCCCGAAACGTCGACTGTACCTCTTCCTAGAGATGCTGCCTGCATTCACCAGCAACTTTGATGTGTGTTGCATTATGGTTTAAACCATTTTTGATGTGGTTTTTTGAAATACTTAACCTTATTTCAGCAAATTGACAAAAGTCATACATCCATGCGTCTTTCAATCTTGAAAGCCACTTCACTTATATTACCTACCACCCCACCAGCCTCCGGGTCCAACATATTATTCTCCGTAACTTCCGCCACCTCCAACGGGATCCCACCACCAAGCACATCTTTCCCTCCCCCCCCTCTCTGCATTCCGCAGGGATCGCTCCCTACACAACTCCCTTGTCCATTCGTCCCCCCCATCCCTCCCCACTGATCTCCCTCCTGGCACTTATCCGTGTAAGCAGAACAAGTGCTACACATGCCCTTACACTTCCTCCCTTACCACCATTCAGGGCCCCAAACAGTCCTTCCAGGTGAGGCATCACTTCACCTGTGAGTTGACTGGGGTGATATACTGCGTCCGGTGCTCCCGATGTGGCCTTTTATATATTGGTGAGACCCGACGCAGACTGGGAGACCGCTTTGCTGAACATCTACGCTCTGTCTGCCAGAGAAAGCAGGATCTCCCAGTGGCCACACATTTTAATTCCACATCCCATTCCCATTCTGACATGTCTATCCACGGCCTCCTCTACTGTAAAGATGAAGCCACACTCAGGTTGGAGGAACAACACCTTATATTCCGTCTGGGTAGCCTCCAACCTGATGGCATGAAAATTGACTTCTCTAACTTCCGCTAAGGCCCCACCTCCCCCTCGTACCCCATCTGTTACTCATTTTTATGCACACATTCTTTCTCTCACTCTCCTTTTTCTCCCTCTGTCCCTCTGAATATACCTCTTGCCCATCCTCTGGGTCACCCCCCCCCCGTCTTTCTTCCCGGACCTCCTGTCCCATGATCCTCTCGTATCCCCTTTTGCCTATCACCTGTCCAGCTCTCGGCTCTATCCCTCCCCCTCCTGTCTTCTCCTATCATTTTGCATCTCCCCCTCCCCCTCCAGCTTTCAAATCCCTTATTCACTCTTCCTTCAGTTAGTCCTGATGAAGGGTCTCGGCCTGAAACGTCGACTGCGCCTCTTCCTATAGATGCTGCTTGGCCTGCTGCATTCACCAGCAACTTTGATGTATGTTGCTTGAATTTCCAGCATCTGCAGAATTCCTGTTGTTTTCACTTATATTAAATGTTTTGAGGCAAACAGCAGCAGAAATAGTTCCTGTTCACCTCTGATATTACAGCCACACAACAGATCACAATTAGTTGAAAATGGTGAACTCTTGGCATTGAAATCCTTATCCCTTAATCAATACAGGGACACACACAAAGTAGAAAGCAGCTTATATGAGGGCAAAACAATGGCACTACTCTCAAGGGAACCAAACCTCCCACATGATGCTCAATTACAACTTCCTATCTTTTGCAAATACACTAATGTCGTTCTTCATTGTTTACAGAATTGATTTCTGTACTAATCTCAACTATCATCTCCTAAAACACCATTGTAATATACACTGAAACAACTTCAATGTCAACCCAGTCCTTGCTGGCTTCCACTGAGAAAGAGCTATAATGTTTCTTATTTGTTTTTCTATTCTCCTGGGAAATACTTCTCATTGATTACAGCTACTGAAATGTCATCACTGCTCTGATACCTTGCCAAATCACTGGTCTTCAAACTTTGAAATAAGTGCCAGCAGAATACTTGAACATTATGGTGTTACAACCAAGCAACAAGCATGTCCTCATCTGACTTCTATAAACAAGTTCTTTATTTTCTATTTTCAAAATGAAGCATTCTCTCACAATCATATACTCAACCTTGGAAACAGCTAGTGGGTGCAGGCATGTCCTGTTGCTGCCTAAAAATATTATTCACATTCCAATGGTGAACTGACATTCCCCTGCAACCCTCTTAAGTTTACCTACAATTCTTTCTAAGCAGATAATTTAACAGAAAGTTACAACCTCTTCTCACCTTTCCTGATTTTACACTATGTTCTATACCATAGGCAAATGGTCTATAATATAAATTCCACTGTGTCACTCCAATGCAAATGATCAGATTTGTTCTCATGGCAAAATATTCGTTTGTTATTATTGCTAAATGTCAGAACACACCTCCCCAAGTGCAACAGCTAAATGGACAATAAACCACAGAGACAAAAATATCAAATTTATTTTTATATCTATGCTTCAAATGTGTCTCTGGAAAGCTACTTTTCAATCAGCTTATCTCAAATTACAACAATACAGATTTAAGTGAATGATTTTTAAAGGAGATCTGTATATTCTGGTTCTATATGAAATAAAATATGGCCAATATCTCAATGTATAGGAGTAAACTACTGCAACACAGGCAATCTGAAGTAAAAACAGAACACACTGCATAACAGATAAACAAATCCACATCAATAATTATTTATCAGAAATGAGCAAATTAACACAATCTTGGGTGGACTTCAAAGACCCCATGTTACATCAATAGTACTGGAACATTATAAAATGTATACAAATCATTCTTTAACATTTATCTTGTGGGTATCCCAGTGCTCAAACAACTCCACAGTGAAATAAAATAAAAGCCGACAATACAAAATTCGTTTTATAATTTGTTGTAGTCCAAGCAGACAGTAGGAGCTTTGGTAGCCACACCTTCAAGAAAGTCTTTGGTTCTGAGCAGTATGCGGCCTTCCCTTTTCCTCGCATCCAAAAACTCTGATGGCGGTATCTGTATGCCACTGATGCATTCAAACTCTGCCTTCCTACTATTCTATTCTCCCAACTCCCCAACAAATTCCTCCAGCAATTTGCAACCACTCTATCACCGCCAAAACCTTCCTCCCTCTGATTCCCCCCCACCCCCCGATCCTGATTTCCAGAGACTACAATGGAAAAAGAGACTAGGAGCAGCTGAATTATGGTTCTACAGGAGAATGTTAAAAATATCATGGACCACACACACATCAAATGAAGAAGTTCTCAGAAGAGCCCAAGCAGTTTGATGACTCATACCAACAATAAGAGAAAGACAACCCAGATTCCTAGGACACATCATGCAGAAAGATGAACTAGAAAAACTCATACTCTCTGGAAAGATTGAGGGGAGTAAACCTAGAGGAAGACCTCGGCTTATGTACATCAAAAGCACAGCCAGGTGGCTACACATTGAGGAAATGGAAGTCATCCAAAAAACGAAGGATATATCTATATGGAAAACCATGGTCACCAAAGTCCGCATCGGATATGGTACCTAGACAGACAGACAGACCCTTGTTTTTGCAGCTGCTGATTGCTCATGTCAATTTATCTGGCTGCTGCTTAGGGGGGGAAAGCACCAAATTTTAATGACAAGATCCATCCCTGTAACCCCACTTTTAATTGATTTCCCTCTGTGCTCCTATTATTCAGCTGTTCATCCACAATTATGTAACTCATTTAACTACTGTATTACTTGGCCATAAAGAAAAAATCTTTCTCCTGTATAATTCACACTTATGGTTGGGCAGACCAACAATCATGACTCCTTTTCTTTCTAAGAGGTCAAAAACAAATAACAGTTTAATACCATTCATATTAAAGTTGATAACTAAATGTTTATACAATCTAAGTCATTAGATAAACAGAAGTCACAGAATAAGATTAGGAAGAGTACTAATGCTTGGATTACACATCCAATAAACCTTCTTGAAATAACCAGATGCCAACATTTCATAGTTGTTTCCGGAATATCTTAATCTAATCACTGATGGCCCAAAAACGTGGTGTGGATCTGTCAAACGAAAATGTTCTTATTGCCACAAGCATTTTCAGCAAATGGAACTTTGAAACAGAGGAAACCAAATGCAGTTCATAACTTACAAGATGAAAGGAATTTCTCTTCAGGATAAAGGCATTTAGATTCATCCAGTTGGGTATGAAGATATGATATGCAACATTTTGATTGTAATAATTCTATTCTTGAGATTTGGGCAATAATTTTTTCAGGCATCCATTAGTCTCGTGAGACCATGGATTTGCACCTTGGAAGGTTTTCCAGGGCGCAGGCCTGGGCAAGGTTGTATGGAAGACCAGCAGTTGCCCATGCTGCAAGTCTCCCCTCTCCACGCCACCGATGTTGTCCAAGGGAAGGCACTAGGGCCGATATAGCTTGGCACCAGTGTCATCACAGAGCAATGTGTGGTTAAGTGCCTTGTTCAAGGACACAACACGCTGTCTCAGCTGAGGCTCGAACTAGGAACCTTCAGATCACTAGACCGACTCCTTAACCACTTGGTCATGCGCCAACACTGGGCAATAATTAGTTTGGTCTAAAGTACAAACTTTATTCACCACTATATACAACCAACATCTGTATGATTTCACCCTTCTATTGTAGGAGAGCATTCAAGTGTGATTAATAGAGTATTATAACACAGAATCAGGCCCTTCAGCCCATATAATACATGCCAACCTGATTTTCTGCCTAATCCCATCAATCTGCACCCAGACCATATCCTTCCAAACCTCTCCCATCCATGCACCTATCCAAATCTCTCTTAAATTCTACAATTGCACACATATCTATCATTTCTACTGGCAGCTCATTCCACACTCGCATTGTGCTGAGTGAACCCTCTCAGGTTCCCCTTAAATATTTCACCTATCATCCTGAATCTATGATCTCTAGTTCTGGTCTCACACAACCTCAGTGGAAACAGCCTGCTTGCACTTCTGATCTACACCGCTCATAATTTTGTAACCTCTATTAAATCTCCTTTCATTCTCCTATGCTCCAGGGAATAAAATCCTAACTTATTCAATCTTTTACTCAGGTCCTCAAGTCTCAACAATATCTTTATAAATTTTTTCTGCAAACTTACAAACTTATTGATAACTTTCATGTAGTTTGCTGACCACAAATGCACACAGTACTCCAATGTCTTATACAACTTGAACACAACATCCCAACTCCTGTATCCAATACTCTGTATTATGAAGGCCAATGTGCCAAAAGCTCTCCTTATGACCCTATCTCTCTTTGATATCACTTTCAAGAAATTAAGGTTCTGTACCCCCAGGTACCTTTGTTCTACGACACACTTCAGAGCTCTACCATTCACTGTGTAAGTCATACACTGGTTTGTCCTCCCAAAGTGCAAAACCTCACACTTGTCTACATTAAAGCCCAACTGCCATTTTTTTGGCCCATTTTCCCAGCTAGTCAAAATCACAGTGCAAGTTTTGATAGCCTTCCTCACTGTCTATTGAACCCCTAATCTTGATGCCATCATCAAATTTGCTGAACCAGATTAATACATCATAATCTAATAATTCTATAGATGACAAACAAAAATGAAACCAGGACTAACCCCACTAGTAACAGGCCTTCAGTCAAAGACAATTAACTACTCCCACTCTGACTTCTCTCACTAAGCCAACATTGAATCCCATTGGCCACATCATCCTGAATGCTAAGCAACTGAATCTTCTGGACCAGCCACCCACATGGACTTTGTCAAAGGCCTTGCTAAAGTCCATGTACAGTAGCTATCATCACTGCCTTTCCTTCATCAACCCCCCCCCCCCCGCCCTCGGTAACCACCTCAAAGGCTTAGACATGATCTACCATGTACAAAGCCATGTTAACTATCCCCAATCAGGCCTCGTCTATCCAAATACTTATATATCCTGTCACTTGGAATTCCTTCCAATAATTTACCCATACCTGACCTCAAGCTCACCAGCCTATAATTTCACAGGTTATTCCTAGAGCCTTTCTTGAACAACAGAACATTATCTTACAGCCCTTTGGCATCTCCCTCATGGTTAAGGACATTTTTAATATCTGTCAAGGCCCCTGCAATTTTGGCACTAGCAGCCCACAATGTTCCTTTTGCTTTTAATATAGCTAAAGAGACCACAGGATTTTCTTTCACCTTGCCCGCCAGAGCACTTCATGTCCTCTTAAGCCTCATTTCTCTCCAGCATTTCTTCTACTCTTCAAGTGCCTCATTTGATCCCAACTGTTCATACCAGATCTGCTCCACCTTTTTTTTCCTTTACCAGGCCTTAATATCCCTCAATAATTGACGTTCCCTAAACCTGTTGGCCATGCCTTTTATGTAACAAGAATACAGATTCTGTATTCTCTATATTTCACTTTTGAAAGCTTCCCACTTACCAAACATCCCTTTGCTAGAAAACAGCCTACCCCAATTCATACCTGCTGGATCCTTTCTGATGCCATCAAAATTGGCCTCACACCAATTTAGAATCTCGACTCAAGGATCAGTCCTATTCTTCTCAATAATTATTTTGAAACTAAAAGAAATATCATTAAATCCAAAGCGTTCCTGTGCATACAATTCTATTATCTGCCCTGTCTCATTACCCAACAGGAGTTCCAGTATCAGACTCTTGTTAATTGGGATCTCCACATATTGATGAAAGAAGCTTTCATAAACACATTTGACAAATTCCATCCCCATCCAATCCCTTTACAGTGTGAGGCATGTTGCCTGCTTTTGGAGGACATGTGTTATGGGGAGGTTTGACAAACTGGGACTGCTTTTGCTCGAGAGGCAGAGGCTGAGAGGAGATTTAATGTAAGTTTATAAAATTATGTGAGCCATAAAGCAGACAGCAAGAATGCTTATCCTAGGATTAAAATATCTAGTACGAGAGGGTATGTATTTGAAGTGAGAGGGGAAAAGTACAAAGGAGATGTGCGAGGCAAGTTTTTCTTTTACACAAAGAGTGATGAAGGCCAAAATGCATGTCCAAGGGTGGTGTAGAAGCAGATAGGACAGAAGAGTACAAGAGACTTTTAGATCAACATGTGAAATGTGTGGAGGAGAGAGTGATATGGTGAATGTGTGGAGAAGAGGGATTGGATTGATTAGGCATCATAATTTAATTAGTTTGGCACAACATCATGCATTACATGCAGAAAGGCCTGACCTGTGCTGTGCAGTTCTATATTCAATATATTTTAACATAAAAATTGAATCAGATTTATTATCACTGACATTTATACCATGAAATTTGTTGTTCTCCAGCAGCAGTTCCACATAAAGGCATAATAATTATAATAAACTTCAAAGAAAAATAAATTATGTAAAATAAAAGGAATAACTAGATAGCGTTCATGGGTTCGTAGACTGTTGAGAAACTTGAAGCTTTCTCTGAATCAGTGACTTCCTGTACCTCTTCCACAATGATGAGAATGAGTAGAGGACAAGCCCTGGATGGCACAGGTACATAGTGATGGTAGCCATCTACGTGAGACTCCAGCTGTTGGTGATAACAGAGATGGAACTGGCTGAGTCTACAACCCTCTGCAGCCTCTTGCGATCCTGCACAGTGGAGCCTCCATACTAGGCTGTGATGCAAGCAGTCAGAATGTTCTCCACCATACAGCTATTGAAATTTGCAAGAATTTCTGATCCCAATCTACACAAAATCCCAAAAGGAGGAAAACTGCTAGCAAGAATTCTCTGTGTTGGGCCTAATCATAGCACCTAAGAACTTGAAGCTGCTCACCATTTCACTGCTGACCCCACAATACACATTGGTATCTGTTCTCCCAACTTCACCTTTCTGAAGCCCACAATCAGTTCCTTGGTCCTGTTAATATTTAGTGTGAGATTGTTAACATTCCTCACAAACCAGCCAATCTCACCCCTGTACACCTCCTCGTCACTATCTAAGGATCCATCAACAATTGTGGTTTCACCAGTGAATTTATAGATGGCTTTTGAGCTGTGTTTATCCACTAGTCTTGAGTTTAGAAAGAGCAGAGCAGAGGGTTGAGCAAACTTCCTTGAGATGTGCCTATGCTGATTATCAGCAAGGAGATTATTATTACTGGTCTGCACTGACTGTGATCTTCCAATAAAGAAGCCATGGATCGAGCTGCAGAGTGAGGTACAGAAGCCCAGATTTTGAAGCTTGGTGTTAGTACGGAGTGGATAGTGGTGTTGAATACTGAGATGGAAATCAATATCAGCAGCTTGACATATTAATTGGAATCACGATCAGATTTATTATCACTGATAAGTCTTGAAATGTATTGTTTTGCAGCAGCAATACACTGTAATACATTAAATATACGATGTTACAATAAGAAATAAATAATAAATTGTGCAGAAAGAGAGCAAAAATGGTGGTGTTATATTCATAGACTGTTCAAAAATCTAATGGCAGAGGGGAAGAATATATTCCTAAAATACTGAGTGTGAGGCCTCCTGTACCTCTTCCCAGATGGCAGTAAGGAGAAGAGGGCATGTCCTATGTGGTGGGAGTCCTTAATGATGGATATAGCCTTTTTTTGGGCACTTGCCTTTTGAAGATTTCCTCAACACTGGGGAAACAAGGGCCCACGATGGGGCCGGCTGAGTTTACAACTCTCTACAGTTCTTTTCCAATCCTGTGCACTAGCCCTTCCGTACCAGACAGTAATGCAACCAGTTTGAATGCTCTTCACAGTACCCATGTAAAAATTCACCAGTGACATACCGAATCTCCTCAAACTCCTAAGGAAATATAGTCACTGGCATGTCTTTTTCAGAATTATGTCAATATGTTGGGTCCACGATAGATCTTTAGAGATGCTGACAGCCAGGAACCTGAAACTGCTCATTGTTTCCACTGCTGATCCCTCAATGACGACTGGTGTGTGTTTCCTCAATTTCCCCATCCTGGAGTCCAGCATCTCATCCTTAGCTTTGCTAACGTGGAGTGCAAGATTGCAACACCACTCAATCAGCCAATCTATCTTACTCCTATACACTTCTTTGTCACCATCTGAGATCCTGCCAGGGACAGCTGTGTCATCAGCAAATTTCTAGATGGTGTTTACACTGTACCTGACCACAGTCATGGGTGTGGAGATAGTACAGCAGCAGGCCAAGCACACATCCTGTGTTGACTGTCAGAGAGGAGGTGATGTTATTTCCAATCCACGTGGACCATGATCTCCTGATGAAGTCAAGGATCCAGTTGCAGAGGGAGGTACAAAGGGCCAGGTTTTGTATCTTATTGTGATGGTCCTACCCAGACTTCGTGTACATTTCTGGATTACTGGTCTTGAACACCGCAGATCTAGCCCCCAGCAGACTGGTTCATCCACAGCTTCTGGTTTGGATGTGTACAGTATGTTATTGAGGGAACATACTCCGATCTTGACAAAGTCTGTGACAACCGTGGAAACTTCATTCAGATCTGAAGATGAATCCCTGAATATGGTGCAGTCTACCAATTCAAAGCAGTCCTACAAGTGCTCCTCCACCTCCCTTGACCAAACCTTCACAGTAACTTATCAGTGGTACTGCAGTCCTCACTTAGCCCGTATGCCAACAGTAGGAGTACAGCCACTGACCAGACTTGCTAAAGTGTGGGCTTGAGGTGGCACAGTAAGCGTTCGTGATGGTGGTATAACAGACGTCAAGTCTGTTCGCTCCTCTGCTTCTACAGTTGATATGTTGAAGGTAGTTGGTCAGAGACTTGTGGTTGTCTAGGTGCTCCAAAACAAAGTGGAGAGCCAATGTGATTACATTTGCTGTAAAACTGAGGTGGTAGTAGATGAACAACTTCTACTCAGCAAACCAGATCCTTGCATAGGTAAGGGGTGCACGTAAGGGTAGATATAACCAATACTGTATCTCGAAACACTTCATTACGGTAGATGTGAGTGCTACAGGGTGATACCAAGATGGTGTACATGGCTGGGTACTGAAAACTTGTGCCAACCAACTGGCTGGCCTTTTCAAGGGCATCTTCAACCTCTAACTGATGTGGTGTGAAATTCCCATCTGCTTCTTCAGAGCAGCAGTCATACTAGTGCCGAAGAAGAGCAGGGAATTTGCAATTTTCCAGTCCCCTGGAACCATTCCAGTACCTAGTGATTGTTGAAAGATCATTACTAATGCCTCCACAAACTCTTCAGCTATCCCTCTCAGAACCCTGGGGTGTATACCATCTGGTCCGGGTGCTTTATCAAACTTCAGACCTTTCAGCTTCTAAATCATGTTCCCTTTAGTAATAGCGAAGACACTCACTTTTGCCCCCTGACACTGGCACATTTCTGGCATACTGCTAATGTCTTCCATAGTGATGACTGAGGCAAAATGCACATTAAGTTCCTCAGTCATTCCTTTGGCCTCCATTACTACCTCTCCAGCATCATTTCCCAGTGGTTCAATATCTACTCTCACCTCTCTTTTACTCCTATATATCTAAAAAAAACTTTTTTGTATTTTTTTTAATGATATTGACTACTTAACTTCATACTTCATCTTTTGTCTCTTTTTTAGTTGCCTTTTGTTGGTTTTTAAACTCTTCCCAATCCTCTAACTCCCCACTAAATTTTGCAGTATTATATGGCCACTTTTGCTTTTATGCTATCTTTGACATTTCTTGTCCACCACAGTTGCTTCACCCTCCCTTTAGAATACTTCTTCATCTTTAGAACATATCTATTTTCAACCTTCCAAATTTCCCCCAGAAACACCAGACATTTCTGTTGTGCTGTTAGCCCTGCTAGTGTTCCTTTCTAATCATCTTTGGCCAGCTCCTCTCTCATACCTCTGTAATTCCCTTTATTCCACTGTAACACTGATACATCCGACTTTAGCTTCTTTCTCTCAAATTGCAGGGTGAAGTCTATCATATTATGATCACTGCTTCCTTGGGGTTCACTTACCTTAAGTTTCCTAATCAAATCTGGGCCATTACATAACACCCAATTCAGAACTGCCATTCCCCAAGTGGGCTCCATCACAAGCAGCTCTAAAAAGTTAGATTGTAGGCATTCTACAAATTCCCTGTCTTGGGATCCAGCTCCAACCGGATTTTCACAAGCATCCTGCATACTGAAATCATCCATGATTATTGCTAATTTGCCCTTTTCACCAGCTTTTTCTATCTGAAAGTTACAGCCACAGGGGTACTCCACACTGGCTGCCTATTCCCTTTTCCAAGTTACCAGGGGTGACTACTGCCCTGGAGCTTCTATCTATCACCTCCTCATTCTCTCGTACACACTGCAGGTCATCGAGCAGCAGCTCCAGTTCCGTAACATGGTCTCTAAGGAGATGCAGTTCAGTGTACTTCATGCAGATGTCATCATCAGGGAGACTGGAGGTTTCCCAAATTTCATACATCTCACACAAGGAGCATACCACTACCTTTGGATCTACTCTCAGTGCATTAGCTATGTACTAACAGAAATAAAACTTAATCGAAACTTTCTTGCTTACTTACTTGGAACTTCTGCCTGTGCTTGCCAAAGCCAGACCACTCTAACAATGGCTGCTCCACATACAGCTCCTTTCTTTTTCTTGGCCCCGCACTGACTGCTGACCGCCAAAAAGCACCTGAACAACACACACAAAATGCTAGAGGAACTCAACAGGTCAGGCAGCATTTATGGAAATAATAAACAGCTGACATTTCAGGCTGAGAACTTTCTTCAGGACTCACCCAAGCTCTTTTTAAACTTCACAATGCGTCACCAACAAATGATCTCTTGTGCTAATAGGCGCTTGCCAAGAGAAAAAAATGAAAAAGCACCTCAGCTCCTTTTAAACCTTGTGCTATGTCACCAATGAATAACCTCTCTGCTGATTGCCACCAGCCAAGAAAAAAAAAAGCACTTAAGCCCTTTTTAAACCTTGTACTGCATCACCAACAAGCAACTTCTTGCACTGATTAGCACCTGCCAAAATAAAAATGTCACAATCTTTCCACCTTCCAGATACAAGTTTGCTGACGACACCACTGTTGTGGGCTGTGTCAAAGGTGGTGATGAATCAGCATACAGGAGGGAGACTGAAAACTTGACTAAGTGGTGTAATAACAACAACCTCTCACTCAACGTCAATTGTCCAAGAAACAGATTGTAGACCAGGAGAGGGAAACCAAAGGTCCATAAGCCAGTACTCATCGGAAGATCAGAGGTGGACAGCATCAGTAACTTTAAATTCTTCAGCCTCACTTGCAAATAATTTGGTACTGTTTCATCTGGAGCCTTTCCTCCTTCCCAAAGAAAATATCTCGGCCTCAGATTCTCTTTCCAGAATTAACAATGCACCTGGATCAATTTGCATTTAATCTAGTACAAAGCAACAAATTATTCAGTATTTCAGAACAGTGCTATAATATTTTTGGAGAGCACTCAACTTTCTTGACTAGGCTTGTTTTCCTTCTGTGTATAAAATATTGGCATGGGTCAAAGGGAACATGCAAAATTTCTTGAGCCTCCTGAGGAAGTAGAGGCATTGATGAATTTTCCTGGCCCTGACCAACATGGTTGGAGCAGGACAGCCTATTGGTGATGTTCACTCCTAGGAACTTGTAAACTCTCAGCCTTCTCACCTTCAGTGCCATTGATATAAACAGCAGCATATGCATTACCTCCCTTTTATAAAGTCAATGGCTGACATTGAGGAAATGATCGTTGCTATGACACAATTGCACTATGTTCTCTACCTTCTTCCTGTACTCCAACTCATCATTATTTGAAACTCAGCTCATTACAGTGATGGTTATCTGCAAACAGATAGATGGATATTGAACAGAATCTGGCTACACGGTTCTCAATTTATAGAGTAAAGTAGAAAGCTGAGGATGCAGCTTTGTGGGACACCAGCACTGATAATAAACAGGGCAGAGGTTTTGCTGTCTATCCTCACTGATTGAGGTCTGTTAATCAGAAAATCAGGGATCCAATTGCAAAGGGAGTTGCTGAGTTCCGAGTCCAGGAGTTTTGTGGTGAATTTTGTTTGGAATAATAATAATGAAGATGGAGGTGTAGTCAATAAATAATAGTCTAACAAGGTGTCTTTACTGACCAGATGCTCCAGAAGTGTGCGTAGGACCAAGAAGAAAGCATCTGCGGTGGACCTGTTTGAGCAGTAGACAGATTGCAATGGGTCAGGTTTGCCTGGGAAGCTGGAGTTAATGTATATCAGGACCAGCCTCTTGAAGCAGTTCACAATGGTAGATGTCAAAGCCATAGCCAGTAGTCATTAAAACATGTTACCTAATATTTCAATAAGTTAGAAAAAGTTTATAAAAATTATAAGGCTGTGTGAAAGGACAGAAAATATTACAATAATTCATAGCTAACTAAGGCACAATAAAAAGAAGTTAAAGCCAAGTGGAGCAACGATTGGTGAGATGGGCCAGTGTAAGAGTGGGAGCTGAGGCTTTGGATCAGGAGGCTTCAGCATGAAAAGACAGAGGAAGTGGCCCATATGTAAGGAGTGAGAGCAGCTTGATAAAATTGCTTCAGAGAGAAGGCACAGGTAAGATTTTATTTGGTTGCCCATCCTTAGTAATTGATTCATTGTAGGCAAGATGGTAGTTAGGGCAGTGGAATGCCGTCTCCTTGATGACTACCTCCAAATGCATCTCCTGACAAAGTAGGTCAAGGAACTGGAGTTGGATCTGGAAATACTCAGGTGAGGACTTCATTGATGAAACTGTTACTGAAATGGTCACACCCAAGGAACAGGTTTTAGAGCAACCACCAGCAGTTCAGTGTAGGGATCCACTAACAGGCATGCTTTTTGGGATACTGTTGAGGGTGATGCTCTTTCAAAGCTACCAGCAATGATCAGATCTGGGGGGGAGGGGCGGGGGGTTGGGAGGGGACTCAAGAGAGCAAACTCAGTGACAAGACAGGGACACATGCAGCAACATTTACAGGAAAAGGGCAAATAGGACCACCGCTTTAAATTGCAACTGCTTTAATGTACACGGCTTAACAAGTAAGGTGGACAAACTCTTCTTCTCCAGCAAGTCATGAAATGGCGGCAGCACGATCATCAACTCCCAAATCCCGCCTCCCTGCACAAAAAATGAACAAAAAGATGGAAAAGGCACATCGACCCCCCCCAAACCCCTCCCCCCCCACATACACACACAATGAAAAAAATCCGAGAAAGGTCGGGCAAAATACACAGGATATAAAAACTAAAAGTCTGAAAAAGAGTCTATTGTCCAAGTCCTTATCCAAAATGCAGAAAACATGGGGAACATTCTCTGGGCACAGCGCAGGCCTTTCCCCCTTCGTAGTAGAGTGATCCCACCAGTGATCAAAAGGCAGGCAGGCAGCAGGCACTCACCTTCACTTTGATGTTTCAATCTCCTTCGCCACTTTAATCAGCGAACAGTAGAAGCTTTAATCAGTGAAATGAAGGCACCAACTTGACCGGGAGTCCAAACTGAGGACGCAGATTGTCTCGAGACTGGAATATTGTGGTTACAACAGAAATATGGCAGAGGGAAGGGCAGGTTTGGCAACTTAATGTTCCTGGATACTGATGCTTTAGGCATGACAGAGGAACAGGTAAGAATGGAAATGGTGCTGTCTTTCAGATAAGGGAGAATATAGTACCAGTGCTTAGCGAAGATATTCTTGAAGGAGCATCTAACAAGGCCACGTGGTAGGATTTAGAAATAAGAATGGGTTGGTCACCTTGGTAGGACTTTACTATAGTCAGCAGGAATTTGAGGAGCAGATGGGTTGAAAAATTGCACGTAGTTGTGAGAATAATAGCAGTGTTAGAGGGAGATTTCAATTTTTCAGGTATTGACTGGGGAACCCAGATTGCGAAGGGCCTGGATGGGACAGAATCTGTGAATGGTGTTCAAGACAGTTCCCTTACTCAATATACAAGAATTAGGCCACTTGGCTCATCAAATCTTCTCCACCATTCCATCATGGCTGATTTTTTATCCTTCTCAACCCCACTCTCCTGCCTTCTCCTCATAACCTTTGACACTCTTACTAATCAAGAACCTATCAACCTCCACTTTAACTGTATCCAATGACTTGGCCTCCACAACTATCTGTGGCTATCAATTACCCTCTGCCAGCATGAGTAGCGCATGCAAGCTCAATCTCAACATTGAAGCAAAGTTTGGGTAGGTACACATACAGCTCCAGAACTGAACTCCAAACTACGATGCTCCAAGCTGTAATAGGGTTGTGCTGAACACTTTGCTGCTGTGGAACCCTAAATAAAAAAAAATCAATATCATATTTGAAATCTTGCAAGGAGATAGAATGATGTGACACTAACATACAAATTAACCCCATTATGGACCCTCTTCTCCATAGATTGTCACCTTGTCGTGGTGAAGAAGCTTGTGTGGTCCTGTGAGAGCAATGCCATCTGGAGCTATGCTCCTGGTAGGGTCACCCATGGCGGTAAGGTTGAGAGTGAGGTCCCTGACAAAGAACAATCCAACCAAGACCTCAACGGTGGAACAGGCAGACAAAGTTACTTCAAACTCAACAGCTGTGAAGGCGGATGAAGGCTGCAACAAATCCATCAGCTCCAGTCGTCGTGGTTTCCATGCCATTGGAATCAGTTGGTTGATTTGTGAAGTATCGCATGCTTCTTGGAGTGCAACATCAAGTACACATTAAACAAATACACGCACAGGCATCTTCGCTCTGTGGGGCACTTCTTCAGAACGAAGACCATCATCCTCGACCTCGAGGGATAGCCACGACGGCGACTATGGACCCAGTATCAGAGAATAATAGCATGGAAACAAGCCTTTTGTCTCTGAGCCATTTACACTGAGCCCACTTTATTCTCCCCCATATTTCTATTCCCCAGATATTGGTTACAGCTAGATTTAACACCTGCCTGAACAAGGACCTGAACCACTGCAATTCACCTACCACAAGTCTAAACATTCGCAATTTCACTGACTCTCTGTTCTGTGGAGCATGAAGACAACAACAAAACATACAATCAGGCTGCTGTTTATTGATTTGCAGCTAGGCATTTAGCACCATCGTCCCCTCGGTAGTACGGTTTTTTTTACACAAGATATTTTAGACTGAGTTATTCCACACTCAAAACGCAGTTTTACTTTAAAAGAAAATTATAGATATCAGCATCTTCTTATTCCCATAATAACATTTTAGCCCAAAAGAAAATTTGTTAAAAATTACAGCAAGCTCAAAAGATAGAATTATTGAATGATCTGATATAATCCACAAAGGTAAGGCAATACGCAGAGGTTCTCGTTCCAGCAACGTACCTAGCCAACGTTCCTGAACTTAGTTTCAATGAGCTAATAACTATGTATCTTGCAATACAAAGCAGAAATTAGCAATCCTCTTTATTAGTAGATTTCCTACAAGTTTTGTCTTAAATTGCTAAATGATTACCACGCGTCTACTATAACCTCTGCCAATTCCTTCAGCACCCTGGGATGCATTCCATCAGGACTAGGGGACTTATTTACTTGGATGAACATATATAGAGTTGGTATGTCCAAAACACTCTAGGAACACTTAGAGCGTAGGAACGGGCCCTTCGGCCCACGATGTACAACATGCTCTTTGAAGATTACAAGATGCAGCTCTGATAAAAGATACAGTTAGTCCACTAATACAGAACAAATGCTTAAACTTCAACAATTGTCTTTATGATCATTGTTTTCCACACTCCGTGCTTTCCCGCCTGCAGTAACATAAATACAGTGCCTTTGGGGACAGTGGGAGGGAATGGTATCGACCGAGACAGGGTAAAACATCAGAATCTCTGCTTCCAATGGAAAACGGATGAGTCTCTATCAATGCACAATCTGCTGACACATTTCCAGAGTCCCACCGGCTGGGACTGTTCAAAGGACGGATGATGGGTGCTCTGCTCATCACAGCTCCTGCTCCTCCTGCCCCGGTTAGGTGTGGTTCGACTGAAAGTCATTCAGGCCGTTTGACAGCTTCCTCGCCGCACATCCCGCCCTGTACTCACCCAGATACTCCTCAGCAGACAGCGAGAACCGGTCAGCACTCATCCTCCCTACACTCACGCCAGCAAACGCACCGAAGCGGAGATGAGCCGCCGGTCTTTATCGAAAGCTCCGCGTACTTGTGCAGCTTCTTGGCTCCGGTTACCATAACAGCAGCTTTCCGGAAAGGTGCTACTGTGATAGTTACCGTCTCAACCTCGTCGGTGGCGAGCTTTGGTTCCGGGATCAGTTCCGTTTATCCCAGCGCGCCCCTTGCTTAGAGTTGGACGTGAAAGTAAAGAAGCATTTCTTTGTCATGCGATTAGGCAAACACGGGGTAAGAGAAAGGAAAACAGAGGAGTGTAAAACTCAAATGAGTTTTTTTCAAGCAGGTGTAATGTGACAGAAGTAATGAGATGGGTGCAATGAGCAGTAGTAATGTTCTGATGAAGAGTCTCGGCCCGAAACGTCGACTGTTGACTCTCTTCCATTGATGCTTCCTGGCCTGCTGAGTTCCTCCAGCATTTTGAATGTGTTGTAATGAGATAGGTGAAAGTTTGAAGTACAGGTAACATGATTTAATGGTTGTAATGGTTTAAACTGAAGTTGAAAGTACGTGGAGGTGGTATGGTTTCAAGAAAGCCAAAGATAATTGTGAATATGCAGGGACGGATGAAGATGCAAAAGATGACATGGGCAAAACCACGAGATATTTAAAAGTGTACTTTGAATGAAGTGGTGTCAGTTCCAAGGTAATTGTGACTGTTGAGGCTCTCTCACATGCTGCATTAACTGTCTGCCTTCCGACTCACAGTGCACGGTTATTGCTGTTGACTCAGGTGGCGACTCATTCTGTGTAAGGTTTGTTGAGTGAAGTGCTCAAGTGGTGCCCCTTTCCTCTCCTGGCATAGTCAGCAATTGGTAAGCGACTGTGTTTGATCATTTTGTTTATTGTACTTTCTACATAGCCTGCAAATCCAGGCAAGTCCAGTGAAGACATCGATGCAGATGCTGTGATTCCACCAATAATTGATATATTTGTGGAACTTTGCATGCCATGTCCAATATTTTCAATATTTAGTTCAATAAATATTTATTCAAGAAAAATCTCAGTCTGACATTACTATCTTAGATCTAGTCCTGTGCAATGAGATAGGTAAGATTAACGATCTGTAGTCAGGGATCCTCTTGGAAAGAGTGATCATAGTATGATTAAATTTCACATTCAGATGGAGGATGAACTAATTAGATCTATAACTAGTGTATTATGCTTGAACAAGGGAGACCACAACGGGATGACGAAGGAGTTGGCTAATGTGGATTGGGAGCGCAGGCTATTTGGTAGGACAGTTGATGAACAGTGGAATACTTTCAAAGAGATTTTTCACAGTGCTCAACAAAAGTATATTGCAGTCAAAAGTAAGGACAGTAAGTGTGGGGAGAGCCAGCCTTGGAAATAAAAGATAGTATCAAATTAAAAGCTCATGTACAAAGTCACAAAGAGTAATGGGACACTGGAGGATTGGGAGAACTTTTAACAACCAACAGAGAACAACTAAACAAGAAATAAGGAAAGGGAAGATAGAGTATGAAAGTAAATTAGCACCAAGTATAAAAACAGATAGCAAAAGCTTTTATAAATACATATAGTGGAAGAGGGTGGCTAAAGTCAATATAGGTCCCTTGGAAGATGATAAGGGGAAATTGATATTCGGTGATAAGGAAATGGCTGAGGCTTTGAACAACTATTTTGTGTCGGTCTTCACAGTAGAGGACACATCTAATATGCCAAAGAAGGATGTTACGGATGAAATGGGAGGTGAGGACCTCGATAAAATCACTGTCACTAAAGAGATAGTGATGAGCAAACTAGAGGGCCTGAAGGTAAATAAGTCCCCTAGTCCTGATGGAATGCATCCCAGGGTGCTGAAGGAATTGGCAGAGGTTATAGTAGACGCGTGGTAATCATTTAGCAAAGTTCTGTAGACTCTGGGCAGGTCCCGGTGGATTGGAAGACAGCAAATATCACGCCACTTTTTTTAAAAAGGATGTAGGCAAAAGACGGGCAACTATAGGCCAGTTAGCTTAACATCTGTAGTTGGGAAAATGCTTGAAGCTGTCATTAAGGAAGAAATAGCAAAACATTTAGAAAGGAGTGGTTCCATTAGACTGACGCAGCATGGATTCAGAAAGGGCAGGTCCTGTTTGAGTGCAGTGGACAAAGGGGAGCAGGTGAATGTCGTATACTTGGATTTCCAGAAGGTGTTCGATAAAGTGCCGCACAAGAGACTTATAAATAAGATACGGATGCATGGAGTTGGAGGAAGTGTATTGGCATGGATAGTGCATTAGTTAACTGATAGAAGGCAGAGAGTTGGTATAAATGGGTGTTTCTCCGGTTGGCAGTCAGTGGTGAGTGGGGAGCCGCAGGGGTCGGTGCTGGGCCCGCAGCTGTTTACCATTTACAGTACATTGATGATTTGGAAGAGGGGACTGAGTGTAGTGTAGCAAAATTTGCAGATGACACTAAACTGAGTGGAAAAGCAAATTGTACAGAGGATGTGGAGAGTCTGCAGAGGGATATAGATAGGTTAAGTGAGTGGGCTAAGGTCTGGCAGATGGAATACAACATTGGTAAATGCGAGATCATCCACTTTGGAAGGAATAATAGAAGAGCAGATTATTATTTAAATGGTGAAAGTTTGCAGCGTGCTGTTGTGCAGAGGGACTTGGGAGTGCTTGTTCATGAATTGCAAAAAAGTTAGCTTGCAGGTACAATGGGTTATTAAGAAGGCAAATGGAATGCTGGCCTTCATTGCTAGAGGGATTGAATTCAAGAGCAGGGAGGTCAGGCTGAAACTATACAGGGTACTGGTGAGGCCGCACCTGGAGTATTGTGTGTAGTTCTGGTCTCCAGACTTGAGGGAGGAGAGATTCAGTCGCCTGGGACTGTACTCTCTGGAATTCAGAAGAATGAGAGGGGATCTTATAGAAACGTACAAAACTTTGAAAGGGATAGATAAGATAGAAGTAGGAAAGTTGTTTCCATTGGATGTGAGACTACAACTAGGGGACATTGTCTCAAGATTCAGGGGGGAAGATTTAGGACGGAGATGAGGAGAAACTGTTTTTCCCAGAGAGCGGCAAATCTGTGGAATTCTCTGCCCAGGGAAGCAGTTGAGGCTTCTTCACTAAGTATATTTAAGATACAGTTAGATAGGTTTTTATATAGTAGGGGAATTAAGGGTTATGGGGAAAAGGCAGGTAGATGGAGCTGAGCTTACGGACAGATTAGCCATGATCTTATTGAATGGCGGGGCAGGCTCGATAGGCCGGATGGCCTACTCCTGTTCCTATTTCTTATGTTCTTATGTAACCCTTAACTCCATCCTGGATTCATAATTTTCTTTCCAACTTTGGTATTCTGTATTCTTTGTAAACATTTCAAGAATACCAAACCAACAGAACAAACTCATTCTCAAATTATAATAATAAAGAATTTAAATAATATAGCATTTAGCATTTGAGTCTACTTGCTGTTGATCAGTTCAACTAGAGACTCATTCTAAATTCCTTATTCTTCAAACACAGTAAATTGTGCACAGTTCCACATAAACTGTGCATTCTGCCCCATAAGAATTCACTTGTGAACAAATTATTGGTTTCCATATGTAAAAAACATGGAAATATAGAAAACCTACAGCACAATACAGGCCCTTTGGCGCACAATGCTGTGCCAAACATGTCCTTAATTTAGAAATTACCTGGGGTTACCCATAGCCCTCTATTTTTCTAAGCTCCATGTACCTATCCAGGAGTCTCGTAAAAGACCCTATTGTATCTGCCTCCACCACTGTCGCCGGCAGCCCACTCCACATGCTCACCACTCGCTGCGTAAAAAAACTTACCCCTGACATCTCCTCTGTACTTATTTCCAATCACCTTAAAACTGTGCCCTCTTGTGCTGGCCATTTCAGCCCTGGGAAAAAGCATCTGACTATCCACACGATCAATGCCTCTCATAATCTTACACATTTCTATCAGGTCATCTCTCATCCTCCATCACTCCAAGGAGAAAAGGCCGAGTTCACTCAACCTATTCTCATAAGGCATGCTCCCCAATCCAGGAAACAACCTTGTAAGTCTCCTCTGCACCCCTTCTATGGTTTCCACATCCTTCCTGTAGTGAGGCAACCAGAACTGAGCACAGTCCTCCAAATGGGGTCTGACCAGGGTCCTATATGGCTGCAACATTACCTCTCGGCTCCTAAACTCAATTCGACGGTTGATGAAGGCCAATGCACCGTATGCCTTCTTAACTACAGAGTCAACCTGCGCAGCAGCTTTGAGTCTCCTATGGACTTGGACCCCAAGATCCCTCTGATCCTCCACACTGCCAAGAGTCTTACCATTAATCCTATATTCTGCCATCATATTTGCCCTACCAAAACGAACCACCTCACACTTATCTGGGTTGAGCTCCATCTGCCACTTCTCAGCCCAGTTTTGCATCCTATTGATGTCCCACTGTAACCTCTGACAGCCTTCCACATGATTCACAACACCCCCAGCCTTTGTGTCATCAGTAAAATTACTAACCCGTCCCTCCACTTCCTCATCCAGGTCATTTATAAAAATCACAAAGAGTGATGTTGTGGCCATTACAGAGATTTGGATGGCTCAGGGGCAGGAATGGTTACTTAGAGTGCCAGGCTTTAGATGTTTCAGAAAGGACAGGGAGGGAGGCAAAAGAGGTGGGGGCGCGGCACTGCTGATCAGAGATAGTGTTGCGGCTGCAGAAAAGGAGGAAGTCATGGAGAGATTGTCTACTGAGCCTTTGTGAGTAGAAGTTAGGAACAGGAAGTGGTCAATAACTCTACTGGGTGTTTTTTGTAGACCACCCAATAGTAACAGGGACATCGAGGAGCAGATAGGGAGACAGATCATGTACCCCGATGCCCGCACTGACCCACTCACTGTCCGAACGTGAACCAGTGAACAACATCCTGTGTTGCAGAAATGGAAATTCATCCTTTGGGAAAATGGAATAGCTAGAACTATTTTCTTCAGTGCCTGCTATAAACCTTCCCTACTCACCAGATCACCAGAATCATTAATAGCAAAATTAGATTATTTCTAACAAAGGATCTTCAGCCTGAAATGTTAATGCTATTTGTCCTTTACAATATGCTTCTGGCCTACAAAGTGTTTCCAGCATTTTCTGTTTATGTTTTAGTATCAATAATTTCTTTTTACTTTCATGAGACCTTCTTCTTGGTGTGAAAGGAATCTTACCTATCTGCCCATTACTTCCCTCTATGCTTCAATGACCAATTTTGTTTGGTTAAACTGCCCTAAATGCTAAATGATATATGATGTTCAAGGGCAACGTGAGGGGACATGTCTTCACTCAAGAGGGTGAAGCTGCCAGTGCAAGTGGTGGATGTGATTTCAATTTCAACGTTTAAGAGAAGTTTGGATAGATACATGGATGGGACGGGTATGGAGGTCTATGATCTGGGTGCAGGTCATTGAGACTAGGCAGTTTAAATGGTTTGGCATGGACTAGATGGGCTGAAGGACTTGCTTCTGTGCTGTAGTTTTCCATGACTATGACTATAAAGCATCTTAGGCAGTTTATTATATTAAGTCCAAATTATTGTTGATATTGCATCTGCAAATATTTTAATATTATAAATGATGTTGTTTTGAAATCTAAAATATACAAACAAAATAATTGAGTGCTGGTCAGGGAAGTTCATCCTGATTCTAAAATATACAAACAAAATAATTGAGTGCTGGTCAGGAAAGTTAGTCCTAATATTGAATTAGACTTCAGAATCGGAATCAAGTTTATTAACACTGCCTTAGATTATATGAAATGTGTTATTTTATGGCAGCAGTAAAATGCAAAAGCATAAAATTACTATAAATTACAAAATAAATAAGTAGTGCAAAGAACAAGGTTCAGGAGTTCATGGATTATTCTGAAACCTGAAGGAGTTGTTTCTGGATCATCCAGTGGGGTTGTTTAAGCTCCTGTACCTCCTGTCTGGTGGTAGTAATGTCCAGTAAGCATAAACATAATTCAAGGACTGAAACATGGAACAGTACAGAAACAAAGACCAGTATCAGTAAATTCATTTATAAAAACAAAGAAAAATAAAGGCATTTGATAAGAAATAAGAGTAACACACATCAAAGTTGCTGGTGAACGCAGCAGGCCAGGCAGCATCTGTAGGAAGAGGTACAGTCGACATTTCGGGCTGAGACCCTTTGTCCTGACGAAGGGTCTCAGCCCGAAACGTCAACTGTATCTCTTCCTAGAGATGCTGCCTGGCCTGCTGTGTTCACCAGCAACTTTGATGTGTGTTGCTTGAATTTCCAGCATCTGCAGAATTCCTCGTGATAAGAAATAACTTTGTAGAGGTAGCCAAATTGAAGCTATTCAAACAATCTCCAATTTTACTTCGAATCAAAGTCTAAGAAGTGTATGCAACACACATCAAAGTTGCTGGTGAACGCAGCAGGCCAAGCAGCATCCATAGGAAGAGGCGCAGTCGACGTTTCAGGCCGAGACCCTTCGTCAGGACGAAGGGTCTCGGCCTGAAACGTCGACTGCGCCTCTTCCTATGGATGCTGCTTGGCCTGCTGCGTTCACCAGCAACTTTGACGTGTGTTGCTTGAATTTCCAGCATCTGCAGAATTCCTGTTGTTTACTAAGAAGTGTACATTTAATATATCAGTAAATTATGATTAATATTGTAAATATTTGTTGTTTACATAATTCATTACCGCTTATATGTAAAAATACACGAATGGCAAATGTCATTACGACACCACGTCACGTGTGTGCCTCACTAAAAGTAAACCTAAGAGTAGACACACTGTCTCTGGCTCTGTGTTTCTCTTTCATTTAGTTTTATGTTTTAGAATTACAAAACATAACAGTGGCAAGTAGGTTTTAAAACGAACCAGAGATGACTACCTACCTGTTGAAGCATAGCATATTTTTTTTCTTCAAGAAGAGGGAGACATTCGAGTTTTGAAAAAAAGGGACACCACATGTCTCTTCAGAAAAGGAGCAAGACAGTTGAGTTAAAAGAAAAAGGTAGAAAAGAGACAAAATTCACAGGTTCATAAACGGTGAATACTAGGTGGTAACAACAATAAATTATTAGAAAGCAGAAATTTCTGGCTACTTCAGAAAGATAGATGTGCCTGATTGCACAAGAGTTAAATGGATTGAGGAGTATTTTGCAGCAAATGAAATAACCAATGAAAAGCAAGTATCAGTGTTACTAAGTGCTATAGGTGGAAAGGCATACAGTTTTAAAAAGGATCTTGTGCTATCCTGGCTTATATGATGAATTAGCTCTTCTCAGGCTTCCAGCCAGGTACAGGCATCGATTTTAATGGACGTTTTGATGACAAACTCTGCCATCTTCATCAGGGATGATGCCTGGCATGTCTAGTCGGGTGGTATTTATGCCCCCGTCTTCCGTCCCTCCTGACTGGCTAGTCCTCATCAGATTTTCAATTTGGGACCCCCTGGTGAAGGAAGCCATTGAAATAAAACTGGAGGAAACAAAGGTACAAAGCCCACCCCGAAAGGGGAAAAGAGTATGAGACTTGTGTGGAGCAGACCTCTCAGTTGTTAGAAGAGTGACGGTGCTCTCATGAAGTAAAAAGATTGATTGAGAGTTTGAGAGGCCGGGCTGCTGATGTAGTGAGAGCCATAAAGACACAGAACCCATTTGCCAGCTCTGCGGCCCACGTGCAACCGCTAGAAAAGGTGTTTGGTGCGACGGGGAGCCCGATGGAGCTCATGGCGGGGTTTCAGAACATGTGTCAGGAGGAAGGGGAGAAGCTTTTTCTGCCTTAGGTCTGCAAGTGGGACAACGGAGTGTCCCTCATAGGCAGCGTTAGGGTTGCCAACTTTCTCACTCCCAAATAAGGGACAAAAGTAGCAGTCAAATACAGGACACTTGTGTTTACCCCGAGAAAGACTACCAAGACCATGAAGCCTTGCACAGGCACCTGTGTGCACATGCGTGTACGTGCCGATTTTTTCCTACAAATCGGTTTTGGCTTAATCTTCCCAACTACACTGTATGTACATTATTTCTACTTTATATAGGCTGTGTATTTATCATATCATTCTTGCTTTTACTATATGTTAGTGTTATTTTAGATTTTATGTGTTATTTGGTATGATTTGGTAGGTTATTTTTTGGGTCTGGGAACACTCAGAAATTTTTCCCATATAAATTAATGGTCATTGCTTCTTCGCTTTACACTATTTCGACATGAAAGGTTTCATAGGAACGCTCTACCTTAGCGGGGCAAATACGGGATAAAGGCGGGCCCGTATAGGACAAACCAACTTAGCCCAATATACGGGATGTCCCGGCTAATATGGAACAGTTGGCAACCCTAGGCAGCGTCTTCCTCCATACACATTGAATGCACAATTTGCAGTACTCTTTGATCTCAGGCTCATTCGGGGCCAGTAGAACTGATCTCTGAGCAATCCATAGGTCCTCTCAACCCCCAAATGGCCAGACTCATAATGAAGTGACTTCAACACAATCCTCTGATACTTCTCAGGCAGAACTAGCCGAGAACGCTGAGGCTGGTCCAGAAGCGACATGACCTGGTTTCTCAACTCCAGTCTGGGCCATTCTCTGAGACACCACAGCGTGTTTCGTCTTCACCACTTGGGCCGTGTTCAGCACAGCACCGTGGGCCAAAGGGCCTGTATTGTGCTGTAGGTCTTCCATGTTTCTTTGAAAAGAATTTTAATAAAGTCGAAAGTCTTGCTATAAGTAAAAGCTGAAATAGAATTGTAAACAAGGTGAGACAGTGGGAAGCAGTGGAGGCTACCTCAGTAGATATATTTAAGACAAGATTGAATAGATTTTTGCATAATAGGGAAATTAAAGGTTATGGGGCAAAGGGAGGTGGAGGGAGATGAGTCCATGGCTAGAGCAGCCATGATCTTACTGAATGGCGGAGCAGACTTGGCGGGCCAGATGGCCTATTTCTTATGCTCTTATAAAACCTGCTTGAGTGAGTACCAACTAATCAGGAGGGACGGACGAGGGGTGTAAAAATACCACCGGACTAGACGTGCCCAGGCATCATCCCTGATAAAAATGGCAGAATTTATCAATGAAACATCAGTTAAAATCAATATTTGTCCCTGGCTGGAAGCCTGAGAAGAGTGTATTTTGCACACAGTCATACAGTTTGTTTAGAAGTTTAACTGTCCCAACCAAACCAGCCAAAATGAGTTTTGCTGTTACCATGAAAGGAGTGCAAGAACATTTAGAACCAAAACCATTATTGATTACAGAACACATTAGGTTTAATAAGTAGAATCAAAATGCTGGTGAGTCCATTTCTGCTTACATGGCTCAATTGAAGAAATTGTCTGAGCATTGCCAGTTGAGAGATGGGCTTAATGATCCACCAAGAGGTTGTTTAGTTTGTGAAATCTTGCAAAGAAGCATGGAAAAACTTCTCCTAACTGAAGCACAACTCACATTTAAAGGAGCAATTGAAATCGCTGTATCAATGGAAACAGCAAATAGAGATCAAATTTAGTTGCGGTCAGGAATGAAAGTGAGCACGAACAAAATTACATTGTCTAAACAGAAACTTGCCCGGCCAAATTAATTCTGTTACCATTGTGGCAGGGGCTCACATACACCAGACCAATGCAGGTTTAAAGACAAAACTCGCAGAAAATGCAACAAAGTAGGACACATGCAAAGAGCATGTCAGGCAGATAAAAATAATTAGACTGCATAGGGATGAGAAAAAGATAGAAAATAAAGTTGTAGTTTCTAAAATAGTACTGATCTTCATGCTGTTGTCAAAAATCTGGTAATGATGAGAGTGACACGGGACTGAAAATTCTTGAGGTTTACTGCGTAAAACTAACATGAGGCAAGCAATATAGCTTATACCAGAAAGTGAATGGCAAATTAATTAAAATGGAATTGGACACTCAGTCATTCCACAAAATGAGTTTGAGCAGCATTTCGAAGATACTGAGCTGAAGTCTGCAGCTATCCAACTAAGAACTTATACTGGAGAAAAGGTAACTCTTGTGGGAATGACATTCGTAACAATGAAACGCAATAACTAACAAGCCAGTGTGGAAAAAGGACTCCACACGGTCCCAGGTTTATGTGGCCACCCCAAATGGATGGAATTTGCATCTGAAATCCCAGTTCCCCGACTTTTCCCAGTGTTGGAAAGAACTTGCCCTTGACGGAGCTTGCCTTATGTGAGGATTCAGAATTGTTGTACCATCCAAGCTGAGAGCTAAAGTATTGGAGGAGTTACTGTACATGTTAGTCATCTAGGCGTGGTCAAAATAAAGGTGCTGGCTTGAAACATTTTCTGGTGACCTGGGTTAGATCAGCAGATCGAGCAGCTTGCCGTGCACTGTTTGGGATGCCAACACGCCCAGAAGAAAGGTGTCCAGAGCTCTCAGAACCATTTTCTGCATTCCCAGATTCAACTCTTACAACCATCACAGAGATGGCTTCACAACCACAAGTTTCACCTGCCAAGCAGAGTGATCCCCCCCGTCAGAAAAGTCGTAAGCCCACAAGATTAAGAAGTCTCCCATAGCGATTAAATCTTTAGGCCTGAATACATTACGGGTTACCTGTAAAGTACATGAATAGCATATGTTATTATGCCACCACATTATATACGTGAGCCTCACTAAAAGTAAACCTCAGAGTAGACACATTATTCTCCACTTCAGGTTTTTCTTTTGATTAGTTTCATGTTTCAGAGTTACAAACTATCACAAGGATGAGCACAATTTCAAATTAACAAAAAACTAAATTGGGTTTCACTTCCATCAGTGGGTGACCAACTGTTGAATTGACTTACTCGCACTGAGCAAAAATCCTGAAATAATTCAGGAAATGATTGAATAGAAATCATTATGTTTAGTGCATTTTAGGTGGATTAGTTGGTGCTCTGCCTGATACAGGTTGAGTACTCCTTATCTGAAATGCTTGAAGCTAGCAGTGTTTCAGAGTTCAGATATTTTTCAGGTTTTGGAATATGTATAGAGATAGCTTGGGGTCACCATCATTTCCAACTCTGAATTTATGTACTGCCAGTAGGCAGTCCTTGTCTTACACCTGTTCATCATACATATGTACTTAACAGTAAAATTATTACATTCTATTAATATAATGAAAATATAATGTGTGCAGGCTTTGGCAAGTAGGCTAAAGCAGGGGAAGGTTACCAGCAGCCTTATACCCTGGTGAGATAGGGAGATATCTGTCCAAGCATGTGAAGTCAACTCCAGTGGGCGGATGAGATCTACAGTGAGATCCAATGGCGAAGAAGATGGTACTACGGCACTCCATGGGAAGTGAAGTGCATGACAAGGCACACAAGGTGTCATGGTCATCCAATGCAACCAAGGAAGACTCCAGTTTGTGATGGTTGTTTGTACCACTGGGCCCAGACTTCTGAGGCCAAGAGAGTGGAACTGCCTCAGTGCAACTGCTCTTCTACATACAAAAACTCTCCCGCTCATGTTTCCTGTCATCGCTGGACACGATGGACAACGAGCAGTCAGAAGGGTAAAAAAGCAGCACAGCAGCATCGGGAGAGAATACCTGAATCAGCTGTAGAAAAACAACAAACAACGGCAGGCTTTCAGTTTCCACCTAGGATGTTGTGTTCTGATAAAAAAAAATTGCAGTTCAGTGTATTTGTATTTTACTATTTTTAAAGTTTTTTTGTAAGGTATTAAAACAATCAGCATTGTAGACTTGTATCAGTACTAGATTTTTGCTGAATATTCACAATTACCTTCAACTTCCAACTTACCGTGATAGATTTTTGCTTGTTTCATGATCAGCATACCATTAAGAGGCATATGTTCACTCCAACACTGGTGAATCCACTCTTTCAATACGCAATCAAGATCTTCATTTTTTGCTTTATACATTGTTTTTCTGTTTTTCATTAACTTCTGTCCATTACATATGTGAGGTCACTTCTCAGAACTGCCTGTGATGTGCAGAGACCACACACATCATTTAGTAACCTTCCTCACACCTTGTGGAATTTTTCATTTGTGACATCATGTCAGCGCTCAAAGAAAGTTCAGATTTCAGAGGTTATCGGATTTTTGGATAAGAGGCACTCAACCAGTGTTTCCATGGATATATTTAAGAAATTGTAGGAACCCCTTCTGCATGTGCTTTCACATCTGCTACATTGTTGATATTAGATTATGATAGGAAACATAAATGGATCAACATATATTTGTGTTTTAGACAAGTACTTTTTAGCCAAGGCTTTGTGGTTTTTAAAACTTTGGTCTGTCAACATTTGTGACAAAGAAATCATAAAAGTACATAAACAGTGACCAAAATTTTGCTCAAGTTAAACTAACACTTTCTGCAAAATAAGAATCAATGAAATGATGATCAAAGAGCAGAAATAATCGCTATAGAATCACATATAGAGCAGACAAGTAGATTTCTTTCACAGAAGGAGATTAGTGAGCCATATGTGATTTCACAACTGTCTGGTAATTTCATGGTAGCTCTCCCTGACATATCTTTTTTTAAAAATGCCAGATTGATTAAATTACCTGAATTAAATTTCCAGATGACATGGTGGGATTAGAACATGTGCCTCTAGGTCAATATAATCCAATCCTCTGTATACACAGTGAGTAATTTAAATACTCAGCAAGTGTACTCCCACATCAGCTGACCTTGCAAGCAAATGGAAAAACATTGTTGTAGATCACCTTAGAATGATGATAACAAATATGTAGCATTATTCAATATAAAACACATAATAGGAATTCAGTTCAACAATGCAACATGTGATCTTTTGGGATTGTCATTGTGGATTCATGATAATATTTTTGATCAAAATATTTAAGCAATTATCACTATTACCTTTATATATCTTACCATTACTATTTTTTCCACGTAATCTAATTTGTAGTTAGAAATGTATTTCACATAAAAGTAGAGTCATATATCCATATTTGTTGATGACACTAAATTATTGAGTACAATAAATAGCACCAGCATGATCAGAAAGTTGATAAATTAGGCAGGTGAGAATATGACAGGTAAAGATTATGGGAAAATGTGAGTTCATTCACTTTGATCATTCGTATTTAGTAAGACTGGCTTCTAAACTATGAAAGGTAGAAACTGGAGGGATTAAATAGTACAGTGCAGAAATCATAAAAAATACTATTTGTACAAAATAGAATTTGTAAGACTAGTTTACCCCCAGATTTACATTCAGGTATGGGTATTGCACTCCATTAAGAATGTGTAGACACTTTAATTCTTCAACCCTCTCCAGTTCTAGCCAATTCCAGCCAATCTGTGCTTAGCCTCATTTATTTTTGTATTGAGGGCAATGTGTGCATGGGGAATAGCACATCATTTTGTTTCTGTACATATTGGAGCCTTCTAGACTCAATATCAAATTCTACAGATTCAGGTAACTAATTTTCTCTCTCTATGTTGGGGATTGGCCATTTTTGCTGGTTGTCATCTGTCTGTGATATTGCCTCAGTTTTTCATTCTCCATTAATATAACCTAGCCCACTGGATACATCCTACAGCCCTATATTTCACAACTTTCTATGTTCTTTTGTTTTTATTCTTGAACTGCCCTCAATGACCATTTAGCAGAATGACCTCTCCAACTTATCCCAATGGAGACATTGATTTCACTCTAACGCAAAATTCCTTGTCCTATCCATCCCTCCGAATATTCTCTGCAATTTTATTTCTCAGTCTTTCTGAACTTTGACGAAGGGCCTTGTTAGCACTAATCCCAGGAGAAGGTCATCCTGCATTAATAATGACTCCATGATAAAAAATTTAAAAAAATTACCTCACAGAAAAAATGTGTTCAAGTGCATAGGACAACATAAATTTGCAATAATCTTATACTGATTTCCAACAAACACTAGGAGTTTACTATATGTATAGAAGTGTAAGCATTGATGAAGTCTTTGCTGTCTATTTTCAAGCCTTTATTCCCGCAGTCTTCCAAACTAACTTACTAATTCTCACCCCATACATTTCTATCTTACCAGTTTGCACCCCACCCTCTTCTGAAGCCACACTCCTATTCCACTGCCCTATGTGCCCTCTAAAAAGATGACTAAGCTGTTATGTTTTGGAGGCTTTGCCTTCTCCAGAACCCATTCCAATGCTCAATAAATGAAGCACATTCTACCTGCCCCAACTCTGCAGACATTCCTTTATCTGCACGAAATCAGGATTGTCACTACTTAAACATAGCTTCCACAGTTTCAAGTTGGATTGCCTCTTTTTTGAACTCAAGGTGCTTATGGTTAGTGCTTGCATAGGAGTCAACTGTGAGCTCTCAATAAGAATGCAAGATAAGCTGAACCTTTGAGAATGTGACAAGAGAAAATCGGCAGATGCTGGAAAACAAAGTAATACACACAAAACGTTGAAGGAACTCAGCAGGATAGGAAAAGAGTAAACAGGTAATTTTTTGGGCTGAGACTTCATCAGGACTGTGAATGCTTCATGAGAGTGCTTTGTTCTCCCAACACTACACTGGATGTCTTGGTGGAAGAAATGGAAGGGAACGTCCTCCTTATATCCATATTCAACCATAAGACCATAAGATATTGGAGCAGAATTTTGCCTTTTGACCCTTTGAGTCTGCTCTGCCATTTCATCATGGCTGATCCAATTTTCCTCTCAGCCCCAATCTCCTGCCTTCTCCACGTAACCCTGCATGCCCTGACCAATCAAGAATCTATCAACCACTGCCTTAAATCTACATAAAGATTTGGCCTCCACAGCTGCCTGTGGCAAAGAATTCCACAGATTCACCACTCTCTGGCTAAAGAAATTCCTCCTCATCTCTGTTATATCTATTCTGAGGCTGCGTCCTCTGGTGTTAGATTCTCCCACCATAGGAAACATCCTCTCCATATCCACTCTAACAAGGCCTTTCAGCTTTCAGTAGGTTTCAATGAGGTCTCCTCTCAGTCTTCCGAATACTGGTGAAATTAGGCCCGGAGCTAACAAACACTCTTCATATGACAAGCCATTCAATCCTGGAATCATCGTTGTGAGCCTCCTTTGAACCCTCTCCAGTTTCAGCACATCCTTTCTAAGATACGGGACCAAAAACTGCTCACAATTCTCCAAGTGAGGCCTCACCAGTGCTTTATAAAGTCTCAATATTACATCTTTGCTTTTATATTCTAGTCCTCTGGAAATGAATGATAACTTTGCATTTTCCTTCCTCACTACAGACTCAACCCGAAAATTAACCTGTAGGGAACCATGCACAAGGACTCCCAAGTACCCTTCACACATCTGATTTTTGTATTATTTTGTATTTTGTAAGATGGCTGACAGAGCTCAAGAGTTGAATGTCAGGTGTCTAGCGTCAATGATTTGAGTGCAGTGCCACGTCAACAATCTCATAAATGTATTCAAAGTCTGTGACTGAATGAAGATCCTTCCAACTCCGTACACCCATCATTTATTCTTGAGGAAACTCCATACACTCACTATTCTCCTTCTAGGAAACTCCACTGATATGTTCTCACACCCAATATTTATTTAGAGATACAGCACAGTAACAGGGTCTTCTGGCCCAACAAACCCACACAGCCCAATTACACCCCATGCGACAAAACGACATATCGACTCACTATTGAATTGAACCTGGGTCGTGGGCATTATGATCGTGTCCAATCAGAGCACCTGAAGGAATTCCATATGATCACGAGGAGGACGCACAAACTTCTTATAAACAGTGGCGGGAAGTTAACCTAGGTTGCTGGCACTATAAAGTGTTACGCTAACCACTTCACCACCATTTTGCCCCATAAATATGCATCTACTGTAGTTCACTTTATTCTCAGTTTAGTTCTGTTGCAAGCCTCCTAGCCATATCTCTCATCTTGTATAGACTGTCAGATATTTGATCATATTAATCACATTATGTAAATATGTAGAATGACACTCATTGACACACTGCTCTGTCTTTGCACAATTAGTTTGGACAAAAGCTTTAAGCTTGCCTGCAGGTATCTTGGCATCTGTCAAGCACATCCTGCAGACTTTTAAAACATCACTGGAAGGAAGAATAAATAACTGCAGCAATGGCAATAAGAAATCAACTTGTAATGATCCTCTAAGATTTTTATGATCCTGTTAAATACTGCTGGTGATGTCCTCTTGCTGCTTAATGTGTGAACTTAATCACTGGCTTCTTCTTTGAGCAGCAGAATAGCTGTACTGGTGTCAACTTAATGTGGAATACTAACTAATATCAAAATGTGCATAATCCAGTGGATATATACATTACCAAAATTAACGCCTGTGTTTTGCTTCCAAAATGTCAGTAAGCATTGATTATGGATGCTATTTGGAACCGTATAATTTGAACAGAATGGTAGCATCTGGCAAGAAGTTTTACAGTCTAAGGAAAGATTTTGGCATTCTCCAGATACAGAAAATACCAAAACATGGAATTGTTGAGTTGAATTTCTACTAACTGCATATTCCAGAGGATGCATTAATGCAAAAGCTAAAAGAAAATCAATGGACAAGTGCAAGTTTAATGAGCTATGTTGTTTGCGGCTGACTGCAATATTTGTCACTAGAATAGATAAGTAGATTAAATTATGATTCTCCAAAATATTAACACAAATTGTGCATTCCAAATAGTAAAAGTCATATTTAACTTTTTGAGTCATCATAAACTATGACTGTAATCATTACCTTATATTTAAGATTGCCTTTTAAGCTGTCACATTCTTTAGAAAGTTTATGTCAGCAACTTTAGAAATACCAATTAGTGCAAAGGAACATAGTTTGAAAAGGCTGATGAAACTCCGTTCTTATCTATCAAGTTCCACAAATAATAGAATATTACTCATTTCAGCTATAGCTAGCATTATGTGTAATACATCAAAGTTTAGTGGATTCTATTTTTTAATGTTCCAATGATAAGTGTAATTGATTTTAAAACCTGACAATGAGAAATGCATTAATTTTTCCATTGACATTCTACAAGGTCATGAAATGCCACAGCTTCAACAAAATGAAATGCACTTTTCATAATCTACAGCTAGGAAAGTAATTACAGATATAAGTTCAGTTACTGTCAAAGTAAAGTACAAAATGTTGATAAATAAATTATAATTGGAAAATAAAGTGCCCTGAGCAATTCAAGTTGCCCAGCTGTAGCTATGTAATCACACCTGAATTGTCTTTGCCTGAATATTCGACATTATTATTTTCAATGTTCAAAGTAAGTTCATGATCGAGGTACGTATATGTCACCATTTACTATCTTGAGATTCATTTTCTTGCAGATATTTTAGGAAAATAAAGAAATACAACAGAATTTATGAAAAACTATAAATAACAAAGGCTGACAAGCAGCAAATGTGGAAATGGAGTTATACAGTATAATGCAAATAATAAGAAAGTAAATAAATACTACTGATAACATGCAATGTAGAGTCCTTGAAAGTGAATCTATAGGTTGTGGAGTCCGTTCATCATTGAGTTCAGTGAAGTTATCCATGCTGGTTTAGGAGCCTGATGGTATAGGATAATAACTGTTCCTGAACCTGGTGGTGTGGGACTTAAGGCTCCTATACATCCAGTCTGATGGAAGTAGGAAGACAAGAAGAGAGTAAGCCCTGGATGATCTGGGTCCTTGATGATGATGGATACTGCTTTCTTGTGGCTGTGCTCCTTGTAAATATGTTCAATGATGGGAAGGGCTTTCCTTGTGATGGACCAGGCCACTACTTTTTTGCAGATCTTTCATAAAAACATATCTACATGAAGGATGTCCCTCATTTAGTGATGATGTTTCACTGAAGATTACCTATTTGACTGAAATTTCAATCCTACCAAGTCATGTTGCCAGAATTTGAACAAGGTGGATTAATTAAAAGCCTTTGTTTGCCATTTGGCCATCAATTTATTTTGGTCGTGCTGTAACACGCCTTTCACTAAGAAAAGTCACCAGAGTTAAAGCGAATTATTTTTGTTCGGTTATTATGTTGCAGTAATTTATCTTGCTCAGTACTGTGTAAATTTACTCAGGCAATCATTCAAAAAAAATCAAGAACAAATAAACCAGCAATTTCCATGGCTTCTCTTGTTACATAAGTGTAAGCTTCTTAAAGATTCGTAAAGGTTCATTCATAGAGCAGAGTAAGTAATATATAACAGGTCAATCAGAAACATCAAAGCACTGTAATTCTATTCTAATCTCCCTGAAGACATGTTGACACAGCTGTTTGATAATTTAGTTTTTGGTTTTCTCTACATTAAGTACATTAAACACTAATGAGTGATTGATTGTTCTCACATGGTTTATGGTTATCATGAAAAGAAAAACCTTCAGCCCTCGTTATTTCAGATGTTCCAATCAAGGCATGACAACAAAGTACATCTACTGATGAGCTGTCACATGAAGAAAGTTTGTATTAAGTGTGAAGTTGGCATATCATAACTGTCAGTATAATCACTATGCTGACCTTGTGTCTAAAATATGTACAACATATTATTTGCAAAATTTGTCTTCAAAGTGCTTTGTGTGATCATTACATTTTTTTCAATTTGGACCTTGCTGTGTCCAAGTAATTTCTGTGTTCCATATGCTTAATTATTGACTATATTTCAAAATATAAATCATTGGGTGTGAAATACTTTATGGAAAGCCAAGATTGCAAAGATAGCTGAAAATATTCACGTTATTTCTTCCAAATATTTATTATCTCAGGTTATTTAAACATTATATTTCCTAAATACATTGCTGGCCGATTACTAAAGTAACAAAAGACAAAAAATAATAATTTTGGGGTTGATAAAGTCACTTCCATATTTATTTATAGTGATTTCTGTTAACAGTCAGTGTCTCTATTTCATTATTTCTCAACTACTGTTTAGAAAATAGTTTTCACTTCAGTTAGAGATGAGACGTTTATTTTTTCTGTCAGAGATGCTGAGTCTTTGGAATATTCCTCCCTAAAGGGTGCTGGGAGCAGGGTCTTTAAATATTCTTAAGGCAAAACAGACGTGTATGTACATGATATGACTGGAAATGAAAGTTGAGCATGGGTAGATTAGGACGCTGAGTTGAGCTGAAGTTAGTATCAGCCATGATCTTGCTAAATAGTGGAATAGGTTTGAGAGACTGAGTAGAATACTCCTCTCCCAACTCCTATATTCGTGTCAAGATTAGAGATAAAGAATCAGAATCAGGTTTATTATCACCGGCATGTGACGTGATATTTGTTAACTTAGCAGCAGCAGTTCAATGCAATACATAATCTAGCAGAGAGAGAAAAAAATAAAATAAAACATAATAAATAAATTAAAATATAATAATAATAAATAAACAAGTAAATCAATTACGTGTATTGAATAGATTTTTTTTAAGTGCAAGAACTTAAAAAATATACTGTGAATATACTGTATATTTTTAAAAAGTGAAGTAGTGTCCAAAGATTCAACGTCCATTTAGGAATCGGATGGCAGAGAAGTTGTTCGTGAATCACTGCGTGTGTGCCTTCAGTCTTCTGTATCTCCTACCTGATGGTAACAGTGAGAAAAAGGCATGCCTTGGGTGCTGGACGTCCTGAATAATGGACACTGCCATTCTGAGACACCGCTCCCTAAAGATGTCCTGGGTACTTTGTAGGCTAGTGCCCAAGATGGAGCTGACTAGATTTACAACCTTCTGCAGTTTCTTTCAGTCCTGTGCAGTAGCCCCTCCATACCAGACAGTGAGGCAGCCTGTCAGAATGCTCTCCACGGTACAACTATAGAAGTTTATGAGTGTATTTGTTGACATGACAAATCTCTTCAAACTCATAATAAAGTATAGCCACTGTCTTGCCTTCTTTATAACTGCATTGATATATTGGGACCAGGTTAGATCCTCAGAGTTCCTGACACCCAGGAACTTGAAGCTGCTCACTCTCTCCGCTTCTGATCCCTCTCTGAGGATTGGTATGTGTTCCTTCGTCTTACCCTTTCTGAAGTCCACAATCAGCTCTTTCGTCTTATTGATGTTGAGTGCAGGTTGTTGCTGCACTCCATTAGTTGGCATATCTCACTCCTTTACGCCCTCTCGTCACCACCTGAGATTCTACCAACAATGGTTGTATTGTCAGCAAATTTATAGATGGTATTTGAGCTATGCCTAGCCACACAGTCATGGGTATATAGAGAATAGAGCAGTGGGCTAAGCACACACCCCTGAGGTGCGCCAGTGTTGATTGTCAGTGAGGAGGAGATGTTATCACCAATCCTAACAGATTGTGGTCTTCCGGTCAGTAATTCAAAGATCCTATTGCAGAGAGAGATACAGAGGCCCAGGTTCTGTAACTTCTCAATCAGCATTATGGGAATTTGGTATTAAATGCTGAGCTATTGTCGGGGAACAGCACCCTGACGTAAGTGTTTGCGAGGTTTTTGGGTGGTCTAAAACCTTGCAAACAACCATTGGGATTGCATCCGCCATTGACCTATTGTGGTGATAGGCAAATTGCAATGGGTTCAAGTCCTTGCTGAGGCAGGAGTTCAGTCTAGACATGACTGTAGATGTGAGTGCTACCAGGCGATAGTCTGAAAGTAAATCTGTTGAATGGAGGCCAAACACAACAGTTAGTGCTTTATGTATTGAAAAGGGGAGGGCCAGCACTTTTCAGACATGAATGGCTGAGAAAAATCCAACTAGACAGGCATTCAATAAAAGCTCTCAATTTGATATCATCAGGCAACGGTGGCCCAAATGGTAGTACTACCACAACTTACTAACCTTGACTTGTACGTCTTTCGAACATGAGAGGAAACCGGAGTACTCGGAAGGAACCCATGAGTTCACGGGAAGAATATACAAGCTCTTTACATACAGCAGCAGGAATTGAACCCTGATCTTACAGCCGGTGCTGTAAAGTTTTACAACTAACCACTACATAACTGTGCCATATATTTATATTTGATGGAGTATTCACCACCTGAATGGATGAGTGCGTATCCAACACCACTTTGGAAGTTCAACACCAAAGCCGCCTTCTCGTCTAGAAACTAAACATTCATTTCTTCCATCAGTAATGTACCTCTGATCCAGTGTGTGTCATGTAATAAAAATGTCCAGTATGCAGTATAGTGCAAAAGACTTAGGCACATATATATAGCTAGGGTGCCTAAGACTTTTGTACAGTGTTGTATTTGTCAACGTGGAGTGGAGACCAATTTTGAAAATTTGGCGGGAGCAGAGGATGTGGGGAATGGTGAGAGTGGAGTGCCGTGGGAGAGGTGTGGGACAGGTGTCAGAGAAAGAGTGCCAGGGTGGAGGGCAGTGTGGGTTCAGGCACACCCAGCTCCGAGTCACCAGGCAAAGTCATTTGTTTATTGATCATTACAGGAAGTCTCTCTGGTGCTTCCCGCTCTCTCCCCTCTCCCTTCCCCTTTTCCCAACCATGATTTCCCTCTCCCTGCCCCCTTCCTACTCTCAGTCCACAATAGAGACCCATATCAGAATCAGGTTTATCATCACTCACAGATGTCATGAAATGTATTTTACTTTTGCAGCAGCAATGAAATACATAAAATTACTACAGTACTATGCAGAAGTCTTTGGCACCCTAGCTATATATATGTTCCTAAGACTTTTGTACAGTACTCCACTCACCTAAGCTACTTCGGCAGCACTTCATAAACCCAAGGGCTCTACCAACCAGGAGGACAAGACAACAGGCGCATGACGTGCAGGTTCCCCTCCATTATATTGCTATTCGTTCATTGTCATTGCATTTAATTCAAAGGGAACGCTATCCAACATGACTGGTATGGTACAAATGGCAGTGCACCATCATCTAATCTAAATTATCGAATAAATGACGGGTTTTCCCATGATGCCTGTATTCCAATAAACGGATAAATTAAAAACAAACATATTCTAATTGGGATATCCTCTCACACCAGGAATAAAACCAATGAACCTTCCTTGCTCTGCCTCTGAAAGCATGTTAGATTAAAGTCTGCCACGAGCCTTGTGGCCCATCAGGCAGGTGCTTATGCCGGTTTCCATGGCGTGAGGCGAGACCCCCCCCCGATAGGACGCCAGTCTATTGCGAGGTTAACCCCCAGCATTTTTGCCGGTACACATCCTCAGCTGGGTAGACTGGAGCATTGTGTGGTTAAGTGCCTTGCTCAAGGACACACACATTGCCCTGGCCGAGGCTCGAACCCACAACCTTCAGATCGCTAGTCCATCGCCCTAACCACTTAGCCACGCACCACACACTGAAAGCATGTTAGGGGGATTTAAACTAATTTGACTAGGGAACAGGAGTTGGATGATTGGGCTGAGGATGGGGCAATTGGTATACAAATAGATGCAGAATGTAGTGAGACTGTGAGGAAGAACATGCAAATGATTGGGAAAACTTGCAGTCAGTGGGATGAGTTGATGTGTAACATGGGGGGAGGATTGAAAAGGGTAATGAAAGCAGGACTGAAGATGTTATATTTGAAAACACATAGTATATGGAATAAAGTAGATGATCTAATAGCACAGTTGGAGATTGTGGGTATCACTGAGTCATGGCTGAAAGAAGATCATAGTTGGGAGCTTAACATCCAAGTTTATATATTGTATCAAAAGGAGAGGCAGGTATGCAGAGGGGGTGGTGTGGCTCTGTTGGTAAAAAATTAAGTCAAATCCTTGGAAAGAGATGACATACTGTAGGATCAGAAAATTTAGTTATTTATTGAGATTGAGTCTGGAATATGCTGTTCTGGCCCTTCACCACACAGCTAAGCAATCCCTGATTTAACCCTAGGCTAATCAAGGGACAATTTACAATGACCAGTTAACCTACTACTTGGTACATCTTGTAGAATCCTTGTAAGTAGAGTAAAGAAACTGCAAAGGTAAAATGATTCTGATGAGAGTTCTATACGTGCCTCTGAACAGTAGCCAAGATGTGGGATATAAATTACAAAACGATATAGACAAGGCATGTCAAAAGGGCAATGCTACAATAGTCATGGGGGATTTCAATATGGTTCAATGGCTTGATTTAATATTAGAGTACGCAGACGGTATACAACCTGAAATTCTTGCTCTTCGCAGACATCCACAAAAACAGAAGAGTAACACAAAGAATAAATGACAGAAAAAATGTTGCAACCCTAAAGACCCCTCTCTCCTCCATGCACAAGCAGCAGCATAGCATCAACTCTCCCCCCTCCTCCATCACTTATTCAGCAGGAAGCATCAGCACCCACCACCCGCCAAGCAAGCAATAGCAAAGCCCCGAAACAGAGACCATGATCCGCGGTCCAAAAACAAACTATTGTTCACCTGACAATTCAACATTCCACAGGCTCTCTTTTGCTAACAAAGGACAGAGAGGTATTACTGATATGTAGGTAGATTGGGAAAATCAGTTTTGTGCTGGATCCCAAGAGAGGGAATTCGTAGAATGCCTATGAAATTGCTTTTTATAGCAGTATGTGGTTGAACCCATGAGCGGAAAGGGAATTCTGGACTGGATGTTGTGTAATGAAACAGATTTGATTAGGGAACTTGAGGTAAAGGAACCCTTAGGAGATGTGATCATATTATGATAGTGATAGAATTCATCCTGCTGATGGAGAGGGAAGGTGAAGTCAAAGTTCAGTAGTTATCCCTTTTGGTTCAAGAGACTGACGGCAGAGGGATAATACCTGCTCCTGAACCTGATGGTGTGGGTCCTGAGACTCCTTTACCTTCTTCCTGATGGTAACAGCGAGAAGAGAGCATGGTGGGGGTCCTTGAGGATGGATGTTGCCTTCCTGCGACAGTGTTCCGTGCTTTCTTTGTAACGGCACTTACGTGCTGGATCCAGGAAAGATAGTCTGAAATGCTGACACTGAGGAATTTAAAGTTGCTGAGCTAACACTGTCCGTGGAACTCTGGTTTTCTTCTCATGAAGTCAATAATCAGCTCCTTGGTCTTACTGACATGGAGTGAGAGGTTGTTGTTGTGACACCACTCACCTGCATTTTCAGCCTCCCTCCTACAGCATATGTTGATTCATCACCACCTTTGATTTGGCCAAGGACCGTGGAGTTGTCAGCAAAGTTAAATATGGCATTGGTGCTGTACTCAGGCTGTCAGTCGTAAGTATAAAGTGAGTCGAGCAGGCAGCTAAACACACAACGTTGTGACGCACCTGTGCTGGTAGGGACTGTGAAGGAGATGCTGTTGCCAATCCAAACTGACTGAGGTCTGCAGGTGATGAAATTGAGGATCTAGTTGTACAAAGGGGTGTTGGGGCCAAGGTCTTGAAGCTTATTGATTAGTATTGAGGTGAGGTTAATATTGAATGCTGAGCTATAGTCAGTGAAGAGAATCCTGGTGTTCTTTGCTGACCAGATATTCTAGGGTTGAATGAGGGACCAGTGAAATGGCATTTGCTGTTGGCTTACTGTGACAGTAAACAAATTGGAGCATTTCCAGGTTGTTGCTCAGGTTGGAGCTGATATGTTTCATCCCCAGTCTCTCAGAGCGCTTCATCACTGTGTATGTACGTGTTATAGGCGATAGATATTGAGGCAGGTTACCATATTCCTCTTAGGCACTCAAGTAACTGAAGCCTGCTTGAACAGGAGGGTACCTCAGACTGCCGAAGCAAGAAGTTAAAGATGGGAGTAAGCACGCTGGCCAGTTGATCACCAGAGGTGTTTAGTACTCGGCCAGGTCCCCCATCGGAGCTGGATGCTTTCCATGAGTTCTTCCTCCTGAAGAATGCTCTCGCATCAGCTTCAGATGCTGAAATCACAGGGGAAGTGGGGGTGGGGGCTGTGGGAGTACATGAAGCTTCCTACATGTTTTGATGGTCAAAGCAAGCATTGAGCTCATTTGGAAGCGAAACCTTGTTATCGATGTCATTTGGTTTCACTTTGTAAGGGGTGATAGCATTCAAGCCCTGCCATGCAATGTACTGTAGGCAGCTACTCTATGCTAAGTTCATATCAAGGTTGTAAGATGGAAGTCCACCCTCTGAAACAGCTACAATCTGCATTAATTTATTGATTCTAAATCAGTAAAATGTTCAAAGCATATCCAAGGAAGATCAACAATTAAAAGTTATAAATGTGATCCACATATTTGTCCAGTTAGCAAAGAGATAGATTTTATGAAATAACTGAAAGGACAAAAAAGAGTTACAATAGTAGGGCTTTCTAAGAAATAACAACTATTGGTTTGCTACCAGTGATGGCAAATTTAAAACCAAGAGTGTCTGTCTAGGAAACCAAAATAGAGGATTACAGATCTCAATATGTTATTGAACTGGAAAATGTTACAGATATATAAATAATCACAGATATAGAATGATCTGAAAATGTTAAAGATTTTTTGAAAATCAATGGTGCTCAGCCAAGAGCCATGTTTTTTTTAACTGAGTATGGGATGACAGGTAGCTGAAACAATACTAATTAGGATGTGGGCTGTGAGAGTTTTCAATGAGCTTGTTTATGGAGGACATAGTCAACCTGAGGTAAGACAGACATGGATGACAGCAGACACCATGTTGCTAGTTCTCTGATGTGGAAATTGCTACCTTAATGATAGTACAGGCATAGAACCACAACCCTTATTGCAATGAGACAACAAATGGTCTGGTCCAGTTGTGGCCTGGGAATGGTTAGGTTTTAAGATGCTGGCACCAAGTAGTGTGATCCAGTCCACAATGAGAGCTATTTAAGTGAATCTTCTGAATCAATCACAAAATCTTCAGAAAAAAATCAACTTCAAAGATTCTGACTTCCAGCCTCTTAAGCATTTTGAAGCTAGTCTTACAGACAGATAATGCCATTACATTATGTATAATGCTGTCAGTTACATTCAAAAGTACTCATAATTATGCAGTAATATCCAGCCTTAGTTTGACAAGTCCTGGGTAACAGTGACATTATAAAGGTACCAAGTTATGATTCATCTCAAATGATTTAAAAAAAACTTACCCTACCTTCAGTTGCATCATGCATCTTTATGTCTCACATCTGTGCATTCTGGATTTGAACCACAAAAAAGAACCCACCACTACTATTTTATTCATGTTATATCTAACTTTGCTGACAGTTTTATTTACAATTTCAATTAATCAGTCAAGGAACAACAACAGTAAATGAATAATGCAGTTCGGAGATAAGATATGGGGCTCATGATGTGGCATTGGTTTGGCTGTAATATTCAATGAACTTTAACATGAATTTACAGAGATATGAATGCTTCGAAGGCTGTGTTCCAGATGATGAATTATGTACCTGATCCCTGTGGGAACCATTATCCAGTCCATTAATTTGCTTGGAACAGCAGGCCCAAGGTGTCTGTTGAATATTATGCTTTATCTGCTGTGGAGATTGTGAGTTTAATAACGGACTGGGCCAGGTCTGAAGATGCTGAGCACAGAGGGCAACAGCTGTTAGAAGTCCAACAAGGACCTGGGAAGAGGGGCAGTCAGGTAATTCTGGAATGTATGGAAACTGGAGAGAGATGAGGAGATTGGATTTAGAGTGGAGGGAGGATGGCTTCAGAATTAAGGCAGAGTTAGGGTCTACTGGAGAAGAATGCCTGGTTGACACAGTGGGTCAGTCCTGAATAAAGCATTTAAGTTTAAGAAACTACGAGATGGGGCATGAGCCAATGTTTGACTCAGTTTCAATGATTAAAACTTCCATTATTCAGCAATTAAAGTGATGAGGGTTCAGCGCTGACTACCTGCCTTTTGATCACTGATGGGATCGTTGACCTATTGCTGTGGACAGCGGGTAGGCATCTGTGAATGGTGTCTCACTCTTTTGATGGTGTCAGAGGATGTTACTGAGGTCCGCGTTTATCGATTTGAATTAGGGACCATAAACCTTTTCAGTCATATGGTTTTTCTATTCTGTGTTGTCACCCGTTGTTTCTCGTTTTTTTTGTGCAGGTGCAGGGGGGCTTGGGGGTCGATGTTTTGTATGGGGAGGGGGGTTTGGAGGGGGCTGATGATCATGTTGCTGTTCATTTTTTGTGAAGGGAGTGGGTTTGCTGTTTCTCTTTGAACTGACCCATTGTTTTCTTAGTTTCATGGCTAACTGGAGATGAAAAATCTGAGTTTTTAACTGCATACATACTTTAATAATAAATAAACCTTTGAACTTTTGTAATTTAAAAATGATGTCACTGGCTTGGAGTCCAAGTCCTGGGTTGAGTCCTTAATGTGTAGTTGAATTTCTGATGTGATGCAATCTGCAAATGACTGCAATCATGTTTCTCTTTGAAAGTAAGCACTTTTTCAAACATTAGGCTCTGAGAGAGCAATTGTGCATGTCATTACCAGCCCTTAAGTGTTTCCAAAGCAGACTACAGCATTCTCAGAAAACTGGTTTAATGCTGGATTCTAGCAGATCAGGTATTTCCAGGAAGTTGAGATAATGGGCAGTACATCAAGACGACTGACAGGCCTGCTGGCTCACAGAAGTAGAGATTTGGGATCAAAATTGACCTTGGGTGCTGCTTGTGTGAAATTTGCACACTTTACTTGTGACTGCAAGGAATTCCATCAGGTGCTCCAGTTTTCTCCCACATCCCAGAGAAATGTGGATGTGTAGCTTATTTGGCCAGTATAAATTGCCCCAACTATGTAGGAGAGTAGTAAAATTGTAAATTGTGCAGGGAGGGTGGAGGGCAGGTTGATGCTTATGAGAATGTACTAAGATTTAAAAAAAAGGAATTAGTGTAATATTGCTGTAAATATTGATGATAGGCATGATTTTGCTGGCTGAAGGGCCTACCTCTGTAATGTATCTTTCTTTGAATTCATGTTCTGGTTAGCCTTGAACTGCATGGCAAATGGGACGCATTCGAATGGGTACCCTGACTGGCGTGGACAAGTTGAACCAAAAGGCATGTTTTCATGTTGTATAGCTCTATGACTCTAGGTGTGAATGTTCAACTAAACTTAATTAGGAACAAGAGTAGGCCACTGAGCCCTCTCATTTATGCTCTGCCATTTAATAAATTGGCGGCTGATCTGACAGCTGAACCTCAACTTGCATTCGGGTCCACTTGCAGTAATCATCTTCTTGCTTATCAAGTATCTTACTGACTTTGCCTTGAAAACATTCATATGTTCTCGAGGAAGAGAGTTCCGAAGACAAGGCACAGAGAGAATAAAATAAATACATCTCTTATGTGGGTGATCCTTTACTTTTGAACAGAGAGCTCAAAATCTACACTCCCTTCCCCCCACATAAAGAAACATCATCTCCTCATTTAACCTACCTAGATATCTTAGGATCTTAGATTTATCAAACAAGTTACTTTGAACTCTTCAAAACTCCTAAAAGCTCGTGGGAACGAGCTTTGTTCTGTTGATATAGACCCAGTGAGATGGTAAATTGAAGATTCAGATAAATGGCTAATTTGTTCATATAATCAACAAAAGAACAAATGACGAAGGGTGGAAAATATCAGTGGTAGCATAAAGACCTCTGTCAGAACCCTGATTCGTGGAAAAGTCAGAAGAATAGGCTCTGAATCCATAGAAGTTATGTTTTATTTGGCTTTCAACTTCTGACACATACCTGTTTAGTTGACTGAAATTCTGGAAGAAATCCACATAGATTTTCCTGCTGTCTTCTAGGATTTGGAGCATTTTTTGGCAATATTTAAGATACATGTCTATGTTCTTTCTGATTCTGAAGGCAGAAAGTGGATGGTAATGCATGAGGAAATAAGTGAAATTCAGAAAAAATAAGTGTTAAAAATGAAGTTGAAAATTTTTAAGTCTTTATCCTTACAAAAGTAATTTTGTAACAGTACATAAGAACATAAGCAACAGGAGCAGGAGTAGGCCATCTGACCTGTCGAGCCTGTTCCACTATTCAATAAGATCATGGCTGATCTGGCCATGGAAGTCCAGTAATGTTAAATGTTTAACCTTACAGAAGTAAGCTTACAACAGGTGTCAACAAAACACTCCACTGCAGCTACTTAATGAGGATGAGGCGAACATGAACAAGAGTTAGCGCAATGCTTTACAGTACAGGTGGGTGACCCGGGTTCAATTCCTGTTGCTGCCTGTAAGGAGTTCGTCCGTTCCCGTGATTAGGCTGAGGTTGAATTGGGGGATTGTTGGGTAGCGTGGCTCGAAGGGTCGGAAGGGCCAATTCCGTGCTGAAAATTTAAATTAAATAAAAATAAAATGAACAAGGAAGGAAGATGATGTCAACAGATTTTATTTGTTCTGAGTGAAGCTCATCAGCCCAGAAACCCAGAGGATGAGCAAGAGTTGGTTCTATAAAGCTGAACAGCTAAAAGCCTAGATTATATGTCTGTTCCCACACAGGTAGGAAAATCCCTTATTTGACATTGATAATTCATCAGCAATGTGCTCAACACCAACTGTAAATGCAATTTTATTGATCTATTTCATAACTTTCTCATGCAAAATATATCTTGAGTATTGAAACCAAGAGAGCACAATTATGTTTCAAATACTTGTAGTATACAAATTACATTAGGGCTTATATCAGTTTAAACTCTGTTAACAATATCTAGTGTTGTAATTTGCAATGTTAATTTCACCGTGGAATTGATTTCGTTAACTGGATGTTGCAAATAAATCACCATTTGACAATTTATTTATGTCTGAACTCAACTTTAATGACTCTGGATGAATGAAATTATATCATTCCTCTTGGTGTCTGACTTCACATTTGAAAACTGATTGATGGAAATTAAATCATTCCACTTAAGGTTTCTTTTTTATAATTCGTAAGTAATTGGCAAGTTCCATGCCTGTTATAAACAATTTGCATTGTGCATGTGAGATGATTCAGACATGAACTAAATTGGGCATCTTAGAAATCACAGAAAACATAGTGGAAATCCAGACACCTTGCTACATATATTGTTCTCGGCTACTTAAGCTTCAATATGTACTGACTGAAGATTGAAAGTGTACATGAACTGTATTTCATATACGTATAATTAGTTTTACCATCCATACTATCTTGTAGTGCGAAAATTATATTCAGTGCTCTAAACTTGGTACCACCACCAATGGTTCATTTTTCCATTTATTGTTTTATCTCACGGTGCAAAATCCTGAACATACACAGAAAGCTATTAATGAACATATGGGAAAATAAATCTGTATGCATACACGTTGCAACTGTTAAGAACTAATCTTCAATTTCCAGCAGTACTCAAGTTGAATCTAACTGTTGGATGCTTACTAATTATTCAAAATTCAAAGTAAATTTATTATCGAAGTACTTATATGTCACCATACACTATCTTACAGTGAGATTCATTTCCTTGCAGGCATTCACAGTAGATTAAAGAAGTACTGCAGAATCAATGAAAAATTACATACAAATAAAGACAAACAACCAATGTGCAAAAGAAGACAAACTGCAAATACAAAATAAAACAATTAACAATAATAGCGGACTAGGTAGGTATGTGCTCTGTAGCATTTTGTTATTTAATTCTAATAATTTGAAAATGAAATTCCTGAAAAATATATTTATGTTCAAAACATATACCATCACTTCAAAGTTCAAAGTAAATTGATTATCAAAATATGTATATGCCACCATATACTATCCTGAGATTCATTTGCTTGCAGGCATTCACAGTAGAACAAAGAAATACAAAACAATCAGTGAAAAACTGCACACAATTACTGACAAACAACTTATGTGCAAAAGAAGACAAACTGTGCAAATAAAAAAAGGCATAATAAATAAATAAACAATACTGGGAGCATTAGGTGTAGAAAACTGACAGCAAGAGTTGTAGAATTATTGAATGCAAATATGCAATATACAAATGCTTAGAGGCAGGATGAACCATGAGAAGGAGAGTAAATTTGTCAAGAGGAAATAGCTGAGGAAATAAATGGATGAAAACAAATGAAATTTCACACAGGAAATGCAAAATGTTGCATTTTTCTGTGATTCCATGATGATGTTTGTTATGAATTGGTCCTGTCTTAGCTAATAAATCTTGTATCAGCTAATAAATCCACACTTGAGCGGTGGGTGGTCATAAAGGGGAAGATGCCTACCATTCTTTGGAGAAAATAAACTATTCAAATGGGTTTTCAGTAGTGTGAGTGTTTTGGAGCAGGGTGTACAGCCTCAGTATAGAAGGAAGTTTCTTTAAAACAGAGATGATAAGGTATTTATTTAGCCAGAGGGTGGTCAATCTGTGGAATTTATTGCCACAGTCAGTTTGGAGGCCATATCATTGGGTAATTTAAAGCAGAGGTTGATAGGTTCTTAATTAGTTAGGGCATCAAAGGTGCCAGAAGACAGAGAATGGGCTTGAGAGGGTAAAATCAACCATGATGGGAGGGATAGGAAGGTAGGCAAAGGGGGTGGTGAGGCTCTGCTGGTAAAGAATGGCATCAAATCAGTCAAAAGATGTGACATAGGATCAGAAGATGTAGAATCCTTATGGGTTGAGTTAAGAAAATGCAAGGGTAAAAGGACACTGATGGCAGCTATATACAGGCCTCCCAACATAGCTGGAATGTGGATCACACATTACAACGGAAATAGAAAAGGCATATCCAAAGGGCAATGTTATGATAATCATGGGAGATTTCAACATGCACATCAATTGGGAACATCAGGTTGGTAATGGATCTCAAGAAAGTGAGTTTGTTGAATGCCTATGAGATGGCATTTTAGAGTAGTTTGTCATTGAGACTAGGGGATCAGCTATACTGGATTGGGTGTAATTTAATGAACCAGAGGTGATTAGGGAGCTTAAGGTAAAAGAACCCTTAGGCGATAGTGATCACAACATGATTGAGTTCAACTTGAAATCTGATAAGAAGAAAGTAAAGTCTTACGTGGCAGTATTTCAGTGGAGTAAAGGAAATCACAGGGGTATGAGATAGGAGTTGGCCAAAGTAATCTGGAAGCAGCTGCTGGCAGAGATGACAGCAGAGCAGCAATGGTGTGAGCTTCTGAAAAAAATGAGGAAGATGCAGGATAGATATATTCCAAAAACAAAGAAATACTCAAATGGCAAAATAGTATGACTGTGGCTGATGGGGGAAGTCAAAGCTAATGTAACAGCAAAAGAGAGGTCATACAACAACGCAAAAATTAGTGGAAAGACAGAGGATTGGGAAGCTTTTAAAACCCTACAGAGAGCAACTAAGAGAATCACTACAAGGGAAAAAATGAAATATGAAAGTAAGCTAACAAACAATATCAAAGTGGATAGTAAAAGCTTTTTCAAGTATGTAGAAACGAAAGAGAGATGAGGGTGAAGGTAGGACTGCTAGAAAATGAGGCCGGAGAAATAATAATGGGGGAGAAGGAGATGGCAGATGAACTAAATGAGTATTTTGCATCAGCACTCAATGTGGAAGACATTAGTAGTGTGCTAGATGTTGAAGCATGTGAAGGAAGAGAGTGAGCACAGTTACTATTACAAGGGAGAGAGTGCTCAAAAATCTGAAAGATCTAAGGGTACACAAGTCACCTGGACCAGATGAACTGCACCCTAGGGTTCTGAAAGAGGTAGTGATACTATTGGAGCCATTAGTAATGATCTTTCAAAAATCATAGGACTCTGGAATGGTGCCAGTGGATTGGAAAACTGCAAGTGTCACTCCACTCTTTAAGAAAGGAGGAAGACAGCAGAAAGGAAATTATAGACCATTCAGCCTGACCTCAGTGGTTGAGAAAACGTTGGAGACTGTTGTTAAGGATAAGGCTATGGAGTACTTAGTGACACAGGACAAGATAGGACAAAGTCAGCATGGTTTCCTTAATGGAAACTCTTGCCTGACGAACCTGTTGGGAACCTTTGAGGAGATTATCCTTGGAGTAGGATAGATAAAGGGGATGCAGTGGATGTTTTTACACTTGGACTTTCAGAAGGGCTTTGACAACGTGCCACACTTGAGGCTGCTTACCAAGTTAACAGCTTGGTATTACAGGAAAGTTAATGACGTGGTTAGAGCATTGGTTGATCAGTAGGAGGCAGGCAGTGGGAAGAGAAGAATCCTTTTCTCATTGGCTGCCAGTGACTAGTGGCATTCTGCAGTGGTCGGTGTTGGGATCACTTCTTTTTATGCTGTATATTAATGATTTAGATGATGGAATAGATGGCTTTGTTGCCAAGTTTGCAGATGATATGAAGATTGGTGGAGGGGCAGGTAGTGTTGAGGAAACAGGTGGGCTGCAGAAGGACTTAGACAGATTAGGAGAATGGGCAAGAAAGTGGCAAATGAAACACAATGTTGGAAAATGGTCATGCATTTTGGTAGCAGAAATAAATGTGCAGACTATTTTCTAAACGGGGAGAAAATCCAAAAATCTGAGATGCAAAGGGACTTGGGAGTCCTTGTGCTGAACACCCTAAAGGTTAACTTGCAGGTCAAGTAAGTGGTGAGGAAGGCAAATGCAATGTTATCATTCATTTCAAGAGGTCTAGAATACAAGAGCAAGGATGTGATGCTGAGGCTTTATAAGGTACTGGTGAGGCCTTATCTTGAGTATTGTGAGCGATTTTGGGCCCCTCATCTTAGAAAAGGTGTGCTGGCATTGGAGAGGGTTCAGAGGAGGTTCAGAAGAATGATTCAGGTAATAAAAGGATTATCATACAAGGAACGTTTGATAGCTCTGGATCTGTACTCACTGGAATTTAGAAGGATGAGGGGTGGATCTCATTGAAACCTTTCGAATATTGAAAGGCCTAGGCAGAGTGGATGTGAAAGGATATTTCCCATGGTGGGGGAGTCTAGGACAAGACTTAGGATAGAGAGACGTCCATTGAAAACAGAGATGGAGAGAAATTACTATAACCAGAGGGTGGAGAATTTGTGGAATTTGTTACCACAGCCAGCCGTGGAGGCCAGTTCATTGGGTATATAAGGCAGAGCTTGATAAGTTCATGATTGGACATGGAATGAAAGGTTACGGGGAGAAGGCTGCGAAGTGGAGTTGAGAAGGGGAAAAAAAGATCAGCCATGATTGAATGGTGGAGCAGACTCAAAGGGTCGAATGGCCTAACTCTACTCCTCTGTGTTATGTTCTTATGATCAGACGGCAGAGTAGACTCGATGGGTTGAATGGCCTAATTCTGCTCCTATCTCTAATGTTCTTATTGCTGTTATAGTGATGAAATTGGCTTTCATCATATACATATTGTTGGACCATCATCTACAACTTCTAGCAATTATGCTTCTCATACAGTACAACCTTGGCCCATTTTATGATACGAGTCCTGATAAGAACTTATTCTGGACCAAAAGAAATGAAGGATTCTTCTGAAGCAGTTTGAAGACAGTTTGGACACATCATATTCTATCATGTCCTATCATTTTCGGCATTATTGAGAAATACTGAAAACATATAAACTTTGAACTGAATTTTGCTGATCTGTAAAGTACTTCAAATTCCTGAAAATATTCTGTTGTTGATATACTGAGTTATTCCACCATCCTGGTTGATGTACAGTACATGTATGTTTCTCTTTCAGTGAAGCTGGTAACCTCTCTCTGTTCTGGTGATGGTGAGGAACTTTTAAAGATGATAGCAGCTATTGTAGTTAATGTTCAGTCTGATGTGTTTGCTCTAAGTATTTAATTCAGGTTTTTTGGGTCATTTGGTATGAAATAGGATGACAAGATCATCTGCAAAGTCAATGCTTTCAAGGGATACAAAGGATATCAATCTGATCATCTTGGTATGTCTCCTGTTCTAACCCCATTACCTAATCAATGACACTTGAAGAGAATTGCAAACATGATATATCTCTGAAGTATTTGAGTTCACTCTAATCAAAATTTGCATGTCAAGTTAAAGAGAAACTTTTGACGATGCTGATCAAATGCAGAAAGTTTCCTAGTGTTTACAAAATATGCCACAGGCTGGTTTTATTCATGCTATCTGAACATTCTGAATGGTCTATAAACTTATGCAAAGTTTCCATTACCATTCTGAATAATGTTCTATGTCCTGTAAAGTAAAATACTGGACTGCGTAAAGATAGTCTTTACAAAACTTGCTTCTTTTCTGGGAGTGCTATCAACAGCCAGAAATATGAACTTAGGTATACCTTGGTTCATAGAGGTGCTAGCATATATCCACACACCCTCCTTTCCTGTGTATCCTCGGTAAAAACCTATAGGTCCACTTATCTTGACTTTTTTCCCTTCTCTGGACTTCTGTGACTTAGATTTGTTTTGACAATTTCATGTTCAAGTTGTCTTTGCTTTCACTTATTTTGAGGATTTGATAGATTGGATGATATTTTCTTTATCAGGGTGTCTACGTTGATAGTAAGACTTTCTTCTGCTTCCTGAATGCTATCTCTTCAGGCAGCTTCGTGTTCAGTAGTTCGTGGAGCACTATCCAGTAAACACACTGTTTTACTGCTGTCAGTAGATGGGCTTGCTTGTTACTGATATGTTAGTTGTTTTCCATTAATAATCCATGCCATTTTATTCTCAATTCTTTGATCACCAGAGGCAGCTACCCTGACTGTTTGTGTTGCCAGCTTATCAATATCTTCTCTTACAAAGGGGTATTGCTTGCCAATTTGCCTCATTCTACCGGCCATTGTTTTTGTCCTCTAACCTTTGGGGCTTTGTATCTAGAAGATCCTCCAGTGTCTTCGCATTCCACATATTGGATGTAAGCTCTGTCCCTCTTTTTTCCTTTTACAGCCTAGCTTAAATAGGCTTCATTCCTCTATATATGGACTGTTGCCACTTCTCCTTATTTCCTATCAATTTCATTGGCTACCTTTTCTGTTTATCATGTGCCTGAGTTTCATGCTTTAACTGCAGAAATTTGGGCCTTCTTCATTCTGCCAAACTTTAGTTTGTTAGTTATGTAAAAATACCTACTCTTGGTGGCCACACCTCCTCATTAATGCAAATATCTAATCAGCCAATCATGTGGCAGCAACTTGATGCATAAAAGCATGAAGACAAAATCAAGAGGTTCAATTGTTGTTCAGATCAACAATCAGAATGGTAAAGAAATGTCATCTAAGTGACATTGACTGTGAAAAGATTGTTGGTGCCAGACAGGGTGGTTTGAGTATCTCAAGAACTTCTGATCTCCTAAAATTTTCATGCACAACAGTCTCTAGAGTTTACAGAGAATGGCGCAAAATAACAAAAAAAAATCCTGTGAATGGCAGTTCTGTTGACAAAAGTGCCTTGTTAATGAGGAGAATAAGGTCAGGGGAAATTGTCCAGACTGGTTCAAGCAGATAGTAAGCCAGCTGTAACTCAAGTAACCATGCGTTACAACAGTAATGTGGAGAAAAGCATCTCTGTATGCACAGCATGTCGAATCTTGAAGTGGATGGGTCACAGCAGCAGAAGACCACACAGATCACTCCTGTGGCCATTTTATTTGGTGAACTCCTGTACCTAGTAAAGTGGCTACTAAGCGTAAATACCTTCTATGGTGGACTGATATTTCTGTTTTACCTTAACAGAGGTTGTCACAATGTGAAATTCACATCACAATGCTGAAATGATGTCCACTGCTAACTTGTTCATTTACAGTGCAGATATCAACAAGTCTTTTTTCCCATTTCTATTCCTATTCTTCCCATTACACTATTATTATCTGCATTGTCCTTATTGACTTCGGCATTCAGGTTTGTCATGAAGGTAATTTATTATGGCATGATATGTTTTAGCATTCCATAATAAAGTTACCTTCATGAGAAACCTGGATGCCAAGTTTAAGGTAGAATCACTGTCAGCTGTTGGAATATTGCACTGAACTAGAGTGATGCCATTGTTTCCCACTCAGTCTGATTTTCATAAATCTGTTGCTGATGGTCTTCCAGTCCAGCAGGAACTATTTCATTTCCTTCTCAATAAGACTGGCAAACCCTTGGGGTGTTTTCACCATCCCATCCAGAGTATGTTTCTCCTGATGCTGTTGGTAATCTTCCTGACCATCTGATGTTCGTGATATTAGCTGTGGTGTCTCATTCCTGCTGTGACCTGAGATAGATTTATTTTTTCATACATTCCAAAGACAATTTAGCTTTTAAGTCCTGGTATTGTGCTCCTCAATATTCATGCTAATGCCTTCTTTTGGTTTTAACTGCTGGCAGTCTTATGAATGTCTAACTTCTGAATTTTATAACAGCTGATTTCTCTACCACTATTTCAAAACAAATGTTATTTTACACAGAACAAAGTTCTTGGCACTGTGTCTGACCACCAGGATGTCTGTTTTGTCTAACCCTTCTCCTCAGACCTATCTGAGATGGTTGATTATGTCAGGATGAAAAGCTGCTATCAACATATACCCTGATGATAACATATCTTGTCTCACCACAACAATGTGTAAATACTTGGCACAGAAGATCTTAGCAGCTTTTTAAAAATAACTGATCATTGATTGAAAGAATGAAGTTGGTGATTATTTTCTTCAGAGAAAATTATTTCTTTCATGTTCTCTATATAGGGAATGTTTGATAGATTAGGTCTTTATTAGAGTATTGGTGAATGAAGGGAGATTGATAGAGGTATACAAAATTGTGAGGGGTACAGACAAGGTAAATCGAAGCAGGCTTTTTCCACTGAAGTTGGGTAGGATGAGAACTAGAGGTCACAGGTTAAGTATGAAAGGTGAAATATTTAAGGGGAACATGAAGGACATTTCTTCACTCTGAGGGTACAGGGAGTGTGGAAAGAGCTGCCAGCAGAAGTGGTGGATGCAAGTTTGACTTCAACATTTAAGAGAAGTTTGGATAGGTACATGGATGGGATGGCAATTGTCCAGATGCAAGTTGATTGGACCAGGCAGGTAGTTTGGCATATACACACAAAACGCTGGAGGAACTCAGCAGGTCAGGCAACATCCACAGAAGTGAATAAATGTTGACTTTTCAGGCCAAGACCCTCAGGCCCTTCTTCAGGACAGTTCAGCATGGACCATATGGGCCAAAGGACCTTTTTCTGTGCTGTAACAAATCTCACGCCACATGCCAGTGATAATAAACCTGATTCTGATTCTAATGTTCTATGACTCCATGATTGAATAAATATTGTTTAGTGAAAACACAAAGGACATCTGATAACTCAAAGAATAAAGAATTTTTACAGCATCATTAGACAGGAAATGTTTACCTGAAATAATCTGAATGTATCTTACCTTGGTTAATAAAACATGCCCTGTAAATACAATGATAAATTTTGTTCACACAGAATGCTACTAATTCCCTTACAAATTCACCTATTATTTGGTTGTATATTCTTATAAGATAAATAATGAGTGCTTTGAAAAGGATCTTTAAATGTAAATCAGTTATCACAGAATGGTGTCTGTCCCATTCCAGTTTATATAAAATCCATATAAAACAATTTTAAAATTTGGATTTGTAATTTGTCACTGTCACAACATTTTAATTGTCTTTTCTCTGACTGCTGCTGGGAAAGTAGTTTAAATGTCTATGTAAGGGGAAGCATAGAGAATACTTAGGTAATGGTCTAGTTTGGGATAACAGAACCACTTTGATGCATAGATATTAAAAGAATATAACTTTGGGGAATCTTTCCTTTAATGTTTCTAATTAGAAGTGAAGAAATACACAAGACAGTGTCAAATGAAATCTTTCTCATCGACTTTATTATAGGATATTGGCAAGCTGTAACAACCAGGTTACCTGATCTGGTAATTAATCAGATAATGAATAGAGGACAAGAAGCTGGTTGTTTACATTCTTTCTGTCAGATGATATTTTTAAAAAGCTTAATCACTAGACTATCAGTGTCCCACTTTCTACCATATATGGCTGTTAAATGTATTTCATTGACAGTGTTGACTGATTATGGGTCCAAACCTTCTACTCATATTTTCCTCATCTGAATCAAAGAGCAGAGAAATATAATTGGGAAATGGAGTCCTACTTCTGTCAGTTCATTTCTAGTGGATAAAGTTATAGACTAATTGTGTTCCATCTCATGTGAAGCAAAGGGAAGCCTGCAAATTCCATAATATGGATATAAAACCCCACAAATATTGACAGTTCAAAAATTATATTCACTATAAACATCAATATGCAAAGATGAACTATCATAGTGATGGTGCACTGAGATAAGATATTAACACTCACTAATCAGGAGAAATTCCATAAAGGAGGAAGTTATAAGAGGCTGAAATCTGTTGTTTTTCACTTTCACCTGCTACTCTGACTAAGACATTCCAATACAAAGGTGGAACATCTTCTTTGTATGTATATATCAGGGTCCGAGTACAATTTTAATCTTGCCACTGGCCTGGATGAAGCGGTCGCTGTGGGAAAAGAATACACAACCAGAAGAGGCCATTAATGTAAGCTTGAGTTATCACCTTCCTTTAGGAAGTGTTGAGAGTTGCTACTCACTGAAGCACTGCAGTGGAGAGGGTTTGATGTGAAGGAGATCTCCAAAGAAACAAGTTCAGAGGGTAGCACCCAATACATCCTTATTTGCTGGGGAGGAGGGATTGGAAGACAGTTCAAGGTGCAAGTGACACACTTGTCCATCTCCTAGAATCAGTGTTGCCCACTGATTCTGTAAAAAGCTGAGAGATTTTAGGCACTTCTTCATATTGTTATTTTATTTGCTTTGAGGAATTTTTTGGCTTCTACCATAGATGTCATTTCTATCACTTGTACCTATAGTTCTTTTTCCTTTGGTACAAGTTCCGTAAGATTTCCATTCTCTGAAGCCACACTGGCATTAATACTTAAGAAAAGCTTGAGCCCAACTTGTTCTTTGTCTTAGATTCCTGACATCATGGTAACATAAATTGTTGAGTATCTTTAAGTTTGAGTTTCATAGATTTTTGGAGAATAAACTTATCAGGGACTCTGTGAATACTACATGAAATTGACTCTGATATAACAACCATAGTGTTATTGAATAGTTGAGCAGGTGGGAAGAGGCTAATGTCATACATTTGCCATTATTCCTCATGTTCTTGGCTGTCAGGACAAAGCAAGCACTAAGTATTTCCAAATTAAATATCTAACTAAAAAACATCATTGCTTCTGAAATCTAAGATAAAGAGCATATTGGGACAAGTTTTTCCTTAAATAATAAGCTCAGTTTATCAACAGAATATGAACATCTTACTCACTACTATAGGTTGGCTAGTGAGATACATCTGCTATATAGCAGAAAAATAAAAGATGGATGACTGGTTAGTGAACGTAAGAAGTGACAACTTGTCGCATATACCTGTTGCTCTTGTACTTTTGAAGTGGTGCAATATGCATTTGATAAATAATGCAGCCACTGGCACCATTGTTGGAATTGTGGGAAATAATGTGGCAGTAAAGTGGGCTGTTTTGTTATGGAAGGTTTAGAGATTTTTGAATTTTGGAGGATCTGCAATTAACCAAGTAGTTGGAGATCAGTGTATCACATTTCCAAATTGTACAGAAATGTGATAGACTGCAGGTAGGGAAAAATTCATTGGGGAATCTGGAATTGAGTTTTTCACCACATACTATTCATCATGATCTAGTCTTGTGGCCAATATGTATGGCTAGACCAGATGTTTCTGGTCCATAGTGACCTCACCAACCACATCCCAACCCTCTTTGCTCAAAACCTAGATGCTATACAAGTCTTGTTGCAAAAGGGATCAACAACGTTGTTACCTGAATAGAAGAACATTTATGAAAACAGTTACCACACAACCCTTGAGATTTTGTTCACAGATGCCTAAGGGCTGATTTGCTGAATCTTGCTGAGTTCAGCTTCCTCCATTGTTAATTTTGCATGAGTTGTTAGTTTTACTCTGACTATGCTTTGGTAATGTGTAATCTGAATCTGTTGACGACAAGCTGGAATAATTAACCACATTTCACAATTTAATTTGCTCCTACTCTGGATACCATCACCTGAGCTGAGTATTTAACTGTTTAAAGAAGAAACTCTTAAAATAACTTCCAGATGAAAAACAGGGAATCGAAACCATCAACATTATCATTTTAAAATAGACTTCTGGGGAACAGTCTTCTTCCTCTCTTTGAGACATCACTAAATTTGTTACGTGCTCACATTTCTGTCCATAGCCTCCTCTATTGTCTGGGTAGCCTCCAGCCTGATGGCATGAACATCAATTTCTCTAATTTATGGTAACTTCTCCCTCCTCACTCCTTCTCTTTTTTTTTTGGTTTCTCTTACCCTTTCTCTTCTCCTCACCTGCCATCACCTCCTTCTGGTTCCCCTCCTCCTTCCTTTTCTTCCATGGTCCACTGTTCTCTCCTATTAGATTCCTCCTTCTTCGGCCTTTTTCCTTTTCCCCTCTATGCTTTTCACTTCATCCTGCTCCCCCACCTACTCAACTTCCTTCTCACCCAGTCTCACCTATCACCTGCAGGATTCGATCCTTCCCCATCTCCTATTCTGGATTCTGCCTCCTTCCTCTCCAGTCCTGTTGAAGTGCCTGGGCCCAAAATGTCAACTGTTTACTCCCCTCCATCGAAACTGTCTGACTTGCTGATTGCCTCCAGCATTTTGTGTGTGTTGCTCAAGATTTCAAACATCTCTTGTATTTATGTATTCAAATGTTGTTTATAAAATCTTAAATAGAGTTTCTTGACTGTCAAGGGAATACGTGTGTTTTTTAAAAATAACCAAAAAGATCATTTTAGTATACAACCTTTAATAACATCCAGTAAAGTACTTATGTGAAAAGTACAGGAAAGGAAAAGTTTAGTTTTCCCTGATGGATCAGGCTGTTTCCAGTCAGGAGCTTGCAAATTGTCAACGCCTTTAATGACCATTATATTATGGGCCAAAATTCCTGTGGTTCCTCATCACTTCTAGCACATGTGCTCAGGGTTCATTCATTTGTTATTTCATATGAAGAAGTCCTTATCCACTACATGCAAATTAAAAATGGCTTTTAAAGTTACAGAGCAGAGGCATGCATTTCAGATTACACACTAACAAGCGAATCAACCTTCCACATCAGACATCCCTGTAGTGTTGTAAAATGTGGACATTTAGAAAGCTCAGTATAATTGATTTCAATCTAAAACACAATTCCATTCCAGATGCATTCTCTGTTTTAAATGTTCAAAGCATGTACAATTCTGCAAACAGAGCAAACAAAGCTGAATTAAGGAAGTTAAATCATTCACATGACCAGACAACTTCCGAATCTAAAAAGTGCAACAACAGCTTGGTCTGGCATGGAAACAGCAATGCCCAGGAATGGAAAAGGCTACAGAAAATGGTGGGTGCAGCCCAGTCTAATACAGGCAAAGCCCTCCCCACCATTGACCACATTTACATGGTGTGCTGCCTTAAGAAAGCAGCATCCATCACCAAAGATGCCACCATACAGATCATGCTCACTTCTCACTACTACCATCAGGAGCTACAGAAGACTTAGGTCCCAAACCACCAGGTTCAGGAAGTGTTATTACCGTACAACTATCAGGCTCCTGAACCGGCGTGTATAATTTCACTCACCACAATTTATTTGCACTATTGGTCTTCTTTAGCTCATTGGTTGTTTGTCAGCCTTTACGTGTAGTGTTTCACAAATTCCTTCGTATTTCTTTATTTGCTTCTAAATGTCTGCAAGAAAATGAATCTCAGGATAGTATATGATAGAGCTTATGATAATAATTTTTATTCCAAATGTAACCCTTGGTTTGGCTAGCAGCTTAATCTAGGGGATGAGAGCCTCTGGCCTGACCAAAATTAACAGATCTTGTTTGGGTGGATGCTGTGCGATGTGCCCCCTGTTACAAATCAGTACCACGAAATGACAAACAGTACACAATATGCAATTCAACGATTGAGCTTTATAATTCTTAATTTGACTGTATGGTTAGTAAAGAAACAAAAAGAAAGGGCCCATCCTCATGAAACAGTCTGATGTGCAAACGTTGGAGCTCACAGTTTTGTCCATTTGTTCCTGTCGACCTCCTCCGAGTGTAGCTACCCTCGGACCCTCGCTCCTCAGTCCACTCTGTCCGGCAGTCTACCAAACTCTCCCTTCACATCCTCTCTCTTCATCCCTCCCCGACAAAAGACCGCAAAATCCCTGCTCCCAGACACACAAGAAAGAACAACATCCCACTCATTGGCTAACATGCCCTGTTATCTCTAGTCACAACCCAAACATTGCTGCTACAGAGAAACCACTGCCTTTGCAGTGAAACCTCACAGCGTGTTACACTCTCCCAACCCCACCCCCCCAACAAATTTAGTCATGTACTCCTGACGTTGAGATAATTCGCCAACCCTTCCTGCAAAACACAAAGTCCAATCCAGGTGCACAAGGCAGTGACATAGCTCCCCAAAATGGTAGGGGTCACACTCTGTTCCTCTGGTGCGACGTAGGCCAGCCTATCCAGTGGTGTCCTAATTCTCTGAGACCATCGCACCCCCTCACCTAACTCTTCAGGTTCAGACACTATTGGGGTATTTCCGGTCTACCTGGCGAGGCCTCCCCCTGACCTATCACTCGTGGTCACCTACAAATTGGACCCCTCTGTCCTGTGACCAAGCCCCGTTTCATCCCTTGCTGTGTCCCGCTGCAACCCAGGCTGTCCACAGATAGCTCCCCCCACTTCAGCTGACTCAGCAGGATAAGGGCCGGAACCCTCTTCCTCAATCAATGGGGAGTTAGCAAAAGGCAGCATATACCATGCGTCCAGGTCCTCATCCTCCAAATCAGTATCCCTCTCAGTGGCGGGGGCTGGCCTAATCTCTCCTACTGTGGGCCCTGTTGCCCCAGGTTTCGGCAGAGTCCTCTTACTAGGTGTAGGCTTCAAGTTGGGCTCTGGATCTACCTGCACCTCTTGTCTCAGGGGTGGCAGGTGGTTTCGATGGAGAATCTTGACAGGCCCATTCCCAACCTCTGGTTTCACCCGGAAAACTGGTAGGTTTGGCATTTGACTCTCCATCACATGGGGCGTAGCCGCCCAGCAGTCCACCAACTTATGTTTCCCAGGTAGCCCCAAATTCCTTATGAGGACCTGGTCTCCCGGCAGGAGGTGGGAGAACCTCACCTTTTGATCATACCTCCTCTTATTTCCTCAATTCTGCTTGGCAGCCGTGACCCCAGCTAATACATAAGCCCATTTCAGCTCTCTTCTCATATCAGACATGTGTCAGATAAGTCTTTGGTGGTAAGTCACCCATGTTGGTCCCAAAACAAAGGTCAATGGGCAACCTTGCTTTGCGCCCAAACATCAGATAATATGGCGAGAACCCTGTAGCTTCATTTTGGGTACAGTTGTAACTGTGGACCAGATGTCCAATATGTTGACTCCACCTGCTCTTCTTGCTGATCTCAAAGGTCCCAAACATGTCTAGCAAGGTCCGATTAAACCTCTCTGGCTGGGGATCACCCCGTTGATGATAGGGCGTGGTCCTTGACTTCTCAACTCCAAATGTGCCCAGTAACACATGGATGAGACTGCTCTTGAAATCCCGTCCCTGATCACTATGTATCTGCCTGGGGAGACCATAATAAATGAAATATTTCTCCCACAACACTTTGGCCACTGTAGACGCCCTCTGGTCCTTAGTAGGGAAAGCCTGTGCATATCTGGTGTAGTGGTCCGTGATGACTAAGACATTCGCCGTGTTGCTGGCATTGGGTTCTATTGACAGGAAATCCATAAACACCAGGTCCAGGGGCCCCGCACTCTGCAAGAAGGACAAGGGAGCTGCCCACGTAGGCAATGTCTTCTACCATATGCATCAAATGCATGACTTGCAGTATTCTTTGACTTCCAACTTCATTCGGGGCCAGTAAAACCCGTCTCTGAGCAATCCATAGGCCTTTTCAACCCCCAAATGTCCCGAATCATCATGAAGTGACTTCAACGCAATCCTCTGATAGTTCTCTGGCAGAACCACCGGTAATTCCGAGATCAGTCCGGGGCTGACGTGACCTGGTATAGGATCTGTTTCCGCAACTCCAAATGAGGCCATTCTCTCAGTAATGGAGGCACCGCCATGTGTTTTGTCTTCTCTGCCTGAGCCACGGCTCCCTTTTCTACCGCTGACCAAATGATACTGATGCCCAGATCATCTCGCTGAGCAGCTGCCACTTCCCCAGAACTCAATTCTGGCAGCTCATTTGTCTTCAGAGCAGTCAGGTTACAGTAAATTTGGGGAATGGCGTCATCAGAAGCTCCCAATTGATCCACCGCCCAATCCTGCCCTTCATTTCTCTCTGCCTTCACAAACTGACACATGGCCTTCACCCCCGAGCCAGGAATGCTCTCCCTCTCCTCATCCCTCGCATTAGTCCTTCATGAGTCCGTCGGGACAAAGCATCAGCATCAATGTTCCTGCTTCCCAGCCGGTACTTCAGGCTAAAATCATAGGCAGACAACAACGCCAACCACCGATGGCCTGTGGCATCCAGTTTCGCCAAGGTCAGGATGTAAGTGAGAGGATTGTTGTCCGTTCTCACCTCAAACTTGGCCCCGTAGAGGTAGTCACTCAAGTTATCCACCACCCCCCATTTCAACTCCAGAAATTCCAAATTGTGCACGGCATAGTTTTTCTCGGAGGGTGACAAACTCCAGCTGACAAGTGCAACGGGCCTCAACGCGGTGCCCAAATCCTGTTACAGGACGCCCCCTAAACCCTCTTGGCTGGCATCAGTACGTACTGCAGTACGTACAGCAATCGGGGGATCCGCAAAAGCCAGCACCAGTGCCTGGGTCAGCAGTTCCTTCAGCGACTGAAAGGCCTCCTCACATTTTGCATCTCACCTTGGTCCAAAGGGCCCCGATGGGCTAAGATACTCTCCACCCTCCTGTCCTTTTTCCCCCTCCGTTTCTTCCCCAAGGAAGGGTAACCCCACAGAAGCTGATTCAAAGGGTGACTCACTTTTGCATAGCCTTTCACAAACCTCCGAGTGTAACCACAGAACCCAAGGAATGAGAGCAGAGCGCTCACAGTCTGGGTCTTGGCCAAATGGTCACCGGCTCTATCTTAGCTGGATATGTAGCTACTCCACCCGTGAGACTATGTGCCCAACATGGCTAACAGACGTTTGGCAGAACTAGCACTTGTCCAGGGAAAGTTTTAACCCTTCAGCTTTCAGGTGGCCCAGCACCTTCAGCAGCCTCGCTTGATGTTCTTCCAAGGTGGGTCCAAACACTATGAGGTCATCCAGATACGTCAATACCTCAAGCAAATTCATATCCCCCACTGTCTTCTCTATGACCCGCTGGGAGGTTGCAGAGGCTCCCAAGATGCCCTGGGGCATCCTTTCGAACTGTAAAAATCCCAGGGGACATATAGATGCTGTCTTCTCTTTGTCGGCCTCACTTATGGGGATCTGGTAATATCCACTCCTCAAGTCCAGCACACTGAACCACTTCACACTACTCAAGCAGGCCAGCACATCTTCAATCCTCAGGACCGTATACTGGTCAGGGCTGGTGTGCCTATTCAGAGTCTTACAGTCCACACATATCCGTACCCTCCTATTCTTCTTTTGGGCCTTTACTATTGGGGATGCATAGGGGCTTCAGGACTCGGTGATGATCCCAGCTTCCTTCAACTTACACGTATGCCGCCGAACGTCCTTCACCTCTGCGGGGGCCAGTTGCTGCGACCATTCTCTGAACAGAGTATCCTTGGTCACCTGGATAGTGTGACGAGTGCTCTTGGAACAACCCACATCAAACTCGTCAGTGGAAAAGACACCTTCCAACTTCAACACCTTTTCTATCAGCCTCCTCTTCCAACCCGCCGGAACCAGGGAGTCCCCGAAGTTGAATGACTCAGCAGTCAACTTTCCCCCTTTTTCCAATAGTTTCTCCCCGGCTTGTCTCACAGGAACATTAGACATTACCGTCATTGGGAACAAGTGCGCCAGGGGCATCCCCCACCTAAGGGTGACCTCCCCTTTCATTGTGTCCCTGACAATCACTGCTATCCTGCTCGCCTGTACCACTGAGGGCTTCTGCAATTCGGGCCTCACCAGTACACCAGCAGGAAATCCCGACTCCCCCTCGTGGTCTTCCAGAGTGTCCACTAAGAGGGCCTCACCCTCAGGCACTCCAGGAAATTTGGGGTTCCCATCACTCTCGCTACTTCCCCAGGCCGTAGCACCATTGGCTTCAACTGGGTGAACAGCACAGTCCCTTGTCTAAATTCGGTATCCGGCCCAGTGCAGCCACGCACTTCCTCAAAAGCAGCTCAAAACAGCAGGTGCACGGACAATGTTCCCAGAAAGCTCTCGCCAGCCTTCTCCTTGCAGGCCCCCATGAGCCTCGTCACAAGAGAGGCGTTAGTCCCCACCAGAATTGAAATGCCGCCCTTCTCAATAGGGTCCAGACAAACCAGCACCAATGTATTAAGGACTTCAGACACTCCCACATCGGCCTCCGAGAACTCCAACTTCACTGACAAATAACCGTTGTACGGATAATCACCCGCACTAAGACCCCAGATCTCCAGTGCCCTGAATGGGGTCAATGGTAAATGCTTCAGATACTGGTTGTAAAACGAACGGTACAACAACGTGACCTGCAATCCAGTGTCAAGTATGGGGTTAGCATAAATACCCTCTATCTGTAGTGACACACTGGAGCATGGTCCCACTAGGCCTTCAGAAATTGGGCCTTTCACCTTCAGGGGTTCTTTGGTACGTTGCTGGGAACATGTTCACTCAGGGACACCAGGCTGTTCCCTCACTGGGCCTCCTCTAAGTTTTGCCAACAACTCTCTCAGCTTTGGTAACCGGGGGCTCACTCTGCTTCTCACGTGACACCTGCTGCCAGCAGCCCTCCGCATTGCTCATCCCCTTGGGGAATCCATCTCCCCCACCCCATCATCAGCTCCATCATATGGGGGGGTTGGGTTCACACCCACTGAAAACAACCGAAACATCTCTGTTCTTAACTCTGTCACAATTTCTACCGTTCCCCAGGGTAGGCTATCCGTGGTCACTTCACCGCAGGGGACTACTACCAAGGACTGTACCCTGCTGATGGAGGCCTCCCACAACTCTGGTGCTTTCTCCTCTTCCCATATCTCTCTGATCAGCTCAACAAAAGATGGAGGGGGGTGCATCTTACGAGACTGTCGGAGACCCCAAGCAATCAGGTCCTGGGACTGGGTGCCCCTGACTACCTGGTCCATTCTTAACTGATCCACCTCAGCTGCCTGAATGACCCCTCTGCGCTGCAAGCAATTTAGCTGCCTCTCTAGCAGAAAAATAAAAGCAGAAAGCTTCGCACCCTTCTACTGACACATGTTCAGAAACCCCACCATGAGCTGCATTAGGCTTCCTGTCGGGCCAAAAGCATTGTCCAGTGCTTGCATGTTATTGACAGCTGTCGCTATGGGATACTGCAACCTGACAGCTCTCACAACGCCTGCAGCCCGCCCACTCAAACTCTCAACCAATCTCTGTCGCTTTATGTCATCAGAGCACTGCCACTCATCTAACCACTGAGAGGTCTGCTCCGCCTAAGTCTCATACTCCTCTTCCCCTTTAGGAGTGGGCATTATTCCAGAGAATAGGCGGAGCCTACCATAGCAAGGACTTTGAACCTGGGCATTTTTCCATTTATTCTCCAGAGAGGTAAGGGCAGATACTAACTCAGAATTCTCACTCTTCACCGGGGGATGTGGACTAATTAGATATTCCAAATCCAACCACTCCTTCCCCTCTCTCCTCAGAAATGATAGAACACTGTCTTTGAAATCTCCGCCTCCAGCTACTGCTACATCAACGCAGTTCTGCACTAAAACAAGAGCTGCGCCCGCCATTTTATCAAACCACCACCCACAATTGCAACTTTAACAGTACTTAACAGGCGAATTAATAATTAATTCAGAGTATGAATATCTACTCCACTGGTTCAATGCTCAGGGTAATCACACAGCATCCAACGAAATCATTCCCAGACGAGCCCCCACAATTGTAATCCTTGGTTCGGCTAGCGGCTAAATCTAGGGGATGAGAGCCTCAAGCCCGGCCAAACTTAACAAATCTTGTTTGGGTGGATGCTGTGCAATGTGTCCCCTGTTACAAATCAGTACCACGAAATAACAAACAGTACACAATATGTGATTAAATAATTGAGCTTTATAATTCTTAATTTGACTATATGGTTAGTAAAGAAACAAAAAAAGAAAAGGGCCCATCCTCATGAAACAGTCTAATGTGCAAATATTGGAGCTCACAGTTTCGTCCATTTGTTCTCATCGACCTTCTCCGAGTGTAGCTGACCCTCAGACCCTTGGACCCACACTCCTCAGTCCACTCCGTCCGGCGGTCTACCAACTCTCTCCGTTAGCGTCTTCTCTCTTCATCACTCCCCGACAAAAGACTGCGAAATCCCTGCTCCCAGACACATAAGAAAGAACAACATCCCACTCATTGGCTAACACACGCCGTTATCTCTAGTCACAACCCAAATATTGCTGCTACAGAGAAACCACTGCCTTAGCAGTGAAACATTACAGAGAAGTCATTACATTAGCAGCGAAACCTTACAGCATGTTACACAAACTTTGAAGCAAAAAAACTTTCAAATAAGAACATAACTTCACATTATCCAGTGGATTTTTATCATTGAAACTGAATAGAATCAGCAAATTATTTGTAATATTTAATTCCTTTAGGAGCTAAAAACCTGAATTAATGTACATATCATTCAACTCAAAAACTACACACTTCAAAATTCTACTTTCTCACATTTGTACAGTTTCAAGATGGGAGTCGAGAAGAAACTGCAGATGCTGGAATTTGGAACAATGAGCAATCTGCTGGAGGAACTCAGCAAGTTACAGAGCATCTACTGGGGGGGAGGGGGGGAAGGGATAGACTACATTTCAGATCATAATCCTGAATCAGTCAACCTGAAATGTGGACAGTTCTTGTTCCCCATACCCAATGATGGCTTATTCTCTGGAGTCACTCCAGTAGATTAATTATTGTTAGAAATCTTTCACTTGGCTGCAAAAAAAGTTAGATTAACTATGCTATTGGGTTTAATGCTTATATGTTTCAGTAGCAATGAAGGAAAAAAACATTGGAGCATTATTATTCACTCCCTGCACATCATTTTTGCACAGTTGCTGCAGTGTACATCATCCACTTCTTGCACCCATGCAGGGTTTGTCGATTTCATCCACTTTGCCTCCAACTTTCACCCTGCCCTGAAATTTACCTGGTCTGTTTCCAACACCTCCCTCCCCTTTCTCGATCTCTCTGTCTCTATCTCTGATGTTTATTATAAACCCACTGGCTCTCACAGCTACCTGAACTATACCTCTTCCCACCCTGTTACTTGTAAAAACCCCATCCCCTTCTCTCAATTCCTCTGTCTCCACCACATCTGCTCTCATGATGAGACTTTAAATTCCAGAACAAAGGAGATGTCCTCCTTCTTCAAAGAAAGGGGCTTCCCTTCCTCCACCATCAACGATGCCCTCAACCACATCACTTCCATTTCGCACATGTCTGCCCTCACCTCATCCTCCTGCCACCCCATCAGGGATAGGGTTCCTCTTGTCCTCACCTACCACCCCACCAGCCTCCATGTCCAGCACATAATTCTTCTAATTCTTCGTAACTTCCACCATCTCCAGTCGGTGGGATCCCACCACCAAGCTCATCTTTCCCTCCAGCACCACCCCTGCCAGGGATCACTCCCTTGTCCATTCATCCCTCCACATTGATCTCCCTCCTGGCACTTATCCTTGCTCCTCTACCTTCTCCCTCAGTACCATTCAGGGTCCCAAACGGTTCTTCCAGGTGAGGTGACACTTCACCTTTGAGTCTGTTGGGATCACCTGCTGTATCTGGTGCTCCCGGTGTGGCCTCCTATATATCGGGGAGACCCAACCCAGATTTGGAGACTGCTTCTCTGAGCACCTACTGTCCGCCAAAAAAAGCAGGATCTCCCAGTGGCCATCCATTTTAATTCCATTTCCCATTCCCATTCTGACATGTTAGCCCATGGCCTCCTCGATTGTCATGATGAGGCCACGCTCAGGTTGGAGGAGCAACACCTTATATTCCATCTGGATAGCCACCAACTTGATAGCATGAATATTAATTTCTTGAACTTCCAGTAATGCCTCCCTCACTCCTTCATCAGTCCCCATCCCCTTTTCCCTCCCTCCCTCACCTTATCTCCTTACCTGCCTATTACCTCCCTCTGGTGCTCCTTCCTCCTTTTCTTTCTTCCATGGCCCTCTGTCCTCTCCTATCAGATTCACCCTTCTCCAACCCTGTATATTTTTCAACAATCAATTTCCCAACTCTTTACTTCACTAGGCACCGCCCCCCCCACCAGTTTCACCTGTCAACGTGGTTCTTCCTCCCCACTCCACACTCCTCATCTTTTTTCCAGTCTTGATGAAGGGTCTTGGCATGAAACATCAACTGTGCTCACTTTCATAGATCCTGCCTGACCTTGCTAAGTTTTTCAAGTATTTTTTATGCATTGCTTGGATTCCCAGTATCTGCAGATTTTCTTTCATAGACGTCCATTTAGAAATCAGATGGCAGAGGGGAAGAAGCTGTTCCTAAGTTGCTGAGTGTGTGCTTTCAGGCCTCTGTACCCTTCCTGATGGTAACAATGAGAAGAGGGCATGTCCTGGGTGATGGGGGTCCTTAATGATGGATGCTGCCTTTGAAGATGCCTTGGATACTGCAGAGGCTAGTACCCATGATGGAGCTGACTAATTTTACAACTCTGTAGCTTACCTCAATCCCGTGCAGTACAGCTGAGTACTCAAATCCAATGAGCAATTTTGTAAAATTGGGATGTAGATTCAAACAATTAAATACAAGCTCTGCGGTGATAAAGATAGAACAGTGAGAGGCCCATCCCAGCTCCTATCATTAATATTCAGACATTTCATTATTATTCCCTTTGCTGAAAATTTCAATCAGGTGAAAATTTAGGACATGTGGTGTGTTTATTCCAACTTTTCTCTTTGTTGTATCCAATGCCATGATCATTGAAGCACTCAGTCTTTGCACGTATGGACAGGGCAGGATCCAGCACACTACTGTGCATTATATCAAAATCGTAGAGATATACAGCACTGAGCAAGCTCTTTGGTCTATGGTGTTCATTAAGGCAGTGTACCACCTAATCTCACTTCCCAGTTCTGCGTCAAAAGCTTTGTGCTTAAATTCCAATATGAGCAGCTGTATTTATAATTCACCCGCATTTTTAGCAGTGTCCCTCCATTCCCTTTTGTCGGTGAAATACACATGTGCAAGGAGATAAATGGTTGGAGCTCTCATGTTCTGCGGGTTGCAGCTTGTTCTACTGCCGCCAAAGTGCAGAGATGCTTGTTGTTTAGGACTACTCTAGCTCTGAGGCGTGTAAGTCCCAGCAAATCTTGTCAGCAAGCAGACATAGCAAGCCTACCAGTCAGTGTAGACAATATACTGCTGGAATCCAGTCTCAGTGGTGGCAGGCGGTGATACTACCTGTGCATACCTCGACAACAGAATGGTATTTGTTAGTCCAACAATATGATATCCAGTTACTACACTTGCAGCGTAACAGTCAGGGTCATAGGGATTAAAGGAGTATATTTCTGTTTGAAGGAACCATTTAAAGAGCTGGATGGCATCTCCAAAATGCTTTTGGTACAGATTCATTTGGCTAGATTCCATTCGCCAAGACTGACGCTGCACTACAGGAGACTAATCACAGCTGCAGAACAACGTTCAATATCTTCTGCAGCTGCTCTAATATGCACCTGATTATGGACAAGTGTGGGTGGACAGGAAGATCAGATGCTCCTGATGCTAATTATTGCATGTCATGGAGGAAATGTGCATCTTGGCTGAAGGCAACTAGGAAATAGATTAGAAGATATAACGACAGGAGAAGCCGTCTGCAAACTCAGCCCCCGTCCCCACTTCTCCAAAACAATTCTGGAGAAAGTCTACAGGTGAAAATAACCCCTTCCACCTGGTAACTGACCCAGCATGAGATGGGGAACTGCTGCGTGCTATTTTTAGAAAAATGTGTCCCCGGGACAACATCCTACATACTAGTAATCATCGAGCCATGTTTCTCAGAGCCCTGTGCTAATATTATTTTGTGACTGCGTTGTGCTTTATTGCAACTATATGTGCTGTGGGTAACTGTATGTACTGCATCATATCAATATGTGCTGTGTACAGTGTGTTGACAGTATACAGTATGTATGGTGGTTTGTATCTTGGCCCCAGAAATAATGAGGTTTCATTTAGCTATATACATCTGTATGGTTAAATGATAATAAACTTGAACTTGAACTTTGGAAATGTGAGTTTCTCCCCGGAGATGCTCAGCAACATGGAATAAAGCTGCTCATAAGATGGGGTCTAATGCATTATCCTTGGACTTGGCTATATTGAGGGGAAAGGTTGAAAGTTCTGATGAAAATCAAAATAAAATAGGCGCAGTACTAGGCCTCTCAGATTTGCCCAACTATTAAATCTAATCATAGCTGATCCAATCCAGGCCACAAATCCTCTGCAACAGTGCCAGTTCTGCAGAGATTTCAATCCCTTGTTCTGTCAAAAAAAATTATGTCTCCCCTTTAAATGATCCAGCCTCCACAAACTTGTTAAAGTAAAGCTCACAAGTCATCTCTTTAGCAGCCTCTTAAGCCTCAATGCTCAGACTTTCCAGTCCAGATTTCCAGAACACTCTCTCATTTTCTTCCCCACTTTGTAGTATCTTCATCTCTTCCAAATATTACACACTGTCAGCTCTACTCTCATTTCTCATACAGTGTTCACCTCCTCAACATCTCTACCACATATTATCCACCAACGTTACTGGTCTATCCAAATATGCATATTTTTGAAGCATTTTACTACATTGATTTATTTTCCTGCTGGACAGCAGACATTTCAGGTCCATGCTCTTCATAGACTGAGCGGGTGGAGGGTAGACAGCCAGTTTAAAGCGGTGAGTGGGAGGGGGTGGGCAGGAACTGGCAAATGATAGGTAAATCCAGCAGAGGAGAGGTGATTGGCAGACAGAGTCAGCTGGAAGAGGGAGGAAGGGCAGAAACAAGTGGGGGCAATAAAGGGCGGCAGATCATGGAATCTAAGAAAGGAGGGCGAAGAGGAACCAAGGGAAGCGAGTTAGGCAAATCGGAACAGTGGGGGAGGAGACACAGTGCATGGAGAATGTGGCTGATGGGCAGAATCAGGTTTAATATCACTGGTATATGTTATTAAATATATTTGTGGCAGCAGCACATTGATATAATTATGTGTAAAAAGAAAGCAAAAAAAAGAAAAAAAAGTGAGGTACACATGGGTTCATTGTCCATTCAAAAACCTGATATTGGTGGGAAGAAGCTGTTCATTAAAATTTGAGTCTATGCTTTCAGGCTCCTGTAGCTCCTCCTGATAGTAGCAAAGAGAAGGGGGCAAGGGGGCAAAGTGATGGGGGTCCTTAATGATCGTGGCCGCCTTGTTGAGGCCTTGCCTATTGAAGGTGTCCTTGATACTTGGGAGGCTAGAACCATGATAGAGTTGGCTGACTTTGCAACTTTCTGTGGTATTTTCCAATACTGTGCAGTGGCCCCTCCATACGAGACCATAATGCAACCAGCTTGAATGTTCTCCATGGTACATCTATAGAAATTCCTGAGAGTTTTTGGTGACATACCAAGTCTCCTCAAATTCATAAAGAAATATAGCTGGTGTTGTGCCTTCTTTGTAATTACATTAATATGCTGGGCCCAGGAAAGATCTTCAGAGATGTTGACACTCAGAAACTTGAAACTGCTTATGCCTTCCAGTGCTAACCTCTTGATGAGGACTGGTGCGTGTTCCCTCGACTTTCCCCTCCTGAAGTCCATGATCAATTACTTGGTCTTACTGATGTTAAGTGCAAGGGTGTTGTTGTGACACCACTCAACCAGCTGATCTGTCTCACTCCTGTACACCTCCTCGTACAATAGTTGCGCCATCAGTAAATTTATAGAAGGCATTTGAGGTGAGCCTAGCCTCACAGTCACGGGTGTAGAGAGAGTAGAGCAGTGGGTTAAGCATGCATCCTTAAGGTGTGAGAGTGTTGCTTGTCATCAAGGAGAATATATTATTTCTGACTATGGTCTCCCAGTGAAGAGGTCAAGGATCCAGTTGTAGAGGGATGTACGGAGGTTTTGGAGCTTGTTGATTAGTACAGAGGGTATGATGGTGTTGACTGCTGAACTCTAGTCAATAACCAACAGCCTGATGTAGGCGATCCAAGGTCAAGTGGAGAGACAGTGAGATTTTATCTGCTGTATACCTATTGTGGCAACAGGCAAATTACAGCCGGTCCAGATCCTTGCTTAGGCAGGAGTTGGTTCTGGCCATGACCAACTTCTCAAAGCACCAAATCACCGTAGAGGTGAATGCAACTGCATGATAGTCATTGAGGTAGCTCACCTTGCTCTTCTTGGGCATGGATATGGTTATCTTCCTTTTGAAGCAGGTGGGAACATCCAATTGCAGCTGTAGGAGACTGAAGTTGTCCTTGAACACTCCCACTAATGGGTTGGCACAGGTTTTCGGTGACTTACCAGGTACATCATCAGGGTCTGATCTCCTGAGAAGGTTTACCCTCATGAAAGATGTTCTGATGTTGGCCTCTGAGACAGAGATTACAGGGTCAACAGATGTTGTAAGGATTCGCACAGGTGTAGTTTTATTCTCCTTTTCAAGGCATGTGGAGTTGTGTTCATCTGGGAGTGCAGCATCACAGTCAGTCATGACGTTAGGTTTCGCCTTGTAGGAAGTAATGGCCTGCAGACTCTGCCAGAGCTGATGAGCATCCAATTCTGACTCCAACCTCCATCAGAATTGCTTTGTTTGTTAGTAAAATAGCCTTTCATAGATTGTACCTGGACTTCTTCTATAGTTCTGGATCACCAGTCCTGAATACCACAGATCCAGCCCTCAGTAGACAATGAATCTCCTAGTTCATCTATGGATTTTTGCCTGGGTGTGTCTGGTATGTTTTGTAAGGTACTCACTCATCCACACAAGTCAGTGACAACTGTGGCATATTCATTCAGATCTGACGACGAATCCCTGAATAGTGTCCAATCCACCAACTCAGAGCAGTCCTGTAAGCTCACTTCCACCTCCCCTGGCCATACCCTCTTGGTCTTCACCATTGGTGCTGTGGTCTTTAGTCTCTGCCTATATGCTACGAGTAGAAGTACAGCCAAGTGATCGGACTTTCCAGAGTGTGGGCGCGGGATGGCACGGTCAGCGTTCTTGATGGCGATGTAACGGTGATCAAGTGTGTTGGCTCATCTGGTTCCACAGGTGATATGTTGGGGGTAGTTGTTTTGTAGAGCTCTTCCAGCTGGCCTGGTTGAAATCCCCCACAATGACAGCGAAGGAAGATGGAGTAGGTAGCTCAGGGGAATAAAAACTGGAAGATGGGGGGTGGGAAAAGGGTGGCTTGGCAAAAAAGATGTGTGTGAGACTGCCTAGATAAATCAGAAGAAGAGAAAAAAGAGGGAGAAGTTGGAGAATTCTATGTTCATATTGTAAAGTCATGGCAGAATACGAGGTGCTGCTCTTCTAGTTTATATTTGGCCACAGCTATCACGTTCCAGCCTCTTTCACTATTTCCACTCTTCACTCCTTTTATTGACCCAGCCAATCCCTCTTCACAATTACCACTTATCTCTTGCCAACTCTTGCCTCATCACTCTTCGTCATCTCTTTATACTGGCTGCCTCTCCTCAAAACATCCTCCACACATCCTTTGTGACCTGCTGAGTTCCTCCAAACAGTTTATTTCGTTTCAGCTGCAGAATACAATATCTGCAGTTTCTTGCATCTTTCCTTTTCGGAGGTTACCAGTCAAGTCATGGAGAAGGGCTTTTACATGGTATGGAGAAGCTGGAAGATACCACTTTCATCCTTTCTAGAGATGGATCAATTTAGAAAAGATCCTCCTGGAGCAGGTGACACACCCGCACTAAAAGCCACAGATACTGAAGGCATCGTCTACATTAAAGGATCACTTCCTGTCCAGCACTACATTGTCAACAAGCCTGCACTGTATGGCAGAAAGCATGAAGGAGTTCCATTCTAATTTGTTTTGGGCTACGAGATCGACTTTGTAATCAACCATAAAGCAACTGTAAGATAACTGCAGCTCTGATAATTTTGTTGAGTTCTCAGCACTGTGAGCCTGATAATCTCACATCTCTGCAGTCTTCCAGCACTGACAGATAGCATGTTTAAGTGTGCTCAGAACATTGATATGAAGATACCATAGCACTAGTTTCTTCTTCACACAGGAGGGAAGTGAAGGAAATTCCTCTTAGGATACTGGGAAGCCTGCTCGTTACTGACCTGGTGCCTGTGTCGATTCTACACAACCAGCTCACTTAGGTTTCCCTGACGCTCACTGAGACTAAGCAGTCTGTTGCACAAGAACCAGAGCTCCTCCGGATCACCCAAATGGACATGAGGTCTCAGTAGATGGTCAGACAGATGGGCTGGACCAGTTGCATGGTGGTTAGCATAACACTATTACAACGGCAGCTGTAAGATTAGAGTCTGATCCCTCCCACTGCCCGTAAAGAGTTTGCACGTTCTCCCATGACCGCATGGGCTTCCTCCAGGTGCTCCGGTTTCCTCCCACAGTCCAAAGATGTATGGTTAGAGTTAGTGAGCTATAGGCATGCTAGTGTAACAGCACATGCAGGCTGTTAGCATAATCCTCGCTGATTTGATTTGACGCAAATGACACATTGCACCATATGTTTTGATGCACATGTGACAAATAAAGGTAATCTTATTCTTTTTCCTCTTGCAACCTCCTGCAAAGAAAGAACTATTTTATAGAAACACTAGAACAAGCAGAAAGATGGTGGAGATGGACAGTGATTTTACTTCATTATTAGGAGAAGTGGAAAATGGTAACTGGAATAATGTGTGTGATTAAGTGAAGAGATATTTTCCAGTAACAGTTCTGTTGTATAGGTCAGAAGGGCTTGGATTTGGGGTAGGAAGAAAAGGATTTGAAAGCAACTTGAGGAGCAAATTTTTCCCATGGGGAGTGTTGGATATATGGAAGATTTGGTTCAGTCAGAAACAATTTTGATACTTATAGGATATTTGGATAGGGAAGGTTTAGAGGGGAATGGGCCAAATACAGGCCAATGAGACTAGCTCAGTTAGGAGACTTGGTCAGCATGGACAAGTTGGGCCAAAGGGCCTGTTTCAATACAGTATATCTCTGTGACTCTATAGTTATATATGTAGGAGGCACATCATGAAACATGTATATATTTTAAACTGATTTTCAGGATGTTCCCAATGCTGGCAAACCCAGCAATTACTGTCCAACCGTATTTATTCTCAAGAAGGTGATGATGGGGCACTTTCTTGAACTCAGAATCAAAATCAGGTTTATTATCACTGGCATGAGATGTGAAATTAGTTAACTTAGCAGCAGCAGTTTGATGCAATACATAGTCTAGCAGAGAGAAAAAAATAAAATAAAACATAATAGTAATAAATGAGCAAGTAAATCAATTACATATATTGAATAGATTTTTTAAAAGTGTAAAAACAGAAATACTGTATATTAAAAAAAGGTGAGGTAGTATCTAAGGGTTCAATGTCCATTTGGGAATCGGATGGCAGAGGGGAAGAAGTTGTTCCTGAATCACTGAGTGTGTGCCTTCAGGCTTCTGTACCTCCTACCTGATGGTAACAATGAGAAAAGGGCATGCTCTGGGTGCTGGAGGTACTTAATAATGGACGCTGCCTTTCTGAGACACCGCTCCCTGAAGATGTCCTGGGTACTTTGTAGGCTAGTGCCCAAGTTGGAGCTGACTAGAACTGATGAAGGTACTTCCATAGCACTGCTTGATTTAGACCCAATGATGATGAAGAACTAGTTGTATGCTTCCAAGTCAGAATGGAGGGTAGCCTGCAGGTGGGTGTTGGAGAATACTCAGAAGTGGATAGAAGGGATGAATCAAATAGCAGGACTGTTAGTGGGATAGTTTGCTTCAGAGAATCCTTCTACAATAACTGTTGACTTAAGGCCTAGAAGATGGTAACCATGCTTGGCTTTGGTTTTCTTCATTCTCTTGATTATCCTATTCTTGGACCTCTTCCTGTAAGAAAGACAAGGTTTATCCTCTCTGAATGGATTCTTCCAAATCAGCCAAGTGTCCACGCTTGAAGAATCTTACTGTTGGTCAGAGACTTCTGGTTTCTTTATGGTTTTCATTGTGTTGGTATTAAGCATGGCTACTTAGACTTCTGATGGACATTTGTACTCTGTATTTGAGGAGTCACAACTTTCTCCAAAGAGATAATGATCCTCATCTGTCTGGGCCAAAGACTGGAGAGCACTGGTGCACTATTAAGATGTCATGGCAGCTGCTAGGAAAACAAATACAGTAATACATTATTCACTCTCAGCGGTCACTGATCAGATGAATATTCAGGAAGTAAAACCTCTTCCTGCTATAAATCACTGCTGGCTCTTGACAGAAACAGCACAAGGCAACATGTGTGCAATCAATTACATTTTGCACCTGGGGAAATTCAGCAATGTGGGATTATTGAGATCTTTCCTTTCTTGATCAGCAGCTTCCGTTGGCAAAGTGAAGTATTGCACTCTTGGCTATCTATCACCTGCTTAATGGTTGTATAGATAGTAAATTTACTGCTCCAACTAAGTGTCATCTGTTGCAATTTGGATTGAACTGATGCATTGAAATTGAGGGCCAAAATAACCCATGTAGCCACAGCCAATACCGTGTGTACCCATGAATTTGTCTATAATTCCTATTGCAGCAGGTGACAGATGTCAGTGACTGGTTTCCTGCTAAGCACAACTTCCCCATACGTTCCTCTCCTATCATGTTAAAGAAAGACATCTAGTTACAAAATAATGCCATCAGAAATATGCAGCAGCTAAAAATATCTCTGCAAAGACTTAATTTAACTGAGGTGAGAAATCCTTTAGGTTAGACTGCTGCTGCCTACTTCTTCAGTGTTGGTAGCTTATTTTTCTATGCATTGCAAATCTGAGTGGGGAAGAAATGCCCCTGGCATCACATTTTCTAAACCAACCTAATACAACCAACACAGGGAATTTTCTTTACACACTCTGATTTGCAATGGATAGAAAAAAATCATGTTCTCTAATAAATATAGAAATAATAAATATAAAGCTTGTCTATATTTATTACATCTAGCATCTAGTTCAGGAGCATAGCTGAGTAACACCTTATCCAATTTGAAGACCAAGAGATTGCAGATGCTGGCTGAAAGAACAACCTGCTGGAGGAACTCAGCATTTTGAACGGCATTTATCAGGACAACAATGTTTCTTGATGCAGAGAACCGAGCTCCAGAATCAAAAATTTGTTCCCTTCCACTGCTGCTGCTGAGCCCACTGAGTTCTTCCAGCAGAATGCTTGTTGCCTCAACCTAGCTAACAGCTGAGCATGTTAGGCCAGGGAAACCCCCATCTCAAGAAGGATACACAATGCTGATACTGAACAAAAAGTAAATAAATTCCTTGCCCTTTTGGTACGCAGAATCTTTTTTGGCTGCTGGAGTCAATGTGGGTTCAACAGCTTTCTGTTTAACAAGCAAAACATCCCAAGACCCTTTACAATGACAAAGGAGACATGTGTTGCAAAAAAGGAACAAAGGGTCAAAATATCAGAATTTAATACCACTGAGATATATATGTGGTGAAATAACGACATGGTCGCATAGTGGTTAGTGAAACACCAGTAACCCAAGTGCAATTCCCGCCGCTGTCTGTAAGCAGTTTGTACTTTCTTTCCATGACCATGGGGGTTTCCTCAGGCAGCTCCAGTTTCCTCTCGCATTCCAAGGAGATACAGGTTAGTAGGTTAATTGTGGGTGTAATAGGCAGCATGAGCTTATTGGGCCAGAAGGGCCTGTAATCATACCATAATGCTAAATAAAATAAAATTAAATAAATAGTGCAATAAGAGAGCAAAAATAGTATTCATGAGCTGGTTCAGAAATCTGATGGCAGAGGGAAATTCCCAAAACGTTGAGCGTGTGTCTTCCGATTTCTATACCTCCCTTTGGTTGTAGTAAAAAGCAGGAAGGGGATAAATAAATGGCAGAAGATTGCGTCGAAACAGGGGAGCAAAGCAGGGCGGAGTATAAGTACGAGGAGTGATTGATAAGTTCGTGGCCTACAGTTGAAGGAGTCAATTTTAGAAAACCTAGTACTGTACATTCATTTTTCCTACATTTACACACTTAGTCTAGTGGTCCTGGAGCATACGGATCCCTTCTTTGTCGAACTAGGTGTCTTGGGCCTCCACAAGTGGTCCACAGCAGGGGTGATTGATAAGTACGTGGCCTATGGTAGCACGTGCATTTAACCAGAGCTGTATAACTCATCTCCTTCTACCCTAGGCCGCGAACTTATCAATCACCCCTCGTACATTTCTGCGTTAACATACTTGATGAGAAAGTCTGGGGAAGACAAATCCATCATTTAAATTCCATGCAGGGTGGATCTATTATTGTTGTTAACATAAATATTCTTCAAAAACACAGGATTGTTGTTAACATAAATATTCTTCAAAAACACAGGAAAGGTTGAAGAAATCAAAATGTGTCCACAGACAATCTATATCAACGCTTTCTGTGGAAGAGCCTGACCAGCGACACAAGATCTATCTGAGGGCTGCCGGTGCGAAATCAGGAGTCTCACTTTCCCTGAAAACACCCGCCGCCATTCTGGCCACATTTTGCAGATTGGACTTGCCGTGGTGTCGTTTCAGAACGGTAACTTCTTGCATTTGCTCAGCGGTTGCGCTGAGAATTCCGAACACCGAACTCGCACCGCGTTAATACCTGGTTCAGGTTCAGCGGCTCCATTCATTTCACTGGGGAACCGTTCTGAGTGAGAATGGTAATTAAAGATTATGAATTAAACTGACTTGTTGGCAAATGTATTTGTTATTCCTAATTTTTATTTTTATAAACACTTCTAATAATTTTAAAATATTTTATTGCATGGTTTCAAAATATCTCCATTGCTCACGAACACATGAATTCTAACGTTCCAAGCACTCTGACACATTTGGCTGCCGGTAAACGCAGGGGCGGGGTTAAACAGTTGTTGAGACTCTTCTGCAGGTGGGATCTGTGATCGCCCCGGCGAGTTAACTGAGATTTTATCTCAGCGTTCGCATATCCAGGGCCTTTGCACTATTGCCATGTCTTTTAAACTGTAGCTGATTGAGTGGTAATTGGAGGTACAGTGTGTGTCACGGTGAGCTGATTGGCCCGCCTTTTGCTGCTGCGGTTAAGATTGGAAGGGAGCAAGCGCCTAGGATCCCAATCAGGTTTACTATCACTGACATATGTAATGATATAGAGCAGTACATAAAAATATTATAAATTACAATATGAAATTTACAGTACTGTGCAAAAGTATTAAGCACGTAAAAAATCTGTAAAGTGAAGATGCCTTCAAAATAATGAAGAGAAGTTTCTAAATATCAGAAAAAGACTATAATGAACATTAATCAGTTTTTTAAAAAAGTAAATGTAATCACTTCGAAAAGTCAATAAAAATTATATTTTAAAAATTTTTAAAAAATAAATCATATCAATATTTGACGTGACCAGCCTTTGCCTTTAAAACTGCATAACTTCTCTTAGGTACACTGCCGTGCAGTTTTATAAGGAAATCGACTGATAGGTTGTTCCAACCATCTCGGAGAACTTGCAACAGTCCTTTTGGAGACTTTGGCTGCCTCTCCAGGTAGTCCCAGATATCCTCGATGATGTTGAGATCAGGGCTCTGTGGAGGCTATGCCATCTGAAACCAGAAGCTGCCCTGGACTTCTGCACAGTACTGTATGTTTTTAAAAATTATGTAGTGCAAAAATAGCGAGGTAGTGCTCATGGGTCCGTTCAGAAATCTATGGCGGAGGGGTAGAGGCTGTTCCGAAAACGGTGAGTGTACGTTTTAGGATGGTGATTCGCTGCGCGCTGAAACAGGCGAGATCGCCCCATCCGAGCATCCGGCTATGGCTCACACGTTACCTGTTGCACTCCGCTGATATCAATACTAGAAACACGAATGAGGAATGGGTTTTAAGAGACCATTGAGACCAGGACCATGCATGGGAAATTAATTTGAACGCTTTTTGGAAAAGCACTTTGAACAGACTCATATTATACAAAGATGTAAACGTACATGTAATTTGATTATGGGGAAGTTCGTCTCAGAGGTTAGAATCCTTTGTCCCCGAGCGTGGTGGAGGCCAAATCATCATAGTTAAAGTGGAAGTAGTTAGGAATGGGAAAAAAAAACAAGAAATTGAAGGTTGTGGGGAACTGACGGAGGAGAGGAATTTAAGTCGGCATGAATCAGCCATGAACATATTGAACGACGGAACAGGCTTTAAAGGCCTACTATCCGATTCTCTTATGTTCCCTTTCCCCAAGTGAGACCACATCTAACCACGTGCCCATACTTCTATGGGGGGGGGGAGAGAATTAGTAGTCTTAATTAATTGTGAGCAGCGCTCTAATTGTTGTTGGGCTGCACGATTTACAGCACCGCTCCTCCAAACTCTTAATATTTGTAGTACAGCTGAAAACCCATTCCTTTAATCTGTTGATTAAAATGATTATCCAATTTAACGATAGAGGCAGTTTCAATTGAAACTTTTGAAAAGGAACTAGACAAATACGTAGAGAGCAAAAGTGTATAGGGAATAATGTGGAATGACAAATTATTGGATATGTCTCTGAGTACAGGCTTGATATGCTAAATACTGTGGGTACTGTGAAAGCAAATCAAAATTCTCCTTTTACCTTCATAACACCCAAATCTAACTCATCGCCACATATTGAAAACACTTCATTGATTCTGATTTGCAAGGCTGTTAGACTGCACGGAGTACTGGTCGGGTAGAAACCCCCCACCACCTCATCATTACATTTTAGGATGGCTATTGTCTTCATTGCCATTCTAAAACCCTGTTACCACCTTTCGGATTTGTGTGCTTCTGATTTCTTGCGCGCCCTCCGACTTCCATCCCTCCCATTAGTGGCACTCGTGTCCTCTGTTGTCTTACGTCTGTGGGTCTGAATTGCTTTCTTCAACCTCCTCCTTAAGACCCACTTTTCAGCAACCCTTTCATCACCTGTTCTGAAAGTTCATCACGCGACTCTGTCAAAGTGTTGAAAACACTTCTCTGGAAGTCCGCAGGGACAGAACTACATTAAAGACATTAATCCAAGTAGCTACTTTGTGTTTTATGCCATGCAATAAGTTCCATCAGAAAATGTTTTATTGCACTGCTAATAAATAACTTACGTATACGTGCATTGCGTAGTTTTAAATTAGCTTATAGATAATAAATGAACACATCAAAAATGTTAAAGGCTGCCTGTTGGTGATCACTATCTACCGCCTTCATCTCTGCCACTACGGCTGGCGACTGACTAAAGCAAGTTTAGGATTGGAAAGCTTCTTGCATTCAGCACACGTCTTCGGGGGACGCAGGTTAGCCGGAGACGCAAGTTCCTCGGGCTTTGAAATATTAAGTGCAATCTAAGTAAGAACATTATCACTATTTACTGCTAACACGGTGGACTGCCACGGCTTCAGGCCAGGTAGCGTCGAGGGATTTCTCCGTGTTCTCACAGTTTGATAACACTCCTCCCCCCAGCATTGGAAGGTGGTGCGGTCCATGTTGCTTTTGATCAATCCATGGGAGAAAATATCGTGCACTCGGACTGAGACGGCAGAGCGGTGCACGTTCGCTGGTAGCATCCAACAGTCACGTCGTTCTGAAGTTTACCTTTAAAAAGAGCAAGGAAAACTTACTAACAACAGCCGCCAGCCATGAACTGATCTTATCTGCAGCCTCATTTTCCGAACCTTAAAGAAACATTTTTTTGTTCCCTCCTTTTAAAGTGTTGGTTTAAACAAAACAAATCATCAGGAGTCAGACAAGATCATAATGCAGCCTGTTGCGCTGCTCTTTGGCTTCCTGCTTGTTATAGTGTTACACGGCCAAGGTAAGAACTTACCGATCCTATCGGCATTGCCGTATTTGTTTCGGGGGGACAGATACGATCGTGGAGTTATAGAGTGGATGTGCAGTAGTAGTCGGTGAGGTCTATGGAAGAAACGAGGACTGAACGGATGCCCCCGCAGTAGACATGCGGCGTGTTGCCTGAGACTGGATGTATGTCATTTAACTCCTGACTGACTTAATTCCAGCTTTACAGGACCATATAGAAACCAATTGGTATAGGGAGCTGAACCGGGGTCTTTACCAGCAAGACAAATGAAATAAAGCGAGGTTGTTTGAAGATGAGAACAAAGTTTTGATACAAGTTTTGAAGTGTATGTTTCGGTCTTTGTTTCCCCAACAAACTCCGTCAGAAGAAAGGACTGAATTCTTTATTTCAACAGAAACGCCGATGGGTTTTAGTAGGCATGCAGAGTTTTAATCATTATCAGCCTTGCACATTCGGGTATTCTTGAGCCAAAGGAGCGAGGTAGAAAGGTTGCTTGGGTCTTGTAGGCTTTCAACACCTTGCATGTTGTAACAACAGCCGCGATTAGGAATGGTATGTATTAGGAACGAGGGAACTTGGGGATCAGGCATGGTGGGTAAGGCGGAATTCTCACTCCAAACAGGCAAAACTATTTTACTGATTTTTTTTTATAAAGGGTGTCGGCGGGCATTTAAGGATAATTGGTTTCTCAACTATATTCATGCACGTGTTGTGTCTTAGATCATTAAAATAAGAGAAAACGAGGAATACCAGGTTATGTAGAGAAAGTAATGCGCTTCGGGGGCTTTAACTTAAACTGCGAAGTCTGAAATAGTAACCGGTTGCCATGCAGGACCATGTGCCCAGTTTTAATACTGCTTTGAAGTCTATATCTCGACTGCATCATTTTACTACTTTTAGAAAACAGCTATACTATGTAGATAGTTTGATCTTTTCAACCGAGGAAACGGCCATTCCACTTTAAAAGTGCAGCCTTGTCCTTCCTGCAGAATAATTTGTTCGCCAGTCCGATTAAAAGGCTTGTCACAGAGCTGTTTGAGGTTGCTTCGTGACAGCTGCGCCATCTCCTCCTACACATTTTCTGCTACACTTTGCAAAGTCCCACTTTGACCCGCCGCTCTCAGATGAGTCAGTCACTGACTCCCGGTTGAGTAAAATTGTTCGAAACTGACAAGCCAGTGTGTTTGGAGGAAGCCCCCTGCGCCTACAGTTTACTTTGCCCATCTGAGAAAGATAACTAACTCTCCGGTAGACGAGCATTGCTCATTCTTTTCTTGCAGCACGATTAAATATGCAGGCGCCAGTTTAGCCTTTATCTGTCGTAAAACAAAGGATTACAACAGCCCTTAACACCAGAGGACGAGCGGCGACAGTACTTTAAAAGTAGTATTATCTGGAATACCATCGCACTTCTACTGAGAACAAACAGAATAGCCACGCGGAACGGACTGTGTTCTCTAATTGAACGTCTCTTGATTCATTTGCTTTGTCTGGGCAGCGCTGGGATGTCGGGGAAACGAGACTTGACCATTTCCGTTGTAGGACTGTAATTACCAGTCTTCTGACTATAATTATCCCAGCCTCTTCCAAAAGATAGAATGCGCTTTGTGAAACACATTTCAGAGTCGCGGGGAAACTAATGTTTAATCGAAAACATCACACCAGATAGAATACGTCTCAACTATTAAAACTTGGGTTTCAGCGTATAGAGAGAGCAGTATCACTTTGTAACCACCGGGGTATCAGCGCAGGTGTTTATGTTCTCAATAGAACCATCCATTTGTATTTCCTCATCCACGAAAAACGCTCGACCATTGAAAATCACCGTTTATTCATATTGATAAGACAAATGACGAGTATTCGGTGTTTGACACTGAATTGCTGTTTACCTGCTGTGATTGGCGGTTCGTGCAGTCCCAGTGAAGCTTTTCGCCAATCCATCTTCTAAGCCCGTGGCGTTGTAAGGGTGAAACTTGACAACTATTTCTCGGCGTGTATCAGTGTTGTCTAGAACTCTCGAGAAAACAAATTCCTTTCTTCACCGGAATACTGCAGAAAATGTTTGTGTGTGTGTGTGTGTGGGGGGGAGAATTAATTTAATTGCAAAGTGTTTATTTAACCCGACAGAAATATCTATTTGAAAAACCTCGTAATGATATTAATAAAAATGTGAAGCGTCTAGTAGGTAAAATAAAACCCACCAATCTATGTCAGCTCCAAAGCTGGAGGATTTGCGTTTCCATCTGAATGTGTTCGCCTACTGGAGCGATTTGAATATCCATGCCGAAGTAAAGCAAGCTCTGGAATGCAGATACTTCTTGAAGAGACCACCGTGCTAGACTTTTTACCTTACTTTTAAAACCGGGATGAAGACTTGGCCCATTGGCTGCAGCAGAAAATTATTCGTGAAACTAATCAGTTACCTTTGGTGTCGAGTTGAGTTTTTAAACATTTCTAACAGTTCTTTACAATCAAAATCTACCTAATGTGGTCGATAATCTCTATATTACCTTAGCTCTATGCAATTAGATTTTGTTAAAATTAGTATGTTAAATACTTTAATATTAAGCAATTTTTCACGTGGTTTTTAGTTTTTGTAAATAGTGAGATTGTCCTTTTAGTATCTTCTGCGCGCGCACGATCAATGTGTGGGCAGGTATATGTACCGAGTAGTAGGAACTTCAATCTTATTAAGATATATCTAAATCTGTCTCTGGCAGCACTGTGCCTGTTTGCCCAGGTTCCGTCGTGTATATTAATACAGTGCGAAGAATTTCTGTCGTGGAATTTTCCTGCCGCCCTGGCGCGAATGGCACTCTTCAGCTATTTTATTACAGGAACTCTCTTTGAAAACCCAGTTGGAACAGCAGGGAGTTTTTAAAAAAAAGCTCCGCGGTCCTAGCGCTCGATCAATATGAACGAGCAAGCGCACTTCAGTTTGAACATGCTGCGATGTAACCTATTGCTACATGTATCTATTTCTATCCAATCGCTCTTTATTCAGACATATAAAACGTAAGGAATTAATTGCATCAAATTATCGAGTACTTGTATACAATGCCTTATTTATTGACGAATGTTCAAATAAATGTTAATTAACTTGTACTCAACATATGCAGATATTCAAATATCTGCATCGTCACTGATGAATGGGATGCAAATCTTGCGTTGTCCTATACATAAGTAAATCGCTGAATGATTGTCATTAAAAATCAAGTGTTGGCTTAAAAGTCCTTAGTACACTATTCCCAATATTCATGCATCAGGTTAGACATGGATATTAATATTTGACTATTTTGTATGAAAAAGCACAGTGCGTTAACTTATGAATGCATATTGTCGGTGGGCAGTAAGACCCTGCGGAATTCTGTCCTTGGCTCAATTTTGACATGCCTGACACGATAACAGGTGGTGGCGTACCCAAGTAAGATCGTCGCCAGTAGAAGTGACTCCAGAACTGCCTTTGTTGTAATTTACCTCTTGTCCAACTTAATTAAGCGCATTTCAAAAGAGCTTTAGATAGTAAAGAGTTCATTTTATTCTATTGTACTTAGCTACAACATTCCCCAGTCTTCAATTACGCGGGAGCCGCAAAATGGAAACGGTACCTTGCAGGTCAGTCACTTGTATTCACCAGAAAAATGAGCCCGTCAATAATGAATGCAACATGGCTGAGGAATTGTTGAAAGGTGAGTTTTCGTAGGTACCTGAATAACTTGCAGGTATCTGGAAAAACATTCTAATTATACAACTCCCAAACATGTGTCAATAACTGTTTTGAAGGGGTAGAATTAAGAAAGAACATGGTCAGGCAGACAATCGCAATGAGATGGTAAGGATAAATTAGAAGGACCATTATTGTGTTAAGTTAGGGAAGGGAATAAATATTCTGCAGTTCTGCAATCATCTGAAGTGAAAACAAGGCGGGGTGGAGATGAGCCTGAATGAGGATTTAAAAAGTGGATATGGCTCTGATCAGATCACACACACTTCATTGACATTTTTCAGGCACAGATGGAAGTTGGACATTGGCCACAAAATGGGATCCATACAGTCCCAGGCAAGGGGTGATTCACTGCTCTAAGTGGGGAAACATCAGGGAAAAGTGAAGGGTGGCAGTTGAAGGCCAGTCACCACCAAGCATGCATAATAAAGGTTTTGAACGAGTATATTTTCCCTTTGCATCAAGCTGGTAACTGTTGCCACAGCTTTGTGACCTTTTTGTCATTTGGAGCTTGGAGTAGGGACGAGTTGTCATTACAGCATCATTTGAACTAAACTACAGGGTGCCTGGTGTCCATCACGTTGTTCTCTGAGATGGTCTGAACATTAAGAACCCAACTGAATCTTATTTCATTATGTGATATGTCATTACGATAACTTTTCAGCCTTGTGTTTCATTTTCCTGGTTGACATGCAGGAAAAAGATCCCTCGGATTCATTTCCTACATCAATAATGTATAAATGCTGCTGAAGCTGAAAATTCTCATTGTTTTGGTGAGGTTTAACACAAAAAATTGAAAGAATAAGTTCCTTAATGCATTTTTTTTCTCCCTTCGGCTTTGTGTGGTCCTCCTGACTCGTCCTCAATATCAATCTCTCCATTTTTTTAGGGATTAATTATTCATCAATGTGTATGCTACATTAATTGGATTTTAAACCTATCTTGACAGCATTTCTCTTCTTCCTTCCCCCCCCCCCCCCATCACCAGTTTCTTCTTAAAAATGTAAAATTTCTCTTTCACTGTTATGGTTGTACTAGAGCGTGACGCATTGGGGATGTCACTACATGTTGTCCAGTATGGCATGGCCAACTTCAATCGGTTTCGATAGGTACATTTAACGTCAGAGAAATGTATTCAATGTACATCCTGAAATTCTTTATCTTTTGCCAACATCCATGAAAACAGAGGAGTGCCCCAAAGAATGAATGACAGTTAAATGTTAGAACCCCAAAGGCCACCCACCCCCCAGCTGCCCTCTCCCACACACAAGCAGCAGTGAGGCAGTGACCCCACCTCCACCCCCACCAGCAAAAAAGCATTGTCACCCTCCATCGAGCACTCAAGCATGCACCAAGCATAAATTCACCCGGTAATTCAATATGTCTCCCTCCCCCTCCCCCCATAAGGGAAAAAGAAATGTCCTCATTTCACAGTGAGAGGGGAGACATAACAAACAACTCCCTGATTTATGATGTTAAAAGTCTGTGTTGCTTTTTCCAAGCTCTGCGTCCAGTTGGCATCATAAAGGTGCATCTCTCCAGACACACAACCCCCAGCAGCTAGTCCACTGCTCCCAATGTTCTGTGTTCTACCACGATACCTCAGTCAGGGGCACCAGCCAAGAAGCGGCCCGTCTCCAGAGCCACGAAAATCCAGAATCCTGAAGGCACGCTCGCCTTCCAGGCCGCGCCCTTGGATTCTTTGCCCTTGATATTCCTTCAAAGTTTTGTCTTCCACTTCAGTAGGTTAAGTCTTGAACTGCGTTAGCCTCATTTCTTGCATTTTCATGCTCAGGCCGTGCCCCCTTTCCCAAAATAATGGATTAACTTTTGACCTCACCAGCTATTTTATGCATCTCCATTTTCTTTGTCTGTTTTCTGTTGTTTCTGTCTCATCTAGCACAAAGTCACCACTTGAATGAAATCTGAAGTTAGAAAAACAAAATTCAGCAGATGCTGGAAATCCACACAAAAATGCTAGAGGAACTCAGTAGGTCAGGGCAGCATCTTCGGAGGGGGTTAAGCAGTTGACATTTCAAACCAATGGAAAAACAGACTTTTTTGGAAAGTTAGTCTTTCCTTTCAGTAGGCCACATGGATACTGACATCAATAGACTGGGGTTCCCAACCTGAGGTTCATGGACCTCTTACTAGAATTAGTCCATGGCATAAAAAAGGTTGGGAACTCCTGTCATAGACTCTTGAGTCTGATGTCTTTCTGGGTGTTCTGGGCTACTTTGACCCAGAAACCTTTCTTCAATTCACTGATGGGGATGGGTGGGGGTGGGTTCAGGTCCTTTGAACTGGGAGAGTGTGCCTACAGTGAACATGCTGGTCATTTTTCTGTAAGTTGTATCTTTGCCGTGTATCTTTCTGTGCAAGCATGGAGGATGCACATTGTCTATTTACGTCCAAGCTTCCCACCACCCAGGCTTTCATTCTTTAATTTTGGGAAACCATGCTCTAATTGGAAGACTGTTTCGTCAAACACCTCCATTCAGTCTGTGAGTGCCCTTGGGATTTGTGTTTCCTGCCTTTTCACTGTTCAAATGGAGCTCGAGGCATGGCATCTATCTTTTTGTAAGGTGCATTCGAAGTTTTTAGGCTGAACAGTAGATCAGCAGCCAGTTGGTGGCGTAGTGGCATCAGTGCCGGACTTCGGAGTGAAGGCTCCTGAGTTCGAACCCAGCCGGCTCCCTTGCACGCTTTCCATCTGTGCTGGGTTGAGCGTCAAGCTAGCAACTTGGCCTCGTGAAAAATAAGAAAGCCTGCCAAAAAATGCCGTCATGACAGCATCCCGATGACCCCACTCGGAGTTAAGGGCTTGCTGCTGCTTCTATGATCAGTGGTGAACATTTTTCTGTTTCCATTTGTATTTCCTTGAGCCTGGTTTTTTGTTCCACAGATAATTCTTTATTGCTTAGTGCCAACTGATTTTTCCATTGATTTTAGCTTCCACCTTGTCGTATCTCTTTGTATTTTGCTTTCTAATGCTCTTCACTCACTTCTTGTATTTCTTTAACATTTTGCAGCTCTGACAAAAGGTGAACAGAAAACATTGCAATTAAGGCCAATGTATTGTGCGCCTTCCAGATTAATTTTTGTGCCCGTATGAAATGGTTTGCACCATATAATGCTGAGCATTCTTTTTCTAATTTCCCTGGTATAATTTATCTGAGTAGTAAGTAAAGGAAATTTGAAACATTTATTTTTCTCCATAGATATTGAATATCTTCAGCATTTTCTGTTTTATTGTCTCTGAAGACCTCTGGGCAATACTGTTAATTGTGATTCATTAGAAAACACATTCATGATCAGGGATGCAGAATCCCAGTTTTGATCATACCAATGGAGAAAACTAAAAGGAACATCAGGATTCAGGTTCATCAATGCTGCTATTGTGTATCTCTTGGTAGTTGGCTCAAGAATTGCAATGACTGGTCTTGGGAAGTATGCTGTTGGAATCTTCTTGACTGCGGAATGGTGTACGCATGCAGAGATCCAGAGGCAGAGGAAGGAAAGAAACTCCTGTTGGTAACTGGAATTTATGATGCAGAGTGTCAGAGGACTGTTGTTTTACGTTTTTGGATCTAGATCCAGTTGAGACGGATGGGTTGGAATAAAATTTGTTCTATCTATGGTTGTCAAAGGTCCAGAGAGAAGTTTTCTATATACAGTTGTTCAGGTTCTAAAAAGACTTCTGTCTGCTTTAGAAAGCCTTCATCTGATCTGGCAGCACAACAGGTGATCAATCAGCATTATGTCATAAAAATGTCTATTGGGCAGTGGAGAATCTTTTCTGGTTGTGATTTAGAAATACTGTGCGGGGAATGGATTGGAGAGTATTATAGGTTAATTGGTGTAAAACATTTCATACAAGCACAACAAGCAGTTACGAAGATTATGTTGGCCTTTACTGCAAGGACATTTCAGTACAAGAAATTAAACAAAGCCCTGGTGAGACCAAATGGAATTTTGTGTACGTGTCCAGTTTGTCTGCACAGGGAAGGATATTGTGACAGGGGGAGTGCAATGAAGTTTCACCATATTGATTGCTGAGTTGGGGGTGGGGCCTCTCTTGTGAGGAGAGATTGATCAGACAAGGCCTCAATTCTCCAGGGTTTAGGAGAAAGAGAGGTGATCTCAGTGAAACATGTAAATTTTTTTTATACAAGGTTTTAAAGGAAAGATGCAGGGTTGATGACTGCCATGTCTTGAATTGGGGCTCACAGTTGTTTTCTTAAAAAATATTTGTCACTCAGAACTCAACTGTGTAAAAACATTTTGTCAACCAAAGAATGATAAATCTTTATATTTCTCTGTACAGGAGAACTGTTGAGATGCACTTACTGAATATTCAAAAATATTTGCTAGAGTTTTGTATATCAAGGGTATCAAGGTATGCAGTTAGTATTGGAAGGTGGTGCTCAAGTTAAAGCACCACCTCTCTAGCCTACCGCTTTTCTTTTTCAAATATTACTTCTGTGCTAAAATTGATTTTCAGTCCACTAAAACTTGTACAACATCAAGTACACAAGAGATTCTGCAGAGGCTGGAAATCCAAAATGCTGGAGGAACTCGCAGGTCAGACAGCATCTATGGAAATGAATAAACAACCGATATTTCTGATCGAGACTTCATCGGTCCAGTCCTGCTGCTGTACATAGATGCTGCTAATCAGCTGAGTCCCTCCAGTATTTGGCATGTGTTATAGCATTATTTACTTTACTTGTAAATAATTCAGCTCTGAAAATTCACATTCCTTTTTGAGCATTTTCTCCATTTGGTAAGAAAAAGTTGGAAACTGGAATAGATTTGCCTGTATCCTGCTGGAATACAAAAATGCTACTGAAAGACTTTGCTGTAAGGACGAGTAGGTGTTCTACCTTAAAAGAGTTGAGCAACTGTCATGTTCATGAAGCAGTCCAATTTTATAATGTTGCTTAATGTGGTTGTTGCAAAATAGTTTGATTTCTGTCTGTGTTTGGAGTGTCTAGGCATCTCAGTAGACTTCCAACATTTACAGAAATGACCACCGTTCTGAAATTCATAAAAGATGTGAAACTTGTAGAACTGTTTTCTGATTTCAGAACAAGCTGCTAGGTTAAAACAGTGGATAATCCCAGGGTCCTCAATTCTAAATAATTTCAAGGATATGTGGCTTGTAAATTTTGAACTGTTTGAATTAAAACAGTTGTATCCTTTCTGCGATCCCCATGCTTTGAGGGACTTATTTAAATATTAAAATGGTAAACTCTGCTTAATGATGTGGAGAAAGATAAGGGTGGTAAACTAGGAAATGAATCAAGTGAGAGAACTGTTTTAGAAAACTGCCTTGATTGATTACAAACTTAATGAAGAAACAGTAGTTTAAGCATTGCTTTGGTTAAAGCTCACGGAACAAGTGAGTGATCTGTTGTATACATGCTGCCTTTCATTAAACAGTGCTGTTATTACAGGGAGACCACCCAAAATAATGATTATGTTGTGGCTTCAGGCAGTAATATGTTCATTATTGCTAAAAATGAGACACTGATTAATCTTTCCTGAATGAATAATGTAATTTGATCATTAAAATACCTTAATTCCTTCATGTTCTCAAAATAGTTTTATCATTCTAATGTGTGGGGAGGGGAGGTGCACAAGTAAATAAAATATCTTCCAGCCTTTCAGTGATCATGATTGACGTGAAGTCTAGGTGAAAGGTTTGATCCCTATTTTGATGTGTTATTTGGTTACAGTTGTTCAGTCTTGCACACTGATGTGCAGGATGGTGAGTATTTTTATGAAACTTCTAAGGAGCAATATCCAGCTTCCTATAACACTTCAACCAATGGGAATGAAAGAAAATCAACAATTCAAGTTTATTGTCATCCGACTGTACATGTATACAACCCAATGAAACTATCTTCCTCTGGACCATGATGCACTGACAAAACGTGTATCACACACAGCACATAAACCAAAATTTTACCGTATTTGAATAAGATAAAATTCAAAATGCATGCAGTGCTCAGCACAGGTAAACAAGCAGCTTGCTGTCCTTGTGACAAGGCCCTGGTGGTGGGTGAGTAATATAAGTCTCACAGCCTGAAGGAAGAAGCTGTTACCCAGTCCAGCAGTCCTAGACTTGGTACTCTTGTACCTCCTTCCTGAGGGTGGTGGTTCAAGTAGATTGCTGAATGGGAAGTAAGGATCCTCCACAGTGCTTTGAGCCCTTTGTATGTGATGCTCCCTATAAATGTCACAAATAGTGGAGAGGGAGATCCCAGTGATCCTCTTGGCAGCTTTTACAATCTCCTTAGGGTCTTGTGGCCCAATGCCTTGTAACTTCTGTGCCACAGAATGATGCAGCCAAACAGGACACTCAATAGTGCTCCTGTAGAAAGTTATTAGAATTGGAGGCCTATCTTGTGCAGATATGCATCACATTGATCTGAAAAGTCTATTAATTAGGGGTGACAGATGAATAATGACTGGTTACACAAGAAAGTATTCATTAAATACATGCATCAAGTGGTGATTGGAGGAGGGGAATAAATCTCGCCTTTTATAATTGAAATTTGGCTGACCTAGGTGAAGCTTTAGCAGACTGAATTCATAATTAACAAGTAAGAGCATTGTAAGTGTCCCATTTAATTCATTTTCTTTTTCTCCTTTGGTAAAAGCAGTTTGTTTCATTTTGCAATGAGAGCATTTCTGTTTATCTGTAGTAAATGTCACATCCACGCCAGGACCAGCAGGCTCAAAGGCAGTTAGTTACTTTCCCCAAGCAGTAAAGCTGATCAATGCTTTCACCTATTACCTCCACTACCACTTTATTATTTTCTGTCAGTCACCTTGTGCAGCCTATAGTCACTTTATGGGCATACAGTCAATCTATGTATTTGACCTATCCTATGTACTTATTGTGGTTTTAAAAATGTTATTGTGTTCTTTATTTTTGTGGTTTTTTTTCATGCTGTATCAGATCTGGAATAACAACTAATTTGTTCTCTTTTACACTTGTGCACAGGAAATGACATTAAACAATCTTGACTCTTGAACATAACAGAATCAATAAAAAGAATGTTGTAAACATCCATTCAATAAGATAGCAAGGGGATGTGGTTGTTTTACTCGTGTTACAGCACTGTACATTATTGAGTTGGTAAATGAAGACCTGTATGTGGAAAGCTGCTTTCAGAGTGCATGTGTGAAGTAAGCTCCCACACCACCTTGCTTCTTCATTGGTATCTTTTTAGTCTTGTCTCCTACACTGTTGGATTGATGCTCCAGAAACAATACCTCCTCATCCTTTGATTAGGCCTTCCAGTCTCGATATCCAATAATTTTGGATCATAAGCAATACTCTTTTTCTTTCATATGGCGATTGATGGCAGTGACTCCACCCTCCCAAAAGATTCCTGTTCTGTCTTGCTTCTCCCATTACCACCTAAGTTGTCATATGCCAGTACTCGTACCCATTTTGTTCATGAAATCTCTCCTGCCTTTAACCCTAACTGTGATTTTTTTTTTCCTTTTGTTTTACTCATCTAATCCTGCCTTTTTCTGGTTCTTCAAGCTTGTATGACTTCAATTTTTTTTTCAGATTGGGTGGGGGGGGTGGAAAAAACTTAGCTTAAAAAGCTGACTTTTTCTCTTCAGATACTGGCTTGATGGAGGACATTTCAACAATCTACATTAAGAATATATACTGTAATTGTTTTGAAATTGCAAGAAGTCTGAAGACGAATAATTGATAGGTATGTCTAGTGTGGAACACAAGAAATGAAAGTCATAAAATGATTGGAGTGACAGCTTTTATGGGAGAAACTTAAATGGGCTTGGGGTAGGTACTACTGTATATGTTTTGTATTAACTATATTGCAAGTAAAAATTCACTGATTTCTAGATTGAAACAGTCTATGACATAAACAAATTTTTGAAGTTAATGTGCCGCATTTTGTTTCTGAGAAAGTGCTTGGGCATCTAAATACATTACTAAATGCTGATGGCATCTTAGCTATCTTTATGTGAACAATGCAGGCAGGTAGCAGCAAGTTCAAGTACATGCTTGCTACATTTTTGGAAAAGATTTCGATTATGCATCGGCTAATCCTTTAATGGCCTGAAAAGACAAGGGAAAATGAATTCATTTCTCAGGACCTTGTGCTTTTCTCTATCCGATGCACATTGTTGTTCTTTTTATCGCATGGCGAATTGAACTGATTGAAACCTGGCTCTTGTGGTAGACCTCAGGAGGAGACAGGTGGAACATCATATTGTCATTTTTTTTAGATAAACACAATTGCAAATCTCCCTCAAAATTTGTTACTGGTAGAGGACGGGGGTTATAGGAGATAGGAAAAATGTGACTGATAGGAAAACTTCAAACATTTTAAAACATGGTGTTTGAACATTTCAGCAAATAAAGATTGCAAAATGAGATATCAGACTGTGGGCACAGAGCAAAGCCAGAGAGAGTGCTGAGCATAAATTAAAATATTTGGTGCCATCTGATGTTCACTTGATTAATTAGAAAGGGAGTGTATTGAGTTGATTCAAATCTACCAGATGACTGAAGCAACAGAATTGCATTCATTGCATTTCCATAGTGAGTCAAACAGTGGAATAATGTTGATGTGAAGCAAATGAACTGATTCTACAACCAATGGACTCTACAAGACTCAACAGCTTGTGTTGTCAATATAATTTATTATTATTTTGTTTTTCTTTTTGCATTTGCACAATTTGTTGTCTTTTGTGCGTTGGTTGTTGTCCTTTTGTATGCAGTTTTATCATTGACTCCATTGTGTTTCTGTGTATTTTACTGTGATTCTTCTTGGGTGCTTAGCTCCCAGTGGAGCATGGGCCATTGATGACTTCCCATCTCCATCACCCAAAGTGGATGGAATGTTTAGTGTTCATCAGTGTTTCTGTAGTCCATTGTATTTTGGCCTATACAGCTTCACCGAAGCCCTGTTGGCTGGCCTTGCCCATTCCCACCTCTCACAATGGGGACGTAGGGTGGACTCTGAGTGGCTTTGCTGTGAAGGCCTGCAGGAAAATGAATCTGTGTGTTATATAGTGACATGTATGCACTTTGATAATACATTTACTTTGGAATTTGGAATGAGGGAGAATTGTAAGTCGATCTGCAATTTGAGATGATTTGCATTTATCTAATTATTTGCCTCACTATTAACCTTATGTTTAAAAAAAACACACAACCAAATGCTATTGGCCTCACTGTTTTTACTGGGCCAAATAAAATTTGGGATTGAGCACATAAGCATGCTTTAGGCTTATTGTAAGATTGAGTGCTTGGGTGTAGAAAGAATCATTTCTACTCCCACAAACAATACAATAGTAATTGGAGTCTTTTTACCTGACATTAATTGAAAATAAATATTAGACTGAGACCAAGGATAACTTCCTTGCTTTTCTGAATTATACCATTGGGCCTTTTCAAATGTAGAATTGTCCCTTTTGCTAGATTTACGGTCTGGAGTAAGTTTTAACTGAATCTGCTTGCTGAGCTTTCATTGTACACGTGAGAGATGCACAACTGACGGTAAGGATAGAATATTTTGGCCTGAAATCCTTTGTTTTCCATATAGAAGGGGTGGAGTGGACTGCAAGGAAGTAAGAATTGGGGGGGCGGGGGGAGGGTGACGAGTACTCGCAATCGTGGTGTCCTTGTGGTTGGGAAATCAGAAGTGTAGCAATTTTTCAAGATCAGAAGAGCAAATGTAGCTGACAAAGTATGTTAGAACTAGTGTGCTTCTACAGCACTGTTCTTGCAGCTTGCATATTATGTCATAACTCTTGACTTGAGAAGCAGAGCAAAGTGAGAGGAAGAAGCTGCACAGAAAGGCAAAAATACAGGAATGACAGTGGAAAATAGCTTCTAAATTCTGGTGATGAGCAAAAATATTGATACAGGAAATGAATTGTAGCAGGTTACTGAGCTGGAGGTGCAACAGTTCAAAGGTGTAAGATGGGGGGGGCACACTGGTGTGTGGGGCTTAGTATTAGGAAGTTTGTTGTACTAAGGGATGACATTGGACCATGTTGGACCATGTTGAACCTTGGTAGATAGGCGAAGCTTGGACCTGAAGCACGTTTAAAAGGACTGGAATACTCTTTGTTGGTTAGGGGTGGGAAGAATGAGTACAAACACAGCAGAATGGCCAAATACATCAGCAAGATACTCACAAGAGTGTGTGAGAAGCTATCCTGCCAAACTAAGTGTCGGATACTGAGACAGTAACTGGACTCATTGTTATTGCTCAACTTTCCTGCAGAAACAAACATTCCTTAAACCTCTGTCTTTGTCAAATGCCTTAATAGCATGTCAGAAATGCGAGCTTAATGGTTGGTTGACTGCTTTTGGCAAATAGTTCCTTTATTTTTAGTTCAAAAGCCCATTGATGACAAGCATTTGTTGCTGTTTTTAGTTTAATAAAATCATAATGAGGATGAATTCAGGTAGTATGCAGACCTAATTGATAATTTGTTACCCATTCGCTTGGTTAAATTTCAATTTATTGTTTGGCGTGCATGTTATTATCCAGATAAGAGGGCAAAGAAATTATTATTAATCAAATTCTCCTTTCGAGTTGGCTACTGGAAATGTGTCAGTGCAGAGCTAATGACTGTAAACCTGATCACAAATGAGAAAATCTGCGTATTCTGGAAATCCAAGCAATGCACAAAATGCTGGAGGAACTCAGCAGGCCAGGCAGCATCTATGGAAAAGAGCACAGTCGATGTTTTGGGACGAGACCCTTCAGAAGGACGGGAGAGAAAAAGATTATTCAGTTAGAAGATGGAGGGGAAGGGAGGGAGAAACACAAGGTGATTGGTGAATTGGTGAAACCTGGGGGTGGGGTGAAGTAAAGAGCTGGTCAGTTAATTGGTGAAAGAGATACAGGGCAGGAGAAGGGGGAACCTAATAGAGGACAGAAGGCTGTGGAAGAAAGAAAAGGGAGAAGAGCACCAGAGGGAGGTGATAGGCAGAAGGAGCTAAGGTGAGAGAGGGGAAAAGGGGATGGGGGAATGGTGGAGTGGAGGAGGGGGGGTGTTGTCTTTGACTGTAAGTTAGAGAAGTCAATGTTCATGCCATCAGGTTGGAGGCTACCCAGGCAGAATATAAGGTGTTGCTCCTCCAACCTAAGTGTGGCCTCAGTAGAGGAGGCCATGGATTGACATGTTGGAATAGGTATGGGAAGTGGAATTAAATCGGGTGGCCACTGAGAGATCCTGCTTTTTCTGGCAGATGGAGCATAGGTGCTCGGCGAAGCAGTTTCCCAGTCTACGTTGGGTCTCATCTATATATGAGAGGTCACACCGGGAGCACTGGATACAGTAGTTGACCCCAACAGAGTCACAGTTGAAGTGTTACCTCACCTGGAAGGACTGTTTGGGCCCCTGAATTGTAGTGAGGGAGGAGGTGTAGGAGCAGGTGTAGCACTTGTTCCACTTGCAAGGATAAGTCCCGGGAGGGAGATCGTGGGGAGGGGCGAATGGACAAGAGAGTCATGAAGGGAGCAATCCCTGTGGAAAGTGGGGTGGGAGGTGGGATCACATTGGAGATGGCAGAAGTTATAGAGAATTATGTATGGGCTGGAGTGGAGGCTGGTGGGGTGGTAGGTGAGGACAAGAGGAACCCTATTGGGATAGGGCTATTGTACACAGTCAGTTTTCCCTATGCAGTAAACTAAATCAATAAATAGCTAAACTACTTTTGAGTTGTTTAAAAGAGAGATGTTGGATCGTATGTTGGGAAAATTCATGCACTTCTGTAGTTGCTGTCATGAAATTTCCTGCTTTCAAGATCAATATGACAGAACTATATTTTTGATGTGCATCTCCAAAGCTACAGTGTTCCTGTGATATACGACCAGTGGCCTAGGTTACGTGCCGAAATTCTGGATTGGCTTGGAAATCAAATACTGTATATTCTGACTCGTGGCAGGTTTGGGGCCAATTGTGGCAGGTTAATATTTACAACCACATTATTGACATAAACTTTAGATCTTCCAGTCCAATGGACGGACATAAAATACAGTTCACATTTTGGGTTGAAATTTAACTCTTGGCTCTCCTTGTACCCTGAAAATCTGACTGGTATAAGATGAGAATCGTGGAAGAGGCCTGTACCGATGGGTAAGCCTCATTAGCTGCAGTATTTAGACATGTCTGTATATTGGCTGGAGCTCACTCAGAATGTAAAATGTAATATTTCCTTATTGCTCAATTTGAAGCTTAATTTGTAAGACTCTGATACAAATATGCGTTCACTGAAAGTTCTGAAATTATCAGTTCTTCCCTGTTGTATTAGTTAAAGACAGAACCATCAGGATGTCACAGTAGGGTGGCCACACAGTCCTCTGGGTGTGGTAAACCATGTATATATGTTGTAACTCAGTTACCTGTCTGGACACACCCCTCTGCTGACTGCCCCTGTGGCTCCTCCCACAAGAGTCCTGTATAAAGGTGTTCGCCTTGCCCCTCCCCCTCAGTCCGGGGGCAGACACTCACTGTGGAGGTCGTATTGTACAGCGAATAAAAGCCTTTCAGTATTTTACCAAACCTCAGTCTTTTGGAGTAATTGAAGGTGCTTCACTGGGTTTAGACCTCTGGGCACAAGGAGTGCTAGTCCTTTCCTTGTATGGGTCTGGGCTAACCCCAGTGGCCTCGCCTTGCTTTAGGTTCTAGTGTCAGAGATGGTTCCAACCACTTGTCTGTTCAAGGATGCTCTTCTGGTACCTAAGCTCTTACTGCCTCCCTGGGAAGAACTTGCCTCAATGCTTAGGGCTAGGCTTGCACATGAAGCAATTGCACTGTGAACCTGACATTAATTTTTAGTGCAAATTAAACTTTCCCTTGAAAGTCCAATTTTACTGAATTAAACAAAAATGAAATGAAGCCTTATCATAAGCAAAGTCAGAGGAGTGGATTTTCATTTAAAACCTGCAAATTTTGGAATGATAGATATATTGATGGGAGAGATAGGGCTGTAGTCCAGGTACGGGTTGATGTGGCAGGCAGAATAACAGGTCAGCACAGACTAGATGAGCTGAAAGGCCTGTTTCTGTGCTGTGGTGCTCTACAGTATACGTATATGTGTATGTGTGTGTGTGTGTGTATATATATATATATATATATATATATATATGTATGTATGCATTGTATTACACCTTAAATGTAATAAAGTGAGTTAAAATTGACATTGAATCAAAAGTAGATGTGGGATACCCAACTGTAGATTTGTTAGATGTAGCAAATAGAAATGCAGAATGATTTAACTGGGAATTCTGGAGAGTGTGGACGAGGTGACTGATGGCACTATTTTCAGCCATTGGCATATGAAGTGGGAATGCACTAAGGATAACATTGAAGCAACAGGGAGGTCTTGGAAATTTTGTTTGAAGCTTGCATAAAGTGCAGAGTGGAATTGAGTATGGAAGTCTTTGTTCTAACAGCTGCTGTGTCAGCCAGTGACTTGGTTGTAAAATCCAATTTCTTAAATTTTGGTTAAAAGAACCCTGACACGGCAAGCTTTCACATCTGGAAATGGGAAATCAGTGCATTATCCTGAATGGGAAACATGCAGCTATCTGTTGAATGTAATCACATTTAGCTGAATCAAGATAAAGCTCTCATTCTCAAATGAATAGCTCCTCATTGCAGCGGCAGTACCATGATTTGCTGTGGCCACACAATGCTTTGATTTATGGGTGGTCTCTTAGAAAATTCCTAAGGAGTTGCATGCAGCTCCCTCTTAATCAGGGCCAGCCTTTGAGGAAGGTGCCGAAAATTGCTGTCTCCTCTGTCACACTGCACGAAAAGTAAAAAAGTCAACAGCTACCATTTCAAATCTCCGAGCAGCACAGTCCGGGCTGTTTTGACATGGAATCTCAGAGGCCACTCTGAAAGGACTGTTCCAATGAAGTGTTTCTACTAGCTGACTTCATTAGTAACCATTCTTGGACAATGTTTGCCATTCTAACTGATGTTTGAAAAGCCTATTTTGTGCTTGGAGTGAGTTGATATTGTTTGTTTAATAGAGCCTGCTGCTTTGGGCTGCCTTTGATTAAAGCTTGGAGAGGCAGGCGTATGAATGTGGATGATGGTGCAGAAAACGTGACATTGCTATGGCATGTGGGTTTGCAGTGAAAATGTCTTTGTGCCAGCAAAGCGTATGGCCACTTGTACAATGAATTTTACAGTCCAAAAGGATAGAAAGTGATTCAAATCTTTTTGAAAACAGAATTGCTCAAAGTTCCAATTTTGTTAAGACAATTTAAAAATAACAGTTCATTTGATGCTCTAGAATGTAAATGTAAAAACTCTTGACCAAATTGTAAATCTTGTCCTGCATAATTAAATTTTAGACAGTACCACCAAGATGTAATTGCTTTACTATGTCTTGCAGTCTGTGAGAGTGCAATAATACATAATTTTTGTTTTCCAACCATCAAAAGCTACAATTTTCATGACATATGTCAGTGATAGTAAACCTCATTCTGATTGATTGGATTACTGGTCCAGCAACATAATATGTTTGTTAGTGTACGGTTAATAAATAACTAGTACTTGAAAGTACATAGAAACTTTATCATGATGAAACGTCTTGTTTAAACTTCTACAAAATAAATTACTCTGTTTTCTACTTTCAGCCAACCTTTGTGTAGGCAAACATGACAGCACACAAAGTTTGACAAATAATTTGTAAGAATAAATGAATTAAAGTTCCACGCCATTGAGCTGTGAGCCTAGAGGTACTATAGGAACAGACAGTGATACAAAGTATTCTTATGAGCATTTACATGGTCAAGGGATAAAGTATTATAGGGGTTGGGAGTGCTAGCACTGGGGCTTGAGCCCCAGTGACATCCTTGAAACAAGGAGTGGTCCTTGAGCCCCCAGTGAAGTGCAGAACTGAAGTTTGTTTCTGAGATCTGCAGCCCCTCAGCAATCTGGGAATATTGAGGAAAGAAGAGAATTAGGATTTGTATTATTAAAATCTTAGTCAATGTTCTAAGACAATTGATGTCATTTAAATTCAAAAACCATACGGCTTTATAGTTGATATGACCATCTGTGTAAAGTCTTCTGTATGCTGAAAATGGTGAATCATTATAACTTGATGCTGGTTGAGTCTGTGGTTTTACTGAGGGTTTGTGTGAAATGTGCTTAAGCTCTAAGCAATGTAATTGCCTTGGATTATTAATTTTTACCAAGTCTTGCAAATAAAAGATGCATACAGTTCCATAGTTCTTAGTGGTTAAAAAGAGAACTCAAGCTGGAAGAAGCAACACACATCAAAGTTGCTGGTGAACGCAGCAGGCCAGGCAGCATCTCTAGGAAGAGGTACAGTCGACGTTTCGGGTCCTGACGAAGGGTCTCGGCCTGAAACGTCGACTGTACCTCTTCCTAGAGATGCTGCCTGGCCTGCTGCGTTCACCAGCAACTTTGATGTGCGTTGCTTGAATTTCCAGCATCTGCAGAATTCCTCGTGTTCAAGCTGGAAGAAACTTGCTAATAGTTTGAACAGGAATAATATAACATATTGTAGAACTGAGAATTTGTTGCAGAAGTGAGTGATGGTTGGCTGAAGTGATGCAGGCACTCACTATATATGTGAAGGATATTAACTATGACTTCAGTGACCCTGGGCTTTCACCTTCACCAAAATTGCATTGTTAAATCAGTAAACAATGATTATGATCTGTAAATAGAGTATGCAATTTTTCACATAGTACATTTCCACAAAGCAAGTTGCAACATCTTCAAGTTACCCACTGCACAGCCTCCAAATCTAACCCTTTCGTGGACAAATGTTATAAAGCAGAATCAGATTATAGCCGTGCCTTTACCAAGATCATCTTTTTCAATTGCTAAATCAGTCTGGCTTAACTCATCTGCTGCTGAATGCCTCTTCGATGGCTTTGTTACCCTGTAGATTTTGACTATGTTAACACAATGATACCTGGACTTTCTTATTCTGTTTTTATGGACTTTAGGTCACATTGAAATTCTTCTGCCATGTCCTAATTTGTTGCCCATTGTCCTGTCATTAGTTGGCCCTTAAGTAATATTAATTTGCAATTTGTACCTAATTTCCAAATAGCTCCACTGGTTTTTGCCTTGCTTAGAAATTAGACCCATTTCAAATGCAAGTTCCAAGTTTAATTATCTTTCTACCGTACATGAATACAGAATTCATCCAGGGCCAAGGTGCAAAATACAGTACTAACAGCATATAAAGTTCTGATAGAGCAATATACAATCACAATATAAAATAGTACAGCCCAAGTCCCTGGGTGGTATGGCATGTAGATTGATGCTACATGGGATATTGTGACATTTATGGAGTTTTTTGTGTAAATTACACAAAGAATTGTGCATTTTCTGTCCATTTTCTTGTAAAGTCCTGCCCTTCAGACAAATAGACCAGCCATTTTGAAGAGTAGTCCTTTGTGCTTGGTGGAGAGGGGGCCATGGATGGAGTTTCCAACTGCAATCCATGTGTCATTATTTCCAGCTCCATTCCCTCAAATGCAGACAATATTGTGGTCCCAGTGCTCCAATGGTTTCCTGCAAGGCAGTCACTGCGCATCACGAGATATCCATTGCTGAATCTCCCCACTGTTTCCTCCCCACCACCACCTCTTCAGTGGCTACCTGGAGAACTCCCTTGCTGCAGCTGTTTGTAAGTGCATGGCATATATTAATGCTTCCAGTAGACGCTAGTTTGGAGAAGGAGAGCTCCTGTATTCACGCCACCTTCGGTGTTCTCTGATTTATCATTGAAGCAAAACGTAGTGACTACACAGTGTCGCGAAAATGGGAGGGATCTAATTTGTGGAACCCATTGTTTTAATCTCCCTTCATCCAGCCACACCGAGTTATCTAACTTCAAATCTGGCCCCTCGATCATCTTCAGATTTAATTGCTTCACCATTAGTGACAGTGCCTTCAGTTGCCAAGGGCTGGTGCTCAGGAATTCCTTGACCTCTCCAGTGTTCTAGCCATCCACCTTTTAAGAGGCTGCTTAAAATCCACCTCCTTGAACTTCCATTCGATTTCTTACTCTAATCTTCATGCAGCTTGTCCGCAGTTTTATTTTGATTGCACTACTGAGGTATGATGTTTTGCAATACAAATGAAAGCTGCCGTGAAGCAAAATAACATGATGAAAGATAATATTGTTTTATTATTGCAGTGAAAAGTTTCTACAAATATTACGCATGATAAAATATGTACACTTGAATATTTAAAAAAAAATCCTTAACAGCGTGTTAATTCCAGGTTCAGGGAAGGCTTTTATGAGCAACATTATTCTCAAGTGCAAATTTGCAATTTATTAAATAGCTATTTATTTTCAGAGTTCAATTTCATTACATCGAATCTAATTGTAATTCTTTTTCTGTTTTACGTAATTTACTGTTCTCTTCTAGCTTTCACTGCTTGCCTCATCACCCCTCCCCTCCCATCATTTTGGTTGGTGTATTAGTCCTGATGCTGTTTTCTTCTGGTATCTACAAAATGTCTCATTAGCCACGGACTTGCTTTAAGCATTGTATTATGAGACCAAATGCACTCGATATGTTATAACCTGTTTTTATTGCCTTCAGCAGCATTGATTTGCTGGCAGGGCAGTGGTCACTTTAAATCCCCCAGTATCTTGGAAAATAAATGTGGGGTTGTGGGGGGGAGATGTAGGGGCAGTAGTACTGATCAATTAAATTATAATAATTTTGATTTGCCTATATCTGAATACAGAGCACTGCATGCTGTTCCCTCCCGTTTACATGACTGGCCACATAAATACTAAGCAGTAAGCCTCCACAGGCTATCGATAAATTTCCGTAGGCAGGTTATAGATGCTATTGTCTCTCTCACTCTTCGTCAGCATTCAATGTTTAGCTGGAATCATTGGCAGTACTGTATTGGGGGAAAAAGAACTATGGCTGCCTTTTTCTCTTCATTAGCTGAGGGCTTTCTCTCTTAATATGATAACAATCTGTTGAATCTCTGATGGCCACTGCTTATTACCAGGACAATGAATCACATTGGAGTGAGAATTAAAAACAATATTGCAAATTGGCCGAACTGGATAAAGACGACAAGATTCCAAAACACAAACACGAGATCCTGCAGATGCTGGAAATCCAGAGTAACTTTCACACACAAGCACACACAGCAGGTCAGGCAGTGTCTCTGGAACGGAATAAAGTGTTGACATTTTGGGCTGAGATGTCTTGGCCCAAAACATCGACTCTATTTGCTCCCATGGATGCTGCCTGACCAGTTGAATTCCTCCAGCGTTTTGTGTGTGACTCAGGATTCCAGTGGCTTCTTAATGATTCAGTAGATTTTAAGTCGGTATTACTAACTTAATTTTTAAATTCCTCAATTTATTCTTTAACTGAATTTAACTACTAAACGTAATGTTGTGCGACTTTTAAAAAAAAAACTGCTTACGAGTCTGGATCTCTGGATTCCTTTTCCCGTAACTTATCCACAATATCATTGTACCTTGAAGTTGTGTTTATAGTGTTTCTATTTCTTATTTGGCTGAGGTCTGGTGTGGCTTAGTCATTCCTGGTTTTTAAACAGCAAGATCAAATGCAACCTAATATACACAACAAAACCAAAGACTAACAATTACATATAAATCTTGAATCTCATGAATTTATATATGTTTGCTTAAGCTTGTCTTTTGTGGAATTATTCAAAAGTTTCTGCAGAGCACAATAGAGATTGTGTTTAGAACAACAAGAGATTCTATGTCCTGGTGTAGTGGAATGAAGCAGGAAACTGAAAACTGGAGTCAGGATATGTTCTTTAAAAGGATATTTGCTCATATTTGCCACAATATTTGCTCATCCTTGTACTCGGTGGAAATACTTACTTGCTCTGTCTTGGAGTTGTTTGAAGTCACTGAATTGCTAATGAGTTGTGTGGGGGTGGAGCGGTTCCTGCAGATGCTTATTCTCTCCTCTCCCCATCGCCATCTACCTCACTCTCTTGCAGACTTCAGAATGCAAAAATATGAAACATGCAAGGTGTTCGTAAAATTTAAAACTTGAATACAGCACATGCAAACAGATCCTTCGGCCCATGTCTGGGCTTAACATGATGCCTATTAAACTAATCCCTTCTGCCAGCACATGGCCTGTATCCCTCCATTTCCTGCATATTTGTGTGCCTACCTAAAGGACTATTGAACCGCACAGTCCTAACTTCCTCTGCCATCTCCACTGGTCGTGCATTCCAAGTACCCACTGTGCTTCTGCGTTTTTTTTTTAAAAAAAACCTTTTCACAGTGGTATGTGCCCTGCATATCTCAAACAAGCTGCCTCACTCCAACCCCCAACTTAAAACTGTACCCTGGAGTATTTGAAATTTCTAGCCTGGGGGAAGAAAAGATTCTGACTGTCACGCCCCCCCGCCCCCCCCCCTCCCATCCGTGCTTCTCATAATTTTATGAACTACTATTAGTTTCCTTTTGGCCCCTATTTTTGAAAATCTTTGGACGTGCCCTCTATGGCCAGCCTGTGCTCTACGTCCATCAGTTTGGTATAATTTGTCAAATATTCACTTGCTGTTTTGACCTTTCCAGATGTATTATCTTCCATGTCTCAGAGTTTTAAGGTGCCTTTACTTTGCATACCTGACATGTCCATTAATAACTCAATGAAGACAGTTTCTTAGTTTAAACCACATAGCCAATTCTTGCATTTTTGACAAATGTGGCCTCTACATTTCTTCCTCCTCTTCATTGACAATACAGGCACACCTCGAGGAGGTGTGCTTGGCCAACCGCTCTACTCCTTCTGAACCCGTGTTGGCTAGGCACAACTCAAATGCCATCTATCAATTCACCAATGGCACTGCTGTTAGCAGAATCTCAGATTGTGATGAAGAGGGAGGGAGATAGATAGATTGGCTGGTTGAGTGGTGCCATAACAACCACCTGACATTCACTGTCAGTAAAGTCAAGGAATTGATTGTGGACTTCAGAAAGAGGAAATTGAATCAATACACGTCAGTCCTCATTTTGAGGGATCAGTAGTGGGAATGGTGAGTAGCTTCAAGTTCCTGAATGTCAGCATCTCGGATAATTTATCCTAGGCCCAACATATTGATGCAGTCCCCAAGGAGGTATGCCAGTAGCTATACTTAATCAGGAGTTTGAGGAGGCTTGGTATGTTACCAATGATCCCAGCAGGTTTCTATGGATGTGCGGTGGAGAGCATTCTGACAGGTGGTATCACCGCCTGGTATGGAGGCTGCAATGAAAGCAGTGGCAAAGGGTTGCAGACACAACCAGCTCCATCACAGCCACCGTGCTTCCCAACCTCTGACATCTTCAAATGGCCGTGCCTCAAGAAGGTGGCATTCATCATTAAGGACCCTCAATCTGGGGGTCCTGATTACTACCATCGGGGAGGAGGTACAGCAGCCTGAAGTCCCACACTCGGTATTTTATCAACATGCCTCGGCCCGAAACGTCGACTGTACCTCTTCCTAATAGATGCTGCCTGGCCTGCTGCCTTCCACCAGCATTTTGTGTGTGTTCCTTGAATTTCCAGCATCTGCAGATTTCCTCATGTTTGCGCTTGGTATTTTACGACTTCTTGCCCTCTACCATCGGATTTCTGAAGGGTCCATGTACACTACTTTGCACTTTGTTTATCTGTGACCTTGTAGTAAATTCTATGCCTTCCACTGTACTGCTGCCTGGAGCAACTAATTTCATAACAGAAGTCAGTGATAATATATCTGACTCTTTACATTTAATTCTAAATTACTGACATGTACAACAAAATCAGGGGACGGAGTGCTGAGCACCTTCAAAGCACATAGGCAGCCAAAACCTAACCACAAAAATACACATTGATTATTGCTCTGTACATGACGTTACTGATTTAGTTGACAGTTTTGTGAAAATCCACAAGTGCTTGTTTTTCAGATGAATCTGAGTCTTGCCTGATGCCTTGTGAAATCCCTGTCAACTACATCGAATGCAATGCTTTCATTGACCTCTTCGGTACCTCTTTCAAATATTTAACCAGATTACACAGACATGGCCTAGCCTTTGAAAATTTCATGGTGACTGTTTTGATTAATTCATTCATTTCTAAATGATAATTAAAACTGTTCCTTTCTGTTTCCCAGTATAAGGTTTGCTATTGTTATTAGGTTGAAGAGTTTGTAATTACTTGCCTATTGTACTACTTTGAATGATTCTACCTAGTGGGATACCAAAGGACTTCCAGTTCAGTAACATGCCTATAGCACGATGTATAGCTCGGATTACTGATATATTGCCTTGAAGATGTAATTGCTGTACAATGTAGTCTGACCTGGTTTTGGCTATTGACATGCTCTGTGATTAAAAATCCAGAATTATTTTCTTATATCAGACATGGGTAGAACAGAGCTTAACAGTATCCTATTAGCTCAAAACAGGTGCTTATATTTCAAAGTAATTCAATGACTTTGAAGCACTTAAGAATGCCCCAAGGATATTCAATGCAAGTTTTATTCTTTATAAGGTACCTAAATTTCTTGAATGAATACTTGGTTGTAAAGGTGTCTTAACCTATAAATTATCCTCCACATAATACACTAGCAATTCTGCTCAGAAGATTAAAGTAGAAACATTTATGTTGAGTGTGGTATTGACCATTGTAGGAAATATGCCATCAGGTTAAATGCTCTGAGCACGTTGTATTCTGTGGCATTCCTAAAGCCCAAGAGACATCTTAGTCAGAGGGCAGCTTCTGTCACATGGTCAGGATTTGTAAATTACTGTCATAGTCATCAGAGCCAGAGAGAATAACTGAAAAATCATACTTTTTTTTGTATCAGCAAATGAACAGAATTGTCTCAATAAAACTTATCCCATGAATGAGAAAAATATAAGCAGGGATGTAGAGCTTTGAAGATTTGCCGCCCTTTCACTAGTCTTGAAGGGTTGTTTCTGTAAATATAAAATAATTCTAGAAATCCCAGCTAGGTAGACCTTCTTCCTTGTATCTACTGTGTTAATCCTCGAGTGTAAAAAAACTCATTGTACAAATACAAGAAAACTAATAAATAGTATTGAGAATGAGTTGTGGTATCCTTGAAAGTGAGTAGATTAAGTTGTGGAATCGGCTCAGTGTTGAGGCGAATGATGTTATCTATGCTGGTCTAGGAGCTGAAGATTGAGGGGTGAACCTGGTGGTGTGGGGGGACCCAAGGCTTCTGTACGTCCTTCCAGTTGGCAGCAATGAGAAGAGAGTATGGCCTGGATGGCGGGGGTCCTGATGATATTTTGCAAGAAATTAACAACATCTCTTTCTCCCTCATGTTTCCAAGCACTCTTGAGACAATTGTAATTCCATTTATTTTTCTGGAGAGAGAATCCATACATTTCAATGCTTTGATATGCACTGGAAACCATTTCATAAAGGCAGAAAGCACTATAGGCTAAATCAATATGCTATTCTGTTTTATGACATGTGGTGGGCAGATCAGAAGACTTGTAGCTGTATTAATAGGGGAATATTTTCTCTAGTGTTTTTTTTAAATAAAAGTACTTTCAATAATTTGTGCTTAGCCGAAATCCATCTGTCATGAAGAGTAAGTGATGAGATAGCAGAGCAGCAAAGGGCACAGTACTGTTTTATGCTGCACTGGGAATTATTGAAGTTGTTTATCTGAGAAAGAACATTTGTATTTCTATGGCTTTGACAGACTGAACATTTATATACCATTGTTCATGTCCTCTGGATACTTTAGTGTTTTGTATGCAATGAACTGTTTCTGAAACATGGTGCTTCTGTGAGAAGAGATAAGATCTATATTTATAAGTAGCAAGATCTTGGATAGTATGAAGAGAATTTATAATGTCAAAAGAATAATTTTTCCTTTATTCTCAAATTATAGCAAAAAATTATTTTATGTTCCCTCTGAATGTACTTTTGTAGTCTGTACAGCCAAATGGTTACTCTAACTATGCCATTTTCCATATGACACTGATAGATTATTTACTAATATCAGGGCATAGAATTGTATCTAACGATCTCCAGCAGTATGCTTTCACTGAGCCAAGGCTTGATGTGCTCTTTGCTCGGTCAAGTGTGCCTGACTAGTCAATTATGATTGCAAGATGTTCTTAAAGTAATTTTTACTTAAAGTTAAATATAATATGAAGGCATGATTCGGGTTTGTGAGGATAAATTCCAATTGAGCTTCTGTGTTCCTGAGTTAGAAATGTTCCCAATGTCTGGACATTGGGTATCAGGAGAACGCAAGTGCAAAAGGAGTGGAGATTGCAGTCGAGGCATGGTAGTGGACTAGAGAGGCAGAGTGGCAATCAAGGGTGAGAAAAATGATTGGAAAGGGAGGGAGTTGTTTTTTTTTAAAAGCATAAGTCTGGGGTACAGGTGTTTAGAGTTGGGTGTAGGCCACAGCTAATGTAGCCAAACTCCTCAAACTGTGTACTCAGTTCCACCACGCATGTGAAACTTGCTTCATTTGTCCCTTGATAATGGTGTCGATGGATCTTTAATTAAAATGGTAAAGGTGTATGTATTTGTTACTTAGTGTTTACACAAAACTGTTAAAATATAGGCCATTAAATGTTTAGCTTATCTGTACTCTGCAATTTGCATTATTCCCGTGGATGGTTTGCCACGTTTCCTGGATTTAGCTGAGGAACATGATCGTAATTTTGTGATTAAAGTACTATATTTAGAAATATTTCATCATTTATTTATTTATTTATTTATTTTTGTATTGGCATACCATGCAGAATGGGCCCTTTAAGCCACGTCACCCAGTTTAATCCTAGCCTAATTATAGGACAATGTACAATGACCAATTAACCAACCAACTGGTACATCTTCAGACTGGAGGAGGCAACCCAGGCGTTCATGGGGAGAAAGTACAAACTCCTTACAGGCAGCAGTGGGAATTGAGCCAGGATCACTGGTACTGTAAAGCGTTGTGCTAACCCCTACGCTACCATGCCACCTTGCAATAGTTTTCTCTGTATTAGTTATTTGATTAAAGTATTTACTAACAATGAAGTGTAAACCAATGAAATTGTTTTATTTATTATATTAAAGATACAGAGCAGAATAGGTCCTTCGAGCTACACTGTCCAGCAACCACCAATTTTTTTTTAGACTCTTGCCAAATCACAGGACAATTTAGGATGACCAATTAACCTACTAACTGGTACATCTTTGGGCATAACATATGAACACAGAAAGGAGCATACAAATTTGTTATGGAGGACACCTGAATTGAACTCCAAACTCTGATGCCCTGAGCTGTAATTGCATTGCACCAGCAAATGGTCTGTCCTCCAGCAACACCATGTTAGTCAGTTGAAAGAGCAGAGGAAGGGAAACCTCCTTAGGCTTCCCCAAATAAAGAGTAATTTTTTAAAATGAAAAATTGCAGTGAGTGGAGAATTGTTCCATATATGCGCATAAACTTAATCACAGTCACTTAAAGCAGTGGGGTCACCAAGGTTAAGCATCAGAGGTATTTACCCAATAAGCTCCAGTCTGGCTGGCTTTAGCACTGTCACTATATACAGCCTGATGTCGAGACTGTTTTTAAAACTGAAGTCAAGGTTGATCTATCATCAATCTGAACCAAAATGAGCTATTTTCTTTACTAAAATGAATGGGAACAAATGCTGTTCAAGTAAGTTTTTCCAGAGGGGAGAAACTGAGTTCATATTTCAGCTTGCTGACCTCTCAGGTCTTCAATCAAGATTGAAAACTTATCAAATATTTGCGTTCATAGGTGCAGTTTGTTTTCTTCTGAAACCAGATTACAATAGCTGAACATCAAATATACTCAGTTGTTCCTTGTCTCATTTTGCATAATGAAATCAAATCGTACATGTGACTTGTTTGCACTGGAAGTCTCCTCTAGAATGGCAGTGAGCCGTGAGACACCCAGGTAATTTCACAGACTAGTAAAATGTTAAAAACATGTGAAGGATGAAGTATCTGGTGGTTGAGCAGTTGTTTCATGGCTGTGAAAGGATTGCAGAACAGCGTCAAATTAATTGTTTCTGAGGTATGAAAGGAAGCTGCATTTTGTGCTGTTAAATTGTAGTGGCAGGCAGATCGAAGGAATGAATGTTGGAGATAAACTCGGTTTTAAAAAAAACACACATGATCATATGAGAGCTTCATTGTGCTTGGTTTTGATTGGATTTTCTGCTGAGTTCCCAGCATTCTTTGGTGTGCAGATGAAACTCTGGGTGATAAGCTGCATTATTATTAAAAGTGCATGATGTGCTATGAGACAGGACCCAGTTTTCATTGTCCCCTCTGACCCCTTGCATCTCTTCATGATCTGGACCTCCTGTGGGCATCTCCTGTGAGACATGCTGCATCTTCTTCCTGTGGTGTCGGTGACAGCTATTCTTGTTGCTCATCCCGGGACAAACAGATATGCCCTTTGTTCACTTTGCCAACCTCCAATTTGCAGAGTTCAAAGGGATGCCGTGGGTGTCTATTTTCTGAAGCTGTGAAAGGGAGCCGAGGCTGGCTTTTGTTTTGCTCTTGACCTTCCAATGTCTGATAGATACAACGCAATGGAAAAGGTCACGCCTGGCACTGCAGGCAGCTACTGTCATTGGCTTTCGTACTGCATGCTTTTTAAGCTCAGCTTTTTATGTGACCACATTCCAGGGCATACATATCCACACTCTACATTTTATATTACAAATGTCTGACCTTTCTCTGCAGGCTGTCTGGTTCACGATAGCCATAAATCAAAACGCAACAGCAAAATTTAAAGCTGCCCCTGGTTTATTTTAATAAACTACTGCATTTCTTTCCTGTAACATTTGTCTCCATTCTTTCCACTGGTACTGAAGATTATTTACAGGTGGTTAAATATCTCTGCTATGAGTGATTAGAAGACAACCATTTACAGTCGAAGAAGGCTATAAAGGTATTTTTTTCAATAAACTGGTGGCTTTCTCATCTTGGTTCCTGTTTGAATTGATACCTCGTGTGTGGATATTGTCTCAGTTGTATTGACTTCATATTGTTTTTATCTTGCTGTGCAGACGTGAATAAGTGCTGTTATATCAAATCCCAGGATTCCTTTTGCTTGCAGCTTTGTTCTGTAGATCAAAGAGAAAATCTTCCTTCCAGCAGGAGTCCAGTTCATGACACCAGAGTCTCTGCTTTCCAGACATGGAGCTCACTCAATGTGTCTTATGATATGGTTGAACACAGAATTTAAACTTTATGTATAGGTAGAGGAATGGGATTCAGGTTTAGATATCTACTTTTTTTGCTTCAAGGCAGAATCATGTCCATGGATCTGAATTATTGACCACTAATTTAACAGGAATTTAGCATCAGATCTTTTTTTAAAAAAAGTTTAAAGTTTACTAGTGAGTCTACTGGGCATGAGTTTGCATATGTACTTTTTCATTTCAATTTTATGTTAATAGATCAATTAACATAATTAGTAACAATTTTATGAAGCAAATAAGACAAGTGATACTCTCTTGAAATGTGGCCACTACTAATAAACTTGCCAATCACTTGACTGCAGCCACTGATGGAATTGCTGGAATATTTAAGAGATAGGATGGAACAACACGGTGTGTAATGAGATTTCCCACGCTGCTTTTATTACGCTCTTAATTTGGAGTGATTGGATGAGCGGTAGTGTCCTCTTTACTTTTCCGAACAGATGCTCCACTTTGGTTAGAGGGCATTTTAGGATAAAAATGATACTTGCTGGGTTTGCACAGTTGATGCTTGTCAATCACTGGCACGTGAATAATTAGAACTGCACCTTATTTGCAAAACCATTAGCAACAGGTATAATTTATTGGGGAATTAGCATACAGGTAACTATGTAATCACACCTGAATTGCTTTTGTCCGAATATTCAACAATATTATTTCCAAAATTCAAAGTAAATGTATTATTTAAGTATGGATATGTCATCCTGTACTACGCTGGGATTCGTTTCTTTGTAGGCATTCACATATTCACAGAACAAAGAAATACAATAGACCTAATGGAAAAACTTCACTCAAAGACTGACAAACAACCGATGTGCAAATACAAAAAAAGTAAATAAATAATAAGAACATGAGTCCTTGAATGTGAGCGCATAGGCTGTGGAATCAGTTCAGTGTTGAGCTGAGTGAAGTCATTCACACTGGTTCAGAAACCTGATGGTTGAAGGGTAAGAAACCACATGTATAATAACTCAGAGACATCCAGTAAGATTAGATTAGATTATGAGGACACACAGTCCTCTTTTATTGTCATTTAGTAATGTATGCATTAAGAAATGATACAATGTTCCTCCAGAATGATATCACAGAAACATAAGGCAAACCAAGACTGAAAAACTGACAAAAACCACATAGTTATAACATATAGTTACAACAGTGCAAAGCAATACCGTAATTTGATAAAGAACAAACCATGGGCACGGTAAAAAAAAGTCTCTCGGAAGTCCCGTCATCTCACGCAGACGGTAGAAGGAAGAAAAAAAACTCCCTGCCATGAGCTTCCAGCGCCGCAAACTTGCCGATGCAGCACCCTGGATGCCCTCAACCACAGCCGACTCTTGAGTCCGTCGGAAAACTTCGAGCCTCTGACACTGAGCACCATCTCTGCCGAGCGCTTTGTCCCCGGCCCTGGCAATAGGCAAAGCCTTCCCCTCCGGAGATTCTCGATCGCACAGTAGCAGCGGCAGTGAAGCAGGCATTTCAGAAGTTTCTCTAGATGTTCCTCTGTGCTTCTCACGTCTGTCTCCATCATATCAGGATCGTGCACAGTACCTAATTACAAATACGATATCAAAATTGAAAAGGGAGTGGAATTTTTGTAGTGGTTGAGATGACAGGCATCCAGTTAAAGGAATCCTGAGGGACGGGATGATAAGATGGCGGGGAAGGAGGAGTGATAGGAGAAGAGTTGAGAAGCTCAAACCCTGTACAGAACCAATTGGATCAAGTGCTCTGTTTTTGCGTTGCAGATACCACTGCCATTCTGTCGATACCAAACCTCAACTCTTGTACTTTCTTCATCAGTCATATAAATGAGTTAACTTAAAATAAATTGTTCAATTTTTCTATAAATATTCAAAAGGTTTTTAGTGGAGCAGTTGCTAAAGCAGGCGTATCTTAAAATAAAAGGAAAAATCTAATCATGACATCTTTCATCCAAGTAAACAGCGGAGCATTTGATGCAAGGCCTTCTGTCACCAGATAATTTTGGTATTCGACATCTGTCAGTGAAAACATTATGTTGTTTTATTTGTGGCTTTATAACTTGAATGGTTGAAAAGACTAAAAATCATAGAAATGTCAAAATGTAATCAAAGTAATTATATCTGCAATGGTTATAATGATTACTATTATACCATTTTATTCATAGCTTTGGATGCAGCTATTCTAAGCTTGCTGCATTATCTGTATATCTCAATCATGGGTTTTGAAGGTCCATGTCTGTTTATTGAACTACTTCATTGAACATTTTTGGTTAGGATTTTGTCTAGCTGTTGAAGCTGTGCCCTGATGAGCTTTGAATTACAAAATTATAGTGGTGTTAAAGTAAATATGAAGTACAAATTCTTGACTTGAAACGTGCACTGCCATTGCATTCTCACTTGCTACTGCCCACACGCCGTGTACACAGCTGTAATAACACCACCACCTGCGTCTGACCGAACCAGGGAATGTAGTGAGAATTATATCAGATTGTGCCTTTAGTTGAGGGTGGGATAAAGGAACATAGCTTAACAAAACTTCAAAGGTTTTTTAAAGCCTTTAAAGCCCTCAATACTGCATCAAGTTATGTAGTTTTATCCAATATATGATGAAACGAGATCATTGAGTCCAAATAATAGCTGGCATGAAGTCTGAATTTGGCTTTGCTGGTCTACCACAGTGGAACGGGACAGCCAAATTCAGATGACATGCCATCTATTATTTAAGAATGACATCAGATAGCCAGAGCAGATCTTTTTAAATTGTCTTGAATTCTATGTTGATTCTGACATCTTGCCTGTCTGGGAGTTTATTTGCAGCATATGGAAAAAAAATAATCTATTTGGTGACAGGAGTTAAGTATCTGATGAAATCCCGATGGAGAGAAATATTTTTGGGTTATTTTTGATCCAATGGATAAAGTTTCCAGTAGCGTGGGAAAGTGTACAGAGAATCTTGGATGACAGGGATTTGCTTTTAAATAATTTATATTGGGTCATGTTTGTCTATAAACTTGCTGTTGCAATACAGTTGGCTTTTATTAATAGGATATTGAGATGCAAAATTAATCACTTAAGTCACTCTGATGATCTTATCCTTCCTGAACTCCACACCCATAGTTCTACTTTGCTATAATCTGAGATATCCTTGACACTCCTCTCCACACTACCCATGTGTGATACCCATTTAAACTCAAATAAGGAACTCCAGCTTGGACATTTTGAACCACTTGGGCACTTGCAGGAACTTGATTGCTCTGCAAGATTACTAAACACAGACCTGATATTAAACCTTGTGGCATGGTTTATTAAATTGGCCAGTACCTGTATTCACAAAATAATTGAAGCCACTTAAACCTTTTTACTAAATGTCTGTAAATCCTTCATGATAGCAAATTCAACCTTTAATAAATATAACAGTGATTTGTTCAAGTATCACAATTGAGACCCTTTGATAGGGAGTAAATATTGACCTGAAATGCTGTATTGTGACTTTTTGGGACCTCTTAGAAAAATAATAGTTGAATATGTTAAGACATAATTGAATCAGTTGGAAGTTTGATGTTCATTATGTAGAATTAGTTCAATGTTTGAAGTATTTCTATATCCTTGGTTATGTGAGCCAATCCATGTCACTTACTAAACCACCCTGGATCAGATTTTTGCTTATTAATTGTACTATGTAATACTTTGAAATATCAAACATAAACATTATTCTTGTCTGTCTTGGTGCTGCTTAACCTGCTAAGTATTTGCACCATTTTTAATTTTAATTTTTGATTTCTAGCATAAGATTGCACCAGTGCTTGGGTTAAAGTAGGAAGGTTATTGGATCTACCAAACAGTAATTGTAATCGTAGAGCTCCATGCTAAACATCTGTAGTTTCACTTATTTCATTTTCACTCTTTAATACCTGTGGTAAATAGTTGCTGAATTTGATCCCATTATCATGATTTTTTTTTCCTCTTACTTCTCTTGCATTCATCTTTGGAGTAAGTTTTATGAAGCAGACCTTGTTCTTTTAATTGGAACCATACCATACAAGGTGAAGAAATCAGGCCCTTAAAGTGGTTGACAGAAAAACCAGGGAACCTAACCATAAGGAGGAACCTGTCGCTACCACCAGTCTCCAGTTTCTAGAAGGATCGCCAGGATCCTGAAGAAATACCAGATTAATACCATCCACAAGCCTGTAAGGAAATTCAAATCGCAGCTTATGTGGGTCAAAGATAACCTGGGACTCAGTCTACAGGATTTCCTGTGAATATGAAGCAGTGTATGTCAGCCTGATGGGACAGTCAGAGGAAACTGGCATCAAGGAACGCAGGAGGTGTATCTGTTTGGGTTATCCAGAGAACTCGGCGGTAGGAGAACACTGCATTCACAATGGCCATGGGATTTACTTCGGCACAGAGCTACTGTGCCACACCTTTTGGAACTGTCTGGTGAAGGAAGCCATTGAAATAAAACCAGAGAGAAAGAGTTTTAACGAAGATGAACATCTCACTCTAAGTAAGAATTGAAAATGGATTGTAGACACAGTGGGAGAGTGGAAACTTGATTGGATGAGGATTAACCAATGGGGAGGGATGGGTTACAGAGGTATAAATACCGCCAGAATAGATGTGCCTAGGCAACATCCCTGAAGAAGTTGGCAGGGTTTGTCATCAAAACATTGGTTATAATCGATATCTGTACCCGCCGGAAGCCTGGGGAGAGCTTTTGTCATATCCGCCGGGAAAGCACTAGATCCTTTTTGAAACCATAATATTTAATCACGTTTTATATGAATAATTCTAATTGCTAGAGGCTCTGCCTAAGGCATTTAAATATTAATGAACATACAAATTAAGAATAGAAATGGCAGGATCCAGAGCTCTGCAAAGAAAACTCTTATGTCCGTGACATTTCACTCATATCTAACTGTTTATAACTCATGAAACATCACCATTAACCTCGTTTAAGCCCTTTGCTTGCTTAAATGTTTGTTGAAATAGAGGCCCAAACTGTGTGACATGTGAAGCTTAAAATTAATATAAATGTGTCATTTTTTAAAAGCAAGATTTTGGACATTTCCTGTTGTGTGAGTTCTGGAATCTCTTGGAATGTTATCACCATTAGCTGGGGAAAAAATCTGCACTTGTGGTGAGTTGCTTTAGCTAAACTATCTAACCCTGCTGTGAGGACGAAGTGCATGAGCAGATAAAAAGACAATTTCAGACAAATATAATTTGCTTGGAACAGATATCTTACATATTCAGAGTTAAAAAATATATAGCTTTAACTATATAACAAACTAGAGAGTAATACACTGAACTCAGCACATCATGGTCCCCTCTGTAGACTATGTCTTTATTTCTCACTGACTATGCTGGTTGCTCTCCTGAGACCATATGACATAGGAACACACAAAATGCTGGAGGAACTCAGCAGGCCAGGTAGCATCTATGGAAAAGAGTAAACAGTCGCCGTTTTGGGCCAAGACCCTTCATCAGGATCGGGGGGGGGAGTGCGGGAGATGAGAAGTCAGAGTAAGTGGGTTGGGGGGAGGGGAGGAAGAAGCGCAAGATAGTAAGTGATAGATGAAACCAGGAGAGCGGAAGGAGTGAAGTAAAGAGCTGGGAAGTCGATTGGTGAAAGGGATAAAGATCTGGAGAAGGGGGAAGCTGATGGGAGAGGATAGAAAGCCAAGGAAAAAAAGGGAGTGGGGGAGGAGCACCAGGGGGAGGTGATGGCAGGTAAGGTGAGAGAGGGAAATGGGAATGGTGAGCAGAATTAGGCCATTCAGCCCATCTAGTCTCCCTGTGGCTGATTTAATTTCCCTCTCCAACCCCATTCTCCCTGTATCCTTTGATGCACTTACCAATCAAGAACCTTTCAACCGCTGTTTTAAATGTACCCAAATGACAATTATGTCAACAGCTTAAGTTAGAAATTAAATGACACTGCTTATCTCCCGAGCTGATTGACGTATGGTCACTTCCTTCAGACTGTTGGTGTGCTTTGGAAGCGTTTGCTCGGCACTTGCATTCGTCCTACAGAAAAGTAGTGTAGAAAGTTCTGAAAGGTAGTAACATGGACAGTATTGATAACTGGATTAGGCAATTCCAGTTCGATCTCAATAAGCCTCTCGGTTCTATGCACATATGGCCATCAGCAGAACTCGTAACACAAAATGATGGATACTGATACTTTGGATGCTGCACTTGGCTACATTCCACTTCATCATCTTAGTCCTTTGTGGGAAAGGATGACTCGGTTCTGCTTCAGTTCTGTTGGTTTTGAGATGGCTGAATGAGAAGAGTCAATGTAAACTTGAAGGCAATAATCTAAAAGGGATAAAAGACCTGAAATCTGTGGTGTATGTGTGCCGTTCATTGAAAGGGCAGGTTGAGAAAGTGATTAAAATGAGTGTGAGATCCTGGCTGCGTAAATTGAGGTATGAAGCACAAGATTAAGGAATTCAAAGAACATTTATTATCAAAGTACACATTTATCACCATGTGCTACTTTGAGATTCATTTTCCTACACGCATTTAGAGGAAAATGAAAAAATATAATAAAATTTATGATCAACTACATGAAGGTGACAAGTAATCAGTGTGCAAAAGAATCCAAATTGTGCAAAAGTAAGTGTTGAGATCATGAGTTATAGAGTCCTTCAAAATAAGTCTGTAGTTTGTGGAATCAGTTCAGAGTTGAGGTGAGTGAATTTACACACACAGGTTCAGGACTCTGGTAGTTTAAAGGTAATAACTGTACCTGAACCTGATGGTGTGTGACCTAAGACTTCTGTCATAATGAACATTTATAAAATACAGGCTTGGTCAAAATGGAAATATTCTGTTTATTTATGGGTATTACACTTTAAGGGACATGTAGTCTCTAAGTTTGCCAAAGTAATTCTAGAAGTAGTGAATTTTAGTTCTGTGATAGACTGGAACAGTAGGATAGTTCTCCCTTGGAACCTAGGCAAAGTGATTGAATTTGCCGGAGGTAGTTGAGATTCAAATTCAAAATCATGAAGGTTACAGGTAGAGGATTGTGTCAAACAATTCCCATTGGGACTGGTCACAGAATGAAGATGAGGAACTTGACTAACAGTGAGTTCTTAAGTGTCTAAGAATGTACTGGAGACAAGTTCATTTGTAGCTTTGAAAAGGAAACTGGATAAGTTGCAAAAAGAATTGACTGGTCCTTGTCAAAAGGTTGAGGTCTGAATTATACTTGTGTGTAATCGGTACAGATTTGATAACTCTGCCATGGACGGCCCCCAAGCCCAGCCGCAGAAGGGGAAGGGTTGGGCATGGGGCCAGCAACCCCCATTTCGTAAAAACCCAGAGCTACAAAAATGCCCGTAGAAGCTCCAAAGCCTTCATCACCAGGAGAGGAAGGAGACACCAAGAAGATGGGCTACACCTGGGAAAACTTGAAAGACTGGCCAGGACGAAGGACACTAGTGAGCTGCTGTCTGAGGCCTATACCTCAGTAGGATGATGGGCTGAAGAAGTACTTAAGAACATAAGAAATGGGAGCAGGAGTCGGCCATCTTGCCCATTGAGCCTGCTCCACCATTCAATAAGATCATGGCTGATCTGGCCATGGACTCATCTCAACCTACCTGCCTTTTCCCCATAACCCTCAATTCCCCTATTATGCAAAAAAAAGTAATATAGATTTGATGGGCCAACTGATTTTCTGTTTTGACCTGTGCACCATCCTGATGGACACATGCTTTGCATGTGATAGTACCCTCATTTGTATAGTGTTCAGTCAGACTTCTCCACCATATGTGTATGCTCATTAAATTGATGAGACATCTAGCTAAATGTTTCAGTGTCTGTACATGATGGGGATACACCCCACATTGCTGGATTGAAGTGCTGACTGTGATGTGCACAAGTGTCGGGGCAGGACTTAAAAGTACAGACTAATGACCTTGGCAAGAACAGAACTGCCAAGCCAGAGTAGATGCCATTCAGGCCTATGCAGCTTTAACAAATTGCAAATTAATAGTTGAATCGACAGACAAAGTTCACCTTACCACAAATTTACTGCAAAGATTATGTCACCAATTTGGTTGCAAAATTCTATCTTTTATGATTTCAGAGTTACACCCTTTTTGATTGTAGGATTATAGGCTTACTTTCTGTGCACAAGGTAGCAATATATTTGTTGCCAAAGGAACAGGCAAACTGATGTCTCTTAAATTTAGAACTTGTGTTAATAGCACTGAAGGATCTGCTCCTTATCTTCCTGCCAGTTTCCTGAAATTAATTTTTCAGCCTCTGGGTATTCGATTCTCTGTTTGGACAGGGCTTAGCTCAAATACCAGGATTTACTGCTAACCAAGCAAGTCCGTCATTTATCCCCAAGGTTTGTTTAATTTCTGTTTCACCAATTGACAAATATTTGCTAGCCATTCACATTTGACCAGAGTCCATTTATTTTAGCTGTTTATCAAAATTAAGCACTGCAAGGATTTCTGCTGTTGAAATTTTGATTGCTTATCCCTGTTTACACTATTTCTACGCTATTGATAGATTTGGCAAAGCTTGGTCAAATAATGAATGACAGAGCTTGTTAATCATACAGCTTGTTGCACAAGCCAGGTATCAAGTTGTGCTTTTGGGATGTTGCTCACCACGATGTGCTTATCTTTTACTTGAGAATGGTAATAATCTAAGCTTGCAATTGAACTAATCCCCAAGAATGAAGAATGAAGTCTATTTCCAAGAGTGAAAAGCTTGTGTGTTTACCCATGTCTGCTATATTAAATAATGCATTAGCTATTTCACTTTGACAGTTGATTTACATTCCAGAATTTACAGCTAACTAACTGGGATTTGACATTTAATTCCACCAATGATACCACTGTCTTCATTGGTGGTTTCAGTGCTCACAGTGGACTTAATTGTACTGCAAGTGCTTTGTAGTCGACCACATTTTAACAGACCATGCCATTATTGGGAAATTTCAGCCATTTTCAAACTTGGTAGGGTAACAGTGCCTTAAACCTACACTAAATGACAAATTCATAGTATGCCCCACACTGCCAACATCAGTGCATTGACTATGTCATTGTCATCCTTCAAGAATTTCACATTACTGATGTTTTCTTTAACATGGCTGAAGCAATGTGTCTAAACACATCTTAATTAAGTAAATACATTGGAATTGCCATATATATTGTGTGATTGTTGTAAGTCTGGGTAGGAGTTGAAAGGAAATTGTGATTAATATTAACTGAATTGTTAGAATAGTGAGGTAAGAATAATTAATATTTTAAATGTCAACTTGCCTTGTAATATTGACTGGTTTTACATCACAAATTCTATTCCTTCTGCTGTTCTGCATATATACTGACAACTGAAAAGGAGAGAATATACTGCTCGGAGAAATTAAACTGCTCTCAGAGGTAATATTCCCCCCAACCCCGGAGCTGATTTTTTGGGAAATTTTTTTAATTAAACAATTTTGATAAAGGAAATTTTTATGGTTCTCAATGATACTTTTCAATGGCAAATTAATCCCATGTCTTTTTAAATTTCTTTGGAAGTTGTGTCGGGTACCTGATATCCTGGAGTCACAGAAGATGGTAGCTATTGTTTGTTATGATTTAGACAGATGGATGACCAAGTTAAGCACCATTGGAGCTGGCTTTCCTCTACCAAAGCCGTTGCTGTTTCAGACAGTGAAGCTTCCTTCCTTATTACTATCCATCTTCTGAAATTCTGACCTTGCCATCCCTTTCTCCAATAACAAGCGCAAAGAGTCTGTGGATATTTTTGCCACTGCCCGTAAGGTGTCATAAATACCGTCTCCACTGCCTCGCTCTTCTAGAAGTCTTACTGGAGAATGAAAATGTATTTTTTCATACAAGTATAAAGATTTGGACCATGATTCTGGTGTTGGCAACCAGTGCTTGTCAGGTGAAATGTCAGACTTAGGGAGGTGCTCTTTTAGAGATATGCTAGAGCAGAAATTTTGACTTGACTAGATGTTAAATTTACATTTATGATTGGTGGTTTCACAATAGATGTGTAATCATGTAAATAGGACATATTCCCACTGGAAAAGAGCAGCTTGAACGGCAAAATACTTGTTTATTTTACCCTATAGGGATGAGGTAACAAGCTATTTCATCTTGTCCACACAATGGAATATGAAAGGGCTCCAGAAGGAGTCTGTGCATAAACCAATCTCAAAATGCTCATGTATAGATTAGGAGGTGGTAAAAACACGTACTGACTCAGCCAAGCAATTTCTCTTGGAACACAGAATTTGAGCTTACAGAATGATGCATAATCGGTATTTGGGACGATCAAGGTGCTGACCTGCAGCTCCTGAAACCCTCATTCACTTGTGTCAAAAATTGGTCCATTGAAGAATGAATGAAAGAAATAGATTGCAGTAATGAGTCGATGTCTCAATTAGATAAATAGATAGACATACTTTATTGATCCCGAGGGAAATTGGGTTTTGTTACAGTTGCACCAACCAAGAATAGAGTATAAATATAGCAATATAAAACCATAAATAATTAATAATAATTGGTAAGTTATGCCAGGAAATAAGTCCAGCACCAGCCTATTGGCTCAGGGTGTCTGACCCTCCATCGGAGGAGTTGTAAAGTTTGATGGCCACAGGCAGGAATGACTTCCTATGACGCTGTGTGTTGCATCTCAGTGGAATGAGTCTCTGGCTGAATGTACTCCTGTGCCCAACCAGTACATTATGTAGTGGATGGGAGACATTATTCAAGATGGCGTGCAACTTGGACAGCATCCTCTTTTCAGACACCACCGTGAGAGAGTCCAGTTCCATCCCCACAATATCACTGGCCTTACGAATGAGTTTGTTGATTTTGTTGGTGTCTGCTACCCTCAGCCTGCTGCCCCAGCACACAACAGCAAACACGATAGCACTGGCCACCACAGACTTGTAGAACATCCTCAGCATCATCTGACAGATGTTAAAGGACCTCGGTCTCCTCAGGAAATAGAGATGGCTCTGACCCTTCTTGTAGACAGCCAGAGTTCATGTATTATCCAGACTTCATGTAGTCACTTGGGTGATGGAAGGCCATCTAGTTGGACCTTGGTCATCCTTGCCATGTAATTTCCATGCTTGTGCAGATTCTAGCCAATTCTTTCCATAACCTTCAAAACCAGTCCTATAAGCAGATTGTTTCTTAAAGGAATATTGATAGGGAGTGCAAATATCTATAATGAGGCCATTAAATAACCATGTTTTTACCCTAAAATAAATCAAGGTGAGAGTCCAGCATCAACTCGAGGGTACCAAAGGGGAAACCCTTTGTGCTCAATATCAGCTGTTATTTCTGGTGAACAAAGCTCTCTTTGTGCTTGTAATTGACTACCAGTAAAAGTGGTTGTGACTTGTTTGCATGCAGAATAATTCTTATTTATGAAATTTAAAATGATCTTTTATGTCAGAAGCATGCCTGCACTGGTCTGTCTTGAGCGCAGCAGACTGCTCTGAGCAGTAAGGAAGAGGAAGTTGGTTTGTGGTTCGGTCATCAAAATATAAATAGGTTCTGACTTCCAATGAACCTCCAGTAATTATTGAACAATAATATTACGCAGAATCAACGTGATTTAATGGATTGAGATGAAAACAGAATGCACAATAATCTGGTTGTTTTGATAAATGGGAGAACAAAAATATATATGATTAGTCCAATAAATGGAAATCAGCCTTGTTAGAGGGATGGGCAAGCCAGTCATTGTCATAGGAGAATGAAGTTCTGCAGGTTACTGTTGCTTCTGGGAGCAATCCCTCAGGAATTCATCTTGCTGAGGTAATATAATTCCATCCAATGCCTTTTCCCAAGTGGACTTGCTCCGCTATTAGCCATGCCTCCAGCAGCAAGGGCCTAGAACTCTTGGAATTTCCTTCCTAAATATCCACTCCTTGCTTCTTTGATGCACTCCTTAAGCCCAAATTATACTTCTTCAAATGTACCCTTGAGGTACGACGTAGCCGCATACCCTACGCTGTACTCTACGCCAAACCCTACGCTGTAGCCTATCACGCACCTCTCCCAAAATGTAACTAGGCGTCGGGGCGACACAGACCGCAACAACTGTGATTGGTCCTCTTGGTAGCATCGCATTTCCTCCTACGCATTTCTGGTTCCTGCTGCTTCTCCGCCATTTCAGAATTGAGAGAGAAGAAACTCTTGTTCAACATTTATTAACTCCAACATGATGCGCTCAGTTTCAATTGCCATTGTTTGAAGTACAGGAATAAACTCAACAGAGTGACATTGAAACCCCACCGCCAACTAGTGTTTTGGTGGTAAATTGCAGAGCAGCGCAGACACACCAATGCATAAGTATAAATGCTCACAACAGCATAGGCTACGGCGTAGCTCGTACGCACACGTATAAATCAGCCTTTAACACTTGCTGCTTTAATCAAGTTTAAAACCTCATTCTAAGACTGATCTCTGTGTGTCAAACTCTGTAATGTTCTTATAGGGCACCCATGAATGTCTCGTTATGTAGAAAATGTTATTTAAATGCAAGATGCTTTCTCTTTTAAGGATATTTTAGTTACTTTGTTGATCATGCAACATAGAATGAGTGCATAGTAGATTGAACTGGCAGTCTTTGAATTTTGTTTCTTAATCACAGATTGAACAAGGATTTCTGGCAAAGCATCTAAGTGTGCTGTAGCAACTGACTGGTAAATTAATCTGAATATTTTCGCAAATGAGATTCAGATCACATTTATTTTAAATGGGCAGGGAGTTTTAACTCAAGCCTGTATTGAGTAAGTGAACAAAATGAGAGAAATCAGCAGCTGATTTTTATCTCTTCTGCCTTAATCCAATGTAAAGTAGTACTGTACTTTTTATTTTTCTTAACCAATCTTACTTTAATCAACTAGGATAAAGAAGAATTTCACGTTCCCTTGATGAAAGAAAATGGGGAACCTAAAACAGTACAGCACAAGAACAAGGCCTTCAACTCATGATGTTGTGCCAAAGCAATTAGGCTGGTGATGCGTCATTAAACTAATCCCTTCTGCCTGCGCGTAGTTTATAATCCTCCATTCTCTGTGTATTTGAATGCCTGACGAAGAGCATTTTAAACACCACCCATCATAGGTGGCACCACCACCACTCATGGTCGTGCACTCCAGGCATCTAACACTCTTGTTCCTTTTTTTTTAAACAAAACCTACCCTGTCCATCTCCTTTTGAACTACCTACTTCTCATTCAAAATGCCTGCTCTCTAGTATTATATATTTTCACCCTGGGGAAAGTTACCAGCAGTCTGCTCCATCTACGCCTCTCAAAATTTTACAAACCTTTGAGTCTCCCTCCAGCCTCCACTCCTCAACCTTCAGAGAAAGTACAGTTGGTTTGTCCAAACTCTCTGTATAGTGTGTAACTCCCTGGTGAAGGTTTCACTAGCGGGAGATGAAGAGAGAAGATGCCGGAGAGAACTGGTCGTAGGATTTGGTCCGGTGGGAACTGTGATTCGGTTGAGCAAGGTGCAGGAGTCTACTGAGGATCGGTGGATCGATGAATGTGACTCTTGGAAGATTTGAGCTCCAACCTGTGTAGGTTTCAGTGTTTAATTACAATGGGCCCTTTTTGTTGTTTTTTCTTTACTAATTCTTTGGTTAAGTTAAAATTCATAAATGTACTTTCTTTAATTGTGTGCGGTCTGTTTATTTCCTGCCAATGAGCTGCAACAGGGCAGCAAATCACAGAGCATTCACACACACTGGGACGTGGGTGGGAGGGACATCCCACTCATGGATTTGCCGGGACTAGAGTGTGTATGCCTGAGACCATGGGTTGCCAACCTTTTATATTCCATGTATCAATTTTTCACTCACGAGTTCAGATGCGCCATACAACTCTTGTACCCCCATTCAATTCTTGTAAAAAAAAAATGTTAATCTACAACTCTTGCGTGGAAAAAATCGCATCTGAACTTGTGCTTGAAAAAATTGACGCATGGAATGTCGAAGGTTGGCCACCCCTGCCCTTAGACATATGAGTCTGCAGAAGGGAGGGTTTCTTGGCACGTAAACCTTTTCTGTTCCCTCTCCAAAGCTTCCACAACCATCCTATTTACTACAGGTGTCCCCCACTTTCCGAACGTTCTCTTTACGACATTTGGCTTTTACGAAAGACCTACATTAGTACCTGCTTTTGTTAACCGGAAGAGGATATTCACTTTTACAAAAAAAGACACTCGCTTTAAACTTGTGTTTACCTCAAGAAAGACTACCATGACCATCAAGCTTTGCGTGGGCAGGTGTGTGCGCATGGGTGAAGTGCTTGTACGTGGAAATGCGTGACGTCCACATGAGTATACCTGCTGATTTTGGCTCAAATTTCCTAATTTTGTTAAGTGAAACTACACTGTACATTATTTCTACTTTATATAGGTTGTGTATTTATCATATCATTCCTGCTTTTACTATATGTTAGTGTTATTTTTGGTTTAATGTGCTATTTGGTAAGATTTGGTAGGTTACTTTTTGGGTCTAGGAACGCTCAAGAAATTTTTCCCATATAAATTAATGGTAATTGCTTATTCACTTTACGCCATTTTGGCTTACGAACGGTTTTATAAGAACACTCTAAATTCGGATAGTGGGGGAAACCTGTATTTACTTTAGCTAAACTGAAGTCATTCAGCAGATTTGTCAGAGTTTAATATGTATTCTCTGTGCTGTTTTTAAAAAAAAAATGTAGCTTCACTGGAGGCTTCAAATGCTGAAGTCTGGAGCAAAAAATCTCTGTGGATCAAGCAGCATCTGTGTGGGGGGAGGGCACAAGGATGGTCCATGCAGGGGGCTAGCCACGCAGCCCTAGGGTGCACCTGTGCTGCTGGTGAATGTGGGGAAGAAGTTGTTGCCAATTCAAGCTAGAGGTGCTGGAAAGCTTTCTTGGCTGTGGTGTCTACATCAGGCCAGCTATTGATAATGTTCATTCCTAAGAACTTGAGCCGCCAACCCTCTCGACCTGTGCACCATTGTTGTTAACAGGATCCTGTACTATGCACATGCACTCCTGCCCCTTCCTGAAGTCAGTGACCAGAACTTCTGTGCTAAATTGCCCTTGGTGTAGAAGAATTGGGTGTCATGGAGTAATGGCTGCATTTGAACTGATAATAGCAGAGGAGAGAAAAAAAATTAAAATGCCAGGTATTTATTTGAATGTAAAATTAACTTTCATCATTCTGGGAGCATCTGTTAAACTTTCTCAATTGACAAGAAAAATCTTTGAAGTGCACATTAAGTGTTTTGATGTCTTTAATGTATGCTGCTTTGGATTCATTGTAAGAAAAGAATATTGTACATTTAAAAACTAGTATGATATTTAGGAGGAAAGTAATGTGCAGGTGTTCGGCAAGGGCTATTGTAACTGAAAAGTTGATTGAAAGCTAGCCCTTAGAAACCGTATCCATTTCTAAATCATTCCATGGATTCTTCACTTCAAAAATAGTTTAGATTTATACAACGACAAAAAGCTTTGTTGTAAAAAGCAAAGGTACCAGCTTTTGTTTCAGTTTGCAGCTTGGCAGCAGTTAGGCAGCTCAGATTGGAACTGATACTGCTTTTAGTTGGTTTTCTGATTCAATGCAGGCAAAAAGGTATTGTTATAGAAAGTCATGAAGGTATGCTTTCAGGGCCTTAAGATTTTTAAGATAGTTTATGGAATCACTTCCTGCATTTTCTGATGTTCCTCCAGGGAATGATAACTCTTCAAGATATTAAATGAGAATTTCATTGTTTTACTTGATTGGATTAACGATCTTTGCTTTGCCAAAGAGCACCATTTTCATAGTTGGTAATAAGCAATAATTTTCAATGGAAATAACTCAGAAAATGTGTAGCTTGGGTGGTTGATTGTTGAGTTTTCTCCAATCTTGGCAATCCATTTGCAAACGTTTTGTCGCCATACAAGGAGACATCATCAGTGCGCTGTTCACTTGTGGTGTATCCTCTGAATGCTGGGCTTGTATGTACTTGTCAATCAGTTGATTGGTCGTCATTACGGAAGTTTATTTGTGACGTAGGGTGGGGGGGTGTCTCATTGCTGATTGGTTGCCTGGCAAGCTCTGTTGTCTGGAATTTTGCCCACACTAGCTTATAAATGGGATCGAGGTCTACATGTCTTCTGCAAACAATTCTATAAACAGACCATGCTTCTAGGAATTCTCTTGCCATGAAAATGCGACATCAGTGAAAGTCACAGTGCAAGCAAACATGCAGCATGCAAAAGAATTACTAGAAACATAGAAAACCTACAGCACAATACAGGCCCTTCGGCCCACAAAGTTGTGCCGAATATGTCCCTACCTTAGAAATTACTTGATTTCCCCATAGCCCTCTATTTTCCTAAGCTCCATGTACCTATCCAAAAGTCTCTTAAAAGACCCTATCATATCCGCCTCCACCACTGTTGCCGGCAGCCCATTCCAGGTACTCACTGCTCACTCTGAGTAAAAAAAACTTACCCCTGACATCACCTCTGTATCTAGTCCCCAGCACCTTAAACCTGTGTCATCTTGTGGCAACCATTTCAGCTCTGGGAAAAAGCCTCTGACTATCCACACAATCAATGCCTCTCATCATATACACCTCTCATCCTCTGTCGCTCCAAGGAGAAAAGGCTGAGTTCACTCAACCTGTTTTCATAAGGCATGCACCCCAATCCAGGCAATATCCTTGTAAATCTCCTCTGCACCCTTTCTGTGGCTTCCACATCCTTCCTGTAGTGAGGCGACCAGAACTGAGCACAGTACTCCATGTGGGGTCTGACCAGGGTCCTATATAGCTGCAACATTACCTCTCGGCTCCTAAATTCAATTCCAGGATTAATGATGGCCAATATACCGTATGCCTTCTTAACCAAAGTCAACCTGCACAGCTGCTTTGAGTGTCCTATGGACCCGGACCCCAAGGTCTGTCTGATCCTCCACACTGCCAAGAGTCTTACCATTAATACTATATTCTGCGATCATATTTGACCTACCAAAGTGAACCACCCCACACTTATCTGGGTTGAACTCCATCTGCCACTTCTCAGCCCAGTTTTGCATCCTATCAGTGTCCCGCTGTAACCTCTGACAGCCCTCCACACTATCCATAACACCTCCAACCTTGTTTTTCTGCAACCAATTCTATATACAGCCATATAGACCTCAATTCCATTTATAGGTCAATGCAGGCAAAATTCCAGACAATGCACAGAGTTTACCAAGCAACCAATCAGTGAAAAGACCCCCTCCCTACATCACGATTGAATTTCCATAATGATGACCAACCAACTGAATGATAAATATATAAAAGCCCAGCATTCAGAGGACACCCCACAAGTGAACAGTGCACTGATATTGTCCCCTCATAAGGTAGATTGCAAATGGATTGCTAAATTCGGAGAACAACTCAACCCAACTATAATTTTCTGTGCCTATTCATGAAATCATTTTGCACATTCAGGGATGAAAGGTTGCTTGGTTGTATACATGGGACGTGGCTCACCAGCTGGGGACTGGCTTAGTCAAATCAAAGCTATCAGGATTTTTGAAGCTGAATGGAAAAAGACTAAGTTATGCATGTAGTTCCAGTGTTGCAGTTAATTCATGAAGAGTCCATAGTGACTTTGAAACCAATGCAGCAAATGTGGTCATGCAGACAGCAGTAAAATGTACATACCTCCAGCACTGTACTACAGAGAACAGTTCTTTTATTCTGGCACCCAAGGGAGGGAATAACAAGGTACTGAAACAGAATTTGCAGTGAGAAGTGCTTGTGAAGCAATCTGTCATTTCCTGTCAGTGATTCCCAGCTCTCAGTGCAGTTTTACAATTTTCTGCATTGTCATCTGCGGGGAAATACTTCAAACATTGTGGCATGCTGATCTGGACAGAATACTACTTTTGCTCTTTCGTTTTGCACATTTCCTTCAGAGCATTGTTTGGAAAATTAGATCTAAGTGGCTCTGAGTTGCACCTCTCGGAGCAACTAAATATTAATAGCACTTCTTGGTGTGGCACAGCATTGTTTAAAATAGTTTCACCAGAACCTAGTGTTTAGGGTATATACCCTTCATATTAATTACCTGCAGTCCTTTAGTCATCATTGTTCTGGCTACCCTTCATTTTCCTGTCAAATGACCCAGGCCCCAAATCTGTTGCAATCGTGTAATAAAGCGAAAGGTGACCAAATCCATATTGGAAGTGTATTAAAAGTTTTAAAAATTAATTTCCAGATACTATGACTTACTAATGTTTTCATAAATCCTATATTTCCTATAAAAGGATTTCCAACTCAGGATCAATAAAGTACTTTATATTATTATTATTATATCTCATTCTACCTGTTTTATTATGAAGGTCTATAGTGTTTGGAGAGTCAGTCTGCTTTGAAAAGTCCCATCACCCAGATGATGCCAGCTAAATCATGAGCACATGATTATTCAATGTGATGAAGCCTACACCATTCATTACACTGGAAATCCTGACCTTTGCACCTCTTGGATTAATTGTGGGCAGTATAAGTGACTTTTGTGTTGTACCTGTTTACACAAGTACACATTAATGCAATGTTCTGTTTGTTCTACGCCTGTGGAAGGAATTAACAGTAACGCAAAGGCTAATGCATTGAAAGCATATGGGGGGAAAAGTAGGTTGACTGGCGGTTCATGGCTTCTAGACACAGGAGTGTTTTGTTGTAGTTTGGAGATTGCCAAGATGTTTTTTAATTCAAACATTGACATCCAGTGTAACAGATGTTATCTCAATCCCAGGAGATGAATGATGCTCTGCTGCTGTTTTACTGAAGCACTACAACAATGATGACAAACAGTGGCCTTTTCAGTTTTGAAGGGAGTATAATTTAATTTGAAATGTTTTTAATAGATTCTGGGTGTCCATCAATCAAGGAATCTGACAGTATTCTATACCTTTCCAACTTGTATACTAAAATTATGCACATGGTTAGCGTACACACATGTACATAAATATATTGTATTCTCACTAAAATAAAGAATACAGAAAGGATTATCAAATTGGCGTGCTGAAGGATATGGTCTATAACTTCATTTTTCAATGGTTGTGCTAATCGTGGTTTGTGGAGTTTCACCAGCAGATGACCGAATGTGTGTAAGAGAGGAAAAGAAAAACTGAAAACACAATTGCATGTGTTTCTTGGTGATTTGGTCCAATACAAAATTAGAATTTCCTTGGAAAGTTGCATGGAAACTGCTGCATTTTCCAGCAGAATTTTTTGCAAATTTTCTTGGCTCCATAGATTCATATATTAACCAGAATTAATAAATTAGTAGGGGTTTTCATGGTTAACCCATATCTCCTGTTGACTTTTGTGAAATAACATGATTTTGATCTCCGATTGCAATATCCTTCAAGTGGGAGATAACTTGTATTTCCAACTTTACTCAGTAATTCAGAGATTCATCTAGAGATAAATGTTGGATTTGTAGTTGGTAACGAACAATCTTAATAAGATGTGTTCTTTCCTGTGCCAAACACTCCAAGGTTTTGCTGGATGTGGATCATAATCAATTTGGCATGCTTTGGTTCTGACACTGTTGACATGGCCTCTTATCCCTGGGTTTGAGTTTTGAGATTGGCAGAAAACAAAGGTCAAAGAGCAAGAGTTAACAGCAGGATTGAGCACATAAGCCCTGTGTTTACTAAATTAAGCTCTTTGGGAAAATTCAACCGCTTCTCATAATGGACACCATAAGGACAGATTTCAGCTTTTGTTGAGAATTTAATTATCAATCATGGAACAGTGGTGTTAAATAGAATGAAAGATTTGGGGCATTTCTTGAAATCTGTTTTAATTACTCACCATTCCTATTGTGCTCTTAAGAAATAGCTTTAGAAGCTATTTGGACTTGTAATAATAATTAGAATTATGGTTGGTTTTTGTTTCATAAATCACGACAGGGATAATTCGCCAGCCTCCTTCCTCTTTCCAGTGTATATTTCTGAGCTTGGACAAAGACCGAGATGATGATTTAATTGCAGAATTTCAAAGCTGTCCCTGTTGTGCAGGGGCAGTTATCTTCAATCACTTGGACGTAGTGCTAGAAGATGTGTTGCTTTTGGAGAGAAAAGATCATACAAGTTGTTCTACAGTATCCTAACACTGAGACAGTAGCTCAGCTTGCTGGCAACACATCAGAGGGACTTGCCTATGTCTAAGCTCATTTCAGTTGTACAGCACCAAGGTAGTGTGATCTTGTGAAAGAGAATATTAATTATAGTCATGAGATGTACCATTATTGCTTGTTTAGGCTTTACAAAGACTAAATTTGTGAGGAATTTACTTTTGAGTCAAAGAGACATTGTTTAGTTTCTTATTCCCACTGCCCCAACAGTATTGTAAAGAGAAGACCTATCTTATTAATAGCACTGTTAGAATATAGTGTGTATACTCACTGAGCAACCTGCTGAGTGGAAAGAGTGAGAGGTCATTACAGATAGATTGCAGCTGTTTCACAATACCAGTGGCCAGCTGTGATGCTTTGTCATTGCATTCCAACTGGTGTCAAACCTCATGAGTTGCTATAACGTGGGCTACAGCCAGGAACAAATGCTGATATTGCTATTCAATTCCCAGTGCCAGATTTGTCTCCTACATTGTGTCTGTGGAACACACATTCAGACAGGATCAGAATATATGATCTAGCTAGATAAAATTTCACAAAAAAAAGACCACACACTTGTGTTGCACATTATCACATCAGTCAGAAGTGTCTCAATATTTCAAATGCAGCGAGTTACTTTGATGTATTGTGTCTTGATGTTTCAAGTACAGTGGCTGCTGACAGCAAATTCCCAGATGTAGCAGAATGTGAATATCAAGTTGGTCTTAATGGCCAAAGTCGTAGTACTTGTTAGACAGTGATCTCCCTGATGTTATTAAGAAAGTACCATGTTTGGCTTTAGATCTTGCCTCTCTTCCCGCTATTTTGTTAGGACTGGGATATTTTGTGGGTTACTGTAATGACAATTATACTGTTCCATTCTGGATCTGATAGGCACCAAGTTATAAGGTTGGGTTAAACAATGTGATCTTAGTCTCTGCTTTTATTGAGTGGCCTAATATTTGCTTTAACTCATCTGCACCCAATTATCATTATCATTATTGGCACCCAATTGCCCACCATTGAGAATATCTACCATAAACGCTGCCTGGGCAGGGTGAGAAGCATTATCAAGGATGCATCTCTCCCTAACCATGGACTTTTTACTCTCCTTCCATCCAGTAGGCGCTACAGGAGCCTCCGCTCCCACACCAGCAGGCACAGGAAGAGCTTCTTCCCTGAGGCTGTGACCCTGCTGAACCTCACATCACAGCGCTAAGCAGTATTGCACCCATATTGTACTGTCTCAGTACTTTTATATTTGTATGCTGTAGCGCTTTTTATTCGCAGTTATTTTGTAAATAATACTGTTCTTTTGTACTTCTGGTCAGATGCTAATTGCATTTCATTGGCTTTGTATCTGTACTCGGCACAATGACAAAGTTGAATCTAAATCTAAAAAATCCTTTGAAGGAGTCGGCAAGAGAATAACTTGGTGTTATTCTGAGGATGTTGGATTATTTTGAGGCAAACTATAAGGTGGTATAAATGAAGAACCTGGTTATCTTGCACATCATATATTTGTGGCTTTCTACCATGTGGAGAGAGTTGTTGAGGAAGTGTTAATTTTTAATTGTAATTGTCTTCTTCCCTATCCCTACCTCCCCAGGTCTGATCCTAACATGAGCTAGTGTTGACACAAAAATGGATTTCTAACAGTGTTCAAAGATTAGTATCACTCAGCTGTCCTTGAGGTACTAAATTACTTATGGCTGTCAATTGAACCAGGAATTCATTGTGGTTACAGGAGGACAATTTTTTTCCCCCGACTGACCTTGATCATTTCATGAAAAATGCTGGATGTAAGTGTATTTTTTTCATAAAGTCAAGGAAATGTATTCCTACCATGCTGATACTTGGTTTCTATTGTGGTATATTTGAGAATTATTGGCAAGGAAATGTTGGCTCATTTGAATTATCAGAAGTTAGTTTATATCCATCTCTACATCTTTTTGAGTCAAGATTTGAAGTGAATGTAACGGAATATAATTTGTTTCTTGAAATTGAAACAATAGTTGTTCAACCAGCCATGGTTTCAAATTCAAAATGGCAGCACCATTTTCTCCCAACTCAGATTTTATTAGGAAACATCAGTAAATATGGTGTGGCTTTGAGCACTGTTGTTTTCCCAATGAGATTTGAAGTACAGTATACCTCTTCTGCACCTCATAGTGAAATCCAATTATAAGTTCCAGTGGGAGATCCTTCAAGAGGGCTTATTCATAACTCAAAATAATCTTCATCCTCTCTTACCAGTAGTTGAAATCTAAATTACTGGTGCCTGAAGTTCTTGTTTTAATGGTTTCCTTTCCATAACATCACCAGATATTCAGATAAATACTGGAAAGCGCTGCATCGTCTTGACTGACAGAATACGTCATTTTCTCAGGGTTTTTTAAATAAAGTAACTATTTAAGAACATCCTGTTATTGAACTCTTCATTCTTTTTGTCAAGGTTGAAGACATTAATGTGCTTTACCTTTTAAATAATTGCTTCCAGATATAGATGCTGTTAATAACTATTTATTGCCTATCAATGATTGGTAGTGAAACATCCACTCTTTAAACTGCTATCATCCTTGTGGCAATGCCAGTGAAAGATTATGGTTGAAGAAAGCGAATCTTGAAGTGGATGGGCTACGGCAGCAGAAGACCACAAACATGAACTCTGTGGCCACTCTATTAGGTACTTCCACGATAGTGTTGGGCATAGTGAGGTGCTCTTCTGCACCATGCGATTACTTGAGTTACTGTCACCTTCCTGTCAGCTTGAACTGGTCTGGCCATTCTCCTCTGACCTCTCGCGTTAACGAGGTGCTTTTGCCCACAGAACTGCTGCTCAATGGATTTTATTTTGTTTTTCACACCATTGTGTAAACTCTAGAGACTATTGTGTTTGAAAATCTCAGGAGATTAGTAGTTTCTGAGATGCTCAAACCACTCCCTCTGGCACCAGCTACATTCCATAGTCAAAGTCACCTGGATCAGCATTTCTGCCCCATTCTGATGTTTGATCTGAATAACAACTGAACTGATTGACCATGTCTACATACTTTTATGCATCGACTTGCTGCCGCATAAATGGCTGTTTAGATATTAGCCTTGGCGAGCAGGTGTACAGGTATACCTAAAAATAGTGGTGCATATGGTGAAGAGGCTTTGATAGGTGGAAAGAAATTCTCTCATTGCACAGCACCTGATCATTGCCTGGCCATTGTTACCAAGGTGTAGGAATGGATGGTCAGTAAGTAATTGCAGCTCTGTGGTGAAAGAGTACTTCAACATCAGTGGCAATAGATTCCCTTCATTTAAGATGAATAATCCATGGCTTTCTCGTGGAATGAACTTTAATCTCGTGGAATGAATGGATCTGGGCCATACCCTCCAAATATCCAGACCTGCATCTCAGTTTTTTTGCACTTCCTTACTTTCCAGTTTTCTATTTTCTGTTTATGATTTATAATTTAAAATTTCAATATTTACTATCGATTTGTAATCCAGGGAGTGGGAAGCGCAGAATCAAATATCGTTATGATGATTTTACGTTCTAGTATCAATTGTTTGGCGACAATAAAGTATAAATATAATTGTCTCATATCAAGCCAAACCTGTATGTTACCCAGGTCCTGCTGTAGCATGTCATCTTTTTTTATGTTAGCTATGACATTAATCACTGATGTGTTAGCCATTCAGCTAGGCCTCTGTATTTGGCTAATGCTACCTTGTGTTCCTTTAATCTATACTTGCTGTTAAGGAGAGTAACAATAACGAACAGGAAAACAAATGTTCAACATGCAGATGGGCTCTCTTGCAAGTATCTGCTTTCCCTCAGTGGCGAATAAACAGACACCTGTGCCAAATTCCAGTTTTGCTACTGACACACTCGGTAATGGTGCTTCCATGTAGAGGCTTGTTATGTCAACTGTTTTGTTCATTGTGAAAACTTAGACTTGCTGAAGTTCCAGTTGTGTTCTTCTTTCATCAAGGTCATTTCTTATGGAATATTTAACTTGAATTTCTGCCTCTGATAGCTGTAGATTTCAATTCCAGTCCTGTTCAAAGTATGAACATTTTATACACTTCAATAATTTGTGTGGGAATGTTTAATGCATTGTCTATTGACATTATCCCAAGTACTGTTAAACTTTTTTAGGGGGAATGAAAGATGGCCCTAACACAATTCTTCTGGTTTCCTGGCCAGTGCATGTGAGCTGTAACATAATTTGCAGTACAATTATCTCGAAGTCGGAAAATCGTGGGCTCAAGACTTCTGAGCTATGAGAACAAAAGCAAAGACTTGTATTAGAAAGAATCTAGTGCACAGGAAGTGCTGTGCTGATCAGATGAAATGTCAAATTGAAGTCCCATCTACTTTTCAGGTGGTTGTAAAAAGTTGCTTGGAAGTACTGGGGTGGGGGGGGGGGGGATGAGGAAAGAGCAGCAATTATGTTGGGTAATGCAGCAGGTATTTATTCCATAATCATTATACACGCAGACCCCACATAATGCTACCCCACTCCACAGCGGTGATTCGTTACAGCGTGGCTTTTCAATTCTTTACAGAAATTTTTTTAAATGACAGAAATTCATTCTAAACAGCACCTAATACCTAAGAGTGGCCGCCATGACAGTAAACATTCAATCAGCCAATGAAAGCACTTTACATATGCTCTGAGCCACCTACAGCCAATCACATATCAGTTTACACTCTGCCTCCCTACGTGTGCAAACGTTCTTGCTCCCTCGCCAATTTATTCCATTTTTTTTCATCCATAATATCTGGAAGATGGCCTGCAACTTCGAGTGAGGATAGTGCATCTGAGGTGTGTAGGGAAAACATTAGCATGGATGTGAAACTGCGAGTGATACAGCATGGGGATGCTAATGATGGTGATGCTGAAGTGTTACTGCATTCTCATGGTGAGAGTCTTAATAACGAAGAGCTTCGAGAATTGCCAGAGCAACACGTACTTTGCTTTATAGTTGCCAAACAATTGATACTAGAACGTCCAATCATCACAGTGATATTTGATTCTGAGCTTCCCGCTCCCTGGATTACAAATCGATAGTAAATATTTAAAATTTAAATTATAAATCATAAATAGAAAATAGAAAAATGGAAAGTAAGCTCGTGCAAAAAACCGAGAGGCAGGTCCGGATATTTGGAGGGTACGGCCCAGATCCGGGTCAGGATCCGTTCAGCAGTCTTATCACAGTTGGAAAGAAGCTGTTCCCAAATCTGGCTGTACGAGTCTTCAAGCTCCTGAGCCTTCTCCCGGAGGGAAGAGGGACAAAAAGTGTGTTGGCTGGGTGGGTGGTGTCCTTGATTATCCTAGCAGCACTGCTCCGACAGTGTGTGATGTAAAGTGAGTCCAAGGACGGAAGATTGGTTTGTGTGATGTGCTGCGCCGTGTTCACGACCTTCTGCAGCTTCTTTTGGACTTGGACAGGACAACTTCCATACCAGGTTGTGATGCACCCTAGAAGAATGCTTTCTGCGGTGCATCTATAAAAATCATAAAATTCATCCTGGGTGAATCTGAGAACACGGATAGAGAGGAGGGAACTACAGTAAGAAGCCTCAGCACTAGTATCACCACAATTGCACAAATCATGAACCAGTTCATCGATAATGACCCTGACTGGGAGTGAAGCAATAAGGCAAAGAGAGGTGTTCTTGCCATGATTTCCTGCTATCAAGGACTGCTTCATGAGAGGAAAAGACAGTCAAATCTCAACACCTACTTGAAGAAGTCGTCCTGACGAAGGGTTCCGGCCTGAAACGTTGACTGATCATTTCCACGGATGCTGCCCGACCTGCTGAGTTCCTCCAGCGTGTTGTGAGTGTTGCAGAAGAAGAAGCCAAATTTCGAAGAGGATCCACAGCCTGGCCCCTCCTCTAAGATGTAACTACCACCTGCTTCCCTCCCCTGCTGCTGCTCCACTGGTTTACAGATTAGGCCTATTTGTGTGTTTGTTACTCCACAAATTACTGTGTAAACATAAAATAACGTATCATACATCTGCGTTTGATTTTTTTTAAAATCAAGCACACATGTCCATTTACATAATGCTATAATGACCATGCACAGTGCTGATTTACATATTGTTCCACCTCCAAGGAACGCATCCTTAGTGCTAAGCGGGGTCTGAGTGTAGTATAAACCGTTAGGTCATGGACATTGTTGTTCATGGAACATGTGTACAAATTAACCATTTAATGATGGTGACCAATTCTTGAAAGCACTTCATAGGCTCTAAAGTGCTTTTGGATATCTTAGTTGCAGAAGATGCTTTTCAACTGGCAGTTACTTTCTCTTTAAAGCCTTCACCTTTCAACTGGCCTCTCAAAAAAGAACAGCACTCAGTCATTTGTCACAAATATTGTTTGTACAGTTGTGCTGGGAACAGCTTGGGCTGCTGTGGTTGTCCGTGTCCTGATGGTTATATGTCAATGGCTTGTTGGCCAGAAAATAATTTTGAATGCTTTGCAGACAGCAAGTTTTTTTTTCCATGGTCATAGATGACCCTCTGATACTAAACTCCACAGGATTCTTGTCATCGGTGTTTTCTGGTAATGACTGTCGATGGCTTACTTTACAATAGAGTTGAAACCTCTTGCATCTTCATATTTTATACAATTGTTGAAAGATCAAGAAATGCTAGTTCTCCCTCTTCTAAGGAAGCTACGATGAGACAGCATGAAAAGGGCAGATTCTGTTCCCAAACTGAAGAACTCTAGTCTTAAACTGTGAGACTAATGAATACCCTGCAACCAATGAAGTCTCATTATTAGGACAGTGAGCTGTTTACGTGTACTGTGCACCACACATACTTTGAATTGTATTTCATTAACCTATTTGTGGTAATATTCTTTTATGTGCTGTGTGAGACGTATGTTTTGTGGGTTCACTGTGTTCCAGAGGAATGTTGTTTTGTTTGGTTATATATAAGTAGAGTCAGATGACAATGAACTTGAATATAGAAAATTGCATTTGGTCCATAATGTTGTGCTGACCTTTTAAGCTACTGTAAGATCAATCCAACCCTTCCCTCCTACACAGCCCTCCATTTTACTATCATCCATATGCCTCTCTAAGAGTGTCTGAAGTGTTGAAAATATGAAATAAAAGCAGAAGATGCTGGAAACACTAAGTGAGACAGCAGGAAAGAAATCTAATTAATGTTTCAAGTTGGAGAACAACTTGCAGTTGAGTGCAACCTCATTGATGATGCACTCTGAAGTTTTGCTGACCATGACTCCCTCCCTCTGACTGCTGATTATGTTTCTGACTGTGTTTCCTTAAGTTGCTGGGTGACCATTTTCGTGCTATTCAGACTCGTGGATGCATCGTAATGCCTCCAGGCTGTGCAACCCAGTGCACGAGCTGGTGAAACCAGGGGTCACCAACTGTAGCTGTGGGTCTCAGGAATGCAAGAAGCATCTTGGAATACTTGCATGCCTCAAGCAGAACAACGTGCAGGACTGCACCTCTGCCATATAATCTCCTTTAGAGAAATAACACCTTAATATGTAACTCAGTCTCTATTCCCACATTGTATTTGAACTTTTTAAAAGTGAAAGCAGTCACCAGCTACCAGGCAGATTGGCACCAATGTCACACTGTCAAAGCAAAGGCCAGTGTGAAGAAGTTCTGACAAACCAACCAAAGCCCTCACTGATACCTGCACTCGAAGGACCACCATGAAAGTATATTTTTTTCTTGATAGTGTTAGATTACCTTAAAAACTTTCCCAGAGAAAAATTGACAATATTAGATTTTTTATACATTTTTTGTTTCTTTAATAATCTTCAGCACTGACCGCTTCTCCACAGACTTTGAACAAATTCACTTGCTGTACGGACTTGTCTTGTACACACACAAATTTAAGTTTTAAGTTTTTAATAAGTGTCATGTAGCCTAGTGTACGTTTTTCAGTAATACAATTTAATTCTGCCACTGATAATGGGTGTCCTGAGATTACTTGGCCTTCCTTTCCAAAGTCTTGCTTCTAAGGTTTCCTCTTATTTGAGGAATTTTAATCTTTTGTGTAACAGCAGCTGACTCGTAGGTGTTTGAGTGCGGCTACAAAAGTATGGTACTTTATATCGGTAATTTAATAGGAAGCCATGCATTTGTTATAGGAGTGGTGCCAGAAGATTGGAAACATTACTCATATAATCCAAGTGGAAGGAGCAACGTGCCAGCCAGTGCAATGTTGGTTATGGTGAAGCTACAAGAGACAAGACTTCAGGACCAAATTGTTTCTCACTTGGGGAGGCAGCATATATTTGTCAGACATTAAGAACATAATTATGTCTGATTAACCCCAGTGTGTTCTTTCATGAAGTAACAGAAGATTGATTCAGTAGCTGCTGTAAGAACTTTGAAAAGGCACTTGATATAATAGTGGAGCTATTCAGAGAATGGAAGCACATGGTTTAAAGGCTCAATGGAATATATTATTGGTTAAGATATAGTCCATAACACATAGGAGCAGAATTAGGCCATTTGGCCCATCGAGTCTGCACCATCATCCCATCATTGATTTATTATTTCTCACAACCCCATTTTCCCGCCTTCTCCCCGTAACCTTTGATACCCTGACTAATGTAGAATCTATTGAATTCCATTTTAAATATACGCAATGACGTGGTCTCCACAGCCATCTATGTAATGAGTTCCACAGATTCCCCACCCTCTGGTGAAAGAAATTCCACCTCATCGATGTTTTAAATGGACATCCCTCTATTCTGAGGCTGTGCCCTCTGGTCCTAGACTCTTACACCAGAGGAAACATCCACACCACATCCACTCTATCCAGGCTTTTACAGGGGGAAATAGTCACGAGTAGGTGTTTGTCCTAGCAGAGGAGATGATTTCTCTTGGGACCATTGATTATATATAAATATCTAGAATTGATGTTCTATAGCAAGTGAGATATTGGGTTACAGTACCTCTCTTGTTGAAGAGGTGCAGTATAAGACAAAGGGTGATTTAATTTTGCTTGTTTCAAAATAGACAATGCTGGCTAAGTTATTTACTTCAAGGAAATTTGTAGACCAGATGGAGACGATCACTTAGCCCATCAATAACTGAACTATTAATAACATGAGAATCACGTTTGAGTCCTGATGAAGGGTCTCGGTCCGAAGTGTCGACTGTTTCTTAATTTTCATAGATGCTGCCTGACCTGCTGAGTTCCTCCAGCATTTTGTGTTTGTTGCTTTTGATCTATTAATTAGTTGGAAGGTTTATGTACTTGGGGTAGTTAGCTGCATAGCATTAATTGTGGGTAATTGAGATCTCTGCCTCAAAGAAACTTTTAGACTGTTTGTGTAAAAAGGGTATGTAGAGAAATAAAGTGTGAAGTCACTCAAGTGGCAAAGAAACCATATAAATGTAGATACCAGTTAAGATTTCTTAGGAATGGTTAAATAACATTAGGATAAATGACAAACACTGGGTGAACTAGAATCCCTTCCTCTGTTCTTGATTTCTGCGATGGATGACTGGTTGGTCCGCATCATCGTTATGTCTTTTGTAGCTTGTGGGAGTTGTACCTGTGGTTTAGAAATCCTTTGTGGTTTAGAACTGGTTTGTAATTTGGAGGACTTTTTATAAGATAGAAATCCTCTTAGTTTTAAGAATGTTGTTTGTATTTAAACATGTATCACTGAAAATAAATGAACAGTGTTTAAATTACTACTTCTTGGTAGGACGAGGGGACCCACCGCTCAGATAGTGGATGATGGAAGCTAAACTCACCATGGAGAATAAACAGGGAAGTAAACGAGGCTTTGTGTAGTTACAATATAATCTCCCTTCAGTGAGGGTACCCATAGTTATCTATGACAGATAAGGCTTAAGGTCTTCACTTCAGTTTAGAATCTCACATCCAGCAAACCCAATACCATCACAAAGATAAGCAAATGGAACAACTTGGGGCTGGTTAGCATATGGGTGGCATGGACTAGTTGGGCCAAAGGGCCAGCTTCCATTCTGTACCATTGAGTGCCCTGTCCACTCTTCAGTGACCTGGTTATGCTTTTTTCACACCCCTGCAATTTACAGGCAGCTACAAATCAAGAAGCCCTAAAGAACCCAATTTAAAAAGACCAGCACCCAATGCGCAGAGAGATGGGAAAAAAAGTTTTCTGAATCTGCAGTATTTCTCGTGTTTGTCATTGTTAAAAGGAGCCTCCTAAAGCAAAGCAGATGGAATTCTATTTAGCCCCTTATCCTTCCCTTTAAACCGGCATCTACTGCTCTCTAAATTGTATTTATAAAGAGTGCCCATCGGTGACTAGCCATTGAGACTTTGTTATCTGGAGTCGGCTAGATAATAAACTGGAAATTAAAAAAGTCTGCAAGAGGATGTATGTTAAGAGATTGCATGGCTTGTTATGGAGGATAAATAGATTTTCTTCAGGCATTGTGCATGCTGGACAAATCTCGTATATCCACTGCAAGTGGTTGGGAGTGTACCAAAAGGAGGCACTAATCTTTATGATGGCAACACCATATGATGCACAGCCAAGTATGAACACTTGTGAACAGACGGGTATCAATTTTCTCAATTATCCATTTTGCTATGTTTTTTTTGGTTTATTATTGTCACATGTACCAAGATACAGTGAACAGCTTGACATGCATACTGTTTATACAGATTAAATCATTACACAGTGAATTGAGCTTAGAATAAGGTAAAACAATGTCAGTGCAAAGTACTACTGGAAAAATTGCAATGCAGGTAAACAGTGAAGTGCAAGATCATAACAAGGTAGATGGTGAGGCCAAGAGTCCACCATATCATACGAGAGGTCTGTTCAAGGGTCTGACAATAGTGGGATATAAACTGTCAATCAGCTCAGTGGTATGCACTTTTGGGCCTTTGTGTTTTCTGTCCAATTTGAGAAGAGAGAATGTTGGGGGTGGGTAGAGTCTCTGATTATGCTGGCTTCTTTACTGAGGCATCAAGGATAGACAGAACCCATCGATTTCCCATGATGTGCTGAGTTGTGTCCACACTTCCTTGAATTCTCTACAGTTTCTTGTATCGTTGTATTAAAAAGAAATCTGAATATGTAAGGCTTCTGATTAGAGCAAATTACACTTGTTTAAAATAGCCTTTTTATCTGCTCATGGCACTTCCTTTTCACAGCAGGATTACATAGTTTGGATAAAACAGCTCACCACTAGTGTAGATTTTCTTCCAGCTAATGGGAACAACATCAGTGGAAGAGATCTCTTCAATAATGCTCCTTTAATGTGTTACTATTAAAAGGACTCCTATTTACTGGCCTGATTTGCGATTAGAAACATTTGTTCAGAAATAAAGATAGTGCTTGAATAAATGGTGGCTGGGACTAGAATTTCAAATTTTAAACTCTGCCTTAACAAAACTTACCACTTCATTATGTTGCTCACCTATTACTTGTAACACAAAGATTTCTGTTTCAGACTGGTATAAATGTGCAGCTGGAGTTGTTCTGCTGGTTCTTAATTCTAGACTGCAATCATCATTTACCTCAAATAGGACTGCCAACTGCACCTGGAATTTGTATGTTTAAATTTGATTCCATTAAATTATAATTCAGATTTTTGTTTTGTTTATTTTCATTTGGCTTTGCAATGAGAAGTGGGTAACTCCAAGCTTCAGGCTTTCCCAATGGCAAGGACATTTTCTGATGGGGGTAATAGTACAGTTCTAAGAAAAAGTTTGTGAACCCTTTGCAATTACCTGCATTAGTTGCTCATAAAATGTGGTCTGATCTTCATCTAAGTCAAAATGATGGAGAAACGTAATCTGCCTAAACTAATAACACATAAACTATTGCACTTTTTCATGTCTTTATTGAACATGTTGTTTAATCATTCACAGTCCAGGCTGGAAAACATATGAACCCTAGTATTTCATTATCAATACCAGCAACAACCTCCACCAAACATTTCCTGTAGCTGCTGATCAGACGTGCACAACAGCAAGGAGGAATTTTAGACCATTCCTCCATACAAAACTGTTTCAGTTCATTGACAAGGTCCCGCATAGGAGGTTAGTTAGGAAAATTCAGTCGCTAGATATACATGGAGAGGTGGTAAATTGGATTAGACATTGGCTCAATGGAAGAAGCCAAAGAGTGGTAGTAGAGTATTGCTTCTCTGAGTGGAGGCCTGTGACTAGTGGTGTGCCACAGGAATCAGTGCTGGGTCCATTGTTATTTGTCATCTATAGCAATGATCTGAATGATAATGTGGTAAATTGGATCAGCAAATTTGCTGATGATACAAAGATTGGAGGTGTAGTAGACAGTGAGGAAGGTTTTCAGAGCCTGCAGAGGGACTTGGACCAGCTGGAAAAATGGGCTGAAAAATGGCAGATGGAGTTTAATACAGACAAGTGTGAGGTATTGCATGTTGGAAGGACAAACCAAGGTAGAACATACAGGGTTAATGGTAAGGCACTGAGGAGTGCAGTGGAACAGAGGGATCTGGGAATACAGATACAAAATTCCCTAAAAGTGGCGTCACAGGTAGATAGGGTCGTAAAGAGAGCTTTTGGTACATTGGCCTTTATTAATCAAAGCATTGAATATAAGAGCTGGAATGTTATGATGAGGTTGTATAAGGCATTGGTGAGGCCGAATCTGGAGTATTGTGTTCAGTTTTGGTCACCAAATTACGGGAAGGATATAAATAAGGTTGAAAGAGTGCAGAGAAGGTTTACAAGGATGTTGCTGGGACTTGAGAAATTCAGCTACAGAGAAAGGTTGAATAGGTTAGGACTTTATTCCTTGGAGCGTAGAAGAATGAGGGGAGATTTGATAGAGGTATATAAAATTATGATGGGTATAGATAGAGTGAATGCAAGCAGGCTTTTTCCACTGAGGCAAGGGGAGAAAAAAACCAGAGGACATGGGTTAAGGGTGAGGGGGGAAAAGTTTAAAGTGAACATTAGCGGGGGCTTCTTCACACAGAGAGTGGTGGGAGTATGGAATGAGCTGCCAGATGAGGTGGTAAATGCGGTTTTTTTAACATTTAAGAATAAATTGGACAGATACATGGATGGGAGGTGTATGGAGGGATATAGTGCGTGTGCAGGTCAGTGGGACTAGGCAGAAAATGGTTCGGCACAGCCAAGAAGGGCCAAAAGGCCTGTTTCTGTGCTGTAGTTTCTATGGTTTCTATCAATATTTTTGGGATACCTTGCATGAACAGCAGCCTTCAGGTCATGCCATGCCATCTCATTTGAGTTAAAACACAAATTTTCTCTTTTTTTTTAAACCATTCTGTTGTTGATTTACTTTGTGTTTTAGATCCTTGTTGCATCATTCAACTCCTATTAAGCTCAGGTGATGGAAGCTACCTTGACATTCTCCTTATAATGTCTTGATACAATTTGGAATTAATTGTTCCCTCAACTATTGCAAGCTGTCCAGACTCTGAGGCAGCAAAGCAGCCCCAAACAATGATGCTCCTTGCACCATGCTTCACAGTTGAGGTGAGGTTTTGGTGTTAGTGTGCAGTGTTCTTTTTCCTGCAAACATAACTGTGTGCATTTCTGCCAAAAAATGTCAACTTTTGTCTTATCTGTGCACAGAGCATTGTTCCAGAAGTGTTGTAGAACACCCAAGTGGTCTTTTGCAAACTTATGTGCAGCAATGTTTTTTTTTGAAGAGCAGTCGTTTCCTCATTGGTGCCCTTCCATGAGCACTATTCTTGTTCCGTGTTTTTCTTATGGGGGACACATGAACAGAGACTTTAGCAAATTCTGGAGATCCCTGCAGATCTTTTGCTGTTGCCCTTGGGTTCTCTTTCACCTCCATCAGCAATGCACATTGTGCTCTTGGTGTGATCTTTGCAGAACTGAATTTCCTCCATTTGTAGAGAATTTCTCTTACTGTGACTGAACACTCAGGTGTTTAGAAATGCTCTTGCAGCCTTTTTCCAGCTTCCTGTATCTCTACAATTCTTCTAAGGTCCTCTGAAATTTGTTACGATTGAGGCATGGTGTGCAGAAACAAATCTTAAGAGCAGGCTCTGTCAGTAACCTGACTTTGTGTATCTTTTTTATATAGGGCAGGGCACCTCTACAACCCACACCTCCAATCTCATCTCATTGATTGGAACACCTGACCTCAAACAGATTTTGTCGAGGGCTTTGCCCCAGAGCTTCAAGTACTTTTTTTAAACCTAGACTGTAATTGTCAATATTGATGAGAAGAAATACAATTATTCATGTGTTATAAGTTTAGGCAGATTGTATTTGTCTATTGTTTTGACTTGGATGAAGATCAGACCACATTTTATGAGTAATAATGCAGAAAACCAGGTAACTGCAAAGGGTTCACAAACTTTTTCTTCCAACTGTCATGTTATGCTCTCTGAGTACTCCACTTGAGGGCTTCTGGATTCCTAAGTGAGAATGCTCTTGTAAGCCTCTAATACACTGTAGACCATTGAGCTGGTGTAGAATTTGCTTTACAGATTTAGCATGTGTCATATGCAAAATTTGTTCTTTGAAAGAATGCAGATGGGGGATAAGGGATCTGCTAGTTCAAGGAGATAGGAATGTCAGCAGTAAATTAGATTTCATCTACAGATAAATCTCTCTCTTTTCTGACAGGGTCAGGTGGATGATGGTAGCCCTTCAGAAATACCACCACTTCTGCTTGATTTGTAAAGTAAAAGAATGATTCTCAGGTGCTGAAAAGATACAGATATCTCAAGTTCTATATTCAGTTATTGATATGTGTAAAATTCAGAGTAAAACTGGTTGGCAACCAGGAGCATGAAATTTCTCATAAATTGAATGCAGTTATCAACTATAAATAGTGTTTGAATAGATGACCTGCAGAGGCAAAAAATGTGGGTAATTGATGTGCCACTAAACGTTATTTAACAGCTCTTTCAGTGTGGCAGTAGTCATACCTATCAATACTGTATCTTAAAAGATATTATTTACATAGAATCTAATTGTATTTAAAGTAATCTCTGAGCATAATAAACAAAATGCTTAGGCAATGAATTTCTCATGCTTGCCTGATTGTCTCATTCAAATTGGAATCTTCGATGCTGATGATAAAACTTCCACAGTGTGGTCTAATGTGCAGAAGGGAATAGATCTGGGTTTTGCATGAAAAGCAGTAAAGCATGAATGTTTGTAATACAGCAGACCTCTGCTGCACCTGGCCTTGCTTACATTTTCTTTCACACATGAGAAAATTGTTTTACGGTCTCTTTCTTTTAACCAAATATTCCCATTTTGCAGCTCCTTTTGATTCTGCACATTTTGTTTTGATTTTGTTGAAAGATTGCTTGGTTCACATCACTAATATTGGAGTGGTTGACATCAGCCCCCAGTGTTGCTCCATGATAACAAAGGCTTGCTTGTAGTCATGCCATGCAGTTTGTGAGTTTGTCAGACTACTTCTTATCCCAAGATGGAGCATAGTGTTGTCTAAAACCAAGTGGCCAAACTAAACTGTAAAGGGATTAAATTCATTCCTGCTGTGGCAGAACGATTTGTATAATAAACAAAGAACTTGCATTTCTATAGCAACTTTCACAACCAAAGGACGTCCTATAGCGCTCTACACCCAATGAATTGCCTTTTAAGTGTGGTCACTGCTGTATGAGAGCAGCTGATTCACCCACATCAAGGCTCTGCAGCGATGAAGTAATGGTGATATGTTCTTTTTGTGTGTATGTAATGTTTGAGGGATAAATGTTGCCTAGGACACTGAGGAGCATTTCCCAGTTGGTCTCCAGGTAGTGCCATGAGATATTTTGTGCCCATGTAGGGAATAAACCAAACTTTGGCTTAACATTTCTAAAATGGGTTTCACTAATTAACTGGGGTGTGAATCTAGCTCATGAGTACAAGCCTCTTGTGCAGGTACAAAGGCTGACTGAGGCACAGATCCCAGCACTGCAGTAAAGAGCTCAAAACCAAACAGATAATGCTGGTTATCTTAAAAGATCGTACTAATCTGCATCGAAGCATTCTAAACTTCTTTTAAAAAAGCAAAAAATCTTAGCAAAAAATTCATGTAGGTTAAAAATGAATGAATTACTGAAATGTTTAAATGTTATTGAACAATTAAGATATTAGATAATTCATACAGTAAATATGGTGAATCTTATTGTTGTACAAATGCAGACATCCCACCTCTCCCGAAAGTTCCGGGAGTCTGCCGCATATTGATAGTGGCTCCCTGACGCCTGGAAATTATATACAATATCCCGGAAATCTATTTATTTATTTATTGATTGATTGAGAGGGAGAGCGAGCATCCTGATTGGTCTCTCTTCGTGCTAAGTAGGCCTACCAGTTTTCTCTGTGGGCGGGCTTTACAGTCGATCTCAAAAATAATGACAGTGTAGCTCGCTGCACTATTTGCAACAGTGACTTTTCTATTGCCCATGGTGGGTTAAAATGTAAAAGACATGTTGAGGTGAGTTTAACAGGTGTCATTTGTCATTAGCATAGCTAACGTTATTTAAACGAGCTGGCTAGCTGCTAAGGAGCTACTCTGTTGATGTCCTACGTGATGAGGCCAAACTCCCTGTAGACTTGCTTCAAGTTGTAATAGAATAAACATGATAATATAAGTACATATTTTAATGTCACATTTTCTGCATATACCCAACTTGGTTTACAGATTAGACAAAATCACTGAACAAAGTATTACATACACCCTTGGAGGTCGACGGGGGGGGGGAGGGTGTGTATATGGGGTTGCGGGGGACAGGGGTGCTACCTCCCTGAAATGAGTTTTTGCAGTGTGGGATGTCTGCAAATGCAATTATCGTGAATGATATTCTAAGAGCCATAATTTGCCATTGAATAGCATGGTATTGTAATAGTGATTACCTGCAGTTCCCCACTGATTGGACTGCACAACATATCACTTGGATCAATTGAAAGTTGTAATGTTACACATTATCATTCTTGTATATTCATGAAATTAATTAATCACACCATGCAAACATTAATTCAGTTCACTCAATAAATCTTAAACTTCATGGATGCAAACTTGCCTGCAAAATAAGCAGTCATTTCAAATTAGTTTGAGAATTGGGATGGTTTCAGCACTTTAAAGTTTGAAATGAGTAGAAACAGTTTGTTTAGGTTAACTTTTTTTGTTTTGTTCCAGTTCATGGGAATTCTAGTTCATTGCTGAGCAATGGCCACATTTGTCTTCATCCCTAATAGCTGTTGAACTAAAGAGGCAATCCACTTCAACCACACTGGTGGGTCTGGAGACACAAAGAGGCAAGACAGGTTAAAGATGGCAGATTCTCTCCCCCCCCCCCCGCCACCACACCAAGGACATTACTCATCACTTGACTAGAGAAGACTTTATGACAGTTTATGGTCATGGTTACAGATTGCAAATGTTTCTAAACTGTCACATTTCTTGGATTATATGAATTTAAATTCTCCAGTTGCCATGCTGGGATTTGAACCTGTGGCCCAGTTCTTTTCATTCTAGTCCAATAACTTAACCACAGAGCCTTGAAGCAGGGTTTCAACCTGAAACATTGATTCTTCCTTTCCTCCCACAGGCACTGCCTGACCTGCTGAGTTCTTCCAGCTGATTGCTGTTTCTGATTCTAGAACCTGGGGAGCCTCTTATATCTTCAACTTAACCACTGTGCTTTAGTATACAGAGAAGTGACGAAAAATAAGAATAATGGAGAATACATCTTTAGGCTCATTTAGCTGTGTGTCCATGTAACAGACGTGATTACAGTGGACAGCTCTGGTTAATTTGGACACTTTGGGACCAGTACATTTTGGCTCAATGAAGTGGCTACCCCAATTTAGCTGAAGTTTCATGGAAATAATTATCAAAGTATTAAAAAAGACCAACTACAATTCAAATTGGCTTACAAATGATGTATTTAAATGAAATACAGAGCAAATTGGAACACTAACAACACTACCAAGGGTCTCTGTTGGTCAGAGTTGACAATGGATATTTGTGTCCTAGCTGTCTAGATACACAAGCCTAGCTAGTACGATTATGGAGAGCAAGCTGTTGCCCAAGTAGCAAGCTCACTCACTCCACGCAACTGATGAACCCCAAGGAATGCCAGAGTCTGATACAGTTTGGTGCCTGCACCACTAGAGAATTGCCACCAATGTAGGACTGCCTTATGGACTCCAGCTTTGGATTTTTCCCTCTGGGTTTACTTGCAAAACCTTCCTGATGTGTGGGTGTAGCCGCAAGGCAGCGGAGGTTTGAGACCAGAGTTTTCCTTCTCCCAGCTGAGCTGCCAACCAAGGCTGATGAGCCCCATCTGCCTGAAGCAACTAGTTTTAAGGTGCCAGTAACCTGCCTTTACCCTTTCTCCTGTAAGTAGAAACAGTTCTGCTGGGCTTGGTAGCTAAGCCACACACAAAGGCCAGGAGCTGGACTTGGTCGTCAGGGCCTCTTTGAGGCCCACACCATTGGGAGCATTTAATAAGTGGTGTGAGCTTGTCCACTTTACCACCCCCCGGCTATAACAATCTTATGGAACGAACAATACTATGACAGTACTATAAAACTGTATGTTAGTTTTTAATAGCTATCAACAGATAAATTCATCCAGTGTATGTTGCTGTGTTCTTTTGATTGACTATAAATATACATATTCAATGCAGACACTTGGTGGACTGCCTTCATACAATGCTTTTGATGATTGCTTCCTCCAAATCTTCACTTTCATTGTGACATTCAAGATGATTGTTGATACCTTCAACTTGTAGAGGTAGTGAAATCTTTTCATTTCCACTCTTGCTGTTTCTCACATCTCCAAGTCTGAATCGTTTGAACCACAGTGAGCAAAACAGTTCTGAGTTGTCTTATTGCTTATTCCTTGCCAACTATCAGTGCCAAAAATCATTGCTGTTTGAACAAGCACACGCAAGTGGCGCCATTTAAAAATTGTTTGCTCTTAGCACGGTGACCACACAATGTGCACACAACTGATGCGAGTTAGAAACTGTTGGCAAGTCTCCTGTCCCAATTAAGCGGCATAGTGTCCCAAACAAATGAAGGAAACCCTGTCTATTTTCTCCAATTAGTTTTCATTCTTTAAAAATTGTTCCAAATAAGCAGCTGTTCCAATTAACCAGAATCCACTGTACTCGTATTCCTATCGGAGAAGGTTGACATTGTTTCATTCAGATAATCTATTACTGAAGGGATTGTCCAAATAAATTTCCTAAAGGAAGCACAGTGTATAAGCTGTTAAATCAAACTGCATCTTGCCTTTGTCATAGAGGGAAAACATATTTCATTCCTTATACAACTTTTTAGCATTTTAAGAACCTGATACTTCAAAATAGAGGGGATCTTTATTTCTCCTGAATTTATGCCTTTGTTCCGCCTTCTCGCCTGGAGGGCAATGTTGGAGAATCTTCACTGTTCAGGGATTGTGGGAATATGTAGTGAACACTTATCATTGGTGACAAATCAATGGAGTCCTCAGAAACAGAAACCCCAGGCTTCCGTCTGGTAGAGCAGCAAATCAGTGGGGATATTTGGAAAGAGATAATGGATTGTGCAGGAATATGACTTGCTGAGTGGATGTTGGGAGTGAGAAGCTGAGAGCAGCTATTATTTCTCTTTTGCTGTAGTTTGTTTCCAAGCAGGAAAGCTTTGGCTATTTTTGATTTACTTTCAGCAGATGGAAATGAAGTTGACTGCTGTGTTGGACGAACAAAGGAAGTTTAGAAGCAGCACATTTTACGAAACTGCTCCCTGGGGTTACTTAATGGTTATTTGTGTTCTTGAGGAATATAAGGGAAAGAAGTATACAAGTAAGCTTAGAAATGGCAGTCAAAGACTTGTGTATTTAAAACTTTGAAAGAAGATTTAAATTTGAGAATTGCCCAATTTCACTACTAAAGAACTGTATGGCTTTGTTTTTACTGGCCTTCTATTCAAGGAGAACACAGCTTTTCTCTAGTCTTTCGCTGATTTTGTTTTGGTCCTGATTTGGGATGCTGTGGTTTTAGGGCTATCCTTATAAAAGATGTGAAGTAGGGCTGTCTGGTTTTGGGGTTAAAGAGCCAAGTCCTTCTCAGGGTCTCTTTCAATATTGAGAGGTGGTACTTAAAACAATGACAATTCCGTGAAGAATATGGTGGTCCCATTGCCAATGTGGTTGTGGTATTGAATTGACAGTTTATTGTTTTGCTATTCAGAACTTAAAGGGAAGCACAAAAATATTGCTTGTTGATATTTCCATCTCACTTGATTTGATGCCACGGTTTACTAGAGTTGTTGGAGGGAATTACTTAAAGCTGTTCCAGAAATTTTAACTTGACTGAATGATCCCCACTGAGATAGCAACAATACTTGTGTGGTAAGAGAAAGAAATGAAGAATGGGACATTTTGGTCATTAATATACTGCTGTCACAGGAATTCATTCCTGTCAGTTAACATTTTAAGTGCTGAAGTTAGAAATAATCATCAAGGGAAGAGAGTTAACTTTTTAAAATCTAGAGTTGGATGGAGATGAAAATAGAAAGCTAATGTAAAACCCAGAATGCAGAAAGCACGGAATAAAGTTGTGCTTCATCATTCCTTCTAGCCGATGGCAAGTTGTAAAGTACCTTCAGATATGATGCAAACATGAGAAAGAAATTTGGAGAGGGATACACTGGTTTTTAATCAAGAATTGGAAATCAATACACTTAATTATCCTTATGCGGTGCTGTTTTGAAGGCTGCAGTTTATTTGCTGAAGTCTCTCCAAAAGTACTGTTGCGTAGTGAATACAGTAATGTGACCTATAACAATTAAGGGCTGGTAATATTATTTCTGAGCCAGGATGGTGTGCAACTGGATGGGGTATTTTACCATAAGACATGGGAACAGAATTAGACCATTGGGGCCCATTGAGTCTGCCCCACCATTTCATCATGACTGATTTATTATCTCTCTTGACAACATTCTCCTGCCTTCTCCCCACAACTTTGATGGCCTTGCTAATCAAGAACCTGTCAAACTTTGCTTTAAATATACCTGATAACTTGGCCTCCACAGCCACCTGGGCAATGAATTCCACAGATCCACTACCCTCAGGCTCCTCAACTCTGCTGTAAAGGGACATCCCAACAGATAACCTGAGCATCAGCTGGCCTTTTCCTTCTAGATGACGGGTTCCCAACCTTTTTTATGCCATGGAACCCTATCATTAATGGAGGGTGTTCTGTGGACCCCAGGTTGGGAGGCCCTGTTCTAGACTGTTGACATCACAGTTCCGGAGACACAACTGGAAAAAATTACGGTTGCTGCATTGACCCTGTTGATATCTATTGTTGCCATGATAGGCTAGTGGTGTAGGGAATGAATACTTGGAATAGTGAAAGGGATGCCAGCCAAGTAGTACTATCATGTTCTTGATATAATGTTATGAACAAAACTACATACGGTACTCTAGCATCATCCTGAGCAGACTTTATGATACATTTCTAGCATGACCTCCCAGAATGCATAGAGTGTTGTTATGGCCATTAAAGTATGTTGCCTGTGTGCCTTCCCAAGCATCACACTTACTGATCCTGGTACTTTAGGTATCTGTAGACATGTAATCCACAATTCTATGCCTATACTTGTCAGACATGTCCCTTTTACGTTCCTGTTGCAGTCTGCCCTCTGCGCATTCTGAGATATTTCACACACCTCCAGATTGAGCTTCATTTGTCACTTTCTCTGCTCTGATGAGTAGTACATTAATATTTTATGCTCAGTAGCTTTTTTTCCCCCTCAACATCGTCTTCTGTTTTTGTGGAACCTCACTGGCAAAACAATTTCAGTCTCTAAAGTGCCTGTAAACCACTGCCCTTGGCTGCTTGCCAGCAAGGCAAGTTTAGATATTGCCTCCCATGTGGAAACTTGTCAAAAACTTTGTTAAAGTCCATGTAGACTATGTATAATACATTGACATCGTTGATCCTGGCCTTTTACTCCTTTAAAAATTTCCATTATTAGTCAGACACAATCTTTCTTTAACAAGTTCATGCTGACTGGGCTTGATTAGTCTATGCCAATTTAAGAGATGTGTGCAGTGCCTCTGAATTGTTTTGTAAATTGAATCCATTACCATTGATGGGCTTTCTGGTCTCAAAACCGGTTGATCTCTTTCTTCACATTTGTGTGCTCCCAGCCCTCTAGCAACACGCCTGTGGTCAGAGAGGATTGGTGCTTAGAATCTCAGTTCTTGTAACTGGGATTGTTTTTAAACTATGACAAATAATTTATTCCGTAAAGTTCTAAATACCTGAATATTGCTCCTCTGTTTATGTCGACCAATATTCCCTCACCCCGTTTTAGAAAACAATTGTCTGAAAATTGGGCTCCACTATCTTGATGGGCAAATGTATCACGTATAGCACCAATCCTCATTCTAGTCTCCAGAAAAATTGCACTGAATCAGACAGAAATCCATTAAAAAGAGTACTCTGGGGTATGGCATGCCAAAAGGGATCAATGTAGGATTAGTGTGCATGGGTGGCTGTTCGTTAGCATGGACTTGGAGGGCTGAAGGGCTTCTTTCCACACTGTATTTCTCTGTGACTGAGATTCAAGTGCAGAAATGGGAGTGTAGCAGTTCCTGTGGGATGCCCTTGGCTGATTGACTACTGGGCAGTGAGACATAATCTCCACTGCCCCTCAATCTCCCAAAACGGTCATGGCACAAAAGAATGCAAGATGATATGAGGAATGGTTGACATGGAATTCTGTGCATTTTGGAACTCTCTTCATATCAACACTTGGCCCCAAAGCTCTTTATTAGCACCTACTAATTTGCACCTTTATTGAAGCTTATTTGCACCTTTACTACGCATTGCCTTGAGCATAGCCTCTGATGTTTGCATCATTGTTGTTATCATTTGGCTTCAGATCGACCTAGAAAAATAAAACTGGTTTCCAGATTTATGCCTAGGAATTCTGTTGTGAGAGAGCTAAGTATTTTAGAGCAGTGATGACATTTTACACTCTCCCTTAAAAATTTAGTGCAGTCAAAATGTACTTCAGGATTAGAGCACATTGCATTGTCACTACTATCCTGCATGCTATGTACTAACAAGCGATGCATTTCTAGGTGCTGAATCGTAAATGCTCATCAAAGTTGTGCAAATTATTGAGTTACTAATTCACTTATTTAGAAGTGGTCTTGCCCTTAGACCTTTATTCCAGACTCTGTTGTTTGCATTGACATTCTTTTGAGGGTATTAAGTCAGTGTCCTGAGCTATGTAGTCTGGTAGCTAAATCGTTTACTAAAATCTACAGTTGTGAATTTATTAAATATGAATGCAAGAATTCACCATAATACCAAAAAAATCTCATTGGTCTCTGCTCTTGGACTGTGGGAGATTGACTTAATCCTTTATAACTGTAAGCTATACTGAAAATAGCATGAACTTTATATTTTTTCAAATAAAAAAAAATGAGTCTTTACTGCCTTTCCATGTGAAGAATGTATCGTGAGAATAGAATTTTTTTTCTCTGCAGGAGGCTCATTGTTTAAGCAGATTGAAATGAACCTATTACAGCTGCTTCTGGCTTGTCAGATCTAGTTGTAGTCATTCGCCCTGGTATTGATGATAACATTTTTATGAAGGTCCAGCAGCCTTTCAGATAATCTTCCCACCTGATAACATGACCATGTTCATTGTGCCAGAACTGTGCAAGCAAGAAATTAAGTAACTTGCCAAATTCCATGAAAGGAGAGAAATGTCTTTCTAGTATCCTGTGAGGAAGGTACATGTATAAAGCATGGATTAGTGACAGCAACAAATGAAGTACATGGTGCACAAGCAATGAAGATGAACGGGTGTAATTACTCCAGTCCAATCTCTGAATCATAGATTGAAGGAGATTTGAGATGCATTCCTTCGAAGGTTAAAGAGGGAACATGAAACACATCTGTCCTTTTTTTTGTGGGAAATATAAATGGGTAATTTCCTTGTTCTGGACATCCCTAGAAATATTGGGAAAGTTAATTACTTCATTAAACAAAGTCATTTTATTTACTTGGAATGAAATGTATCTTATATTCAGTTAAAGGAAGACTTTCTTCAGAGAATGTGCCAAGAATAACATTTGCATATAGTAGTGAGGAATGTTTTCTTTATCTAGCCACTGGAAAGTAAAGGGTAAAAGTTGACTTTACATACAACAGAACTTGTTCAGTTGGACAAGTGGTATTCCATTTTAGAAATGGTTCAGAATTTGCATTAAGTGCTCGGATTTGAAATGAATAAAATCAAACTGCACAGTTTATTGAGAGACTTTAAACAAATCGAATGCCAGATCCATTTGTTAATTAATTCCTCTCATCTCTATAATTATATCCTGTTATTCCTTTGTAAGAACACAGTGGATCTTTCTTCTGCAAAAATCCAATTTGTGCTTCATTTTCAGGCTGCTAATTTCAGAGAGGAAAACCAGACCTATAACTATTGTAATTTACCTCCCACACCTTTCACCACATCCTGTCAATGTAGCACTCCATTCTAACAGCAGGTCCTTGTGCCTCAAGCACTGATGATGGAGTTTAATTTCTGCAGGAATTCGGAGTAAACATAGAATGAAATAGATTTGGTAATAATGTTAAGCAGACATCACAACATTGTTAATACAATTACTATTCTCTTCAAGTGTTAGCATAGAAATTATCTGTGCAATATTATGACAATACAGTGCAAACCATTCTACCGAATATAAATAGGTGTTAACTTTAAATAGGTTGTTCACTTCTTAAATATCTTTACTTTAGGCTTTGCTTCCTAATATTCTACATGTAATCTTTTATTAATGCTATGTAGAATATTCAGATCATCACCTGTCAATCCAAGAATATGTCTTTTCAGATTTTTGTTCTTTGTTGAGCATATGAAGAAATCTAATACAAAATAAAGCTTAAAACAGGCTCCATCAATATGTTGTTGGCCATGGTGGCGATCAGTGCCGCTGGCATCCTAGACTGCCAAAATGTTGAGTCACTATAAATGTTGTTTCTTAGTGTTGAGGCCACATCGTCAATGGAAGTCTTTTTCAAAACCTGTCTCTCGCATTGTCTCTAAAGCATGGCGGCCCTGTGATTGTTTAGTCTGAAATGAGTCCTTTTCCTCTCATTGTTTATTTCATGTGAGAACCGGTAGCCTCTTAGTTACCTGAAAATACAGCTGCTGGAACTAATGAGATGTACTGAATTGTTGTGAGCAAGATGAACTTGCCCACAGCTCTGCACAGTGGGTAGCTGTCAACTCATTATTGAAAAACCCTATGATAGCATTGGCAATTTGTGCTTGGCGACAGGGCCAGAGCTACAACATTTGGAAAGTGTTTCTGTGCCCGGTGGAACAGATTGCTTTGTCAATACAAACAATGTCCAATTTAAAGGACAATAAATGGATGGGAATTTTATAGTCAGCCCAACCTATTTGCCAGTCTCTTTATATCACACTTTATTAACCTGGGGAAGGAACTGACTGTGAATGATGGTACTGAACAAGTGCTCCACTGAAATCTTATTACCAATTTTTAATCCATTCACAACCTACAGATTAAGTGGATGAGAAAATCGGCTATAGTAATTCTGTATCTTAGCAACAGGATTTTTTGTAAATTCACCTGAAACTGAATCAAAGAACAGCGGATAAAAATTCTGCCTTTATGAATGCCATTAAGTAATTTATGTTAAGAGTTGTGATTTTTCTTCCATCGAAAATGGTAGCCTTTGTCAGGACCTCGTCTTTCACACAAAACATGTTTTAGTGGACATGAAACAGCCAGTGCAAGAGTAAGGTAGCTCTTATTCCAAGCTCCATTTCAGATAGTTAAAGAAGAAATGGAAAACTATCATGCAAAATGTTTTGACAAGGGGGCAGTGAGATGTTACTCGTAACATCCAAGTCCTTCCTCCAAATTTAGAGAATATCCAGTTAGGTTGAAGCAGAAACAAGAGAATAATTAATCTCTTTTGGACCAGAATTTCTAAGCAGTAATGAATCATCATTGAAAAGTCCACATTCTGTGGTGATATTTTTTTTTTCTTTTCCCCCCATAGCCTGCTTACAATGTGTGGGCACTGTACGTAAGGTCACCATTTTCATTATAAAAGACTCGAGAAGTCATCATAGTATGCTAGTTTCTTGAACTGCTGTAGCTTTGAAGTGATGGTACACACTTAGTGTTTAAGTCCAGGGACCACAAAAGAACAATGATATTTCCTCAAGTCAGAATGTTGTTTAATCTTAAAATGTTGACCCTTGGAGTGAAAGGATCCTGTGCTTAAACTTGACCTCACCTGTTGCCTGTGTGGGATTTAGATTGAGTGGTTACTGTTAATTTCCCCTTGTGTGGACCAATGAATCATGGTGGAAATAGCCAAGGGACAGAGTACAGGCAACAGAGCAACCTATAGGTAACCATAGGTTACAGTGAATAGGATTGAAGGACACCAATAAATACAAGAGATTTGTGCAGAGTTGGAAATCCAGAGGAACACGTGCAGAATACTGGAGGAACTCAGCAGGTCAGACAGCATCCATGGAGAGGAATAAGCAGTTTACGTTCAGGGCTGAGACTCTTCATCAGGGCTGGGTTCCTTCTGTATTTTGTGTGTGTGTGTTGCTTAGACTGCTCTGAGAGTTGCCATAGACTCAATGGGTAATTAACCTCTTCCAATATCAAATGAACTAAATGAGTTGTGGGTTTGGAATGTGCCCTTGGCAAGTTGCTGCTGTACCTTGTAGATTTTGTTACTGAGTTAAGTTGTTTTCTGTACAGTTCAGAAAAGGTGGAAGATGAACCTTCTATAAAAGAGTTCTGTTTGGACATCAATATGTTATCCATTATACATACCCAGGTTTAATAGTGAGCTGTGATAAACTAACTTTGTCACAATATGTGCAAGGAAAGCGGTTGTGGATTGTCAAAAACCTGGTTTAATGAAACAAAAACAGAAAATGCTTGGAACACTCAACAGGTTAGGCAGCGCTGTAAAGGAGAAACAGGCTTGGGACAGAGACTCTAGTCAAAAGTTTATTGATATCAATTAATTACATTAAATATTGTTGAAAACTTTTACACAACAGCTTGTTTATAACACAATCTTCAACAGACATTCAGTTTGTAAAATTTTAATTTTATGTTAATGCACTCAACCACTGTGGTGAAAATTGTGTCTGGTAACTATTAAATATCGACCTCTAACCACACACATCGAAATTAGTTCTCCCAAATTTAGTTTTGTATTGCATGTTAAATCTATCTGATCAAATTAAAGCATGTGCCCATATTAAATGAAAGCATATCCATCAAATGGTTCTAAAATGGGGTGTCATTGTAGCATAGCTGATAGCATGATACTACAATAACTTGGGGAGTCAGAGTTCAATTCTTGCTTCCTCTGTAATCAAGTTTGTGCGTGTCCCGCCATTGTCCGCATAGGTTTCCTCCAGGTGCTCTGGTTTCCTCCCACAGTCCAAAAACATACTGGTTAGTAGGTTAGTTGATCATTGTAAGCTGTATCGTTATTTGGCTAGGATTAGATCAATGGGTGACTGAGCGGCACAGCTTGAAAAGCTGTTTTGCTTTGTATCACTAAATAAATAAATTAAGCCAAGACCAGTACAGCAAGTTAGATATCTGGCAAAAAGATATCTCGTCTTTGGCACTTTCAAGTTGTGCTGCCTAGTATTTGGTTCTGATTTTTGAAGAATAGTTTCACTGGTGGGGAGTTGAGGGAATATTCATGGAATATTTACGTGGATCTAAGGATTCGTTTATTTTGGCTCCGAACGCTGTCATTTGCTTGAGTTGTTTGTTTGGGTGATTTTAATTTTTTTTCCTTAATTGGGTTCTTCCGGGTTTCGTGCTTTGTGGCCTCCTGTGAGCAAACAAATCTCAAGATTTTATAATTTATACATTCTTTGATAATAACTGAATCTTGATGTTCTTGGTGAGCTTACTGTTGAGTTATTAACAAGCAAGTACTGCATGGTGATACCCTTGTGTATCAGGTTGGAGGCAGCTCTGTTGGATAACTTTGCACTGGAAGATTTGGGTCACATGAGCGCAGATGTATTTGATACACGAGCAGCAAAAAAGAAGTGGCTGTTGGGCTGCCAGTCATTTAGGATGATTTTTGACCGAAGGTAGTGCTCCTGCCAACGGATGTTTAAACTATTCACGTCTTTTACTTCCGAAGTTATGGGCTGATTAGTTCTGAAACTGGCCCATTGCCTAGAATGGCTGCCAATGTTCTCCCCATGGCTGTAATAATCAAGTAAGATTGCACAAGTGGAATCCTGCTGGGACCCTGAATGTTAGAGGCATCTGGTGAGATGCAATAAGGACTCAGCCTCGAGTGGGCTCAGATGTTGTTTTACAGGAACTCTGTGGCTGGAGCACCCTGTGTGAAGCTTTGACAGAAGGCAAAGGCGAGGGTAGAGCTTTGCCTTGTCAGAGTTGCCAAGGAATTCAAAATAGTTTAAATTTCAGTGACATTGTGTTCAGAAATGCATATAATTCAAACATATGAAGTATTTTAATTTTAAGGAAGATGTGTGAAGCTAAAATTTGAGGACAATTTGTTTGCTTGGGAATTTTCTCAGGTACATACAATGCTTGTCATGTGTTGATACTTTGTTTCATGATAAAACTACCAGTTGGAACTGAAGCATGCTAATTGGAACTGTAGAATGTTTTTGTGTCTTTGTGATTAGGTCTTGCAGTTTACAAGGTGTTATAATTATTTTGTTTCTGTCTTACATAGTCATTTGCTATTGAGACTGATTTGACCCCACTCCAGTGGAGCAACAGAGGGGAGCAGTTGGTAGAATTGCTCCCTCAGAGGTCTATTGCCCTGCGTTCAGTTCTCACCTCTGGTGCTCTATGTCTTGAAGTTTGCATATTCTCCCTGTGACCATGTGGAATTACCACATGTGCACTCGTCTGCTGCCACGTCCAAAAGATGTGCGAATTGTTAGGTTAATTGACCACTGTAAATTGTATCTATTGGGCAGGTAAGTAGTACAATCTGAAGCGAGTGAATGGGAATGTGAGGAATAAAATGGGATTAGTGAAGGAATCCTGCAGATCGATATCTGATGGGCCAGAACTCCTATGGCTGAGCTACGTGATCTTGTGACTCTAAATTTCTTCACCTTTGGGATTCTCTACCCAAGAAGACAATGGGGTCCGAGTCACTAAGTAAACTCAAGACTGACTGATTTCTTAGATACTATGGGATATGTTTCAGTGCTTTGAAAGTGGGGTTTGTGTAAAGGATCATCTGCAATCTGGTTAAACAGTGGAACAGGCCAGAGAGGCTGAATGACTTCCCACTGCTTCTATATCACATGTTCCAAGAGGAATTAACAGAGATGTAAGTGGCATATGTGGATATGCTAATAAATTTCCATGATGAAAATTTAAATTATAATCAGGAACCTGTAGACCATCCTGACGGTAATTACTGCTCTTCTGTTTGCTTCCTTTCGTCCTAGTTTTGCTTTTGCTATTATTTTTAAGAACTTGCTAAATTTGATTTTAACTTTTGAAGCCAATTTAATGATGTGATAATTGATCATAAGACCAAGCAATCTTCCTGGCCCAAAGGTATTTAATCTGATTTCTGCAGGGAGTCAATTATTGCCAGAGATTTATTTTTATATATTTTTGCGATCCAGCATGGTAACAGGTCCTTACAGCCCAAAGAGCTCATGCCACTCAGTAAGTCCATATGACCAAAATAACCTACCTAATCTGTACACCTTTGGGATTTGGGAAGAAACCACCTGCATCATGGGGAGAGCATACAAACGTCTTACAGACAGCAGTGGGAATTGAACCTGGGTAGTTGGTGTTGTAATGCCACTATGCTACCGCGCTGTTGAATATCAAGCTTGTTTAATTATTTTCCTGCTATTTGTTTTCAATTTTTTTTTCCTTTCTGAAATCTGTCAATTTATTGTATTTGCTTTGTCTCAATTCACCCTTCTCTGTTCCTTCATTTCTTCCTTTGGGTTCATGTAGAGCCATGATTGGTTTGCCTTTAACTATGATGCCAGATACCCCATTACCCTTTCTGGCCTGGTATCACTTTACAATTACAATAAGCTTTTGCAGATTCTTTTTAAAAAATCTGGATTGTGTAGGAAAAAATGCAGGGACATGTCCAAGGGTGTTGCAGTCCAGTGTTAATTAGTCCAATTGTTTCTGCATTTCAGAGGAAGTGAGGAATTGTGGTATTATTCATGTGAGAATATTTCACATGGGGTTAGCATAAAATGTAGTTTATATTCATGCTGACACTGGTTTTATGGTCTTTAAAGTTACCTAATTTGTGAATAAGAGGCCTATTAGAGGAGCTAGATAGCTAATGTCTGTATAATTGTAAAATCTTTACTAATGCAATCCTCCTAGGATGCGCACCGCAATTTATCAAGCGGTTACATTCCTCTTAATTAATCATTGTCTCTTTTTTATTAAAGTTACTGCCAAAGTGGTTCAAAAATAATAGGCTTTTGTTGCCTGCCTCCTTTATTTTTATTAAAAGAATAAAACATTCAAGCTGGTCTGATGGTGTCAATTTCGATCACTGAACATTTCTGATGAGGCATTTAATTGGACTGGGATCTTTTAATTTCTGATTCCTAAATTAGTGGAAAACTGGAGAAGTGTCTAGAACCTAAAACACTGCTTTAAACTAAGGGTTCAACAAGTTTGGCATAAACTTTCTGTTCTAAACTTTCACTTTCACCCAGTTTTTTTTGTCCATGTCATGTATTGAAGATTAATTCCAATTTAGGGAGACTTTTCCGGAGCAATTTGCTGGAGGTCCTGTGTTATCATGCTTAAGTTGCTGTTTGTCTTCTAGATTCCAAGTGAATATCAGACCGTTAGTTAATTGTATGGAGATATTACATTTGAGGCTAAATATGCCCTTCTTAAACATACATGCACACAAAGTCCTGGCCAGCCTTTTGAATTTCTACCTCCTGGGACGATGGCATTATTTTTATCTGATGTATTTTTTTTTTCATGATCAGGATCACTAATTCCCTGGCTAGTGACTGTGCTCCAAACTTGTCCCTGATGGTGTTGTCAGGAAATTGCAGGACTTAGGTATGGTGATGAGGGACCAGCGATATATTTCCAAGTTAGTTTGATGCACAACTTGGAGAGAAACTGCATGTAGAAGTGTTCTTATGCATATTTCGCTCTTGTCATTGTTAGTAGTCTGGAAATTGGAATCAACCAAATTCAGCTAGCAAGATCTAGTGGATGAAAATCTTGGCCACTCTGAAATGTTATTTCATTTCACAGGAGAAATTTGTTTCTCTAGTAAGCCATTTCGAGATCCTTAATGGCAGTTAGTAATCTTCAGCAGGCTTTGTCAACCCTCTTGAATTATTTTTTTAAAAAAATAAGCAATGGGTGCTCTTTTGACGATGCATAAAGCATACATGAACTTCATTCTTCACAGAAATATGATCAAAAATATTTGCCTTGTGTTATGTAAAAACCCAATTTGGCAATGAATGTATTATTGTCATGTGTACAGAGGTAGATTGCAAAATATTTTGAATGTCATCCATACAAATAATTACATTACGTCAGCGCATCGAGTTAGCACAAGGGGAAACAGTAACAGAACGCAGAGTAGAGTGTTGCAGCTACAGAGAAAGTGTAGAGCGGGTGGACAATGAAGTGCAAAGTCATAAGGTCAATGTACCGAGGCCATGATCAGCATCGAGTCCATGGAAGGGAGCCTGGAAGATGTACAGGTGGGTGCATTTAAAAATGTTGTAAAAGACATTTGGGCAGAATATATTGGGAAAGGGTTGGATGGATAAGGGCCAGATTCAGATAAGTGCGCCTTGCTCAGGATGACACTTGGTTGGTATAGACAAGTTGGTCGACAGGGTCTAATTCCGTGTTTTATAACTCTTAAGACTGTACCCCATCTGTTATTTATTTATATACACATATTCTTTTTTTCTCTCTCTCCTTTTTCTCCCTCTGTCCCACTCACTATACCCCTTGCCCATCCTCCAGGTTTTTTCCCCCCTCCTCCTTTTCTTTCTCCCTAGGCCTCTCGTCCCATGGTCCTCTCATAACCCTTTTGCCAATCAACTGTCCAGCTCTTGGCCCCATCCCTCCCCCTCCCATCTTCTATCATTTTGGATCTCACCCCCCCCTCCCACTTTCAAATCTCTTACTAGCTCTTCCTTCAGTTAGTCCCGGCGAAGGGTCTCGGCCCGAAACGTCGATTGTACCTCTTCCTGTAGATGCTGCCTGGCCTGCTGCGTTCACCAGCAACTTTTATGTGTGTTGCTTGAAATTCCGGCATCTGCAGATTTCCTCGTGTTCACTGCTTTCTCTTGTCACTTTCGATATATGGACATTAGATCTGCAGAAGGTTCTCAGAGATGCACCTTGCATGCCATCTGCCTACAAAAGATTCACACTCCTTTATTAAAAAGTATATCTAGGCTTATTTTGCCAAATAATGGAGGTAGGTATTCCAAAGGAATACAGTGGTTTCTGGTTAATTGGGACAGCTGCTTATTTGGGACAACTTTTAAAGAACAAAAACTAATTGTTTATTTGGGACACTATGCCACGTAATCGGAACATGATGGAAATAAAAGCAATAGGTGAGAAAGTAGAACTACTGTTGATATGTGAATGCATAAAGAACTCACATCGAAGATATCTCCAACAATATGTTACAAATGCAAAGAAATCTGAACATTTTTTTTGAAAGCATCATAGTTATTGCAAGCCTCCGGAAGTCCAAAATCAAATGGAATTGCGGATTTACTTGAATGATATAGTTCTGAATGGAATGGAATAAAGCAGGCCTTTTCTGGTTGGCTGCCAGTGACTAATGGTTTTCCTTGGGCCAGTATTGATGGGCCGAATGACCTACTTCTGCGCCTTTGTCTTATGGTCTATAGTATATTGGGACTGCTACTTTTCACACTGTTTGTCAGTGATTTAGATAATGGAATTGATGGTTTTATGGCAAAGTTTGCGGGTGATACGAAGAGAGGTGGAGGGGTAGGTAGTGCTGAGGAAGCAATGTGATCGCAGCAGGACTTGGACAAATTGCAAGAACTGGCAAAAAGGTGGCAGATGGAATACAGTGTTGGGAAATGTATGATAATGCATTTTGGTAAAAGGAACAATAGTGCATATGATTATCTAAGTGGGGAGAAAATTCAAACAAGGGACTTGGAAGTCCTCATGCAAGACTCCCAGAAGGTTAATTCGCAGGTTGAATCCGTGGTAAAGAAGGCAAATACAATGTTGGCATTTATTTCAAGGGAAGTAGAATATAAAAACAAGGGGATAATGCTGAAGCTGTATAAGACACTTGTCAGGCTGAGCTTTGGAGTATTGTCAACAGTTTTGGGGCCCAGAAAGGATGTATTGTCATTGGAAAGAGTCCAGAGGAGTTTCATGAGGATGATTCTGGGAATGAAGGGTTTAGTGTATGAGAAGCATTTGGCAACTTTGGGCCTGTGCTCACTGGAATTTAGAAGAATGCATGTGGATCTCAATGTTGAAAGGATTAGATAAGGTGGATGTGGAGAGGATGTTCCCTCTGCTGGGGGTATCCAGAACTAGAGGACACAGCTTCAAAATTGAGGGTGTGACCTTTTAGAACAGAAGTAAGCAGGAATTTTTTTTAGCCAAGGAGAGGTGAATTTGTGGAATGCTCTGCCAGACTGTGGTAGAGGCCACGTCTGTGGGTATGCTTAAAGTGGAAGTTGATAAGATTCTTGATTGGTAGGGGCATCCAAGGGATATGGTAAGAGGGCAGGTGTATGGAGTTGAATGGGATCTGGATTAGTGATGATGAAATGGCAGAGTGAATTCAATGGGCTGAATGGCCTACTTCTGCTCCTATGTCTTATGGTCTTTTGGTCTTCTGTTCAATGTTAGGAAGAGCAAAAAGGAAAATGAGTCAGTCCATGAAATGGTGATATATTGTAAAGTAAGAGTGAATTACGAAAAATAAAGAAAACACTGCAATAGAATGTACTTTGACAATTGTATAAAATATATTTTAAATTAAGGAAAAATGGAAAAAAAGAATTAACTGCAGCACATCCAGATATTTTCAGAAAGACTGCATTTTGTAGTTATGCAGTTGAGTTCAACAATTACTTTCTACACAGCAGTGAAGTGCCCAATAGTATTATTGTTTGAGCTTAGGATGGATTCCTGATGCCTAGTGATGTCCTGGACCTCATTAACTTCTACCTGAAATGCAAATCATGGCCTTAGATAAGCACTTAATTGCACCTGCAACAATTGCAGTTTTAATTTGAGTACAAGTTTAAACTTGAAAGCAAGAGCTCTAAATACTGGCCAATAGAATTAGGAAAAAAAAATTGAGATGGCGTGGTCCACACATTTGCAGAAGATTTTTGCTTTACAAAGTAGTACTTTTCCATCATTTTTAAGAAAAAAAAATCCATGAGCGTGTGAGTCCAGTGTAGTACGTACAGTTCTGACACAGACAAATGCACGCATGTTAAGTTACAATAGACTATTTATCGTGGCCAGAAATTGTAATGGTAATATGAAAACCAAGCAAAGCCTGGGATGTAATGTCATCAGATTCTGAACACTGATTAACCATCATAATAGAAATTGATTGTTGCTTTAGGGGTAAAAGGGGTGAAAGCAATTTTAAGATTTTACTCAACATCAACATTGATATGGTTGCTAAAAGAAATGTGAATATTGCACAGCTGAAATAGATTTTGATGCCATTTGTCGCAATGTTCAGTGGAGGGGAGTGAAAATATATATTGATTGGAAGACAGAAACTGGTGATGAAAATGTGTATCTGAGATGTTCTCCATTTAAGTGAAATTTGTCATCAAATTATCTTCACCGTATAGTTACCTGTTCATTACTGTTTACTTTAGTCTTCACACACAATTGCAATGTTGCTTCATTTCAGTGTTTTGCATGTAGCTGCCCTGAAAGTTAAACTGACGAATCAGCGTACAAGAGGGAGATTAAAAATCTGTCTGGTGCAATAACAACCTCTTATTCAGCGTCTGCAAGACCAAGGAGCAGATTATTGACTCCAGGAGGCAGAAACTAGAGGTCCATGAGCCAGTCCTCATTGCAGAATCAGAGGTGGAAAGGGTCAGCAACTTTAAATTCCTCAGTGTTATCATTTGACCACCTGCCCTGAGTCCAGCACGCAAGGGCAATGACAAAGAAAGCACAGCAGTGCCTCAGTCTCCCTTGGGAGACTGCGAAGAATTGGCATGCCATCTAAAACTGACAAACTTCTATAGATGCCCTTGAATGGAAAATCCTACAAAAAATAATGGACATGGCCCAGTCAATCATGGGTAAAACCTTCCGCACTATTGAACACATCTACATGAAGCCTTGTTGCAGGAAAGCAGTATCCGTCATCAGAGACCCCCACCACCAAACTCGTGCTCTGTTCTCACTGCTGTCATCAGGAAGACGATTCAGGAGCCTCAGGAGAGACACCACCAGGTTCGGGGGCAGATATTACCCCTTAACTGTCAGGCTGTTAACCAAAAGGAATAACTTCACTTGCCCCATCATTGAAATATTCCCACAATCTGTGGACTCACTTTCAAGGATTCTTCATCTCATGTTCTTGATATTTATGGCTTATTTATTTTTTATTATTATTGTTATTTCTTTTTGTCTTTGCACAGTTTGCTGTATTTTGCAGTGTGGTTGGTCACCCAGGTTGATGAGGTCTTTCATTGATTCTATTATTGGTTATTATTCTATTATGGATTTATTGAGTATGCCCACAAGAAAATGAACCTCAGGATTGTATATGGTGACGTGTACTTTGATTAAATTTATTTTGAAAATAGATAATCCAGAGAATGTCATTATTTTTAGCAGAATGTTGATTGGTGAGACTATGCAGAACTACTGCCTTCATAATCCACTCTTGTAGCAGTCTCTAATAGCAGCAATGATTAATAATTCACTGCCAATACAAATGTGCCTCAAGACCTTTCTTTTGCTTAATATTTAAGATCCCAGAACACCTGATAATTGAAGAAGTGAGACATTTGAATGATCTTTGCCTTGGCAGATTAATTAAAAAAAAAATTTTCTTGCACCTTGGCATGTTTTCGAAGATGGGGGTGGGGAGATCAATGAATTGGATAGAATAGGTTGGTTGTGGAGTACGATAAGTGAACATAATCCTAGTCATTGAAAAAGGGACATTTTGTAAATATGGATTTATCACCCCATGTCCTTAATTTTATTTAGAACTGAATGGACTTTTCAAGTGGAAAGTGTGATCTATCTTTATTCATGTAGATGAGGAAGTTCATGCATTGAACCATTCATTAGAATGTAATAACTAGAATGAAGAATCAGTCGGTCACATTGGTTGTTATAAAATTCTGAAATGAAGCTAACATTGGCGAAGAGATAGCTGATCTGATGACCTCACTCATACTTGTAATGGCACTGAATCTGATCTGATCTTTGTTTTCCATCATCTCTTCAGTGATCTCATTTACTGTTGCCTTTCCCCTGCCCTTTGTTAGATGATGAATGGTCTGTCATCAGACATTTTTCAGTTTTCCTTTTTTTTTGTTAGTAAATTGGTATATTTATCTTACTGCAAAAATACAGGTACAATCAGAAAACTAAATTACTTGGGGAGAATGAAGCTGATTTTATTTTGAACAGCAATGACTGTGCCCTCTTCTTCTAAGTTAATGATTTTAACAGCCAACCATACATCGGGGATCCTTTTGTTGGTCGGTGTCAACCATGATATTGTATCTTACCTGTCTACCTGATAGGCAAGGCTGTCTGCAAGCCAGAGTAGTACAAATGTAGAGCAAGCTGTTGCCCATGCAGCATTTTCTGTTTTCATTTTGCATTGGCAGTCTTTAGTTTCATCTTAAAAAAAATCAGTTTATAGAACCTCTAGTGTAATTGAAGATCAAAGTAAATTTATTATCAATGTACATATACGATGCCATATGCAAGCTTTAGATTTGTTTTCTTGGGGTAAACTCAGTAAATCCAAGAATCACAATAGCATCAAAGAAAGACCACACCCAACAGGATGGACAAACAACCAATTTGCAAAAGTCAACACGCTGTGCAAATTCAAAAGAAAAGAAGAAATAATAAATAAGCAATAAATACTGAAAACATGAAATGAAGAGTCCTTGAAAACAAGTCCATATTTTGTGGTAACAGTTCAGTGATGGGGCAAGAGAAGTTATCCCCTTTGGTTCAAGAGCCTGATGGTTGAGGGACAGTAATTATTCCTGAACCTGCTGGTGTGAGTCCAGAAGCTCCTGTACCACCTTCCTGACAGTGGCAAACCAAAGGGAGCATGGTCTGGATAATGAGATCCTTTCTGATAGATGCTTCTTTTCTGCGACAGCACCCCATGCAGATATGCTCAGTAGTGGGGAGGGTATTACCGATGAAGCACTGGACTGAATACAATACTTTTTTGTAGGCATTTCCGTTTAAGGGGATTGGTATTTTCATACCAGGCCTTGATGCAACCAGTCAGTATACTCTCCACCATACATCCATATATGTGATTGTCAAAGTTTTAGATGACTTGCCGAAATCCCGCAAACTTCCACGAAAGTAGAGGTGCTGCATGCTTTCTTTATAATGGTACTTGCTCCAACCAGGGCAGATCCTCTGAAATGATAAAAACCAAGGAATTTATGATTGCTGGCCCCCTCCATCTCTGATTCCCCCGAGGAGGACCGTCTCATGCTTCGGTTTCCTCCTCCTGAAGTTCATCATCAACTCCTTGATCTTGCTGACGTTGAGAGATTGTTCTGTGGCACCACTCGGCTAGATTTATTACCAACTCTAAATACAGTTTGCTGGAATTAGAGAAAAAACAGTTCTGGTGTCCTAGGACACACACTTGCAGAATGTTGTCAGCAAACATAAATATGCCATAAGAGCTCTGCTTGGCCTCACAACACAACACTAACTTTCTGTACATGAGAAACTCTTCAGTCAACTTTTTCCATACTTAAAAGAAGTTAAATGTTATGTTTAAGATGTTTATAATTTTGACTATTTAAAAAAACTTATTGCACTTGGTCGTTGTAGAAGCTTATGCAATCTTACATTATTTGATGACACCACTGTGAAATGTTTTGAAATTTGTTCCTGCAATGTAAATGTTCCTGATTAGTTCAGGATTTATAGCCCAGGCGATAAAGAGGGCGAGATGCAGTCACCTAGGGTTACCAGCATTTAATCTCTTATCAAATGGCTACATGTTGAAATGCCAGCCAAAACACAGATATTGCTTTGCATAAATTAAGCAAATAATTGAGATTACTCGAGGTATTATTCATCACTACTGGGTGAGGGACAACAAATGAGTGACTGATCTAATGCTTTTGTTCTCTTAACCTCTGGTTTTCTGTTTTCAACTTTCCCATTACTTGCCATCCTCAAATAATTTCCTCCAAAATAAATTTTAAAGATTATACAAGCCCATTGACGGGCTGGCCACGTGATAGTTTGTCCTTATCACAGTAGTTTTCCTCTGTATATGTCATAGAAATGAAGAATTAGTTCAGCCCTTTCGGACAACTTTTTGCCTGTGTTGTCATCAGTAAGTTCCTATTTCACACAGCAGTTTTTTGTTTGAAAAATGAATTTAATCTGCCAAGTGGTGTTCTAGACTGCTTGAGATTGTGACAAAACTTTCCTGTCTGCTGAGTGTCACTCTGGCAGAGATCCTGACTGCTCCACGGTCTAAATTTAAAGAGATTTACCAGACACCAGAGGAGCTTATTCTGGTCCAGGCTTCAAGTGCTTTACCATAGCCGCACAGGAAGTTGAAGCCGATTGTGGTTTTGGCTCTGTTGTTTGATTCTTCAGTCTATTAAGTGTTGCTATTGAGAGCCAGCTGTATCATGTCTTGTAATGAAGTAATGAATTAGCCCAATGTTTGACCTGAATGGGGTCATCATTACGTAATTAAATATCTTCTAAATCAATTACTGGATCAATACTGATGATATTTCCTGTTAACAGGGGCAACCTATTCAGTGAAAATTGGTATGTGTGTTTATATTACATGCCAGTATACAAAGTTGTGCATATAGGCAGTGGGGCTGGGGTTGGACCAGATGAAACAGATACATAGAAGAAAGGAAAGTAAATAATTTATAATGAACTGTTTGTGTCAGTGCATTAAATTTAACAGAGTAACTATGGCAATAAAAAGTCAATCTTGCACACTATGAATGGCAATGCAAGAATGGTAGTTTTAAACAATCTAAATGAGTATGCACGTAGATTCTGTGTGCATAATCAGAGAACACAAACTAAATCCTACAGCAAGGCCTATACTTATATTAAAGCCTAGGCATCAGTTCTGTGCTGTTACCATTCAGTTTGTGTCAATATCTTCATCTTGCACTTGCCACCTTTTTTAAATGAAGAAAGAGCAATGTAAGAATTAACTGTGTTGCACTCATGGGTTTAACAGTGGTTCGAAGGCCAGAGAGAAAGCATTAATTAGTATGCAAGTTTAAATCTGGTTTTATGCCCCAAAACTTTACAGAATATCTGAAGCTGCCTGTTGTATATGCTAATGAAATAGTGTCCTTTGTGTGCTCTCTCTTCAGTTAGGCTGTAATTAAGAATAATATTTAGTTGTACCAGTAACTCTAAATATAGTGCTGTTTCAATGCTTTTAAACTCTAGAGACATTATACATTAATTGGCCTGTTCTTAAAAGAAAATTAAGTGTTTAGTAATTGCTCTTGTCGCTGCACAGGAATAGCAAGGCATTATTATGCTCTTTGACAACTGGTGTTTCATGTGGGTTTTACAGATTTTGTTTTTACTCCCAGTGCATGCTATGCTTTGAATAAGGAATGCCAAGTGTTTTTAATAATGCTGGTACTTTTTCTGGTCTTCTATGATCATTGCTTCAAAGATTTGATTTAATTATTGGTATTGTGTGCCAAAATTCCCAGAGTGGGGCAGGAGGAATTCAATGAGCATAAAGAATTAAAACTTTCTTAAACCATGCAAAATAAAAATGTTATGCTTATTAAATGTATTTTAACAAATTTCTTTGTGATGATGTGTGAAGTGATTTCATTTTAGCTCTGCATTTAAAGTAGAATCTTTAATGATATTCCTGGCACATAGCAGGATGGACTGAGATTTCCTTCTAATCACAATCCAGTTTCTTTAGTTTGCCTACTCTTCTTTATACTGGCAAAATGTGAACATTAAATTAGAAAATAGTTTGAGTGGAAGACATTACTGAAATTAAACATTTAGGCCAAATAGTCTGTTGATGTTTATTTATCAACAAGTCTCTTCCCAGTGGATCTGTCTCACTTTGGTCTTTCAGCTATCTATTCCATTTTCTATAATGCACTCATCTAGCTTTCCTTTGCTTAAGTAGTTCATTTGAATCACTTCTGGTCATTCTGGGTGTGGACAGCCCAGCACATCTGTGGATGTGAACTTCCCACTTTTCAGGAATTTACAGCAACAGGTGCGTAAAATAGGGCCCGAAGGATCATTGGGGACCTGAGTCACCCCAACCACAAACTGTGCCCGTTGCCACCATCTGGGAAACGGTACTGCAGTGTTAAAACCAGGACCAACAAGCTATGGGACAGCTTCTTCCATCAGGCCATCAGACTGATTAATTCATGCTGACACAATTGTATTTCTATGCTATATTGACTTCTGTTTGTATACCTTATGGTACATACTATTTATTACAAATTACAATAATTTGCACACTCAGACAGAGATGTAACATAAAGATTTTTACTCATGTATGTGGAGGATGTAAGAAATAAATTCAATTCAATTCAATTATACCTATCTAGGCAAGGAATGTTCCCCTATTAAACTTAGAAGTAACTGTGTAGTGAATAGTTTTGAATTCTGCCAGAAATGGAAATGTCTTCTGTTCTTTTCCTCTAAAATAAAATGTTCTGTGCTACTCTCCAACCTGATGACATGAATATCTACTTCTGGTGAACAAATCCCCCCCACCCCTGCAATTCCCCACTCTGACCTTTCTCAACTGCCTATTACTTCCTCCTGGATCGCCTCATTTCCTTTCTCCTGTTGTCCACTCTCCTTTCCTATCAGATTCTTTCTTCTCCAGCCCTTGACCTTTCCCACCTGGCTTCACCTATCACCTTCCAGCTAGCCTCCCCCCCCCCACCTTTTTATTCAGATATCACCCCCCTTCCTTAGTCCTGAAGAAGGGTCTTGGCCCGAAACGTCGACTGTTTACTCTTTTCCATGGATACTGCCTGACCTGCTGAGTTCCTCCGGCAATTTGTGTGTTGCTTTGGATTCCCAGTACCTGCAGACTTTTTTGTGTTGTAATGCTCTGTACTTTAATGATAGTGACTTTTTTCTGAGGATTTACCTTGATAAGATCCTTTTTTTTTCAGCAGACTGCAGCATTTCTATGTCCCTTTAAGAGTGGTAAATCTGTGGAACTGGTTGCCACAAGTGACTGTGGAGGCCAAGTTATTGGGTGCATTTAAGGCAGAGATAGGTGGGTTCTTGATTAGCCAGGCCATCAAAGGGTATGGGGAGAAGGCAGGGGAGTGGGGATGACTGGAAGAATTAGATCAGCCCATGATTGAATGGCAGAGCAGACTCGGGCTAAATGGCCTACTTCTGCTCCTATATCTTATGGTCTTAATAATTAGAGGCTAGAAATAAGCACAATATTCTATTTTCTAAATACAATCCTTTACAATTTAACAATTACACCAAAAATGAATTCCAGTGGGTTTGTGTTCAAATGCTAAACTTGACCAACATTTGCTTTCAACAATAATTTGTTCTAATATCTAAGCAATATATTTTGCTGAAGTGTTTCACATTTCTCTATGTCCAGCAGGGCTGTTATTCACTAGCCAAGGTTACAAATTATTTATTATCTTCCTTGTGCTTTCTAATATCTTCCTGTTTTCACTGCATCTAAATAACATTATGGACCCTTTCCCAAATCCACTTTTCCACTTGCCATGATTCAGCTCCCTAGTTTGTGTTTTGGAAGGAAAATGCAGTAGTCTGCTCAATGTGAAGTTTCTCAATAGATAAATACATACTATTTATTATGGTCTAACCTGCATTTGCCTCACCAACCTGACCAGGACTTATGAAAGGACCTTAGTCATCATTTTTCGTCTCAGCTTTCTGAAACTCTGGCTCTCCCTCCCACTCTCTTGAACCAGCATCAACAATCATGTTCATATAGAATCAGAGTCAAATTGCAAAGAAACGCCATGAACATGCAGACCATCAGGAGTCCATTTATACTAATCCTATTTATAAACACTTGGTCTGGAGACATCTGTGCTTCGATGATTGAAGATCTCCATTAGATGCTATTTAAATGTTACCTCCATCACCCTTTCAGAAAAATTCCAAACACCCTCTTATCTTAAACTTGTATCTCTAATTTTAGACTCATCTGTTTGGGAGAAGTTTACTCTGATCTATCCCCTGCCTCATAATCTTGTTTGCCTTGGCACATTGAAAACAATGCAGTGCAGAAGCAGAGCAGACTGCAGTGTTCTGTCAGTAACTCCTAGCTGAACCTTGTCTTTGACACTCCACTTTCATCGCCTTGTCCCCTTATGCAATCCCTTGCGGCGCTCCTGTTCCTGTTCCTGGAATGAAGAACTCCCAATAGAAATGTCAGTGATAGTTTTGACTGCACCATTACCAAAATGGGGTAAACAGCTTTAACTGAGTGAAATTGGATCCATGTACAGTATGTGAATACAGAGCTGAGGATGAGGTTTAATGCTGAACCTGTTCAACTGACTAACAGTTCACCTTTTCAGACAACAGGAATATCAATGATGATGCTCTGTGGAACCACAGTGTATCTGTTGCTTGTGTCACTACATTTTCACTACCTGTTGATGGAGCAAAGTGTCAACAATGATGCACAAAAAGAAAGTCCTGTTACTATAATATCTGAGGCAATGGTTTATTGATTAAGATGATGCCATTGTCTTAGATGAGGAATTTTCCATAATTTCTTTATGCCTTAGCAATCTGCTGACAAAATAGATAAAAGTTCAAAAGGCTGATGCAGAATCATTATCATTATTATGTGCCTTGTTGTATGATGTGGGTGATCATAGTCTATGATCATGATTGTTCTTGGCAAATTCTATAGAAATGGTTTGCCATTGCCGCCTTCTGGGCAGTGTCTTTACAAGACTGGTGACCCCACTCATTATCAATACCCTTCAGAGATGGTCTGCCTGGTGTCAGTGTCGCTTAACTATAACTTGTGACATGTACCAGATGCTCATACGACCATCCATCACCACCTGATCCCATGGCTTCATGTGACCCTGATTGGGGGGGGCTAAGCAGGTACTGCACATTGCCCAAGGGTGAGCTACAGGCTAGCAGGGGGGAAGGAATGGCTAACAAGCACAGAGTGTCATTTCCCAGTCCAGGTAATATAACAATGAAGTTTTCTTGTTTACACCGTTGTTTGCAGTATTTTCACTTGAACAGTTTAAAAGGACCAATAATGTTGGTGATGGAAGCATGGTAACACTTGTGGACTGCCCCAGTCCAATCCTCAACACAATCCTCGGGTTGTATTGGTCTTGATGCAAATAACAAATTTCTCTGTGCAGTATTTTTTGATGTACATGTGATAAGTAAAACTAACCTTTATAATTGTAAAGGGGCAACTGCATCAATGTCAATCAATCACTGTCTGGCAAAGAAAACTGCAGAGGAGATTTGCAGGTTTAGCTTTAAATGAAGAACCTCTTCTGCATCTTAATTCTAAATGCCAGTGTCTTGTACTGAGATTAAAGTCTCTCTGCATCTGATCTCCCCAGCGTGGGAATCACTTAGAATCTACACCGTCAAACCTCTTCAAGAATTTTGTGGATCATCCATCCGAGTAATTTTTTTGGATAAAACATAAAATTATCAGTTATTTGACAATGGATATTCTGAGAGAATGCTTCCCTATATAGTACTTCTCCAAATTCAAAGGGGAAGATGAAGTCTACTCTACCTGCCATTTTTTTTTCATTCCAGAAAATAGTTTTGCAAACCCATCCTGCATGGCCTTCAAGGCAGGGAGATCCTTTTTTTTTCGAAGAGTGAATCCAAACCGTTTATAATATACAGGATATGATTTGATCTAGGCACAATCTAATTGCATTAAGACTTCTTTACAATTTAGTTTTAATTTACAGTCCAGTTCTATTGTAGTTATCATTTGCAGTCTGAATTGATTTATACATAAGAAACCCCAGGTCCCTGCAAAGCTACATCCAGCTACCAAGAACTTTTATAAAAGATTTTGCTCTTCTATTTGTTCCGCTAATTTTCTGTTTTTAAATACCACGTTTCTTGCCCATTTACTTACTCTGTCCTTATACCTTCACTGCCTCGGTATTACCCTCAAAAGCTCGGATCTGCAGCGTTGGTTGTGACCAACAGAAGCCCGACACTGATCACTAGGTTCCTCACAACTTACAGTCTACCCCCATTCCTATCCCCTGAAAATTACCCATTTTGTCCTCACTCTTTTTACTGTCACTGATCAATCCTCCAGATGGAGTCATTCAATGAAACTTTATTGTGTGGAATTGCCTTTCTTGTGGGAACCCGTTGCAATGTTTTTGAAGAATCAAGAAACTGAGTGGAGCCACTGATTCTACCTCATTCACCCTGTTGATTTTCCACAAAATAAAAGATTCATGTCACTGAGTCAGTTGTGAATTCAAGTCTGACAATGAGATTTGTATGTAAACTTTGGGGTTGTGGAGATCCAGCAGTATACTGGGCAAATGTTGGGACTGAGGGTGATTTTAATATCCAAGCTGTCTTTGAACTTGTGTTCAACTAAGTTGCTCCTCTTTTCCCAGTGGTTTCAAAACATGCAATGATGATATTTCAAAGAAGAGCAGTGAAACCTATCTTTGGTATTTTGGCCAAAATTCCTTGCTTGCTCTCACAAAAGCAGATAGTTTGTCATCACAGTGTTGCTCTTCATGGGAGCTTGCTGTACTCAACTTGTCCTACCACATTTTCCCTGTTGACCACCCTTGAGAAGTATTGCACATCACTTGTGATATTGTTTAGAGGAGCGCTAGTCTCTCATTTCAACAGCAAATTACAGAATGATTTTATTTTCTCAAATGTATATTGAGCTCTCAACAATAAAGTTATGATTTTCTAAGTGCCCTGTTTCTGCCCTTCCATTTACGCTTTCTGTCTTTGACTCTTTCCTCTTCCTGATTCACTATTCCTATTTCTAGGGTTTGGCTTTCTTTGACAATTATTACAATCCGATTATCTCCAAAAACTACAATTATTTATCTGGTTCTCATTGCAATGTTCTATGGGACCTTCAGTTTCCACCTAATTTTCCCATTGGATTTTTCTCAGGTGGTTCCCACAGCTATACCTGAGCCTCTCGAATTCCATTGTTCCTTACACTCAATGGCCACTTTATAAGGTACACCTGCACACCTTGTTAATGCAAATATCTAATCAACCAATCATGTGGCAGCAAGTCTGTGCACAAATGCATACAGGCATGCTCAAGAGATTCACTTGTGGTTCAGATCAAACATCAGAATGGGGAAACAATGTGACTTTGACCATGGAATGATTGTAGGTGCCAGACAGGCTGGTTTGAGTATTTCAGAAACTGCTGATCTCCTGGGATTTTCAGACAACAGTCTCTAGAGTTTACAGAGAATGGTGTGAAAAACAATACAAAATTGAGTGGCAAAAACACCTTGTTAAGGAGTGGTCAAAGGAGAATGGCCAGACTGGTTCAAGTTGAAAGGAAGGCAACAGGAACTCAAATAACCATGTGTTATAACAGTGGTGGGCAGAAGAGCTTGTCTGAATGCACAACACGTCAAACCTTGAAGAGGATGGGTTACATCAGCAGAAGACCAGGAACATACACTCAGTGGCTACTTTTATTAGGTACAAAAGGTACCCCATAAAATGGAAATGAGTGTATATGCGATTATTCATTCTTGAGACACCAAGATTCTTGTATTTGCTGTCCGATTAATCTCAGCTGTTTCCTGTACTGGCACATATACAATAATACCCTTAAGATATGGATATATTTCAATCTCTCTTTTGGATATATTCAGGGACTGATCCTTCATTACTCTAGTGTAGAGAATTCCAAAGAATTCTACCCTTTAGTAAATAAGCATCTCTATCCTTATTTTGGAGATCATCTGGTTAATAATGTACTCCCATCATTTAATATTCAAACCATTAGTACCAGGGTTATAGGGTGGAGGAGAGAAGGTGTTGTCATGGCATTATCTGCAGTAGTAAGTCCATGAGGGTTGAATATTATATAGGCTCTGGTTCCCATTGCATGTAGTGGGCAAATATATATATGATTTCCTTACTGCAGGCCGGTGGGCAACAAAACAGCCTTGATGAAGCGTCTCAGCCCAAAATGTCGACTGCTCTTTTTTTTTCCATAGATGCTATCTGGCCTGCTGAGTTCCTCCAGCATCTTGTGTGTTTACATTGGGTAACAAGTTTGTTCTCACATATATAGTGGTCACTTTGTGTGAAGGGCAGGAATGGGAAAAGTTGTGATTTCTCAAATTGAATTTGATCACAAGTAATATTCATGTTTAAGCAATATTTTGGAAGTGCTTCTTCAAAATCTGTTAATTGCATGCCACAGTTATGGGTGCATGATTTTGGCCAAGTGCTCTGGTGGAGCCATATGGAAGACATAATTGTGATTGTTCCTTTTTAATAGAGGAAAAGGTTGGCTGAGTTTTCAAACCAATATAATGATTATCAGCTGGCTGTTTTATTACAATCGCTCAATGTGTGGCAGAGAAATAAAGATGGAAAATGACGGCAGTGCTCAATAAGTCAGTGAGCATCACTGGAGAGAGGCAGCTGGTTCACCACTTCAAACAACCTTGCATCAGAACCACAAATAACTACGGGAGGAATATCACCAAGGGAAAAACTGGAGTTAAAATGTGGAGTAGCTAAGGGTATAATCAAAATAGATTTATTATCAAAGTGCATGTATGTCATCATGTAGTACCTTGAGATTAATTTTCTTGCAGGGATTCACAGAACTAAGAAATATAATGGTAACAATGAAAACTATACACAAATGAAGACTGGCATACAGCCAATGTTAAAAAGAAGACTATCTGTGCAAATGCAATAATAATCATAATAAATAGTTAAATTAATAATACTGAGAATATGAGTTTTTGAGTCCCTGAGAGTGAGTAGGGGAGGAGAGCTATACATAAAGACATTTGTGTATAGATGAACTTGAGTGAATTTAGCAGCCAAAGTGCTGAAATAGGCATTATACTTCCCTTAGTCTCAGAAAAGTTGGTACATCAGTCATTTTCAAAGTATCCACAAAGCAGGCAAATGTTTGGTGAAATAATGCGAATTAAGCCCTGAAGGTGCTTTCTTAGAAATTCCCACAAACTGGCTGAAGACCTCAATGAGCAGCTTGTTGTGTTTGCCATCCAGTTAATATTGACTGAATATCTTCTTTATAATGGGACCAATTGGGAGTTGCTTCTGCAGTCTCCTAAACTTTGATCCACCTTGGGCCATCAGTTTGAATCAAACATCAATAAAAGATGAAAGTTTAATGATGGATGAGGTTAGTCATCGTTAGAAGTTTGCAAACACCTCTCTTGAAGTAATATGGGAAAATAATGGCTGTTTTCTTTTGTTGAAGGAATCCATTACTTATCTGGACAAATAAAACTAACTTTGAAGTGCCAGGTGTTATATTGTGCTAATAGATTGTCAGAAATGAATTCAAAATAATAGGAGATGATTCTCATCTTCAGAAACTGTGCTTGGGGCTGCTAGTTGTGAAATCCATCTAGCCTATAGTCCATGAATTTGGATAGGCATTTTTGGCAAACTCTTGAAGAATTACTGTATTTGGAGTAATACTTGACTTTTTAAAATAGTTCTAGTCCTTACAAAATTTTATATATTTCAATGCAAAAGATTGCTTGAAGTAGGTGGCAGATGGGTAAGTATGCTGGCACAGGGCAAGCTTCAGCCCTCAGAGGAAAACAAAAATCTTAACCCAAAGTTGTAATCCATCCTGCCAACATGATTTTCTGATGGAGACCACCACATCAGTTGTAACCTTCCTGTTTCACTGCCTGCCGGAACATTAAACCCCTTTATCCCTAGTCATGTACCTCAAAATTGCAGTACCTATGTTAAAAAAAAATCCCCCCCCCCAATGGAAATTCTCATGTTTTATTGTTTTATAACATTGAATCACAGTGGATTTAATTTAGCTTTCCTTGACACTGGTTAACAGAAAAAGACACTTTTGTGTCAAAGTGTCATAGTGTTTCATCTGAATGACCAAAAAGCTCAATTTTGGTTTTATCAGACCATAGAACTTTCTTCCAGCTATCTTCAGAGTCTCCGACATACCTTCTGGCAAACTCTAGCTGAGATTTCATATGAGAACTTCCAAGGGTATAGACACTGTTTTGTCGTTCGCAACAAAAGAAAATACCTATCGTGAACATCTTAAGAAAGAATGTATAAAGGGCATCAGAATAGTATGGTATTCCTCCTCACTGTGTATCTTAAATAGATATCTCTAATAATTGATCAAAATAAGTTATTTTACAGAAATATTATCTATACAAAATTCATAACATTAAAGCTGTTGGTATCTGTACTATTTAACTCAAATGTACAGTAATTAGAGAGCTTTAATAATGGAGTATGAAATTAATGAGTGGATTGAAGGTGATCAAAAGTAGAAAGGGGAAGATGTTTCAATTATTCTTCACTCTCAAAAAATCAGTTGCTTTCAGGAAAGAAATATTAGTGCATTTTTCAAGGTCATTGAATTAATTCTCTTAACCTTATATAATTGGTGAAGATACACTTTGAGTTATTTTCCCGAATTCTAACATTTCTGAAGAACATGATTTGGTGTTTGATTAAAGATATCTGAGACTAAGGCAGCAGGGGTATAACTTACAAGGGTAATTTTGGGAGTAGTTGGATGAGGCAATTGTTCTGGAATATTTCACAAAAGGAGAATGAAAGATGTGTAACTTGGGTTTTAAAATTAAAGAACATTAGATAATTTAGATAGGGACCTATTTCTTGCTGTGTGAGCAGTAGACAGATCGGTGATTTACAGGGGGAGGGTGGTTAGAGATGTACATTCAAACATTGTTTAGTTTTTGGGCATTCCAAACGTATCCTTAAAATAATGAAATTTTGCCACTTTCTGTGGGGACAAAATTGCTCTGATCAAACTTGCCCCTAGCATTTTATTGATCCTTTTTCAGCATTGTGAGACAAAATACTGTATTTCAACTTAATACAGTGAGTAGTTTTTGGTGTTATATTAATGTTATTACTGTAAAAATAACTCACTTTTAATTAAGAAGTGAGCTACAACACAAATGGCATTAAAATATTAGAAATTTTGAATGAACGTGCTAGATTTTCTATTCTGTTAGAATTATAAATGACAAAAATTAATTGATCTTTTAGTTCCCTGGGTGAAGCTGAAAGAAGAGTTATACAGAGATACAGTATGGAAACATTCTCTTAGGCTCTCTGACTCTATCAATCATCCATTTACACTAATGCCGTGATAATCCTTTTTTTATTCCCCTAATTCCCTTGATAACTACCTGAGGAACACATTCACATGTTGTCTTGTAAACCAACATGTATAAAAGTCCAGTACTTTTGGAATAGATGTGCCTGTAACATATTTGCCTTTGTTTTCATTCCTTTCATTAGTTGCACTGCAATGAGAGTCTGCCTGGAGCAAAAGAAAATATATTTGAAAAATTGTTCTTCGATTGTCCCTAAAAGATAAACAATATTGAACATTTTTCTCCTGTTTTCCTTCAGCCAATTGCTCTGCCTTGTAACCTAAGCTCCATTCCTTTCGATACCATAAGACAAAGGAACAGACTTGGGCTATTTGGCCCATTGAGTCTGCTCTACCATTTCATCATGGCTGATCCATTTTTCCTCTCAACCTCATTCTCCTGCCATCTCCCCGTAACCTTTCACACCCCGGCTACTCAAGAACCTATCAACCACTGCTTTAAATACACCTAATGACCTGGCCTCCACAACCACATGGTGCAATGAATTCCACAGATTGACTACCTTCTGGCTGAAGAAATTCCTTCTCATCTCCAATTTAAAATGGTTGTTCCTCTATTCTGAGGATGTGCCTTCTGGTCCTACACTCTCCCACTATAGGAAGCATCCCTCCACGTCAACTCAATCTGTGCCTTTCAACATTTAGATAAATTTCAATGAGATCCTCCCTCATTCTTCTGAATTCCAGTGAGTACAGGCCCAGAGCCATCAAATGCTCCTCATACGATAACCCTTTCATTCCCAGAATCATTGTAGTGAACCTCCCCTGAACACTCCAACGTCTGCATATGCTTCCTTAGGAAAGGGACCCAAAACTGCTCACAATATTCCAAGTGAGACCTCAGCAGTGCTTTATAAAGTTTCAATATTAAATCCTTGTTTTTATATTGTAGTCCTCTTGAAATGAATGCTAACATTGCAATTGTTTTCAACAATGACTCAACCTGCAAGTTATCCTTTTGGGAATCCTGCATAAGGACTCCTGAGTCCTTTGTGCTTTGGATTTTTAAAAATTTACTCCCATTCAGAAAATAGTCTATGCTTTTAGTCCTTTTACCAAAATGCACGGCCATACACTTCCCAAATTGCCCATTCACCCAGTCTGTCTAAGTCCTCTGCAGATACCCTGGTTCCTCACGCTACCTGCCCCTCCACCTATCTTTGTATCATCTGCAAACTTGGCCAGAAGGCCACCAGATCCATGATCCAAATCATTGACATGTCATGTAAAAAGTAGTAGTCCCAAAACCTAGCCCTCCAGAACACCAGTCATCACTGGCAGCCTACTAGAGAAGGTTTCCTTTATCTCCAGTTGTTGCCTCCTGCCAATCAGCCACTGTATTCATGTTGGTATCTTCCCTGTAATACCATGGGCTGTTAACTTGATAAGCGGGCTTGTGTGCAGTACCTTGTCAAAGGCCTTCTGAAAATCCAAGTTCATGATATCCTTTGTCTATCCTGCTCGTTATTTCCTCAAAGAAATCCCAATAGATTTGTGAAGCAGGATTTCCCCTGAAGGAACTTCAACCTATTTTATCATGAGCTCCAAGTACCCTGAGACCTCATCCTTACCAATTGACTGTAACTTCACTGAGTTCAGGCTAACTGGCCTATAATTTCCTTTCTTCTGCCTCCCTTCCCCCATTGAAGTGGAGTGACATTTGCAATTTTCCAATCCTGCAGAACCATTCCAGAATCTAGTGATTCTTATAAGATCATTACTGATGGCTCCACAATCTCTGTAGCTACCTCTTTTAGAAACCTGTGGTGTAGTCTCTTTGGTCCAGGTTACTTATCTACCTTCAGACCTTTCAGATTCTCAAGCACCTTCTCCCTAGTAATAGCAACTGCACTCACTTCTGCCCCTGACACTCTTGAACTTCCAGTATACATCTAGAGTCTTCCGCAGTGAAGATTGATGCAAAATACCTACTTAGTTGATCTGCCATTTTCTTGCCCTCCATTACTACTTCTCCAGCATCATTTTCCAGCAGTCCAATATCTACCTTCACCTCTGTTTTACTCTTTATATATCGGAAAAAAAAATCTATTGGTATCCTGTTTGATATTATTCGGCAGCCTTCATGTTTCATTTTTCCCTCTTATGGCTTTTTTTAAAGTTTCCTTTTATTGGTTTTGAAAAGCTTCCCAGTCCTCTAGCTTCTATTTTTGCCCTATTGTATTCACTCTGTTTCGCTTTATGTTGTCTTTCACTTCCCTTGTCAGCCATGGTTGTGTCATCCTGCCTTTAGAAAACTACTACTTCTTCTTTGGGATGTCTCTACCCTGTGCCTTCCAAAATGCTGCCAGAAACACCCCCAGCCGCCCAGTATGCTGCCGTCGTCCCTGCTGGGGGTCCTTTCCAATCAACTTGAGCTAGCTCCTCTCTTCTGCCTCTATAATTCTCTTTACTTCACTGTAATACAGATATATTTGACTTTAGCTGCTGTCTATAAATTGGAGGGTGAATTTTATTATATTATGATCATTTGATTCTTATTCCTTTACCTTAGGCTCCCTAATCAAATCCAGTTCATTACACAACACCCAATCCAGAATTGCCTCTCGCTTAATTGGAACAATTATAAGCTGGTCTGAAAAAAAATCTTGTATGCATTCTACAAATTCTCTCTCTTGGGATCTAAAATTGGCACAAACGTGATTTTTTTTTTCCCCGCTATCTGCCTGCATATTGAAATCCCCTATGATTAAACAAGCACTACTGTTTGGAGGCCTGTATATAACTCCCTTCAGAGTATTTTCACCTTGCAGTTTCTTAACTCTACCCACAGGGATACTACCAATCTTCCAATCCGATGTCACCTCTTTCTAAGAATTTGCTATCATTTTGTTTTTAACCTATGGAGCCATGGTACCCTCTCTGCCTACCTACCTGTCCTTTTGATACAGTGTGTATCCTTGTATGTTAAGCTCTCAACTATAATCTTCTTTCAGCCATGACTCAGTGATGCCCAGAACATCATAATTGCCAATTTCTAACTGCACTACAGATCATCTACATTATCCTGTATAGTGTAAACATAGAACAGGGGTCCCAAACCTTTTTTGTACCGCGGACTGGTTTAATATTGACAATATTCTTGTGGACCGGCCAACCGGGGAGGTGGGGGGTGTTCAAGTAGGGTTAAACTCACCTCAACATGTCTTTTACAGTTAGGGTTGCCAACTTTCTCACTCCCAAATAAGGGACAAAAGTAGCAGTCAAATACGGGACAGTGTTTACCCCGAGAAAGACTACCATGACCATGAAGCCTTGTGCGAGCACCTGTGTGTGCGTGAGCGTACGTGCCGATTTTTTTTCCACAAATTGGTTTTGACTTGATCTTCCTGATTAGACTGTACATACATTATTTCTACTTTATATAGGCTGTGTATTTATCATATGATTCCTGCTTTTACTAAATGTTGGTGTTATTTTAGGTTTCATGTGTTGTTTGGAATGATTTGGTAGGTTATTTTTTGGTTCGGGAATGCTCAAAATATTTTCCCATATAAATTAATGGTAATTGCTGCTTTGCTTTATGCCATTTTGGCACAAAAGGTTTCATAGGAACACTCTACCTCAGTGGGGGAAATACGGGAGAAGGGCGGTCCCGTATGGGACAAACCAATTTAGCCCAATATACGGGATGTCCCAGCAATACGGGACAGTTGGCAACCCTATGTTCAAGTTCAACAGTGCGTGACAGGGAATAAGGAAAGGTGCAGCTGACTCGTATTGTTTCCGCGCGGCCCGGTAGCACATGCTTTGTGGCCCAGTACCGGTCCGCGGCCCGGTGGTTGGGGACCACTGAAAAAACCCTACGGCACAATACAGGCGTTTTGGCCCACAAAGCTGTGCGGAATATGTCCTTACCTTAGAACTACCTTTGCTTACCCATAGCACTCTATTTTTCTAAGCTCCATGTACCTATCCAGGAGTCTCTTAAAAGATCATTTCCGCCTCCACCACCGCCACTGGCAACCCGTTCCACGCACTCGCGACTCTCTGCGTTTTTTTAAAAAAACTTACCCCGACATCTGCTCTGTATCTACTTCCAAGCACCTTAAAACTATGCCCTCTCATGCTAGCTATTTCAGCCCTGGGAAAAAGCCTCTGACTATCCACACGATCAATGCCTCTCATTTGTATTTGTTACCCTTCTCAATTTTGTCCCCATGTTACACTGCAACTCATCCCACTGACTGAAATTTTGCCTTATAGTCTCACTGCACACTACATCTGCTTGTATCTTAACTACTCCATCCACAAGCCCTATCACCCTGGTTCCCATCTCCCTGCCAGATTTGTCTACAGCCTCCCCTACAGCTCTAGCAAACCTGCCCAGAAGGATATTAGTTTCCCTTGAGTACAGGTGTAACTCATCCCTTTTGTACGGGTTATACCTTCCCCAGAGAGATCCTAATGATCTAAAAATTTGAACTCCCTGCTCCCACAAGATTTCCTCAGCCATGCATTCACCTGCCAAATCATCCTATCCTTGCCCTCACTGGTGCGTGGCACAAGCACCGATCCAGAGATTACTACCCAGGAGATCCAGTTTTTAAGCTTTCTACCTAACTCCTGAAATACTCCCTTCAGCCCTTTTCCTACCCATGTCATTGATTTCTGGCTGCTCACCCTCCCCCTTTAGAATATTGTGGACCCAATCCGAGTCATTCTTGACCCAAGCACCTGGGAGGCAATATCCATGCGTCTCTTTAATGCCCACAGAATCTTGTGTCTACTCCTGTAACTATGAAACCCCCTGTCATTACTGAAATCCTTTATTTCCCCCTTCCCTTCTGAGCCACAGTGCCACAGGCCTAATGACTGGGCCACACTCCTGGTAGGTTGTTCCCCTCAGCAGTATCCAAAGCAATATACTCATTATTGAGGGGAATGGCCACAGGGGTACTCGGCACTGACTGCACATCTTTCCCCCCTCTCCTGACAGTCACGCAGGTACCTGTCTCCTGAAATTTGGGGTGACTTCCTCCCTGTAGCTCCTATATATCACCTCATCATTTTCCCATATGCACCGAAGATTATTGAGCTGCAGCTCAGTGCAGATGTGGTTATCCAGGAGGCTGGAGGTCTCCCAGAAATTCCCACATGTCACACTAAGAACACAACACAACCCCTGGAGCCATTCTCACTGCTCTAACTATGTACAAACAGATGGAGAATGAAGAAGAAACTTGCCTCACCAAGCCTGCTGAGCCAAAGCCTCCCCCACTCTAACTCTCGTCCACTCAGACAATGGTCGCTCTGCTTGTCTTGACCTTGTGTTTATACTATGTTCCCTTAAACTGATGCAACATGAAAAAAGAATGATATTTTTAGCTAATTTTTTTAAAATACGTTTGCTTCACCTTGGATCCAGCATGCACAGGTACTGGAGTGATAGTCATCAGCAATTTATTATGTTGATAAGGTGATGCGAGACAGTATTGCAATCAAGAAGTTTTCTTGATGTGAGCCGTGGGTGACAAGACTGGACTGTTCATAAAAGCCCACCTGGTCTTGTGTTTCTCTCCAATATTCAACACACACACACACACACACACACACACACACACACACACACACACACACACACACACACACACACACACGTAAACAATACAATTAAAGTTCACATAATAGATCTCTTCAGAAGCATTGCCATTCCTATTTTTGAAACAATTGATCCACTATTATCATTTTGCTTTCAGTTCCAGGGTGATTGCTAATTTCATTGCAAAAGGAGTGAAAATGTAGGTGGAGAGCAAGTCAAATGAGCTAAGTAAAATTTTGTGTGTGTGTGTGTCTAACTTGAGAAAGCTAAAAGAAAATCCTTACAAAGTCAGAATTGCCTTCATTAACATCAACATTTTTTGAGCACAAAAAAATCTTACTCAACCAATTTTTAGAGTTGTGCAGAAATAATTAAAAAAATAATTATAACATTATTAAAACAAAAATGATGGTCTTTCACTATATTTTGTCCTTTGGCATTCAGACAATTGTAGCTCCCTAAGGATTGATGAGAAATGCCTTAAAGTGTCGGTTTCACATGTATAACTGCAGTTCTGAGACTCTCATGTATTTCTTAATCCATCTCCCAGTAACTTGCTGTTCCAGAATACCCAAAGATAATTACTAATATAACCTCCAATCAATGAGTGATTTGCAACTTTAATCCTGAAATTATGTTGCTGCTGTAGTCTCTGTAGTCTATTAAACATTACTGTTAAATCACTCTGAGCATGGCAACTCGAATTCCCATTATTAACTTAATAAAACCTTCATCGTAAATAAGTCAATTCCATTAAGTAGAGCAAGAAAATGACTTGAAGAAATATTTAATCATTACTATCCAATTACACAACCAACTTGTTAAAATAAATGTACTCGAGAGGCTAGAGCATTGATTGTATTCATGCAAAATTTTCAGGTGAATACAACATTTTATTAAATGTTTGATTGCTTTTTTTTGAAGAAGAGCTAATATTTATTGAAGATTGCATGGCATTAGTCATTCAAAAAGCCAGCCAGTGGTGTGGTGGTATTTAAGGTGAATGGTTCTGTGTTCGAATCTTGCCAGCTCCTTGAAAGCTTACCATCTGTGCTGGATGGAGCGTTGAGCTAGCAGCTTTACCTCACAAAAAAAACAGACAAAAATGCTAAAGAAACGACAAGGTTCAACAACAATCATTCAAAATTATACTTTTCATTTAACTTGAACTTTATTAAAATCTTCTAGTCCCATATTTTTGATCATTTGAAAAGATGTCGCTAGCAGGTAGATATAATCATTTGAAGAGGACGCGAGGATTAGGTTAACAAATTTATCATGTAACTTTCTGTTGATATCAATATTAATAGTGTGACCTTCTTGTTCATCAGTACATGAATCAAGCTATTTCTTCTGCTGTTTTATGTCCAGAAAACTATTCTTGGACCTGCTCTGTTAATAGTTTTATTTCTCGAATGAGCAAGTTATTAATCAGACCTGCAACTTATTCTCAGGTGATCTGGCATGGTGAAATGAAAGCCCCAGGTTAGAACAAAGATTTTGAACCATTCTCTTTGAGACTGTAGTACAGTAGAGGGGTTTCAATTCACTCCTATTAGATGCAAGTATTTGTCAGTGTGTCAAACTGGTATGAAGCCTCTTCATCAATGGTTATGTGGATTGTCTGGAATCTGGTGCAGGTCTGTAGGTGACATAATGTTCTGTCTTGGATGCACATGCCTGCCATTGTTCTAAGGCTTACTCCTTTGAAGGAGAAGTAAACCTACTTTTTCAGACATTTGCACATCATAAAGCCAATGTGTTGTATTCTGCCTTCATTCTGTTCCAGAGATGTTTAAGACTTGTGATGAACTTCAGAACTGTGCCTTAATTTCTGTAAATAAATATTCAGTTATAAGATTTAATACAATTACAAAAATCGTTTCATGTTGCTTTACCTCAGAGGTCCAAATGGCTAAAAGGGATTTTTATGCCAAATGTTTAGTGCCAGTTTGACTGTTCTGGCTGCAGTGTTACAAGGCACGGCCTCTTTTAGCAAACCAGAGTGCTATTGCACTTGGTAAATAGAAAGAGGTGAGATGACCTGTGTGATCCTCTGATTCTGTTCATAAGCAGTTTGTTTATTTTGCCATGACCTCCTCCTATCACAGGATTCCACTTTATAAAACCTCAAGTGACAAGATGTTTAAAACAGTTAAGTTTGAACCACAAATTTGTTTAGCCTAATGAAGCAAGAGATATAGCCTCTCAAGAGGGCCATGGCATTCCCAGCTGAGCAGGGGGTCAAAATTCTTTTCTCCTCTTCTTTCTGCCGAGCTGAACAAACGTTTTATTTTGACAGGTGAATTACTGTGGGAACATGAATGTGTTCTGGAGGTTTTCTCTTGTGTTTGTTTGCTGCTCAGTGTGTTTTGAATGCACAATACTCCCCAAGGAAACAGCTGTCAAACTAAATACAACGGGGGTTTTAGACATTGGGGTTTTCTTTCAGTCCGATGTAGATCCCTGGTGGGCTCGAAAAACGACCACACGACCTGGCGAAAAGACAGATAATTTTGTTTTCTAACTGCCTCATTCCTAGTTTTATCCTTTTCTGCACATCAAACAAGGACTTTTGTGACGAATGCCTGTGTTTTTGCTTAACTGCCCATGTTGACATTTGCTTGACTATGTACATGGCCTTCTGGTCCATTCAAAGATTTAGAAAACATTATAATTTGGCAAATGCATTGGAAGTTTTGGAAATACTTTTAGGAATGTTGTATTATTTTTGAAATATCACGAGATGTGCAATGCCTCAAAATATTAAGAGATAAAATTATGCAAATCGATGAATGCAATTATAACTAACTGTTTTGGTGCTTTAAAAATGGTATATAACTAAAAGATTGCCGATCACCTGATTAACAGCAGGATTTAATCTGGAAATTTCCCTCATGCTGATAGATCTGAAAAATTAACATAATTTATTTGCATCAGGTAGTTGTTGAATTATGGCTTGTGTGGGTGGTTCAAAATGACACTTAATAAAATGTTAAACAATGTAATGCGTGCATCAGTGAGCAATAAACAGTATAAAAAAGAAAAACTTAGAACCAGTAATCTCTGCATCCACACTTGGTAACCCATAATACCTTTGTGGGGAGTTAAATGTGATTCAGTCTAGATTTGTGTTTCATGAAGTCTGTAGCTCTGAAAGCATTGCTTCACATGAACAACTCTAGTCTCCACTCTGTTACGGACTTTGTTCTCCCTACCCTGCATCCTCTCTGCATCTTTAAACACATTTATCCAGTTCTGATGAAGGTTTATGGACCTAAAGCTGTGATTCGGTTTCTCATTTCACAGTTGCTGCCTGGCCTTGGGAGTATTTCCTGGCGCATTGTTTTATTTCAGATTCTAGTATCTGTAGTTCTTTATTTTACTTTCAATTTCTTTCTGAATATCCTTCTGAAGCCCTACATCCATGTTGCTTCTTTATGCACCTTTCAATTCTTTGCTCCAACATCAGATCATTAGTTATTTACTCATTAAATTCTCCCGTCTTAAGCCTCCTAATTTCTTCAGTCCCCTGATTTCCTTAAATCTTGTACACCTTTAACCAGATTACTGCTACCAGTTGCAGTACCCTTTCCTTTATCTAGTTTTTGTCCAATAAACTGCTGCAAGCTGATTTGAATTTGTTACCACGGGTTCTATGTGGTTGTTGTAAAGGGCATTAAACAGAAGAAGCCCCCTTATGATTATTTGTAATGCTGCTGAATAAACAACTACCTTTCAGATCAACTCAGAGGTCATGCCAATGTTTAAGGATATCTAGAAAATATAATTAGAGTGTAAAAGGAATTGCAGAGATATAGGATTTGAGATACAGTAATGGTTCAAACAAACAAGCTGTTTCTGTGCCACGTTTACTGCATAATTATAGGAACTGCAATTGCAAATTATTCCTTGATTTTAGTGGCATGATGTGATAAAGTTTTTAATAATGAGTATGGAATTTTAAACATCATCGTTTAGTGCCAGTAGTAAGTTCAGCAATGGCCGTGGTATATTCAATCACCAAAAATATCCAGTGATGCATCTCTTTGCTATAGTCTTAATTAACACAAACCACTGTAATTGTGTTGCCCTTATATAAATACATGAAAGTAATGAATAATCATTCTTTGTGAATACTACCAAATGACCCAAAATATTGGGAATTTGAGAACTGTAACCTGGCTGTGCAGTGAAGCATCCAAGTAATTAATAATTCAAAAGCTCTCAGTAATTAATTTTAATTTCTGAAAAATAAACATCTGTCAAGTAGGACACAAGAGTTTCACATTACTAACATAATAAAGTTGTTTATTTCCCCTTCAGAGCCTCATTATTGTTTCCAGAATAAAAACTTTCACATAATTCTGTCAGGTTACTAACTCCATGGTGTATGCTCTGTTTATGCTCAGTGGATTGTGCTGCAGTGATTGATCTGGGCAGGCAGAAAAGTTAATTATTATCAGCTAGCAGTCCAGTCTGTGCTGCTATGTTAGTACTTACAAATCAACAGCAAATTGGATTTGGAGGTAAACTGTTTACACAGTTAATGGCTGCTTTGTTAATGGTCATGCCTGGTTAAAAGAAAAGTTAGTTCAGACCTGTGAATCTTTCCCCAAGATCCATTGTTCATTTAGTTCAAATATAGTACTGTATCTGGATATCAAATTAACTGTTAAACCCACTCAAATCTTTTTGTTGTTTAGTACTGACAAGTGTTTTAAAAGCAAAAAATATTAAAGTTGTACTGATAATCACAATGTTGTGTAAAATATTGCTGCATGTGTTCAACACACAAAATGATTGCGTAATTCCTCAGGTAACACTTGTGGAAGGACATGGAGAATTAACGTTTCAGTTTAAGATTCTTCATTTGTGTTCAGTGTTTTTTCACCGCTCCACCCCTTTTTCCAACTGTATAGTCAGAAACTCCTTTTAAAGCAGTTGGGATTCAAGCTGGTACCTAAAGATGCCGCTGAATGCGAGCATCAGGATTGAACCATTAAAATAAATAATTGTGCACAGTTTAGTCCACAGGCATCCCCAGTTGTCTCCCTGCTCCTCTCTAATTTTTCCCTTGATTATTCCCTTGAACAGCAGCAGTCCTTGTGGGAAAGATAGCCTCCAACGCAGTTAGGTAAGCTGTAGAAGTTACCGTTTGAAGCAACATTATATCAGGGTGGATGGAGGAAATGTTAAAGCTGGTGAATAGAGTGCCAACCTTCGTTGTTTACTTCATGGGCGAGGATCTGGCTGCTGGGACTGGAAATTTTGTTGTTCGATGTCACGGGGAGGTGGTTGGGCTACAGGAAAAGCCCTCCTCATCATTGAGTACATCTACGAGGAATGCTACTGCAAGAAAGCAGCATCCATCATCAAAGAAACCCTCCACTCAGGCCATGCCCTCTTTTTGCTGCTGTTATCAGGAAGGGAGATACAGGAGCCTTAGGTCCCACACCACCAAGTTCAGGAACAGCGATTACCTTTCAATTATCAGGCTCCTCAACCAGCATGGATAACTTCACTCACCTCAACATTAAACAGTTCTCCAATCAGTGGACTCACTTTATTATTTTCTTATCATTGCTGTTTACTTTTTGTAATTGCATCGTTTGTTGTCTTCTGCACATTGGTGGTTTGTCCGTCTTTGTGTGAAGGTTTTCAATAATTGTGCTCTGTTTCTTTGTATTTACTGTGAATGCCCACAAGAACATGAATCTCAGTATAGATAATAAATTTGCTTCAAAATTTAAACTTTGGCATGTTACTGTCCTTGTTATGAGTCATCATTAACTCAATTATAGATACATGTCCTACTACCACAAAGACAACTACCTGCATTGCTGTATTACAATGGAGGGAGGAGAAGATGGCGGCGCAACGCAGCGTGCGCGGCCATTCCGAATGATATTGTATGTGTTAACTAGGGGCCGTGCACAATCCTGATTTGATGGAGACAGCTGTGAGAAACATGGAGGAACACCTGGAGAAACTTCTGAAATGCCTGCTTCACTGCCGCTGCTACTGTGCGATCGAGAATCTCCGGAGGGGAAGGCCCCATATCCTTAGCTTTGCCTGTTGCTGGGGTGGAAGCGCTGGGCAGAGATGGTGCTCGGTGTCGGAGAGCTGGTCAGAGGCTCAGAGTTTTCGGACGGACTCGGAGTTGGACTGTGGTCAGATGCTTCCAGGATGCTGCCTCGGCAAGTTTGCGGCATTGAAGGTTCACTGTCTGCGTGAGATGATGGGACTTCCGAGAGACTTTGAGACTTTTTACCGTGCCATGGTGTGTTCTTTAACAAATTATGGTATTGCTTTGCACTGTTATAACTATACGGTTATAATTCTGTGGTTTTTGTCAGTTTTTCAGTTGGTTTGTCATGTGTTTCTGTGATATCATTCAGGAGAAACATTGTATCATTTCTTAATGCATGCATTACTAAATGACAGTAAAAGAGGACTGCATGTCCTCATAATCTAATCTAATAAGGGCTGATGTTTTCACAGCCACTGATGCATTCTTTGCAATGTAAATACATTTAGTATTCCTCCTCCTCATTTTCCCAGTAGCACATTATCTTTTGCATGCTTCTTCGATCTGTGTACACAAATGGATTTCAGTTTGGGATCTGTTCATGTTTTCCATTCTGGCAAACATTTGTAAAAAGATCATGAACTAACAGAGAGAATATACCATATGTCACATCTGCAAACCAAATGATGAAATATTAAAAGTTGGAAATGTAACACAAAGGAGTTATTATGGGGGAAATATGGAAGAAAAGATAAAGAACAAGGTTTAAAATGAAATCAGCTGGTGGTCAGATTCGTATCAGGCCAGATGAAATTGACTTTGTGGCCCAGTTTGTGGATGATAAGAAGATAGGTGGAGGGGTAGGTAGTGTTGAGGATGGAGGGAGTCTACAGAAAGACTGGAACAGATGGGGAGAATGGGTAAAGAAGTGGCAGATGGAATACAATGTAGAGTAGTGTATGGTCATGCACTTTGGTTGAAGGAATAAAGGCATACACTATTTTCTAAATGGGGAGAAAATTCAAAAATTAAGGTGCAAAGGGACTTGGGAGTCCTTGTGCATGATTCCCTAAAAGTGAACTTGCAGGTTGAGCCAATGGTAAGAAAGTACAATGTTGGCATTTATTTTGAGAGGACTAATATAGAGAAAGACACTCAAAATGCTGGAGGAACTCAGCAGGTCAGGCAGCATCTCCGGAAATGAATAAACAGTTTGTAACACCTGTGTAGCACCCCTCTTAGCACGTGTGACTTGCTGCTGCACTCTTTGAGGAAAATGAATCTACACAGTACTCCACTAGGTGCTAGTAGGCCATCAGAAGATTCTCGGTATCGGAAGGAGGCAGTGAATAGAAACCACGCACTTGTGGAGATAAGGTTTGTTTATAAGAAAAAGAACAATATGTAGAAAATATTTACATGAGCAAGAACAATTCAAAATTCCAACACTCTCTTTAGGTTCTAAATCTTAGCTATCAAATCAAATTCCCTTTTAATTAGAATCAGTGAGATTCCTTTATTACTCTGATAAAGTGTACTTTGTTAGGAATTAGATATAGTGTTATTCCCTATTTAAAAGTTTACAGACTAAACTTTCCTTTTTACTTAATCCCTTGTTAATTAGCAAACCAACTATAATTCCTATTCTTAAGTATTATAGTTACTCAGTTTCGGTTCCAGGCGGTATATTGACAAGTTTAAATTCAAATTCAAAAATTATATACACAGTTTAACTCCTTTCACGACAATTCTCCAACATCACAACTTTTAAACAAAGTAAATCTCCTTCAGTAACTTATCAAAGTCTTTGCAAAAATAATCAGAAAATCAAATTCGGATTCTTTGAATGAAAATAACTTATACGTCCAACCATATTAAATCCTCTGTGTCATTGCGCATTTCTTTCTCGCGCTGGTTCGTCAAATCTTGGGTAGTTCGCCATCTTTGTTCTTGGTTCATTGGAATGAAATAGTTTATCATCCAGGGCAAGTCAATTCACAAACTTGTACAAAAAAAGACCAATTCCTTTGGTATGATTTTACAGAACTAATTCCCGACAACGCAGTAGCGACCTTGGACGCTCGTCTCTGCCAATATTGTCTCGCTAAAGCTGCTGTGTGTTATAGCCATAGCTTCAATAAATCTTTTATTGCTATTGTCTCTCCTCCAGGGGTTTCACCCTGAGGTTTTCAAGTTAGTAGGGTAAAGACTACTAATTCCACTCTTAACAGTTCATGTATTTCTCTCCTTGTCCGTGATTGCATTAGCTACGCCTCCTCTCACATAGCGTTTTTTTTGCATATTCTCTTCCTTTTTTAAAAAAATCAGTAAACCTCTTTTTTTTCATTCCTCTGCAGGTGGAGCTTTCTAACATTATATCTTTGGTTTTAATTAACCTGGGTTCCAAGTTGATGTTTTGGGCCAGGACCCTTCAGGATGTGATGCTGAGGCTTTATAACACATTGGTCAAACCACACTTAGGGTATTGTGAGCAGGTTTCTGACCCTTATCCGAAAAAAGATGTGCTTGCTTGGAGGGGTTGGAGTGGTTAACGTATGAGGAACATTTGAGGGCTCTAGGCCTGTACTCACTGGATTTTAGAACAATGAGGGGTGATCTCCTTGAAAACTATTGAATATTGAAAAGCCTAGATGGAGGAGATGTTTACTAAATTGGGTGAGTCTAGGACCAGAGGGTACAGCCTCAGAATAGATGGACACCCATTTAGAAGAGAGATGAGGAATTTCTTTAGTCAGAGGGTAGGGAATCTATGGAATTCTTTGTCATGTATGACTGGTTGTTAAGTCTGTTTATATTGGAAGTGATGAGGTTCTTGATTACCAAGGGCAACAAAGGTTATGGAGGGAAGACAGGAGAATGGGGTTGAGAGGGATTGTAAATAGGTCATGATGGAATGGCAGAGTAGACTCGATGGGCCAAATGGCCTAATTCTGCTCCTATGTTTTATGGTCTGAATTATGTGAATCTGGCATAGGCCAAGATATTTGTAATACATAATATGCCTAAGAATTTGTGTAATATTTATAATTGTACACTCTGCACAAAGGAACATGAATAGTCTGTTGTTATAGAAGAATAGGTGATCAATATTTTCCTTCATAAATTGTAATGAGTATTCCGTGAACATTTTTTTTCAGCATATAGTCTAAAGAGCACCTGTAGATTATATTTCTTGGGAAACTTTTGGGTGTGTGCAATCTGCATACTTGTGATTTGATTGGACAAAGCCATGGTATGCAGAATAATGACATTAGGTTAAAGTTGTAGGAAATAAATTATGACTAGTAAGTCCAATTATTTTTTTTCCTTTGTTAAAGTTGGTTTCTTGATTAATACTGGTTGATATCTTTTTCTTTAATTATCCCAGAATCACTGGTTGATTGGGATTTTTTTAGACTGCAAAATAGATGCGTAAATATGAATAAAATAATGGCTGTAAAACGTTGCCTCAGGAATGTATACTTTTAAGCAAGGATTTTGAAATTAATTGAGATTTCACTTCACCCTTTCGACTGATTTTTTTTTACAAAAAGGAGACCCTGAGAACAGAAAAAGAGTTCAGTATTTCTTTGACCAAATTTGTGAATTTTGTTTGTTGCAATACAGCACAGGCAGGGATAGCCTCAAGGGGTTGTATTGTGCAGGGTACTGAGCTGGCAGGGACTATTGTTCATCTTTTACTCTGAGACTGAGAAGGGAAAAATGTTCACACGCCATTTTGCGGCATCCTGCTGGGCAGGTGAGGTAGGGTCTTTCCAGCTGGTTACAAAGCACTGGCCATACAGAAGTCTTCCTGAATGCTTAGTACAGTCCCAACTGAGGGATGACTGTACTACAGTGTCCAACACTACAATTCTTGTAATGTGTCACTATAGTCATGAGCAGTAAGCACAAAGCAGACTTCTTAGTGAGCTGCAACTCCTCAGTGTTGTAACCAGTCGATCCCCTTGTGCAGACATTCAATTGGAAATGTTACCTCACCAGAATGAATGGGACGAAGGGACAAGTTCAAAGATAACAAATGATTCTTTGTGAGATTGGAGCAGACAGCAAAGATTGATCGGCCTTTTTCCTGGTGCTCCCAGTCCCACAACAAATGGATGTGGCCAGAAAGAAGTCAATCCCTCCATGGAGTAAAAGCTCTTCTTTAAAGAAATGGCAATTTAATTGCCTGTCTCGGCTTTCTCACCAGCAGTGAGATGTCAGGAAAAAAAGATGGAAACAAACATGGATAGAAATATTTAAATGAAAGTTTAAAACAAAATCTCCTTCTGAAGTAGTAGCATTTAAAGTTGAGTGAGCTGTTTATAATAGAATGAATTCTTTGCATTCTTTTTAGCTCATAGATTTTTATATACTTTTTTTCTAAATCCTTAATAAATAGGTAGCATTATAAGCTCAAGTGAGAGAATTCTATCATTAGATCCACTGTTATTCAGAGTGTTTCCTGCAACCGGAATAAAACTAAGAATGAAGGGTTCTGATGGCAGGAGGAGGGAAACAGGGATGTAGAAGTGAGTAAGGACTGAAGTTGGAACATGGGTTTTGGGGGATATTCACGTTAATTGTCAGGAACAGAAATCAAGATCAGAGACTCAGACATAGCTAGGAACCTGAAATTGAGTAAGGTTCAGCTTGTGATCATTTTGGCAGAGCAAAATTTCAATTTGTTAGTTTGACAGCAACATTACACAGTGGGCAGGGTATCTGTAGATAAACCCATAGTCTGACTCCTATGCTTCCGAGAAACCAAACAGCAATGATAAAGGATTCAGAATTTGACACCTGGGTACAGTGAAGATGTGAATTGAAGAAAAGTCATTAGGCACATTATGTATCTAGTATGAAACAGTCAAGGGGTTGAGGGAAGCAATGAATGGAAAATGTCACCAGTGAAATGAATGGTGGTGTTAACCACGCTGAAGGTTGGTAAAACATGGAAGCCTGAGTCCCATGTAGTTCTGTGTTGATTTTGTGTGCGTGTGTGCAGTGGGTACTCCTCTGCAGAGTAAGGAGGACGTTCACTATGCTCCTCCCCTTTTCACATCATTGCATTGTCATAAGCTTGCTCTGTCCCTCCCCTCTGTCGCCACAACAATTCCACTTGTTTGATCCAAATGGCAATGCAGCACTTTGAAGTTGTACAATGACTGGAATTTCTATTGCCAGGTCTTCTGGCCACTGGCTGCAGTTCACTGAGAGGCCACTGCTGGAATCCTTTTTAAAAAGCATTTTATTTGGATTGCAGTGTTCTCAGCAAATTTAATTAGGGTACATGTTGTGTGGTCCTGATTTTATATTTGTTCTGTAGGATTGTACATTTATAAATGTGGTAAATTTATACCTAAATCCAGAAACTGTTTTGTAATCCAACCTGCAATGTTATTACTTTCTTAGAGAAAAAATTTAAAAAATTAATTAGAAATGTTAAAAGTCGCAAATACAGAGCTAGATTGCAAATCAAGCTATAGCTAATGAGATGTAGTAACCTGTTGCTTTTTTTAAAAAGTATTTTGCTCCTGGCATCAGTCATTAAAAATATTTTCTTTCATGAGACCCTAAATGACAGTCTGACCTACCTTGTTTACTCCCCTTTCAAACTTTCTAGGGCTGTTCCTAATGGTAGCCTGTTCAATAGAAACTAGCTGATGGGCAGTTACAATTGCCCTGGTTATCAGCCACTAGCAATGGCTCAAAATTTCAGCATGCTCTGTTGGTCAGATAATGAGGACACCTGCACAGATCCTGGGAGAACCTTCCTTGCATTATTTGTATTGGATCCCAGTGCTATCAGCTGCATTGCTGGCTGGAATTTAATTGAGGCCTCATTTAAAATGGCCTGGCCTAATTTCCTGGATGTTCATTGTTCAACCTACTTAACCAATCTTGTATGTACAGAGTTAAAATCTGAGACAATGAAGCCAGTTGATCTCCTTGTGTAATCTCTGTAAAATTGCCAGTGACGTATTTCAGTAAGTGCTTTCACTTCTTTCACATTAGACTTTTAATAAATATTTTGAAAGCGAGCCAACAAAACTGAAGTATCCCTGTAAAAATTTTCCTTATGAAACAAAAATTGAAGGATGATCATCAAAATAATGAGAGGTTACTATGATTTGCATAGAGAGGCTGTTTCCAACATGGCCAGAGACAAGAGTCAAATGTGATTGATATAAGACAGTCATTGATAAACTCAGAAGAACATTTGGAAGAAACTACATTAACCAGAGAGGGGTAGGGTTACAAAATGAATAAGTCCTGAAGAAGGCCCTCAGCCTGAAACATTACTGTTTGTTCATTTCCATCGATGCTGTCTAACCTGCTGAGCTCTTCCAGCATTTTGTGTTTTGCTTTGGATTTCCAGCATCTGCAGAATTACTTGTGTTTACCAGTATGAATAAATAGATATAGATCCCAAAGGAAATTACAGTGTCACAGTAGTATTACAAGTGCACAGATACTGTATACAAATATTAGAAGAGAATTAAGAAAAAATGAAAAAAAGTAAGTTAACTCAAATAGTCTAACGGGGGGGTGGGGGGGTGGGATCATTTCCCCAGCTATAGGTTGACTCATTATAGAGCCAATGGCCAAGGGTAAGATTGACCTCATATAGAGCTCTTTGGAGCAACACAGTTGTCTTAGTCTATTACTAAAGATGCTCCTCTGTTCAGCCAAGATGGCATGCAGAGGGTGAGAAACATTGTCCAGAATTGGCCGGGATTTTCCGTAGGGTCCGTTGTTCTACCAAAGCCTCCAGTTTGACTCCTATGATAGAGCCATCCTTTGTAATCAGTTTATTGATCCTGTTGGCATCACCTGGGCCGATACCATTGCCCCAGCACACCACCACATAGAAGGTTATACTGGTGACAACAGACTGGTAAAACATGTGAAGGAGAGACCTGCATACTCTAGAGGACCTCAGTCTCCTCAGGAAGTAGAGATAACTTGGGTCCTCCCTGTATTGCAGTTCAAGTACCTCAAAATATTTAATGGAAAGTTGCAAAAAAAGAAAGGAATATAGGATTCAGTAAAGAAAGGCAGCGGGAGATCTAAGTGGAGTTTAAACAGACGTTTGAATCTGTTGGACTAAAGTCCCAATCCTGTGCTTCGAATCCTTTGTAACCAAGTAAATTAGGACAGGAGAGTTCATCTCTCAAGACTCCCTCATTATAGAGCCAATGGCCAAGGGTAAGATTGACCTCATATAGAGCTCTTTGGAGCAACACAGTTGTCTTAGTCTATTACTAAAGATGCTCCTCTGTTCAGCCAAGGTGGCATACTTCCTTTTCTCTTGTAAAAGGAAGTATCAACATCAACATTTTGTTGGTAAACCTTTATAAAATCATTCCACTGTTGACCCCAAGATTCAAGATTGCTCATTTAATTGGTCATTGCAAGGGCTAATGTTATGTAGGTGGGTTGCTGGGCAGCGCATCTCTTCGGACCAGAAGGGCCTGTTCTGCACTAAATAAATAAATAGCTTTGGAAAGTTTAAAAATAAGTGAAGGTGACCATGAAACTGCTGGGTTATTGTTAGAACCCATATAACGCTCCATTGTCCTGCAGGGAAGAAAATTTAATTCTGTTGTCCCCTTTGGCCGTTATGTGATTCCAATTCCACCAAAACCTTCTGAATTGACTCTCAGCAATTGACAAATACTGGACTTGCCAGATCCCAACATTCGGACCCTTGTCTGAGGTCTGTTTAAAGCTGGTAAAATTAATGTTATTGTCTTCCCCGTATGTTTTTCTATGAGGGAAATATTTTGTAAAGGGATTGGCAGGAGTTCCCTGCAATGAGCTGACATCGTGTTGATAGGCCAAAGGGTCTCCCTTTTATATTCTGTGAATGAATGATGTAAGATCCTATAATTACACCCGCACAAGGACTATCAGGTTACCAAAGCCAGAATTTAAAAAACCTTGAGGAGAAAAGATGGTGATTTCTTTCTCATCTTTGGTGACTGATTCAGAATAGGCACAGGATAATTTAAAAGCATACAACAGGAATTCTGCAGATGCTGGAAATTCAAGCAACACACATCAAAGTTGCTGGTGAACGCAGCAGGCCAGGCAGCATCTCTAGGAAAAAGTACAGTCGATGTTTCAGGCCGAGACCCTTTGTCAGGACTAACTGAAGGAAGAGTTGGTAAGAGATTTGAAAGTGGGAGGGGGACATCCGAAATGATAGGAGAAGACAGGAGGGGGAGAGATGGAGCCAAGAGCTGGACAGGTGATTGGCAAAGGGGATATGAGAGGATCATGGGACAGGAGGCCCAGGGAGAAAGACAAGGGTGGGGGGACCCAGAGGATGGGAAAGGGGTATTGTGAGAGGGACAGAGGGAGAAAAAGGAGAGAGAGAAAAAGAATGTGTGTATAAAAATAAATAACGGATGGGGTATGGAATTAAAATGTGTGGCCACTGGGAGATGCTGCTTTCTCTGGCGGACAGAGCGTAGATGTTCAGCAAAGCGGTCTTCCAGTCTGCGTCGGGTCTTGCCAATATATAGAAGGCCACATCGGGAGCACCGGACGCAGTATATTTTCAGCAAAGCAGTCTTACACTTACACTTCCTCCCTTACCACCATTCAGGGCCCCAGACAGTCCTTCCAGGTGAAGCAACACTTCACCTGTGAGTTGGCTGGGGTGATATACTGCGTCCGGTGCTCCCGATGTGGCCTTCTATATATTGGCGAGACCCGACGCAGACTGGGAGACCTCTTTGCTGAACACCTACGCTCTGTCCGCCAGAGAAAGCAGCATCTCCCAGTGGCCACACATTTTAATTTCACATCCCATTCCCATTCTGACATGTCTATCCACGGCCTCCTCTACTGTAAAGATGAAGCCACACTCAGGTTGGAGGATCAACACCTTATATTCCGTCTGGGTAGCCTCCAACCTGATGGCATGAACATTGACTTCTCTAACTTCTGCTAATGCCCCACCTCCCCCTCGTACCCCATCCGTTATTTATTTTTATGCACACATTCTTTCTCTCACTCTCCTTTTTCTCCCTCTGTCCCTCTGACTATACCCCTTGCCCATCCTCTGGGTTCCCCCCCCACTTGTCTTTCTCCCTGGACCTCCTGTCCCATGATCCTCATATCCATTTTGCCAATCACCTTTCAAGCTCTTGGCTCCATCCCTCCCCCTCCCGTCTTCTCCTATCATTTTGGATCACCCCCTCCCCCTCCCACTTTCAAATCTCTTACTACTCTTCCTTCAGTTAGTCCTGATGAAGGGTCTCGGCCTGAAACGTCGACTGTACTTCTTCCTAGAGATGCTGCCTGGTCTGCTGCGTTCACCAGCAACTTTGATGTGTGTTAAATTAAAAGCATGTCTGAGTCATATCTGATCTGATGCAGGTACCACTGCATGATCCTGGTCCACTGTGGTCTTGGACAACCCATCAATGTCAATGTCCAGAGTAGTGTGACTGAAATAAAACATACATCCTTTTGTCAGATGTTTTGTTGCCACAAATAGACATATTATGGCTAAGGACAGAAGATTTCCCTCTCGGTTAAATACCTGATGGCTTCTTCACTAAAATTCACTGTAACTGTGTCATTTAAAGCATGTCACATTCTGTGTAATGGAGTGATTTAGTCAAAGACGAGCATTTCAGATTTTTAAATGATTTTGAATAATTTATATTTAGGATTTGCCTGTTGGCTTTTATCATGCTAATAATGTTAAATGTGGGATCCCTGCCAATCTTGGCACTGTGCTTTCAGAAACAGGTAGAAAGGCTTGCCAAGTGGTTATTACTGATGTGCATAAGAAAGGATTGAATTAATCGAGCACTTTTTATGACCTTAAAACAAACCAAAGTGCTTTTGGAAGCACTTCATAAATGAAGAAGGAAGTCTGAGAATCGGAGCGGGAGTGCGGAGGAAGCCATTTTTGAATTTTTCGCTCTTTTTTCCATTGGCGTTCAGAGAGGCGGGACTGCGCAGGCGTGTGACGTCGGGCAGTAAAGTGCGGAAGATTTAAAAGGAACAGAGCCTTATCCAGTGGGCAGCGTAGTTTGCGGGTGGCGGAGTGAGCCGGGAGCAGAGTGAAGGCTTAAGGACTTCGGCTCAACGGGCTTAGGCGGAAACGGGTGAGGCGAGGAAGATTTGGTATTCATTTTTTGTTATTTGAGGAGAGGGGCAGTATGAGTGTGAGGGCAGTTTGTTGTTCTTGGTGTCAGATGTGGGAGGCCTTGGAGTCTCTAAGCCTCCCGGACGTCCACATCTGCGCCAGGTGCACCGAGATGCAGCTCCTAAGGGACCGCGTTAGGGAACTGGAGCTGCAGCTTGATGACCTTCGTCTGGTCAGGGAGAGTGAGGAGTTGATAGAGAGGAGTTACAGGCAGGTGGTCACGCCGGGGCCACGGGAGGCAGACAAGTGGGTCACGGTTAGGAGGGGGAAGGGGAAGAGTCAGGTAATAGAGAGTACCCCAGTGGCTGTGCCCCTTGATAATAGGTACTCCTGTTTGAGTACTGTTGGGGAGGGGAGACAGCTTACCCGGGGAAAGCGACAGTGGCTGTGCCTCCGGCACAGAGTCCGGCCCTGTAGCTCAGAAGGGTAGGGAAGGGAGAGGAGGGCAGTTGTAATAGGGGGCTCGATAGTAAAGGGGTCAGATAGACGATTCTGTGGATGCAGTCCAGAGACCCGGATGGTAGTTTGCCTCCCTGCTGCCAGGGTCCGGGATATTTCTGATCGTGTCCAACATATCCTGAAGTGGGAGGGTGAGGAGCCAGAGGTCGTGGTACATATAGGTACCAATGACATAGGTAGGAAAAGGGAAGAGGTCCTGAAAGGAGAATATAGGGAGTTAGGAAGGGAGTTGAGAAAAAGGACCACAAAGGTAGTAATCTCGGGATTACTGCCTGTGCCACGCGACAGTGAGAGTAGGAATGCAATGAGGTGGAGGATAAATGTGTGGCTGAGGGATTGGAGTGGGGGCAGGGATTCAAGTTTTTGGATCATTGGGACCTCTTTTGGCGCAGGTGTGACCTGTACAAAAAGGACGGGTTACACTTGAATCCTAGGGGGACCAATATCCTGGCGGGGAGATTTGCGAGGGCTACTGAGGTGACTTGAAACTAGAATGGTTGGGGGGTGGGAATGAAATTAAAGAGACTAGGAGAGAGGAGGTTAGTTCACAACAGGGGGATGGGAACCAGTGCAGAGAGACAGAGGGGTGTAAAATGAGGGTAGAAGCAAAAAGTAGTAAGGTGAAAAGTAAAAGTGGCAGGCCGGCAAATCCAGGGCAAAAATCAAAAAGGGCCACTTCTCAACATAATTGTATAAGGGCTAAGAATGGTGTAAAAGCGAGCCTGAAGGCTTTGTGTGTCAATGCAAGGAGCATTCGTAACAAGGTGGATGAATTAAAAGTGCAGATTGTTATTAATGAATATGATATAGTTGGGATCACAGGGACATGGCTCCAGGGTGACCAAGGATGGGAGCTCAACATTCAGGGATATTCAAAATTCAGGAGGGATAGACATGAAAGAAAAGGAGGTGGGGTAGCATTGCTGGTTAGAGAGGAGATTAACGCAATAGAAAGGAAGGACATAAGCCGGGAAGATGTGGAATCGATATGGGTAGAGCTGCATAACAGTAAGGGGCAGAAAACGCTGGTGGGAGTTGTGTACAGGCCACCTAACAGTAGTAGTGAGGTTGGGGAGGGTATTAAACAGGAAATTAGAAATGTGTGCAATAAAGGAACAGCGGTTATAATGGGTGACTTCAATCTACATATAGATTGGGTGAACCAAATTGGTAAGGGTAGGAATGAGGACTTCTTGGAATGTATGCGGGGTGGTTTTTTGAACCAACATGTCGAGGAACCAACTAGGGAGCAGGCTATTCTGGACTGGGTATTGAGCAATGAGGAAGGGTTAATTAGCAATCTTGTCGTGAGAGGCCCCTTAGGTAAGAGTGACCATAATATGGTGGAATTCTTCAATAAGATGGAAAGTGACATAGTTAATTCAGAAACAAAGGTTCTGAACTTAAAGAAGGGTAACTTTGAAGGTATGAGAGGTGAATTAGCTAAGATAGACTGGCAAATGACACTTAAAGGGTTGACGGTGGATATGCAATGGCAAGCATTTAAAGATCGCATGGATGAACTACAACAATTGTTCAACCCAGTTTGGCAAAAGAATAAATCAAGGAAGGTAGTGCACCTGTGGCTGACAAGAGAAATTAGGGATAGTATCAATTCCAAAGAAGAAGCATACAAATTAGCCAGAGAAAGTGGCTCACCTGAGGACTGGGAGAAATTCAGAGTTCAGCAGAGGAGGACAAAGGGCTTAATTAGGAAGGGGAAAAAAGATTATGAGAGAACACTGGCAGAGAACATAAAAACTGACTGTAAAAGCTTTTATAGATATGTGAAAAGAAAAAGATTGGTTAAGACAAATGTAAGTCCCTTACAGACAGAAACAGGTGAATTGATTATGGGGAGCAAGGACATGGCAGACCAATTGAATAATTACTTTGGTTCTGTCTTCACTAAGGAGGACATAAATAATCTTCCAGAAATAGTAGGGGACAGAGGGTCCAGTGAGATGGAGGAACTGAGGGAAATACATGTTAGTAGGGAAGTGGTTTTAGGTAAATTGAAGGGATTAAAGGCAGATAAATCCCCAGGGCCAGATGGTCTGCATCCCAGAGTGCTTAAGGAAGTAGCCCAAGAAATGATGGATTCATTAATGATAATTTTTCAAAACTCTTTAGATTCTGGACTCGTTCCTGAGGATTGGAGGGTGGCTAATGTAACCCCACTTTTTAAAAAAGGAGGGAGAGAGAAACCGGGGAATTATAGACCGGTTAGCCTGACATCGGTGGTGGGGAAACTGCTAGAGGCAGTTATCAAAGATGTGATAACAACACATTTGGAAAGCGGTGAAATCATCAGACAAAGTCAGCATGGATCTGTGGAAGGAAAATCATGTCTGACGAATCTCATAGAATTTTTTGAGGATGTAACTAGTAGAGTGGATAGGGGAGAACCAGTGGATGTGGTATATTTGGATTTTCAAAAGGCTTTTGACAAGGTCCCACACAGGAGAGTAGTGTGCAAACTTAAAGCACACGGTATTGGTGGAAAGGTATTGATGTAGATAGAGAATTGGTTAGCAGACAGGAAGCAAAGAGTGGGAATAAACGGGAACTTTTCAGAGTGGCAGGCAGTGATTAGTGGGGTACCGCAAGGCTCAGTGCTGGGACCCCAGTTGTTTACAATATATATTAATGACTTGGATGAGGGAATTAAATGCAGCATCTCCAAGTTTGCGGATGACACGAAGCTGGGTGGCAGTGTTATCTGTGAGGAGGATGCTAAGAGGATGCAGGGTGACTTGGATAGGTTAGGTGAGTGGGCAAATTCATGGCAGATGCAATTTAATGTGGACAAATGTGAGGTTATTCACTTTGGTGGCAAAAACAGGAAAACAGATTATTATCTGAATGGTGGCTGATTAGGAAAAGGGGAGGTGCAACGAGACCTGGGTGTCATTATACACCAGTCACTGAAAGGGGGCATGCAGGTACAGCAGGCGGTGAAAAAGGCGAATGGTATGCTGCCATTTATAGCAAGAGGATTTGAGTACAGGAGCAGGGAGGTACTACTGCAGTGAGGCCTTGGTGAGACCACACCTGGAGTATTGTGTGCAGTTTTGGTCCCCTAATCTAAGAAAAGACGTCCTTGCCATAGAGGGAGTACAAAGAAGGTTCACCAGATTGATTCCTGGGATGGCAGGACTTTCCTATGATGAAAGACTGAATGAACTAGGCTTATACTCATTGGAATTTCGAAGATTGAGGGGGGATCTTATTGAAACGTATAAAATCCTAAAGGGATTGGACAGGCTAGATGCAGGAAGATTGTTCCCGATGTTGGGGAATTCCAGAATGAGGGTTCACAGTTTGAGGATAAAGGGGAAGCCTTTTAGGACCGCGATTAGGAAAAACTTCTTCACACAGAGAGTGGTGAATCTGTGGAATTCTCTGCCACAGGAAACAGTTGAAGCCAGTTTATTGGCTATATTTTAGAGGGAGTTAGATATGGCCCTTGTGGCTAAAGGGATCAGGGGGTACGGAGTGAAGGCTGGTACAGGGTTCTGAGTTGGATGATCAGCCATGATCATACTGAATGGCGGTGCAGGCTCGAAGGGCCGAATGGCCTACTCAGGCACCTATTTTCTATGTTTCTATGTGGTTACTGTTTGCGATGTAGGAAATGCATCAGTTAATCCGTGCTCTGTAAGCTACAAAAAATACAATATCGATTCTATAGTTCGGTGACATTGATCTAAGGATAAATAATGGCCAAGATATTGAGAGTAAAATGCTCCCCTCCACAGTAAAGGGATCTTTTACACTGGGACATCTGATGAGCCACCATTTGATTTCTTATTCAGAAGCCAGCAACTTATATTCTGCATTACTGCAAAGTCATAGCAAATATTAGGAGTGGTTCTTGAACCCACCACCTAACAATTTCAGTGAAGTCATGGGTCACTGCCTCTTCAAAACTGGCAGGTGATTATAGTTTAACTTGAGGCACATAGGATTAACTAACAGGAATAAACCTTCCTGTTTAATGTAGGGTAGGATGGGATTTTGGCTGATATTTTTCAATATTTAGACTGATAGCATCTTTAGACGGTAGAAGGATGGGTGATGATAGTTTCTGCGTTATTTGTAAAAATAGGGAGATATTGAACCAGATCTGAAGTTGGCCCTCTACGTGACTAAGAACATAAGAAATAGGAGCAGGAGTTGGCCATCTGGCCTGTTGAGCCTACTCCACCATTCAATAAGATCATGGCTGATCTGGCCATGGACTCATCTCCACCTATCTGCCTTTTCCCCATAGCCCTTAATTCTTAACTATGTCTTAATAATCGGGGATATGCTTGGAGACTGTCAAATCTTCAGAAGCAGCTTTATTGCTTTGGCGTGTACATCTTGCCTCAGCAGCAGCAGTGTTTGGGTAACTGGTGGCAGGAGAGAAGAACAGTCACCATTCAAGGAGTCGCAGAGTGACGTCTGAGAGCGGAGTGCTGTTTTTTTTATTTAGAGATGTAGCATGGGACAGGCCCTTCGGGCCCAATGAGCCGCACTGTTCAGCAACCCACCTGTTTAGAACTCACCTGGTCACAGGACAATTTACAATGACTAACTGATCTAATAACAGGCATGCCCTTGGACTGCGGGAGGAAACTGAAGCACCCAGAGGAAACCCATGAGGTTCACAGAAGCACGTGCAGACTCCTTACAAAAGGCGCTGGAATTGAATTCCGAACTCGGGAATGCCCCAGCTGCAATAGCGTTGCACTAATCAGTACACTGCTGCACCGTCAGTAGCTCTTGAGGTTAAATGCCCATGACCAGTGAGTCCTGGGGTCAAAGCCCAGAGGTCAGTAAGTCCGAAATTCAAAGAATGAAGGTTGAAGCCCTGAGGCCAAATGAGCCTGCAAGTCACAGCCCGAAGAGTTCAGCCCCTGGTTGGGGCAGAGTCCGAAGTTTGGAAAACCAGTGTCTGGGAGTCCAGGGGTTGTAGGCATGTGTGTGTGTATCGGGGGTGGGGGGGGAGGAGTGTATTTGGCTGTTGTTGCTTGTTGTAAATGTTGGCTGCATATTGTTCTGCAGTACATGGTGTTGCCACGGGAACATGTGGCTCCATTTGCGGGCTGCCCCAACACGTCCTCAGATGATCATATGCATGTGATTAATAAGTCTAAATCTAAATCACCTTTTTAGTGGCCATCAGTTCTAGTTTGCAACCCTGCCAAGATTTCAGTCCTGATCTCAGCTGCAGTTTGAGTGGAGCTTGTATGTTCTTCCTTTGGGAGATGGGAGGTCACCCACCCGAGTGGTTTATTCCACCTGCTCTATTACCTGCCACATTTCCAAGGTTGTGCAGGTTGGTAGCTTATAAGTTGTCCCTAATGTGATGGGACATGGGAGGAGTTGATAGAGTGGGCAGAATCAATTGTAGGAAGTAGACTGGGGGTGATGGGATTGCTCTATGAACCGTCATAAACTCAGTGGCCCAACTGGTCAACTAAGTCAAATGGAACTATGGAAGCATGATGAGAGAAAAAAAAAATAGAATGTTGTTGCTAGGTATTCATGGACCTAGACCAAAGCCCTGGTGAATTGGTGATATTTGTTTACAGATTTACAAATTGTCAGGCATCTGCAACCTGTTCATAGGTCACTTCCACACACAGTGAATGCAGGAGCAAGGGAATTCTTTGTAAGAGATGAATGCCACCAATAAAATAGACTGAATCTGCACATATGAACTATGGCATTGCCATTGACAGGAGAACTTTTCCATTCTCTCAGCATCTTTGTAATTAGCTCTTGTAATTAGTGTCAAGAAATTGATGACACTAGGAAACGTACATCAACATAGGCAATAACTCCATTGAAAGTTGATAGCCGAGTTGAGTATAGGAGCAAAGAGGTCCTTCTGCAGTTGTACAGGGCCCTGGTGAGACCACAGCTGGAGTACTGTGTCCAGTTTTGGTTTCCAAATTTGAGGAAGGACATTCTAGCTATTGAGGGAGTGCAGCGTAGGTTCACGAGGTTAATTCCCGGGATGTCGGGACTGTCATATGTTGAAAGATTGGAGCGACTGGGGTTGTATACACTGGAATTTAGAAGGATGAGAGGGGATCTGATTGAAAAATGTAAGATTATTAAGGGATTGGACGCACTAGAGGCAGGAAACATGTTCCCACTATTGGGGGAGTCCAGAATCAGAGGCCACAGTTTTAAGAATATGGGGTAGACAATTTAGAACAGAGTTGAGGAAAAACTTTTTCACACAGAGGGTTGTGGTTCTGTGGAATGCTCTGCTTCAGAAGGTAGTGGAGGCCAATTCTCTGGATTCTTTCAAGAAAGAGTTAGATGGAGCTCTTAAAAAATAGTGGAGTCAAGGGATATGGGGGGAAGGCAGGAAAAGGGTACTGATTGTGGATGATCAGCCATGATCACAGTGAATGGCGGTGCTGGCTCAAAGGGCTGAATGGCCTACTCCTGCACCTATTGTCTATTGTTCCAGTTTTTACTTTGAAATTGTTACCTTTTCGAGAAAGGAGGCTAGAAATTTCAACACAAATATTCCACGTAATATTCACGGTGATATTATCTGAAATAACTAAGCAATAATATTTGGTATACTTCCTTTTTTATATAGCCTGTTTACTATCCTTTAAGATTTCAGACGTTGACACTTGAAAATAATCTGAAGCTAATTGCTTCTCCTACCATCTGAAATATTATTACATCAGTATTTGTTCAAGTAGCTAGAAACGTGCTTACAGAAAACCCTGCAGGATATTTGGGATATGATCACAAAGTAAGATAAAAAATTAACATTGATCTGAATCTCTTTTTCACTTTTTTTTGGATGCTCTTGATGTTGTGTCAAAACATGAAGAAATAAAAAGCATTTTCAAACATTGGATTTACTGATCTTGGCCAGAGTTAGAATGATAATAGATTAATTATTAAGTTGCTGGGTGATGTCTGTGGTCTATTGCATTATTTGGCCATAAATTCACCTCACTCTTGGCCATCCCTTCACTGAATAAAGACATTTTTCTTTAAATTATTAAACACGTCTGTGTTTCCTTGCAACATTGAGCCTATGCAGGTTCACAAGGCAATTCTATTCACCCACTTATTTTCTCTGTAACTTGTTCTCCCTAAGCCATCAGTTTACTGATGAACCTACCAACCTGCATGTCTTTGAGGTTTGGGAACAAATAACAGTACCATAACAAAGTCCAAGCAGTCACAGGGAGAACATGCAAACTTCCCACAGAGAATATTGGAAATCAGGACTGAATCCAGACCACAGAAGCTGTGAAGCAGCCTATCAAATAGCTGTTTCACTGTGACAGGCTGAGTTGAGTTATAGCATTTTTATTAAAGGTACAAATAAAAAAAATAAAGAATTTCCACTGTGATGGAAAGTTAATGATGTTCAGGATAGTTAATTTGCATTTCATGTATCTTTCAAATCTAGTTACATATATTTAACTCACTGTAGAGGTTCTCAAAATTCTGTGCAAGTTTGTTCTGCAAAACTAAATAACATTGTGCCAAAAGGTCTATTAGGATTTTTGGCAGGTTGTTTTGAGTTTGGGTTTCAGAATTTGGTTCTCTGTCATAAGGTCATGGAGTTGAGTTGCAGTTCACTGCTTGTAACTCAAGACACTCTGTCCTATGTATATGCCTCTGCTGTTTCCTGTTAGCCCTTTGCATAGAGTGGTATGACAAATTTGAATTTTACAACACTCTACGGACTCTTGTTCTCTCTTCTGTAACGTGTGACAACTGTTACAAAGCAATATGGTGGCACCACTTTACCTGATGAGGACAATTTTTTTCTCTCTGCTGAATCTTCAAACTGCTTCAGGTTTTGCGTAGGGGGGAAATGTCTCCAGATATTTAACATTGGGTGCATTCACAAAGATTTTGTTTTGTTTCACTCTAAAGTGGCACAGTTGAGATGAGCAAAAGTATCACTGTCTAACTCTCTATTGACACAATCCTGTAGTCAAATCAAGTTTATTATCATTTAACTTATATGCATGTATACTGTCAAAAGACACTGTTTCTCTGGTGTAAAGTACAGTAGTACACATAATATACAATAACTGAGGAAAGTAAATCTCCAAATGGATTATGCATAAATGAAGTAAAGTGCATAAAATAAATATTGTAGGGGACAGATCAAGTTAACCGGTGACACTTTGAATGTGATTCAGCAGGGAATTCTGAATCCTGATGGCCTGTGGGAAGAAGCTGTTTCCCATCCTGACTCTTTATATATCGTATTCTCCTACCTGGGTAGAAAGTCAAAAGAGGATGCTGGATGGATGGGTGGGATCTTTAATAATACTAAGGGCCCTATGTAAGTAGCGCACCTGATAAATGTCCCTGATGAATGGTAGGTAGAGTCCCATCACCCTGTCGGGCGTTCTCACAGTCCTTTGTAGGGACTTTTGGTCTGATGCTCTTGTTCTCCCATACCAGATGGCGATGCAGCTTGTCAGAATGCTTTCATTGGTGCTCCTGTAGATATTTATGCTTGCAATGTGGTTGTAACTTCACTTCTGAAATGTATTGAATTCACTCTTGGTACTCCTTTCAATACTTAGCAAGCCCAACAGAAGACAAATTTTTCCTCTATTGTCTCTAATTTGGAAGACTCATTGTCTGAATTCACAAATGACCTGTCCAATAAGGAAATCCTGAGGAATCTCTGGAAAAGAATTGGATGTAAATACATTAGTTCCTAAATCTGGCTGGGAAATAAGCACCTTTATAATGTAGAATATTAATTTATGTATCTGATCATTTGAATTGGCATTTGCCTATTTCTCAGATATTTGGTCTACCTGGTGCTGCAATGAGAACTGGCAGAGGGTGTAAGGAAATCAAAATCATATTGACGAGGGGTAAAGCTGTGCCCATCCAGAGGATTAGATGAGGCGATAAAATCTAGAAACCACAAGACCACAAACTATAGAGAATAATCGCATATCTTTAAGCTAGAGCAGAACCCCTCTTGTGAAACCTGGTCATGCCTTTAGCAGCTACATTGAAAATTTTGTTTCCTTGATTTCAATGAAAATAATGTGCAGTAAATACTGTCAAGGGTACAATAGTCTTTTAATGTGCTGACATCACTGCTCAATTATGAGTGTGTTTTAGAACAGTATATGCTGGAGTTGCATAGGATGTGGGGCACTGTGCTTGCTGGGCATTAGATGACTAGGTGTCAAACTTAACTCTTGTAGAATATAAGAGATTACCATAAATACTATAACCAAACCATTGAAAGTCATGGACACAAGGTGCTGGAAACTTTCAGCAGTCCACGCAGAGTGCTGGAGGAACTCAGCAGGACGGACAGCTGCTGAGTCCTGATGAAGGGTTGTGGCCCGAAATGTCGACTGTTTATTCCCATCCAGAGATGCCGCCTGACCTGCTGAGCTCCTCCAGCACATTGTGTGTATTGCTGTTGTAAGTCATGACCCTGAAATAATGAAGGGCAATAAAATATTTCGACTTGACATATAAAGTTTTGATGTTCCACTCCACCTAAGGCATCCCATGGCGATTTTCAAAGTTCACAGAAGAACTGAGTTAAGAGAAGACTGCACACCAGAGAGGGTGTAAGGGAAGGGAGCTCATAGCTTTGTTCAGGGGGTAGATGAGTGGAAGGGTTTCTATCGGAAATCTGTAGGTGGGTTTGGGAACACCATTCGTCCTTGAGAATCTGATGCAGCCCTGAAGAAGGTACTTCCGCAGTGCAGGAGGGAGATCCAGTATTTAGGCTCAGATCGATGAAGGACTGGTGATTGCAGAATTATGCACATCGGTCTAATTGGGCATTGTTCATTGATGCTATTGCATATGCTCACTGGCCTCTGCACGGAGGTATTACACGCATGGAAGTATCAGCAATCATTTTGGCCTTAGGGCTTGTAATTGAACCTTAAAGTGGCCCTCCAAGCCCAAAGTTAGGTCTGTCCTTATCGAGAACAGCATAAGGGATCTCTGTAATCTCTGTTATGAATATAAGGGATTTCCATGGAACTGCTATGAAGCAGAATGTGGAACTCCATCTGGTACGCTGACTAATCCTTCAACCACCACCGTCACTGTGGCTGGTAATTATCACATTGTTGGTGGGATCTTGAGGGACACAGATTGCTACCCTTCAGCAATAATTACAACTCAAAAGTAATTCTTTACCTACTTTCAGACTGTGAGATAATTGTGGTGAAAGATGCTCCATAAATGTAAGTCTTTGTAACAATTGACCTTGGTGTATGTAATTAAGCTCCCAATCGTTCCCCTGGAGATCTAATTTTCTCACTATGTTGTCAGGCTTTAACGTGCCAATTTTCATTTGTATTTCCAGCAGGATGCAGTTGAAATGTAAAACAATAAACAGTGTATGCACGTAGGCAGATTTGGATCATTGAAGTCAATGGAGAGCTTGATAATGGTCCCTGAGGGTTGGGATTTAGTCTTATCATCTGTGAAGCCGTCACCATCATTTTGCATCTATTTTTTTTGGTTCAACATTTAATCCTAAATGCAGAAATAATGCGTAAAGCACTGTTGTTTTCTTGGCAATGATCAAAGAGAATTGAAAGCAACACTGATTCAAGCAGAACCCCATGGCTTCAAGCTTGAATAAAACTGAGATTTAATAGTTTGACACAGAAATGACAACAAAATCCTACTATAGGAGCTCTGGGTCCTGAAGAAGAGCTAGGCCATTCCTCTCGGGTTGTTTCCATCCATACTCATGGCAAAAGGATGTCTGACTGGCTGCATGTTCTGAAATATAGAGGGTCATAGAAGAGTATAACTTAGGGGCAATCTCTTGTGACATTACTCCGTCCCTTCCCCCTACCTTCTTATTCTGGCATCTTCCCCTTTTCTTCAGCAGTCTAGGTGAAGGATTTCACCACAAAACATTGTTTGTTTATTCCCCTCCCATATATGCTGCCTGACCTGCTGGGTTCCTCCAGATCTTGTGTTTGTGTTGTTCTGTCTCATTAAAAGTAGCTTTAGATGTAAGAAAACCCATAGGTGGAATAGTTGAATTACTTAATTGTAAGTTATTCATACACATCATTACCATCATAAATAGTGGGTCTCTTCAGTGACGAATTGACACTGGTGATGTCTCCTGAAGAATTCTCTGATGGGTTTATGTATCCACCCAACTGGATCTGAAGCTGCAGGCCAGAAACAAGACAAGATTTGGCTCTGTCAAATTAATGCATACAACCATATGCTGTTAATATGTGTGCATGTATAGTATAATGTTTTAAATATGTATATATTGTCTCACTCTCACTCTCACTCCCATAAACAGTTGATGTTTTGGGCTGTGACCCTTCAGGATAAATTAGCAATGGGATTATTTCTATAGTTACAATGCATTCATAATGCTTCCTCTGAGTCACACAATTTCAAGCACCTAGATCTTCACACCATCACACTCAAAATAAGTATTAATTACCACTCTGTCTCTGAGCTGCATTCATGCATATGCAGATGTCTGAGGTGTATGGGTGTTTCTTGGTTTGCATTCAACCCTAGTCTGCAGCTCCAGGAAGACCATTGTTCCGAGCTGCATTTTAAATACAATCAACAGTCCATATTCAGATCTGAGGACTGATTACTGTTGGAATTAATATTTTACTATATACCATGACTCCAGAATTTGCCCTAACATGACAGACCTCACACTCGGGTCATTTTGGCTGTGTTCTGCCTACAGGCTTTATCTTACACCAAACCACATATGTTTGCAAGTTAAGAATCCGTTCTGCAAGTTTGGAATTGAGCTTTGCCTGCAAATCTGATGCGTAATTGGGTTTTCTGTAAGTGATTTATTAATGAAATATGTTCTGTTTTCCTTTTCCAAACTGTTGGTCATTATACAACTCCAGGTCAATTCTCAGCAAGTGTTGTCCGCCTGGTTTTGGTGCAAGTTTGGATTTAGTTTAAGAGAAAGCCTTCTGTATGTAATGAGTCAACAACAGCAGTATAACATTGGAATGTGGATAACCTCCTACTTCCCCACATTCTACCTGACAGTATTCCACCCCACCTTTTAATTTGCCTAGATTTCTGTTTTAGCTTCCCATTCTCAACAGTACTGTTCCTCATTACACCTTGTCATTATAAATTTGGATAGGCAGCTCTCTAAGCAATATAACAGTAGTGGGAATGTTGAGGTCAGGATGTGATGACTGAGTGACAGCCATTTTTCTTGATTAGGGTGTAAGATAGCACACCCCACTCACCGCAGAGCATGGATGCAAATTTATTTCCAACCTAAACTGATTATGAATTTCCGGCTATATTGTTATGTAAAGTGATTGAATCTGGTTTCAATTTAGAGTAAAAGAATTGAAATCCCAACACAAATTTTGAAATCCTGCCTAATTTGAAATGTGAGGCTGGTAGCCATCTGATTCTATTTCAGGTTGTTCTGTGTAACACAGGCAGTCTCAGTATGTATTGCCTTTGTACTTGAGATTTGGTGCAGTACAAAACAAAGATTAAAGCATTTTGATCCACACTGGTTGCAGGTAATGCAACAATTGGATATATAAAGTCTGCAGATGCTGGAAATCCAAAGTAACACACACAAAATGCTAGAGGAACTCAATAGGTCAGGCAGCATTTATGGAAATGAATAAACGTGTTGACGTTTTGGGCCAAAACCCTTCTTCAGGACTGAGTAAAGAAAGGTCTTGGCTCAAAACATCATCTGTTGGTTCACTTCCATAGATGCTGCCTGATCTGATGAGTTCCTCCAGCATTTTGTGTGAATTGAATATATGTCTCAAATCTTACACATAGACAGAAGTCTAAACAATTATCTGTTATATTGACACAGATGAAAGCCTCTGATTCATATTTTAAAATGCAATTGGTAAGTTTTTCAGGAGGATTTCGGTTGCTGTTATCGACATCAGTGGAGAATGGAAAGCATATTAAAAATTCACATTGATCTTAACCTAATTAATTCAGATAATTAAGAACTGAATGGAGTCGCACTTGGAACTGGTTTCAAAAATTTCATGAGCCCCCACTACCATTGCTGTCTGCGATGTTCTGGAGTTTAAGTTCAGTTCTGTCACCGTTCTGCAAAAAGTCTCTGTACGTCCCCTTAGTGGAATGTGCAGATTTTCTGTGGGTGCTCTGGTTTCCTCCCACAGTCCAAAGATGTTTTGGGTAGGTTAATTGGTCGTCATGAACTGTCCCGTGGTTAGGTTAGGGTTAATCGGAGTTGTGGGACGGCTCGAAGGGCCAGAAGGGCCTGCTCGCCGCTGTATCACTAAATAAGTAAACAGTATCGAAAATGTGGGTGGTCTCAATGCAAATATTTTCTTCCAACATTTTCATTGTATGCTCTGTGGAGCATTGTAAATTGGGTAAAATTACAGTTTCAAAAGAGGCAATGCTTTGTCTTGAGAAATCATTTTCGTGGGCAGAACCTCAAAGAATGTGTTAATCTGGTGTGAAGAATTTCTTCTCCAATCTCTCCTAAAGTGACATGGACCTGAGATTGTTAGTCGCAAGAAACATTGCAAAGACCATGATAATTTCTGGAGCATTGAACTGATGATTCCATTTGCAAATGAAAATATTCAAAGCAATCTTGTATTTTGTTTACTTTTGGGTTTAAAACATGCATGTGATATTGATCACATACGAGAAAATCTACAGACGTTGGAAATCCAAGCAACACACACAAAATGCTGGGGGAACTCAGCAGGCCAGGCAGCAACCATGGAAAAGAGTACAATTGATGTTTCTGGCTGACAACCTTCATCAAGACTAGAAAAAAATGAGTCAGAGCTGGAAGGTGGGGGGGAGGGGAGAAACACAAGGTGATAGGTGAAACTGGGAGGGGTGAAGTAAAGAGCTGGGAAGTTGATTGGTGAAAGAGATACAGGGCTGGAGAAGGGGGAATCTGATAGGAGAGGACAGAAGGCCATGGAAGAAAAAAGGGGGAGGAGCACCAGAGGGAGGTGATAAAGCACATAAGGAGATAAGGTGAGGGAGAGAAAATGGGGAATGGTGTTGGGGGGGCATCACTGGAAGTTCAAGAATTCGATGTTTGTGCCATCAGGTTGGAGGCTACCCAGATGGAATATAATGTGTTGCTCCTCCAGCCTGAGTGTGGCCTTATGGCAAAGTAGAGGAGGCCACAGACTGACATGTTGGAATGGGAAGTGGTATTAAAAAAAGGTGGCCACTAGGAGATCCTGCTTTTTCTGGTAGATGGCGTGTAGGTGCTCGATGAAGCGGTATCCCCTATATACAGGAGGCTACACTGGGAGCACCGGATACAGTAGATGACCCCATCAGACTTGTAGGTGAAATGTTGCCTCACCTGCAAGGACTGTTTGGGGCCTGAATGCTAGTGAGGGAGGAGGTGTAGGGGCAGGGGTAGCACTTGCTCTGCTTACAAGGATACAATACTGATGTTTGGCTTGTATTGACTAACTGCTTAGGCAGCAACTGAAATTGTTACAAAGTCTATGGTTAAAATTACTCCAAGTACTGCTTTTCTAAAAGTGATCTATTTCATGTAGATTCTTCTGTTTGCCTTCTACAGTACTCTTAAATGTGAGATTTGATGGAAGTTTCATTCTAATAGCCAATGTGCTTGTCTTCAAATTTTGTTTTATTGTGTTTGGACAAACACAATGTGGAAAATCACATTCATAAATACAATTACTTTTCCTCTCATCAACCACAAACAGAAAAGTCTAGAAATTCCTGTTCTGCATAGTAGATGTGCTAAGGTAGCATTGAATAGAGGGCTAGTACTTCTTAAAAGCAGCCCTCATTAAAATCTGCTGTGTGTTTCAGGCTTAAAGGTGCACTGTTTGTGCTTCAGTGCTCCCGAATATGTTGAGGTGTTTCAGTATCACAGTACTGCCTGTACTTGGCTGAGGAGTGAGCCCGCCCCCCCATCCAGATTTTCCAGATTTAAAGAGACATCCACGCTGCTTAAGCAACACTGCTGTAAGTCGGAAATTGGGAATTAAATTTGGTTTTCACTTGGTGAGTGTGATCTCGTATTTGAGGTTGCATTTCGTCACAGCTACTCAGGAGGACTATTGTGGTGAAGTCCAGCTTGCAGACGTCACACATAAAATGCCCTCTGTAAATTGCTGGATCAGGTCTTCATTAATGTATTGTACTTTGCTGTGCCTTCTCCCAGTTAATCCCAGCACTTCCCTGAGGTCTGTGATCTATTTCCATGTCATCCAGCAGAAGCGATACTATCTGCTGGTAAATGCATGTTGAAGGTTAGTTCTGATTGCAGAAATGTCATGGAAAGTTGAAGGGTTCATTATTATTAAGTGTGTGCGATACGTAGACTAAGCTATGAGGCTATAGAGTGTTGTGGAGCAACCTAAAATAGTTGGGTCCTTTAAATGTCTGAACAGGATCTGTAAGAGCTGATAGTCATTTTGCTTTGGCCACTTTTGCCGAGAATCATGCTGGAAGGTCAAAAGTAGCCACTGTGCTCTTGCTGACATCATTGAGGCAATGTTCACACTCGGACCACATTTCTAGCGTTGATGGAAAGTCTGTGTCAAATTTCCATGAGATGCTCAAAGAACTAGAAAATTTGCAATTTTCTTCTATTCCTGTTTGCTTTGCACTCAACTGTTGTCCTATTCAATCAATCCTTTTCCCAGCTTTGATCCATAAGTAAAATCCTTAATCACTTCTGACCCCGTATTATGACTCCTCTCAAGTCTGAAGGGCACAAAGCCCAGCACAACAAATTTAGCAGTCCATCCTGTGACTACAGTAGCAAAAAGACCTCAAATCAAAATCATTAGTAAAATATGAATCCGGGAGGCATAAACAATGAGCTCTATTATTAAGTGCAAAATAATCAGACATTTTGTGATTATTTTCCATTTACCATCTCTGCTCAGTGGTTGAGAGGAAGGATAATTAATGCAGCTTTCTCTATGCGTGATGGAAATACATGACATTTGCTTCAGGGCAAATAATGTTTAAACCCATGGGAAAATTATGGCCTCTGTGTCCTTCAGTACCCATTGCTTGTATTTTGTTTCCCTGTTTTCAAAGCACCTCAGTCCTAATGGCTGTTTGTGTTTCATTATTCATTGTCGGTCTCTATTCACCTACTACATGTTGTACAGCCATGAAAGAGAGGCAATGATAATGCAGCACAATTCTTAAATTGAGGGGTCACAGTTTGAGGATAAAGGGGAAGCCTTTTAGGACCGAGATTAGGAAAAACTTCTTCGCACAGAGAGTGGTGAATCTGTGGAATTCCCTGCCACAGGAAACAGTTGAGGCCAGTTCTTTGGCTATATTTAAGAGGGAGTTAGATATGGCCCTTGTGGCTACGGGGATCAGGGGGTATGGAGGGAAGGCTGGTGCAGGGTTCTGAGTTGGATGATCAGCCATGATCATAATAAATGGCGGTGCAGGCTCGAAGGGCCAAATGGCCTACTCCTGCACCTATTTTCTATGTTTCTATGTTAAAAGGACTGCAGTGAACTAAAGTTTGTAGCTTGGAGACAAGCCCTTCAGCCCATCAAACCTGTACTGACCTTCCAACAAATCCAACACCAATTTCATTTGATTACCCCCATATCTGAATCAGGTTTAATATCACCGACAAAGGTCATGAAATCTGTTAACTTGGCAGCAATACGTAATAAAATAAAAACTGCTCTACAGTATGTGTGTGTCTCTCATTTTTTTTCTCATTACTTACTAAATTGAGCTATTTTATTTATAATAAATAAGTTGTGCAAAAATAGAAATAAAGTAGTGAGATCGTTCCACTCAGCCCAAGATTCAATCACTTAGCTACACGGTAGGGACAATTTATAGAGGACAAATAACCTGTAGTCAGTACACTTGTGGAGCACCCAGGGGAAGGTCCATACAGTTACAGAAAGAATGTAGGAGCTCTTCACAAACAGCTTTAGAGATCAGGCTGGAGCTCTGTGTCAGAGGGAACAGCTTTAGAGATCAGGCTGGAGCTCTGTCAGAGGGAACTGCTTTATCAGGTTCACACAAGAGATTTGTAGATGTTGGAAATCCAGAGTAACACACACAAAATGCTGAAGGAACTCTGCAGGTCAGGAATAGAGGGGAATAAGCAGTTGATGATTTGGCTGGAGCCTTCATCAGGACTGGTGAAAGTAAATTTTGTTCGGGTTATATTATCAGATTATCGTTGTCTAATCCACCAAATAAGGAAACAAAGGATAGAGAACGCATAACAAAAAAACAGACAGACAGACTGAGATGATAAAATTGTCCAGATTGCTACTGGTTGCTAGCACTGAACATGCTACAAAGTAACACACATCAAAGTTGCTGGTGAATGCAGCAGTCCAGGCAGCATCTCTAGGAAGAGTAAACACAAAATAATCTGCAGATGCTGTAAAACATCAAAGCAACACTTTCAGTACGCTGGATGAACTCAGCAGGTCGGGCAGCATGTCAGAAACGATGAGTCATCATTTCTGACCGATGCTGCCCGATCTCTGGGAAGAGGTACAGTCGACGTTTCGGGCCGAGACCCTTCGTCAGGACTAACTGAAGGAAGACCCTTCAGTTAGTCCTGACGAAGGGTCTCGGCCCAAAACGTCGACGGTACCTCTTCCTAGAGATGCTGCCTGGTCTGCTGCGTTCACCAGCAACTTTGATGTGTGTTGCTTGTTATATGTTTTTTGTGTTTCCTGTAGTTGCTATATTCTGCACTTTACAGTGCCAGTGTGTTCTTATTCTCTCTGTCAGCCCTGATTCATCTGTGAACTTGATGGAGAAGGCAATTCTGTTACCTGAACTTGATCTGTTACCTATCTTGATCTTCTCCCTGTACAGGCATTCCTTCCATCTCTCTCACACGCTACAATTAAATGCATGCTTGTTTTCTCATTTAACCACTTCTGTTGAAAGGTCATTTACGTCAAACGTTAATTATGTTCTCCCCATCACGATTGCTGCTTAACCTCCTGAACGTTTCTGGCATTTTTCGTTTTTGTTTCAGACTGTCAGCATCTGCAGATTGTTGTTCAATTAATGATCTTGTACATCTTCTCAACAGCCTTATCAAATTCTTTTTAGTGCTTATTTGCCTCAAGGAGAATATGCCAGTTTCTCTTTATAGATGAGATTTTTGGAATGATTCAGGTTTTATCTGCCCCTTCCCCTCATGGTCCTTCATATCCTGCCAAAAGTGACCAGAGGCGGATGTAAAATACCAGATCCTGTCCAATATCTTTTCCTCTGTAGCCATCAGAGACAATGTCACTTGCACCATCTTGCAAGTGGTAATGGACCATGTGTATCAGCAGCCAGAGCCTGAATGATGATGCATGGGAAGATGACAGACTTGAAGTCTCCATGCAAGATGGTCTAACGGTGTAATACCAGTGATGTGCATACACACACAATGTATATTGCTTGCTAGTAGCCAGATTGCACAATCCTGCATCTCTTTCATTGATATCTCATGCTTGCTCCTAAACAAGCAAGGATATAGTCAAAACATGGAAAGCACCAGTGAAAGACTTGTCAGGGTCTTCTGAAAGGTCCAAACAGCATTACTTCAGAAAAAATGTACTTAAGTAGTAACCTTAAGCATTTGTGACATTGTCTTTGATGTAATTATATGTTGGAATCTCTCTGGTTGGCACACAAAACAAATGCCTTTCACTGAATCTCAGTACGTGTTACAAATAAACTCGTACCAAATCTAATTTCACCATAAATCGATTTATATACAATTTCCAGGAGGAGAAATTTATTTGTTATTGTTATATGTACTAAGGTATGATGAAAATCATTGCTTTGCATGTCATCTGTAAATCATTTCAGTACATCAGTGCATTGACATAGTCCAAGGGAAAACAATAACAGAATGCAGAACAGAGTGTTAAGAGTTATAAAAACAGTTTACTGCAGGCAGACAATAAAATGCGTGATCATAATAATGAGGGGGATTGTGAGGTCAAAGGTGCATCTTATTGTACTGGGTGACCATACAATAATCTTATAACACTGGGATAGCTGTCCTTGAGTCTGCTGGTATGTACTTTCAAGCTTTGGTATCTTCTCGCCGATGGCTTGGCGAGGAGGAATTCTTTGATTATGTTTGCTGCTTTATGAAGTCAGCAAGAAATGTTGACAAAGTCCACAGAGAGGAGCTGGTTTCTTTGTTGTGCTGAGCTTGTCACACCTAACTGAGGTATATCCAGATGTGAATTCTATTGTGCATTGATAAAAATTGGAGAGGGTCAGACGGGACATGCCAAATTTCTTTAGCCATCTGAGGAAGCAGAGGTGCTGGTGAGCATTCGTGGCCTTGGTATCTTTGTGATTGGACCAGGACAGGCAATTGGTGATGTGAGCCTCTCAATCCTCTTGACCACAGTACCATTGATGTAAAAGGGAGTGTGTGCACTGTCCTCTTCCTGAGGTTAATGACCAGCTCCTGTTTTGCGAACATTGAGGGGAAGGTCCTTCATCAGGTCATGACTTGACCTGTTTGTTCTTCTCCATAGATGTTGTCTGACTTGCAGAGTTCCTTTATCTTTTAGTGTGTGTTGCTCCATATTTCCAGCATATGCAGAATCTATTGTGTCAGTGTCTTTCCTTGACATGATGTCCCAACACAGAGCTCATGGATTCATTATATCTCCTCGTGGTTGCACATAACATAAAGTTACTTACAAATGTATCTGAAGTGCTTTATAAAGACAGGGATGTTTGGTAAAAAGTCTGACTTTGAGAGTCACCGATTTATGGCAGAATACCAGGTTCTAAGAAATCTTGTCCCTTGAGCAGCCAGCGTATTCCAAAAATCAATTTGTGATTCAACTTTTCAGTTTAATTAGCTGCTTTGCTTCCCTGCAGAGTGCCATCATAGGGGTTATGCATTATTTGAGTTTTCTGATGTTCCAACAGATGTAGTAAGGGTGGGGGGTAAGGCAAGATTGATCAGAAAAACTGCCTAGCTCTCAATCATCCAATTTCAGTGCTTTCAGCTAAAATACTCCATTCTAGCTCAGGAAATTAGTAGTGGTGATTTGTTAATTTTGAATGGCTTCCACTCGAGGGAAAATTGATTGGTCACTATCGTTGGACTGAGAACAATATTGTGAAAGCAGCTTTGCAAAAAGATTTTCAATTTGTCTTCCATCTTTCTTTAAAGCAATTCAATCAGGATACAGTGTGTATGCTCTAGGCTTCTTTCAGATCGGTTCACCTCCTGATGGTCTTTACAGAGAGGCAGTGGTGTTTCCATTGGCATCATATAGGGTTTGAAATTGGTGGAAAAAATTGGATGATATTAATCGGGCTCTGCAATTCTATGCTGCTTGATTTTGCTCAGTGTTCCTTTTCAGAATTCAGGGGAAAGTTTGATCAGGTAAGTTCGATAATGGGCTGCTTATTTGTCCCTTTCATATTACTCCTGAAAAATAATTAATTTGTTTTTGTGCCTGCCTCTTTTTGAAGCTGCTATTTCTATTCAATGGATAGGAACTGATTACCAAAATCATTGCTGTGAATTTTGGTTTCAAATGGCTGTGCTGTATTTATGAGAGGAAGTATGACAAGTATGAAAAGACCTTAACACCACAAGGCATAGGAATAGAATTAGGACATTTAGCCCATCAAGTCTGCTCCACCATTTCATCGTGGCTGATTTATTATCCCTTTCAACTCCATTCTCATACCTTCTTCCCAAAACCTTTGACGCCTTGACTAATCAAGAATATCAATTTTTGCTTTAAATATATGAGAGGACATGGCTTCTACAGCTGTCTCTGAGATTAACCACCCTCCTGCTAAAGAAATTCCTCCTTATCTCTGTTCTAAAAGGGCACTTTCTATTCTCAGGCTGTGCTTTCTGGTCCCAGACGCCCCTACTTTAGGAAAAGTCCACTCTATCTAGCCTTTTCCATATCTAAGTTTCAATGAGATTCCCCCCTCCCCCATCCCATTATTCTAAATACCAGTGAGAACAGACGCAGAACCATCAAACCCTACTCATACATTAACCCGGACTCATTCTCATGAACCTTCTTTGGACCCTTTCCAATGCCAACATATCTTTTCTTTAGAGAATCCCGCACAAGGACTTCCAAGTTCCTTTACAATTTTCTAAACAGGGAGAAAATTGAAAATAGTCTACACCTTTATTCCTTCTGGAAAAGAGCATGACCATACAATTCCCTGCCCTGTATTCCACCTGCCACTTTGGCCATTCTCCCAGTCTGTCGAAGTCCGTCTGCAGTCTCCCCACTTTTTGAACACTATCTCTCCCTTCACCTGTCTTTGTATTGTCTGCAAACTTGGCCACAAAGCCAACAATTCCATCATTGAAATTATTGACATACAACGTGAAATGATGCGGTCCCAACACTGACCCTTGTGGAACAACATGGGTCACCAGCAGCCAGCCAATCTTTTATCCAAGCTAGCATCTTTCCTGTAATACCATGGGCTTTTGTTAGGAAGCTTCATGTGAGGCATCTTGTCAAAGGCCTTCTGAAAATCCAAGTAAACAACATCCACTAATTCTCCTTTGTCTATCCTGTCTGTTATTTCCTGAAAGAATTCCGAAGACTTGTCAGGCAGGATTTTCCCTGAAGGAAAGCATGCTGAACTTGGCTTATTTTCTTATGTGCTTCCAAGTAGTCTGACACTTCATCCTTAGTAATGGACTTCAACATCTTGCCAACCACTGAAATCAGGCTAGCCGGTCTATCAATTCCCTTTTTTTTTGCCTCCCTCCCTGCTTCTGGTAAAATGGCGGCAAGCTTGGACACAGCAGCCACTCCTGGTCCAATCAAAGGTATGTGTGTTCATCTTGTATTTCTTTTTTACGATTGCAAGTCACTGATGGATGGATACTGAGAACATCAAGTACAGAAGGACTATCCCATCAGTGAGTTGCACGATACCGATTGAACTGGACTTATTGCCTACGGCTGTTCAGTTGTCACCAGGACGTGTACCATTGGATGGTATGTAGTGCGAGTGATTGTCTTGGATGTTTTATTGTGATCGCAAGACCCGGCTGGACATTGGAAGTGCAGAATACTGCAAATCTGGATCTCTGGCTCATTGGTGAGACCAACTGCGGGGAAGCTGTGTTGCCTCTGTTCTGGTGAGGTCACTGGGTCACCTGTGGCAGCCGGCCAGGGGGGGAGACGCCATGGCCGTGTGGGGAGATTCCCCGTTCAAATCTGTAATTGTGCTGGGGGGGGGGGGCTCGTCCCTCCCATTGGTGCTGCCCTCTGGTATTTGCCTGGTGGAAGTAATTGCTGGACCAGGACAACTTACTGTCAACTTTACAGTTATATATTTTTTGTTCTTTGTGACTATTTTTTCTGAAATCATAAGCATATTTGTTGTGTGCTGTTGGGCTGTTGGCAATGTGTTTTGCAGTTTGGCCCTGGAGGAACAGTATTTCGTTTGGTTGAACGGTAATTAAACTCTAACTTAATTCATTGGACATTAAACGGAAGTAATGGAGTCATTAGTGATCGGCCAGAAAAGACTGATGTAAACACACAGAAAATGCTAGAGGAATTCAGCAGGTAAGGCAGCATCTCTCGAAAGTAATAAGGAATCAACGTTTTGGGCCAAGACCCTTAATCAGGACTTTGGAGAGTCTCAACCCAAAATGCCGTCGCCTTTGTTCCTTTCTACCTGACCTGTTGAATTCCTCCAGCATCTTGAGTGTGTTCCTCTAGATTTCCAGCACCTGCAGAATCTCTTCTCTTTCTGCTGTTCTTTTCATGATACCGCGAAGCTCCAACGTGTGTTCTGAGAATTGTAGAAACTTTTGAGCAGTGTTCACTGTAGCATGTATTTTGGAAAATTATTGTCATTGATTTTCACTGTGCTGACAGGATCAAATGATATATGAGCAGTATGTTTTCTGTTTATGTGACTATAGACGAGGAAAAGCAGCAATGAATTCCTTCTCTAAAGCCAGATGTCAGTGAGTCTAATAAAAAAAAGATGATGCCAGTCCAGCAAGTTATATTCAGTCTGTTTGTCAGAGTAATTTTTACAGACTAAGCAAAGTTTGCTTTGTGGAAAGATACATCAGAGACATCAAAACTCATTAAAAACTGCTATCCCATGTATCCCCTCAGCTGCACAGTTCCTCCTGGGAAAGAAATTTGTTGATCTTAGCTTGTCTTCAGGTCATGAATATTGTCAAGATATCTCCAGTCTTCTTCTCAAAATGAAGATACCTTGTCAAAATATCCATGGTAGTGCCCCTGGTAGATCAAACATTCCCAGGTTTCTGACTTGTAAAGTTAACCCGCTTCTATGGTATAGGCGCTTGGGTAGTCTCAGTGTTAAAGTGCAAGTCAAAATGAATTCAAGCTGCTTTTCTCAATTGATGCATCTTAAGCAAGGACAATATTTTGACAGCATCACCAAAAGTGCGTGAATGCATATGCAGGCACATCTCTAATCTTCCCTCGTGCAGCTGTTGTTTCCGAGATTTTATTGATGTATGTGGGTGAAACTGACTCATGCCCATCTTAAACCCAGATGTGGAGTCAGATTGAGTCATGATCAGAGACTGTGCAAAGAGGTAAATTCTATTCATATGCCAAGTCCTTTCTGGAGGAGCATGGACATAAATGTTGCATTTTCACTGAAAAGGAATGAAGCGCCTATTTTTCATTATAGTTAATGGCATGCCAACAAAATTATGGACAGAGTGTTGAAATGTGTAATTACTGATAATGTGATTCAATTCAGAATAAAAATTGTCGCTGTCAGTTGATCACAATGCTTTACCAGCAGCTGAGAAGTCATTTAACTGGTATAACTGTACTGATAATCATGACCTATAGCTTTTGTGATAAATGGAGACGGCTGAATAAATAGTCAGTGGCCATTTTATTAGGTACACCTGCTCATTAATGTAAATATCTAATCAGCCAATCGTGTGGCAGCCTCTCAATGCACAAAAGCATGCAGTCATCGATCAAAAGGTACAATGTCGTTTGGACTAAATGTCAGGTTGGGGAAGAAATATGATCTAAGTGACTTTGATCATTGGTGCCAGACTGGGTGGTTTGAGTATCTCAGAAGCTGCTGATCTCTTGGGGATTTCCATGCACAACAGTCTCTAGAATTCATAGGGAATGGTGCAGAAAACAGAAAGCATCCAGTGAATTGTGTGTTACAACAGTGGTGTGCAGAAAAGCAGTTCTGAACGCACAACATGTTGAGTCTTGTAGGGCTACCATAGCCGAAGATTACGAATATATACTCAGTGGCCACTTTATTAGCTACAGGAAGGACCTAGTGTTATGAAGTGGCCAATGAGTGCAGAGAGCTGTGGAGAAACTTTCTACTGAAGATGATTTTGAAGCATAGTCAAGCATTATGTCTGTGGTATTTCATAACAAGCCACAGTAACAGCATGAGAGAAAAAGCACATTACTTCTAAAGAGAATTAAAATAGTTAATTGTTCCCACCCAGGTGGTCTCGCATTTAGAAAGTCTCTTGTCTCCGTCTTACCTGAAGCATCAAATGCTCTCTATATTTTTACAATTTCTTTTGAAGTTTACATCACTTTTGAGCTTTTTAAGTCTGTGTGGCTCGTCACCCGACTTCGGCTTCTACTCATTTGCCTCTTTCCACATGGGTCTAATTATACTGATGTTTATGGTTTTCTTAAATGGGAGAAAATTACATCAACTGGCCCAGCACAATTAGCAGGAAAAAAAACAAAAATAAGATGAAACAATGGAAAGAAGAAAGCATATGATTGAAGATTTTTACTAGTAATTTAAGTCACAGATTAAACTTTGAAGTATTTTAAAATTTCCTCTTGCGTAAGGACAAAATAAGTAGAAGCAGGAGTAGATCGTTTGGTCTTTTATAGAAGATATTCATGGTTTGTAATAATTGAGTTGGAAAAATTAGAGGCAGAGATGGTTCTTGTATATTTCCCATGCCCCCTCCTCCTTCCCTTTTTCCTATGTTCCACTCTTCCCTCCAAATGGATTCCTTCTTCTCCAGACCTTTGCCTTTTCCACCTATCACCTCCCAGTTTCTTACTTCATTCTTCCTCCCCCAACTACCTGGCTTTACCCATCACCTGCTAGCTTGTCCTCCTTCCCCTCCCCCCGACCTTCTTAATTTGCCATCTTCCACCTTCCTTTCCAGTCCTGATTCGAAGTGGCAAAGCCGAGGTGAGTATAATGGAAGTGTTTGTTGTGTTGCATCAAGGCAAGGCAGAGTAGAGGTGGCAGGGCCCAGACACGAGAGAGGAGCAAGCCGATGTTTGTCTGATTTAAGCACTGGGCCGGATTGGAACGGTTGAGTACGGGCTGAATTGAGGCAGCGGGCGCCAGGCCCGAGAGCACATCGAAGTGGCAGGCAGTGCTTGTGCCTGAGATGAGGAACGTCCCACTGTTTGGCTGATTTAAGCGCCAGGCCAGATTGAAAATATCAGGGTGTCGGGGTCAGAGGTGAGAGACAGGCTTGATGCTTGCAAGATTTACTCATCTTTGTGCTGAGCTGAGTCTTCAGCCTGCAACTAATGGGCTCCTGGATCGGCTGCAGTGAGGACTGGTTTCATGGCTGGGGAATCACTTCTGTGAACTTCAGATCTCAATGTTATTTGCTGACTTTTATTTTTTGCATGATTTTCTTTCTCTGCATTGGGTGTTTGACAGTCTTAATGGGTTCTTTTGGGTTTCTTTGTTTTGTGACTGCCAGTAAGGAAATGGATCTCAAGGTTGTGTATAGTATACCTACTTGCATAATATGTCTACTTTGAACTTTGCTGAAGGGTCTTGGCCTGAAACATTGATTGTTTATTAATTTCCATAGATGCTTCTGACCTGCTGATGTCCTCCAGTTTGTGTCTGTTGCTCTGGTTTTCCAGAACCAGCAGAATCTCTTGAAGTCACTAGAAAAATAAACAGTTTATTCATTATTTATAAGGTTAAAGTACATGTTGATATTAAAAAGTATACAAATTTGTATATACGATGACTGTTTTGATATTTCAGCATTGCTGCACTAAAATGTATATTAATTTTGCCAGTTGAACTTTGTGTTGCATTGTGAAGGCATGTGTACAATTGACAGCTGATATTCCACCCAGATTTTCTTTCAAGTGCATGTTTAGCACAATGCTGCAATTAATAGTCCAGGATCTAAGCCTGTGGTCACATTCTTCTCAGCTCTGTTATAACTTCAATTCAACACAACAAACACTTTTTTATACTAGCCAAATACTAGTACTGTGTGCACATGTCTCGTCCCTCTTACTGCGTACACCTTCAGGGTCCTTAGTGTACAGTAGTTAATGTGCTGCTTCCCTAACAAAAAAAAAGGTCCCCATAAGGTTTGCCAGATGCTTTTCACAGTTTGAAGATCAAGAAGGACCCAGATTTATCTGAAGCCAAAGCAGCATTTAGAATTGGCCAGAGATTCCTGGTCAAATATGAAGAAGTCCAAGGAATATTTGCACAGGGAGAATAAAATGTTTTTCATAGTGTGTTTAATGGAATGTACACTTCTCAACAATGTTTACAGAAATTCAGCAGCTCCTGATACCATAATCAGGTTTAATATCATTGGCATATATCGTACCATTTGTTGTTTTTTATTAGCAATACAAAATCAAAAAATCTTTAAGTTACAATAAGACATAAGAGTCCTGGGCTGGAAGTCCTGCTCACTTAAGGACAGTGAAGCACCTCCCATATCCTTCCTTTCCAGGTGTCGTGATTGCCGCAGGACCACTGTTTGGCTTGCAGTACAGGAGGTGGCTCGCATGTGGCCTCTCCTATGCCACTGTGCCCATAGCAACGCCTTCACGTGGCGTCCCTGTTCTGCTGAGATTGCTATGTCATGGCATGACCGAGAGTCTACTGGTATAACGGTGGGCAGACTGGGCTCATCAGCCTTGGTTGGCAGCCTGTCTAGGAAAAGGACAACTCCAATTCCAAACCAGAATAGATGGGACTTGTTAACCTTGCCAGGCAGTCTGTCTAGGAGATGGGAAACTCTGATACTCAACCTTTAGCCTTGCGGTCGCTGCAATTGTCGCAGCTTGCTGTGCTGTTGTGGAACGTCCCCCGGCCTAAAAAGTGGTGGAATTGGTGTGCATGTCCCAATTGGCACTATAAACTTATGCAGCGCAGGTGGGAAGAAAGGACTCTTCTTCCCTCCTGATCTTCACAAGCAAAGAACCAGCCTTCTTCATCATCATCATCATCGTCAGTGCAACAGGAGAAAAATAACAGATTCATTGTTCACTCAGAAATTTGGCGGTGGGGGGAATAAAGCTGTTCCTAAAGCATTGAGAGCATGTCTTCTGGCTCTTGTACCACCACTTTGTTGGTAACAATGGGAGGAGAGCATGTCCTAGGTGATGGGGTCCTTGAAGACATGTGTCGCCTTTTTGAGGCATTGCCTTTTGGAATGTCCTTGATGCTGGGGAGGCTAGTGCCCATGATGAACCTAGCTGAGTTTTCAATGATCCGCAGCTCTTTCAGATCCTGTGCAGTGGCCCCTCCATACCAGATGCGGATTAAACCAGATGGAATGCCATGCCTTGGGACATCTGTAGAAATCTGTGAGCGTGCTTGGTGCTATACCAAGTCTCCTCAAATCCTAATGAATTATAGTCACTGTCGTGCTTTCTTTGTAATTGCATCAATATGTTGGGCACAGTATAGATCTTCAGAGATGTTGACACCCAGGCATATCGATGAAGCGCAAGTGTTTCATCATAGGAAAGTTCAGTTTGGGCTAAAAATACCATCGAAAACTTAAAACTGAGAAATTGTGATGGAGTCAGTTATCATTCGACTTAAAGACAACAAAGAGAAGGTGCAAGATGCTGGGATATGTGCGCACTGAGTTTGTTGTCTTAGAATACCCTATTGCTTCATTTCTTCTTTCCAAAAAATTGTCCCCATGAGGCTTGCGAGATGCTTTTCACACTCGAAAGAAGACAAGGAGGCCGCAGGTTTTATCTGAAGCCAGGGTAGGATTTAAAATTCACCATAGATTCCTAGTCAAATATGAAGAGATCAAAGAGATGTATTTGTGTAATTAACAAATTCATTAGAATTTTGTAATATATTTTTGGTGAACCTATGATTCCAGGTCCACCAATGCCTTGCTTTTTAAACCTTACATGTTTCTTCTTCATTTCTGTGTTTTTGTTCTGTCAGTTTCTGTAATTTCCTCCAGCCCCTACAATCTTCATGAGATCTTTCTCTTCTAATTCCCGCTTCAAGTTCTCACCTGAATTTGGATCTGTTATTGATGGCCATGCTTTCAGGGACCTGTGCTCTGGACTCTGGGAGCTCCCTCCCTAAGCTCTCTGCCTCTCTTCAACTTGTCTAAGCTTTTGATCAACTGTCCTAATCTTTCCTTTTGTGTTTCAATATCCAATCCATTGTGAAAATGTAACAACAAACCACTTGATTCATTTTTACTCTGAGAAAGTATTGTATAGATTTGGACACTTGTTTTAGGATTAGATGTTATGATGGCAAAACAAGGATTATGAAACAGGTATCATATTTTGCTTTCCCTTTGAACAGCAATGAGTGAAAATGATGAAGAAAGATAGTCAGTAAATGCTAGGGGTATATGAGACAAAAAATTGTGCTGCTTAATTTTCATAATCATCTCAGTTCATTCAAATGTTGCCCAGCAAGAATCAGTCTAGTTGTGATCGTTAGCAGCTTCAAGGCTTAAACCCCTTTTGGCCAAAGGCTAGGATGCCTTTTTAAGTTCTTGACATTCCAAACACTGGAAGTAATCATAGCCCTTCTTCAGGATTGCAGATGCCTTGCTTCCACTTCAAGTAGACGTAAAATACATCATAGAGTTGAACAGAGTAGACACAAGCCATTTGGCTCACCATGTGTATGCCAACCATCTGTGCTAATCCCACTTGCCTGTATCAAGTCCATATCCCTCTGTGCACTGCTCTTTCAAGTACCTGTCGAAATGTCTCCGATGTACATGACCCCTTTACCTCCAATGGCAGATGGCAGCATCTCTTTGTGTGAAAATAACTCTGTGTGAAGAAGTTACCTTTCAGATACACTTTAAACTTCCTCCCACTAATAACCTCTAGTTTAACATGGGAAATGGACAGTGACTATCTGCCCTATCTTTGCCTCTTCTAATCTTACGAACCTCTAGAGTGTCACTCCTCAGTCTCGGCTCCAGAGAAAACAGACCCAGCTTGTCTAGGCAACATCCTTGTGAATCTTTTTTACACCTCTTCTAGCTTAAGCACATGCTATCTATAGTGTGATTACCTAATCAGTATAATGTACAACTGGGACTTGGGGCCCCAACTCATATACTTAGTGACTCAACTGATGGCTTGTTCACCTCTTTGTCTACCCGTGTCGCCATTTTTCTGGAAATGTAGTCCAAGAGCAATCTATTGAGTGACACTCCACAGCACCCTGCCCTTCACTGTATATAGTTTATATGTTTATGTATAGTTTAACTTCTCAAAATGCATCACTTGGCACTTGTCTGTGTTATATTCCATCCGACCTTGCCCATTTTCCAAGTTCGTCTATATTCTGTTGTAATCTTAGACACCCTTCACTGTCCACTATACCATCAAATATTGGTGTCATCTGCAAAATAATCATTCCACCTACAATCTCATTCAACTCATTAATATATATGACAAACAACAAAGAACCCAGCATTGATCCTTGCCACGCATGACTGGTCACAGACCTCCAAACTGCCAAGCAATTCTCCACTACCACCCTCTGACTTCCAGCACCAGCCTAATTCTGTATTCACCTTGTATCCCATGTGTTCTTTTCTTTCAGACCAGCCTACTATGAAGGATCTTGTCAAAGACCTTGTTAAAGCCTGTATTGACAACGTCCTGCCCCTACCAAATCTCTTGGTCATTCATTCAAAGAAGGTGGCATGACTTCCAGTGTACAAAACCATGCTGACTATCCCTAATCAGTCCTTGCCATTCCATATGCAAATAAACCCCTTCCCTCAAGATCCCTTCTGATAACTTTCCACCATTCATGTAAGGCTTACTGGCCTATTGTTCCCTGAATTATCCCTGCTGCCGTTCTCGAGGCAAGACATTAGCTAACTGGCAGCAAATGAAATAAGGTTTGGGCAATGGGTCAGTATTTGCATTGCGATAAAGCAGCATCCATCATCGGGGACCCCCACTATCCAGGCCATGCTCTCTTCTCACTGCTGCCATCAGGAAGGAGGTACTGGACCCTTAGGTCCCACATCACCGGGTTCAGGAACAGATATTACCCTTCAACCAGCAGGCTCTTGAACCAGAGAGGATTACTTCACTCATCTCAGCACTGCTCCCGGTTCCAAACAAGAGAAAACCTGCAGATGCTGGAAATCCGAGCAACACACACGAAATGCTGGAAGAACTCAGCAGGCCAGGCAGCATCTATGGAAGAGAGTACAGTTGACGTTTTGGGCTGAGACCCTTCATCAGGACTGGAGAAGAAGGGTCTCAGCCTGAAATGTCGATTGTACTCTTTCATAGATGCTGCCTGGCCTGCTGAGTTCCTCCAGCATTTTATGTGTGTTGACTGAACTGATTCCATAACTTATGGACTCGCCTTCAAGGACTTGGCAAGTCATGTTCTCAAAATTTATTACTTATTCATTTTTTTGTATTGCAGAATTTGTCTATGTGTGCAGTTTTTCTTTGATTCTGTTGTGTTTTTTTGTATTTACTGTGAATGCTTGCAGGAAAATGCACCTCAGAGTAGTGTATGATGACATATGTACTTTGAAGACTACTTTGAACCAACTAGGAACTCTTGATTAAAATTTAAAAGGTTTTTTACTTTCCCAATGACCTACAATGAGAGGTGACAGTCCAAAAGCTTGTCAATTTGTATCCTGTTTTCTGTAAATGAAGCCAAACATGCCTGGATGTTGAACAGCACTGACAGGCAGGGCAGAATGGCCAGCTTCCGTGTTTTAAATTTACTCGGGTTTTCAAATACAATGACACGGTTAATTTCTGCAATCATTTTACAGCGCCAGTGATTGCTGATTGGGATTCAATTCCTGTCGCTGTATTGAAGGAGCTTGTATGTTCTCCTCGTGACTGCATGGGTTTCTTTCGGGTGCCTCTGGTCTCTTCCCACATTCCAAAGACACACTGGGTTAGGGTTGCTGAGATGTGGGTATGCTATGTTGGCACCAGAAGCATGGCGACACTTGCTGGCTTCCTCCAGCAAATCCTCACTAATTTGATTTGACAACCATTGACGCATTTCACTGTATGTTTCAATGTCCATGTGGCAAATAAAGCTCATCTCTATCTTTCCTTTCGGGGCAGTTTATGCAATTTAAGGAAAAAACAAAAAAAAATTAGAATTCTTTGCACAGACTCCCAGCGATGGTATGCGCACACACATTTATGATGCTAACTGGGCAACTGCCTGTAATAATCTATTGTATAAGTAGTAAGCAGACAGATGGACACCTGGGAATAATGATATACTGTTTATAGGTGATGGGTTTAAAGTGGGTTTAAAGTGGGTTTAAAGCAGGCTGCCATGTATAATGATTTAAATCAGATTTGAAACAGAGTTGCAGGTTGTGGGTTTTGTGAACAACTGTAATGAAATAGAGAAACACTAAGCCATAAAGAACTGACTGAGTGTGCCTCGAATAAATTATCCATCCCACTGCATCGTCTGCTCTTATTTTTGTCTGCCAAAGTGATTGAGGTAGTCATTGATTCCAGTGGCTTCTTTGAGCATGTGGCAACTGTCAGAGACAGCAGGGGAGTGAAGCACAGGTCCAGTTTTCAATGTTTGGAGAAATGTGCTAATAAGCCAAATTAATAACATTAGCTAACGCTGAGCAATATTTTGACACCTCAGCGGATAAAGGCATGTAATGGTGTGTTTCTGAATCCGAAAAGACCAAAACGGTGTCAAGGGTTCACTGGTGTTTCAGATGACATAACGGCAGCTCCAAGTTTTAAGCCTTGGCATCATCTAAGTTTACTGGCCATACTTTTTTGTTCCAGGGAAAGTCGGAATGTAACTCAGGAGATTCATGCTGGTCAATTTTGGACCTAAAATTACACCAGAAACATCAGATCAGCTACTGACTGTGTGCCTATCCCTTGGTGGCCATTGTAATGAGTATATAGTTCTACAGAGCAGCTTGTTTCTGGCATAGAGCCAATTTAACACCTCGCCGATACAGCGGAGCCTTTAAGAGATAATGATTATTAAAAGTGCATCACAATCTTTCTAACCCTCTGCCCATGAGCGTTTCCTCTGACTGGGGGGAAAATCCAGGATTGATATAAATTCTGTAAATATTTAATGGTGCCCTTCACAATTTGAAAGAAATCGTGAATCAAAGGAATTAAAAAGAGATGGGCTTTCTTACCAAATAGGGAAGTGATATTCAGATTTAATTATGTATTAAAAACACACCATTTAACATGAAGGATTATATGTGTTTTATTTGCCCAGAGCAGCAGTTTTTGTTGGGTACATTGTTCTTGCCCTTCAGGTTTTTCTTTGTACTTTTATAGTGCCAAGTTGATTTCAGTCTTCTCAGACAGTAGGTCCAATATTATTTTTCATGCAATTAACTGTATATTCCTGTAACACCAGGCAAAGTATTTTAAGAGCCTTAAGCTTCCTGAAGGGGAATCTTATTACAGAGGTTTCTGATAGCAGCATATGTTGAGAAAATAATTCCATGTGTTTAAATAGTTGTCATCAGCTTGCCTATTGAACTCTTCCATAATACATGTGCGATCAACAGCTCGTTTTATGCAGATTATGAATTAGATGAGAGCAGTTGCAGATATTTGGGAGAAGAAGAGCTTGTAGAAAGTGGGGGGCACTCTTCTGCCTCAAAGGTGTGCACAAGTCAATGCGGTGACCGGTTCATAGGGCCATCTGGCAAAGAAGTCAAATTTCATTCTGGCAAGTAACTTCAGCAGAAAAGTTAAAGCAAAAAATTTCTGTCAACTATTTACGGGAGGAATTTAGTGCTCCTTCCCGTCCCCATGTGTTCTGATGTGAATAGATTGTAGTTTGCGTAGGAGTAGGAAAGTTCTTTTTGAGGTGGCATTTGGAGAGTGCTCTAACTTATTCCAATTTTCATTACAAAGGAACTGCCTTAGGCATTGCTTCCACGTTTTACATTTAAGGGAGTAAAACTAATTAAAAATTGAAGTCTGACTGTGTATGAAGTATATATCACAGTTTTATGACAATCCGGAGAAGATAGAACAATGAGAAGTGAATCATGAAAAAGACATAATGAAAAACAAATGTTGCGACTAGGGTTTAAAAGCAGTTTCTTAATACAAGTAAAGCAAGATGTGTGCCATTTAAAAGATAGCGGAGGTTACCAGATCATATTTTGTGGCCAAGTGTCATTCGGATCCTTCATATGTGACAGTTTTACAGCCTAGAAGGCCCTGATTATACACAGGGGCCTTGCTGCAAAGAATCAAACCAGTTCTGCACCTACCCTGCAACAAGTAAATGACTGTTTATTTGAAAGCAAAGGTTACTTCTCAGACTTCACTGGCAATATTGTTTCATGTGGTTGCTTGTATTGCATCATGGCCTGGTTTCAGATGCTGAGCAGTGAACAGGACTGTATATAACTAGCATCTTCTGAATAGATGCATAACACGAGCAAGTTTGCAAAGCTGGTTCAACACCGGTACTGCCACTTTGGAGTTTGGTACACAAGCTAATGATATACAGTCATGCGCATGCTCAGCAGTAGAGGTGATCTACACAGCCTCATCCTGGGTGTTTTATGGTGATCACTGATTGTATGTGTTTAGTGCATTATTCTTTCTTGAAATAGGAGTGAAATTAGACATTCAGGCCTTTTTCTGTCCTGTCTGCCACTTAGCAAGATCATCTCAGATTTTCGATTGCAATGCAGTTCTCCTTGATTTCACGATGCCTCGATTCGTTTAATGTCCAGAACAAATTCATCCTAATTTCGGTGCTTAACAGCCAATCCTTATTAATGGACCGTGAACCCTAGTTGTAGACACCTCGGGCAGGAGATGCATCCTCCCTGCATCCAACAGGTAATCCTCCTTCATGAGCCTTAAGAATTATGGTCATACTGAACCAGCGTGTAAACAAGCCACTTAGCCTACCGTGTCCACGCCAGTCAGTGAGTACATCCATATTAATCCCATCTGCCAGCACTAGGCCCATAGCCTTCAATGCTGAGGTGATTTTGGTGCTGTCAGTGACTCTGCTTCCTCTATTCTGGCAGTATATTCCAGGTACCTACCATTATGACTGACAAAGGCCTGGTGAGATTGAACTGAAGCAATCACCTTTCATTTTTCTAAGCTTTATGGAATGAAGACGTAGTGTTGGGATTTATCATTTAAGAGACTCTTTGATAGGCAGATGGTTGAAAACAAAAGGAGGTCTCTGTGGGTGGGAAGAGTAAGACAGATTTTGGAGCAGGTTAACAGGTCGGCAGAACATAGCAGGCCGAAGATCCTTTACTGTACTGAGTGCTGTTTTATGTTCTTAGTAATAGGCTTTAGAAGGTTGACATTTTAAATTGTCAATTCTCTGGCCTTCCCTGAACTTTTAATCATGATTTCAGTAAATGAAACATTCTCAGTTTAAAAATGAAGTTTAGTTTCAGGAAAAACAAAAGATTACTGATTTGCAACACCTGATAATGCGTAAACACAAGAGATTCTGCAGACCCTGGAAATCGAGAGCAACTCACAGAAAATGCTGGAGGAACTCAGCAGGTCAGGCAGTATCTATGGAAATGAGCAGTTGACTTTTTGGGCTAAGACTTTTCTTCAGGACTGGGAAGGAAAGGGGAAGATGCCAGAATTAAAAGGTGGGAGGGGAAGGAGGACATTCTAGAAGACGATAGGTGTAACTACGTGGATGGGAAAGGTAAAGGGCTGGAGATTTAGGAATCCAATAGGATTGGAGAATGGATTATGAAAAGGAAACAGGGGGAATTGATAGGTAGATGAGGAGGAGAGGGAAGAAGCCAGAGTTGGGAACAGAAGAAGGAGGAAGGGGAAATGGAAAAAGTACCAAAAGGACAAAATGGAATTTGTGCTATCAGTTTGCCCGAATTATGAGGTGTTGCTCCTCCACCCAGACAGTAGCCTCCTCGTGCCAAAAGATGCTGGAATGGGAATTGGAATTAAAATGGTTGGCCACTGGGAAATTCCACTTTCGGCGGATGGTGTGGAGGTGCTCGACAAAGCGGCCCCCCAATTTATGTCAGGTCTTACCAATGTAGAGGAGGCCTCATTAGGAGCACTGGATTCAATAGACGACCCCAGTAGGTTTGCAGGTGATGTATTGCCTCACCTAGAAGCCCTGAATGGAGGGGAGCAAGGAGGTGAATGAGCAGGTGTAGCATTCCTGTCACTTGCAGGGATGATTGCCAGGGAGGAATGAATGGAATAGGGAATAACAGAGGGAGTAATACCTGTGGAGAATGGGGATGGATAAAGATGTGATTTGTGGTAGGATCCTGTTGAAGATGGTGGAAGTTACAGAGAATAATACGTCGGATGCAGAGACTCATGGGGTGGTAGATGAGAACAATAGGAGGTCTATCCCTTTTAAGGCGGCAGGAAATTGACGTGAGCACAGATGTCCAGGAAATGGCAGAGATCCAGGTGAGGGCAGCATCACTGGTGCAGGAAGGGAAGCATGTTCTTTGAAAAGGAAAGCCTCCTTCTGGGAACAGATTCGATGGAGATGAAGGTATCAAGAAAAGGGAATAGCACTCTTACAGGAAAGAGGGTGGGAAAAGGTATAGGCAAGATAGTTGTAGGAATTTGTAGGTTTACGAAAGATGTTGGTAGACAATATTTCTCTAGAGATTGAGAAAGGGGAGACAGGTGTCAGAAATGGACCAAGTGAACTTAAAGGCAGGGTGGATGTTGCAGACAAAGTTGATGAAATTGTCAAGCTCAGCTTGGGTGTATGAAGCAGCGCTATGCAATTGTCAGTGTCACGGAGGAGGAGTTGGGGAGTGTTATCAGGGAAAGCTTGAAGCATGGACTGTTCTATGTGGCCAACGAAAAGGCAGGCGAATCACATGTGGTTGCCCATGGGTTTGGAGAAAGTGAGAGGAGCCAAAGGAGATATGGTTGAGGGCGAGGACCAGTTCTGTCAAATGAAGGAATATGGTGGTGTAGGAGAACTGGTTGGGGATCTTTTGAGTCAGAAGTGGAGAGCTTTAAGGCCGCCTTGATTGGAGATAGAAGTGCATAGGGATTGGGCAATAATAATACATTGATTTGTATTTAATCTTGTTCTTAATTTATTCACTATCAAGTAATGGCAGTTTACACAGCAGAGTTTTATATCCATCTGTCTGAATGCTTACTAAAGCACTTTGGTAATTTTCATACCAGATGTTAACCAAATTTTAAAAGGGCTCTCCAATTATCAAACTCCTTTTGAAAGCTAGCTGTGCAGTGATTCTAGTCTGTGACATTTTTACAGAAAAAAAAATAAAAGTTCTCCTCTGAAGAAGCACGTGTGCTAAGTATACCACTTTGAGTTGATCGCTTACAGTATTGATGTTCTTTTGCTCAGTTCACTGAGACACAGGAGTGGAATTAGGCCATTCAGATAATTAAGTTTGCTTCTCCATTTCATTATGGCTTATTCATTCTCCCTCTTAATCCCATACTTCTGCCTTCATCCTGTAACTTTTCATGCCCTGAATTATCAAGAACCTATCATCCTCTGCTTTAAATATAACCAACGACTTGGCTTCAGTGGTTGTCCAGGGCAATGAATTGTACAGATTCACTACTTTCTGGCTAAAGAAATTCCTCCTGATCGCCGTTCAAAATGGACAACTCTCTATTCTGAGGCTGTGCTCTCTGGTCCAAGACTCACCCACTATAGGAAACATCCTCTCCCCCATCCACTCTGTCCAGGCCTTTCAATATTTAATAGGTTTCAATGAGATCCTCTACTTACTCTTCTAAACTCCAGTGAGTACAAGCCCAGAGCCATCAAAAGCTCCTCGTACATTAACACTTTCATTCCTGGAATCATACTTATGAACCTCCTCGGGACCTTCCTTGATGCCAGATCATTTAACATAAGAGGCATAAATTGCTCACAATATTCCAAATGCAGTCTGAACAATGCCTTATGAAGCCTCATCATTTCATCCTTGCTCTTATATTTAGTCTGCTCAAAATGAATGCCAACATTGCATTTCCCTTCCTTACCACTGACTCATCCTACAAGTTGATCTTTAGGGAATCCTGCACAAGGACTCCCAGGTCCCTTTACAATAAAGGTTTTTGAATTTTCTCCCCTTTTTATAAAATAATCTGTGTCTTTACTCCTTTCATCAAAATGCATGACCATACACTTTTCTATGTTATATTCCATCTGCCAAATCTTTGCCCATTGCCCCAATCTAAATCCCACTGCAGACTCCCTGGTTCCTCAACACTACCTGCTCCTCCATGTAGTTTAGTATTATTTGCAAACTTGGCCTGAAAGCCATCAATTTCATCATCTAAATCATTGGCACATAGTTAAAAGATGTCCCACCTCTCCTAGCAGAACAAAAATTGTCACCAGCAACCAACCAGAAAAAGTCCCCTTTATTCCTACAACTTGCCTCCTGCCAATCAGCCAATTTTCTGTCCTTGCTAGTAGTTTTCCTATGCAGTTGGCCCTCCGTATCCGCGGGGGATTGGTTCTGGGACCCCTCGCGGATACCAAAATTCTCGGATACTCAAGTCCCTTATATAAAATGGCGTAGTATTTGCATATAACCTACGCACATCCTCCCGTATACTTCAAATCATCTCCAGTTTACTTATAATACCTAATACAATGTAAATGTTATGTAAATAGTTGTTATACTGTATTGTTTAGGGAATAATGACACGAAGAAAAAGTCTGTACATGTTCAGTACAGATGCAACCATCGTAGCTCTTCTGGGAATGCTGATGCTGCCTCAGCAAAAATAGTGTTCAGCGTTGGTTTTGCAGTGGGACGTTATAGAGGCAGTGCACACGCCATAGCTTTGAACTGTGTGAGATTTTCGCTATGATTGACAGTGCTGCAATGATTGCAGAAAAGTATGACTTTAATTTTAAAAGGGCACATAGGTTTAGGGTAGTTTGCAGGATATTTTGAGTGCTTACAAAGAACTGTATGATAGAAAGATGTGTGAACTTTTCAGTGTGCTTGCTGTCTTCCCAATTCTGGTAAGTGAAACTACTCTACTGTACATAGTCATAGTCATACTTTATTGATCCCGGGGGAAATTGGTTTTCGTTACAGTTGCACCATAAATAATTAAATAGTAATACGTAAATTATGTCAGGAAATAAGTCCAGGACCAGCCTATTGGCTCAGGGTGTCTGACCCTCCAAGGGAGGAGTTGTAAAGTTTGATGGCCACAGGCAGGAATGACTTCCTATGATGCTCAGTGTTACATCTCGGTGGAATGAGTCTCTGGCTGAAAGTACTCCTGTGCCCAACCGGTACATTATGTACATACATTATTTCTACTTTATATGGCTGTGTATTTATCATATCATTCCTGCTTTTACTATATGTTAGTGTTATTTTAGGTTTTATGTGTTACTTGGTATGATTTGGTAGGTTATTTTTTTGGGTCTGGGAACGCTCAAAAGTTTTTCCCATATAAATTAATGGTAATTGCTTCTCCGCTTTACGCCATTTCCGCTCTACTTTTGGATAGCGGGGGAAGCCAGTACAGTTTTTTTGATCTGTGGTTGGTTGAAGCCGCAGATGCGGAACCCGCGGATACAGAGGGCCGACTGTAATACCATGGGCCCCTATCTTGTTGACTTGAAAATGCAAGTGAGCAACATCAACTGACTGCCCTTTGTCCATCTGGCCTGTTATTTTCTCAAAGAATTCCAACAGTTTTGTCAGGCGAGATTTTCCCTTAGAAAAACATGCTGAATTTGTTCTATTTTATCATGTGCTCTAACATCTTCCTAACCACTGAGGTCAGGCTAACTGGCCAATAATTTCCTTTCTTCTGCTTCCCTCCCTTCCTACATAGTGGAGTGACATTGGCAGTTTTCCAGTCCTCTAGAACCATTACAGAATCTTGTGATTTTTTTTTTGAAAGATGGCTGCTGATACCTGCACAGTCATTTCAGCTACCTCTTTCAGAATCCTGGTGTGTAATCCATCTGGTCCTGGTGACTTACCTACCTTCCAGATTTTTTAGTTTCTCAAGCAGCTTCTCCTTCGCAATAGGAACTACACTAACTTCTGCCCCAACATACTCAAATTTCTGGCCTACTGCTAGTGTCTTCTACAGTGAAGGCTGATGCAAAAAACTTAAGTTTGTCCGCCATTTCTTTATCCCCACTGTCATTTTCCAGTGGTGTGATATCCACCCGTGCCTCTCTTTTAATTCTATATATCTGAAAAAGCTTTTGGTATCCTCTTTTATGTTATTGGCTAGCTTACATTGATATTTCATCTCTTTTCTCCTTATGGATATTTAGTTGCCTTCTGTTGGTTTTAAAAGCTTCCCAATCCTCTAACTTCCCACTATCTTTTTTACAACATTATATGCTCTCTCTTTTAATTTTAGGCTGCTTTGACTTTCCTTGTCAGCCACAGTTTTCTCATCTTCTCTTTGTTATACTTGATCATCTTTGGGATGCCTCTCAGGAACTCCAGCGATTGTTGCTATGCTGTCATCCATTCTAGTGCCCCTTCCAATCAACTTTGGTTAGTTTCTCTCTCTCTCTCTTGCCTCCATAATTCCTTTACTACAGTGTAGTAGTGATATACCTGACTTTAGTGTCTCCCTCTCAAACTGCAGGGTGAATTCTATCATCGTATGATCACTGCCTCCTAAAGGTTCTTTTACCCTGTGCTCTCTAATCGAACCTCATTCATTACACAACACCCCATTCAGAATTGTCTTTCTCCTTGTGGGCTCAAACACAAGCTGCTCTAAAAAACCATCTCATAGACATTCTACAAATTCCCTCTCTTGAGATCCAGAACTGGCCTGATTTTCCTAATCTACCTGCATATTGAAATTCCCCCACGACCATTTTATCATGGCCCTTATGACAGGGCTTTTCTATCTTCCATTGTAATTGGTAGCCATATCCTGGCTGCTGTTTAGAGGCCTGTATATATCTCCCATCAGGGTCTTTTTGCCCTTGCAGTTTCTTAACTCTACCCACAAGGATTCTACATCTTCTGATGCTATGGCACCTCTTCTTAAGGATTTGATTTCACTTTTTACCAAATTAGTTTCGACCCTCCCCCTGCAGCTCGAGCCAACCTACCCACAAGGCTCTTGGTACCCCTCAAGTTCAGGTGCAACCCGTCCTTTTTGTACCGGTCTTGCCTTCCCCAGAAACCTGAAACCCTTCCCCTTACACCAGTTTCTCAGCCACGCATTCATCTATCAAATCATCCTATTCCTCCCCTTACTGGCACATGGCACAGGCAGCAATCCAGAGATTACTACCCTAGAAGCCCTGCTTTTGAGCTTCTACCTAATTCCCTATATTCTCTGTTCAGGGCCTCCTCCCTTTTCTTACGTATATCGTTGTTACGAATATGGATCAAGACTTTTGCTGCTCAGCTTCCCCATTTAGAATGCTGTGGACCCAATCCAGAGCATTCCTGACCTTAACGCCTGGGATGCATCGTACTGTCTGGGTGTCTCTTTCACATCCACAGAATCTCCTGTCCACTCCCCTAACTCCTAACACAACTGCACTCCTCTTGCCTCCTTCTGAGCTACAGAGCGAGACACAGTGCCAGAGATCCAATCGTCCAGTCGCTATGGGCTTCCCCTGGTAGGATCCAACTCCTCCCCACCCCAACAGTATCCAAAGTGGCACTTAGGATTGACTACCTCACTGTAGCTCCTATCTATCATTTCCTCATTCTCTTGTATGAGCCAAAGGTCATCAAGCTGCTGCTCCACTTCCTTTACACAATCTCTCAGGGGCTGCAGCTCGATGTACTTCATGCAGATGTAGTTATCAGGGAGACTGGAGATCTCCCAGAGTTCCCACAACTCATACTAAGAACATACTGCTAACCATGGATCCATTCTCATTGTACTAGCAATGTACTAATAGACAAAATAGAGAGAAAATCTTGCTAGAATCTTGCTTAGAACCTCTGTCTCCACCTGTTCTTGCTGAAGCCTGTTGAGCCTAAACCTCTTATTCTAACAATGGCTGCTCGGCCTACACCACCCTTTTAATTTAGCAAATAAAATTCACTCCCACTGAGACTTCCAAATGGGTCCCTTGCAATGATCTCTCTCTCTCTCCCTCCTTCCCTCCTTCCCTCCTTCAAATTATGACACACTCCCAAAGAGACTTGTTCTATTGAAATGGCTCCCGCCCTGCTCTCTCTCTTAGCTGCTACTACAAATTCAGACCAAACCGGAACCCCACTCTGGTTGATAAACCTTTTCAGCTATTTACAGCACTGAATATTCCCTTCGTTATCTTGAGCCGTGTGCTTGCAAACCTTGCACTGCCTGTGCAACACATAGAAACTGCTGGAGGAACTCAGCAGGCCAGGCAGCAGCAATGGAAAAAAGTAAACAGTTGACATTTCGGGCTGAGACCTTTCAGCAAGACTTTTTCAGTGCCTGTGTTTCTGAAAGCATGTTTTCACAGTATAAATACAATTGAGTCTTGTTTTTCTCTACATTCATTGCATGTAAGTTCAACAATGGGTCAACACCACACCTTACTCCTTTACGAAGCTGTTACTCAGGGCCCAGCCTCTCAATGTTCAGTGGCAGTAGGAATTTTCTCCAAAGGGCATATGTGAGGGCTGCTCTGAACATCAGTGTGTTGCTCAGCAGTGCTCCTCCATCAAGGAAAAGCAGTATCTTAAATTATTTTCTTCATTGTCTTGTTTAACTCAACCAGATCTATGATCTGTTTGTTTTTATCTGAAGAATTCTGGCTTGGACCTGCTCTGTGCTTAGAAGCATGGTATCAGCACTATCGTTTCTATTCGTGTTGGCCAAGGCCTTTCCATTGAGACAATCAGAACTGCCTACAGTGGTTGAGATGGGACCTGACTAAAGTGACCTCTGGTGATCTGCACGTTGGCATTGTAATCTGATTTCCTATTTGCTTTGCTTTCTGAAAAAACTTATTACTATCTTATCTCTCTTTGGCTATCCATCCCATAGGATGATGATGGTTCCTTTCAGTCAGTTTGTGGGATTTATACCCCACCCCTCAGAAAGGAACAGCGTGTGTATGAATGGATTTTAGTTGAGTGGGGGGTTGCACAGGTCCAGACCAACCCTCTCGACATCCAGTGGCATGGTGGTGTCCAAGACTGCTGGGGGATGTCCTGTTGCAGTGAATGGCCAGACTGAGCTTTGATGCAAGGGATGCAGAGGTTGTATTGACAGCATCCTGAGCAGCTGCATCACTGCCTGGTTCGGAAATTGCACCGTCTCAGATCACAAGACCCTGCAGCAGATAGTGAGGTCAGCTGAGAAGATCATTGGGGTCTCTCTTCCCACCATTACAGACATTTACACCACATGTTGCATCTGTAAAGCAAACAGCATTATGAAGGACCCCATGCAACCCTCATACAAACTCTTCTCCCTCCTGCTATCTGGCAAAAGGCACCGAAGCATTCTCATGACCAGACTATGTAACAGTTTCTTCCCCCAAGCCATCAGACTCCTCAATACCCAGAGCCTGGACTGACACCAACCTACTGCCCTCTACTGTGCCTATTGTCTTGTTTATTATTTATGGTAATGCCTGCACTGTTTTGTGCACTTTATGCAGTCCTAGATAGGTCTGTATTCTAGTGTAGTTTTTGTGTTGTTTTTACGTAGTTCAGTGTAGTTTTCGCATTGTTTCATGTAGCGCCATTGGCCTGAAAAACATTGTCTCGTTTTTATTGTGTACTGTACCAGCAGTTATGGTCGAAATGACAATTAAAAAGTGACTGTGACTTATATTTTCCCTTCAAGTAGTGCACCACGGAGTAATGCAGCGTATGTTTCATTTTAATGTGTCCTTCACAAGGGCAACTGGTGGCATGGCACACGCTTTGAAACATGTCAGGTGCTGAAAATTGATGGCCGTCCTGTCTCTCTTCATGTTCCCTTCTGAATAGAGAAAACATAAAAAGAAATGACAAAAATATATATACCTTTTCAATCCACCTTCCCTTTGGGATTGGGGAATAATTGCCTAGAAGTTTGTTCCTAGATGGAGTGCTAAATGTGTTATAAAGTCATATCAGCACGATATACTTCACTTTCTGAAATTCATTGCTTTGTGGAAGCATGTTGAGCACCATTGATCAGACATGAACTACAGGGCAAATTCCTTTTCACTGATGATTCCCTCTGTTTCCTTCTCAGACGAGAACTGACAAAGGTAGGTTCCTTCATGGGAGTAGTACTGCAACTTCATGGGAGTAGTACTGCATCCAATTACAGTTGTCCCTAAGCATGAGAATGAAAGACAAGACACTCCTGTACACTATTTTTAACCAAGCTATAATGTCACTGAAACCTTGTTTTCCGCAGGAAATGTTAAGAGACTTGGGTGACGTGCAGCAAATAGACTTGTAGCTCACTTTCAACATGGGCACTAATATCAGTGGCTGTTGAGATCACATACCTTGCCGAACTTTGGTTGCTGAACATTGGACCATCAGTAATGATAGGTAAACAAATTCTCCCGGAAGCATTGTTCTGCATTCGCAAGAGTTCAAAGGCTTGCAAGTTTCCTTCAGGCGCCTGTTAGCAATATAACTGCTATCATTATTTTCTGCAGTTGTCGGAGTTACTATGGCCTAAACAATCATTAATCCTAACTATCTGTCCATATTGATTGATCATTGTAACTGACATATAGTCTGACATTACCAGGAAAGGATTGTGATCTGCGGAGGAGCAGCAGATTTGTAACTAACAGCACATCATAATGTTTCCCTAGGTGTTGACAAAGTAATGTATTGAGGAATTCCACTCTGGGCTAGCCTGTAGCTATGTTTCTGTTTAGAACGTAAACTATCGATGCATTTGTTTTTTCTTCTTTGCCCCTTTATGTAATGTGTTGCACATTTGGAATGAACTGCTGGAAATAGCGGTTGAGGTGGGCGTGTTAGCAACATTTAAAGGCTCTCTAAATAAGTTTGTAGGTAAGAGCGGTTTAGAGAGCTGTGGGTCAAACATGGGTAGGTGGGATTAGCTCACCGAGCATCACAATGAGCACAGATCAGTTGGACAGCATTGCCTGCTGCCATGCTGTATGACTCTATAATTGCCCAATCATTGTGAACCTCTGGGTGTGCCTCAGATTCCATGCTTGACCTGGTCGTGGAATAATTCAAGCTACGATTATTTACTAATGGTGGCAGATCATCTTTGACCTACTCAAACTTCCTCAATGAAGAACACATTGGATGAGAACTGGATTACATTAAGTTGGTCTTTGAACGCTAGAAGTATGTGAGTGTAATAATGCTAGCCCGCATATTGAATCCAGCAATGATGAAGAACCTAACATTAAGGGGGGGGGGATAGTAACTGAAAGCCTATAGTGTACTCAGCCACACACCTTTAGCATTTCTGTCCATTTCAGTATATATAGTTGAACCACTCATTCAGTCTTCCACAGTGTTACCCAGGTATTTGATCATTAACAGTGACTGGGGCTTAACCAGGGGTTTCCAAACATTTTTATGCCACGTACCCCAGGTTGGGAACCCCTGGTCTAAACAATGGTAAGAGGTAGGCTATGTTACAATGTCACAAAAGTTGAGCTTTCTCCGGTGATCTTTTTGGTTAGCTGTCTAGAATATTTTTATGCTCTCCACTTTCTTTAATTGTTCGAGTTTTAAACTCTTCACACATCTTTTGGAATATCCCACTTGCCTTCTCGGCAACTAAATTAATTCAGCACAGACCTTTCCATTTTATGCCCACGTGTTACAAAAGGAAATGTCTTCATAAATGAGGCTATTGGGGAGCCCTTTAATGTCTGTGTAAACTTCCCTGTTAGTTGGATGGTTGCTTACTCAGTAGCTGCCAGTCCTCTGCACTGGAACATCGCTGACAGTCTAAAATTCCATTCGCCTTCACCTCTTTTGCCATCTCTTATTTATAACCTCAAGCTGAAATACATCAACAACAAATTGAATGTAATGTGTTAGTTTTTAAAGGTCAAAGAACATCAATGAAAATGGACAGTAGCACTGTAGTTGATTTTTTTTTTCTGTAACAAATGATTATTTCTGTAATATTCAACAGAAATTGCTGTGTTGCAACCACGTCCCCCAAGTACTCATGTTGAGTTCATTTAGTTCATTCCAGTGCTAGCTGGGATTTATAGAAAAAGTCTTAATACAATGCAGACTTTTGTTAGAGTGTAATCACCATCTTACTGACTTTGCCATTCGCTTCTGGAAATGTTAACCTGCATAGTTCTGTAAATCTCACTGCATAGTATTTATGATGCTGATAATCCAATTTATAGGGTTGGTTTGATAACATCATAGATTCATACATCATAGAACCACTGGGTTTGTACCAACCATCAAATGTACATTTTACAATAATCTAATTTTTTTCTCCCCTCATTCCCACTAACTTGCTGAGATTCGGCCTCTCATTTACATTTGAGGGACAACGTACCTATTAATTTATCACCCCTCATTTTAGGACGTCCCTGAAACCTGGAGCACCCTGGGAATTCCTGTGCAGTCACAAGTAGGAAAGTGCAAGTCCTCACAAGCAGCACCCAACTGGTTTTGATTGGACTTGGGTCACTGGACTGTGAATGACAGTTCTACCAAATCTGCCACTGTGCTGCCCATTTGTACCACTGTGCAATGCAAGTATGTGAAAGAAGTCTCCGGTTTGAATATTAGAAACCTTTCCGACATTTACCTCAGGACACGTTGCAAATTCCATGTATAATGGAAAAATCTGTTTTAATATCAGATGTGCTTTGAAAGCAGCTTTTTAGACCAAATTACAGTTTTGATTTTAGAACAGTCAAAGAATATAGTTTCCTGTTTAGTTTTAAGCTAAGTAACCAGATCTTCCATACACTGTTTTGGTCTTGGGTATTTTGTCTGCCTGCTTGACAGGTACGTCAGTTAAAGGGAGATGTTAGAATGTTGGGAACTTCCATTTGAGGATAGGAGATGAAGGGGTGAAGTCAATGGAAATGGATCTAGTTAGCTTATTGGCATCTTCTGGAGTGTTCATTGTGAAATCCATCATTAAATACTATGTTTCCTGTGGGAGATGGAAAGACACTAAAAGTGAAATGGTTTTAAGTTTACGTTTTTTTGTTTTTTAATTATAAATAGCCTGTGTGATACAGTGGGTTTTGCTTTTATGCACTCAGTAAAACATAGTGTCTCACAGGCAAAGTAGTGTCATAAAAATTGTCAGAATTTTTGTAGTAGGCTTATTTCCTGCCAAGCATTGTGCTTAGAAAATGTCATGGTAAATTTCCACAGATGTTGTATGTCTCTATCTTGGGAAAGAACTCTAACAATGTATTCCCATAAACCTTAATCATAACAATATTTTATCTGATGGAATGAATATACATGTTCATAATGCAGGGAAACACGAAAACCTATCTGCACTATGATTTCAATTTCCAAATGTTGCTATTTTTTCTCTCATTCGCTTCTGCAAACATGTAAACGAATCTCTTTATCTAGCCCATTCACAGGCTTTCCCCTCTTTGTCATTTCAATATTGGCATTAACTGGTCCAAAATGAATTACATAATGCTTGTCCAGTAACAATAATTGCAACTTTATGTTAACCTCATGATCTGTTCTTTATAGGATTCTTTGCTTTGGATTTTATCCTTTCATCTCTCTTCATATCCAAATTGCTATTAACTTTGAGAAGGACTGAACAAGGCTTTCAGCATTAATTGAAAATTTAATACAAGTGTCCCCCGCTTTTCAAACATTCGCTTTACGACACCTCGCTGTTATGAAAGACCTAAATTAGTTACCTGTTTTCGCTAACAGAAGGTGTTTTCACTGTTACCAAAAAAGGCAGCAAGCGAGAAAAAGCAGCGCACGCCTGAACAGCCAAGCTCCTCCCCCGGAACTGCATTCTAGCCGGCATTGCTTAAACATGTGCTTTATCTCGATTTATTTTGTGCATCCGTTAGCAAGATGAGTGCTAATGTATCGGAAAAGTCTAAAAGAGCTCGTAAGGGTGTTACACTTAGCGTAAAACTAGACATAATTAAGCGTTTTGATCGTGGTGCACGAAGTAAGGACATTGTCCGTGCGTTGAACTTGCCTGCGTCCACCGTTCACACTATTTATACACGGAGAGAAAGAATTTTGAAAACTGCTGATGTTACTGTTGGTTCTGCTTGTAGCAAAGTGGTCTCTCTTAGTCGGCATCAGATAATGGATAAAATGGAAAGTCTATTGCTTGAGTGGATTGATGGGTGTACTAAGTGTGGTGTTCCGTTAAGATTTCTTATATTTAAGGAGAAATCAGTCAGTCTTTTTAATAAGCTGAAACAGAAAGCAGTGGACGATGGTGATGAAAGTGTTGCAAAAGTGGAATTTAAATGTAGTCATGGGTGGTTTGATCAGTTTCTGAGGCGAGGGCAGCTTCATAGTTTAAGCAGTTGTCCCCACCCTCTGGGCCACGGGCCGATACATTGCCAGGAAGAATGCAGTGGTGCAGCGGTAGTCAGAACGCACCCAGCACATCTTTTAAGAAAAAAGCTGAAATAGACAAGCTAGTTAATTAGGTGCCGCCCTGCACGTAAATGACGGCCCAGATCAGAGGCGATTGCCAATTGCGTCAGGTGGTTATTTGTATAAGCAAGTGTTTAACTGTGACGAAACTGCAATTTATTGGAGTCTTCCCGATTTCGGTAAGTGAAACTACACTGTACATGTATTATTTCTACTTTATATAGGTTGTGAATTTTTATGTGTTATTTGGTATGATTTGGCAGCTTCATAGCTTAAAGGTTCCTGGAGAGGGCGTTTCTGCCGAGAGCGCTTCTGCGAGATTTTCGCTGCATTAGACAGTGCTGCAGAAAAGTATTTCTACTTTATATAAGCTGTGTATTTATCATATCATTCCTGCTTTTACAATATGTCACTGTTATTTTAGGTTTTATGTGTTATTTGGCATGATTTTGTAGATTTTGTTTGGGTCTGCGAACGCTCACAAATTTTTCTCATATAAATAAATGGTAATTGCTTCTTCACTTTATGACATTCCGGCTTACGAACTGTTTCATAGGAATGCTCTACCTTCGGGTAGTGGGGGAAACCTGTATAACAGTGTTTGTCACTTGGTGACACCAATCCCATCCACTGGCAATGGCACACTTTAATCTTGGCTGGAGGAGGAAGAGGAGGGTGGTGGAGAGATGGGAGTTTCCAGATCCTTGTGATGGTTTCAGAAATGGAAAAGGTCTTCTGAAGCCATGTTCTGTCAGTGGAAGGAGGAGCGAATGTGTCTAGTGGGTAGCTTCTTCATTATGGATGTTGTTCTGTGTTTTTTATTAGTGTTGTTTCACTTCTGCTTGCACAAGACAGAAGTGAGGTTTCATGTCAGTCTTGCCATATATTGTGGATGGCAAAGGGACATTGCGGAATCAGAAAGATGAACCTGCAGAATATCCTGTCTCTGAATAGCTTCAGTGGCCACGGTATTAGCAGCTTCAGTTGGTGACTCTCTCTGGGGTGTGAAATATGTTACTGGTCGTGTCATTGAACACTGTAAAGGGATGGAAAAAAAAAGGCCTGTCGGGGATACAGGTTTCGGGTTTACTGAATAGATTTGAATCAATGAATAATAATCCAAGTTTAAATAAGGTGTCTACCTAAAAGATGACTGACTGTTTGAACTCTGACAGTGGACTAATTAAGACTGAATGAGCTAAGTAATGCAGTGGTTGTCTTCAAGCCACAGATGAGACTGCTTCAGTGTAAGTGAGCCAAACCTTCAAGTGATGTCAAATGCTGTTTAATGTCACTTCATATTCGCAGAGTCTTCGATGCCAACAGTGAGCTGGTGTCTAATTTCTGGAGGTGTGCTGCAGATGGGCTAAGCAAGAACCATTTGGAAATTACGTTGCAGCTTTTATAAACATACGTGACGCACGCAAACTGCTTGAGGAACTCAGCGGGTCAGGCAGCATCTATGGAAAAGAGTAAACAGTCGATGTTTCAGGCCAAGACCTCCTCCTGAAGAAGGGTCTTGACCCGAAACGTCGACTGTTTATTCTTCTATAGATGCTGCCTGACCAACGGAGTTTGTTCAGCATTTTGTGGGTGTTGCTAGGTTTTCCAGCAGCTGCAGATTTTCTTGTGTTTGTGATTTTAAAAAAAAACCTTTTTTTGTTGTTGGAATTTGGATCTGTTGGTGTCGCATATTCGAATACCTTCCCCATAAAGCGATTGTTCTTGCTTAATAAAGGGCAGTGGGAGATTGTTAGATTAGGATGGTTCAGCAGAAGGAAAGGCTTTTCCAAAAGGGTCATGCCTGGTTGAGTTGTCCTCTTCAAAATATAGGAGTGTTGGCAACATTGTGATGCATATCTGCATCAGAGCTGAGATCCAATTCAATACAGACTGGGAATGAAAACGGGGACTCTCCCTCATCTTAGTAAATGCTTGGTAAGCGGAACAGGGTTCTCTGCACAGAGTTGATCATTGCCTTGCTGCATGCGTTGGATGAAGACCAAAGCGGACTGGTTGAATGGCCTATTTCTTTGTGAAAGGCAATGCGCCAGCATGTTGATGCAAAACAAGCACTTACGTTTGAAAATAAAAATGCCTAATGTTATCTATTCAATTCACTCATCAGTATTTAGTGGAGCATTTTATGGTATGAGTGAGGCTGAAGATCTGCCACTCCTGAGGGGAGGTGAGTTCGAGAGTTCCACAATTAGCTTCCAAAGGGAAAGCTACCATGTAAATTACAGAATTCTTTGATTTAAAGTACATTTATTATTGAAGTATGCATGCAGTATACAACCCTGAATGCGCCTTCCCACAGACAGCCATGAAATAAAGAAAACCATGCAACCCTTTTCAAAGAAAAATATCTAAACCCCAATCTGCAAAAAAAAAACAAATAGAGCAAACTACAAACAAAACAAGCGAAAAGCACAGAATATAAAATACCAAACCACAAAGTCTTCGAAAGAGTCCAGGCATATTCAGTCTAGCTCAGTTCAGCCCAACCCAGTGCTGTTGTTCATTATTTGCAGACCACCCCGATCAAAATTGCGCAAAATAGCAACAGAAAAGGAGCGAGCAGAAAGACATTGTAATATTAGCTGCAGAGTCCAATCTGTAAACTGCGTTGATTAAACCTTTGCCCAGCAGCGTGTGTGTGTGTGTGTGTGTGTGTGTGTGTGTGAGAGAGAGAGAGAGAGACAGAGACACTGACTGACTGTGTCACACAGGCGCCTTCCTCCAGTAGCAGTGAGAGAGAGACCGGTCACCTGCAAGTAGACGGCACCAAACACTGCTCAGTTTCCGCTCGCACCCTTGATGTTTTCAATCTTCCTCGACGCTTTAACCAGCGAGAAATGGAGTCAGTCGTGGACTTGTGCCCTCTCTCCAGGATTCCTGGCCTCTAGGCTGCCCATTTCGCCTGAAACCTCACCGAACCCCCTTGGAGACAGCAAATCACCTGGATTGCTCAATCATCTCGAATACACAATATGTAGATCACAGACAGGCTTCAACAGAAACTGATCCAGATTTGAAATAAAAAGAAGTAGGGAAGAAAAAGTAGTTTTGTGAACCGTGTGGAGGATGTCACCCTTGGTAGTGTTGTTCGCTGGTGCTATCTTCCTGGCGCCATTGAATTGAAATGGCTGTAAGCATCAAATATTCCTGTGAATATGCTATTAATTAAAGCTCACTCACTACGCTGGAAAGTGTGTGGGCTATTTCAGCAACAGAGCTGCAAGTATGTGGATTTTTTCAACATGAGGCTGTTTCATGATCATGAAACAAATAAATAAGATCACAACCTAATCCTGTTTAACTTACATTTTTTTAAAAATGATTAATGGTAATGTAATGGCCCTGATATAATTTTATTCATTGTAAAATTGTTTCTTAATGCTGTAAAGCCTAAGTTCCAGAACAGAGATTGCTGGCAATGGAAGCCCACTTATTGTTACTGCCTGGCTATGAAATTGTTTCCTTGCTTTGAGCAAATGTTGGCATGTTATCCTTTTCAAAATGATGCTATGGGATTGATTTTCTGAAGGTTTGAGAATTTGTGACAATTGAAGTAACTTGGATGCACTCACAGTCTATTTTTGCTTTCATCTTTCCATTTTACAATTTAATTGACATCATAGTTTCAATATTTCAGTGCATAAAGCTTAATGAGGAAATGCTTTCTGCCCCATAAACCCCCTTAATGCATTACTTACAATAAAGGAACTATTCATTTTTAGTTGTGCTGAATATCATTTTATTGTAATAATGACCTAAATTCAAATGATTTGAAATGCCCCGGGGATTTAATTTGATGCTGTATAAATGGAAGCAATTGCCTCTGAGAGATAGTCTAAAATGCAAAATGTTTCCGTTCCCCCTGGAAGGAGCTGCCATTCTGACAACTTGCATTTAGACGCTGCTATAATTTACTAAAACATTCCAAGACCAGATCATGGAAATATTTTCCTTATATTATTTAAAACTTTTCCCTCTGATTTAGAACACCACTGAGTCCATGGCAACTCTTCCCACACTTATTTCTCCATAACCTATTCAAGATTCAAGTACGTTTATTATCAAATCCCTTTTGCCAATCACCTGTCCAGCTCTTGGCTCCATCCCTCCCCCTCCTGTCTTCTCCTATCATTTTGGATCTCTTCCCCCACCGCCGCCCCCACTTCCAATCTCTTACTAGCTCTTCTTTCAGTTAGTCCTGATGAAGGGTCTCGGCCCGATACGTCGACTGTACCTCTCCCTAGAGATGCTGCCGGGCCTGCTTCCTTCACCAGCAACTGTTATGTGTGTTGCTTAAAGTTATACAACCTTGAGATTTGCTTGCTCACAGGGAGTCACAAAGCAAGAAACCTGAAAGAACCCAAATAAAGAAACAAAGAATTAAAATAAAAGAACAACACCTGATGTGCAAGAGAAAGAAAAACAACACAAATCAAGCAAACAATTGAAGTGAAAAACATCCTGAACCAAAATTGAGTTCTCAAATCTGAAACCTGGAGCAGTTTGGAGTAGGCCCAAAGCCTATTCATCATACTAGTGGGCATGGAGGACTGCAGCTAGGCAGTCTTCATAGCCTCAGTGCCATGGAGAGAAGAGCGCCCATCATGGAGAACAAGCAAAATCTGCTCTTGTCTCAGCTCCAAACACCCTCAGACATGCACATTAACACCATGTGATTTTCAGATCACTCAGCTATTCTGGGAGTAATTTATTGTAGTTAATTAACCTAGCAGCCAGCATACAGAAGGAAAGAAAGAGCAACTGAGGAAAGCCCACATAATCCCAGAGGAATGTGCAGACTTTCCACAGACTGTAGGAGAGGTCAATGGGACTGTGGTCATCTTCGCAACCTGCAGTGACCCTCTGTTACCCCCATGAAAACAAACATTCAGTCACATAGGAATTTTAAATGATGACTTGAAGATGCAGGAGGGAGAGTTAGAGGCAAAGAAGGTTAGGATGTGAATTCTGGAGCTTAAAATATCTGAATGTACAGTTGCCAAGGGTGACATGAGTAAAGGTAGATTGCATTATAAGGTATTACTGGAGGCCCCCAGATTTCTCGTGTTTGTAAAGCTGGAGAGCTAGGGAGGACCAAGGTCCTGGCGAGATTGGAAATAAGGATGAGAACACTTAAACTGGGGTATTAAATAGGAGACATTGTAACTCACTGAGTAAGGGGAAATGGATGCTGGTTGGCCTACAGAAATCAGAGTTTTGGATATTCAGAGTTACTAAAAATGGGAACTAGACCAGGAAAGTATTGGAAGTCATGTTGAAAAGAAGAAAGACTGTGGGTGAGGATGTTGACATCAAATGAGATTGGACAGAACTGAGCCAGATCTCTTTTTCTTGAAGTCTTGTCAGGTTTCTTTTGCCTCCAATCAGCTAAATGAATTAATTTCTTTGTGATTTGATTTGCTCATTTCTATGCAGAATGCACAGACTTTGTATATGCCTTGCCATTATTTACTCATCCTTGAATAAAATTTGCCAAATATTTCTTAATGTGGATAAATAGTGGAAAAGATTGAGACTACAGAAACTTAATTATATTGTATCTTATGTAATCTTGTTGAATTTTGAAAGCTGTTAGAATACAATTTACAGAATAAAGGTGCACTGATTTTTTTTTTACTGTTTTAGAAAGTTAAATATTTTCTGAAGTCTAAACTACTCAATTAATATAAATGAGGCCAGTTTCTGCATTTTTCAGGTAAAGTCAATTATGTATCCTTCATGTCAGATTGAAGGTTTTTCCAAAGATGGACAATTGGTATCAAAAATGCTTAAATTGTTTCAAAATGTAGTTACTTACATAAACCAATAATCCCTATAAAGTCTCCTGTAGTCAATGGTCCAGTACACCTTTCTGCCTGTTTCTTACTTCTCCATAGTTCTTCATAGAGGAAGTTATAAAAGTGACATTTTATTTGTCGCTGAAGAATTACAAAGGAGATGGTTAAATATTGAGGATAATAATTCACAAGGTGCCCGATGCCCAGTTTCTGAACCTGTTTATGGATGCCCATATATATCTGTATGGCTCAATAAGATCCTTATCTCAACTGGTTGCTGAGTTAATTTTCATGTTATTGTCTCGCCATTGTTGTGTTCTTTATATTTATATATACTGTGAGTTACTGATAAAGAATCATATTCTGGAAGGTGTGGGCACGTGGCCAAGTGGTTAAGGCATTGGACTAGCGACCTGAAGGTCGTGAGTTCGAGCCCCAGCCGAGGCAACGTGTTGTGTCCTTGAGCAAGGCACTTAATCAGACATTGCTCTGCAACGACACTGGTGCCAAGCTGTATGGGTCCTAATGCCCTTCCCTTGGACAACATTGGTGTCGTGGAGAGGGGAGACTTGCAGCATGGGCAACTGCCGGTCTTCCATACAACCTTGCCCAGACCTGCACCCTGGAGAGTGAAGCCTTTCCAGGTGCAGATTTATGGTCTTGCAAGACTAACGGATGCCTTTACCTTTATTCTGGAAGACCTAGATCACCACATCTTCCTTTCCTTAAAAAGAAAAACAATTAGCAATATTGACCAGAGCAAATGCATAATTTAACATGTCTCTATCAGTCTCTCTGAGGGTTTATGAACACGAGTAGACCTTCTAAGTGGTTTACACAGTTCTTGTGTTTCATTGTTATTTCCATGTTTTGTCTGGTCTGCATCAGTTAACTGAAACTCTGAAGTTGGCTCTTTCTTAAGGACTTTGTGATTTCTTCTTAACGCTGCTCCTTCTGTTTGGACCATGTATGATTTGAGTTACTTCTAGTACAGTAGCTTTCTTAATTCCTTCCACTTCCATTTGTAATGAAATACGGATCTTCTTTTCTTCATCTAATTCATTTGTTAACTGTGTAATCTTTTTTTTAATGCTGAGACTTCATCATTTCAATAAAACTTCTCAATTCCTTCACTTGTGCTTTCACCTCTTCAATTGGATCCTGATTCTTGTCACTCTTTGGCTTCAGATCAGTATTGTACTGTACCGGCAAGTTTGGCCTCTGCCCTCCTGCAGAAGTGAGATTGTGGTGGAATGCATGGCCCGTTGATGCATGAGCGTTACTTCCAGAGGGCAAAAATGAAACTCCTGGTTTTGGTGGCAATGCTTTATCAGATGCTGGTAACAAAGGGATGGGTCTGGGGGCTTTCTTTATGACTTCTAGCTATTCCATTCGGTCAAGCTCTGTTTTCAGTTGATGACGTAATGCAAAAGGTACTTTTCTACATTGATGTACTAGGGGTTGCACTGTGTTGTCAATTTTAATCGTGTGCTCTCCTGGAAGACAACCAAGCCCTTTGAACAAGTCCTCATACTCTTTCATCAAGTCACTGTATTCTGACTCTGTGTCACTGTCCAGGACTAAAACTCTTTTCACCAAATTCAGTCTCTCACAGGCAGATAAACCCAGTATTGACTGTACATTCTTTGGCACCACCATAAATGAAAGTGTGTGCACAATATTTTTGTGTGATACTTTTGCCACACATGTTCCTTTAACTGGAATGTCTGCACCTGAATACCCAGTCACTTTTATATTTGTCTTATGTGACTTTGGTCTTGGCTTTAATGCAATAAACTCAGATTCTGCAAGAACATTTACTTGTGGTCCAGTATCAAGTTTAAACAGAATATTGTTTTGGTTCACTTGCAATGGAATAGTCCAGTCATTCTTACTTTGCTTTCACGAAGCACATCTATATCAAACTCCTCAAGTCCATTTTCAACGCTGCATTTACTTGTTTTACTTTCTTTCTATTTCTGCAACAACATAAAAAATGATTACTCTTACGGCAGTCATTGCACATTTTCCCATACGCTGGACACTGTTTTGGCCGATGATGATGTCTCGCTTTCCATCGGTTTTGTCGTTGTTTTATTATTTTTCCAACATGTTTGCGCTTTTTTACAGCGTGTACATTGAAGCTCTCAATGAAAAGGTCTTTAGCCTGTGACATCACAGTTTCCAAAGCTTTGCAGAGCACCAAAGCTTTTTCCAAGTCTAAGTCTTGTTCTCTTAACAGTCTTTCTCTCAGACCATTATCCTGGTGCCACAAACAATTCTGTCTTTAATGAGAGAGTCTGTCAGTTCTCCAAACACGCATGTTTTTCTCCGGTGTCTCAACTCAGTAACATATTGATCAATAGTTTCACCAGTTCTCTGAGCACCTGTAAAAAAAATCTGTGCCTTTCGTACGTCACATTACGCTTCAGTATACAAAATGCTTCAAATTTGTCCATTATCGATTTTAACTTTAAATTATCTCCATTTTCAAAAATAAAATGATTATATACCTCAATTGCATAATCACCTATTGGATGGAGTAGAAGCACAGCTTTCATTTTTTCCGGTTTTCCATCTGCTCCGATCACCGATAAATAAATTTCAAAACGTTGCTTAAATTTTCTCTAGTTCTCATCTAAGTTCCCAGACAATTGAAGTGTCAGTGGAGGCTGCAAACCTTCCATTTGTAATCTGTTAGCACACCAAAACAGTTCGAACTCTTTTTTTGTCTTCGATTGTCCCGTGATTAGGAAACGTATTATTCTTCCAGACCGACTTCTGACCTCATGTTGTGTTCTTTATACTTACACATACCGTGGGTTACTAATAAAGAATCATATTCTGGAAGACATAAAACTTTTATTTACAGCAACAACCAAGTGTGTCTTACAGCGCTGTGCTTCCAGATCTTTCTATCAATTCTGCGCATGTTCAGAACTCTGTCCAATCAGGTTCTGACACGTCGTATCACCACAGCCATTGGTTTAAAGTAACGGAGTACTTCTTTCGTTGAATTGTCAAAAGCGTGTATTTCATATCTTTGATCACTGTGATAGGATGAATGACCTAATTCTGCTCCTAAATCTTATGGTCTTGTTACATTATACTGGATAGTAGTATATGTACTCAGAATGTCTTTTATGTTCTTTCAAAAAAATAATTTTAAATAATGTTTCATTAGAACCAACCATGAAGTGTTTTCTGAAACAAAGGGCTGGGATAACTTAGCATTCAGGCATCATGTATGGAGAGAATGAACAACTTAATGATCTTTCTTCAAAACTGGAGGATTACTGATGAATAGAAGTTTCCAGAGGAAAAAGACTGGCATGTACTGACAAACATGTTGATTCAATGGAAAGGCAATGGGTTACTGCTTGTAATCCTCAGAACACTCTATCCCTTGTTATCCATTGTTTGTGTAGGTTCCCCCCCCCCCACCCCTTTGGACTAGATTCGAGAGAGAGAGAGTTGTTCTTTTCATAATTATTCCCAATTGTTTGTAAAATTTCCAGTTTTTTTTAAAGGATTGATAGGGCATCTGGCAATTCTGTCATCAGAAACAAAACAAAAATGCCTTCAATCATTACAAGTATAAGAAGATGTTTCCAAACTAATAGTGAATGCAGGCATGTTTGAGACACAGATGTGTGAACATTTGATAGCATGGAGATATTGGAAAAGCTGGGTCAACTTCAAAGTGGATACAGTAAATCTCCAGGTCCAGATAGAATATGTCCTAGGTTTTTGATGGGGATATAGGAGGAAATCATAGGGCTAGAGGAAAGGAGAGTAGCTAATATTACTTTCTTACTCAAAACTGAAGGAAGGATAAGCCCATTCAGTTTAATGTCATTTGTAGGAGAGCTTTTGGAAACAATGATCCAGAGCAGGATTGATAGTCATTTGGAAGAAAATTGATTAATTAGATTAAATCAGTCTTTATATGTTGAGGATAACTCATATTTAACCATTTTGTCTGGGCAGTTAAAATAGATAGTATTGCATTTTGGGAATGAATGAGAAGAGGCAATAAAGAAATACTATTCTAAAAGTGAAGAGGACCCGTGTGCACAAATCATTTATATGACAGAGGAGGTTGAGAAAGTGTGTCAGTAAAGCGTATACAATGCTGGGATTCATAAAGAGAGGAATGGGCTGAAAAACAAGGAAGTCTTTCTGAAACTTTATAAAAGTCTGGGCTGGCTGGAATACTGTGTTCAGTTTTGGTCACCTCAGTCAAAGAATGTGAGGCATTAGGGAGCTGTTTTCTGGGGTGAGGAACTGTGGTAACAAATTGACTGTAGAAATGGGTGTTGTTTTCTATGGAGAAAACTGAGAGAAAATCTAATATAATTATACAGAATAATGAGGGGTGTAGAATCAGGGTTATTATCACCGGCATGTGTCATGAAGTTCGTTAATTTAGCAGCAGCAGTATAATGTAATACATGGTAGTACAGAAAGAAGAAAATGATTGTGAATCCATTACAATAAGTATATATGTATATTAATTAGATTAAAAATAGTGCATAAACAGAAATAATATATTAAAAAATGAGTTGGTCTTCATGGGTTTAATGTCTTGTTTAGGAATCATATGGCAGAGTGGAAGAAGCTGTTCCTGAATCGCTGAGTGTGTGCCTTCTGGCTTCTGTACCTCCTTCCTGATGGTAACAATGAGAAAGGGGCATGTCCTGGGTAGAAATTAGATAGTGGGAGGCTGTTCACTTTAGTGGAGGTGTTGAGATCCCAAGGTCACTGCTGCAAACAAAAATTAAGAATGACACAAGAAAAACTCTCTTACATGGCATATAATTGGGATCTGAATGCATTACCTGTAGATGTGATGAAGGCAGCTTCCATCGTCATTCAAGGAAGAATTGGTTAGATGTAAGGCATGGAAAAAATTGCCAGGTCATAGTCATACTTTATTGATCCTGGGGGAAATTGGTTTTCGTTACAGTTGCATCATAAATAATAAATAGTAATAAACCATAAATAGTTAAATAGTAAAAAGTAAATTATGCCAGGGAATAAGTCCAAGACCAGCCTATTGGCTCAGGGTGTCTGACGCTCCAAGGGAGGAGTTGTAAAGTTTGATGGCCACAGGCAGGAATGACTTCCTATGACGCTCTGTGTTGCATCTCGGTGGAATGAGTCTCTGGCTGAAAGTACACCTGTGTCCACCCAGTACATTATGTAGTGGATGGGAGACATTGTCCAAGATGGCATGCAACTTGGGACAGCATCCTCTTTTCAGACACCACCATCAGAGAGTCCAGTTCCATCCCCACAACATCACTGGCCTTACGAATCAGTTTGTTGATTCTATTGGTGTCTGCTACCCTCAGCCTGCTGCCCGAACACACAACAGCAAACGTGATAGCACTGGCCACCACAGACTCGTAGAACATCCTCAGCATTGTCCGGCAGATGTTAAAGGACCTCAGTCTCCTCAGGAAATAGAGACGGCTCTGACCCTTCTTGTAGACAGCCTCAGTGTTCTTTGGCCAGTCCAGTTTATTGTCAACTCGTGTCCCGAGGTATCTGTAATCCTCCACCATGTCCACACTGACTCCCTGGATGGAAACAGGGGTCACCGGTACCTTGGCTCTCCTCAGGTCTACTACCAGCTCCTTAGTCTTTTTCACATTAAGCTGCAGATAATTCTGCTCACACCATGTGACAAAGTTTCCTACCGTAGCCCTGTACCCGGCCTCATCTCCCTTGCTGATGCATCCAACTATGGCAGAGTCATCAGAAAACGTCTGAAGATGACAAGACTCTGTGCAGTAGTTGAAGTCCGAGGTGCAAATGGTGAAGAGAAAGGGAGACAAGACAGTTCCCTGTGGAGCCCCAGTGCTGCTGATCACTCTGTCGGACACACAGTGTTGCAAGCACACGTACTGTGGTCTGCCAGTCAGGTAATCAAGAATCCATGATACCAGGGAAGCATCCACCTGCATCGCTGTCAGCTTCTCCCCCAGCAGAGCAGGACGGATGGTGTTGAACGCACTGGAGAAGTCAAAAAACATGACCCTCACAGTGCTCGCTGGCTTGTCCAGGTGGGCGTAGACACGGATCAGCAGGTAGACAATGGCATCCTCAACTCCTAGTCGGGACTGGTAGGTGAACTGGAGGGGATCTAAGTGTGGCCTGACCATAGGCCGGAGCAGCTCCAGAACAAGTCTCTCCAGGGTCTTCATGATGTGGGAGGTCAATGCCTCCGGTCTGTAGTCATTGAGACCACTGGGGCGCGGCGTCTTCGGCACAGGGACAAGGCAGGACGTCTTCCACAGTACAGGAACCCTCCGGAGCCTCAGGCTCATGTTGAATACATGGCGAAGTACTCCACATAGCTGAGGGGCACAGGTTTTGAGCACCCTGGTACTGACACCATCCGGTCCTGCAGCCTTGCTTGGGTTGAGACGTTTCAGCTGTCTTCTCACCTGTTCAGCTGTGAAGCCCACCATGGTGGTTTCGTGTGGGAAAGGGGTATAGTCATGAGAGCAGGGTGGGGGACTGTGAGGAGGGGTAGGAGGGGAGAGTGGAATATGTGTTGGTTAGGGGCTGATAACAGATGGCTCGTGGGGGATGGGCAGGGGCCACAATGTCAAATCTGTTAAAGAACAGGTTAAGTTCGTTGGCCCTGTCCACACTGCCTTCAGCGCCTCTGTTGCTAGTTTGCCGGAACCCAGTGATGGTCCTCATCCCCCTCCAGACCTCTCTCATGTTGTTCTGCTGGAGTTTCCACTCAAGCTTCCTCCTGTACCTGTCTTTAGCCTCCCTGATCCTGGCTTTCAGGTCCCTCTGTATTGCCCTCAGCTCCTCCCTATTTCCATCTCTAAATGCCCTCTTTTTCGCGTTCAGGATGTCCTTAATGTCCTTTGTTACCCATGGCTTGTTATTTGAATAACAAAGGACGGTTCTTGTCGGAACATTGCCGTCCACACAGAAGTTGAAGTAATCAGTGATGCACTCTGTGAGCCCATCAATATCCTCTCCATGTGGCTCACAGAGTGCATTAGTGTACATCAAATCCAGAGTCCTCTCCCCTCTGATTGTACAGCTGACATACTGCATGAAGTTGGGCAGTTTTCTAGCCATGGTAACATGGTTGAAGTCACCCGAGATGGTAATGAGGGCACTTGGGTGCTGGGTTTGTAATCTGGCTATGACGAATGGTGGTCTGTAATCTGGCTATGACGAATGGTGGTTTGTAATCTGGCTATGACGAATGGTGGTTTGTAATCTGGCTATGACGAATGGTGGTCTGTAATCTGGCTATGACGAATGGTGGTTTGTAATCTGGCTATGACGAATGGTGGTCTGTAATCTGGCTATGACGCCGTGGAGAAGAGGCTGTTAGAAAGATGGAATTAGTGGAGCTGCTGAGCCAGAGAGCCTTGCTGATACAATGGGCCAGGGTTGGCAACATCCGAAGCTCTAAGCGTCATAGCCAATTATTTTAATGTTCCTCTTTCATCTGCTGCTGCATTGCTGAGATTATATCTTGCAAAACAGATCCATATGTCAGCTGAGCTAGTCAGGGTGCTTACCTGCTAAATAACTGTGTGGTGCTGACATTGAATGGGAACTGAGACCGAACTTCTAATTCCAGAATGGTTATCCCTGGGGAAATGGGACCACTGAGATTTAGGATGAAGAGTGAGACAGAATTCATATTTGTTTCAGTATATAGGGAAGAGGAAATTTCCTTTGAGCATTGGGTTTACAATTTGATCAAAACAAGAGACCACCATCTTCCTTCAGGTGGCTGTTTGAAATAGATCATGCTTCCAATTGAAATAGATAATTTATGAAAGGTTTGCTAGTTGGATGGATTTGTAATACAGGTGTAATGTAAATATATCTCTGGATCATACAGATAAGATAGAGAGTAAACTTTCTGAGTTAAGGAAATTTCTGTCATGTAATGAAATAACCAGTATAATAAAATGAAGTTTTTTTTCAATGGTGAAAGTACCTTTGCTTCAGCAACTTGTTCATAATTGGAACCTTGTGTAATAACACACGTAAGAATTTTGGAAACAGAGCTGTGCTGACAGACTGAGAATTAATCCTGACAGAGGTAATTGGTGAACACAATGGTTGACACAAGATAGTTAACGTTTATCTTTATTCACCATTTAATAGATTAAAATAAGCTGGTGCAATATAGGACTACTTTTTTAGTCTAGTAATTGGTATGCACCAAGGTACAATGGGTGCAAGAAGAGTATTGCATTTGTGTAAGATAAATAAATGTCTGTCATTTCTTTAAAAGCTTGGACTGCCTATTGTGAGATTGTAATTAGATCATGTCAGATTGCCTTTTAAATTACAAAATATATCAATTTAGTTTCTTGCTGGAAGTAAGTCCTAGGGAGTAGCAGAAACACGATAATTAATAGTGTTACAGAAATCCGTGGCGCATTTGCTTTCGAAAATATTCTCTTTTCACTGAAGATTCCATCAGTAAGGGTGAAAACCATCTACATTATTTGGCATTGGAAGATAAACTTGCTGTTAGCTTATAGCAGAAACAGGGAAGGATTAGTCCATGGGAAACAGCTCAGAGTGCCCATAATTTAAACTTCTGAGTTCAATGGTTTTGTGAATTCTGCATCAGGTGATGTGGTGGGTCCAATGTAGACGTGAATAAATGGCATTTCAAACCAATGGTCATGACCTGCAGTTACTACTAAATGAGATCAAAGGCTTCCAAATGTGCACCTCTTTACAACAACTTATGGAAGATGAATTGTGCAAACTTCTCTGTGGAGCCGGTAAATTATGGTGCAGTCATTTCTGCTCTATATACACATTTTTATTTGTTTGATGGTATATCATTTGTACCCCGAAGCCAATTAATTTGTGACATGGTAATCTATGCAGATTGCAGTTTTGTGTTTTTTGTGGAATTTTCTACATGCAATAAATTATATTTTGTCAGGGCTGTGTAACAATTTAAAGCTATACTTCTGGCAATGGAATAAAATGCCATTTAATTATTTGGAGCTTTATTGTAATTTCAAAAGAAGTCTTCCGAATGTTTTTTTTGTGGAATTTCCTACATGCTTACCAAGACACTTGGAACCTTTCAATCATCCACAGATAAGCCAAAATAAATTGATAGGTGGGTGGGAAGAGAATTGTGAGGTGAGGGTGATATCAATCAGGTATACTGACTGAGCTTTCTGCCTTGGTTTTAATCCATTTTTACCTTTTCTGAACTGAGTTATGGGTTGTATTAAGCACCTAAAGTTAGTATTCAAACTGTTAGTATTATTACCTAAAAGTTAGTATTCAAGTGAATAAGGCGAATGCAATGTTGGCATTCATTTCTAGAGGAATAGAGTATAGGAGCAGGGATGTGATGTTGAGGCTCTATAAGGCACTGGTGAGACCTCGCTTGGAGTACTGTGGGCAGTTTTGGTCTCCTTATTTAAGAAAAGATGTGCTGACGTTGGAGAGGGTACAGAGAAGATTCACTAGAATGATTCCGGGAATGAGAGGGTTAACATATGAGGAACGTTTGTCCGCTCTTGGACTGTATTCCTTGGAGTTTAGAAGAATGAGGGGAGACCTCAGAAACATTTTGAATGTTGAAAGGCATGGACAGAGTGGATGTGGCAAAGTTGTTTCCCATGATGGGGGAGTCTCGTACGAGAGGGCATGATTTAAGGATTGAAGGGCGCCCATTCAGAACAGAAATGCGAAGAAATTTTTTTAGTCAGAGGGTGGTGCATCTATGGAATTTGTTGCCACGGGCAGCAGTGGAGGCCAAGTCATTGGGTGTATTTAAGGCAGAGATTGATAGGTATCTGAGTCGCCAGGGCATCAAAGGTTATGGTGAGAAGGCGGGGGAGTGGGACTAAATGGGAGAATGAATCAGCTCATGATAAAATAGCGGAGCAGACTCGATGGGCCGAATGGCCGACTTCTGCTCCTTTGTCTCGTGGTCTTGTGTTTCAAAGAGCATGCAGGGGACCTTAGCTTTAACACTTGAAAAAAAATTGCTCAGTGCTGTGTTCTGCTTGAAAATACTTCCTGGCTACTTCATTATGTAGCCCCCATACCTAAAATTGTGATAACTTGAGAGCATGTTCAAAGTCATTTGCTGCTGCAGCCCACTCACTTCAAGGTTTGATGTGTAGTGTGTTCAGAGGTGCTCTTCTGCACACTACTGTTGTAATGTGTGGTTATTTGAGTTACTGTTGCCTTCCCTCAGCTTGAACCATTCTGGCCAATCACCTCTGACTTCTCTTATTAAAAAGCCTTTTCACCCACAGAATTGCTGCTCACTGTCTTTTAATGTCTTTCACACCATTCTTTGGAAACTCTAGAGACTGTGTGGATTTTCAATGGTTCAATGGTTTAAATTCAACTACTGAAAATCCCAGGAGATCAGCAGTTTCTAAGATACTCAAACCATCCCATTTGGCACAATCATTCCATCATCAAAGTCACCTGGATCACATTTCTTCCCCATTCTGATGTTTGATCTGAACAACAGTGGAACCTGTTGACCATGTCTGCATGTATTTATGCATTGAGTTGCTACCACATGATTAGATATTTGCAAGTGTGAGGTGTACCTAATAAAGTGGCCACTGAGTGTATTTTACTTGCTATTGGTTATATTTGTACCTGATTCTTGGCCAGCATTGAAGATGCAGTGCTTTGTTGTTTTTAAATTACCAAGTGATTCTTATAAAGCTTACAGCACAGAACTAAGTCATTAAGATCAACCAGCCTGTCTTGGTATTACGTGCCACGCAAGCAGTAATTTTAATTCCCGGGCACTGAACAACATGGTAATAAATTCATTCCAAAGCAATGACTGCTCCTGGTATTTTTTGTAGTTTTGATTTAGAGTTTGAGGATCTTGAATAGGATTCACTGATGTTATTTTTGTTTCTGTGCAGGTGTGACAGGATCAGGTAGTACTGAGTGCTCATGTGGCAGAAACCATTTCACGTGTGCAGTGAGTGCATTTGGTGAGTGTACCTGTATTCCAGCTCAGTGGCAGTGTGATGGAGACAACGATTGTGGAGATCATAGTGATGAAGATGGCTGCAGTAAGTAAACTAGCATCTTCTGAACTTTGATCATTGTCCTTGTCCATTCAATTATATTTAGGTCCTTTACTCTTTGTCTTGGTAAAGTTGTTATGGTAGTTTGTTCTGCTTTCATTTGCTTTTACATTCACTTATGATTTAAGACCATACAACATGGGTCATTCGGCCCTTCGAGTCTGCTCCAGTATTCCATCATGGCTAATTTATTGTCCCTCTGAACCTCATTCTCCTGCCTTGTCACTATAACTTTTGATGCCCTTACTAATCAAGAACCGGCAACCTCCACTTAAAGTATACCTAATGACTTGCCCTCCTCAGCCATCTGTATCAATGAATTCCACAGATTCATCACCCTTTGCTAAAGAAATTCCTCCTTGTTTCTGTTTTAAAGGGACACCCTTCTGTTCTGAGGCTGTGCCCTCTGATCTTAGACATCCTCCCCCACCCCACTTTAGAAAATGTGCTCTCCACATCCACTTGATATAGGCCTTTCAATGTTTGATAGGTTTTGTAAGATTGATTTTTTTCTTCAAAATGGTGTACGACTTAGAATTGAACACCAGTAACTGTAATAGCACTGTGTTTCATACTGACTTAAGCTTTAAGGATAAATCTTGTTTGTGATTTCCATATGAATTTTGCTTGCGATTTGCGTAAAATATCTAGGAAAATCTTAATGTATTAGGTTCTAATTCTTTAATTAGTTAATTTCTAAGGCATCAAAAAACCACTAGGGACTGAAGCCTGCAGTGCCAAATGTCACAGTTATGCAAAATTTGGTGCTACGATAGGGGAACTCAGGTGTCATTCCAGATGGTCTTCCTCCCCCTCCATGTTTATGTATATGTAGATAAGGGTAGCACATAAGGGTGTTGGCAAATTTTGGAGCGGTCCCAAAGCAAGTCAATGTATATACAGTATTCAAAAGCAGAATTAATTCTAACTCATTAACCATAGACCAGTTTCTCTCATATCAAAGCCTGGTTAAATAAAATAAGACCCTATTATAGAGTTAGAATTTTGCAGATAACATTCAACTGAGTTAGTCAAGTATTCCCTTCCCTTTTGGATAGCTTTTTAAAACTACATTCTCTAACTATCAATTTAAATTTTAAAGATTCCTTTGTATTCTGTTATTTTTAATTCTGAAATATCATTCTAAGTCTTAATGCACAAAGCATTAAATATTTATCCTAACTTCTCCCTGTATTGTTTTGCTGATTGTAAAGTTACATCCTCCAGCCACATGCTTGACATCATGATAGGCACAAGGTTAATTTTTATAACTATCTAATTACTGGAACGGCACAAGATGCAACTTTTTGGTTTGTGTTAACTTTGAGAGGAAGCGACATCTCAAATGGGTTGTCATGTAATTCATAGTTCCCTCAAAGATTTAGTCAATTTAGTCCACCTTTGAAACTTGTTGCTTGAAGCTTCAGTTCTATTTTCACATACATTCTAATCAGACTTGTTTGAGCAGGTTAGAGAAACTTTAGGAGCTTCTCATGGTCATGTTTCTGGTTCTTGTATCTATGTAGTAAAGATATGGATCTTTCCATCGACAGACTCCTTGATATTGGTTGATTTGGTGAACGGTGATATTAGAATTCAGTCGGAATGATGTGGTGTTCCTACTGTGGCCCCATGAAAACTATATACTAACTAATACTGGTAATCATAAATTGATTTAAACTGAAGGACGACAATGTTGTGAAGTGGGACATTCTTCCACTTTCTGCACCCAGTTCCCACAATGAGTCAAAGGAAAAGATTGTTGTGTTTGGAGAAGTGTCATGACAGAGAGATACAAAATGATAAGAAGCACAGTTAGATTGGGATTGGATTGTCAGTGTGAGTTTCCCACAGTAGGAATGTCTAAAACTAGAGGGTGTAGGTTAAAGGTGCAGGAGAGAAAGTCTAAAGGGGATCTGGAGGGCAAATTGTTTACCTAGAGAGTAGTTACCATTTGGAATGTTTTGCCAGAGGAATTGATAGAGGCAAGAAAAGTAATAATATGTAAAAGTTTCAAGGACTGGTACTTGAATGAGCAACGTGTAGAGGGGTCTGTAATTAATACAAAGAATTGGTATTAATATAGATGAGTGTAAGGGTCAGCATAAGCATGATGGGCAGTAGGGCCTATTTCTGTGCTATACAACTCCATTCACCTATCAATTCACCCTGGCAAATACACAGAAAACGGAGGATACAGGACAAGCTTATTATAAACATTGTGCACATCTTCTGAGCTGGTATTTCTTGATGCCTGGGCTCTGGGCAATCTATTATGCTCCCACTCAGGAGGAGATAAATATCAAGGGACAGAAAGAAAATTTTGTTCCATGTATGGTGCTAAGTTGGCTATTCGTTTAATTGAAGGTCGCAAAGTAAAAAGTAACCAAGAAGCGATTTCTTTCCAAAATAAATGCATTTTTTAAACTTGGCTTTATTTGTCACACATATGTCGAAATATAAAGTGAAAGGCGATGTGTTTAAAGATTTTTTTAAAGAAAAATGCAAAGATTCTGTATGTCCTTCAGTCTGTCTACACCCTGATTTTAAAAAGTACAAATGTTCTAACCTCAAGTAGCTATGAGGTGAAAGGTTGGATGGTTCAATTTGTCTCAAAGGTTTTGGTTCTCCAAAGCATCTTCATGATGAATTTTGGCAAAGAACTTGACTTGTGGTCAGTCCTACCATAGTGACCCACTTGACCTAGTGGCCTTGCTAGGAACAGCTTTGTCATAGAACTTCTGGTAGAGAACCAGTCAAGAGAAATTGACATTTAAATATGGCGCCCTTTAATAAATTACCTGAAGTTCTCTCCTAATTTTCTCTTCTTTCTAAAGGCACTGTTGCCTCGTGGAGCAATGATTGCCATAACCATCTCTTTGCAGCACAATCTAAGTAACATTTCCTCAGGTGTATAATGGCTATGAGAGGAATGTGGAAGGAGAATATCAGAGCCACACCACTTCTGCATCCCATCGTGTTCTTGCATACCAACAGGCCAAAATCACCACTGATTATAAGCGGAACCAGAAATTTCCTAGACTGTTAACAGGAGATTGTAATCACTGTGCCGATGTATCCCAGGTTTAGCCTAAGAAGGGAAGGGGGCCGAAATCAGTTACATCAGAGGTTGCCCTGGACTGCAACTTTTCTGCAGTTTCTTTGGGGCTTTTCACATCAACAGATACAGATCAGAAGAGTTATTTTAATGAAAACAAGGCACTTTAGTTTGCTTTCAATTCGCTTGTTAGATATCTATGAGCTATTAACAGTAAGGCTTGGACTACAATGGCAAGGACATTACAAATTTACCATTTTAATTTCTTTTTCGGGCTCCTCTTAGAATTTGATTTATATGAAATTGTTCAGAAATTAGTTTTATTCAATCATCAGAAAGTGATTCAAAAATTTAGAGGCGACTCTTATAAGCAAAAATTGTCCTTAGTTTATTTGGATTACTTATTGTGTTCCTGCATAATTTTTGAGTTAACTATGCGTAACTCTCCAAAATGTAATTAATTTTTTATGGGTTTACAGCATTTTTTCTCAACATATCAAACATTAATGTGTGTTGTAATTCAACCCACAGTTATGCAGTATCTTACATTGAAAACCCATTCGTAAATTAGAAAGGACTTTTTGATTCAAGGTAGTTTCTAACATGGTGATACATAATGAAATATTTAAGCTGACCTAATTCCAAGTTCTGCCAATAAATCTTGACAATTATTCATTTCTTACCTTCCCAAAGAATTAAATTAAAATGAAGTTGATAATTTTATGGTCCTTTGTAGGTCCATCAAGAGGATTGTGAATTATTCATGAATTTTGAGAACGGTATATAGAATGCAGTATCACTTAATTAAAACAAATAGTCTCAAGCACAACAGGCATGAAAATGGATCGGTTAGTGTCTATTTTGCTCAAGCAAATCCAATAGAAATTAAGTTAACCCAGAGCTGGTAGCTTTAGCAATTGTTTCAAAGTGAGAGGATATCCACTTGAAACCCAGTGGGGCATTTGCAGGTAAATTCGCACAAATGTGCCGAATGTGTTTCTGGGTTCAGTTATGTATCTCATGATATATTTATTTGTGCCACCTCCATTTCTGCTTAAATAGGGACACTAATGCACACATTGTGCTAATTTGTTACTTTTCATTAAAAGTTTTTAGTGATATCAGGAGACCAGACTGGGCACCTTCTGAATTGTTGCAGGCTGCTCAGCACTTTCCAACACTCAGAGTTGTTACAATTAACAGGATATGTTTCTTGCAGCATTTAGCTGCTGAGACTTTTATACATTTGGTGATTTAGCAGTGACTCTGCTGGCAGCACTTCATTAACAGCTTTTCCAGGTGATGAACAGCAGGGTCTCTTTCAATTCCAGCAGCTGCCACCCCGGTGTCACTTATCCTTGCATAACTACAGGGTATGATTTGTCCTAAGTAAATAAATGTGTTAGTGTGTTCTGTAAAGGTTATAATAAATGATGTAAGTGTTTATATATTAAAACATGCTGAATCTGAACATGAGTACCCAGGTAACTTTATTCCTTTCACCAACATACCCTCTAATTTTTTTGTACAGCTGCGTGGACCATCCATTGCCTTGAGCACAAAATTGTTACATGTCCTGAAAACTACGTAGCACTTTCAGTGTTTTTTTTAGACAGCGTGGGCGTTCAGTGGACTAGTGTTTTATTAACAATGAGCTTCTGATGTCCGTTCTGTGTTTATTGTTACAATTTGTAACAATGTTGTAACTTGAAACGCTAAGACTGCAAATACAATGAAGCTCTAAAATGTTTCAAAGTAAAGGTTTTGGTACATTTATTAGTTAAAGAAAATTGTAATGGTATTCATTAACATAATTAAATACAGGGTATTTCACAATTAAATTAACATAAATTTCAAAATTATATTAGCATAATTTCAAAATTCTGTTAACAATTTCAAAATTATATTTAGACAAAATATAGTTCCAGCTGTGCAGCAGCAAAGGATATGTGTGTAGAAGCATTTCAGTTACAGTACGTCTGTGCACCTGCGCAGTTTAGAGGGGACAGGGACTGTTGCAATTATATTATGTAATCTTTGATATCCTCCTGCTAAGTCTCTGTGTTCTCTCTGTCCGCAGCCTGGCTGCAGGAAGATGGCTATTATGAGTCCACATAGATGTAGCTGATAACCCATGAGAAGCTCTTGTTCTAAGTTGGTGTTTCTTAGGTTACTGCCCAGGGCTATTTGATGGATCAGTCTCTATGTCTGGTCTTGGGATATGGGTGAGTATACTGTCCGAGAGCATTGATGGGGTTAATTAATGCTCTTGTGAGGGGATGGGGGCGGGGTGTGTTATCAAAGTCTTTAACCTGCATATAAGGACATCTCTTGGGAGGTTGTGTGTAGATAATAATTCAGCCACTTAATGGAATTCACCCCCTCTCCATTGTTTCAACTCCCAAACTAAACTGTCATTGGCTGAATAAAAGGCAGAGATGAATCAGCATATAGGAGAGAGACTGAGAATCTGGCTGAGTGGTGTCACAACAACAAGGATATTAAAACCAAAGAATTCAAAGTAAATTTGTTTTCATATATGGCCCCATATATAATCTTGAGATTTGTTTTCTTGTGGGCATGCACAATAAAGCCAGGAAACACAATGGAATCAGTGAAAGACCACACCCGGCAGGATGAACAAACAACCAGTGTGAAAAGGACAACAAACTGTAAATACAAAAGAGAAAGATAAATGAATAAGCAATACATATCGAGCACGCGAGATGAAGAGCCCTTGAAAGTGAGTCCATAGGTTGTGTGCATTGTCCAGTGATGGAGCGAGTGAACTTATCCCTTTTGGTTCAGCTGGTTGAGGGATGTCCTGAGCCTGGTGATGTGCATCCTGAGGCTCCAGTACCACCTTCCTGATTGCAGCAGTGAGAAGGGAGCACGGCCTGGATGGTGGGGGTCTTGATGATGGGTGCTGCTTTCCTGCGACAGTGCTCCATGGCGATGTGCTCAACGGTGGGGGGGGGGGGGGCTTTACCTGTGATGGCCAAATTCACTACTTTTTATTTGGATTTTCTGTTCAAGGTCATCGGTGTTTCCATACCAGGCTATGATGCAACCAGTAAATAACCTCTCCACTGTCTTTGATTTGGCCACTGGTGTTGTCAGTAAACTTAAATATGGCATTGGAGCTTAGCTTCACTGTCATAAATATAAAGTGATTAGCGCAGGGGGCTAAGCACACAGCCTTGTGGTGCACCTGTGCTGACCCAGATGGTGGAGGAGATTTTGTTGCCAATCCGAACTGACTGCGGGCTGCATATGAGGAAATTGAGTGTCCAAATGTACAAGGAAGCATTGAGGCCAAGGTCTTGAAGCTTATTTAAGAGTTAGTCCTGACGAAGTGTATCGGCCTGAAACGTCGACTGTACCTCTTCCTAGAGATGCTGCCTGGCCTGCTGCATTCACCAGCAACTTTGATGTGTGTTCCTTGAATTTCCAGCATCTGCAGAATTCCTGTTGTTTGCATCTTGAAGCTTATTGCTTAGTTTTGAGGGGATGATAGCAATGAATGCTGTGCTGTAGTCAATAAAGAGCATCCTGATGTATGCATCTTTGTTGTACAGATGTTCCAGGCTTGAGTGAGGAACCAATGAAATAACATCTGCTGTGAACTTGTTATGCCAGTAGGCAAATTGGAGCTGGTCCAAGTCATTTCTCAGACAGGAGTTGATGTGTTTCATCACCAACCCGTCAAAGCACTTTATTACAGTGGATGTAAGTGTTACTCTATGATAGTCTTTGAGGCAGGTTACCAGGTTCTTAGATACTGGAAGGCTGCTTGAAGTAGGTGGGTTTGACTGCTGAAGCGAGAGGTTAAAGGTATTGGTGAACACGCCTCTCAGTTGATCAGCACAGGTCTTGATTACTTGGCCTGGTACCCCATCTGGCCAGATGCTTTCCATTGGTTCACCCTTCTGAAGAGTCCTCTCACAACGGCTCCATAGACGAGTCACTGCATCATCGTGGGATGTGGGAGTTCATGACAGTCTTTCCATGTATTGACAGTCAAAGACAGCAGAGAAAGCATTGAGCTTATCTGGGAGCAAAGCATTGTCTGTCACCTATGTTGCTTGGTCTCAGTTTGTAACAGGAAATAGCATTAAATCCCTGCCACAGCTGTCGATCATCCCCCAGTGACACAAGTTTGGTTCAGAATTGCCTCTTAGCATGTGCCATGGCTTTCCAGAGATTGTACCTGGATCTCTTGTATCTTTCTTAGGCGCCAGACTTGACTACCACTGATGTAGCCCTCAGCAGATTGTGGATCTCAAAGTTCATGTAGGGTTTCTGTTTATGGAAGATTCTGAATGATGTTGTGGGCACACCTCATCATCAACCATGACAACTGTCGTGTAATCATTCTGATCTTCTGAGTCCTTGAACACAGCCCAATCTACTTACTTGAAGCAATCCCATAGCCACTCCACTCCCTCCTGCTACCATCTCTTTGTTTTCCTTATTTCCGGAGCCTTGCTCGTTAATCTTTGCCTGTATGCAAGTAGGAGAAAAATAGCCAAGTGGTCAGATTTTCCATAATGTGGTCTAGCAATAGAATAGTAGGCATTCCTAATTGTGGTATAACAGTGGTCGAGTGTGTAAGGACCCCTGGTGCTGTAGGTCATGTGTTGATGATAACCAGGTAGATATTTCTTCAAACAAGACTGATTGACACCCTAGCTATGACTTAAATGCATTGGGGTGAGCTGTTCCTTGTTTGGCGATGGCTGTGTTTCCGGTTTGGTTGCTGGCTGCTCGACCATGATTTTCGGTCGGGCGCCGGACGCTTGAAGAGATTCAGCGGGGAGCGGGTGCCCGGCGCTCGGCAGGGGGCCGCGGTCGAGTGGTCAGCAACTTGGGACGGCTCCCCCACCAGACTTAGTCTGGTGAGGAGGGTGTGAGGACACCCAGCAGAACTAAAAAAAACAAGACCTGACAAAGGGCGGATGATCTCCTTGTGAGCCAACGGCTATCTTCCGTGGAAGAGATTAAAGCCTCACTGTGTATCTACGAATCGTATGCTATGCACCGAGTTAGAAGAGATATGATGAACTTGGGGGCTGCACCATGTGCCTGGACCTGCCCAAGGCCTGCGCCTAAGGAAGGGCCGAGCTTGAAGAAGCGGCCGCGGCTGGAGGCCGACTTGGGCTTGAGTTCAGCGGGGGCGGCGGCGGGCAGTGCCAAGGCGGCCAGCGAGAACAAACTGGAGGAGAGGCTGTACTCGGTACTGTCACAAAATCGAAGAAGATGGAGGTGCGTAGCTGCCAACCCCGGATTCGGGACGGCACCCACTGACTGATGTCTCTATAGGTGTAGTCATATTACGCAGCTGGTGCTATGTGACAGGATTGTTGTTGATCGACAGCAACAAAGCGTGTATAGCCTCAAGAATGTTTGACATAGACTTCTGCATCTACACCAGCCCCTGCAAGACCATAGAGATAGAGACTCCTCCATCCTCCCAATGGATGCAGTTGGCCATGTGGACCAGACAATGAGCTTGCTTAACATGATATAGTGTATCCATCCGCACCAATCTAACAGTGAATTCATGTTTTTTTCCCTGTGTTCTTGGGGGTGCCATCCACGGCTTTTGCTCTGTGTATAATGTGGGAGTCTCCCAGACTTACCACATCTGAAACCGAGCACAGAACATCAGCCTCACACACATACTTCCTGTCTGTATTCTGCACAGGTAACCTACCTCGCCTCAAACCGTTATTGCCTAAGCCCTGCTGAGCCAAAGCCTTCCTACTCTGTCTCCCTCTACTCCAACGCTCGCTCCTCTGACACCTGCTCTATAAGGTGTCTCCTTTTAAACACTTCTCGCTGTTCTCACTGGCTGACGTCCATGCGCTTGCACAGTCGTGCCCCGATCAAACCGCTGAAGAATTAACCGTCTCCTTTTAAACTCTTCTCGCTGTTCTCACTGGCTGACGTCCATGCGCTTGCACAGTCGTGCCCCGATCAACCATCTTCATGGTTTTGTGACAGCACAAATGATCTGCTGCTGATCATATCAAGTGGGAGGGAATCATGACAAGAAAATTTCGTTTGTCAGTTTTGTTAGTTTTAGAGTTATTATATTTTGCATATCAAGATAGGACGTGAAACTTTTTGTCCATTTCTCCATTTTGTGGGGATTCTCACTCCTTGACAGGCTCAATCTCCCTCCCCCCAATCTTTCTGATGATACCGTGATGGATCTGGAAGATAAGGCAGTGCTCTAGGCATGTATTCACATTACAAGGACCAATATCCGTTTCTAGGAACTGTCTCCATTTATGCTGACTGCCCTCTACCACCCCACCCCCATTTTCTTCTTCTTCTCCCCCCACCTTCACTTCTTTTCCTACCCTAAGGTAGACATAATATGTTGTTGACTGACTGTAGCTGCTGTTGTGCCGACAGAACCATCTGCAGCTGGCGCATAACAAAATGTTATTGGATGTATTCTATGAACCTGGTCCCTTGTGGAACCACATACTGTATGTACCGTTTTAATGTCTGTTTCTGGGTGTGAACTATTCCTTTGCTGATTTGAGCAAGTAGCGAGGCTGCCTTTGTGAAACTGTAAAAGAAATCTTATTCTCTAAACAATCCATTATTTTGTTTACATATTTCACAATGCAGTCCAAGTCAATGTAGTTGGAATAGAAATGACATTTCCACTGAATATGTATTGTGAGATGAATTGTGACTGTCTAAATAATGCAGTGGTTGGGGGGTTTGTGTGGCTTTCTCCCAGTACTTGCTGTCATTTCAGTCGGCCAGCTGTGTTTGCCATCGCTAGGTGTGATGCTTCTCTGCAGGTAATCATGTTAAAATCTCTCTCTCCAAGGAGAGGATGGCAATTTGACCCTTGCAGCAAGTTGTGAGACCTGCTTTGGAAGAGGTTTTGGGAACTGTAGAGGGTCTGGCATTTCCATCTACAAAAACAATCAGATACTAAAGTTATTGAGATCCAAAGAACCTGAACAGGCATTGGCATCCAGTAATATGATGGTAATGAAGGAGAAATTCCTCTCTCTGGCAGAAGCAGGATGCGGAGAGCAAATTCCGTAAGTTAGTGGAAGAAAAACTCTGCAAACTCCTTCTCATTTTCTTCCACATGCTTTGCTCAAGCAATGCTTAACCTTGTGGCAATTTCCAGAGGATTTGTTGGAAGAAGTTGGAGAGAAAGGTGATGGCAATGTCAATCTAGGGAGAGATTTAATGATTTGACCTTGTTTTTTCCCCCTTTTTCTCTCCTCAGATCACCACCTTTACCTAACTTCATCATTGAATTTTCTTTACACTTCATGCAGTTTTGAATTGTCATGGTTTTTTTTCTGGATTTGTGTTTTTTTTAAAGTAGTGTAAACTTAGTTAAGTTCTGGAGTTTGGCATGTATAGTCAAAAGCCACGAGTCCACTGCTGGATAAATATTTTTAACCATATGCCCAGTACTTCCAAATTTTCAGTATGTATATGGTCCACAAGATTTTGATTGGAAGTATTTGATTGGAATTTTTGATTCTCTTTCTTTTTCTTCAGATGCTGCTGGCTCTACTGATTGTTTCCAGAATTTTCTGTTTTATTTCAGATTTCCGCATTTGGTTTAAGCTGACAGGAAGGCTACAGTAATGCAGATAACCACACGTTATGGCAGTGGTGTGCAGCAAAGCATTTCTGAATGCACAACGTGTTGATCCTTAAAGTGGATGGGTTACAGTTGCAGAAGACCACATACATGCACTCAGTGGCCACTTTATTGGGTCCAGAAGATATTTTATAAAGTGGCCACTGAGTTTTGATGCAGGATATTTCTGTTCAGGCAGTCAGCCTTAATTCTGAGACAGCACTCTTGGCTTTGCCAGGGAATGTAAATAAGTTCAGGTCTAGTCCAGGGATTTAAGCTCATGAACTAGGCTGACACTTCAATGCAATACAGACTTTACAGCAGACATCCCACCCTGCAAAAACTCATTTCAGGGAGGTCTCAACCGGAAGTCTCAACCTTATAGCAGTCTGTGTCAATGAATCTGTTAATTTTGCAAGACATCAGATTCACAACTGTTTTGAGAGACAGACGACTTCTGAATTCTTTCTTAATGTGACACACCATGCTGAATGCCTTTTCTACGTCACAATTAGAATTTGGCAGCACCAAAAGCAGCTTCATCAAATGGCAGAGCTCTTTGAATCTCAACTGCCCTGTGTCACAGATCTTACTTTGGACAGCTTCCCCCAGAACTTAATCAACTGGCAAACTTTTGTAGTTTGGCACCAGTCCTTCAAGGTTTGTTGAGACATAATCCAGGACTCACCTCAACATGTCTTTTACAGTCATTTAACCCAGCATGGGCAATAGAAAAGTCATTGTTGCAAACAGCACAGCGAGGAACACTGTCATTATTTTTGACCCCTATTAGGCAGGGGTACACTTTAGTGTGTTCTGGGGTGAAGTATGTTTTATATTTTCTTTTTTTTTGGAACACTCTGCCATGGCGCTGCAGGACACTAAACTGAACTGATGGACAATGAAAGAGAGAGGTTGACTGTAAAGCCTGCCCACAGAGAAAACTGATAGGTTTACTTAGCACAAAGAGAGACCAATCAGGATCCCCTCCCCCTCCCCCTAAAGCGATTTCTAGCATATTGTATATAATTTGGATCAGGGAGCAGCTATCAATATGTGGGAGACTACCGGAACATCCGGGAGAGATGGGATGTCTGTGACAGTGTATTGCACTTTTGAAAATGACCGTCTTCACTTTCTTCACTTCCTTTTTAATAGTATATGAACATTGTATTTGAATACCATCTGTGAAAGTCACATACTGGCCAAGATTGTCACCTGGCAGGTTCATAGAACTACATGTATCACCATTCTGTCACCAACTGTGATAATTTTAGACAAGAGATTTTGCATATGCTGGAAATCCTGAGCAGCACACACAAAATGCTGGAGGAACTCAGCAAATCAGGCAGCAGAAGTGTGTTGGCCCAAAACATTGTTTATTCCCCTCTGTAGACGTTGCCTGACTTGCTAAGTTCCTCCAGTATTTTTGTGTGTTTATCTTAGTTCTCTTTTGAACTCTTGCAACTTTTCACAGTCAGCATTTAGCTTTGCCGGTGGAGTCTCTACAGACATCTCTTAGGGATCATTCCACAATAGAAATAATACTTTTCTTGCTACAACTAAATGAATAGATGCTGTCATGGTAGGAGGGAGTGGTGGGAACATGGCTCCGTAGGATTAGGATGGGCCTGCATGTACTGCTGAAGATCTTTGTCATCAGGAGGCTTTCATTAGAACTCGGGTCCAGGCAGAATCTTTTGGCAGGATGGTTTCTATAGGAAGGATGTCAAGTCCTTGAATGCTTCTATTTTGAGGAACCCTGCAGAAGACCCCCGTACACTGTCTGCCTGATATTTGTCGGATGAAGAAAAGGTAGAAGTTGTCTCCATCCTGCGTATAGAGTCTGAGTGACCTCCAGAATGCAGGAGGGGACAGCAGGCTGTGAAAAGGGACAGAAGTCAACAAGGGCAACCTAGAATGAACTTGCGGCTGAGAAGCTCAGTGAAAATGACCCTGACCTCACTCATGGATATATTTGAAAATACAGGAAGCCACACATTTCAGTAAAAATGAAAAATAGAATCTGTTTCTTATCAAACATAAGTGCTTGGAAATTTCACCCCATTCTGATGCACTTAATGTTTTTTTCAAAAATTGAGAAGATTTGTGAATTAGGCAAAATAAAGTTTAAAGCAGCGCTGTGATAATTTGCACAGAGACCTTTTTCCTTGGGCAGAAATGGCTAATATGAGAGGGCATAATTCCAAGGGGATTGGAGGGAAAATACAGCAATGATATCAAGGGTAGGTTTTTTTTTTACACAGGGTGATGGTAGTGCAGGAAACACTGCCAAAGGTGGTGATAGAGGCAGATACACTAGGGCCATTTAAAAGACTCTTAGGCACATGGATGAAAGAAAACTGGAGGGCTATGTGGGAAGGAAGAGTTAGATTGATTTTAGAGGAGGTTAACAGATTGGCACAACACTGTGGGCTGAAAGGCCTGTACTGTACTTAGTATTTAAAATAATCGTGGCTCAACTGATTTTACGACCTACAGACTCTCTCAAGGACTCTCTTGCAACTTGTTCTCAATATTGTTTTATTAGCAGTTTGTCTTTTTAGCAAATTGAGTTTATGTAGGTTATTTTTTATTTGTTATTATATTTCTTTATTTTTCCTATGTGCCTGCAAGAAAGTGAATCCAAGGTAGTGTATGGTAACAGGTGCCACTGTCACGATTGTCTCGGATTGTGTTTGTGTTGAGCTCACAATTGCTGGGTCAATGTCAGCTCTTACAGGAGCTCTCAAATAATTGACAGGCCATGGCCACAGCGTGCAACTCTGAACACTGTGGAAAAGGCTCTGAACGTAGAAGGGAAGGCAGTGATTCGGCTCCCTGTATACTGATCTTTGAAAACTGATGTTGGTAGATACTGTGTGCAAAATTCTTCTATTGCCACTTCAGTGCACATCCCTCTGCGAAATTCTCCAGGAATGAAAATGAGTTTTTAATAAAGGTGATAAGTTTTACACAGAAACTTTAATATCTTGATGGAGGAATTGTGCCATCCACACTCTGGTCATGCTTAGAGTCATAGTCATAATCAAATGGAGATACAGCACACTTACAGATATTTTGGCAACACGCACAGCACGCTGGAGGAGCTCAGCAGGTCGGGCAGCATCCGTGGAAACGAACAGTCAACGTTTTGGGCCGAGACCCTTCGACAGTCCTGACCTGCTGAGTTCATCCAACGTGTTGTACGTGTTGCTATGACCCCAGCATCTGCGGAGTATTTTGTGTTGACGATTCTCTACTCCGCTGCGAAGTCTCTTCAAGGTATGCCTACCCAGATATTTTGGCAACCAAGTACACACTGACAATCAAACATCAAATTTTACACTAATCCATTTTATTTTGTCCACGTTCCCAACAGTTCCTTTTCAAATCCTTCTGCTCCCATACACACCCGGGACAATTTACGCTGGCCAAAATTAACAAACCTATCATTTTTTGTATGTGGGAGGGAACTGAGGCATTCAAAAAGCAGTTACTCAAAAAGTCAGCATCTACCATTAAGGACCCTCCTGCCCCCAATCACCCAGGACATGCCTCCTTCTCATTGCTACCATAAAGAAAGGAAGGACAGGATCCTGAAGACATATACTCGATGTTCCAGGAACAGTTTCTTCCCCTCTCAGTCAGATTTTTGAATAAACAATAAACCCGTGAACACTTTCTCAGTATTTTCCTTTTTTTGCACCTTTGCACTACTTATTTAATTATTTTTATATAAATGTTGTAATTTTTAGTTTTTATTACAATGTATTGCAGTGTACTGCTTCTGCAAAACAACAGATTTCATGACTTTTGCTGGTTATGTTCGACATGATCTTGATTCATTGCAGTTATGAGAAGGTGTGTAAACACCACAGGCAATAACACAAGTCAGTATGTTACATGGGTGACACACAGAATGCTGGAGGAACTCAGCAAGCCAGGCAGCATCTATGGAAAAGAGTAAACAGTCGGCGTTTCTGGCCGAGACCCTTCAGCAGGATTTCATCAAGCTGTAAGGTAGCTGCACTACTAGCTACACCCCTGTGTCAGTAAGACAAATTGATTCAACTGGCAAAATAAAGTCTGTTTCTTTTTTCACAGAGGCAGTCTGACCTGCAGAGTAATTACAGCATCTTTTGGTTTAATTTTAACACAAAATCTGTCTGATCCGCTGTGTGTCTCTGTCATATTCTGCTTTGCTTCAGAATTCTAGGATTTTTTTTTGCTTTTCAATGATCAAAAGCCATAGGAGATCAAATCTCCTATAGGAGTCACAGCTCGTCAAATCTGCTCTGCCATTCAATCATGGCTGATGTATTAATCCCTTGAAACCCCTTTCTTCTGCCATCTCCCCATGACCTTTGAAGCAATTCTTAATCAAGAACCTATCACCTTCCACTTTGAATATATCCGATGACTTGGACTCCTAGGTTATTTTTGGTAATCCTTTCCGCAATAATGTGACTCATGTCAGCCAAGTAACCTTCCTCCCTCCAGTTCCAGAAGTTCTGTGTGTTAAAGTGAGACCTGAACGTGTAAAATTAGAACTTAAATTGCTGGTAGTGCTTAGTATATCTCATTTCATCTTTAGAGAAAATAAACAGCATTAATATTTTGGGTCAAAAATCTGTTGTCAGAATGAGAAGCTACAATTGAGAAGTTAAATTTTGTGTTTTTTTTTAAATTATAGACTACGCACTTGGAGTATTGTGTTCAGTTCTGGTCACCTCATTATAGGAAGGATGTGGAAGCTTTACAGAGGGCGCAGAGTAATTTTACCAGGAAGCTCCTTGGATTAGAGAGCATGTCTTATGAAAAAAAGTCTGAGCAAGCCTGGACTTTTCTCTTTTTAGTGAAGCAGGATGAAAAGTGATATGATAGAGTTATGTAAGAAGATAAAGAGTAGACAGTCAGAGCCTTTTTCCCAGGGCAGAAGTGTCTAATACAAGTAGGCATAATTTTAAGGTGATAGGAAGATATAGGGGAGATATCAGAAGTAGATTTTTTTTTACATAGAGTAGTGGATACATGGAACATGTTGCTGGGGTGATGATAGAGGCAGATACATTAGGGGCATTGAAGAAACTTAGATATTCACATGGATAAAAGAATTAAAATGAGAGCGGTGTGGGAGGGAAGGGTTAGATTGATCTTGGAATAGGTTAAAAGGTCAGCGCATAGTGGGTTGAAAAGCCTGTATTGTGCCTTTCCATTCTGTGTTCTTACCTGTGAATGTTTTGATTCTCACATACTTGAGAGTGCAGGACAGCAAGTTCCTCTTCTGATGCCCTTTCAGATCAATAACTTCACTAGAAACATGAATTATGATCATAGCAACATTCTTGTGACATCATCAAAATAGCTGAATTGAGGAGCTTAGAGTTTTCCCTTCAATTCAATGGTCGAAGTTCCCACGTATTGAAGGGTGTCGTCTTTGAATTAAATAGTGATGGAAAGGAAGGCAAGAAAAGGAGAATCTGAAGATGTTCCAACTACCATTTCACATTCAATCAGTCTGCAAATTTGTATTTGCACTCAAGTTCTGAAATAGCAATTCTACACAACAGAGTTACACTTTATTAGTTATGGATCAGTGTTTGCACTGGCCTTAAAAAAATAATACAGGGGATTCCAGTTAATAGGGTCATCAGTTAATTGAGGGACTTGCTTATTTGGGGCAGCACTTAAAGAACAAAATCTATTTGAGAAAATATCTGGGATTCCCTTCATTTATTTGGGACACTATGCCCATGAATTTTGGCAGGAGGCTGTTGCCAACCAGTTTCTAAGTATGTAGATTATGTGCACTTGTGTGGCCTTTAGACACTACACCATGCTCTGAGAAAACAGCTTTTACATAGCATTTGCTGTGTGTATTTGTTCAAAAAGAAGCAACTTTTGTCACTGATAGTTGGTGAGAAATAGACAAATCAGAACAGTTTTGCTCACTGTGGTTTCACACATTCAGGGTTGGAAAAGCCAGAGATAGTTGGGAGTGAAAATGAAATGATTTCATTACTTTAACGAGTTAGGAACCCAAAGAATTAGAAGGTGTTGACAATCATCTTGAATGTTACAATGATAATGAAGGTTTGGAAGATGTAATTGTCAGCAGCATTGTATGAAGGCAGCGCACTAGGTGACTGCGCTGATTTTGTTCATTAACAGTCAAAAGAATGTGACACAGATGAATTCCTCTGTCAATGAGTATTAGGAACTAATACACAGTTTTTAGTTCTGCAGTGATATTGGCAGTATTCTTATTTGTTCTGTATTTTATTTAAATAGACAATTTGATACTCACTTGGTCTTGTTGTAAACCTTTTTAACTTTTTCTATGAAACTTCAGCCAACAGGGCAGCTGCTTAAATTGAGCCGAAGTGTAACTGATCCTGATGTGTCACAATTAACCAGAATCCTTTGCAAGGAAATCGAGGATGGCCACCTGAATGGGCCACACTGAACAAGGGATCAAATGCACTTGATGGCAATTCTTTTCCTTGATCCATTCCCCTCCAGTATAAAAATAGAGCAGCCACAGCCACATGCCACCAAGTCCCCAAACCTATTCCTACTTAATAACCTCTAGTTTCAGCTGAATACAATTTTCTCCCAAGACCCATTTGTTGGGACAGGCAGGGCATGCAAATATTTATATTTTCAAGCCCTTTAGGTTCAATGCAAATATAAGCATTCAGAGCAGCCTCTCAAGTTCTGTGCATGCCATTAAGCCAACATTTAATTACCTATTAACACAATTCTTCAGGGAAGGGAATAGCCACTACTCTGAGATTGCTTTTATTGGTAATTCTTAACAGTTGGTTAAAATCAATGCCTTCGGTGGGGGGGGGGGGGGGGGGATGGGAGATGGGAAAGTGGTCAGGCTCTCTTTTAAAATTAACATAAAAAACTTACAAAGATTTGTTCCAGTTTCAAGATTCCTTTGGTATTTTCTGTCTAGATTGACATGCCTAATTGATGACAGTTGATTAGATCACTGGACATGTAGATTACATGGGTCAGTGAGTAACTAGCAATGAAGTTTGTTTGGGTTTAGTGTGGCCACGACTTTAGCAGTAGTGAATGGAAACAATATGTGATTGAACGTTTTGTCCCTGTATGAGATATAAATGTCCCTGTATGAAGCTCCCTATAGAAATATGAGGCAAAAGTGAGGTTTGATTTAGCAGCTGCAGTTTGTGAATGAAAATGGCTGGTGATTTCCCCTTCAAACACTTATAAAGACAATAAGGGCAATGACATGACATCTCAGTGTTTGTGTATGTCAGCTCATGACTCTTATATATGACTGCAGCTGTTGAAACAACACGAAGTTACTTACCCAGGATTTCGCAGGATTGGAGGGGGAGGAGTGAATGTGATTGATTTTGATAACATAGCTTTTGTTCCTATTTATAACATGTATTTCTCCTTGAATTTCTGTGTTTTCTATTAATATTAAGTAATTCACATAGTAACAGATTAGAATAAATTTTAGTGTCTGAATGTGTGGGAAAGAGGAGACTTCTTCTCAAGCCCATCACCCCCACTGGCGTATAGGCTGCCAACTTCAGATCATCAAAATGCTCTGTCCTGGGTCAGTCTTTTAGGTTACCCCCAGGTGTAGCCCATTGTTGAAGATGCTTCCTCTCCTAGGGATGAGGTCTTTGAAGCTTCTGTTGGTGTTTCAGTTACGCTGTTTTTGTTTTACAGGATAATGTTGCTAGCTCCATGACCAACCTCCTTTTGCAGCCGGGTGTGTGGCTGCCCATGGTGTAGTGGGAAAAGGGAGCACCATAGTATAATAGAGATCTTTTATTAGAATAATATATTCACAATGTCATTAATATATTGCACTATACTACACACGGTAGCCATAGTGATTCTTGCAAATAGAGTAAAATGTCATCACATATAGCAAGAGATGCCACGTGGTATGGAGAGGCCAGTGTACAGAACTGTTACAAACTCAACTAGCTCCATCATAGACACTAGCTGCCGCAGCACTGGACATCTCAAAAGACAATGACTCAAGAAGTTAGCACCAAGGAGGAGGTACAAGAGCCCGAAGAGACACATTCAATGTTTGAGGAATAAATTCATCCCCTCCACCATTAGGTTTCAGAATGGTTTATGATTCACCACTATATTTACCCACATTTTTGCACTCTGTGTGACAATATTTCTTACTGTAATTTATAGTCTATTATAGTCTGCCGAAAAACAACAAATTTCAAGACTCATGTCAGTGATAATAAACCTGATTTTGATTCTGAGAATGACTGCATGACATTTAATCATGATTTGGTTGCTTTCATTCTTGTTGACAAGGTGTCAATTATGCAAATATTTTGATCTACAGGTGAAAGCATGCAGGAATCTGGGGAATAGAAATTACCCGTTGTTCATATCAATGAGCCGATTAATTTCATTCAATTCAAGTTTAATTATCATTCAACCATACACGAATACAGCCAAATGAGACAGTGTTACTCTGGGTTCAAGGTACAAACAGCCACACACAGGATAACAAGCATGAATGGTATATCACAATCATCAATCCACAGTTGACGGTAATAGAGCCCATCTCCCACCAAGAGAACACGGGGGGTGGGGGCAGCAGCAACTCCAGACTGGAGACTGCACACTGACCCTGGTGGAGTGCAACAGCCTTGATGATACTGCCCCCCTCACCCACCCCCCCACCCCCGTGGCTCGAGGCCCAATCCTCGCATGTGCAAGACAACAAGAATATCAGTAAACTACAGAATATGCATATATATATATAGTCCAAACCCTCAAGCCTATCAAGATCATCAGTCGACTACAATAGAGTGCACCAGCCTCGATGCCCGCCAGGTGACACCTTGGGTTGAGGCTCAGTCCTTGTATATAAAAGCACGTGTAGAATATTAGTAAAATACAACCACATAAAATGTGTATGTATGTAGTTTGGACCCTTCACTGCATTGAAATCTTCAGCCCACAAATCCAGTGGAGTGCCTCGGCTCAGACATCTCTCCCCTTCCTGCGGTAAAGCAGGCAGCCCCGCGGCTTGAGACCCTGAGTCCATTGAGTGCTACTAAAATATCTCCAGTCGACCACAACAGAGTTTTTCTTAATTAAAGTTTAATCAGCATAAGATTAGAGTCACCAATTCTATTGAAAAATTAACCATCCTTGATATTCTGTCCCAACCCAAGGCTCCCAGTATCAGGGCTGTAATAGCTTTACAATTGATGGAAAGATGCAATCAAATTATACTCACTGTTCTGTTTGCTTTATTACTTCAAATAATCATTTCATGTCAAAAGGAAATTAGGAAGATAACATTAAACACGAGTCTAAAAGGGGCTAGCAAACCATCCCTCAGATAATTGCTGGTCTTCACAAAATGACTTCTCATCTTTTTTTTGCTCAACACCCCAACAAATAAAGGCAAGAATGCTGTCACATCTTCTTTACCACCTTATCCACTTGTGCTGCTGTTTCTAAGGAGTTATGTGTTTGTACTGAATACCCTGCTGTACATCAGTGCTCCTAAAGATCCTGCCATTTACTGTATAGTCTCCCATTACATTTAACCTCCCAAACAGCACGCTTGTCTGAATTAAGCTCCAACTGCCATTTCTTTGCCCACATTCGAAATTGGTCTTGACAAAGCTTCCTCCCTATCTGCAACTCTGCCAATTTTTGCATTATCTGCAAATTTACTAATTAGCCCACCTATGTTTTTGTTCAAATTATTTATCTATACACAGCACTGTGCAAAAGTCTTAGGCACATATAGTTAGGGTGCATAAAAGTTTTACACAGTACTGTACTTGTTGATGTGGGCAGAGAGTGAGATATAAATCGGGCGGAAGCAAAGGATGTTGGGAATGGCGAGGGTGGAGTGCCGCAGGACCGGTGTGGGAAAGGTGCAGGCACACTCAGCCTGAGACACCAGGCAATTGTATTTGATTCTAAACAATTGGCTTATTGATCATTACAGAATGTCTCTCTGTTTACTGCTCTCTCCCCTCCTCCTTTCCTTTTTCCCCAACCATGATTACCCTCTCCCTGCCCTCATCTCACTCTGTCCACAGAAGAGACTCGTATCAGAATCAGGTTTATCATCACTCGCATATCTTCATGAAATTTGTGTATTTTTTTGTGGCAGCAGTACAGTGCAATGCATAAAATTACTATAGTACTATGCAAAAGTCTGAGGCACCCTAGGTTTATATGTGTCCAAGACTTTTGCACAGTACTGTATGTTTTATAATCAACTGATTCCTGCAGAATATTACAGGTTGCAGACCTTCCAGTTAGGATAATACCTTTCTACTACTACTTGCTCTTCTCTCCTATGGCTAATCCAGTTTTGGATCTAGTCCATAGAGCCTAAATCTTCTGCTTCAACCTACTATGAAGATTCTTGTCAAAAGCTTTGCTAGTGTCTGCTGCCTTGCCTCATCAATCATCTTTGTCACTTCCTCAGAAAACCCGATCAAGTTTGTAAGACATGACCTCCCCTGCACAAAGCCATGCTAATGATCTCAAGTAAGTATATGCTTTTCCAAATGTGGGTAGATCCTATCTCTAGGAATTTTCTCCAATAATTCCCTCCCACTGACGTAAGCCTATAATTTGGCTTGTTTCTACTGCCTTTCTTGAATGGAGGTACAACACTGGTTATTCTCCAGTTCTCTGGGATCTCACATGTGATGAGGATACAAAGATCCAAAAATTCTTTGAGAAGGACTTTCCCCTTTCTTAAATCCATTGTGAGCTTGTCCCAACCACAAAATGAGTTTCTAAACACTCTAAAGCACATAATTGAACGTAGAATGCATTTCATCATATTCCTTATCCCTGATACGAGGTCAACTGGCAACAAACTGTACTTGATGCTTCATTATGTCTTCCTTCAAACTACGACCATTAGCAACAAAACTCTTGCTTTTCTTCCTTTGCTCCATTCTCAGTGAAAATACGTAAGCAAGAGTGTGAAAAGGAATTTGTTCGTGGCAAGAATTCCACGGAATCACCACCCTTTTGCTAAAGAAATTCCTCCTCATCTCTGTTCTGAAGGGCCATAGTTCTATTTGTTATAAACATAACCTCTCACTATTTTACAAAAAAAACCCTGCTTTTCTACTAAGTGCATCAAAGTAGATAACCTCACATTTTTTTCCATCTGCCATGTTCTTGCTACTCACCCAGCTTGTCCTCTTCACCTTGAAGACCTTTTTATATCCTCCTCCTCCCATACACATAATCAAACTGGGTTTTTTATCATCATGCAACGTGGCTTCTCTTCTACTTTCGCTGCATTTCCAATAGAACAGGGTCAACAGTGAATCAAGATGCCCTTAGATCCCAGACGTTAAGGTGTTTGACTTTGGTGAGTAATAAACCTGCTGCTGGTTATTAAAATCTTCATACTCAAACCAATTTGGAGGCCATATTATTGGTTATATGTAAAGCAGAGGTGATTAGTCAGGGCATCAAAGATTTGGGGAGAAGGCAGGAGAATGGAATTGGGAGGATTAATAAATTAGTCATGATGGAATCGTGGAGCAGACTCAGTGGGCCGAATAACCTAATTATGCTCCTATGTTTTATGGTCTTTATGGTCTAATATTTAAGTGCAGGAATCTTTATGCAGATGGTTATTATACAAACTGAAAGGAGTGTAGAATCCTGTGCCCATGTGGGAAACCATCTGAATGGTCTGGTTTCCCCTCCCACATTGAAAAGATGTATGGGTTGGTAGGTTCGTCGGTGACATGGGTGTAATTGGGTGGTGTGGAAGTGCATGTTATTGTGCTGTATCTTTAAATAACTGAGTAAATAAGAGGCTGGCAGAAGCTAGGGTATTTTATCCTCTATTTTGTTCAATACCTTTTTAAACTGGCTTTGTTCACTATTAACAGCACAAAAGAAAGCCAGTCATTAATGAGAGTGCCTCAAATAGACTTCCTCGCTTTTGTGAGAAGGCAGAGGATGTGTGTGTCATGCTCTCTGAGCATTGCAGAATGCCAGTTCAGCTTTCTCATTTCCACCCTCAGGTGCCGGAGCTGTGGAGATTTATAGCTCTGAGCCTGCATAGCTTGTCACTCACTCTGACAGTCAAGTCAATCAGTTAGAAGCATGTTGTTATGGCAGCTCAGAAAGACAATGAAAATTAATTTCCTGTTAACAGGCTGCTTTTGCATTTGTAGTGTTAACAGGTGCCTGTGTATCCTCTTTATGCACCTGTAAACAATATACTGTTATCTTTTTGGCTTCATATTTATTTATTTAGAGATACTGCATGGAATAGACCTTTCTGGCTCTTTGAGCCATGCCGTCCAGCGACCCATCGATTTAACCCTAACCTAATCGTGGTACAATTTATAATGACTTACTAACCGGTACGTCTCTGGACTGGGAGGAAACCTGAGCACCCAGAGGAAACCCATGCACACGTGGAAAGGAATGGACGGATTTGCTTCCAGAGGATGCAGCAATTGAACTCTGAACTCTGAACTCTGATGCCCGAGCTGTAATAACACAGCGCTAACTTTACTTTTACTTCCAAGTTAGGCTGCTCGTGGGGATGCTCTTTGCTGTTAGAAAAATGGTTTCGAAGCCTTTATTATAGTTTATTTTTCAATTATATTGACCGATTAGTTTTATGGTCACACTAGTCATGAAATGAATTATATTGACAAGTTTGCATGATGTTTTTAATCGCTAGACTGGAATAAGAATTTCTACCATTTGCCATTTCCCATTGACCTTAAGTTGCATGATCTGACATCACTTTGCTATGTGATGTTTCACATCTACCTCCAAATTAGACTACTCATGAGGACGTCCTTTGTTGTTGCCACATTTACTTCAAAATCATTGTTATAGTTCGCTTTTCTATTATTTGTTTACCAATAATTACTTAAGTGCTTTTTTTTGTAAGACTGCAAAGTGTTAAATTAGTTGATTGACTTTTCCATATAATACTACACTTGGAAAACTAGCTTCTACAAATAAGCTTGCTTGAGGAATCCTTGCATCTTGTATTATTTGATGATAGATCCAAAAGCACCCCAGTATTTACTACTCAAACAGTATTGATTTACATTCAAGTTCAAATTCCTTGTCGTAAATAAACTTACCTATCAAAATCAGCTTTCTTGCATAAGTTACTATAAACTTAAAGTAACATAAATATAAATGACCATTCTTCAGTATTGGCTGTTCAGATAAGTAACACGTCAGTGAGAATAATTAGGAGTTGGATGTATAGAGGCATTATCCAGTGGTGAGTCCTGCCAAGACTTGGTTACTTGGCTCCAACAAGTCCACAGAGAGAGGCTTGATGATTGGGCTTGCTGTCATTATAAATTTCATGTTGTTAATAATAACAGCATCACAGCACCAAGAGCTCCAAGAATTGGCCTTGAGATTAAAACAAAATGACGCTCCTCAACTTCGAGATCGTTTTTCTTGGGATGCTAAAAGTAAGCAATGATAGGAATAAATTTGACTTGGTATAGTCCTACCTGGTATATTTTTGTTCAGGTTAGGTCGCACGTTGATTGTGAATGTTAAAATCCTGAAGTAGCCAGATTGCCCCAAATGAAAAATGAACTATCTACCAATACCTTTTATAAACCTACTGATTCCCATAGTTATCTTGACTATACCACTTGCTACCCTGTCTCCTGTAAAAATGCCATTCCCTCTTTTCAGTTCCTTCGTTTCCACTGCATTTGTTCCCAGAATGAGGCTTTTCTCTCCAGGACACAAGCAATGTCCTCCTTTTTCAAAAAAACAGGGTTTCCCTGCCTCCACAACTGATGCTGCCCTCACCCGCATCTCCTCCATTTCCCAAACGTCTGTGCTCACCCCATCTTCCCGCCACCTTAACAGGGATAGAGTTCCACCTATCCTCGCCCACCCCCCCCCCATGAGCCTCAGCATCCAACATATCATTATTCCCAATTGCCATCTTCAAAGGAACCCTACCACCAAACAGATTGTTACTCCCCCCCACTTCCTGCTGTCTGCAGTGATCGGTCTCTCCATGATTCCGTGCCCATTCACCCTCCCCTCACTAGTCTCCCTCCTGGTGTTTATCCCTGCAAGTTACAGCAATGCTACACCTGCCCATTCACCTCTTCCCTCACCTCCATTCAGGGCCCCAAACAGTCCGTCTAGGTGAGGCAACATTTCACCTGCGGATCTGTTGGGGTATCTGTTATATTCGATGCTCCTGGTGCAGCCTCCTCTAGACCTCATATCAGATGGGGCACTGCTTCGCTGAGCACCTCTGTTCCAAATTCCAAAAGTGGAATTTCCCATTCCTATTCCCATTCTGACATGTTGGTTCATAACCTCCTCTTCTGTCATGATTAGGCCATACTTGGTGTGGAGCAGTAACACCTCATATTCCATGTTGGTAGCCTCAAAGCTGATGGCATGAACATAGATTTCTCCTTCAGGTATTTCCCCCTTCCCCCAACCCTCTTCTTCATTTCTCCACTCTGGCCCTCATCATCTTCTCACCTGCCTATCATGTCCCCTGGTGCCCTGCCACCTACACTCTCTTCTCCTATCAGATTCCTTCTTCCCCAGCCCTGTACCCTTTCCACCCATCTGACTTCACCTATCACCTTCTAGTTTGCCCTCTTTCCGCTCCACAACATCTCATTTATTTCATCCTCCCCCTTATTTTCCAGTCCTGATGAAGGGTCTCGGCCTGAAGTGTTGACTGTTTATTCATTTCCACAGATGTTGCTCGACCTGAGTTCCTCCAGCATTTTGTGTGTGTTGCTCACGTGAAAAATAATACTTTGCATGCAAACTGAAGGCGGGATAATGCTAGTAATAAACTACTATGTTATAAAGTTTAGCAGCCAGAATTGTGAGAAACGGAAGACTTGGGCAAAGAAAGATTTAAATCATTAATTTAACTTAAAAATATGCCAGCCAGTAGTGAGCTTGGTTCTTGCCCATACTTACCTTTTTAATATGCTCGCTCTTGGTGATACTCGGACATTACAAGTCCCTCTGCTCAGGGAACACATTCTTTAACTTTGTCTGGAAGTAGTGTCGACTCTTGGTTTGGCAGTGCCCAGTCAGATTTTTTTCCAACATAGAAAACCCCCCAACTGTCTATTAGCTATGAAAAGCTAATAAGTCTTGGAATAGAGTTGGTGTTCAATCCATTGTAAGAAAGTTTCAATTACAAATTGTATTTTGACAGCTACTGGATGTTTCAAATTGACTTCAAAAATTAATTCAGTTGCCATACACAAAAACTAGACCAACTATAGTAACAGAATTTTAAAGATATTTCTCAGTAAATATGTTTAAATATTGAGATAATTTCAATACCTTAATCATAATGCTGTTCTTTTTCATTAAATGTTTCTGCATTAGATTTTTAATAATGCAACGATAGGTTTATGTAACCTTTGAAAATTAATGAAGTGGTGTTCGATTAAATGTTCGTAAATCCACATTTAATCCTGATTTATGCGTCTCAGGGAAAACAGGCTGATTCTTTTATATAGTCTCTCATCATATCAACCACGGCCATAAGAACTAAACTTCTCTTTAAATGTTAGAACTTTAGACATTTGAATTTTGCCTTCCAGATATGTTCAGGTTGAGTTTACTGTTGTATGAACAAGTACAAAGAAATGCAGTTGTAATGAAGAACTTGTTTGCAGCATGATAGGCATGCAGATTCAGACAACACACAGAAGATGAATTATGCATAAATCACACATAAATTATACATGACAGTGAACCTGTATTTGACGCAGACTCGAATCCAGCTTTAGCTGCATGTTCACACTGTTTGCGTTATAAACCAACCATTTTATCCTGTAGCAGAATCATTGTCATTTTTCTCAGTTTACATTATTGTCCTGTGAGCTAATTTAAAATGTAAATAAGACGCAGGCACCTTGTATATCATGACTGAACGAGTGCAGGAGATCGCTGAACGAGAGAATAGGATTGAAAGTGACAAAGTGAAATTATTTGATGATACTTTGGAGCTTTATAGTTGCACATTATGCTTTCTGAATGATTTAGCCGATTTGGGTTATCCATGATGACTCAAACTTAATGAACCATAGAATATGCTGAAAAATTTCAGAAGACTAAGCAGCATCTTTGCAGAAATCCAGCATTTCTATTGCGGTAGAATAGATCCCATCGTACTGATTTGCTTTGAGATTGAGCCATTGAGTTGTAATACTACGACATGAGTGACAGCATTGCAATACAAATAATAAAACTGTTAATACAAAGATTGAAATATTAGTATTTTGGTGATTTTAAGATTGTCATTAAAAATAATTTTAAACAATTAAAGGACAACTAATGACATTAAACCTCATGTAATAAAGGGGAAAAAAAAAATCCCTTCACATTTAATCCTATCTTGCAAGCATGTCTCTTCACTGAAACAAGTAAGTTTATGGATTCTCTGCCAGATCAAACTTGACTTGTATTCAGTGGGCAGATTCCCTGGTAGAACCACGGTTTGGTAAGGATATGGTGTGGAACTGATGACTTTTCCCAATAATTCATGAACATCGTTACTTTTGCCATGATGCTATCTGACCCATTGAATATTGTTAACTCTTTCTTCTTTTATGTGATATTTCAGACATCTACAACCTTTTGTAATATCTCAGAGGCTTTAATTAACTGTTTTTGGTAGGAGCAAGGAAATTACTGAATTTTCCTCATTTGCCTTCTACCGCAGATGAACTGAAGTTGATGAAAGCTGTCACATGACCAGCAGCAACGAATATAGAATTAAGTCAGGTTTTAAAAAACAAACACAAACATTTATTAAACTCTGTTCAACAATAGCAAAAAGTATTCAAACGACTAACTTAACTGGAAATTAACTGCTATTCGGCAACTCTGGAACAGTTCTTAAAGTGGTAAATTCAAACACAGTCTTAATATGGTAAATTCGAAAGTCCAAGTTATTTACACAGTCAATAAGGAGAGACTTCTCTGGAAAAGGGTTTCTTCGAAGACGTGATGTTACTGCTGATTCTGTCCAAAGGATTCACGACAAAGGAACTAAAATGGCTTAAAGGAACTGACCTTTTCCCGGCGAATGAAAACTGCAAAAAACCTTCCTGATCTTACAGGGGTTTTCTCAGATGCAGGTCACTATTTCTGAATGAAGATTCAATAAGGTCGATCCTGCATTAAACTGCTGAACGAGACCAGCTTTACTCAATCCTTCGGGTTCCCGTACTTTAGTAAGGTCTAAACTCTCCAATACTAGACTGTAAAGGTAAATCAAAGATACCCCAAACAAAACTGGCAGCGATTGGTGAAACTGCCAGCACAACGATTTTACCTTACAATAGAAAATAAAACTCCACTTTAAAATGAAACTGCGTCATAAGACGAATGCGCAGCATAACGGAGTAACTGACGAACTAACAAAAACTAACTGCGCCACAACAGGGGTTTCCCTTTATATACCTGTTGAGAACATGTCATCACGTGACCTCACACTGGCAGGAAAATCACATCACCCCACCATCACAAGACCACTCCATCATGCTCACAAGATACTCAATTACATCATGGGCATAAGACAGTCACAAGATACCCACGAGGTATGTAACAAGTCAATTAATAGAAATTAAATTGATCATAGGCATTGTTGGATTGGTGTGTCAGGTGACTGTCTTATTTCATAATCGCTAAATGAAATTACAACTGGGAAATTAGATACAATTTTGGGTTTTCACTTAATAAAATAGATATCCTGGTTATAGAGGAGGCAGAGTGAAGATTCAGCAGACTGACCTCTCAGATGGGTTGGTCATATCTGGTTCAGATAACTAGGCTATTAGGAGAATGAATGGTGATCTCAATGAAACATCTCATATTCTCAGAGTGCTTGACAAGGTAGGTGCTTGTGGAAGTTAGAACTAGGGAACACAGTCTCAAAATATGGAACATGCCATTTGGAACTGAGATGAGAAATTTATTTCTCAAATTGACATCAGAAATTTATGTAGTCTCAGTAACTGAGGACATTCAAAAGAGAGTGATAGATTTCTGGATATTTGAAAAATATGAGGGTAGGATAGGAATATTATGGTCTTCTGGAACATATAGTGATGTGGAAGAACAGTCATGATCCTGTAAATTGCAGAGCACGCTCAAGGGGTCAAATGGCCAACTTATGCTCTTTTTTGCTTGTAGCACTTGGCGAACTTGAGATTCTGCTGCCAAGTCTTTGTTCTTGTATTCAAAATCGGCAATTATTTAGTTACATGTGTAACAAGTGGTTGCCTCTGCTAACTAATAACACTCACTAAACATTTGCCATTACCTTTCTTTTTCAGTCTTTTTATTAGTTTCATAGAATATAAACATAACATAGCAATAATACAAGGTTATTGGGAATACTTTGTTATACTTAACATGAATAATCATAAAACCATATAGTATTTAATTGACAAAACTCCCAATCATATAGGATACCAATGAATAATACAGGACAAAAAGAAAATATCTAGACAAAAATCATGAAAAAAAAGAAAAATAAATAAATATAATTTGCCATTATCTGCAGAACAATTAAAGCTGTTTGAGCATTTTGTAAGTTTTTATTTCACAAGTTAATTAATTAAGCCCATCACTCCTACTGGGGCATAGGCTGTTGACAACAGATCCTCAGATTTCTCTGTTCTGGGCCAGTCTTTCGAGTTGTCCCCATGTGTAGTCCATTTCTTGGTGTCATCTTCAAGGTTGCATTGCCAGGTGTTCTTTGGCTGCCCTCTCGTCTGCTTTCCCTGGGGATTCAACATTATCACTTGCCTAGTAATGCTGGTACTTGGCCTATCAATCCCCAACTTCTTTTCCTTATTACTTGTACTGTTAGTTGGTGTGTTCGCCACCATAGGTCAGTGTTGGCATGGGACTGGAGAGCTATATCATCAGTGGAGTCCAGATCATTCAGTTGTTTCCATAGGATCCTCTGGAACTCATTTTGGCACTGTAGATGTCTTCCTGATCCAGCCTATGCATCTACCATCTCCTTATCTTTTGCCCATTCATTGTGTTGATCCTCTTCCTCTTGTATTAGTTGGAACTTGCTGCTGAGGACCAATTTGAATGTTTCTTGGGACTGCGTGTCTCTCAAAAGGTTAACGTTGAATGTCTGCCTCATGATGCTCATTCCATCCAATTCTTCTCCAGTTTGAGTTTTAGCATCGCAACCAAGAGGTCAGATGTGACACCTGCTCCTCTCCTCACTCTGAATTTCTTGGATACACAGATGTGGTCTGTTTGGTTCACGTTATAAACACATGAGATTCTGCAGATGCTGAAAATCCAGAGCAACAAATACAAAATGCTGGAGTAACAGCAGTTTCAGGCAGCATCTATAGAAATGAAGAAACAGTTGACGTTTCAGTCCAAGACCATTCTTCAGGGTCTGAGCCTGAAATATTGATGTCTCCTGTGAGAATGTTGTTATCTGTCTTTCAGGATACACTTCTAGGATGTCCTGGAGTCTGTTGTAGAAAGTGTCCTTAGTTTTTTCTTCATCGTCATTAGTTGGTGCATAACACTGTATGATGTTCATTTCGGTCTTTTTTTTTGTTCTAAAGGATGTCAAGATGATATGGGGACCATAGGCTTCTCATCCAATCAATACTTTCCATGCTACTTTTGATAGCATGAATGCCACTCCTTATGTGTGTAGGCATCATCTTCGTAATGCCCTCAGAAAGCACGGTCAGCCTCTGTCCAGACTGCGTCCATCTCGTCTTGCACCTGCCGAGCAGACTCAGTTTATTGTTCTTAATTTTAGCCATCACTTGCGCTGTCTTTCCGCTTGCATACATGGTCTTTACATTTCATGGTCCAATGGTAGTGGTCTGGATAACAGAAGGATTCCACAGATGTACAGCTTTCCCCACATGACTTCATGCACCTTCTATATGAAGATCCTTCCTCTCTCAGGGATGAGGCCTTTGGTGCTTCTGTTGCTGTTTCTATAGCTCTAGGTCTTTACGGGCTGGGGTTGCAGCCCCATGCCCAACCCTTTTGCAGCTGGGATTGTGTGTCCGTAATTAACCCTGTGAATTAAATCGATTCCAGACAGTCGAGTACTGGACCACTGTTCCTGACATTACAAGAGTGAGCACATGTACAAAGTGTATTCCTTTGACTGTAATGTACTTTGAAACATTGCAGCTCCATGAAAAGGTGCCAGATAAGTTAAGATGTTTCTTTCACCAAAATGCAGTGGACCATTCCATTTCATTTATATTTCATAGAATTCAAGTTGACAAACAACGATGACCTTTTTGCTGCAGTGCTCACTTAGCAGACAGAAATATTAACTGCTTTAAATTTTGAGCGAATGAATGAAGAGAAAAGGAGACAACGTAACGCATCAAAATTTCAGTAACTGTCTCCATCCCTCCCTTGATTTAACCCTAGCCTAATCACAGGGCAAGTTACAATGACCAATTAACCTAATAACCAGTACATCTTTGGTCAGAGGGAGGAAACTGGAGCACCCAGAGGAAGCCTATGTGGTCATGAGGAGAACTTACAAACTCCTGACACACAGCAGTGGGAATTGAACTCAGGTTGCTGGTACTGTAAAGCGTTGTGCTAACCACTACGCTAATGTGCCAACTATTGCATTTGCATCATGGTTTTAACATGCTGGGTATTTCACATGTAAACAAAGTAGATGTGGGGGGGGGGGTCAAAGAAATGGATGTTTGGAAGGCTGAATAACAGCCTGTAAAAAAGAATGATAATTTTAAGAAAGTTATAGAAGGAGGACATATGAAGAGGCTTGTAGTAGGATAATATTATCATACATAGCGGTTAGCGCAACACCATTATTCTGGAGTTCAGAGTTCAAATCTGCCGTCATTCAGTAAGGAGTCTCTGTGTATCCTTCTGTATCATTAAATTAATAAATAAATATTATCCCATATTATGATCTTTTGCATAAGGGAATGCAGATTCTCAAGTGGATAGGTTATAGATTAGTGAAAGTGCTGAACTCTTGGGTGCCACCACAGGGAGAACATATAAACTCCAGACAAAATTAGAGGTCGCGATGCTGTCTTGAGCTAACTTGAGGCGTAGAGCTGAAAAAGATTAGCAATGGAAAAAGCTTGAAAGGATTTTCTAGGAATAAAAAAATGGATTCGTGTTGTTCGGGAAACACATAACTGTCAGTCAGCAAGAATGGCTATCTAGAACTTGGTGTAGGATAGGATGTGATCTCAGGGCTTTGAATGTGCTTAATGCACAATACTAGGGGATGCACTTGCAGAAGTGTGTTTCGTCTATAACCTGTGTATCTACTTATGAGGGAAATTGATGCTGCTGTTTGATGCTTTGGCACCCTGATCATGTGACCACCATTCACCAACAAGTGTCTGCAGTTACAGATTGTTCTCCAGCTTCCCTGTCTAGGTATTGCCGTCAGTGCTCAGGAAACTGATGTCCACCCACTAGCTAACAAAATGGAGGGTGTAGGTGGAGGTACCCAAAGCAAATTAAACCATTGTGGAAACTGTCCAACTGTAACTGACCGTGCTGTGTTGAAAGTATGGAGTAAAGGTTTCATAATGTGTCCTTTCAAATGGAATGTAAAACATGGATGTATCCTGCAGCATTTCAGCTCTTAAGAAATGAGCATTTTTAATGTGATGCATGCTGTCAGAGATTCATGATGAAGCCTTCATGTAAATGCAAAACTTACCCTGGTTACAAATATTACAGGACCTCAGGGTGTCTGAGTAGCTGAAGGTTATTTCACATATTGAGTAGATCTGCAATTCGATGACTGTAAAAACAGTGGGGAAATCAATCAAATGGCAAATAGGTAAACTCTTGAGAATAATTGGCAGGGCCCTGGGGAGTAAACAGCAGAGTGGAACAGTTGTGTCCCATGGTCAGTGTTGGGACCTCTGTTGTTCATTATTTATGTAAGTAACGTGGATGCGAATGTACAGGGCCCAATGCAAAAGATTGATGATACTAAATTGAATGGTCTTGTTGATATGCAGCAAATTGCAATGAATTGCAAAGAAATCTTGATCATTTAGTGTGCTGAGATGAGGAATGGCAAATGGGATTTTGTCTGAGGTAAGAGTGAAGTGATACATTTTGGATATTCAAACCAGGGTAGGCCCGACTCAGTGAATGGCAGGCCACTGATGAGTGTTGCGGAACGGAAGGATCTGGGAGCATGAGTGCGCAGTTGCTGAAAGCAGTGGCACAAGTAGACAGGGTGGTGAAAAAGATGTTCAGTATGCTGACCTTCATCAAGGTGAACAATAGGGACATTATGTTGCAATTCTGTGGGTCATTGGTGAGGCCATAAGCGGAGTATTGTGTATAGCTTTGTCACCTTGTTACAGTAAAGACATTATCAAGCTGGAGAGGGTGCAGAACAGATTTACGAGTTTACTGCCTGGATTGAAGGGTTTGAGTTACAGGGAGAGATTAGATCTTTATTTTTTAGAGTGTGGGAGAATGAGGGTTGAAGTCATAATATCATGAGGGATATTGATAAGGTGAACAGTCATAGTCTTTTCCCCGGGGTCGAATTCAAGAGGGGAGATATTTAAAAGAAACATGAGAGGTAACTTCTTTACACGGTGGGTAGTGAATACCCAGAATGAGTTGCTGGATGAAGTGGTTGAGATGTACAATTGCAGTATCTACGAGGCATTTGAATAGGTGCATGAATGGAAGGGGCATGGGGATTTATGGGTTGAACATGGGTAACTGGGACGTTCAGGAAGAATGACTGGTCTAGCCAAAGGGTGTGCTTCTGTGCTGTAAATTATTCTATGATTACTCCACCAGTAGCCAGTGAAGAGTCAATATAATAAGTGGCAGACTACTAAACCATCTCATTTCTGCTATTTAAAGATAATATAGAGCTTCCAAGATTGGTAATAGAATTCCACAAGCCACGGTTGGCATGGATACGTGCAGAGTTAGTCAGGCATGAGGAGCTGTAGTTCACCTGTTGGAAAGGTTATCATCAGCAGCTGAAAAATCAGTGCCTTACAGAGGCCAGCCAAAGAAATGATACCACAAAGATAGAATAATGTAAGGAACAGTAAAGGAGAAATGCAGCAAAGATTAAAAAAAGATACAAATACATAGTTAGATGAGTGCCAACTAGTGATTAAACTTTGTAAGCAGGGAGTATATGATAAAATTCTTGGGAATCCGTTGTTTTTTTTTCTCTCTGAATCGTACAGTTGAGCATTGTTCCAGTGATTACTTGGGAGCATGAATCCATTAAGAAGGGAATCCTAGAGAGTTTGTTGTTTTCAATTCTTTCAGATTCCTTCAGATTGTTATAATGAGTATTTCAAGTTCTTCAGAGACCAACACAGTAACAAGGCTGAAAAAGGCTGCTTTCTTTGTGAGGAGGATGGCCTAGGGTGGGTGGTAGCTTTGTGCAATCCACAAAACAAAATGAGATTCTGAAAATCTTACATATTGCTTTCTATTGATTTTTTTTTAGTAAGACTCTTTGGTTTTGAGTGTCAAGAAGCTGAGAGATAACCTATGTTTTATCTGTGCTCTGTATTCCAGTTCCTGATTCATATAAGATTAGATGAGAATGCAGTGTGAGAGAGAGTGAGAGAGATTTTACATTTGGGCATTCCATTCAATGTTTATATCTCTAATATGTGGGACAGTATTGTAAGGTATGGTGTCGGTATGCTGAAACACATTTCTGAATTTCATTATACGTAGTGCTATTCGGCCTTTGGTGATCTGGTGTGATATTCTATCTTGAAAACTGACACAGCATGCAGTTAATCCCTTCCCACCTATTTAACCATTAGGATCATCAGGCCCAGTTGACTATTCATGTTCATGACTGGAATTGTTGATACTAATTTGCCTTGTCATTGTTCTTTAGGTCTGCAGACTGAATGAAGAAGCTATTTCTCCAGTAATAGTAAAATCCCAAAGCAAACTGAATTTGTGGCACATAAAATACTTCATGAGTGCATCCTTTTCCATGATCAGGCCGTAGTGTAGCATATATAGAGTAAATCAGCAGGCCTACTCAGAACTGGCCTCATCTTCCCTTCCCTTACAATGCCGTACCCAACTCCCCACACCTTACTTTCTGTCTCCCGTGTTAGGAAATTCTGATCAGGAGTTCCCAAGCTGTTATCTGCTGTGTCCTCATATTATCATTTGAAATTTTGCATGACTTCAAGTATCCAAAGCAATAACACAGGGAAAATAAATCAGCATGAACCATTGATTTTAATAGAGGAGATTAGCAGACCTGTTGAAGTAGAGGGGTGGGTAAACCAATAGACGGTGAGCTGATTGAGAGATTTTAAAAAAAGCTGGGAGAAAAAAGGTATCAGATTTCCACTAGATAGAAATTTGAATTCTTGGAAAAAATGGCCATCTGAATGTGGCTCTTGAGTAAATTGTGAACTTCAGATTAACCTTTGTTGTAAATCTATTTGAGGAGGTTTGACCCACAAACCCACGCACATGCACACACCTCAGCAGGTCAGGCAGCATGTATGGAACAGAGTAAACAGTTGGCGTTTCGGGCCTGGACCCTTCTTCAGGACTGGAAAGGAATGGGGAAGATGCCTGAATAAATAGGTGGGGGGTGTGGGAAAGAAGCTAGCTGGAAGCTGATAGGTGATAGCTGGGAGATTGACAGCTGCCTCCTCTGTTTGTGGTAATAAACACCAGCATTTCAGGAATGTCCACATCCTCTAAAAGTGTGAACTTAAAAAAAAGTAATCCTATAGACTTTGCAGCAATCAGCTCAGACACTTCGGGTAAAGATGTTTTTCTTGAATTCCTTGTGAATGTTATAAGTTAATTTCTTATTGTAGTGGTTCCTCTCCACAGATGACGCAGATACCTGTTTGATCATTCCTTTGCTTTCTCTTTTAATGAAGAGCCCCACTCTGTTTAAACTTTCTGCATAGTCCCAACCTCATAATTCCATTGTCATTGTAAATAATTTCAGCACTTTCATCAGTGGTAATATATCCTTTATATAACAGGGAAATGAGGTTTTTTTCCAAACACTATTCATAATATATACAATAAATATAATTGGGACGTCTTTCTCTATGTACATTGTACCATCAACTCAGTGCATCTTCTTGCAAGGAGTCTGTTATGTTTTTAATATTTCAATAATATTGTAAATATATTGTTTGATTAAGCATTTTTTGTTTACTGAATGTATTGTGGCTTATATGTAAAAGTATGTGAATGGCATACATCATCTCGTCACCACATCATAAATAAGCATCTCGCTGAAAGTAAAATGAAGAATGTACATGCGTTATCCTGCCTCCATGTTTCTCGTTCAATTAGTTTTTGTGTTTTGGAGTTACGAAGTGTAACAGTGTCAATGTCACATAGGTTTTCTCTGCAAACAATGCACCCATGAATCATTTGAGGAGCTGGCACTCAAGTGTCCAGCTCTTCCATGTCCAATGGTGGAAGAGCCTCCTTAGCCCACATTCGTTCCTCATAACGTCTTCACCGGGCTTCAATGAGCATATCTGTGCATGTGCTATTATATTTACTCTATCGTGATTTCCGAATCTGAAAAAGACGGGCCAAATTTAACAACTACTTTTTATTTAAATTGATTGTTCAATAACAATGCCCTTTACCTGCTACAGTGTAAAACATTTGGATCCTAATTTCCATGTAATCTGAATGATTGAGAAGCCTACTTTAAAATGGCTTCCTCATTGTTGTTTGAGGGACGCACATTTCTCAGATCATGATATGGTGCATTTGGGCAGATTATTTTTACCATTATGGAGAGAGGGAGGCAAGCGATTACTCAATTACATGTTTGATGAATACCCTTGACCCTAACCTGCTTTGAATATGGTTGTCTGATCTATTTCATGCCTATTAGTATTGATAAGAGGCCAGAATTAATTGGATTTGATGCAATCATGCGGTGCTCTTCTAATCTTTGATGAAGTGCACTATTATGCCAGAAGGCATTTTTTTTAATCCTCGGTAAAACCTTTCAATAGCTACAGCTGCAATTCTCTCCACCAGAAGGAAGCAAAATAGGGAGGTTACTTAATCTGTGCTATGTTTTCATAAAACCGTCTACCGGTTACTTGCATTTCTCAAGATTACTTTGTCTTTTTGTGGTTGTAGTTCACTTCATCTTTCAAGAAGGTGCAAAAGAAAGTCTCTACAGATCTTTACTGTGTGCGTTGAGAAGTATTTTGCAAAAGTTGTTAGAAGAAACATATATCGCACAGAGATATTTTTAGATTTTCCTCTTTCTGAAGGCAATCTTACCCTGATTTACAAGTCTCGGGATATCTCGTGACAAGCTGGGGATAAAAATTAATGCATCTCTAACCACTTTCATTTACCTATTCTCATGCCAGCTCCAGTGAAGGCATCCAGGCAACAAGTTACGTCAAGAATTTTATAAGAATTTGAAGAAGTGGCAATATGTCAGTTTAAAAATTTTTTTTTAAATTGTTGCCTGATTTTAATTTTGATGCAGTCATAAAATGGTTTCATTTGTTTTTTTTAAAATTAGAAACCATAAAAGTTTCAGCCAAAATATTTGGAAGCCATTGCATTTTCAGAAACAACCTATGTTAGGGTCACAATTTCTGGGGTCTCACTTTAGCAAATGAAGTTCAGCACAGCAGCACTTCCATCTGTTACTGGAGTGAGATATGTGACTTGTTTCTGAGACAGAACAATGGAGGTTAGAGAGGTCCTCCTGTGACTGGTTGCTTTGGCTGAAAATAGTCAACACTCATTCCTGAGAAGTCACTTTCCCGTTATTTGTCTTTTACTATGACATGGACTCTTTCTGTGAGGTCTGCTTGGGCCTACGTCTGTTATGGTGCTCAGGTGAACATTATGCTGGGGAAAACAGAAGTAGACCTTGCAGGATTTCTGTGGGTTAAGACGTCATGTTGTAATTTATTAGGTTGTTGGATGAGAGAAGCTCCGCGGAAGAGGTGAGTTAGGGACTTGCTAAACAATTTTGTCAGGCAAGGAACTTGGGACAGGAAAACTACAGCACAGGAACGTGACCTTCAGCCCATGATATTGTGCTGAATTAAATACCCAACTAAACTAATCCTTTCTGCCGACACGATGTCCGTATCCTTCCTGTAGATTCATGTGTCTTAAGAGCCTTTAAAACACCTTTATCATATTTGTCTCCCCTACCAGCCCTGGCAATGCATTCCAGGCACTCACTGCTCTAGCCCGCACATCTCCTTTTGAAGTTACCCCCCTCTCACCTTAACTGCATGTCCTTAGTATTAAATAGCTCAACCCTGGGAGTGGGCGCGGTGGGGGAAGATACCGGGTGTCTACCTATCTCTGCTTCTCATAATCTTATAAGCTTCTGTCATGCCTCTCCTTGCCTCAGCTGCTCTGGAGAAAATAGTGTACTGTCCCTTTCCATTTGATCTCGCAGATTGCAACACCTCAAATTTGGGTGGATTAAACTTCATCTGCCATTTTTCTGACTGTACCTGCAACCAATCTATATCCTGCTGTGTCATCTGGCAATCTTCTACACTACAACCACACCACCAATCTTTGTATCACGCGTTAATTTACTAACGTTTTTTATTCAGGTCATTTATGCCACAAATAGCAGAGGTCCCAGGATGAATTTCTTGTGTCATGGACCTTCAGCCAGAATAAGCCCTACTGTCCACTATGGTTGATCTTCTCTGAGCAGCTCAATTCTGAATCCAAATGGCTAAGTTACTAAGAATCTGATGGGGAGATAAGCAGGGATCTGTTCTTTTGATTGGATTTCAAGGGCACAATGGTAGCCCTGCTCATACCCTTATACAACCTTCCCTTTTTTCTTATAATGTAGGATTTATATAAATGATATATGTTGATGCTCAGCTAGATGAGCTGACAGGCCTGTTTTTGTATCTATGACGATGTGCTAAAGGAGCTCTTTGGAATTGTGGTTTGAAATACTTTGTAAAATTCATGAGCATTGTGCAGCTATTCTCTTTGGCTGGTTGCCGCTTTGCAGATAGAAGGGCCAAACAGAATTTAGATGATCTACGTGAGACCCAACACTGGGTCAGGCAAAATGCACTCAATATTGATCTACAGTGACGTGAGACACACTAACCTTGTATAATGATTCACCAATTTAAATAAAATGTACGTACGGATTTTTGTCAAAGCCAGCATTTAACGCCCATGTCCATTTTTCTTTTTCTCTCAGTCTTGAAAGAGTCAGATGATCTTGTACCTCGTTGGTGTTGCAGGCTAGTGTAGCTGAGTTCGCCAAGACTGGAAGCTCAGAAAACCAGGTTTGCCTGTCTGTCAGTTCTACATTTAGTTTGCAGTTGCTACGTGAGAAACCAGTAGCACTGCTGTGGGCTTTCTGCAATGTCAAAGTGCCTATTAATTCCTCACTGAAAGATGGGCCTCAGCGACTGCAGCTATCTTCTCCAAGTGATGAATGCATTCTTACCATCAGCTTGCCTTTGAACTGTTGGAGGCATTGCTACTGAATCTGATTCTCTTCTCACTAAATTCCCATGTACATCCTACCTCCAGCAGTGATTGCACCATTATGAATATGATGAGGAGTTTTTGCTGTTTGATCTTCGCCACAATATGCAGAAATATATGTTCAGGCATTCTTTTAAAGTCTGGAGTCCAAAATAAAGTATGCTTCCATTTGGAAAAGCTGGATAAATTTGCCTTCTCCTGAACAAGAGAGAAGGATAGGAGTTATTTGTCTCGTGTACATTGAAACTTACAGTGAAAGGCATCACTTACATCAAATCAAATCAGCAAGGATTGCACTGGGGGCAGCCTGCAAGTATCACCATGCTATTTGCACCAATATAGTATGCCCATTGTTGGAGCATGGATAGAATTACCGGAGAGACAGAGTCACTGGTAGATACAAAACAGCTTCTTTATTCGACACAAGGTACAGCAGGCATCTTACGGATGGAGACACTTTCCGCAGAAGGGTCTGCTAGCTCAATGTGGGCTCGATATTTATATGCTAAACACAAAGGGAATCGCTGCTTAAAAAGTTATAGACAATGCTTCCTATTGAAGCTACATACAAAATATCACACCATCCTTCCGATGCCAACATGTCTGAGTTGGTATCCACAGCCTTTAGGAATGTAAGTTAAGTCTACGATACATTTATTTGGCATTTCCTGTGCTAACACAGAAGACAATTAATATTTATAATGTATAGATAATACTGTCTTCGAAACTACAGCATTAGATCAAACTACGGTGCCAGAAGCATCTGGAATTCACACCCTTTTAGGAAGCCCATTGTCCAACAGTTAAAATAGAAGTCTGGTGGCCAAAGTCATTTAAGTGTAAACAAATCATCTACCCAAAAAAAAACCTCACTGTAACACCCATAACTCACTAACCCTGACATGGAGGGAAACTGGAGCACCTGGAGGAAGCCCACACAGTCACGGGGAGAACATACAAGCTCGTTACAGACACCAGCGTGAACTGAACCCTGCTGTAAAGCGTTGCATTAATAATCACTATGCTATTGCGCTACCCCCAAAAAAGAACAGCCACTCCTTTGAGAAGAAGTCGGACCAGCAACTTAAGGATGATTACATTTCCCCTAGAGTCCTCCACTCCACCAGCTGAGCTGTCGAAGGAATAGAAACATCCCACCAAAGTTTTTCTCATGGATTTTAAGATTTGGTGTTTCTTTATACTTGGGAAAATAAATATCAAATGCATCTGCACAATACTTTCTTATAACAAGCAATGCAATTAAGAAGGTATGCAGTCGCTTAACATCCATGATACGTTCTGTGAAATCGGACGTTACGTGATTTGGATGTTGTGCGAACACCGTATTATATACTTAGCAAACCTATTTGGAGTACTGTATTGTACCTGTATTGACTAAATAGCCAAGAACTTGCACTAAAACTGTATACTGTAAGAAAATTGAACAGAGATAACGCTACTACACTCAAGAGATGTGCAATACACGAGATTGGTTACGTCCACTACGTCACGTTCTCCGATCGGGACTATGGATATATATGCAATCGGATGTTGTCCGAATGGATGTTACGTGGCGCACACCTGTAGTTTTCTCCCAGAAAATAAACTTAAATGTTGGTTCCTTTTAGATGCTGCTTAGGTTGGGGGCAGACTTTCTAAAGGGGTTTTTGCCATCTCAGTACAGGTGGATAAATAGTTTACAGTGAGTCACCTGTTCCTGCTGCTCCCCTGCAGTGGTCCGCATGCTTATACGTTGCAGAATTTAGCTGGAGCATTTTGTGCACCATTATTTTTGACATGACATTTTACAATCATTACGGTGGGCCAGATGGAAATGTTATTACACTGTGGGTGAGATCAAGTTAGGAGTATTCCAAACCTTGGTGGGCAGGCACTTTGAGGGGAGTTTTTTCCAAAAGAGTGTGAGTTTTACCAGTCAGTCTAGATTATAAATATTCCTAGATCTGAAATATTACTATATAGGTATTATTAAAGTTGTAAGCCTAGCCACTCAGAAGTGCTTTGATATCATGCTCTCAATTGTTAACCAACTGTTAAAACTCTGAATGCCGGAGACCTTCAAACATTCCATGTAAGCCAAAGTATCCTCCGAATTCGGTTTGTCAGCCTGTCCTCCCATCAAAAAGGTATTTCCCATTACTTAGCAAACACCCTTCAAGGGAGACAATTTTAAACACTGAAAGCCACAATTTTGCAAATCACTCTTATCAGGAGAAAGTGAGATTACAAGTTTAATTACAATTTATTCAAAGCTAGCATTAAATGTTTCCTTCCCCATTAATTCTACAAACTGCTGCATTACTTCTGTTGAGTTTTTTTCCACTTAACTTTCCACAATTGATAATACTAATCCACTTCAATCCGTGGCCTCTTGCCCATTTCACTGTACACAATCGGGTCCCCAGCAAAGCTCCTCTATTGTGGTCACGAGGTATCCCAGGTAAACCCCTGTCCACTCTCCCACATGCTGTGAAGAGCTGATAGATATTGCTCATCTAGGGAAATGCCCCACTTATTTCAAACAACTTAATGCAAGAGACAGAATTCTCAGCAATTGTAACTGAGCTCTCGTTGATTAGTGTGAATATCATAAAAAGTTTTTACAAAGAAAACCTTTTTCACATGGGCCATATAATAACCAGCCTTGGATCCACTACTTCCTCTGGCTTCTCATGCTGTAGGGTCTTTGGTAGAGAGGATTCCCTTTAAAATCAGCTGTGTGGATGGGGTGGAGAGGTGGGACTTCCTTCTAACAAAGATGACTGAAATGCTGTTAATTCAGAATTCCAAAAAATTGGGCATTTCCACTGTTGGGGGAGGTCTAAGGTTAATTTGATTCTCCAGACCCAACAAGATTTTACGTGTAGGCAAAATTTCAAGGCAGACTTCTGGCCAGTTGGCTCATTTTACTGTGTTACTGGTACCGGACAGCATGTGACAGGTTACATCACAGCAGCAATATCATTGGGCATTAGTGTGCTTGAACCAGTTTGTACTCTTTTCCCATTGCACTTTCGCCTCTCTCCTCCCCGATGATCTCCATTAGACCATGTGGCACGCCAACGTTTAATGGTGCTCAAAATTTCCTGCCTCATCTAGATCTTAAATAACAGAAATTTGAATCCACCCCTGGACCTTCAAAAATCTGGTTTACCCTATTCAAATCAATGTGGATGCCCTATCTATGCCATTGGGGCTCTCATAAAGAGGAACTAGGTCCAAAATTACATTTGGTCTCTCAGCACAGAAAAATTGTGTTCTTCCTCTGGAGTTCAGCGGTGAAACCAGGAGGTTGGTTGTGTTGGCATCTGATATTCAGCACCTTGTACGTACTGCTTTACTGCAGTGCAGGAATCCTTCCAAACTGCTGTCAAGGTATTTGTGTTTTTAAACTTATTATTGGATCATAACTTTTGAACCATTACTCAGCACCATCCTGCTTTTCACTATTCTTAACATGAGAGTTTGAAAGCAGGATTGTGAGTTTTTATGATTTTAAATGCAAAAAATAATGTATTTTTGAAATATTTGTATTTTTTGCAGGTACAACTTGCCTGTAATGTTGTCTCTTTAAAAGGAACTAAAATTCTTTGTATCTGAGCAAACATATTTTTTCAAAATCAATGATACGACTAGCAAGAGAAGTTTTATAATTTTGAATTGTCAATTTTCTTTTCATTCCCTTTTTCCTACCTGATTTTTTTTCCTCTATAAGAATTTTGAATTCTCTCCAATCATCTGTGAAACCTTCAAAGAACAACAGGGTTGGGATAATTATTAATTTGAAGGTGCTTTTGTTCTGTGTACTTAACAGATTGGCAAAGGAGCCTTGCATTGTGGTTTACTGGTAGAAATTATTGTGTTTGGTTTTTATGCCTCCTTGGATATAAGAATTAAATTTATGAGACCATTGCCCTAACCTAATGGATTTTGGTGAAAATCAATAAGTTAACCGGGCATTGCTCTTAACTCCCAGGTATCCAGAAAAAACATAATGACTGAAAATCTTGGAGGTTCAGTCTCCATGGGCGAATAAAGTTTCAGTCTGATAGAAGGATGGGTACATTTACAAGGTTTTTTATGGCCTAGTTTGATCTGCACATAATCTGTGGTATCCAATTTGATGAAGAGGGCTAAAGAGCTAAAGGACAAGATATGTCCTTTACTAAAATGTTGATCTTGAGATTCAAGCTAAAAGTATCTACCTTGGTCCAAAGTACATTTCCAGGCCCAAGTAATGTTCTCTTCAGTGGGCAGTTCTTGAGCGATCTGCCAAAGAAGTGCATTGTGTGGTTTGCTGCATTTTTGATTCCCTCACATTAAAAAGGGAAGTGCAGGATTTTCTGGAGCTAGGTGCTGCACAGCCCAAGCTTCGCTTTGCCATGGACTCGGTACGCCCAAGTTAAGTGTGTTGAGTCAAGACATTGGGTACACCTTAAAATCAGACTTCAGTCTCATCACTGACCTGGATGGAAAAGCTGAGTGGAATTTCTTTTGTATCATGTTTTTAATTTATAACATTTAAGGGGTTTTAAATAAGTTTATTTAATAACTTTATTTTTTGAGTTGGGTGAGACAGTCATTTACTGTTTAGATTATCCGTCGCTGTTCTCAATCAGCTGGTACATTTCCCACCTCTCTGTAATACATTGGTCGACTTAAGGACGTGGAGAAAGGGAAGGACATAACGTGGCAGGTGAGGGGGAAGATGGGTGAGTAGGAGAGCGGAGATGAAATAAGAAGCTGCATGGTGATGGATGGAAGAAGTAAAGGCTGGAGAAAAAAAGATTCTGATACGAGAGGTCATTGGACCGTAGAAGGAGGAGGGGCACCAGAGGGAGGAGATGGACAAGTGAGGAGAAGGGAAGAGGTGATAGGAACCAGAATGAGGAGAGGCAAAGGAGAGAGCAGGAGGAGAAATCAATGACATCACCAATCCCGTAGTCAGTGCAGCATAGAAAGAATTGGGGAGCATTACCAGGGTAGGCTTAGAACATAGACTGTTCCATATATCTGATGAAAAGGCAGGGATTGCTAGCTGTACCTTGAATTTGGAGAAAGTGGGAGGAACTGAAAGAGCAATTGTTGAGAGTAAGAACTAGTTCCATCAGATGCGGAGGGGAGGGTAGTGCTGTAGGGAAAATAGTTAGGTCTCTTGTTCACAAAGAAGTGGAGAGCATTGAGGCCTTCCTGGTTGGAGTGGGGACTGGGGGAATAAAAGTAACACACACAAAATGCTGGAAGAATTCACCAGGTCAGTCAGCATCTATGAAAATAAATAAATAGTCCATGTATCGGGATGGGAAAGGAAGGGGGAGATACTAGAATAAAAAGGGAGGGGAGGGTTAGGAGGACAAGCTTAGAAGATGATAGATGGAGCCAGGTGGGTGGGGGAGGGGGAATGAAGAAAGAAGCAAAGGGCTGGAGAAGAAGGAATCTGATGAAGGAGGGTAGACCACGGGAGAAAGGAAAGGACTTGGGGCACCAAGGGATATGATAGGCAGGTGAGAAGAAGAGGTAAGAGGCTGGAGTGGGGAATAGAAGAAGAGGGAAGGAGGAGGAAAAAAATTCCCTGAAAGTGAAATTGATGTTTATGCCATCGAGCTGGAGGCAACCTAAATGGAATATGAGGTGTTGCCCCACCCTGGGAGTGGCCTCATTGTGGCAACTGAATGGAGGTGAGGGAGGAAGTCAATGGGCAAGTGTAGCATGGGGAAGGAATCATGGAGGAAGCAATCCCTATGGAAAGCAGGGAGTGGGGAGGCAGGGTTGGAGCTGGAGATGTGTTTGGTGGTGGGATCCCATTGAAGATGGTGGAAGTTGCAGAGAGTGATGTGTTGGATGTTGGGGAATAAAGTGTAAAGTGTGTTTATATATAAATACATGAACATACTGAGGGGCCAATCATTATCCGTATAAATAAAGTGATAAGTTTCCAGACCACTTATGTTAAGTGGTTGCCTGCTGTGTAACATTATAACTGCTATTTCTCATAGAGAGCAGACTTTTGTTTATACAGCTGTACCTTGAGATTTCAAAATGGTTCAGTTCTTGTAGTAACAATATGGATGGAAACCATTTGAAGTCTGGTTCTAGTTTATATTAGTTGTTCCTGTATTAACTATCTACCCACTGACTACATCTTTCCACTCTCTAATGGATGGCTAATGGTTGTGAATGATCAGCAGCTGGTTTACAGTAAGAGTTACAAGATAGCAGCATTACAAACAGGCATAAAATGCTTTCAGTTGAGTTAATTCCCTGAATTTGCCTTTTTTCTAATTTTGTGCTATTAATAAGAATATAATGAAATTTTGTACAGGTTTGTCTGACATGTCCACAACTGAACTACATCAACTGGGGACAATTAAAAATGGAGGGCTATGCAGGAGGGAAGGGTTACATTGATCTTAGAGCAGGTTAAAATGTCAGCACAAAGTTGTGGACTGAAGGGCTTGTATTGTGCTATGGTGTTCTAGGTTCTTGATTAGCAAGATTGTCAAAGGTTACTGGGAGAATGCAGGAGAGTGGGGTTGACAGGGATAATAAATCGGCCATGATAGAATTGGGAGAAGTCTTGATGGGCTAAATGGACTACTTTTGCACTTATTTCTTATAGTCCTGTTTTCTATCCTGAAATCCATCTTAAAATTTAAATACTGTTCTTTCACATCCACCTAGAGGAATGGAATAGGAAAATATTATTGTTTTTGATGAACCTTAATGGATTTCCAGCTTTGTGGCTCTTTAATTTAATGCACAAAAGTTTCATCTGTATCCACTAAGGTTCTCATTATGTGTGTGAACAACGAGATACTTAGGAGAACAGTCCCTTCAGGCTCATTGCAATGAATTGAACTTATTCCATCTGTTGTACAATGATAAAGATTCAGTTATAGGAGCCACAAGGTTCTACATCAAAGGATAACCCTAAAACCTATGTTTAGGTAGCTAGTTTATAGACACTGCAAATGTCAATATCCATCCATTGTTAGATCCCAAAGTTATCTTCTGAATTTTACCAAATTAGTTATATCTTTACAAAGTTTTCATAGCTTTTTGGCATCAAGCAATATTCAGCTGGTGAGTCACCTGTTTTTGAAAAGGCTTGTATAAATTAACAGCTTGTATTCAGTAATGCAGCCTTATGGAGGGGTTTCAGAAGGAAGTTGTATCCAAATTAGGTTGATTCATCAAAATACCAAGTGTTCATCTAATGAAGATGATCTTCAAGGCGAGAAGTAAATAATGACATGAAGTCAAGGTAGTATTTGACTATGCCATGATTTTGCTGAATGTTAAAGATACTATAGTTTGTTAGAAGCTGTGTTTGTGCTCCTAAAATTTGTCAAACTCTTTAGATTGTAATGTGTTCCTAATTGCACAGGTGGCAAGTATAGGGTACATGAGAAGCTTATATTTGAATGATGCCCCGATTTATGTATACATAGCATGTTAACTCTGTTCTCATATAGTAAAATTTGAGCCATTTTTCTGCTGTGATGTGCTAATTCTTTTGTAATATTGTTGATTTTAATTTCATGACAAATTTGTTTTTGCTTTTGAGAGCTGTGCCTGCAGGACCATTATGCATTATCACCATTTGAAAAACAATTGGTAGCTCTTGGCTGTGCCTGATGAAAAATGAATAGTCATATCTGCTTAGAAGTCATTGGATATGGGGTCTTTTCCTTCAAAATCACAAATTTACTCGTGTCTAAGTTCACTTTTTGCTTCAGTAATGGTTGCTGTGCATACATTTAATAGAGAAACTCCACTTGTGAAGGAAAGTTGTGAAAGGCAAGAAAATGTTGGTGGTAACTTTCAGGAGGATTTGAATCTTGAGCTAGAGTGGAGAATTCAGTTGCAGTGACCAACGTTTATGTCACAGCTGTAGATTCCAGTATTGAGAGATGTCCCTTGGAGGTTCACCCAGAGCGAAACCATTAGATCACATTTAGTTTCACAGCTACACCACAACACTTTTCACAGGCTGTCAATTCCAAGTGCCCTTAGTAGCACAAGAGTTTAGTTGGATTTATGCTGAAAACATTGAAGATATGGATTTCATTAAATGTTTTAATTGAGTTGTCATGTAACGATGTGAAGCAGACTGATGCAATACTATAAAAGAAAAAACTGCATGAATTCTTTACATCTGAAATAGAACCAATAAATGGAAGGTTCACAGAACAGATTTGTTTTCTGTGAAGAGAATCTGATGTTTTGGCTCTCTACCCTTCAAAAGAGGAATAAGTTATGTACATTTTTGGCAATTCCCACTTTATGGAGATTGCTAAATTCCAGGTTTTTTGGATCAAGAGACAAGCTGCTGGAGGAAACTGTGGAGGGAAAGGGAGGTTGATGTTTCAGCTTGAGACCCTTCATCTGGATAAAATGCACAAATGCTAGAAACAATCATCTGGTCCAGATGAAAGTCCTCAATCCAAAACACTAATTCTCCATTTCCCTCCACAGATACTGCCCATACTGAGTTCCTCCTGTAGTTTGTTTTATGGTTCCAGGTTTCCATTGAGGCTTCATAAAAGAATATTGGCCAGCTGTTTCCACACAAGCTACTTTGACAACTTGTGGAGTGTGATGGCAGGCTAGCTGGTGGGTTAATGAGAAAATAATGGCAGCTGCAAAAATCACCCAGGATTTCTTGGTTTGAAGATGGTTTCTGTGGAAAAATTGGACTGGATAACCATTGAGCATGAATTTTCTCCACACACACTTGAAAATGGCTACAATAGAGAAAAACTAAATGTCAGTACACATTGCTGGCACTGATGTTTGCACTGGGTTCTGTTTTGTTTTATAGAACTCAGGTCTATAAAATACAGCACTATTTCTCTTCCAATCTTGAAATCGTAATATGCAGTTTTAACATGTCCATACATACAGCATTTTTATAAGATTTCTTCCTAATTAAAGATTGCACTGAACAATATGTGTAATAGTCTTATTGAATGAGTTTCAAATGAGTCTGTGAAGCATTTTGCACCCAATTACTACACTGATTCTTTCAGTTCCCCTGTGTAGATTACTTTGTCTTTTCATATTTCTTTCTTTCTGAAATGCTTTAAAATATACACAGTTGTCTTTTCCCTGCCTGAGCACAATGCAGATCTCCCAAGTTTTCTGACTGCATGAATCACTTGAATGCCTTGAACTATGGTGGTCATTAGAGTGGCCGTATGTAGTTAAGCATTTCATCACTTGACAAACTGTCACAATTTTGCTCATGCTGATGCTCACAACGTTGCTGAGTTTGTGTTCTTCCTGCTTATACTGTGAAGTTTGTTGCTTGTGCTATTATAATGGGCAGGCAATTAAATGGGAAACTAAAGCTTTCTATCCAGAAATAATTAGAATATGGAACTTGCTAAAACATGGTGTACTTGGGGTGATTTGAGTGAATCTATTTAATAGATTGCTAGTTAATAGTTGAGGGAGCAAGAATAAATTGACCTGTTAATAGGACTAGTTGATGCCGGCTGGGAGGTAACTCTTGTAAAGCTTAAATGCTAACAAAACCAGGAGGATCTTAAGAGCTTCAAAGTTCAAAGTAATTTTTATTATCAAAGTGCAGATATGTCACCGTAAAAAGCCCTGAAATACTTCATCCTGTGGGCATACTCAGCAAATCTATAGAATAGTAACTACAACAGGATCAACGAAAGATCAGAGTGCAAAAGACAATAAACTGCAAATCCAAAAAGAAAGAAATAGCAATCAATAACGCGAACATGAGATAGAATCCTTAAAGTGAGATCACTGGTTGCAGTAACATTTCAATCATGGGTCAAGTGAGTATAGTTGTCCCCTTTTATTCAAGAGCCTGATGGTTGAGAGGTAGTAACTGCTCTTGAACCCGGTCGTGGAAGTCCTGAGGCTCTTATAGCTCCTGCCTGATAGCAGCAGTGAGAAGAGAGGATGACCTGGCTGGTGGGAGTGTCTAACAATGGATGCTGCTTTTCTATGACAGCAGTTCACGTAGGCATGCTGAATGGCTGGGAGGGCTTCACCCAGGATACACTGAGGTGAATCCACTACCCTCTGTAGAAGTTTCCGTCCAGAGACTGACTACGTCAAGGCCTGATGATTCCATACCAGGTCGTGATGCACCCAGTCAATATAATCTCCACTACACATCTATAGAAGTTTGTCAAAGTTTTAGATGTCATGCCAAATCTCCACAGACTGCTAAGGAAGTAGAAGTGCTGCCGTGCTTTCTTTGCAAATGCACTTGCGTGCTGGGTCCAGAACGGGTCCTCTGAAATAGTAAGACTTCGGAATTTGAAGTAGCTCATCCTCTGCACCCCTGATCCTTCAATGAGGACTGTCTCATGGACCTCTTGTTAACATTGAGTGAGAGGTTGTTGTTATGACACCACCCAGCCAAATTTTCAATCTCCCTTCTGTATGCTGATTCATCACCTTTGATTTGGCCCACAACAGTGATGTCATCAGCAAACTTGAATATGGCATTGGATCTGTGCTTAGCCACACAGTCATAGATGCAGAGTTAGTAGAGCAGGGAGCTAAGTGCATAGGCCTGTGGTGCTCCTGTGTTAATGGAGATCATGGAGGAGATGTTGTTGCTAATCTAAACTAAACAAAAAACTAAGCACTGGAATAAAAGTATAATAAAGTAGCTGTTGCAAAGAGTTAATTCATTAGTTTACTTGGTTAGCAAGATGTTGCAATCATGATCAAAAGGAAACCAGACCAAAAGAAGTTGGGTCTTTATTCTTTGGAACGTAGAAGGTTGAGGGGGGACTTGATAGAGGTATTTAAAATTATGAGGGGGATAGATAGAGTTGACGTGGACAGGCTTTTTCCATTGAGAGTGGGGGAGGTTCAAACAAGAGGACATGAATTGAGAGTTAAAGGGCAAAAGTTTAGGGGTAACATGAGGGGGAACTTCTTTACTCAGAGAGTGGTAGCTGTGTGGAACGAGCTTCCAGAAGAAGTGGTTGAGGCAGGTTCGATGTTGGCATTTAAAGTTAAATTGGACAGCTATATGGACAGGAAAGGAATGGAGGGTTATGGGCTGAGTGCAGGTCTGTGGGACTAGGTGAGAGTAAGAGTTCGGATTGGACTAGAAGGGCCGAGATGGCCTGTTTCCGTGCTGTAATTGTTATATGGTTATATGGTTAAACCGACTGGGGTCTACAAGTAAGGAAACCTGGGATCCAATTGCACAAGGAGATATTGAGGCCCAGGTCTTGGAGCTTGTTGACTAGTTTTGAGGGGATGATGGCCATTGAATGCTGAGCTGTAGTCGATAAAGAGTATCCTGATGTATGCATCTTTGCTGTCCAGTTGTTTGAGGATTAAGTGAAGAGGCAATGAGATGGCATCTGCTATGGACCTGTTGCTCGGGTAGGCAAATTGGGGCAGATCCAAGTCCCCTGACTCTTGTTGTATAAATGCATATGTTCAGTTTTGATTGCGTCATTATAGAAAGGATGAGGAAGTTTTAGAGAGGGTGCAGAAGAGATTGACCAGGATGCTGTCTTGATTAGAGAGCCTGTCTGATGAGGATACATTGGGTGAACTCAGGCTTTTTTCTTTGGAGCAAAGGAGGATGGGAGGCAACTTGATAGAGGTATATGAGAAAATAAGAGGCATAGATTGAGTGGACAGCCAGAGACTTTCTCAAGGCTGAAGTGGCAAATACCAGAAGGCCTAATTTTAAGGTGATTGGAGGAAAGTATGGGGTGATGTTGGAGGTAAGGTTTTTTTTGCACCAAGACGGGTGGGTTTATGTAATGCACTGCCAGTAGTGATGATGGAGGCTGGTACATGAGGGCCATATAGGAAACTCTCAAATAAGTACATGAATGATAGAAAAATGGAGGGTATATGTCAAAGGGAAGGGTTAGAATGATCTTAGAGTAGGCTGAAAGATCGGCGCAACATTGTGGGCTGAAGGGCCTGTACTTTGCTGTGAAGTTCTGCATTCTGTGTCCTATGTTTTGTGATATATGCCAGACAATGATAAAGAATAGGGTTCTGTATTTCATATCTTGTCTTTTTTGAGTTTTTAAAAAAAACAGCTACATGATGCGAATAGTCTCAACACACTCAAAAAGAGGTATATTGATTAGTGACATCTTCATACCTAGTAAGTGTGTGCACGCACATGGGTTGGTAAACACAATTATCAATGTTGTCAGGGATTACATACCATACAATCAAATTATCATCCACTATCTGGACATGCACATGAAAAGCATCCATTTTGGCATGAGACTGAAGGAGGAATGCTAATCCTGGCATGCATTTGCTGTTAGGGACTGGTTCAATCATTTTGATGTCTTTCTGAACCATTTTTCACTACACATGGTCTGTTTCTTGCATGCAAACTCACAGAAACAAATGTTAGAAGCCTGTGAATCCAATAGCAACCTGAAGTGATTAAGGTTGAAGTAACTGAGTGCTTTGTGTTTTTTTTAAACAAAACCAGTTCCTTTTTTAGGCAATGCTTGGACATCCTGTTGTCAGTGAAATGATAAGTTGGATATAATTAATCAGAATGTTTTGGATGCCTCATAACCGTTTTATCTATCTGTGCTATCACTTATCAAGCTCCCTTTTCATCACTGTTCCTCAATATTGCCCAAGGCCCTGCTATTCTTTACTTTATCAGCCTTCCCAAAATGCATCACCTCAAACTTCCATCTGCTATGCTTTGCCTATCTTATCAACACATTGATATGATCCTGAGCCTACTCTCTCCACTATCAGCAGCACTACCAAATTTTAATATCTTCAAACTTATTAATCACACCTCCTACACTTACATGCAAATATTTAATGTATACAGCAAATTGTAGGGGTTCCAGTATTGATCTCTGTGGTACGCCACAAGTCACAGGCAATTACTGAATCAACCCTGCATCCCAGGTTTCATCTGTTGTAACCTTTTTAGACAAGTCTTCCACATGAAATCTTGTCAAGTGCCTCAGTGAAGTTCCTGTAGACCTTGTTAGCAGGTTGGGATACAGTGCTTCAGGCCTGTGCTTTTATCTACTTTTGAGCCAGCTAACACATCATTTTTATTTGTTCTGTTTCACTCTTCCTGAATTCGCAATTACCAATCTCCTTAGTGAATACAGAGTAGACTCTGGCTCCAAGTGCAGATTACCTCTTGGATCCCTGATGGACGTGTTCTTCCCTGGTTATATTCTTCCCTGTGGCTCAGTGTGAGGGGATGCCTATCAGAGCTGGAGATGGGAGGAACAAAATGAGCTGAGGTATGGACATTGATGGGGAATGGCAGATCCTGATCTAGTTTGACTAAACTTTTGGATCCCATGGTCTCCCTCATCACCACCTTGGAAGCTGCTCACTGTCTTTGTTTGGCTTCATACGGTACTGTGTAAAAGTCCTGGACACGTATGTATACTAGGATGCCTTAGACATTTGCACAGTATTGTAATAATTTTATGGATTGCCCTGCACTGCTGCTGCTGCTGCTGCAAAAAGACAAATTTGAGGACATGTGAGTGATGATAAACCAAATTCTGATATGGTCCGCTATTGTGGACTGAGAGTGGAAAGGGGCAGGGAAATTGGAATTGTGGTTGGGAAAAGTGGAAGGGGGGAGGGGTAGGAAGCACCAAAGAGACATTCTGTAATGATCGATAAACCGATTATTTGGAATTAAATGACATCGCCTAGTGTCTCAGAGCTGAGTGTGTCTGCACTTGTGCCACTCTCCCCAGCCCCTGCCCCTGCCCTGGCACTCGTTCTCTGCACCGGTCCCACACCACTGTCGCGGCACTCCACCATCACTATTCCAAAAACAACAGGAATTCTGCAGATGCTGGAAATTTAAGCAACACACATCAAAGTTGCTGGTGAACGCAGCAGGCCAGGCAACATCTGTAGGAAGAGGTGCAGTCGACGTTTCAGGCCGAGACCCTTCGTCCTGGCCTGCTGCGTTCACCAGCAACTTTGATGTGTGTTGATCACTATTCCAAACATCCTTTGCTCCTACCAAGTGTATAAACTCGCTCTCCATTCCACATTGGCAAATACGGTACTGTGGTAAAGCCTTAGGCATCTTAGCTACATATGTACCTAAGACTTTTGCACAGTACTATAGGTCTCCCCAAGCTGGAGTTGTCCTTATGGTAACGAAGTCAATGGTGGTCACCAGCTTTTTGAAAACAAGCAGAGTAGCGGGGTAGGGGGGTGTGGCCATGCTGACAGCAGTGTCTGCCATGTCCAACAGAAAATGACAAGGAGGACAGTGGACTCTGATTGGTCACATGGAATTGCTACTGCAAGTCCCCAGCAAAGGCCCACGTTCTCCGCACTGAAAATCCTGAGCCCCCACATCTCAATGCTGAATGGCAGCACTGTCTTCACAGGTGGCTTCTTCACACTGAGCTATTGGAAGTAATGTGAAGTACAGGCAGGTTTACTCCAGGTTCCCAGCACCGTACTGTACTGCAATGGTGAATGGCCTGATTCTGATCAGGTTCCTGACCTGGTGCAGCCACTGTAAGGTGGGTATATCCCTGTGAGGGCCAGGACTGAACAATCAAGTGCATCGTACTGATTTAGCACACACTGTAAGGAAGCATTAAGTAGGAATTATCAAGCCAGGAGTCCTCAGGAACAATTAGGTAATGGCGGGAGATCCTGTAGTATTTCTGGGTGTGTCCCACAGAGAATGATTGAAGAACAGTTGGAATGCAGAAGGAGCTAGAATAATCAGTCATAATTTCAAAACAATGAAACTTATAAGATGAAAATATAAAAAGATGAAAGATTTAGGGCTCCTGTTCTAACATTTATGACAGAAAAATATCAAGCTTTCTGATTTATGACTTTCACAGAAAATGAACAGCGGTTGCCAACTTAGAGAAATCCCGTGAACATTCCCATACTTTAATGCAAGAAAAATGGAAACTTCAACCAAGGAGAAACAGAAGATTGAGAGAAAGTGAGATGAGTGAAACAAAAATAGGGAATGGGAAACTGGACATGGCAAATCTAAAACAAAAATTAAATATTAACAAAATTAATAAAATAGTTGTTGACAGGTCGAGGTCTAAGGAGAGAACTTTACTTCACAAGATACTAATTAAAAAAATAAGAGTGTTACACTAAGAGAAAAGAGACTGAAAAAAGTTGATACATGACAGGTTCTCACATTTCAAAGTCATGGACACAAAGAAATAAGTGAGACAAAATCACAGCAAATGTTCCTGACTAAAATTTGACATTTGAAGTGCTTGCAGCTATTGTTTGTTGTACAAGCTAGCTAATACAAGCTCCCAGATGTATTTGGAACAAAACACTTGCTACATAAATTTTAACACTATCCATATAACATTTTTCATTGTGGAATATTCTGAAGGATAAATCACTACTCCTCGATGTTGAAAACAGCATTGAAATTCTCATGTCATTGTGCTATTATGTTTCTCTTTGGTGTGGAATCAATGTTAAATTAAATTAGATCCAGTAGGATTTCTTAAAACTAATCAGTTTTTCATAAAACCCTTGGTGATTTGTAATGGTGTTTGTGGAAGGGAGCTGCCTGCTGTTGCAGTGAGACAACTAAAGTCTCACACTGGGTCTCCCATGAAGAAAGGCATTAGCTGAAAGTGTTCTGGGTCTTTGAGAACAGTATGTTACTGTCCGGTGCTGTTGCATTTTGGGAAGAATCTTAATATACACAATCTGATTCAGGTCATGCACAAGATTGAATTTTATTTGAAGTACTGGAAAAGCTGTATCTTCACAAGCAAAGTTGGTTTTTATCAACGTACATATAGACATTTGAAATAGTTGTGTGATGACATGAACATGAGAATTGGTTGCTTTCACTTGGTGTTGCGGTGTTTGTCAAACTTAGCAATTAGCTTGCAGGCATTTCATCACCAGTTGCGCTGATATCATCAGTGTGCAGTTGTTGGTGTTTCTCTCTGGTGGGGGTGCTCACATTTATATAGGTGCCCCCCGTTTGCTTGCCTCGGTCGTGACTCTTGATTGGTCAGGGCATGAAGAAGTATGGAGAGAAGGCAGGAGATTGGAGTTGAGAGAAAAATTGGATCAACCATGATATGGTGGAGCAGACTTGATGGGCTAAATGGCCTTATTCTGCTCCTATATCTTATGGTCTCTTACGGACTGATTGGCTGCCCCTTCAGTTGACCTCTGAATTCTATTGGCTCACACTTCTTTGGCTCTTAGGGGTTCATAGATGGCGCTGATTTCAATATGTTTCTTTCTATCAGAAGAGAATCACGCTTCTAAAAATTCTCGCGCCTGGTTTGTGTTTGCCTGTGCCAGAACCTCTATGGTGTCCCAGTTAAAGTGGTGGCCTCCTTGGTCTTCATGTACTGAGATTAGCGACAATGGATCATGTCTCCATACTGCCAATTTGTGTTCCTATAAATGAGTTGAGAATTACATCCTGTCTGGCCTATGTAGTTCCTGTTGCTGCCTCCACAGTGATCCTGTTCACCACATTGCTTTTGATGGTTGTCTTTAATGGCAGCTTGGTTCTTTTTTTTATATATAATTTTAATTGAGTTTTCAAACTTGATTACATGGAATAACAATATCTACCCTCCCCCGTCCCCTTAACCTCTCCACCTGATATATACCCCTACCTAAAAGAAAGAAAGAAAGATTGCCTGGATATTGGAAGGTCTCCACATGCTCCGTGGGATTCAGAATAAATTTAATGTATTTATTTGTTACTTTCCCCAAAGGACCAACATCTTTATCATCGGAGCACCTAAATATGCCAACCTATCTTTTGTAAATAAGGACGCCAAATATTCAAAAATGTATCATATTTATCTCTCAAATTATAAGTAATTTTTTCAAGTGGAATACAGCTAAAAATTTCATTATTCCAATGATCCATACTTAAATACGAATCCGATTTCCACGTAACTGCTATAGCCTTCTTGGCTACTGCCAATACAATTTTTATAAATTCTTTCTGGTAGCTTGGTTCTTGAGACAAACTTATTTAAAGTTGTTGTTGGTTTGTGTGTGATTGTGATGCCTTGAGGTTCGAACAGTTGAGCTGTCATTTCTGATGTATTGTTGATATAGGGCAAGGTCACGCCTTTCAATGTGCGCTGACTAAGGTCTGCACAGCTTTCTCTCCTTAGTAAGCATCTCCTGATGAAATTCTGTGGGAATCCGTTGTTCTGGAGTATTTTGAGTAAGTGCTTCTCTTCCCAGGCCCAAGCTCAGTGGTGCTGCAGTGTGTTTGTGATCTCTTAAGTGAGGTGTGAATGCAGTTTTGCTTGTGGCAGACTGGGTGGTTGCTGTAGTAATTTAGTACTTGGTCCGTGTGTGTACCCTTCCAGTAGAAGGAGTTCTCTGTTGTACCTTCTGTCCTTCTCAGGACAAGTACATCCAGCAATGCATGTTTGGTTCCCACTTTCTCATTCCATTGTACACTATGTCACTGAATATGCTGTTGATTTGGTTAAAGGTATCCTCTATTTCACTTCAATTGAGTATGACAAAGATATCATCTATGTATCAAAATGAGAGTTTGAGCTTGAAGACTGGAAGGGCCATTTTTTAGTCTTAACGGCTTAAGCAATATCGGTAATTCCAGTGGCGTTCCTTTGAAGTGTTTATAAATCTGCCCTTCAAACTTGAAAAATATTGACAGACAAAGGTTTAGTAGTTAATCTATGCTACTGGGTTTCAGTGTCCGTGCTATGTATTCAGCTTCCTTTCGTAGTTCTTTCTTGCTGTCTCTTGCCAGGTCTAGGTTGATTCAAGTAAACAACATAGAAAGGAACAATGATTTCATCTTCTTCTATCTTTGTGTCTTTCATCTTGTTGAAGAAATGCTGCACACATGAGGAAATCTGCAGATACTGGAATTTCAAGCAACACACATAAAAATTGCTGGTGAACACAGCAGGCCAGGCAGCATCTACAGGGAGAGGCACAGTCGACATTTCGGGCTGAGACCCTTCATCAGGACTAACTGAAAGAAGAGATTTGAAAAGGGGAGGGGGAGATCTGAAATGATAGGAGAAGACAGGAGGGGGAAGGGATGGAGCTAAGAGCTGGAAGGTTGATTGGCAAAAGGGATATGAGAGGATCATGGGACAGATGGGAGGCCAAGAGAGAAAGAAGGGGGGAGGGGGGAAGCCCAGAGGATGGGCAAGGAGTATAGTGAGAGGGACAGAGGGAGAAAAAGGAGAGAGAGAAAAAATATAATAATAGAAGAAAAATAAATAACAGATGGGGTATGAAGGGGAGGTGGGGCATCAACGGAAGAGAAGTCAACGTTCATGCCATCAGGTTGGAGGCTACCCAGACGGAATATAAGGTGTTGTTCCTTCAACCTGAATGTGGCTTCCTCTTGACAGTAGAGGAGGCCGTGGACAGACATATCAGAATGGGAATGGGACATGGAATTAAAATGTGTGGCCACTGGGAGATCCTGCTTTCTCTGACAGACAGAGCGTAGGTGTTCAGCGAAACGGTCTTCCAGCCTGCTTACAGTTTAAATACTTGTCAAAATGTGTTGTACCTGTTCCTGTTCACCTACCAAGGCAATTCTCAGTACCATCTCTGTTGGAGATTTATAGATAGAGCTATGATTCCTGATTATCATTAACTGTAGCAATTCTTGTAATTTTATTTTTATGATGGCTCACAACCAGGTGGGGCTTTAGACAGTTCTCAGAGAAATATCTTCTCAATCTCAATGTAAAATATTGCTCTTAGAATCTCAGAAATAGTCCTTCCAGCTGTTTTGATTTCTACAGCTTTCTACAGAAACAGATTTCACTCAAGATGTAATTTGATATAATTAAGACATTTGTATCTAAGGTGTGCAGTGTTCTCTTTGATCTTTTTATTCTAGTGCACTGCTACATAATAATGTGTGTGTATCAGCTTTCCAGGGTTCCCACTAGTTAGTTGAAAAAGGCATGTGAATTTTACTGTGCAATTTTCACAGTATGCTGGGCGATTTGAAATCAGCAAATCTGAATGAAAACAATATGGACTAAATTAAATATCCAGTTTTATTGTTGGAGAGTGGTCATCAATGGCTCTGAAGAGCGCAAAGTTCTTTGGTGAGTACATAACAGGCGATGTAACTTGGACCACAACACCTCCTCATTAATTAAGGCACAGCAGTGCCTACAGTTTCTGAGGAGATTGAGGTATGCAAGTGTCTCCGTCCCCATTCTAGCAACTTTCCTCAGGAGCACCATCCAGAGTGTCCTGTCTGGCTGCATTATTGTGTGGTATGGAAACTGCAAAGCATCAGACCACACGACCCTATAGAGGGTAGTAAAAACCACTGAGGGGATTACTGGGGTCCCACCTTTTTGTGACATTTACCAGAATCATTGTAGGTCAAAGGCCCGAAGTATTGTTGAAGATCCTTACCACCCATCCCACAATCTCTTTGACCCATTACCATAAGGAAGGAGGTACTAGAGCATCAAGACTAAAGCTGCCAGACTGGGTAACAGCTTCTTCCCTCAGGCTGTGAGACTGCCACCACCAAGGTTTTGTCACTTGGACAGCGAGCTGTTTCCTATTTATCTGTGCTGTGCACTACATGAATCTTTGAATTGTATTTTATGAACTTAAGGTAATATTTTGTTTCACGTGCTGTGTGTGATACGTGTTTAGTGGATGCACCGTGGTCCAAAGAAGCATTGTTTTCATTTGGTCGTACATTTGTTCAAAGTTCAAAGTAAAATGTATTATCAGAGTACGTACATGTCATCACATATAACCCTGAAATTCTCTTTCCTGCGGGCTTACTTAGTACTATGTACAGTCAGTTGACAAGAAGCTTGAGCTTATGGTGAATATAATCAATAAAATCTATGATATTTTTAGATTTCTGCATCAATATTATTTCATCCCTATGAGTTTAACATAAATGCACCCATTCAGTAGCTCAATTTTACTTTAAATCAGGAGAGCATCACCTTTTCTTTTCAGGGAGGGTCAGATTTACAATGCTATCCACTTTGAAAACTACTCATATATCTAGACAGCAATATTTTTATGCATGCTTAAAGATACAAGTTCCACATTCCGCACCCACCCCATTGCTTCAACATCTGTACAGCTGTTTGCTATTCCTCTCACTGATCCCTCGGTAATCAACCCAGTATTGTTTTTCACCTTGTCAATGGCCCCTATGTCTCTCGTGCTCTTTTTAAAAGCACTTAAACATCCTCAGTGAGTAGGCAATTTATCAAGAGTCTTGTATGTCATCAGGGGATGCAGACCTAATGTTTGGGCTGTGATAGTATCGCAGTATTAAAATGGCTGTGGCGCGTGTGTATTGCGAGGCTCGGTGTCTTACCGGATTTTGAAAAGTAGTGTTAATTTATCTGCTTGTTTCCTGCGTGCTCGCTCGATTTGGCTATGCGAACTACACTTATAGCAAACAGTCACTTTTGGTCATTAACTACCGATGCCCCAACACGGTTTTGGACTATTCATTCAACTTGACCAACTACCTCCGGAGTTAGTAAGGACACCGCAGACCTGCATTCAACTCACTCTGACCGGGAGGGCCTGGCGCCGGCACCGAGACCGTAAACAAAGACGGGGGAAGCGTGGAGGTTTGCGTGCTAGGCTAAGGCTAAATCCACACCGGCCAGCGCTACCTAGCATCTTCCTCGCCACATCATTCGGTCTCTGATGAACTAACGACTTGGACCCTCACACAAAGAAGGCTTATGGATTGTAACGCCATTTTTTTTATGGAGGCGTGCCTAAACAGTGATGTCCCAAACGACGTGGTGGAACTGGAAGGGCGCACAGTCTTCAGAGCTGCAACAGTGACAGGTAAAGTAAGGGAGGTGGTTTATGCATCTACGTGAATCGATCATGGTGCACTAACTCTACCATTGCTGACACTTATTGCACTGCTGGTCTGGAATACCTGATTATTAAGTGCAGACCTTTTTATCAACCACGAGAGTTTACATGCATCATTGCTGTCGTAGTTTATGTTCCACCGGATGCTAATGCTAAAATAGCCATGAAAGACCTCAGTGCCGCTATTAGCAAGCTGAGGACATTGCATCCAGACGGAGCCTTTATTGTCGCTAGGGACTTTAATCATTGTAACCTACGTACCACGCTATCAAGAATTTACCAAAATGTATCATGCACCACAAGGGGAAATAAAACCTTAGATCATGTCTACACAAATGTGGCTGATGCTTACAAAGCCACTACCCTCCCCCACTGGGTACAGTCCGACCATCTTTCATTGTTTCTGCTTCCCAAGTACAGCCCGGTCATTAAACGTGTGAAACCCACAGTGAAGACTATTAAGATCTGGCTGGAGGGTGCTGACTCTGCTCTTCAGCACCAATTCCAGCACACACACTCTCAGATTAACATTGATCTATATACCAACTCTGTCCTTGAGCACATCAACAAGTGTGTAGATAGAGTGACATCACAAAAACAAATAAAAGTTTTCCCCAATCAGAAACCATGGATGAACAGAAAGGTTCGCCTCCTGCTCAAAGCTGGAGATTCAGTCTTCAGGTCTGGAGACCGGGAGGCTTACAGCTCAGCCAGGGCCAACCTGAGGAGAGGAATCTCTCAGGCCAAACACATATACAAACAGAGAATCAAGGAGCGTTTCAACTCCTTGGACCCCTGGTGCATGTGGCATGGCATACAGGTGATTACAGACTTCAAACCACCTAGTACTGTGCCCCCCTCCAGCTCTGCTTCCCTCCGTGATCAGCTCAATTACTTCTACGCTCGCTGACCGAGAGAACAAGGAGGTCACCCTCAAAGTGGATCTCCCACCTGGTGAACTGCCTCTCTCACTTTCCACCTCTGATGTTTACGCCACCCTGAGCAGGGTGAATGTACGGAAAGCAGCTGGTCCAGATGGAATGCCTGACTGTGTGCTCAGAGTCTGTGCAGGGCTGTTGGCCGGGGTCTTCACAGACATTTTCAATCTGTCCCTGGCCCAGGCAGCTGAGTCCACAAGCTTCAAGATTGCCACCATCGTGCCAGTGCTGAAGCATTCCACTACCACGGGCCTGAATGGCTTCTGTCCAGTTGCACTCACCCCCATCATTGCAAAGTGCTTTGAGAGACTGGATCTATCGCATCTGAAATCCTGTCTGCCCACGACCTTGGACCCCCATCAATTTGCCTATCGCACCAACAGGTCTACAGAGGACGCCATCTTCACGGCACTTCACTCTGCCCTGACCCACCTGGACAGCCTCAACTCTTACGTCAGAATGCTGTTCATTAACTTTAGTTCGGCATTCAATACTGTGACTCCCTCCAAGCTGATCGCCAAACTTCGCCAGCCTGGTATCAGCTCATCCCTCTGCAATTGGATCTTGGACTTTCTGACTAACAGACCCCAATCAGTTAAGTTCGACAACCTCTCCTCCTCTACTCTCATCCTGAACACCAGCATGCCTCAAGGCTGGGGGCTGAGCCCTCTTCTGTACTCCCTTTTCACCTATGACTGCATTCCTGTACATGGTTCTAATTCCATTGTCAAGTTTGCAGACGGCACCACGGTGGTTGGCCTGATCAGAGGGAATGATGAGACTGCCTACAGGGATTACGTTTAGCACCTGGCCGTGTGGTGTGTCGATAACAACCTGGCCCTTAACGCCCAAAAGACTAAGGAGATCATTGTGGACTTCAGGCATGCTAGGAGCCACACTCATGTCCCCATCTACATCAACGGAGCTGTAGTGGACTGTGTATCAAGCTTCAAATTCCTTGGTGTCCACATTTCCGATGATCTCACCTGCTCCCTGAACTCCTCCATCCTGATCAAAAAGGCGCAACAGAGCCTTTATTTCCTGTGGAGCATCAAGAAAGCTCACCTCTGTCCCAGGATACTGACGGACTTTTACCACCGTACCATTGAGAGCATACTCACCAACTGCATCTCAGTGTGGTATGGCAATTGTCCCGTATCAGACCGCAAAGCACGCCAGTGGGTGGTGAAAACTGCCCAGCGGATTATTGGCACCCAATTGCCCACCATTAAGAACATCTACCACAAATGCTGCCTGGGCAGGTGAAAAGCATTATCAAGGATGCATCTCACCCTAACCATGGACTTTTTACTCTCCTCCCATCTGGTAGGCGCTACAGGAGTCTCCGTTCCCGCACCAGCAGGCTCAGGAAGAGCTTCTTCCCTGAGGCTGTGACCCTGCTGAACCTCACATCACAGCACTAAGCAGCATTGCACCCATATTGGACTGTCTCAGTAATTTTATATTTGTATGTTACTTTTTATTCGCAGTTATTTTGTAAATAATACTATTCTTTTGCACTTCTGATTAGATGCAAATTGCATTTCATTGGCTTTGTATCTGTACTCGGCACAATAACAATAAAGTTGAATCTAATCTAATCTAATCTAATAATGTAAGGGAGGATCTATTTTCCGTCGCAGTGGGAACCCCAGAGAATAAGACTGAAAGAACATGAGAAGGCAGAAGTTTTGAGTCAGCCATTCGAACCTGTCCACTGTCATGGTTAATCTGTGCTGACTGTAACACATGTACTCACATACCCCTGGATTCCTCAATCCACTATATATATATATATATATCTCCACCTCCACTTTAAATACTTGTAATGATCCCTCTTCCATGATCCACCGTGGCAGAGAATTCCAGAGATTCCCACGATCAATGAGAAAAACTTCCTACGTACCTAATTTTCAGGTGACTGACTTATCTTTGAGAGTTGAAGGACAAAAGTTTAGGGGTAACATGAGCGGGAACTTCTTTACTCAGAGAGTGGTAGCTGTGTGGAACGAGCTTCCAGCAGAAGTGGTTGAGGCAGGTACGATGTTGTCGTTTAAAGTTAAATTGGATAGATATATGGACAGGAAAGGAATGGAGGGTTATGGGCTGAGTGCAGGTCAGTGGGACTAGGTGAGAGTAAGATTTCGGCACAGACTAGAAGGGCGGAGGTGACCTGTTTCCGTGCTGTAATTGTTATATGGTTATATGGTTATCTTGTAATTATGTTTCTTTGTTTGAAATTTCCACTTCAAGCTCATTTAGGATCTTGCATATTTGAATAAGGTGCTCCTTCATTCTTCTGAACTCCAGGAAATACACGCCCAAGCAGTTTAGTCTTTAAAAATGCAAACAACAGGAATTCTGCAGAAGCTAGAAATTCAAGCAACAGACATCAAAGCTGCTGGTGAACACAGCAGGCCCGGCAGCATCTCTAGGAAGGGATACAGTCGACGTTTCAGGCCAAGACCTTTCGTCAGGACTAACTGAAGGAAGAGTTGGTAAGAGATTTGAAAGTGGGAGGGGGAGGGATGGAGCCAAGAGCTGGACAGGTGATTGGCAAAGGGGATATGAGAGGATCATGGGACAGGAGGCCCGGGGAGAAAGACAAAGGGGGGGGGGGGAATCCCAGAGGATGGGCAAGGGGTATAGTGAGAGGGACAGAGGGAGAAAAAGGAGAGAGAGAGAGAAAGAATGTGTGTATATAAATAAATGATGGATGGGGTACAAGGGGGAGGTGGGGCATCTGCGGAAGTTAGAGAAGTCAATGTTCATCCCATCAGGTTGGAGGCTACCCAGACGGAATATAAGGTGTTCCTCCAACCTGAGTGTGGCTTCATCTTTACAGTAGAGGAGGCCGTGGACAGACATGTCAGAATGGGAATGGGATGTGGTATCAATTAAAATAAAATAAATAAAAGAAAGACCAAATTGTTTGGGCCTGTATTTCCAAAGATCTAAAGACCATGAAATATAGGAGCAGATATAGGCCATTTGGCCCATAGCATCTGCTCCCCCATTTCATCATGGCTGATCCACTTTCCCTCTCAACCCCATTCTCCTGCCTTTTTTATGTAACGTTTCACACCCTGACTATTCAAGAGCCTATCAACCTTCATCTTAAGTACACCCAATGACTTGGCATCCACATCCACCTGTGGCAACGAATTCTACAGATTCACCACCCTCTGGCTAAAGAAGTTACTCCTCATCTCTGTTCTACGTGGATGTCCCTCTATTCTGATGCAGTGCCATCCGGCCCTAGACTCCCCCACTATAGGATACATCCTCTCCACATCTGTTCTACCTAGGCCTTTCAACATTAGTTGTTTCAGTAAGATCCCCTCATTCTTATAAACTCCAGCTAATACAGGCTTAGAGCCGTCAAACATTCCTCATATGATAATCCTTCCATTCTCAGAATCATTTTTCAAACCTCCTCTGAACCCTCTCCACTGTCAGCACATCCTTTCTGGGATAAGGGGCCTAAAACTGATCATAGTACTCCAAGTGAGACCTCACCAGTGCCTTATAAACCCTCAGCATTACATCCATGCTTTTATATTCCAGTTCTTTCAAATTGAATGCTAATTTTGCATTTGCCTTCCTCACCCTGACTCAACCTGCCAGTTAACATTTAAGAATCCTGCACGATGACAGAGTCAGAGGCTTTTTCTCAAGGCTGAAATGGTTGCCACAAGAGGGCACAGGTTTAAGGTGCTGGGGAGTAGGTACAGAGGAGATGTCAGGGGTAAGTTTTTTACGCAGAGAGTGGTGAGTGTGTGGAATGGGCTGCCCAGCAACGGTGGTGGAGGTGGATACGGTAGGATCTTTTAAGAGACTTTTGGATAGGTACATGGAGCTTAGAAAAATAGAGGGCTATGGGTAACCCTAGTAATTTCTAAGGTAGGGGCATGTTCAGCACAACTTTGTGGGCCGAAGGGCCTGTATTGTGCTGTAGGTTTTCTATGCTTCTATGACTCCCAAGTCTCTTTGCACCTTGGATATTGCCCATTTAGAAAATAGTCAATGCTTTTGTTCCTTCTAAAAAGCACATGACCATACACTTCCGAACACTGTATTCCATCTGCCACTTCCTTGCCCTTTCTCCTAATCTGTCTAAGTTGTTCTGCAGCCTCTCTGCTTCCCTAACACTACCTGCCCCTCCACCTGTCTTTGTAATGTTTGTAAACTTGACCACAAAGCCATCAGTTTTGTCATCCAAATCATTGACATATAATGTAAAAAGAACTGGTCCCAACTCCAACCCCCGTGGTACACCACTAGTCACTGGCAGCCAACTAGTAAAGGATCCCTTCATTCCCAGTCTTTTCTTCCTGGCAATGCTCTATCCATGGTAGTATCTTTCCTGTAATACTGTGGGTTCTTGTTAAGCAGCCACATGTCAAAGGCTTTCTGAAGCCCAAAGTGCACAATATCCACCAATTCTCCTTTGTCTATCCTACTTGTTATTTCCTCAAAGAATTCAACAGATTTGTCAGGCAAGATTTTCCCTTGAGGAAATCATGCTGACTTCGGCCGGTTTTATCAAGTGCCTCCAAGTACCCTGAAGCCTCATTCTTAACAATTTGCTCCAACATCTTCCCAGCCACTGAGGTCAGGCTAACTGGCCTATAATTTCCTTTGTTCTGCCTGCCTCCCTCCTTTTTTGAGGACATTTGCAATTTTCCAGTCCTCTGGAACCATGCCAGAATCTAGTGATTCTTGAAAGATCATTATCAATGGCTCCACAATCCCTTCGGCCACCTCTTTCAGAAACCTGTGGTGTAGTCCAACTGGGCCAGGTGACCAATCCACCTTCGGACCTTTCACTTCCCAAGTGCCTTTTCCCTAGTGATAGCAAGTGTCCCTAACACTTGAATATTGTTAGTGTCTTCCACTGTAAAGATAAATGCAAAATACTTATTTAGTTCCTCTGCCATTTCCTTGTCCCCTATTACTACCTTTCCAGTGTCACTTTTCGCCAGTCTGATATCTACTCTCACCTCTTATACTCTATATATCTGAAAAAAACTTTTGGTATTCTGTTTGATGTTATTGGCTAGCCCACTCATTCATTCTATCCATATCCTATTACAGAACCATAGTGCCTTTATCACAGCACAACCTGACACGCTATCTACTCCAACGGGCTCCATAACTCCTGTCATCTACAATGGGATCCCATCACTAAATGCATCTTTCCCTCCCTCCCCTCCCCTCATTCTCCGCATCCCGCAGGGATAGGTCTCTACATGACTCTCTGGTCCACTCGTCCCTCAACACTTAGCTCCTTTCTGACACTTATTCCAGCAAGCCGGACAAGTGCCATACTTGCCTTTGCACCTCCTTTCTCACCACCCTTCAGCGCTCCAAACAGTCCTTCAGGGTGAGACAATACTTCACCTGTGAGTCTTTGGGGGTGGGGGGTGGCCATCTGCTGTATTGAGAGCTCCTGGTACGGCCCCCTCAATACGGTGGAGACCTGACAAAGACCGGGGAGTGCTTTGTCAAGGACTTTTGCTCCATCCACCGCAAATGACAGGAAATCCTGGTGGCCACCCATTTCAATTCAACTTACCTTTCCCATTCCTACATGTCGGTCTATGGTTTCCTCCGCTACCATGATGAGGCCGCACTCAGGTTGGAGGAGCAACATCTTATGTTCCACCTGGGTAGCCTCCAACCTGATGGCATGAGCATTGACTTCTCTGATTTATGGTAATTTCTCCACACACTCTCTCATTTGGTTCAAGTTTAATCCAATCAGCTCATTCTTTGCTGTCTGCTGTACATCGTATCTTTGCCATGGTGGTACAGCACAACTACCAAATGAAGTAGGGTTAGAAACACCAACAGAGTTAAGATTATGAATGGGAAAGACCTAGTGATCTTGTATCCTGTCTATTCTGCCTGGCATGCTAAAAAATTGTTTTTTCACCAATTTTAGGTATGAGATTGTGGAATGTTGCAAATTAGTGCCTTTGGATGTGAATGAGAACATGAAACCTTTTAAAAATTGACCCTTCCACAGTGTAACTATGGACTATTTCATCAAAAATTCTGCACACGCTTGATTTAAAAGAAATATGAAAACAGAATCATTAATTTATTCAGAATATTTAAGGATTATTCATGCAGTCTGTTGTGTTCAGCAGGCCTATAATATCGACCTTTTGTACTTCAAAGTGTCGTCACATGAATGAGTAATTCTTCCAACTTGAAGAGTGTTCAGCCTGGGCATGCCATTAAACTTTAGTCCTTGTGTCCAATCTAATCTCGAGCGCAGGGGTCAGGACTGCACATTTCCTCCTCATTTCCTCTGTTATGGCACTAAAGTGTGCACCTTTGACACTATAACAGCAAGTTATATCCCTCTTAAAGGAGCTGTATTGTTGGATGAATAGTGGAAAGACTTAGTTGCTTCCATTAGGGTTTTGCTGCATTTATTGTGACATTTCTCAACAATTTACAAATTCTGATCTGTCTCAGATTCCCACATTCAGCTAGGAGATGTGCAAATGCTGGATCTCAATTGATTATTCATTTCAGTGTTCAGTGTTCATTTCAATAGGACTTAAAAACAAAAAATCCTTTTTAATTCAGAAGACCGTCACCTCAGCCCAGCATGTTCAATTGGCCTTCAGTTATTTTTTTGGGATAGGGATCCAGGAGTCATATTTAGCAAATCTCACTTTCATTTCAATATTTTATTTTTTGTTTGCCACTTATTTCTTAAAATGATTTAAATCAGGGCCACTGGTGATCATCCCATTTGTATTTTCCTTGGAGACTTTGCCACCCAGATACAAATGTTCAGTTCATTTTTATCCACAATGCTGTTCCATCTCCAGAAACAATAGACGTGGCCGTGGAAATTTAAGTCATTTGACTTAAAAATGGAGAAGGGCACCGGGGTCAATTTAAACTCATTTGTAAGATGCCTCCTGTCTAAAAACTATAGAAAACAACCCACACACTTTACAAATGATCAAACTTGAGTAATAATAGGTAGAGGGTACTGATTCATGGCACATTAACAAGAGAACAATTTTGGAAGGAATTTGGTACCAGCACGTGCTTTTTTTTTAAAACTGTTAAATTTATTTAAAACTCAGATTCTTCTAGGACTAGGTGTAGGAGTGTAAATCTTCTGGCTTTTGAAGAGCAATTGTATACGTTCTCCAGATGTAAGCAAGCTATAATATACAGTGTATGTATGTACAAGTATGTGTGTGTATGTCTTAATTACCATGAGGCCTGTGTTCTCACTTAAATCATCCCCTCCCCCACTCTTTGCACATGTCCTGTTTATGACACTTTTAAATTTAAAAATTTCATAAAATTATTCATGCAACATGGAAACAGGTCTTTCAACCCAACTCATCCATGTCAACTGCGTTGCTCAGTGAGCTAGTGCAGTCTGCTCATGTTTGGTCCATAACCCTCTAAAATCTGTATCCATGTACTTACCTAGATGGCTTTTAAATATTGCTAATATTTAAATGATAGTTTTCCATTAATCAAATGTGGCTCATTATATCAAATGGTATTCTGCAGATATAAGTGGAAGGGGGTAGTGTTGCTAAAATTAATCCTATAAGTGGGGTGCACTCAAGGGGTTGTCAAAAAGCATCATTTTCACTTTAAAAGGAAACTAATGACTTTAGAAAGGGATTCCTTGATAGAAGAATGTACATTTACTGCAATATTCTGAGGCATATATCTCAAACTTTCAGTTAGTCCTGACGAAGGGTCTCGGCCTGAAACGTCGACTGCGCCTCTTTCTATAGATGCTGCCTGGCCTGCTGCGTTCACCAGCAACTTTGATGTATGTTGCTTGAATTTCCAGCATCTGCAGAATTCCTGTTGTTCTCAAACTTTCTTGTGTTTTCTGCATATTGAATAGTAGGGAAATGTAACAGGTTGAAATGATGACTCAACAAAAAAGGAAGTACTGTACTGTGCAAAAGTCTGACGTGTGTGTGTGTGTGTGTGTGGGTGTATGTTGGAGAGAGAGAGAGAGAGAGATTCCAAACAATTGGTTTATTGATCATTATAGAATGTCTCTCTGGTGGTTCCCACTCCCAACTATGGTTACCTTCTCTCTGTCCCCTTCCCTATCTCAGTCCATATTAGAGATTCATATATCAGAATCAGGTTTATCATCACTCATATTTGTCATGATTTTTTTTGTGGCAGCAGTACAGTGCAATACATAGAGTTACTACAGTACTGTGCAAGTCTAAGGCATCCTAGCTATAAATATGTGCCTAAGACTTTTGCACAACAAAGGAAAGGTATGTCCAGTTTCTCCAGTTAGCAGACAATTTTCCTCCACGCCTCTCTGACGTAGTGGGGAACTGCATACTGTAAAAAAAAACAGTACGCAGCTTTCTTTACATTTAGGTTGTCTTTTATCTGTACATTCATAGCGTTATTGGTTCGATACATTTGTAGTGTGGCACATTCAGTGTACAATGCAGTATTGCCTCTTGTTCCAATGCAGAGGATTTCGCAACCGGTCTTAGCCCCTCCATGTTGAATGACAGAGAATATAAGACTGCATTCCTTCCTCACAAAGTCTTTGCACTGGCTGCAGTAGGCTTCAATGCATCCTGCACCATGTGCTCCTGTAGTCTGGAATGTGCCAGAGGGCAGTATTTCCTTATGGGCATTTTGTCATTGTACTAGTAGGCCAATAAAGTTCAGGAAGATCAAAGTGCATATTTCACAGAATTGATGATCTTCCAGCAGCTTTTGATGTTTGTCTCAGAACAAAAACAAAAGAACCTTTTATCATCTCCAAGAAAGCCTTTTGTTTTACGCCAGTTAATATCCTATAAAGCCTTGACTTCACCTTGTGCTTGTAGTGCCTCCTTTCTGTTCCTTTTTACTGAGGATCCTGTTCATGGAATGTATTATAGGATGTTGTCTTAAATTGTAGATCAAGAGGAGGAATATGTTTTTCTTTGACATAGTGACAGGGTGAAACAGTGATGTTATTTGAACTGAATACTATAGTGGTCTTTGAACTAAAACACTTCACTGTTCAGTAATCTTTTGATGCATTAGTTTTCTTCAGGATGTGACTGAAAATTTCACACTTCAAAAAATATGGTAATTTTTTCTTAAATATACCTGTTCTTGTCCATGTGAGATTATACTTAGTGAATATTGGATAGATGAGGTTTTGATGCAGGGATTTGACTATACTACTACCATCCTCAGGCTTGGTTATACTTCTTGACTGATCACTTTCTACCCCCTCCAATGCTGTACTCCAAGCTGGATTGGAATTACAAATATTTTGCAGAGAGAACTAAGGAGAGTAGGAAAAGTTAGACTCTTGACTCCATGACTCCACTAAAAAGGTATGCAGGATTTTAAAAAAAAGAGTCAAATACAGATGAGTAGGGAAATACTAGGGTTGATTCAGTGGAGATATATTTGCACCAAGGCAAATAACCATTCACAACGTATTGAATGTTGCTATTGAAGCATTGAATTTAAAAATACATTTGAAATGATAGCAAGCCAATTACTTTTTTTACTGCTGCAATCTTTTTATTACTTTAATATTAACAATACATGTCTGTATTACTGTAAATTAATTCTATCAACTGTTCAAGAATATAATGTTTCCTTGCATGATTGCCAACTAACTGTGATGTTTAGTTAACTCAACCATTCAGATGTTGGTGAGAACTGAGTTCCCACATAGCAGAAGATGGCTGCAGCCCACAGCTGCCAGCAAATTCATTCTGACTGGCTGATAACTACTCATTGGTATGGATGGCTGCAAATAAGTCAGGTATTTGTAACTTGGAGAGGACCTGTACAGATTAAGTCTTGAAGTTCCTGGTGTAGAATGAGATGCTACAGCATTGCTGTATGGCAGGTTCACTAGATGGCATGTCTGTCCAACAGGATCACAGCATGACCACACAGGCCTGCACAGAGACTTACATCCATGCTGATAGATTCATCAAAGTACATCCTAAAGTCACTGTTGTTTTGATAGTCAATGTTATCTAGTTTCAGCTCATTAGTGTTTTCACAAAAGTTTACAGATAGAAGTGCTAAATGAGTCCCAATCCCTGCTTCCTGAGGTCGGCATCATGATAAATATTGGTCTTCAGCCACCTTCATCATCGTCATCTGGGATATCAAGAAATAGTGGAACTCCGATTACAGCAAAAACTCTGGGACCTCACTCTTCATGGCTGGAGCAACAAACAGTTTGCTGGAGGAACTCAGTGAATCCATCAACATCTGCTGGAGGAAACAAACTGTTGATATTTAGGGTGGAACATACTTTTCTCCTTTTAGCAGCTCAAATTATATTACTCAAAAACAAAAGGATGAAGTCTTGCTGCTCAGTAATTCAAAGCTCAAAGTAAATTTATTGACAAAGTACATGTATGTCACCATACACTACCCGGAGATTCATATTCTTGTGGGTATTTGCAATAAATAAAAGGAATCACAATAGAATCAATGAAAAACTGCACACAACAAAGAACATGCAATTCAGAAAGGAAAATTACAAAGATATTACTGCCCTTCAATGGAATGTTTCATTGGGCCGTTGGGGTAGTGGTTTTAATAGAGGGGCCACCATGCATGTGGTTATAAATACTTACCTTTATGTGTATTTCCCTTGTGTTTTATAGAGTAAAACAAATGGTAGTCAGTAGTCAAATGTTTCATATGAATTAGTTTAAAAGCTTATTTTGCACTTGTGCTTTGCCACTCTTCTTTAAAGACTATCCAAATGCCTTATTGCTTCTAATTAACCCCCTTACCCCTAACACCCACTGTAAATGGGATGGGGATTTCAAGCACTTCTCTGGAAACCAATGAACAAAACACAAATCAAAGCTGTAGCAAGTGTGCTTCAGTTACATATGTGACGGGGTCATGAATTACCCCTATGAATTGTGCTTTTGAAGAGAGAGAGGTGCCCAGCACAAACACCTTGTTAAAAAGAGAGAGGCGAAGACTGCTTACAGCATGTTTATACTTTCTACAAGGATGCTGCCTGCTTGGAAATTCTTACAGAAAGAGAAGGGAGGAGCTGTTTGAGAGACAGTTGGTATTCAGCACGGAAAGATAACTAGAAGGTCAGATGATAGACCTCAGACACATGATTTTGGACACTGAATGAGCTTTGTTGTGCCCACAGAAAAAGTGGGTTTTGGAGGATCGATCAGTGACTCTAGCAGTGTGAACAGGGCGTGACCGGTGGGGAGTTATTTGTGTGTCCAACCCTCGCCTGAGTTGATAATTTCACCGCAGAACGGTCCCCTTTGTTGTGGTCACAGTCAGTGACTTCTAAAGGGTTTCAGAGGACAACAGGAAGATCAACGGTGTCAGCTCACCTGAAGACTCAAATCAATCAATCAATCAATCTCTCTCTCTCTCTCTCTCTCTCTCTCTCCTCTCTCTCTCTCTCTCTCTCTCTCTCTCTCTCTCTCTCTCTCTCTCTCTCTCTCTCTCTCTCTCTCTCTCTCTCTCTCTCTCTCTCTCTCTCTCTCTCTCTCTCTCTCTCTCTCTCTCTCTCTCTCTCTCTCTCTCTCTCTCCTCCCCCCCCCCCCAACTCAATACCACAAACTGAACGTTACTCGTCATCATAAGACTATCTATTTACCCCTAGACCTGAAGAAGCTTGGTTTTCATAGATTTCCACACTTACTTATATATATATATATATATAATCATTGCTACCCATTTAATATATCTGATTTTATATTACTGTATTGCATAGTTACTAATAAATAATATTAGTTAACAGCAATACTGGACTCCAAAGTCTTTCCCATTTCTGCTGGTTCTTTAACCTGTCACGGGGTATGTGACACATAAATTAGAGAAATAACTATATCTGCACTGAAAGTTTTATACATTTTTGAAGCGGTATTTTTGTGAAGTATCACCTACTGTGAAATTATATTTACAAATAAACCTTGATATAAATAGCACTTTTTCTGAAAATTGTCATTGTATTGTACAACAGTCTTTGTGAACTATTTACCAAACTTGCAGACTTTCAGTGTTTAGATTTTGATAAAGCTTTTCTTGAAAATAAAAACCTACTTTTGGGAAGTTAATACAATCTGAATCATGTTAATCTGATAATTGTGCAGGATTCCTAGCAGGCTGAACTTGAAGACAGACCAAAGCAACTTGGCTATGTGAAATAAGCTATTAAGCTCTCAAATAAAAATTTAAAATAAATGTCCGAATGACAGGAGGCTATTTGCATTATAGTTAACAGGAAGTAATTTCATCTGATAGATGGATTTCATGATTGGTACAAAACATATACATTACAAAATTAGTGTGTGCTCTTTGAGTTCAGGAATGTCACGGTCAGGGGCAAAAATAGTTCCCTACTTTCAGCACTCATCAACATTGTTTAAAGTATTCCCTCTGAAACAGAGAGGCTTAAGATTCAACCATCTGGAGATTTCTGTAGTGATGAGAGATTTCATAGTCTGGATGAGGAAAGATTATTCTAAAGTGCAGGCTAATAACCATAGGTTTAAGTTCATTAACAAACTTTTCTAAAGGAAAATGAGAAAAAATTGGCATTTATTGACAATTATAAAATGACTCCACAACCTGTGGACTCACTTTCAGCCCTCTGCTGCTCATATTTTCAGTGCTTTGCATTTTTTGCATTATTTGTGTGATTTGACCTCACTTCCACATTGGATGTTTGTCTGTCTTTTTATGTGTGGTTTTTCATGGATTCTGTTGTATTTCTTTATTTTCCTGTGGGCAACTGCAAGAACATGAACCTCAAGGTTGTATATAGTATATGCACATTGATAATAACAGACATCCTACCCTGCAAAAGCTCATTTCAGGGAGGTAGCACCATCAATTTGCGGGAGACTTCCAGGAGAGGTGGGATGTCTGCAATAGAGTAGCTCCTTAGCAGCCAGCCAGCTAGTTTAAATAACATTAGCTACGCTAATGAACGAATAACACCTGTTAAACTCACCTCAACATGTCTTTTACACTTTAACCCACCATGGGCAATAGAAAAGTCACTGTTGCAAACAGTGCAGCGAGCAACACTGTCATTATTTTGACCTCTATTAAGAAGGGGTACACTTTAGTGTAGTCTGGGGTGATGTAAGTTTTATGTTTTTTGGAACAGTCTGCCACTCTGACTTCTTTTGGAACTCTCTCACTCTTGCTCTCTATCACGCGCGCGCTGTCTCACTTGTGGTCGCTCTCACTCGTGCTTGCTTTCTCACTCTTGCTCTCTCTCATGGCCACTCTCTCTCGCGCTTGCTTTTTTGCTCTTGCGCTCGCTCTCACGCGTTCTCTCGTGCTCGCTCTCAAAAAAATCAATTTCTGGGACATTGTATATAATTTGCGGGCGTCAGGGAGCCACTATTAATTTGCGGGAGACTCCCGGAACTTCCGGGAGAGGTGGGATGTCTGTAATAAATTTACTTTGAACTTGTCAGGATTTGGGATGCTCCGCCTGAAACCTGAATGGTTTCAACAGGGAAATGGATTGCTGCATGATGGGGAGGAATTTGGGAAGAGTTGGTGGAAAGACCTAGTGTAGTTGTGGGACTTAGTTTCTTTCAAAAAAAAATAGTATTGACTCTATGGGTTGAATGGCTTCCATTTGGGATGTAATATTCCAAGACAATTGCATGCTGAGATGGTTAGATGTGTAAGCAGTCTTTTACCCGAGGCGATGACGATGAGAAGAGAATGCCTTCGTTGTCTTCTAGGGTGGCATGAAAACAGTTAGCTTTATAGTTACTTAATGAGGTTGTTTGACCAGTCTCACCGGTATGGAAGGTATGGTTAGCAAGGTGGGATTTATCTCACCATATATGGTGGTTGTGGCTGATGCATCCATCTTCTTCACTTCTCTCAGTGATGTTGCTCAATTTATTTTGAATTAGTGCTGCAGTGTGTGATTCAACTACCAAAGTTTACTGAACAGGAGGGGCACTTTCATCTGTCTATTGCTTGAAAATTGTTCACAGCCATCTGATTAAACAGAGCAACACACACAAAATGGTGGCAGAGCTAAGCAGGTCAGGCAGCATCTATGGAGAGCAATAAGAAATCAACATTTTGGGCTGAAACCCTTCATTAGGACTGGAAAGGAAAGGGGATGAAGCCCGTATAAAAAGGTTGGTGGAGCAGAACGAGTAAAAAGCTGGTAGGTGATAGGTCAAACACAAGGAAATCTGCAGATGCTGGAATTTCAAGCAATACGTCCCCTTCCCATTCTGATATGTCTATCCACAGGCTCCTCTACTGTAAAGATGAAGCCACACTCAGGTTATATTCCATCTGGGTAGCTTCCAACCTGATGGCATGAACATTGACTTCTCAAACTTCCGCTAATGCCTCACCTCCCCCCATACCCAATCTGTTATTTATTTATATACACACATTCTTTTTCTGTCTCTCCTTTTTCTCCCTCTGTCCCTCTCACTATACCCCTTGCCCATCCTCTGGATTCCCCCCCCCACCCCTTTTCTTTCTCCCTAGGCCTCCTGTCCCATGATCCTCTCATTCTCCTTTTGCCAATCACCTGTCCAGCTCTTGACTCCATCCCTCCCCCTCCTGTCTTCTCCTATCATTTTGGATCTCCCCCTCCCCCTCCCACTTTCAAATCTCTCACTAGCTCTTCTTTCAGTTAGTCCTGACGAAGGATCCTGGCCCGAGACGTCGACTGTACCTCCTCCTAGAGATGCTGCCTGGCCTGCTGCGTTCACCAGCAACTTTTATGTATGTTAGGTGATAGGTGAAATCAGGTGGGGGGAGAAGGTGGGATAAAGTAAGAAGCAGTGAGCTGATGTTGGAAGAGGTAAAGGATTGAAGAAGAACGAATCTGATAGAAGAGTGGACCTGGGAAAAGGGGCACTGAGGGAGGTGATACACAAGAGAGGAAAAGAGAAGGAGTTAAAGGGGAGCTAGAATGGGGAATGGAAAAAGGGAGAAGGGGAGGCGGGCAGAAATCACTGGAAGTCAGATAAATCGACGTTCATACAGTAAGATTGGAGACTACGCGGACAGAATAAGAGCTGTTGCTAACTCAACCTAAGAGCGGCTTCGTAGTGGCAGTAGAGGAGGCCATGGACTGATGTGTCAGAATGTGCAGCAGCATTGTATGAACATCTTAGTACGAAAGCTATCTATCCCTTGTGCACCACGTTTAAGGCTGACATGGGTAGATTTATAAGCAGTAAGAGGGTTGAGGGGAAAGGGTAGGAAGATGAAAATGAGCAATTTCTGATCTGCCATAATCCTATTGAATGGTACAGCTGAAAGGTTTTCTTCAGTTGCTATATCATATGGATGTATTCATGCAGAATCAGAGTTGTGAATTCCCTCTTTGAAGATTCCTGTTGCTTTTTTCCCTTTTCCATTGGACTGATATTTTTTTTGTTTGAATCGCTGTCACACTAAATTTAATCATTTATGGTGCCAGATATTTTAAGTTAATGAAGTAATAATGCACGGAATACTAAATACAGAGCCTGAAAATAGAAGGAAAAGGAGTGAAGTGTGAGCGCCATAATAATGAAGGATGGGATAATGCTGGGAAAAAGACATGATTTCAGTTCAGAAAACGAAGATTTTGAACTTGTTTGGTTGGACCCCAGAAATAAATGATGATAATGATGATGACGTCGACTCAGACCTGAGAGGCCAGCGTCGGGCATTTTCATGCCTTACAAGGTGCAGTTCGAAAGGCTGTGTGGGGCGCTGCTCCTCGCACAGACACTTCGCGGTATTATTTTACGAGGCCGAGTTGCGAGCTCCACATCTACCCGGCACGGATGGAGAGCGCGCATGGGGACGGTCTGTCACTGGATCGAACTCAGGAACCTCCGTTCTCGAGCCCGGCGCTGATCTCACTGCGCCACCAGAAATAAAAATAGGCATTAATCACAGCAGGGGTGTATTTATAGTGTCAGGATGTTAAAGGATAATGAAATAGTAATCTTGAGATTATTCAAATTAATAGATAGGCCAAAGCAAATTTTTTAATGACGTTCAAGAGGGCAAAGTTGTGAAATGCACTCGAAATGGCTTTATTGATCAGTGTGCCAAGGAACCGAACTCTTTAAGTCTCTTATTACGTAATGAGATAGTGTTAATGATAACCATACTGAAGAAGGAGCTCGCCTTGAAACATTGACTGCTTAGTTCTTTCCATGCTGCCTGACCTGCTGAGTTCCTCCAGCATTTGTGTGTGTGTTGCTTTGTTGGCATGTGGCAAGTTGGCTACTGTATATTAGGAAACCAAATTAAAACAAATAGTCAGAAATTCAATTCCACAACAACGTTCGACCATAATTCATCGGAGCAGAATTAGGCCTTTTGGCCCATTGAGTCTGCTTCGTCATTCTATAATGGCTGTCATATTATCCATCCCATTCTCCCCATAACTCATACTAATCAAGAACCAATCAACCTTTTCTTTAAATATACCCAATGACTTGGACTTGAAAGCTGTCTGTGGGAATGAATTCCACTGATTCACCACCCTCTGTCTAATGAAATTCCTCCTCATCGCTGTTTTAAAGGGACATCCTCCTGTTCTGAGGGGATGCTGTCTGGTCCTAGACTATTCGGCTATAGGAAACATCCTCTCCATCTAGATCTTTCAATGTTCAAAAGGTTCAATGAGATCACCCTTCATTCTTCGAAACCCCAGTGAGTGCAGGCCCAGAACCATCAAACACAACTCATATTTTAATCCTTTTATTTCCAGAATCATTCTAGTGAACCTCTTCTGGATTCCAGAACATACTTTCTAAGATAAGGGACCTAAAGGTGCTCACAGCACTCCCAACTGAAGTCTGACCAATGCATTTTAAAGCCGCAGAATTACATCCTCACTTTTGTATTCCAGTCCACTCAAAAAGAATGCTCTTTGCATTTTCCTTCCTTATCACCAACTCAACCTGCTAGTTAACCTCCAGGGAATCTGCATGAGGACTCCAAGTCCCTTTGCATGTCTGATTTCGGAATTTGCTCCCCTTTTTGAAAATAGTCTATGGCTTTATTCTTACCAAAGTGCATGACCATACACTTCCTTACGCTGTATTCCACATGCCGCTTTGCCCATTCTCCCAATCTATCTAAGTCCCATCTGCACACTCCCTGCTTCCTCAACACTATCTGCGTTTTCACGTATCTTTGTATTGTCCAAAAACTTGGCCACAAAGCCATCAATTCCTTCATCCAAATTATTATCTTATAGCATCAAAGAGAGTGGTCCCAGCACCAACCCCTGCAGAACACCATTACTCACAGGCAGCCAACTAGAGAAGGTCCCCTTTATACCTACTCTTTGCCTCAGCCAATTAGCCATTTTTCTGTCCATACCAGGGTCTTTCCTGTAATACTGGTCTCTTAACTTGTTAAGCAGTCTTGTGTCCTGACTATTTCCATTTCTGGGCTACACTTCATGGTATAATGCCCATTAGAGATTGGGTCTTCTAATCCTCAAAAATCTATCCCTGCTGTTTTAGAGTTATTAGCACAATTTAGTCTCTTTTCAGGTTATAAATTAAATCTTAGTAAGAGTGAACTTTTCCCGATTAATAAACAACTTCCCTATATCATAACTTTCCATTTAAATTGATTAATAATTATTTTTCATATCTTGGGATTAAAATTACTTGTAAATACAAAGATTTATTTAAAATTAACTTTTTACCATTAATAGACCATATTATTCAACTTTCATCTAAATGGTTTCCTTTATATTTAACTTTGATTGGTCGTATTAATGCAGTTAAGATTTTTTTTTGCCAAAATTTTTATATATATTTCAGGCATTACCAATCTTTGTTCCAAAATCTTTTTTTGACAAAGTCGACTCTAAAATTTCTTCATTTATTTGGCAAAATGAAAACCCGAGACTGGGTAAAATACATTTACAGAAAGCTAAGAGAAATGGAGGCTTAGCATTACCTAACTTTAGATTTTATTATTGGGCAATTAATATTCAACATATGAAATTCTGGTTACTTGACCAGGATATACTATCCATTCCTAAATGGGTAGCATTGGAATTGCAATCTGTTCAGGGTTATACACTTGGCTCTATTTTAGGTTCCTCTCTTCCTTTTGATTTGAAACGCCTTAAACAGGTGTCTAACCCGATAGTTAAATATACCTTACGTATTTGGTTTCAATTCAGAAAAGTTTTTGATCTTAATCAATTTGGGTTAGCGATTCCTATTTTAGGTAACATTTTTTCCTCCCTCTTTTACGGATCGTGCTTTTCAAATTTGGAAGACTAAGGGTATTTCACGGTTTTTGGATTTATTTTTAGATGGTTCCCTTATGTCTTTTGAACAATTATCTAATAAATATAATTTATCAAGAATACATTTTTTTAGATATCTACAAGTTAGAAATTTCCTAAGTACTATACTTTCTTCCTTTCCAATGCTTCCTCCTACATACATTTTAGATACTATAATTAACCTTAATCCATGTCAGAAAGGTGCATCGGCTATGATTTATAATATTATTATGAAACTTAGGAAAGCTCCATTTGATAAGATTAGGGTAGATTGGGAACAGGAATTGGGGTTTATCATTTCCGTGGATGACTGGGGGCAGATTTTACAATTAGTCAATACTTCCTCTATCTGTGCTAAACATTCCCTAATTCAATTTAAAGTTGTTCATAGAGCACATATGTCCAAAGATAAATTAGCGCGCTTTTATTCTCATATTAATCCTTTTTGTGATAGATGTCCGGGGCAGATAGCCTCTTTAACTCATATGTTTTGGTCTTGCCCTACTCTGGAAACTTTTTGGAGAGACATTTTTAATATTATCTCCAAGGTATTGAATATAGATATCTCTCCTCACCCTATTACTGCTATCTTTGGATTACCTAAAATTTCCAGTAATCTTTCCCCTTCAGCCCGTAGAATGATTGCATTTCTTACTTCAATGGCGAAAAGATGTATCTTACAACATTGGAAAGAGCTTAATGCTCCAACTACCTTTTTTTGGTTTTCTCAGACGATATCATGCTTGAATTTGGAGAAAATTAGAAGCAATCTTTATGACTCCTCATTTAAATTTGAACAGACCTGAAGATCTTTTATTCAATATTTTCATTTAATGTAATATATACCCTTCTTGTTTTTTTTTACTGTTTTTAATGGAGGTCGGGATTGAGGATGTGATTTTAAGTTTTTTAACTCTGTTTGGTTTCAAGTTAGCCCATTGCTTTGCTTTGCTTTTAGTTAGTTGCACGGTGGGGTTTTTTGGGGGGGTTTTTTTTTCCTTTTTTCTATTGATATATATATATATATATATATATATATATATATAAAAATTAGTATACTATTATGTTACTTTGGTACGTTATGTTTAAATTACATTGTTTGTAGTTTTTTTTTGTATTAATATCTTCTGTAATTTTATTATATTCTAACAGTGTATTAGTGCCTATATGGCTTACCTTTTTGTATACTTATTCAATAAAAAGATTTAAAAAGGAAAAAGGAAAGAGATTGGGTCATTGCAGTGAAACTTGACCATAATTTGATCACATAGGGATTAGAGGGTTATTGTAATGAATAACAATTGCAACTATTTACTGTCTTGAAGAATATCATGCACAAATTTGGTCTCTTTACTCAAAGGACTGAGTACTGTGCTGAATGCTGGACTGAGACTATTTTCCCATATCTAGGTATTCAGTAAATTAAGTGTATATTCTTAAATTTTTGAAGAATGCTTCCTGCATTGCTTGACAGTGTAATTACTTCAAAAGAATTTCCATTAGTTAGTGACTTCAAAATTGATAATCCCAATCTCTCGTAGAGTGGAGATGAGTATAAATTCTTTCGGTTGTGGATCTTTGGAATTTCCTACTCAATTGGATGCAGATTCTGCGCTGTTAAGTGTATTTAAGATAGAGGTCAAACGAAGTTTGGATGCAAAAGGAATCAAATGTTATTTGACTAATGTGGAAAGAATGAACTGAAGTAGGGACATTTGTTAGAATCACATTGAATGGTTGAGCAAACAAAGTGTAAAATGACCTAATGTTGGTCTTTTTGCTTATTATTTGTTCTTATTGAACCAACAATTAAAAAATATAAGTATTTGAATCGAAGGCATTTAGTATAGCACTGTTAATCAATAAAGATCATAGAGATGTTGCTGATACTGTGTTGTGCACATCTTGTGTACATTTTCAGTCACAGTTGTTAATTTATATGCGGGTAACGAAAAGCCGTGGATGAATCAGGAGGTACATTGTCTGCATGAAGGCTAGATCGTGGCCTTCAAGTCTGGTGACCCAGGTCTGTACCAGAAAACCAGGTATGATTTGCGGAGGGCTATTTCAAGGGCAAAGAAACAATTTTGAACGAGTTTGGAGGTGAGATTGGATGCATGACAACTCTTGGCAGTGTTTGCAAGACATTACTTCCTACAAAACGAAACCCAATAACATGAATGGAGCGATGCTTCACTACCAGATGAACTCAACGCCTTCTATGCCCGCTTTGAAAGGGAGAATACAACTACAGCTGTGAAGATTCTTGCTGCACCTGGTGACCCTGTGATCTCTGTCTCGGAGACCAATGTTAGGCTGTCTCTAAAGGGGGTGAACCCTCACAAGGCGGAAGCCCCGATGGAGTACCTGGTAAGGCTCTGAAAATTTGTGCCAACTAACTGGTGGAAATATTCAAGGGCATTTTCAACTTTTCACTGCGACGGGTGGAAGTTACCGCTTGCTTCAAAAAGGCAACAATTATACCAGTGCCTAAGGAGAATAATGTGAGCTACCTTAATGACTATCGCCCAGTAGCACTCACATCTACAGTGATGAAATGCTTTGAGAGGTTGGTCATGACGAGACTGAACTCCTGCCTCAGCAAGGACCTGGATCCACTGCAATTTGCCTATCGCAACAATAGGTCAACGGCAGACACAATCTTAACATCTCTTCAAATGGCCTTAGACCACCTGGACAATAAAATCACCCTATGTCAGGATGCTGTCCATCAACTATAGCTCAGCATTTAACACCATCATTCCCACAATCCTCATTGAGAAGTTACAGAACCTGGGCCTCTGTACTTCCCTCTGCAATTGGATCCTTGACTTCCTAACTGGAAGACCACAGTCTGTGTGGATTGGTGATGATATCTCCTCCTCACTGACTATCAACACTGGTACCCCTCAGTGGTGTGTGCTTAGCCCACTGCTCTAATCTCTCTATACCCATAACTGTGTGGCTAGGCATAGCTCAAATATTTATAAATTTGCTGACAATACACCCATTGGTGGTAGAATCTCAGATGGAGGTGAGAGGGTGTACAGGAGCGAGATATACCAACTAGTGGAGTGGTGTCACAGCAACAACCTTGCACTCAACATCAGTAAGACAAAAGAGCTGATTGTGGATTTCAGGAATGGTAAGACGAAAGTACACATACCAATCCTCACAGAGGGATCAGAAGTGGAGAGAGTGTACAGTTTCAAGTTCCTGGGTGTCACGATCTCTGAGGACCTAATCTGGCCCCAACATATCGATGCAGCTATAAAGAAGGCAAGACAGCAACTATACTTTATTAGGAGTTTGAAGAGATTTGTTATGTCAACAAAAACACTCAAAGACTATTATAGATATACCTTGGAGAGCATTCTGACAGACTGCATCACTGTCTGGTATGGGGGAGGGGCTACTGCACAGGACCTAAAGAAGCTGCAGAGTGTCATAAATTTAGCTTCATCTTGTGTACTAGCCTCTAAGTCTTCAACGAGTGGTGTCTCAGAAAGGCATTGTCCATTATTAAGTACCTCCAGCACTCAGAGCATGCCCTTTTCTCACTGTTACCATCAGGTGGGAGGTACAGAAGCCTGAAGGCACACACTCAGTGAATCAGGAACAGCTTCTTCCCTTCTGCCATCCGATTCCTAAATGGACATTGCACCCGTGAACACTACCTCACTTTCTTAATACAGTATATATTATTTCTGTTTTTGCATGATTTTTAATCTATTCAATATCCATATACTGTTTTTGATTTACTTATTTACTTTCATTTTTTTTTGCTATATTATGTATTGCATTGAATTGCTGCTGTTAAGTTCACAAGTACACGTTTCAGTGATAATAATAAACCTGATTCTGGTAGAAAAGTATGCCATGGAATATTTACTATTTACAAGTAACATAGTTTCTACATGGACGTGTGCATATGAGGCAAGCTGTGTATTGTGAAATATAATGTTGCTTTGAAATTATAAAAATTATAATGACAGATGCCCAACAGTTAAAAGATATGCTTAAGCAACTCAGAGAGGTTTGCATGCTGTATCTATTATTAATATCTCACTAGCTGCTGGTATCAGTGCATCAGTGCTCGCTGTTGGAGAGCACTTTTGAAGGGGGTTGGGAAAGGGGGTGTTTGGTCAGACTAAGTAAAATCTGGTCTGGTGAGAGTTCCCAGACCTCTGTTACTGAGATCAAGATGAAGCACGAATATCCTTACCACATTATCCCTTCAAAATATAACTTCTGACCAGCTAACCGGAGCTCCAAGCTCAGTGAGGCATGTCATCTTGTTAAGCTGATGTGATTAAATCTGCTTCCAGTCATATGACGAAACTTATTGAAACACTTGTGCTCTGATCACTGTTGAGAGCACATCTGCATCCTGTTTGCCACGAGCAATTCCTTAGTGGAGAATGAGGAAACTGTGATAATACGAGATTCCTTATGTTATCTATGTAACTTGTTAATTTTGCATATTTAATTAGGTGTGCAAGATAAATTGAAATCCCTTACAACTATGAGTTCAAATGGAAAAGATACTTTCAGTACATGATCTAGAAATGTTACCACCTATTAATTCAACAAGAGCTTCAGGGTAAAGTCTAGGTGAATATCACTTGTGATAAAAGGTTGTTTTACTCTCCGTTACCAATGTAATCAGTAAAGAAAGGTCACTGTGAGGAAGTCACAAAACCATCAAGCCAATAAAATCATGTTGATGTTAATTGCCATGAGGCCCAAATGGGTTTTATGATCTCTCAAAGTTCAGACTAAACTGTTTTTTTAAAATGTCGTCTTTATCTGCCATGGGCTATTCATGATTGATTGAACCGACTGAAGCGGAGTAATGTCCCTTTAGGCTCAGTGCTCCAGTTACTAGGGAAATTGTGTGGCTTTCCATTTAAACCTGGATTCCTTCATCATGCATCCCAATTCCCTGAGTGAAACATTTGAATTAACTCAATGAGGTATTCATTAACCTCAGTTACTTCCTGTGCACATATCAAGTCTTCATTGTATTAGCTGTTTAACTGAAAGCAAGAAGTTTCCACAGCATTATGTATAAGTAATTTTATTTGAGGTGCTAGAAAGACCCAACTTTAGTCAAGTTAAACAACGATATGAGAACAAATAAAAACAGCCGCTATGGTTGATGAAAATTTATGATGCTTTAACAAGTTGTTTAACTAGGGTCTTAATGTGCAGTTCTTTAAATAAATTAGTAAATATATTCAATTTTTAATTATTGAAGGTACCAGAAGATGTGTTTTTAAAGATTATAAATATTTAAACTATTTACTAAGAAGCTGACTGATCTACGACAAGCTTGTAAATGGGTTATGTAGTTTCGTTTAAAGTTATTTTCAATGTTTAAAATCAAGATCCTCTTGTGATAAGAAGACCCCGTCCTCCACATACTGCTGTTAATTTGCACGCGTTTCTCTGAACAGTTTTTAGCTAACATGTAGAACTTAATGTACAAAAATAAACATGAATTATGCACAGTTTGTTTGTGCCCCAAAATGGCAACTGAACCCTTAGTATTGTGTACAGAATGCCATTTGTGACAACACAGGTGAAATTTCCAGTCTCTGTGCAAAACTCTTCAAAGTTAAAAATAGTTTTCATTTTCTTCTGTCTTTCCAGAAAGAAGATGTAATAGCTGCCAGCATAACTACTTAACATTCCCATTGCTCTTTGGAAATGTATCATTTATTGAGAGACTCAGTTGCATAAACCGTATTAAGTTTCCCTATAATTTTGCTAAAGATGCTGTTTATAGCGAAGTGTTCTGCGTAGGCAACATGTCCAGCCTCACTACTCATGTAGCAATGCTGTTAAGGCACCTGGTGAGCAGTGTTTCTTTTCTTGTTTTAGTGTTGCCAACCTGTTCCCCTTTGGAGTTCCATTGCGACAACGGCAAGTGCATCCGGCGTTCCTGGGTCTGTGACGGTGACAACGATTGTGGAGATGATTCCGATGAGCAGGATTGCCGTAAGTGGGCGAGTATTGTGGCATTTTCTGGTGATTGCTTCCATAAAATTCTGAACTTAACTGGTGTGAACTTAATTGCCATCACACTTGCCTGTTTCTTCACAACCTAAGCTGAAACTCTACTGGCATCTCCGTATCAGGTTGAGTCCAGCAGTGATACTTTTTGCATTGATTAACTACGACTGGTTGCAAACAGTTTTGTGTTTAGAAGGAGAGCTGATCTCATTGACGTACAGAAATCTTATGTGCCTTGCTAGGGTAGATGAAGTGTTGACATTTCATTTGTCACCTGCAACACAGGTCACACTCTCAAATGCAGGGCCAGCCAACCAAGGCAGAGTTGAGAAGAAACCTCTTCACGCAAGAGCCCTGTGAAGGTTGTCACTGATTATAATCAAGTTATCAATAAAAAGGTTTTTAAAGACACAGGAGATGTTTGACATCTAGGACTGACACCCTGCGTCAGGACCAAGAGTGCAGGATCGTCAGTTTAATAGATGAAAGGTGGAATTAAAGAAGGTGAGGGAAGGGAGTCAGGTGGGAGGAGTGGAGTGGGGAAGATGGGTTAAGTGAGTGGGCAAGGTTCTGGCAGATGGAGTGTGTGTGTGTCTGTATGTGGCCTCCATTGGCTGTGGCCAACCATGGTTACTGTGCCTCTGGTAGTCACTGGGAGTGGCCTCTCCAGGGCGCAAGCCAGGGCAGAGTTGATATGGAGATCCATCTGTTGCCCATGCAGTGGGACCCACCCCCCCGTCCATGCTGATGTCAGGCCCAAAGGAACGACGAAAGTCGATACAGTTTGGTGCAAGCAGCATCACAGGAGTTGCCGTGCCGGTGCTGGGAACAGCAGTCAGCCGCCTTCGGAACTCCGACTCCGGATTTTTCCTCTGGGTTTACTCCCAAAGCCTTTCCCGTGAGCGGGTATAGTCTCAAGGCAGCGGATGTTTGAAATCGGAGTTTTCCCTCTCCTAGATGAGCTACCATCTGTGGTTAACGAGCCCCATCTGCCCAGAGCAACTGGTTTTAAGGCGCCAGTGGCCCGCCTTTGCCCCTTCTCCTGTCAGTGAGAACAGCTCCACAGGGCATAACAACTATGCCACGCGTGAAGGCTAGGAGTTGGACTTGGTTGTCAGAGGCTGTTTGAGACACGCCATAAAAAGCATTTTTTTAGCAGTGGGAGCTTGTCCTCTCTACCATCCTTCAGCTATGACCACCTTTGGAGCCCAGATGGAGTACAATGTTGGTAAATATGAGACCATCCACTTTGGAAGGAAAAATGAAAGAGCCAATTATTACTTAAAAGGTAAAGAAGGAAAATTGGAATGTTGGCCTTCATTGCTAGAGGGATTCAATTTAAGAGCAGGGAGGTTATGATGCAATTGGTGAGGCCACACCTGGAGTACTGTGTGCAGTTCTGGTCTCCTTACTTGCAGAAGGATATTCTGGGCTTTGGAGGTGGTGCAGAGGAGGTTCACCAGGTTGATTCCAGAGATGAGGGGGTTAGACTATGAGGAGATATTGAGTCACCTGACACTGTATTCGCTGGAATTCAGAAGATTGAGAGGAGATCATATTGAAACATATAATGTTATGAAAGGGATAGATAAGATAGAGGCACGAAAGTTGTTTCCACTAGTAAATGAGACCAGAACTAGAGGGAATAGCCTCAGTATTTGGGGCCGTAGATTTAGGATGGAGCTGAGGAGCAACTACTTTTCCCAGAGAGTGGTGAATCTGTGGAATTCTCTGCCCAATGAACCAATGGAAGCTCCCACAGTAAATATATTTGAGATAAGGTTGCATAGATTTCTGCATAGTAGGGGAATTAAGGGTAGTTAGAATTTAGGCCGGTAGGAGATGAGTCCATGGCCAGATCAGCCATAATTTTTTTGAATGGCAGAGCAGACTCGATGGGCCAAAATGCCCTACTCCTGCTCCTATTTATTTCTTGCGTTCTTATGTAGAGACAGAAGCTGAAAGGTGATGAGTGGACTCAGATAAAGGGAGGGCGATGGGCAGATGGAACCAGATGGCAAAGCGGTTAGAAAAGTAAGCCCAAGGAAGATGCATGTATGGGTGATAAACAGATGGAACGAGGTGAGAGAGAGAAACAAGTCTAGATAATGGCTGTGGGGTAGAGATGGAAAAGATGAACACAAGGAAAGTGAACCTAGGTGGATGAGTATGAGTGGTAAAGGAAGAAAGGAAGCATTGGTTACCTGAAAATGGGAAGTTTAATGTTCATACCTTTGCGTTGTGGACTACCCAAGTGGAATAAGAGATGCAGTTCCCCTAGTTTGCATTTGGCCTCACCATTGTAATGGAGAAGATGGAAGACAGCTTGGTGAGGGAATGGGGAGTGAGTAGGAGTTGAAATAACATGCGACTGGATGCTCAAGGTGTCTGTTGTGGACAGGGTGCTGGTCACCTCAGTCTGTGCTTGGTTTTAGCAATGTAAAGGAGTCCATATTAAGAATACCGAATGCAATAAACAAGGGCACGTGAATCTGCTTCACCTGTAAGGGGTGTTGATGTCCCTGGATGGTGGGGAGGGAGGAGATGTAGAAATAAGTGAGGCTCCTTCTATGTGTAGCACTCAGCTCTATCAACTCACGTTCGTCTAGGGGAAACTGCTGTTGGCCCGCCAAACAGTGTCTACGTTTGCGTGCATGCTGTGTAATGCACCCCGCTAGAAACCCACAACATAAAATATCAGACAGTACACAATGTACGATTAAGTGATTACACTTTACAACTCTTTTAGGTGGTCTGGTTAGTAGAAGCAAATAATGCAAAGGTGCATTATTTATCAGTAAGTTTATCAGTCTTGTGCACAAAATATAATTCGTTGGAGCTCACGCCTTCCCGATCAATCCACAATCGACCTCTGAACATCTGAACTGTCGAATTCCGGTATCCGCCGTCCGGGAACCACCAGCCGCTCCCGCATTCGCTCTTTCTCTTCGCTTGCCTCATGGAAAAGACCACAAACTCTCTCTCGGTCCCACTATACAAGATAGCATAACAGGTTATCATTGGTTAGTTCCCTGTTACCTGTAACTTTTAACCAAAACATCGCAGCTACAGAGAAACATTACCTCATCATTTAACATTACGAAGAAGTCATTTCATATAACACTATAGAGAAGTCATTATATTATAACACTACAAAGAAGCTATTTCATTATAACACTACAGAGAAGCAGTTAACATTACTGAGAACCCTACATATGTTTGCAGAGGAAATTGCCAGGGATGGTGAGGTGTGGATGGGGAGCGGTAAGCAGATCAGCGTGTCATGGAGAGAGTGGTCCCTGTGAAAAGCAAAAAGGGGAAGAGAGAAGACGTTTCTGATGGTGAAATAGAGTGGTCTGGAAAACTACAACACAAGGGATCCAGGCTGAGCTGGCCAATTGGATACAAAATTGGTATGGTGGTAGTTGGAGGGTTGTTTCTCAGATTGGAGGCCTGTGACCAGTCTGTGCCCCAGGGATTGTTGTTGTGTCCCCTGTTGATTGGCATATGCTAATGAGTTGGATGAGATTGTAGGTGGCACGGTGAGTGACATGGTGGACAGTAAGCAAGGGTTTTCTGAGTTTGTCTGAAATTCCAACAGGTTCTAGATCACCTGGAAATATGTCAGGAAATGGCAGATGGAATTTGATGTGGACAAGTATGAAGTGATGCATTTTGGAGAGTTAAACCAGATCAAGGCACAGACAGTGAAATGCAGGACTGTGGAGAGTGTCGTTGGGGCTACAGTAGATCCCTGAAAATATGGGCAAGTGGACAGGGTGGTGTGGGAAGCATGGAAGTTTTCCTTCATCAGTAAAGGCATTGAGCATACGAGTTGGCATGTCATGTTCCAGTTGTACAAAGTGTTGAGGTTGGCCTGCACTTAGGAGCGTTAAGTGTCATTCTGGTCACCACACTATTAGAAGAATGTTAGTAGGTTAGAGCAAGTGCAGGGATGTTGTCTAGATTGGAGGGCTTGAGTTATAAGGGGAGATTGGCTGGGCTGAGTTGCTTTTTACTGGGTGAAGAGGTGACATATACAGAGAGCTAGTATTGTTCGCTAAGGTAGCGACGGCTAAAGTAAGAAGCATAGGTTTAAGGTGAGAGAGAGGAGGTTTAAAGGGTAATTTTTTCACACGAAGACTGGTTGGTATTTGGAATGAGCTGCCAGAGGACATAGGAACAGTAGTAATACTTGAGAGGCATCTGGACAAGGCAGAGAGAGATATGGAACAAATTGAAGCAGGTGGGATTGCTATAAACGGTTGTCTGAAGGGCCTGTTTCTGTGCTGTACAAGTCTATGATTATAACAGGACTCAAATGTAGCAGAAATGGATATTTATATTATTTATTTAGAGATGCAGAACGGTAACAGGTCCTTGCGGCTCAACAAGACCATGCCATCCATGTGAGTAATTAACCGACAAACCCGTACACCTTTGCGGTGTGGAAGAAAACCAGAGTATCCAGACGAAACGCACGCAATCACAGGGAGAATGTACAAATTCTGGGGTCACTGGCACTGTAACAGTGCATGAATACAGTGAGAGGAAGAACAGCTGGAGGAGGGAAAATTAAATTAACGTAACTGAAAAAGACTAAAATCTGATCACAATCATGCACGTGCATACAATGTCATGCATCTTGTCTGCTCCTTGTTTTCCATAAACATCTAGTAGAGAGAATACTTTGCTTTTTGGTGAACAGCAGTTAACTATAACACTGCTGCTATGGGAAATACATAGAGCAAGGTATGAATTCTTTCTCCTTGCAGCTAAAGGTCTTAATAATTTTTAATACATGACCTGCTTTGCTACCAACACTAGCAGTCATGTCAAGTAACAATTTGTTTCTCCCCGAAGTACCTCAAAAACAACATCAATAAAGGTTTCATAAAACATGCATGAGAATGTATCAATGAAAATCCCCATCTTCCACAGAATGCTAATGGCCGAGATAGGTGGAAGCAGTGAATGCTTTTGAGAATGCACAGTCGAGATAATCCAACTGGATGAGATTCCCTAAAAACAAAGCACATTGTCTTAACCTTTAGACATTTTCATTTTTAAATTGACGTGATTGTTATTTCATATCTAATTTGATGGAGAACAAGCACAGGTCTAGAGAAGCAAACTGCTCTTGTAGAAGCTGGTGAACCTGTGATGCTTATTGTGGCCCTGCTGTTGACTCTTGCCTTCAGTTTTCCCCCTCTTTCCTGAGCAATGGCTGATTGCTACTGATTGTCCAGAAAAGCTGCTTTCATTGTTTAATGAGCAGCACAGCTCATCTTTCTGTGAATCTCCTCTAAGTATATTATGTATTGGTCTTTGCAGCTGCTTTCTTTGTTTTCAGCTTTTGAATCGTTTTACCAAGGGTACAAGATAATGAGGCATAGATCGTGTGGACAGCCAGAGAGTTGGTCCCAGGGCAAAAAACGCTAATGCAAGGGAGCATAATTTAAGATGATTGGGGGAAAGTATAGGGGGGATGTCAGGTGTAATTTCTTTACACAGAGAGTGGTGGGGGCATGCAATGCCTTGCCAAGGGTTTGGTACAGGCAATATATTCGGGACATGTAAGAAACTCTCAAAGAGGTACATTGATGATAGAAAAATAGAAGGTAATGCAGGAGGGACTAGTTAGATTGATTTAAGCAACACACCTAAAAATTGCTGGTGAATGCAGGCCAGGCAGCATCTAAAGGAAGAGGTACAGTCTTACTACCTCTTCTTTCAGTTAGTCCTGACAAAGGGTCTCGGGCCGAAACGTCGACGGTACCTCTTCCTATAGATGCTGCCTGGGCTGCTGCGTTCACCAGCAATTTTTATGTGTGTTTCTTGAAATTCCAGCATCTGCAGATTTCCTTGTGTTTGAGATTGATTTAAGAGTAGGTTAATAGTTTGGCACACTATTGTGGGCTAAAGTATCCTTATTGTGCTGTGATGTTCTACGTTCCAAGTGATTGCTCCATAGACTCTGGCTTAACTATGATTGTGTTTGTCGTTCACCACCATTTTTTTGGGAATACTCCAAAGTTGCTGAACTAGGGCCTAAAGTGTTGATTTGAAGATTCAAGTTTGAATCTCAATATTATGCTTGGGGACCTTAAATGCCCATGATTAAGCAACTCTGGAAATCGTAAATAAACTGGGAATCTGTTAGGTTGCCGAAAAGTACTGGACTATCATGAGAAAACATCTGCTCCACTCGTGTCCTCAGGGAAGGAAATTTGACAATCTTATCCAGACTGGCCTATGTGTAAATCCAGAACACCAAAAATGGTTGTTTTTTAACTGTTGTAATTTTCCTTGTATTTAAACACATTATTTATTGTTCACACATGGATCTTGCTAAGACCAAGGAAGCTCTGTTTTTGAGTATGGATACATTGACTATAGGGGTAACTTGTTCTTTTGCTGACCCCTCCCTTCCCTATTTATCAATAGAAGGCATAAACATAGAAAAGTACAGCACAGAGGCAAGCCCTTCGGCCCATTTAGTCCATACCTGAAACCATTTAAACTGCCTACTCCCATTGACCTGCACCAGGACCATAGCCCTCCATGCCCCTACCATCCATCCAAACTTTGCTTAAACTTTGAAATCAAGCTCACTGGCACCAATTGTGCTGCCAGCTCGTTCTGTACCCTCATGGCCCTCTGAGTGAAGAGGTTTCCCCTCATGTTCCTCTTAAATTTCTCACCTTTCACCCTTAACCCATGATCTCTGGTTGTAGTCCCACCTAACCTCAGTGGGGAAAGCCCCGTATAATTTTGAATGCCTTTATCAAATCTACTCTCCATCTTCTATGTTCTAAAGAATTTTCAGTGTTCTGTTTCTCTTTGTGTGTTTGAAACACGGGAATTTACCAATGAACCAATACATTGTAGCTCTGATATGACTGATGTTTCATCATTATATGGTCCAGCAATAAGGTTAAAACAGCAATACAGATTTTGTATTTATATAGCATTCAGGTTCAGATTTCACAATTCTCTAATGTCATTTCCAGGATACAAGTGTGAAGGAGTGTGAAAAACTGTTACTCTGGATCCAATACAGCACAAAAAAACACAAAAAGTTAAAGAACACAATAATAATACAAAAAACCCACAAATATATGTAAATAAGTAAGATAGCTTATATTCATTGATTGGTTGTATGTATGCCCATAAAGTGATGCTAAGCACAAGTGTGTCTGTATATAAGGTGACTGATAGGGAAATGATATAGTAGTGGTTGTGGGGGTGTGGAGGGCTGGATTAATGGGTGGAGGTATTGATCAGCCTTGCTGCTTGGGGAAAGTAACTGTTTTTGAGTCTGGTGCTACATCGCCTCCTCCCTGATGGTAGTGGGACAAACAGTCCATGAGCAGCTGATCTTTTATCTTTTAAAAACTATCTTTGACGTAAAGAGACCGACTCCAGATTCCCTGGCCTGTCCGTTCAACGAGACATTACTCCCGATACCATTGCAGCATATCACCTCTACTTGCATTCTTGGGGCTTACAAAGTATATGGCTGATGTTGGTCTGGACAGGTTTCCTTTTAAAATTGTAGCATGTTGTAACTGCTTGTTGAAAATTGCTGAAAATACTTCAGTGATGAGGATGTTAGAGACACTGTCTGCCTTGAGGGAGAATTGCCTGTTTGTGTACTAGTAGGCACACTGTTGAAAAATGCTGGTTAGAGAAATGCATGTACTTGTATAAGTGCCCTTATTTAATAGATCAAATAACCAGTTATCTTTGAGAGTGAATGAGAGAACATACTGAGCTTGTTTATCCATTCTAAATCACAGTTCCTAGAAATGGCATGGCTGTGGCCTTGCCACTGTTTTATAAAGGTTTAGCATCACTTCTTTGCTTTTGCTTCCTGTGTTTCTATATATATATATCTATATCTATATCTATATCTATATATATATATATATATATATATATATATATATATCTAAAGCCCTGTCTTGATTATGCCATATTAATAGCCTTCTCACTTTCTCCTGCCACCTTCAAAGCACTTAGATGTTCCCACATTGTATTGTTCCTACAACCCAACAAACTATACATGTTACCAAAGTATTAATATATTATAAGAAAATAAGAGTATTTTGCTTTCTTACTCAATTAATTCTAAAAGGAAATTTGTCTTTCTAGATTATCTGTTGTCCCTGACAGCTTGAGCGAAAAATCAAGCTGTTTGCAAGTCTCTTGTGATGAGCAGAGGAAGTGAAACATGTTGCTTATTAAATATTGCTGTAAGGAATTTTGCTGAAGACTAATTCATTATTAATTGTGGTTGAAGGCTTTGCATTATCATGGAGTCAATAGCTTTTAGAACCTGTGCGCTGCACGGTGAGGTTACCTCATCCAATTCTTTGCTTGGTGATGGGAGCTGCTCATTAGCTGCTTGAGAAGTTTGGAGCATTATTGCTGCAACGGAGTAATAATCCACCAAAAGGATTTTCAGATTTGCACCAAAGCTATTTGAAGTGAAATTGATAGCACGTGCCATTTTGAAAGGATAGATATTCAATCAGAGACAGTACAATTTATCCCTGCAAGTACTCTAGCGGAACATAACCCTCAGATCTCTACAGCAATATGTTTCATATAGAACCAATATTAGGTCATGCAGCAGCTATGGAGAAGATTAAATAGTTGATGATTATGCCTTCTCGTCAAGGAGGAAGCACAGCAGTGTGAAGACACACACCGAATGCTTCAGGAACAGGAACTTCTTTCCCTCTACCATCAGATTTCTGAATGGGCAATGAATCTATGTACACTACCTCACTTTTTTCTTTTTTTGCACTACTTCCTTAATTTAATTTTAATATATATATTTCTTGTAATTTATGCTGCAGGTATTTTTGTTATTTATTGCAATGTGGTGATGATGATGACTGGTTCTTCACTTGTGAAGATCGGGGCAGGGGGGGGGTGGGAATGCCACTGCTGTAGGACGACTTTTCTTCCCGCCTGCATTGCGTAGGTCTATAGTGAGGATCGGTGCGCGTGGAACAAATCCACTTTCTAGGCCAGGGGATGTTCCACAATGGCACAGCGAGCTGTGACGACTGTGGCGACCGCAAGGCTGTAGCTTGAGCATCAGAGTTTTCCTTTTCTAAACAGACTGCCTGGCGAGGTTAACAAGTCCCATCTACCTGGGTTTGGAATTGGAGTTGTCCTTCTCCTAGGCTGGCTGCCAACCAAGGCTGACGAGCCCCGCCTGCCCACTCAGATATATGACTGCGCACGCAGTTGTGCCATTGCAAGCTCAGTAAGAACAGGGGCGCCACGTAAAGGCATTGCTCTGGGCACAGTAGTGCAGGAGCGGCCATATAAGGGACCTACTGCATGACAAGCCAAACAGTGGTCCTGTGGTGATCACCACACCTGGAAAGGAGAGGTTATCGAAGAAACTCTACCTTCCTTAAGTGAGCAGGACATCCAGCTGAAAAACAACAGATTCCACAACATATTCTTGATTCTGATTCTTATTCAACTGTTCATTCCTCTCTGAGGATGCTCCCTGACCTACTGAGTTCCTCCAGTATTTTGTGTTTGTTGCTCTGGATTTCTAATATCTGCAGAACCTCATATTAATATTAGATTATTCAGTCTTCAAGCTTGTCCCATCATTCTATTGATCCAAGATCAGCCAATTCATTACCTATTGATATCTAAACTAATTTCATTTAAGACTTAATAGTTCAGATTGTACAAAAGCTCTGAAGCTGGAATAAGCCATGGAGTTATAATAGCCCACGTTTCACTCAGAGCTTCATTTTCTAATACTTAGTCAATGCTAAGGCAATTGTGCTTGTATTGTTTCAGCACATTGTGTCAGAAGTTCACATTTCCAGTGTCTCATTTGATAAACAATCTTTTATTAAAATCTTGATGAATGTACAATGATAATAGCTCAGAAAATCTTAACATTTTTTGGAACACTCCTAAAAGAATGTCAAATATGCTACAGAAATATAGGATATTTTTCGATAAAATAGAGGGGTGACCAAATGTGCAGAGCAGAGGCTATTCTGGCAGTTCCTCCCATTCCATCTTCGCCTGTCCGGTGGGCTTGTGGGAACATCAGAAACTGCAAGTTTCCCGCCAAACTGCACAAAAATCTATACCTGATAAAGTATCCCCATTTATTGGTTGCTGGTGAATGCAGCAGGCCAGGCAGCATCTCTAGGAAGAGGTACAGTCGACGTTTCGGGCCGAGACCTTTCATCAGGTCTAACTGAAGGAAGAGCTAGTAAGAGATTTGAAAGTTAGAGGGGAAGGGGGAGATCCAAAATGATAGGAGAAGACAGGAGGGGAAGGGATGGAGCCAAGAGCTGGACAGGTGATTGGCAGAAGGGATATGAGAGGGTCATGGGATAGGAGGCTCAGGGAGAAGTAAAAGGGGGAGAGGGGGAAAACCCCGGAGGATGGGCAAGGGATATAGTCAGAGAGACAGAGGGAGAAAAAGGAGAGAGAGAAAGAATGTGTGTATATAAATAAATAACGGATGGGGTACGAGAGGGAAGTGGGGCATCAGTGGAAGTTTGAGAAGTCAATGTTCATGCCATCAGGTTGGAGGCTACCCAGACGGAATATAAGGTGTGGCTCCTCCAACCTGAGTGTGGCTTCATCTTTACAGTAGAGGAGGCCGTGGATAGACAGAATGGGAATGGGATGTGGAATTAAAATGTGTGGCCACTGGGAGATCCTGCTTTCTCTGGCGGACAGAGCGTAGGTGTCTCAAAGTTCTCCGCTTCTTTTTGGATTCCAGACCCAATCAGTTCCCCTCTACCGCCACTCTGCTCCGTCTAGCGGAATTAGTCCTTACTCTTAATAATTTCTCCTTTGGCTCCTCCCACTTCCTCCAAACTAAAGGTGTAGCTATGGGCACCCGTATGGGTCCTAGCTATGCCTGCCTTTTTGTTGGCTTTGTGGAACAATCTATGTTCCGTGCCTATTCTGGTATCTGTCCCCCACTTTTCCTTCGTTACATCGACGACTGCATTGGCACTGCTTCCTGCATGCATGCTGAGCTCGTTGACTTCATTAACTTTGCCTCCAACTTTCACCCTGCCCTCAAGTTTACCGGGTCCATTTCCGACACTTCTGTCTCTATCTCTGGAGGCAGCTTATCTACTGATGTCTACTATAAGCCTACTGACTCTCACAGCTCTCTGGACTATTCCTCTTCTCACCTTGTCTCTTGCAAAAATGTCATCGCCTACTCGCAATTCCTCTGTCTCTGCCGCATCTGCTCTCAGGATGAGGCTTTTCATTCCAGGACGAGGGAGAAGTCCTTTTTTAAAGAAAGGGGCTTCCCTTCCTCCACCATCAACTCTGCTCTCAAACGCATCTCCCCCATTTCACGCACATCTGCTCTCACTCCATCCTCCCGCCACCCCACTAGGAATAGGGTTCCCCTTGTCCTCACCTACCACCCCACCAGCCTCCGGGTCCAACATATTATTCTCCGTAACTTCGGCCACCTCCAACGGGATCCCACCACTAAGCACATCTTTCCCTCCCCCTCACTCTGCTTTCTGCAGGGATCACTCCCTACGCGACTCCCTTGTCCATTCGTCTCCCCCATCCCTCCCCACTGATCTCCCTCCTGGCACTTATCCTTGTAAGTGGAACAAGTGCTACACATGCCCTTACACTTCCTCCCTTACCACCATTCAGGGCCCCAGACAGTCCTTCCAGGTGAGTTGACACTTCACCTGTGAGTCGGCTGGGGTGATATACTGCGTCCGGTGCTCCTGATGTGGCCTTCTATATATTGGCGAGACCCGATGCAGACTGGGAGATCGTTTTGCTGAACACCTATTCTCTGTCCACCAGAGAAAGCAGGATCTCCCAGTGGCCACACATTTTAATTCCACGTCCCATTCCCATTCTGATATGTCTATCCACGGCCTCCTCTGCTGTAAAGATGAAGCCACACTCAGGTTGGAGGAACAACACCTTATATTCTGTCTGGGTAGCCTCCAACCTGATGGCATGAACATTGACTTCTCAAACTTCCGCTGATGCCCCACCTCCCCCTCGTACCCTATCTGTTATTTATTTATATACACACATTCTTTCTCTCTCTCTCTCTCTCTCTCTCCTTTTTCTCCCTCTGTCCCTCTGACTATACCCCTTGCCCATCCTCTGGGGTTTTCTCCCCCTCTCCCTTTTCCTGTCTCATGATCCTCTCATATCCCTTTTGCCAATCAACTGTCCAGCTCTTGGCTCCATCCCTCCCCCTCCTGTCTTCTCCTATCATTTTGGATCACCACCTCCCCCTCCCCTTCCCACTCCCACTTTCAAATCTCTTACTATCTCTTCCTTCAGTTAGTCCTGACGAAGGGTCTCGGCCTGAAACGTCAACTGTACCTCTTCCTAGAGATGCTGCCTGGCCTGCTGCATTTACCAGCAACTTTGATGTGTGTTGCTTGAATTTCCAGCATCTGCAGAATTCCTCGTGTCTGCCCATTTATTGGTGCTGTGTGAAAATTCTGGAAGTTTCCATACAGCAACATTGTGAGAGCACCTGCAGCAGTCGGACCTATTAGCTCAATTAGCAATCTGTAGCAATACACATTTGATTAGAAAAATGAATAGATGAAAGAAACTGCAAATCCCGTGGGCATCCTTGGATTAGTGGCCTCAGTGATAATTCCTCACTAGTCTGCAATCAATTCAAGTAGATCTTGTGGCTCAGGAGGTCTCAGAGAAACAATAAAGTGATTTTTAAAAAAAAACTGAACATGTGGCCATAAAGAAACTTGCCACTTCTTCCTTAAAAATAGATCTGTCTGAAGTTAGATTTAGCTATCTCACCATAATTTTGTCTAGCTGTACTGTATATATGCCTACTTCACATCTCGGAAAGATTAAAGAAGACAATAAGTATCATTCAGATGACAATAAAAGTTAGTTAATAAATGTTTGGAAAAGATAAAAAGATAAAGCTATATATATGATCCATTCACTGTAAACACAAAGTCTCATTCATACTTTTCTGAATTTGGTCAGAGTCCAAGTGATTTCAGTTAAATATTATCAATGTATTTATTGTTTCTAAATCAATATAGTACATGCACTAATACTCACACACTTCCAGATTTGATTAAGTGCAATGTTGCTGGTTCCTTGGTTGAGAAGAAAGTGGAATTTTTATGTTGCACGTTTTCCATGTGCTACACAATCCAAATTCAATGAAAATAAAATAGAATTTGAACCAATTGTACAAAATCTTTAATTTTTATTCCACAGTGGACATAGAAAATTCGGAACGAGAGTAGGCCACTTGGCTGCTCAAACCTGCTCCGCTGTTCAATATGACCACAACTGATCTAACCTGGATCTCATCTCCCCTTCTATGTCAGCTCCCCATGCCCTCAATTATGCCATTTTTTGCAAATGCATCTACTTCCAATACCTCAACTATCTAACTTCCATAACACTCCAAGGTCGAGAATTCCAGGTGTTCATCACGCTCGAAACGGAAATGTTTCTAATCACCTCAATTTTAAATGTCCACTTTCTATTGTTTTAATTATGTTTTCTCGTTCTGGATTCTATCACTAGTGCAAACTTGTTGATATCCCTCAGGGTCTGATATGCTTCAATATGATCACCCCTCATTCTTCTCTACCCAGACAATGTTTTTCTAAATTCTTTAATCACTCGTAGTGTGCAATAATTCTGAAAACCGCTTCAATGATTTTCTGTCACAGAGCGGCGGCTATTGTGCAGAAGCTTGCTTTCATCTCAGAAGGAATCCTGGCCAAATAATTAGAGGGTTATGGCTGGTACTTGGTTGTCCTCCAGGCCTCTTATCATAATTCCACTATTACCCTGGCAACTTCAAACTGAGCTTTCTTTCCCCTTGGACAAAAATTTGCCAATCTCATCCATCTTAGCCGGCCGGTGGTGTTGTGACTTCGAGGCGATTGGTTCCGAGTTTAAATCCATCTGGCTCCTTGCACACTTTCCGTCGGCGCTGGGTTGAACATCAAGTTAGCAACACAGCCTCATTAAAAACAAACAAGATGCTAAAGAAATGGCAAGGTTGGCACCCAATGCACTACAAGGCGAGGGGAGACACAACAACAATACTCTATCTTATTGACTGCCATCCCCACATCATTACACTGGATTGACAATCTGCCCTTTCTACGACTGCTGATTCCTTCTCACCTTCCAGCTAAACAGTGCCTATCAAAAGTGTTCACCGCCCTTGGAAATTTTCATGTTTTATTGTTTTACAACTGAATCACAGTGGATCGTTTGGCTTTTTTGATCAACATAAAAGACTCATGTCAAAGTGAAAATAAATTTCTACAAATTGGTCTAAATTTATTACAATTATTAAACATAATTGATTGCATAATTATTCACCCCCTTCAAGTCTGTATTTAGTAGATGCACTCAATTAGAGCCTTGAGTCTGTGTGGATAGTTCTCCATCAGCTTTGCACATCTGGACACTGCAATTTATCCCCATTCCTCTTTACAAAACTGTTCAACTTCTGTCAGATTGCATGAGGATCGTGAGTGAACAGCCCTTTTCAAGTCCAGCCACAGATTCTCAATTGGATTGAAGTCTGGACTCTGACTTGGCCCACTCCTGGATATTAACTTCGTTGTTTTTAAACCATTACTGTGTAACTTTGGCTTTATGCTTGGGGTCATTGTCTTGCTGGAAAACAAATCTTGTTCCAACTCACAGTTCTCTCGCAGACTGCATCAGGTTTTCCTCCAGGATTTCCCTGTATTTTGCCCTCTACCTTCACTAGTCTTCCAGGGCCTGCTACAGTGAAACATCCCCACAGCGTGATGCAGCCATCACCATGCTTCACAACTGGGATGATCTGTTTTTGTTGATGTGCAGTGTTTGGTTAACACCAAATGTAATATTTAGTCTGTTGGCCAAAAAGCTCTATTTTGTTTTCATCAGAGCATAAAATTTCCTTCCAGCTGACTTCAGAGTCCCCCACATGCCTTCTGGAAAACTCCAGCCGAGATTTCATGTGAGTTTTTTTTCAACAGAGGCTTTCTGTTTGCTACTCTCCCATAAAGCTGCGACTGGTGAAGCACCTGGGCAACAGTTGTTGTATGCGCAGTCTCTCCCATCTCAGCCACTGAAGCTTGTAACTCCTCCAGAGTTGTCATGGGCCTCATGGTGGCCTCCCTCACTAGTCCTCTCTTGCACGGTCACTCAGTTTTTGAGGACTGTCTGCTTTAGGCAGATTTACAGTTGTGCCATATTCTTTCTATTTCTTCATGATTGACTTAACTGTACTCCAAGGGATATTCAGTGACTTGGAAATTTTCTTGTATCTATCTCCTGACTTGTGCTTTTCAATAACCTTTATGCAGAGTTGCTTGGGGTGTTCTTTTGTCTTTTTGCCAGAATGATGACTCACCAGCAGTTAGACTTTCCAGATACAGGTGTATTTTTACTACAATCAATTGAAACACCTTGACTGCACTCAAATCTCTATTTAACTAATTATGTGACTACTAAAACCAATTGGCTGGACCAGTGATGACTTGCTGTGTTATATTGAAGGGGTTGAATACTTATCCAATCAATTATTTTGTGTTTTATATTTGTAATTAATTTAGATCACTTTGTAGAGATCTATTTTCACTTTGACGTGAAAGGGTCTTTTTCTGTTGATCAGTGTCACAGAAGCCAAATTAAATCCATTGTGATTCAATGTTGTAAAACAATAAAACGTGAAAACTTCTCGGGGGGGAGGAGGTGGAATACTTTTTATAGGCACTGCAGTTCACAGCACAACATTCCAACCATACCCTCTCTTCTGATCACAACTTACATTCCCGATTCTGCCACCTCTCCAATACGGATCTCCAGCAGTCATCCCTTGCTCCAGCACCCTCCACCGATGAAGCAACTCAAAGCCTTTTATCATCTCAGATCCAGGCACGAAAGCATAGAGGTTAGCGCCACACTTTACAGCACAGGCAATCACCAGTTCCCGCCACTGTCTGTAAGGTATTTGTATGTTTTCTCTGTTCCTCCAGGGGCACTGGTTTCCTCCTACATTCCAAAAATGTACAGTTAGGATAGTGAATTGTGTGTATGCTATGTTGGCACTACAAACCTGGCGACACTTGTGGGCTGGGCCCAGCACAACCCTACGTCTGTGTTGGGTGTTGACACCAGTGACGCATTTGACAGTATGTTTTGAAGTTCTAATATTCATTTGACAAATAAAGCTAATCATTCTTTCCTCATGGCATGCCTTGGCATTGCCCCTGGCACAGAAACACCCTGCTTCTTTTGTTTGCTCCACGGTGGTTGGTTTTATGGGTCTTGGGCCTTGTTGTGCCTCCGAACTATCGATCAATGCACCCTTAGGCAAAACAGCTGTTGGCTGTCATATCAGATCCTGTGCTTTTTGAGAACTGACTGGTATCTTAGCAGAAGAATCATTGTTTCAAAGTGAGCAGGGTCAGAGTTTCCAGCCAAGAATTGTGAACCTCACTTCCACTGCACCCTCTTTATTGTGCATTCTGACCGGTTGCGAGAACATAGTGAGAATGGATCCCCTTGGAAATTTTATCAGACAAAGTTGCATTGAAGATGGCCCGAATTCGATCGCAAACCAGTCTACTTCCCGTACATGTGGAACTCCCGTAACCACTGACAGATTTTAGCTAGTGAATCCAGTTGTGCCCTCCATTCCTTGAACCCACCTAGAGTCCAACAGCTAAAGCAAAACCTGTTGAAATCGCTCAGCACTTTCTCCATGGGGAAATTTCCATGTTCAAAGTTCAAAGTCAAAATATATTTATTATCAAGGTATGTATTACATGTACAGTCTTGAGATTCGTCTTCTTGCAGGCAGCCATAAAACAAAGAAACACAATAGAATTTATGAAAATCCCCACGACACAAAGGCAATCAAATGTCTAATGTGCAAAAAAGAAAGAACAAATTGTGCAAAACCAAAGAAACTATCCACAGGACACGGACTGCAGAGTCTACAGCTGCAGGCCAGCTCAGCACTGCAGCCAGTCCAGGAGCCTGATGAATACAGGCCACAGCCTTGGAACCAGTTCAACACCGATGTGGATGCAGATGGCTGCAGGCCACGGCCATGGAGCCAGTTTACCGCTGAAACAAAGCGGGAGCCTGACGGCTGCAGAATCAGCTCAGAACTGAGGCGAGTAAAGCCTCACAGAGTAGTGAGCTGAACACTGGGTTCACCCTTTGCTCTCGGCCTTGGCACTTTAATTTTTTTTTTGCTCTGGCTCGGCACTTAAATCGGCCAAACATTGTCTCATTATCCACTCTTGGGCTCGGGCCTCACTGCGTCAATCTAGCCCAGAGTTTCAGTCTGGCACCAAGACCTCATCAGCCTCACACAGCCGCACCTGCTTTCTCGAGTCCAGCTCACAGAATCCTTCAGGATACCACAAAAACACCAGGTCGTACAGACTTTACTGTTGCCAAACAATTGATACTAGAGCGTACAATCATCACAGCGATAGTTGACTCTGTGCTTCGCGCTCCCTGGAGTACAAATTGATAGTAAATATTAAAAATTTAAATTATAAATCATAAATAGAAAATAGAAAAATGGAAAGTAAAGTAGTGCAAAAAAACTGAGAGGTGGGTCCGGATATTTGGAGGGTACAGCCCAGATCTGGGTCAGGATCCGTTCAGCAGTCTTATCACAGTTGGAAAGAAGCTGTTCCCAAATCTAGCCGTACGAGTCTTCAAGCTCCTGAGCCTTCTTCCGGAGGGAAGAGGGACGAAAAGTGTGTTGGCTGGGTGTGTCAAAAGCACAACTCCCAGGTAGAAATTACAGGCTGCAGCTGTTATAGTAACTTAGACTTAATAAGATTTTCTGTAATGTTTTTATTTTTTTGGTGTATTAAAGTGATCTGATTTTTGTTCTTTTCTCATTTTTTTTATTGTTTGTGTTCTTGACAGTTTTTATTTAATTCTCAATGTTCTTTGACCAATGAGAAGTTTGGCTTTCTCGTCAAACAAAAAGTTCTTTGCTGTTCGATGGGCAAGTCTTTTCATGGACTGTTTTAGGTTAGGTAAAGGCCTTGAAGCCACAGCATTTTCAATTTAAACTTGTGGTCCAAGACGCTGACCACAAGTTTAGCCATTTAAGTCCAAACCAGGAGGAATAATAGAAATACATCCTGGAAATGGGTCCTTCAGCCCATAGACTCTGCACTGACCGCCTCATATTCATTTATACTAATCTCATTTATTCTCCTCATGCTCTCATCAACTCTTCCCAGATTCCATCACTCATCCACACACTCGGATCAATTTGCAGTGGCCAGTTGACCTACATCATCTTCCCCTCCGCTATCAGATCTCTTAACACTACCTCGCTGTTCCTTATTTACATTATTTATATATGTATTCAATTTAGTGATTTTTTTTATATAGAAAATGCACTGTACTCAGACATCCCACCTCTCCCAGAAGTTCCTGCATATTAATAGTGGCTCCCTGATGCCCGCAAATTATATACAATATCCTGGAAATAAATTTTTTTCGGAGAGATAGAGAGAGGTGTGTGTCAGAGTGTTACAAAAACAGAAAATATAAAGCGTATGTCACCCCAGACTACACTAAAGTGTACCCCTGCCTAATAGAGGTCAAAAATAATGACAGTGTTGCTCGCTGCACTGTTTGCAACAGTGACTTTTCTATTGCCCATGGTGGGTTTAAATGTAAAAGACATGTTGAGGTGAGTTTAACAGGTGTCATTCATTCATTAGCATAGCTAACGTTATTTAAACTAGCTGGCTAGCTGCTATGGACCTTCTCTATTGCAGACATCCCACCTCTCCCGGAAGTTCCGGCAGTCTCCCACAAACTGATGGTGCTACCTCCCTGAAATGAGTTTTGCAGGGTGGGATGTCTGCTGTACTGCAGCCATAAAACAACAGATTTCGCAACGTATACTAATAAACCTGATTCTCAACCAGAGCACATGTAGAAAACTACCATTATTACCGGGAAGTCACGTAAATGTTCACATAAACTGAACCGAGGACATTATTAAACCCTGGTGCATATTCCGTTAGACAGTGGCTCACCCCTGTGCCTCCCTGAAGTGCTGGAGTCTGAGGATTTCAGCAGTGATGCTGGTCAGACGCCCCCATTCAGCAACGTCTGAGCCATTGTTTGCGAAACGAACATAAGGAGATGACTTAACCCCATCCCACTCCCTCAACCACCACACACAATGGAGTACTCATTTACAAGTTCAACACAAGTGTGCTTGGCCTTGGATTGATTTCTTTTCTCTGTGTGTGTGTGTGTGTGTGTACTAAGTGCACATTTTGAGGTAGAACAAATAACCAACCATATCACCACTGGCAGAAGCAAGCCACACAGGCATAAAGGAATAAGACAATTTTGACCCACACAATGGGATACAGAACTATCATCTATATCAACCCTTTTATAAAGCACTCCCTTTTATATGTAGAAAAAAACTCTCAAAAGCTCCTTGAAAGAGTGCTTTCTTTTTAGTTTAGTAGAAAAAACTAGGCATGACAACCCTCCTCAGAGTACTGAAATGTTACGTTTATCCAGTTATGTTACATGGCTCAGAATGTTGGACAATATCTAGTAACATGAGGAAACGAATTGAAGCAGCAGAGATATGGTTTTTGAGGGGGATGCAAAGAATATCATGGACGAAACAAATATCTAATGAGGATGTCATAAACAGAGCAAACACAAAAAGAGAAATAATGTATGAGATCATGAAAAGGCAACGTAACTTCATTGGACATGCGATTAGGAAAGAGGAGTTAGAATGCACGGTAATTATGGGAAAGATTGAAGGGAAGAAAGCAAGAGGAAGGCAAAGACAAATGATGATGGAGACAGCAGCCAGAGAACTGGAAATGAATACCAATGAATTGATCCACTTGACTCAAAACAGAAGTGTGTGGGCCATGGCAGTCAAAGCTCAAACTGGGCATGGCACATGATGATGATGAGAAAAATCTTTCTTTTAAACATTGTGTTTTTATAGCTAGATAGATAATTTGTTGATCCCAAAGGAAATTACAGTGTCACAGCAGCATTACAAGTACACAGATATACAAATATTACAAGAGAAGTAAGAAAGAATTTTTAAAAACTTACCTTAAAAATAAGATGTACGAGATTTACAAGATTTCCAAGTTCACACTGACAAGATGGTAGTGCAAGAATTATCATAATACTGTACAGTAATGGGTGTACATTCACACCGTCCAGATAAGAAGTAATTGCACAGGGTGGCTGCAGTAGCAGGGTGTGGTAAACTGAGAATAGCTATCATGTCACTTCCCTGGCTATAGGTTTGACTCATTATAGAGTCTAATGGCCGAGGGTAAGAATGACCTAGTAGAGCACTCTTTGGGGCAGTGCAGTTGCCTTAGTCTGTTACTAAAAGTGCTCCCCTGTTCAGCCAAGGTGGCAGGCAGAGGGTGAGAAACATTGTCCAGAATTGCCAGGAATTTCCGCAGGGTCCTTTGTCCTATCACAGCCTCTAGTGTGTCCAGTTTGACTCCTATAACAGAGCCAGCCTTTCTAATAATTTTATTCAGCCTGTTGGCATCACCCACGTTGATGCCATTACCCCAGCACACTACCACGTAGAAAATTGTATTGGCGACAACAAACTGGTAGAAGGTGTGAAAGAGAGCCCTGCTTTCTCTGAAGGACCTCAGCCTCCTGAGGAAGAAGAGGCAACCCTGGCCCTTCTTGTACACAGCCTCTGCGTTGGCGCTCCACTCCAGTCTGTCATCCAGGAGCAACTCAGGTACTCGTAGGTCCTGACCACATCCATGTCCTCACCATCAATATTAACAGGGAGCAGTACCGGCTTAGTCTCCCTAAAATCCATCGCCATCTCCTTTGTCTTACTGGTGTTGAGATGCAGGTGATTCAGCTTGCACCACTTGACAAGGTCCTCCACCAGAAATGGTTATGCAGTTTTCATTCCTCTTTAAATATAAAATACAAGTAATTATGGATATTTCCTGTAAAGCAATTATGAATTATATGAATAACTTTGAACTTTGTTGATTTTTTTTTAAATAACCAGGCAGTATTGTAGTCCTGTGTATTTGTATCTTCACATTATGCAGATATGATAATTGTTGAAATTTATATGTAAATTGCTGTACATTTGAACAAAAGCATGACTATAACATGATCTAATAGGGGAATGGTATTTTATGAATAATTCCATAAAATTGATCACTCTCTGTAAAATAGGTTATTCATTAGCATTGGCACAAATTTTGTTTTAAGCTATAATTTTCATTGTATCTTGTGTTTATAATTGATGTGTTTTCCATTTTAGCTGGGAAAATTAGCTCTAGCTGAATAAAGGAGATGATTGCTGGTAAAGTCATTTTAAATTGGATGGATGTTTCACTGTGAATGGTTAGTTTTTTTTCTAATTACTTTTCTGGGCCTCTAAATTTGTCCAGGAAAGGATCGTTGCCAAATCACACCAAAGGCACGAGTTATTTTGAACATTTAGTGGTATTTCACTTTGTCCCTGAAAGCACACAATTTAAGGACAGCACAGTAGTGCAGTGCTTTACAGCACTGGATCAGGGGTGGCTGGGCTTCAGTTGGCACAGCTGTCTGCAAGTAGTTTGTACATTCTCTCCGTGCCCATATGGGTTTCTTCTGCGTGCTCTGGTTTCCTCACACGTTCTAAAGATGTACGATGCGCATGCTGTGTTGGTGCCAGAAGCATGGTGACAATTGCGGGCTGCCTCCAGCACATCCTTGGACTGTTGTTCTTTGTTGCTAGAGACACATCTCGCTGTAGCATTTGATGTACACGTGACTAATAACTCTAGTCTAATCTAAGATTGCATCGCTTGGTTATTTTTGACACCATTTTAAATTGAGCATGATTCCATCACTGAAATTTAGCTTTTTAATTTTTCCAGTTTCCCTTGATTACTAAATCCTGTGCAGGGCAATACGTCATGCATTACATAACTTAGTTTCCAATGACAAAATAACTGAGATGAAACTGAAATAAAAATGCCCGAATTGTTTATCAAATACTAAGACCAGCATTCTACTTGTTCAAATGAAGCAAATATAACCATTGAGGGGCTTAGATTCATGAATCTTTAGTGAAGTTTTTTTTTTGTGCAAGTTTACTTGGCAAGTAATCCTCTGGCACAAAGAATATACTTAGCACATACAATTTGTAAAAATAGCCAAACTACTGATATTTTGAAATACATTGTGCAATTTTTAGTTTGTAAACATTTCTTTTCTTCTTTTGGTCCTGATGCAGTGTTTCAATAATAGTTGACAATTCCTTCCTTCCAATAATGCTGTTTGACCCACTGTGATCCTCTAGCAAATTAGTGTATTGTTACTCCACATTCCAGCATCTGCACTGTCTGGAGTATCTGTTCCTTTTTAAATGTTGCATTCATCCATGTGTTATCAATAGGTGTCCTTTGTGATTTTTTTTAAAGCTCCATGGTGACTTTACGTCTGAATCACTTAAGTTTAAAAATTCCTCTCTCTGACCATAGTCTAGTCCATTAGAGACATCTAGTCATCGGCACTAAAAATCCTCCCTTCCAAACTTCAGCACAGCCACAATCGAACCCACAGCCTTGATCATGTGGAAGGTCATCGTAGGTTACAACAAGACATCAAAGGATGCAGAGCTGGGCTAAAGATGGCAGATGGAGTTCAATCTGGAAATGTGAAGTGATACACTTTGGAAGGTTGTACTTGATGCTGGAATACAGGGCTCAGGGCAGGATTCTTAGCAGTGTGGAGGAACACAAGGACCTTGAAGTCCACGTCCATCGATCCCTCAAGGTTGCCATGCAAGTTGACAGGGTTGTTAACGAAGGTGTGTTGTGTGTTGACCCCAAGTACTCGGGGGATTTCGAGAGTCACATGGTAATGTTGCAGCTCTATAAAACTTAGCTTTGTGTTCAGTTCTGGTCACCTGATGGGAGGGTTTAAAGAGGGTGAAGAGGAGATTTACCAGGACGCTGGCTGTATTTATTTTCGAGCTTTATGTCATTGCTCAGTACGATGGAATTGCAATGCGACTTCATTCCATTCAGTGCAAAACAGTAGTCTAGCAATTCAATCACTAAAAACACAATGACTAAATTTGAAATAACATCTGAGTTATTTTGAATGCATCTAAGTTACAAGTGAATTAAAAGCAAACATCTCTAAAATTAAGAGAAACAGTGGCTGGCCCATTTAAGTATTCCACATGTCCATGTTATAAAATACAATGTTTAAATGGAAAATAACATCAAGAATTAAAACTGAAATTAAAAAAAAACGAAATTTAAAATGAAAGGAAGGTAGCTGTCCCATTTTAACCCAAATATTGTACATACCCATGCACTGCACATAGAGGTTGTCCATAGTAACTATGGACTATGGGTGGGTGAGGGGACATTGTTCAGTTGCATGACAGCCCTGGGGAAAAAAGGTGTTTTTCACTCTAGATGGCCATGCAGAGGTGTTTCTGTATCTCCTGCCAGATGGTAGGAGATTGAACGAGTGGTTACTGGGATTGGGATAAGCCCATCACGGTGTTACAAGCCTGCCGTAGACACCATGAGTTGTAGATGGTTTCCATAACCGGTAGTTGTGTCCTATTGATGTTTTGTGCAATCTTGATCACTCATTGAAGTGATTTCTGGTCAATGTTGTTGCAACTAACACCATACTGTCATGCAGCAGGTCGGTGTGCTCTCAGTGACACATATGTAAAAGTTTACCTGCAAACTTTGGGGATAGTATTGGTACTGCTGAACCTTCCTTACTATCAAGGTGTTGGTGATCCAGGAGAGCTCCTCGGTGATGTTCACTCCCAAGAACTTAATGCTGGAGGCCCTTTGGCCCACAGAGCTGTGCCGAACATGTCCTACCTGAGAAATTACCTAAGGTTACCCATAGCCCTCTATTTTTGTGAGCTCCATATACCTGTCCAGGAGTCTCTTAAAAGACCCTATGGTATCTGCCTCCACCACTGTCGCTGGCAGCCCATTCCATGCACTCACCACTCTCTGCATAAAAAAACAACTTACCTCTGCCATCTCCTCTGTACCTACTTCCAAGCACCTTAAAACTGTGCCCTCTCGTACTAGCAATTTCTGCCCTGGGAAGAAGCCTCTGACTATCCACGTGATCAGTGCCTCTCATCATCTTATAATGTACACCTCTAATCCTCAGTTGCTCCAAGGAGAAAACGATGAGTTCACTCAACCTATTCTCATAAGGCATGCTCCCCAATCCAGCCAACATCCTCGTAAACCTCCTCTGCACCCTTTCTATGGTTTCCACATCCTTCCTATAGTGACGCGACCAGAACTGAGCACAGTACTCCAAGTGGGGTCTGACCAGGGTTCTACATAGCTGCAACATTACCTCTCGGCTCCTAAACTTAATCCCATGGTTGATGAAGGCCAAAGCACCATATGCTTTCTTAACCACAGAGTCAACCTGCACAGCTGCTTTGAGTGTCCTATGGACTTGGACCCCAAGATCCCTCTGATCCTCCACACTGCCAGTATGAGTAGAGGAGCTTGTTCATACCTTCTCGATTTCCTGAAATCGATAATCGTTTCTTTGTTTTTCTTAATGTTGTGAAAGATTATGGTTGTTGCACCATTCAACACCAGCTCTCTGTGTGTTGCTTCATTATCATTGCAGTTAATGTAAGCGCTGGGGTGTCATTTGCAAACCCGGTGATGGATAGTGATTTCACTCGGAGCTAGTGACATACGCAGGGGGGACACAGTCAAGGGTCAAAAGAGTGTAAAGGAGTGGGCCCAGTTTACAGCCCTGCAGTGTACCAGTGTTCAGGGTCAGGGAGGTTGATGTGTACTTGCCTAGTATGGCTGCCTGAGTGCAATTGGTAAGAAAGTTGCAAATCCCATTGCAAATTGATGTAATGAATCCCAGATTGTGTAGGTCAGTAGTCAACTTGTTGGAGAGTATGGTGTTAACGGCAGAACTGTAGTCAATAAAAAGCATTGTGGCGTCGGTGTCCTTATGCTCCAGGTGTTCCAGTGCCGTGTGGAGAGTGATGGAGATGGCATCCTCAGTTAATCTGTTTGCCTTATAGGCACACTGGTGATGATTCAGAGTAACGGGTGGTGTTCTTAATGGGGGACATAACCGATTTCTCCAGGCACTTGGTGGCTGTGGGGGTGAGTGCAGCCAGTCTGTAGTTGTTGAGGCCTGTTACTGCTGACCGCTTTGGGACTGGTATGATGGTTGATATTTAGAAGTGTGCAGGGACGGAGAGAGGTTGTAAGTTTCAGTGAAACCTCTGCCAGCTGGTTAGCACTGTCCCTGAGCACCTGCCCGGGTACGTCTCACCTTCTGTCCTCAGCGTCACTGCTGCGTCCTCAGGGGTCAAGGCCATCATCACTGGTTTATTGTTGTCCCTCTCCTCAGCAAGCGTGGCATTGCTGTTCGCAGGGCCAAATAGCTCCCCTTTTTACTCGCTGATGGATCCGATACCTTCCCACGAGTCGGGGTTGGTGGTGTTATCGAAGTGTGTTTCTGCCTGTGGTTTGTATCTGTACTTGGCGGTTTTAATGCCTCTTTAAGGTTTGACTGGCTCCGCTGTGTGCTGCCATGTCACCGGATCTAGTAGCAGCATCCCGAGCCCTGAGTAGGTTCCGGACTTTGTTGATCCTCCACAGCTTCTGATTCGGGAATACACAGACGTTTTTAATTGCTGGTGACATTGGCCACGCAGTATTTGATATAGTGCATGGCCCTGGTAGTGTATCCCTAAGTAAGTTACTGAATTATTCATTGCTTGGCATGCAAGCAGACTCCAGTGTGTGCACTTGAAGCAGCCCTGAAGCCATGATGCAGCTCCCTCAGGCCATACTGTCACTGACCTGGTAATTGGTTTTGCCTTCCACATCACTGGTCTATAGGCTGGGGTTAGAAATAAAGACTGGCAGTCGGACATTCCCAGGTGAGGGCATGGATCAGCCCTCTATGTACCTACAGTATTGGTCTAAACCTGGTCCAGTCTGTTTTTGCCCCTTGTGGGGCATTTCACATTCCAGCAAAATTTAGGGAATACTGTCTTAAGGTGGGCTTGATTGAAATCACTGGTTACGATGGTGGACAGACAGCTGGTTATTAAAAACATCATACAGTTGTGCTAATGCTAACTTAACGTTGGCTTGTGCTGGACTGTAGACTGCTGTGATATAAACAACTGAATTCTGTCAGAAGGTGGAAAGGCCTGCACCTTAGCAGGAGATATTCCAGGTTGGGACAGCGGTTTCTGTCACTGATGACAGAGTTCACGCATCAGGCACTGTAAACGTAAATGCATAAGCCACCTCCTGATCTCTTACCATAATCGTGTGTCCTGTCGGCCCGATAGGACGAGTGGCCCACTAGCTCAATAGCTGCATTGGGTTCGTTATAATCCAGCCACGTTTCAGTGAATATCATCACGCAGCAGTCAGGTAAATTCCTTCGCTTGGTAAATCTCAGTCTGATTTTTTTCTTTTGGTTAGCGTTTGATCAGGTGCTTGCAAGGAAGACGGCCGGAAGCGGGGGCTTGAAAGCTGTAGCTTTCAGCCTAGCACGGATCCCGGCTCACTCACTACGCTTCTGTTTCCCCTCATTGGGCAGCCTGCTGCGTCTCCCGGCTGGGGCTAAAGTTCAGGCTTGTCTTGTCGTTAGGCGACCTCTGACAATATGTGTTCTGTGAGAATAAGCTGCGAGCTCTTAGTATACCTGATACTGATATTCAGATGTTCCTGTTGATAATATTGTAGAGTGTTTGCCTGATATGGAGAGCTTTGAACCCACTGTGTGTATGTGTGTCACCATCTTCTTCAGGTTAGAGAGCATGTCAAACATGGTTAGATTGAGCAAGCTAAGGGTATTCTCTTTGGAGGATAAGGGATGGCTCGTTTGCGATGTATAAGATGATATGAGGCCTAGATAGAGAGAACAGCCAGAGGCTTGTTCCCAGGGCAGAAATGGCTAATACAAGAAAGCATAATTTTAACTTGATTAGAGAAAAGTATCAGGTGTGATGTTAGAGGCGGGGATTTTACACAGAGAGTGGTGGTGTATGGAATGTACTCCCAGGGGTGGTGGTGGAGGCAGACAGATAGGTGTATTTAAAAATGAAAAGAAATCTAGGGTTAACTGGGAAGGAAGAGTTCGATTGATCTTAGAGTAGATTAAAAGGTTGGCACAACATTGTGGGCCAAAGAGTCAATATTGTGCTCTACTGTTATATGTTATGGAGTCATCAAAAAGTACAGCACAGAAACAGGCCCTTCAGCCCATCTGGTTTCTGCTGAAACCTTTTAATCTGCCCACTCCCATTGACCTGCATTGGGACCATAGCCCTCCATACCCCTACCAATATAAACTTCACTTAAACATTGAAATCGAGCTTGCATGCTCCACATGCTGGCAGCTTGTTCCACACTCTCATGACCCTCTGAGTGAAGACGTTTCCCCTCATGTTTCCCTTAAACTTATCACCTTTCACGCTTAATCCTTGACCTCTGGTTGTAGTCCCATCTATGAAACATAGACCAAAGATGCCTTTGACACCACAGCAGTATTTGACTGCATCTTTCGTCGTACTATAGGACATAGGTCATGCACCATTTTATCATGGCTGATATATTATCCCTTTCAACCCCATTCTCCTGCCTTCTCCCTGTAACCTTTGACGTTATGACTAATCAAAAACCTGTCAACCTCCCATTGATTTGGCCTCCACAACTGCCTGTGGAAGCAAATTCTACAGATTCAGTACCCTCTGGCAAAAACTTCTCCTCCTCTGTTCTAAATGGACATCCCTTTGTTCCGATGTTGTGCCCTCTGGTCCTTGAGTCACCCACTGTTGGAAGCATCCTCTCCACGTCCATTCTGTCTAGGCCTTACAATACAGTGGTTCCAATTCACTGGGACCAGCACATTTTGGCCCAATTAAGTGGCTGCCGCAAATAGCCGAAGTTTAGTGGAAATAGATAAAAAGGTTTAAAAAAGACAAATTGAGTTTAAAAATGTATTTAAATGAAATGCAGGACAAATTAGAACACTGCCAGAACCACTTCAGTACCATAAAGCTGCTTTAGTTCCTAATACTTGTCGATGGAGAAATTTATCCATGTCACATTCTTTAGACTGTAAATGAACAAAATCAGCGCAGTCACCTAGTGCAGATAATGGACTTTCTTAATACAATGCTGTTGATGATTGCTCCTTCTAAATCTTCATTTTCATTGTAAACGGAATGAAAAATTCAAGATGATTCTTGATACCTTCAAATTCTTCATAGTCTCTGATTTGTTGATGTAGTGAAATCGTCTCATTTTCACACCCGGCTGTGTTGGCACCAACAAGCCTGAGTACTTGAAACCGCAAAGAGCAAAGCAATTCTGAGTTGTCTTCTGCTGCTTTCTTGCCAGCTATCAGTGACAAAAAAAAAGCTGCTTTTTGAACACAAGCACATACAACTGAGATAATTTTAAAAACTGTTCACTTGAAGCACTGTGTCGCCACTAAAGTGCATGCACTGATGCTAGTTCGAAGCAGATCAGGAATAGTCTCCTGCCCCGATTAAGCACGTAGTATCCCAAATAAACAAAGGGAATCCTGGCTATTTTCTCAATTAGGTTTTTTTAAAAAGTTGTGGAAACCATAGAAAGGGTGCAAAGGTGATTTACAAGTATGTTGCCTGGATTGGGGAGCATGCTTTATGAGAATAGGTTGAGTAAACTTGGCCTTTTCTCCTTGGAGCAACGGAGGATGAGAGGTGACCTGATAAAGGTGTATAAGATGATGACAGGCATTGATAGTCAGAGGCTTTTCCCCAGGGCTGAAATGGCTAGCGCGAGAGGGCATAGTTTTAAGGTGCTTGGAAATAGGTACAGAGGAGACGTCAGGAGTAAGTTTTTACACAGAGGGTGGTGAGCACGTGGAATGGGCTGCCGGCGGTGGTGGTGGAGGCGGAAACGATAGGGTCTTTTAAGAGACTCCTGGATGGATACATGGAGCTTAGAAAAATTGAGGGCTATGGGTAAGCCTAGGTAGTTCTAAGGTAAGGACATGTTTGGCACAGCTTTGTGGGCCGAAGGGGCCTGTATTGTGCTGTAGGTTTTCTATGTTTCTATGCTTACTAAGGAGCTGCCCTGATTAACCAATCACCCAATTAACCGGAATCCACTGTATTCGATAGGTTTCAATGAGATCACCCTCATTATTCTGAACTCCAGCAAGTCTAGGCCCAGAGCCATCAAACGATCCTCATAACCCTTTCAGTCCTGGAATCATTCTAGTGGACCTCCTCTGGACTCTCACCAATGCCAGCACATCTTTTAAATAAGGGGCCCACAGCTGCTCACAATACCTCAAGTGCATTCTGGCCAGTGCCTTATAAAGCCTCAGCATCATATACTTCCTCTTATATTCTAGTCCTCTCAAAATGAACGCTAACATTGCAATTGCTTTCCTTACCATCAACTCAGCTTGCAAGTTAACCCTTTGGGAATCCTGAATTCTGAATTTTCTTTCAGTTAGTCCTGACGAAAGGTCTCAGCCCGAAACGTCGACTGTACCTCTTCCTAGAGATGCTGCCTGGCCTGCTGTGTTCACCAGCAACTTTTATGTGTGTTCTGAATTTTCTCCTCATTTAGAAAATAGTCCACACCTTTATTCCTTCTATCAAAGTGCATGACCATACATCTGTCTACACTGTATTCCATCTTTTTTGTCCATTCTCCCAATCTTTCTAAGTCCTTCTGCAGACTTCCTGCTTCCTCAACATTACTTGCCCCTCCACCTATCTTCCTATTGTCCGCAAACTTGGCCAAAAAGGGTATTAATTCCGCCAACCAAGTCATTGATGTATAACGTGAAAGGAAGCAGTCCCAACATTGACCCCTGCAGGCCACTAGCAGCCAACCAGAAAAGCCAACCTTTATTTCCACTCAAACACGAGGAAATCTGCAGGTGCTGGAAGTTCAAGCAACACACACAAAATGCTGATGGAACGCAGCAGGTCAGGCAGCATCTATAGGAAGACGTACAGTGGACGTTTTGGGCTGAGACCCTTCGTCAGGACTAACTGAAAGAAGAGATAGTAAGAGATAAGAAAGTGAGAGGGGGACGGTAGATCTGAAATGATAGGAGAAGACAGGAGGGGGAGGGATGGAGCTAAGAGCTGGAAAGTTAAGTCGGTGGGACTAGGAGAGAGTAAGAGTTTGGCACGGACTAGAAGGGCTGAGATGGCCTGTTTCCGTGCTGTAATTGTGATATGGTTATATAGTTATATGGTTATACACGACTCCCTTGTCCATTCATCCTCCCATCCCTTCCCACCGATCTCCCTCCTGGCACTTATCCTTGTAAGCGGAACAAGTGCTATACATGCCCTTACACTTCCTCCCTCACCACCATTCAGGGCCCCAGACAGTCCTTCCAGGTGAGGCAACCACTGCAACTTGTCCCCGGTAGGTCGTCCCCATCAACAGTATCCAAAACCATGTACTTATTATTGGTGGGAACAGCCACAGGGGTGCTCTGCTCATTCTATCTATTCCTCTTCCCTCTCCTGACAGTCACCCAGCTACCTGTCTGCTGACTCTTAGGGCTGATTATCTCCCTGTAACTCCTGTTTATTTCTGCCTCTGCCTCCCAAATGATCCGAAGTTCATCCAGCTCCAGCTCCAGTTCCCTAACTCGGTTTGTCAGGAGCTGCAGCTGTATGCACCTTTTACAGGTGTAGTTATCGGGGAGGATTGTGCTCGCCCTGACCTCCCACATACTGCAAACGGAGCACTCAACTGCCCTAACTGCTACCTCCATTATCTACTCTTAAGGTAATTAGATTTATTAAAGGAACTTACCCGGCCTTACCTCACTTGGAATGAAGCTGCTCACCGAAGCCTCAGGAGCCAAAGCCTTCCTACTCTGTTTTCCTCTACTCCATCGCCCGCTCTGTTAATCTTCTTGCTTTTAAACACTGCCGCTGCCTCACAGTCTGACTCACACGCGCTTGCGCAGTCGTGCTCCGTTCAACTGCATAGGGAGTGATCCCTGCGGAAAGCAGAAAGCCCGGGGGAGGGAAATATGTGCTTGGTGGTGGGATCCTGTTGGAGGTGGTGGAGGTTACGGAGAATTATATGTTGGACCCGGTGGCTGGTGGGGTGGCAGTCTCTTACTGTCTCTTTCAGTTAGTCCTGACGAAGGGTCTCGGCCTGAAAGCTCAACTATACCTCTTCCTATAGATGCTGCCTGGCCTGCTGTGTTCCACCAGCATTTTGTGTGTGTTGCTTTACTTCCACTCTTTGCCTTTTGCCAGTCAGTGAACCTTCTATCCATGCTAGCATCTCATACCGACAAATCCTGGCCATTAAGTTCAGCAAGTGGCTTTGATGGTTATGAAAGCCCTGCTTTCCTTTAAAGTTAACCATTTAGTATTAAAAGCTAATTAAAATTAAAAATATAATTTTTATTTTAAGGAAGTAAAAAATTAGGGAGGCATGGTAGTGTAATGTTATTACAGTGCCAGTGACTCTGGTTCAAGTTCTCCGCAGTCTGTCAAGAGTTTGTACATCCTCCCTGTGATCACATGTTTCCTGTCACATCCCAGAAAGACTTGCGGGTTAGCAGGTGAATTGTTCATGTGGGTGAAATTGGGCGATACCACCTTGTTGGTCCAGAACAGAGTATTACAGTGCCGAATCTTTGAACAAAATATTATCATGTGAATATCATCAAATTATTAAAAATCCTTAAGCAAGGTGCAATTTTAATCTTTCTTTATTGCATCTGCTGTAAATGAATGTGTCATGAAACCTGCACCAGATCTGGTGATTGTTGGGGCATTTCAGCTGCACCACACTGTGTATAGCAGTGGAATGCAGAAGGAGAATCAAAGTTCAAAGTAAGTTTATTATCAAAGTTCATATATGTCACCATATACTGCCCTGAGATTCTTTTTCTTGCTGGCATTCACGCTAGAACAAAGACCTATAATAGAATCAGTGGAAAAGGTACACACGAAGTCTGACTAACAACCAACATGAAAAAGAAGGCAATTTGTAAAAAAAATACCAAAAAAGGTAATATTAATAAATACATAAATAATAGTGAGAACATGAGTTGTAGAGTACTTGAAAGTGTGGAATCAGTTCCGTGTTGATTAAGTGAAGTTATCCATTCTGGTTCAGAGGCCTGATGGGTGAAGGATAATAATTGTCCCTGAATCTGATGGTGTGGGGAGAACCAGTAAGATTTGTGTGTCTGTGTTCTTGTAGGTAATTGAAACTCCCTGACGCATATTGCTGAGAATTACAACAGTTATTTAAGAACTCCCAACAACACTCTCCCCCCTCCCATCCAAAGAAAGCTATATGAATAATACCAGGCAGTTCAGTTCACAAGTGATCATTAATTCTGCTCTGCCTGACTTAGATGGATAAAGAGAGAGGCGATATGCTTCTGTGAGCTGAAGGCTCCTGGACCGGCGGGCATAGATTTGAAAGTTTTGATCAAAAGATACAAGGGGGATGTGAGGAAAAGCTTTTTTCTACTCAGAGCACGTTTAGGTTCAGGAATTAACCACCTGGAGGGGCAGGGGAAATGCAATCAATCAGCACCTTCAAAAGGGAATTGGATGGGTACTCCCGACAGAAACTAATTTGCAGGGCTGTGGGAAATGCATCGGGGAATAGGAATGACAGGACGTGTTGACTCGAAGGACCTAATGGTGGCTTCCCTCTCTAATAATTCTATGATATGTGTAAAGGTAGTGCTAACGATGCCAATTTTTGAATAAAAGCTTTTGAATATTATTCATCAAAATTATACTGCAACTCAATGGATTTTAATTTGGACATTCTCCATCCATTTACGAACAATATACTGAACAAGAGGAAGGGAAACTTGCACTGTACTACAGTGAAGCAGTAAAAAAAATTATGTGCTCTTTGAGGAGCTAATTCATAAATAATTTGCGACCTATTGTGTAAAAGAGAGTGGAGCATCAGAAGGCATTATGTTAAGTGCATCTGCATGCTGATGTGCAGAGTGGTGTGTAATATTCCAGCTGCACGCTGTAGTGTAAATAAGTCTGATTTTCTTCTTGTGATGCATTGCAAAAATGTCAAGAGGGAGGAAATGGTTTTTAGTAATAGAGTCAGTTGGTCCTGTGCAAATGATGCCACAGGGGGTTTAGATCAAAGCAGAACCTAGCACACTTGGGAGAAACTGCTTTCCCAGTCCAAGACAGCGCAGCCTTTTTTTTTTATTTTCTAAGTGATTTCAAGTCAGAAGTAAAGATAAAAATAAAGTTGAATATTGCTATGCTGTACAACATATAACATGCCTATCTTTGGCTGAAGAAAAATACGCATTTACTGTATTTACTTTAAGCTAATAGTGTAATCAACCTCTTAAGGCCAACACGATGAGAGTCAAAATGCGAAATGTATAGAGCTACTTAGAGCAGAACAGACAGATTAAAATTCATTCCTTATTTTGTCACATAATTCTATCCAAATGTTTATAGCAGAAACCATCTTAATAAATGTTTCGTTCTAATTTGATACTCCTGTAACAATACAGAGGAGGGGATTCAATGAAAGCAATGATATATTTTCATTGTTCACATGAAAATGGAATTTATTATGAATAAGATTAATAGATGTTGATAAGAGGGAAGATCTATGCCTCTTATCGTAATACAAGATCATAAAGGGCATAGATTGAGTAGACAGCCAGAGACCTTTTTCCCAAAGAGGAAATGGCTAATACAAAGGGGCATTATTTTCAGGTGATTGGAGGAAAGCTGCAGAAAGTTGTAAACTCGGCCAACTCCATCATAGGCACTTGCCTCCCCAACTTCAAGGATCTCTTCAAAAGGCAATGCTTCAAAAAGGTGGTATCCATCATTAAGGACCACCACCCCACCCCCCCATGCTCCCTTCTCATTGCTCATCGAGGAGGTGGTACAGGAGCATGAAGGCACAACACTGAATGTTTTAGGAACAGCTTACCCTCTTGCCATCAGAGTCAAATAAACCATGTACACAACCTCACTATTTTTACCTTTTTGTTGCTCTTTTTGCAGTAGCTATTTAATTTTTATAATATATTTCTTATTGTAATTTATAGTTATTTTTATTATGCATTAATGTACTGCTGCTACAAAAGAACAAATTAATGACATATCCAAGTGATACTAAACCTGATTCTGATGTATCTCTCCTTTCTTGAAGATTCACTTCTCAGCACATTGCATAATATCGTACGACGTTCAGTGACTGAAACTGTCAAATTCTCACTTTACTGATTCTTCAAGTGCTGATGGGAAGACCTCTGTATGTTATCTGGTGAAAATTGTGAATAATTGTATTTTAAAATGTTATGTTTAGTTTTCTTATCCTAAAAGTAGAACTAAAAATAGAAAGCAAAATTGTTTGCACAATGCATCAGTTTGAGGTGAACTTCCCTCCTCCTCCTCATCTATTATGACGTTAATCTGTGGAGGATCCCATTATATGGCATTCTGTCCATATACAGCCAGTAAATTATGGGTAATGACGTCTCTTCCCACTGCTTTCCCATGGCTTTTTTTGGTGGTCCTCTCTGATGGTTTTAATGAGAAGGGGGAATGTGAGGGTCCTTAACACTTCTTAAAGATGCCCGTGATGTTCAGGAAGATTGTGCCTGTGATTGAACTGGCTGAGTCTATAGTCTTTCCAGCCTCTTGCAACCCTGTGCATTGGAGCCTCTGTTCCTTATAGAAATCTGCAGTAGTCTGTGACATAACAAATCTCCACAAACTCTGAACATAGTCAAGCCGCTAAAATAGTTGGCTGTCAGTTTGTCTTTGACAATGGTCCCATGAATGATCTTGTGGCTTTGTTGCTCAGAGAGTATGCAGGTGGATTTAACAGTTCTGGGAAGTGTGATTATATTTAGCTATACTTGGTGTGGGCAGCCCTGCATGTTGCTGGCTTTATGTATCACTGGCGATTGATCCTCATATTTGACATAAATGAGGTGGTAGGCCTGGATTTTGACATGACTGCTGCAGCTTAACAGTAGGAAAACTCCTTTGATCCTGTTTTGCTAGAGGTGAAATCTGAGCTGTGGTAGAACTATGGAAGGTGTAGCTGAGGTTTGGCACAAGCAGAGCTTGTGAAGTTTGGCTGCAGGGGCATTCTTCATGTCTGTCAACAGTGGGAGGAGGGGCAGAGCAGAGTTTCAGCATCACAAGTTTGGAAACTTTTTTTATTCGTACACAAAATGTGTTATTTCTGAAAAGCCAGCCTAATAACTTCAAAAAGACAGGCTTGCTTGGCTATTTCACAGGCTGGTTAGGAATTTACTGCATTGTTGTAGGTCTGCAACTATTAAAGAACATTGGTGAAACAGATGGGGTTTTGTGATGATTTATGATGGTCAGCTTTACTGATGCAAGAATTCTGTTTCCGATTTACGTAACTGACTGTGTTTAAATTCCTCAGCTGTCATGGTGGGATTTGAACTTGTCTCCAGATCATCAGTTCAGGTCTCTGGATTACTAGACCTGTAACATAAGCAGTATACCATCATAATCATCGGTTACCATGTACTGGTTTGTGACTTCCTCAGGAATCTCTGTACTTCATTGGTATTTATTGTCTGTTTCTGTGACTGATGCATCTCTGTTGATTAATGGAGTGAGCGTAACAGAGTCATACAGCTCAAAAGCAGGCCTTTCGGCCCACACCATCCATGCCAACCACCACACACAATGTATACTAACCCTGTTTACTAGTATTTATTCTGTGGCCCTCTATGCCTTGGGTAACTTTGTATGTCTTTCTTAACTAGGTGATAATATAATAAATCATTACGGAAGTTATACTGCCAAATGGAATTGCATATGTTCAACTTAATTTCTAAAGTGAACAATTAATTACTGTTCTTTCACCTGGAGATATGCAGAGTTTTATCACTTTAATTATAAAGATTTTGAAATTCATGCTCAAAGTATTATTCAAACAGGTTCGAAGAGGCTTTTGGCAGAAAGTGATAAAAATCAAAAGAAAATATTTCATTTTTATATTAATTGGGAAGTATTTTGCATCACCTGGGAATTTTAATGTTCTTGCACATACTCAAACTCAGCTTTGAATCACAACTAGCTGGATGTATCACTCCAGAACATCGTTGTCAGAGAGGTAGAGGTCTTCAAGTAAAAAGCCACTGGAGAATGTAATTGGAGCATGCAAAGGAAAGCCCCACCAGTTTAAGTGTATACAGAAAACTCTGAATTAGCCTAGTACGAGTAAGCTCTGGCTTTTTCTCAGGTCGACTAAATTCTTAAAATATGACTAAATAACAGAAATTATAACATCTGCAATTATTTAATTGCTTAAAGTTTATAATGCACAAGAAACCTCAATCAACGAGAGTGAAAAAAAATTAACAGGCTTTCAAGTGTTTTATGAGAATTTGGTTGCATAATTAGAAAAAAATCACTTTATTAAAGTAAAACCTGATTTAAATATATATTGGGGCAAAAAGTTAATGCGAAATGTGCAGTAAAAATGTGGTAACTTGTCTAAAGTAGAAGAATGTAGAGAAATATTTTTAAGGAAGAACTGAGACTCCACCATCATAAGAACAGACTGAAATACAGATATATGCTGGAAATGATTAATTTTCTTCAACTGCAAAACAAAATCATCAAGATCACTTAATTTCTCTATTATGTTGCATTTCAGCACCTCGTGAGTGTGAAGAAGATGAGTTTCACTGCCAGAATGGTTATTGTATCCGGAGTCTGTGGCATTGCGATGGTGACAATGACTGTGGGGATAACAGTGATGAACAGTGTGGTGAGTCTTACTTCATAAAGTTCCTGCCAGTTGCTGAGAAGACACTAATTATCAACAATCTTACTTTAATTCACAATCAGAAAGTTGTTGAGCCATTGTCAAATTAGTTATATATACCTGCGGCATATTTCCCAGAAATTTTATCCAATATTATGCAAGCCATAAATATCTAAAAGCAGGGGTTCCCAACCCGGGTTCCACGGACCCCTTGCTTAATGGTAATGGTCCATGGCTAAAAAAGAAGTTGGGAATGTTTTAAAGTGAGGACCAACATTGTTCTGAACCTGAGGTGAAGGTGATCCACTTCATGCCATCTTTTGTTTCCCCACTGCAGACATGAGAAAATGCTCTGACAAAGAGTTCCGCTGCAATGATGGCAGCTGCATCGCAGAGCACTGGTATTGCGACGGTGACACAGATTGCAAAGATGGCTCTGATGAAGATGGCTGTCGTAAGTACTAACTTGGGAATAAATTATGATTACCAGCAGCTGAAATACATTCTTCCAAATCAGCATATATTTGCCTTGATTTTGTTAACCATAATAGTTAGTGAAACAGCAAAAGGTCACACAACCATAGTCCTATATTAAATTACTTTCAATTACCTTATGTTTCAGTTGAATGATCATAATGTCCATTGAAACATTATTTCCGTCCATCTTATCTCATATATAATTGTTCATTGTTTGATTAAATATTTTAGAGTAAACAGTCTTTTGGCAACAAATTTGACATCATTATTCCCAAATGAAAATATAAATGACTCCCCATTTGGAATTTATGAATATGAGAAACCGATCTACAAAGTGAGCAGAGCCTTCAGACGTGGGTGGGAAAACAGTCAGGATATCTTCTTAGAGAAGTATAAATATTGGAAATGTTAATGAAAAGATCATAAAACAATCCATCGTTCAGAAGGATACCGTGATGTATCTGGTGAATATTATAGCACTGATTTTAAAAACAATGTTGCTTGTTCAAACTCCCGCACAGAGGAAGCTCAGTTCTAATGTGAAAAATAATTCTCATTCTTTCTCATTTATGATGTTGGCTCATGTTCTGGATGGGATGTAGAAACACAAATGGATTGTTCACTCTGCTTATTGTTATCTCGTTCTGTTTAAGGAAGCTTTTGCATTACATTAAGATCACTAAAACTAACTGCATTTGGTAAAAAAAAATGGTGGTTGGATTAAAAAAAAAGGAAATCATAAAATGCCAAATTTCTGCTGCAAACAGAAGGGAACAAACTGGATCAGATGCTTGTAACTCTAAGTGGCTCAGGCTAATGAGGACTTCAAAGGATTAAAAGCTAAACCCACTGGCTCTTCAGCTTTCAGTTCACTGAAGCAGTTCTTTGATCTTAACAGATAAAGGCACCCTTCTACAGATAATGAGCAATCATACAACTGCTGAGAATGGTGTCCTCATTGCACATAAAATATGCAGCAGAAAATCTGATTTGTATTGACTGAAGAAGTCATTGCTAAACCAGCACAGGAGAAAGCATTTGCAAATAGCATGCAAAGATGAATTGATTTTTATTTAAATCCAGTCTGTACGGTCAGGAAAAATTGTCATTTTTACCGCACAATTTATGATAGTGATCATATAATTTTTGAGACAGCAGTGTTCATTGGCCTAATCTCGTGGTCTCGAAGAACTGTATGTGGCATATCTTATAACCTGTCTTCTTGAGCACTTGAGACAGATTCCTTTATCTTGAGAGTAGCTCAATGAAAATAGAACTTCGTCATTTGTAGGGCTACTCCTATTCAGGAAGTAATATTAAATTCTATACTCTTTATGCATTGTATCAACTAAAACCCAAAAGTATTCATTGGATTTCTGAATTTATCCTTAATCCACAGATAAATCAGACATTATTAATGCAGGTGTCATTGTCTTACTTTCTGGTGGATGTCTTTGAATGTAAACTATGAAGTCTAGAAATTCCCTTGTTTGACTCCATAAAAACAGAACTGTATAGTAAGACCAGAGTGGAGCACCTTCCACCCATTTCAGCACAATTATCCATCAGGTAATTCAATACCAGGTACTTTTTGTGGTATTTTGATTTGCTCTATATCTTTTTGGCAAAAGCTCTCCCAATGACTTCAACTGCTTTGAACCGTGCACAATTTCTCCTTCAGTGAAATTTTTAATCTCACTACTCTGAAAAAGAACGGTTCGTTACCTGCTCACAGATCAACAAAGAGTCATAGAACACTACAGCACAGAAACAGTCCCTTGGGTCCATCTAGTCTGTGCTGAACTATTATTTAGCCAAGTCCCACCAATCTGCACCTGAACCGAGGCCCTCAATACCCTACCCATTAATGTACCTAAACAAATTTCTCTCAACTGCTGAACTTGAACCTGCATCCACTGCTTCAGCTGGCAGCTCATTCCACACTTTCACCACCTTCTGAGTGAAAAAATTTCCCCTCACGTTCTTCTTAAATGTTTAACCTTTCTCCCGCAATGCATGATCTCTAGTTCTTGTCTCACCCAACCTCAGTGGAAAAAGCCTGCTTGCATTTACCCTATCTGTACAGCTCATTATCTTATATACCGCTGTCAAATCTCCCCTCATTCTCCTATGTACCAGGGAATGAAGTCTTAGCTTGTTCAAACTTCCCCTCTAACTCAAGTCCACAAGTCCTGGCAACATCCTTGTAAATTTTCTCTGCAATCTTTCAATCTTATTGACATCTTTCCTGTAGGTAGGTGACCAGAACTGCATGTGACACTCCCGATTAGACCTCACGAACGTATTGTATGACTTCAATATAACATCCCAATTCCTGTATGCAATATTTGATTAATGAAAGCCAATGTGCCTAAAGATATCTTTATGTCCCTATCTACCCGTGATGCCACTTTCAGGAATTATGGATCTATATTCCTAGACTCCTCTGTTCTATCACATTCATCAGTGCCGTACGGCTCACCATTTCAGTGCTCCCAAAGTGCAAAAGCTCACCCTTGTTTGCATTAAATTCTACCTGCCATTTTTCAGCCCATTTTCCCAGATCCAACTGCAAGCTCTGATAATCTTCCTTGCAGTCCAGTACACCCCAACCTTGGTGTCATCTGCAAATTTGCTGATCCAGTTTAACATATCTTCCTGTGGATCATTGACGTACAACAACGTACCCAGCACCAATCCCTGTGGCACATCACTAGACTCCAGACAGAGACCCTACCATCTACTACCTATCCCTGGCTTATCCCTCGAAGCCAATGTCTAATCCAATACACTAACTCATCTCAAATGGCAAGCAACTTCTTGACCAAACTCACATGTAAAACCTTGGCAAGGGCCTTACTAAAGTCTATGTAGACAACATTCACTGCCTTGCCTTCTTCAACTTTCTCAGTAACTTTCTCAAAAAACTTTGTAAGATTGGTTAGATACGCCCTACCACGCACAAAGCTATGTTGACTATTCCTAATAATCCCTGTCTATCCCTGTTGTCCCTTAGAATACTTTCTAATAACTTCATCCACTACTGATGTCAGGCTCACCAGCCTATAATTTCCTGGTTTATTCTGAGAGCCTTTCTTAAAAAAAAACAGAACAATATTAGCTATGGCACTTAACTATGGCTAATGGCTAAATATCTCTGCTAGAGCCCCTGCAATGTCTGCACTTGCCTGCCACAGGGTCTGAAGGAACACCTTAGGTGATTTAGCCATCCTAATTTGCCTCAAAACAGTAAATGTCTCCTCCTCTGTAATCTGTATATGGTCCATGACCTCACTGCTGCTTTGCCTCACTTCTGTAGACTGCGTATCCATCTCCCAAGTAAATACGGATGCAAAATATCCATTTAAAAACTCCCCCATTGCTTTTAGCTCTATGTATAGATGACAGTTCTGATCTTCCATGGACCAATTTTGTCCCTTCTATCCTTTTGCTCTTAATCTATCTGAAGAGGCCCTTGGGATTCTCTGTTGGAATAACCTCATGCCGTTATTTAGCCTTTCTGATTCCCTCCTTCAGTGTTCTCTTGAATTTGTTATACTCCTCAAGTACCCCATTTGCTCTTTCCTGCCTAAGCCTGCTACCCACCTCCATCTCTTTCATAACCAGGGCCTAAACACCTCTTGAAAACCAAGGTTCCCAAACCTGTTATTTTTGCCTTTTATTCTGACAGGAGCATACAAATGCTGTATTTCCAAAAATGTCACTTTTGAAAACCTTCCACTTACCCAAGTACACCTTTGCCAGAGAACATCCTGTCCCTGTCCACAATGGCCAGATCTTTTTCTGTTAGCATCAAATTTGGACTTTCTCCAATTTAGAATCTTAACCCAACAACTAGATTAATACTTCATATTTTACCGACTCTGTTTATCCTGAAACCACAGTATTTATAGGGACAACACCTTTTGTTAATATGAACATTGCAAATGGAAGTTCTCAATTTCTTTTATGGCTTTCACAGATGATCTGTGAGGCTGTATTGAAAACATTAAAAGGTAAGACAGCATATTTTAGTCTCTTACTACATCAGAAACTAGTTATCTTAAGGATAAATAGAGTTCTTGGAATAGAATCATTTGGCTCTTAGAAATGGCAAAGGTCCAACATAATTGAATGATGTCTGATGCTGTAATGGTTCTGCTGGTTTTCTGAGAAACCATGCCATCAAACCATAAGGCAACTCCTTTCCACAGCCAATAGCTCATCTGTGAAACAGAGCAGTTAAGTCGAACAGTTTACCAACGTGCAAGTTATTAGCACATTCTAAAATAAGCCAAAGAAAAGGTAGCAGATGTGCAGAAAAGAAATGAAGGTTCATTGCTAAAAACAGTGCAGTACCACAAACCCAACGCACGGTGGATGTTTTATCCATATTTATGAAGGATCAGCACAACATTTCCCACAAACTGTTGCACAGTCTACATATATTGAACAGCCTGGTAGAATAAGATGTACTATTGATAATACAATCCACCTCGTAATGATCTTACACTTTATTGTTTACCTGCACTACAGTTTCTTTGTAGTCTTTGCACTTCTACACCAATGCTTTACCTTGATGTACCTCAATGTATAATGAATTGACCTGTATGAACAGTATGTAGGACAAGGTTTCACTGTATTTTGATACATATGACAATAATAAACCAATACTAGCACTGATGTAGGAAAAGATACGGAATTTCATATTAAGAAAAAAATTCAAAAGAAGACTGCAGCTATTTTCAGTGAAGAATTCAGAAAGTTACTATTTAGATTAGATTAGATTATGAGGACACGCAGTCCTCTTTTATTGTCATTTAGTAATGCATGCATTGAGAAATGATACAATATTCCTCCGGTGTGATATCACAGAAACACAGGACAGACCAAGACTGAAAAAATAACGAAAAACACATAATTAAAACGTGTAGTTACAACAGTGCAACAATACCATAACTTGATGAAGAACAGGCCATGGCACAGTTAAAAAGTTCAAAGTCTCTCGAAAGTCCCACATCTCACGCAGACAGGAGAAGGAAGAAAACTCTCCCTGCCATGCCTGACCACATTCTGACTCTGAGTCGTCCGAAAACTTCGAGCTCTGATCAGCCCTCCGACACCGAGTACTGAGCACCATCTCTATCTGAACGCTTCAACCTCGTCCTCGGTCGCCAGCAGCAGGCAAAGCCGGGGATTTTGGGGCCCTCCTGCTGGAGATTCTCGATCGCACAGTAGCAGTGGCAGTGAACCGGCATTTCAGGAGTTTCTCCAGATGTTCCTCTGTGCTTTCACGTCTGTCTCCATCAAATCAGAATTGTCCACGGCCCCTATTTAACAGATACGATATCACTTCACCGGAGAGCTGCGCGCGCTGCATCACGCTGCCGTCTGCTCCTCCCACTATTATTTGACCAGGCTGATTGAAATATTTGAATTAGTAAGGAGATAGATATCATAGATACATGGTAGTTATGTTGTGCGTTGTGCAGAAGAGGAAACTGGTATTTGCTTAAAAATATCACTGTTCTATCCACTGCTTTGAATTTTGAAATTTCAGATGACACCAGTTGGAAACGTAGGTGAAAAATTATGAGCTTGTAGAACCACAACCTCCTAGCACCAGCCTATGTGCTGTCTTTTCGAAATTCGTGCGTCCTCTCAGTGAATGCGAAGATTTCTTTGTTAGAAAAGCCAATAGGCAGCAGAACTGGTAGAGCTGTTGTCTCACGTTTTCAGCAGCCCTGGTTCAATTTGACCTCCAGTGTTGTTTCTGTGGAGTTTGCATATACTTCCCAGGTGCTCTGGTTTCCTCCCACATTCCAAAATGAAACGGGCTGCCAGGTAACTGGCCACCATAAATGCTTCCTAGTGTGGAGTTCAGTGGTAGAATTGGGGGGAGCTCGTGAGAATACAGGGAAAATGTAAAATAGATGCAGAGCTTTGGACCCACGATGGTCAGTACAGATTCAGTGGACTGAAGGGTTGATCTCTATGCCATATGTCACTTTGACTACTAGAATGGGAAAATATATGGCAAATTTCAGTCTAGGTTATGTTTAGCTGAGAAAAATAAAAGTCATGTCTTGTTTGGAATTTAAGTGGAATAGAAAAGCAAAGGAATATAAATATACAAATCAGAACAATGAGGACATAAAAAAGCAAAGCGTACACTGTTTATTTCCAGAGGTATAGAATTGAAATGTAGAGAAGATATGCCAGACGTATCAAGCTTTGTTTAGACTGCCCTTGAAGTACCATGCGTAGTACTAGTCATTATTTTAGCCTATAGACACCAGAGAGAATGCAAAAAAAACTCTCAAGCATGAGAGCAGAAATGAAAATTTATACCTCTCAAAGAGTAAAAAAAGCGATAAGTAGGATTAAAAGGGGAAGAAGCATGAGCCAATGAAACTCTGAAAGTTTTTGATAAGTGTGGGCAGAGAGAGAGTTCCATCTACCGGCTAGAGTGAAACTAAAAGCCGTTGAAATGAGGTTGTCATTGAGGTATCGGGCAAGGTGGTGAGGTTACTCCGAGCACTTAGAACTCAGTTTCACAGTACATGGTTAAGTTGTAAAGTGCAGTTGCATTGAACCAGAGGATGGGGAAAGGGTGATGAGATCAAAGGGTATTACTAAGGGGGTCAGAGGAAGGAGGAATGGGGGAAGATTTGAATGCAATGTAATTGCCAGCATAGACTGGTTAGACCAACTGGATTGTTTCTGTGCTTTATATGTTCCAAACCCACAAGGACCCAACATTACAGTTCTGCCAAAATATTGTTTTTCTCAGTATGTTTCCATTATTTTTTTGTGTCATTTGAAAAGGCAGATATTTGTCATGTATTACCTGATGCAATGTGGTTCAACGGGTATGTAATTGTGAAGATGAATAGGTACTAATAATATGTCAGGTGTAAGTGTAAACAGATGTGTTCAGTGATGCGTACTGATGGGTGTGGAACATTAGAACAGTACACCAACTCAAAATATGTTTGAGATAACAAGTCAGGTTCTTGTGTATTGCAATGTTCTTTTGATAGAGGATGGAAGTTCTTGTTATTATAAACACTGCTGATTCTTGGCTTCCTCAGAAGCACAGAAAGTTTGTTTTAGTTCAGGTTCCTTCCAAAAAAAATTTTTTAATGGTGTCTGTAAAATTGACAATGAAATTCTGCTTAGAATCCATTGGCTTCACAGATACCCCTCTGTAGTCTATGAAACCATCAAATAGTATTCATTGTATAGGTTTAAGGAGACAGACTTGTGCTAAATCCAGTTTTTTGCTGTCTTTAGTCATCACTCTCAATTTAGAGGTAACCCGCATATCTCTTCACTTCAAATACCACACCCGAGACTTGACCCATAATCCCAGTTTCCATCTGCTCGCCCATAAGACATAAAATGCTCTGCATTATTCAAAGAGAATTGTGGTCCTCCCAGGCTCCTAATATTCTTCAGCTAATATACAGACAGACTCAGCACTCTTGACTTCAGAAGAATGAGGGATTACTCCACTGATGTATTCAAAGTAAATGTATGATCAAAGTATGTATATGCTTTTATATACTACCCTGGATTCATTCCTTGTAGGCATTTGCAGTAGAACAAAGAAATACAATCGAATCAATGAAGAACAATACACTAACAATAGCAAGCAATTAATGTGCAAAAGAAGATAAACTGTGCAAATACCAAGAAAGAAAATAATAATAATAATACTGAAAACATGAGTTATAGATTCCTTGAAAGTGAGTCCATTAGTTGTGGGATCAGTTTGGGGTTGAGGTAAGTGAAGTTATCAGGTTCAAGAACCTGATGGTTGAAGGGTAATACCTGTTCCTGAAACAGTTATTACCCTGAAACACTGAAATGTAAAAAATTATAAAAGGAATTTCAGAGAACATGTTGGGATGATATTTTTCCTGGCTGCGATGCGTAGAGTCAAGAGTCATGGTCTCAGGTAATGGGGTCAGACATTTAGGATGTGGATTCCTTCACCCTTGGTGGAGTTTTCTGGTCGAGAGATATGTTAGAAGCTCAGTTGCTGAGTATATTCAGAACAGAGATTGATACATTTTTAAGTGTAACAGGAATTACAAGATATGGGGTTGGTACAGAAAAATGGCACTGAGGTAAAACCTCATCCATGCTTTTAATGAATGGCCTTGGTATTTCTGTTCCCTTTGTGTCATGTTTCCCAACCGTGACTGTACTTAAGAAATATTTATTGGCTGTAAAATGCAGTAAATATTCCAAGACAGTGAAAAACATATACAAGTTTGTTCTTCTGTTATTGCTGATGCAGCTTGGTGAGCCATTGATCTTTCTTGGTTGACATTGATGGACGAATCCATCACCGGGAAGAAGCTCGCGCAGTGACATAACAATGAGTTGGTAATCACTGGGAAGGGTGAACTCAGGTTCTTAAAAAGCTCTGCTGCAGGAAACAAAAAACAAGCTGAGAGTTCTCTGCACTGTGGCCCCATTCCTATTTATCTTAGAGTTAGTACAGTGTGCACTTGTGGTGAGTAGGCGCCAGATTTAAAAGCAAGCGGGACCTGTTGAGATTTTCTGTGGAGCCTGGGATCATTTGGGCTATTAGGCACTTGGCAAGGGCCAATAATAAAAGCCGTTAGGTTTAAGCAGAATGGCAATTGTGCGAGCAGCCATTGTGGGAGTAAAACAGGGTGGGGAACTGAGGCTTTGGCTCAAGAGGCTTCAGCAAGAAGGGCTAGGATGAGGTTTCTGTCAAGTTTCTCATTCTTTCTTTATTAATGCCTTGCTAGAGTAGAGAGAATGGATTCGAGGTCAATGGTGTGCTTGTCATGCAAGATGTGGAGATAGCCAATCTTTCTGATCTGTAAGAAGTGCATCCTGGTGCCGCTACTTTCAAGCTGTGTGAGAGTGCTGGAGCGGGATGCCATATGACTCGTTTAGGAGAACAAGGAGATGATAGATGGAAGTTGTAGGATGATAGACACTCCTAAGTTGCGGGAGACAGGTAACAGGATGACTGTCAGGAGGTGGAAAGGAAACAGGCAGATAATGCAGAACACCCCTGAGGTAAGCCTCCTCAGTAACAAGTATACTGTTCTGGATACTGTTCTGGGGGTAGGGGGTAGAACATACCAAGGGAAAGCTGCAGCGACCAGGTCTCTGGTCACAAATATGGCTCTCAAATATGGGAAGAGGAGAGATGGTGGTGAAAGGGGATTAAATAGCTAGGGGATAAGACAAGAGGTTCTTTGGATGTGAAAGAGACACCCAGATGCTATGTTCCCTCCTAGGTGTCAGGATCAGGGATGTCTCAGATAGGGTCCACAGCATTGTTAAGGAGCAGCCAGAGGTCATGGTTCATTTTGGTACCAACAACATACATAAGACACGGAATGAGGCCCAGAAAAGTGAATATAGTGAGCTAGGTAGGAAGTGAAAAAACAGGATCTCAGAGGTAGTGATCCCTGGCTTCCTGCCTGTGCCACATGCTAGTGAGGCTAAGAATAGAATGTTATGGCAGGTGAATATCCAGTTGAACAATTGTTGCAGGGGACAGGGTTTCAGATTTGTGAATCATTGGGATCTCTTCTGGGGAAGGTATGACCTGTTGAAAAGGAGTGGGTTACACCTGAACTTGGGGAGTATAACTATCCTTATGGACAGGTTTCCTCGAGCTGTTGGGGAGGGGGATAGGAACTGGAGTGATAGGTCAGAGCACAAACAAGAGAAAATCTGCCAATGCTGGAAAACCAAGCAACAAACACAAAATGGCGGAGGAACTCAGCAGGCCAGGCAGCATCGAGTGCAGTTGATGTTTCAGGCTGAGACTGTTCATCGGGACTCATGAAGGGTCTCAGCCCAAAACGTCAGCTATATTTTTTTCCAGAGATGCTGCCTGGCCTGCTAAGTTCCTCCAGCACTTTGTGCGTATTGATAGATCAGAAGATGGGACGGTTAGTATACAGGTAGATGCAGTGTATAGAGAGACTGTTAGGAAGCATAGGAGGTGTATAGGGCATAATTGCAGTCAGTTGGATGAGTTGAAGCATCTACTTTAATGCAAGAATTATCAGGAATAATGATGATGAACTTGGAGCATGAATTAATACATGGAACTATGATGTTGTGGTCATTACGGAGACTTGGTTGTCATAAGGGCAGGTATGGCTGCTGGAGATTCTGGGGTTTAGATGTTTCAAAAGGAACAGGGAGGTAAGAGATGTGGGAGAGTTGCATTGGTAATTGGGGATAGTATCACAGCTGCAAAAAGTGAGGACATCATGGTGGCATCATCTGCTGAGTCACTGTGTGGGGGAAGTCAGAAGCAGGAAGGGTGCAAACACTGTATTGGGAGTATTCTATAGACCTCTCCAATAGTAACGGTAAAAGATCAGGAGACAGGTTTTGGAAAGCTGCAAAAATAACAGGGTTGATGTCACAGGTGATTTCAACTTCCCCAATACTGATTGGCATTTTCTTCATGCAAGAGGTGTCAATGGGGTGTAATTTGCTAGGTGCATCCACGAAAGATTCCTGACACAGTATGTGGCCAGGTTGACAAAAGAAGAAAGCCACACTAGATCAGTTATGAGGCAGTAAACTTGGTCATGTGATAGATCTCTCTGTGGGCGAGCATCTCAGAGACAGTAACCACAACTCCCTAGTCTTTACCATAGGCATGGAGAGGGGTAGGAGCAGGAGGTATTGGAAAGCATTTAATTGGGGGAGAGAGAATTATGATGCTGTTAGGCAGGAACTTTGAAGTGTGAGTTGGAAAAATTCACGATGGAAATGCGGAGATTGTCTTGGGAGCACTTGCATGGGGTTCTATAAGACTGTAAGATATAGGAGCAAAATTAGACCATTTGGCCCATCGAGTCTGCTTCACCATTTCATCATGGCCGCCCCAATTTTCCTCTCAGCCAGTCTTCTGCATAGGTTTGTCCCATTGAGGCAGGAAAAGTGTAATGGGGTGAAGGAACCATGGTTAACAGGAAATATGAAACATCTAGTCAAGAGGAAGAAAGAAGCATACTTAACATTTAAGAAGCAAGAATCAGACAGGGTTCTGGAGAGTTACCAGGTAGCCACAAAGGAGCATAAAAATGTGAACAGGGAGATAAATAGAGCGAGGGTAGGACCAATTAGGGATAAAAGATGAAGCATGTGCCTAGAGTTGGAGAATGTAGGGGAGGTCCTTAATGAATAGTTTGCTTCCTTCGTGATCTCTGGTTTCCTCCCACCGTCCAAAGATGTACTGCTTATTGTTAAATGGCCATTGTAAATTACCTCATAATTAGGCTAGTGTTAAACTGGGGTTGCTAGTGGCATGGCTCGAAGAGCGGGAAGGGCTTTTTCTACACTATCTCTAAACATATAAATACAGCTTATTTATTTATTTAGAGGTGTGCTGGAACTTCTGAAAATGATTAGGATAGATAAGTCCCCAGGGCTGGATAGGATATACCCCAGTGATATATCCTCACTGTCCACAGTAGTAGTAGTACCAGAAGATTGGAAGGTGGCAGATGTTATTCTGTTGTTGAAGAAGGGTGATAACACTGGGAATTAACAGACCAGTAAGTGGTAAGAAAACAATTAGAGAAGATTCTTAGAGACAGGAATTATGAGTATTTGGAGAATAATGGCCTGGTTAAAAGTAGTCAGCATGGTTTTGTGACACAGGTTGTGCCTCACGAGCCTGATTGAATTCTTTAAGAAAGTGACAAAACAGATTGATGAAGGTAGAGCAGTGGGTGTGGTATGTATGGATTATAGTGAGGCATTTGATAAAGTTCTCTGTCATAGGCTCATTCAGAAAGTCAGGAGGCATGGGATCTAGGGAATCAGTGTGGATACAGACAAGGTTTGTTCCCAGAAGGCAGAGGGTTGTTGTAGATGGAACGTATTCTGCTCGAAGGTTGGTGACCAGTGGTGTTCCATAAGACCGTAAGATATAAGGAGCAGAAGTAGGCCATTTGGCCCAGCGAATCTGCTCCGCCATTCAATCATGGGCCGATCCAATTCATCCAGTCGTCCCCACTCCCCTGCTTTCACCCTGTACACTTTGATGCCCTCAAGAACCTATCTATCTCTGCCTCAAATACACCTAATGACTTGGCCTCCACAGCTGCTTGTGGCAACAAATTCCACAGATTTACCACTCTCTGACTAAAGTAATTTCTCTGCCTCTCAGTTCTAAAAGGACATCCTTCAATCCTGAAGTCCTGCTCTCTTGTCCTAGAATCCCCTACAATGGAAAATAACTTTGCCAAATCTAATCTGTTCAGGCCTTTTAACGTTGGAATGTTTCTATGAGATTCCCCCCTCATTCTCCTGAACTCCAGGGAATACAACCCAAGAGCTGCCAGACATTCCTCATACAGTAACCATAGGGATCTGTTTTTGGACCCTGCTCTTTCGGATTTTTTTTCTCAAGTGACTTGGATGAGGAAGCAGAAGACTTTGCAGATTGCAAAGTTGATGCTGTTGTGGCTAGTGTAGACGGTTGTCATAGGTTACAACGGTAGATTGATAGGTTGAGAAGTGGCAGATAGAATTCCATCCGGAAAAGTGTGAAGTGATACATTTAGGATGATCGAATTTAAGAACAGAGTACAGGGTTGATGGCAGGATTGTTAGCAGTGTGGAGGAACAGAGGGACCTTCAAAGGTCTCAAAGGTACATTTAATGTCAGAGAAATTTATATAATATACATCCTGAAATTCTTTTTCTTCACAGCCATCCACAAAAACAGAGAAGTGCCCCAAAGAATGAATGACAGTTAAATGTTAGAACCCCAAGGCCCGCCCCAGCTCCCCCTCCCACGCGTAAGCAGCAGCAAAGCAATGATTCCCCCCCTCCCCCACCAGCAAAAAAAAGTATCGGCGCCCCCCCACTGAACACTCAAGCGGCAGCAAACATCAATAAAGACACAACCTTGCAGTACCCCAAAGGCTACTCGTTCACCCAGTAATTTGACATACCACAGGCTCTCTCTTTCTCCCTACCTAAGAAGGGAAAAAGAGGTGTCTCCACTTCAGAGCAAGAGGGGAGACATACGAACAACTTGCTGATTAACAATGTTAAAAATCCGTTGCGTCGCTTTTTCCGAGCTCTGTGCCGAAAGAACTCAGGTCTCTGGGCACACAACTAGAGATAGACAATAGGCAATAGGTGCAGGAGTAGGCCATTTGGCCCTTTGAGCCAGCACCACCATTCACTGTGATCATGGCTGATCATCCACAATCAGCATCCAGTTCCTGCCTTATCCCCATAACCTTTGATTCCGCTATCTTTAAGAGCTCTATCTATCTCTTTCTTGAAAGCATCCAGAGACTTGGCCTCCACAGCCTTCTGGGGCAGAGCATTCCATATATCCATCACTCTCTGGGTGAAAAAGTTTTTCCTCAACTCTGTTCTAAATGGCCTACCCCTAATTCTTAAACTGTGGCCTCTGGTTCTGGACTCACCCATCAGTGGGAACATGCTTCCTGCCTTCAGCATGTCCAATCCCTTAATAATCTTATATGTTTCAATAAGATCCCCTCTCAGCCTTCTAAATTCCAGAGTATACAAGCCCATTCGCTCCAATCTTTCGTCATATGACAGTCCCCCCATCCCGAGAATTAACCATGTGAACCTACGCTGCGCTTCCTCAATAGCAAGAATGTCCTTCCTCAAATTCGGAGACCAAAACTGCACGCAGTACTCCAGGTGTGGTCTCACCAGGGCCCTGTACAGCTGCAGAAGGACCTGTTTGCTCTTATACTCAATTCCCCTTGTTATGAAGGCCAGCATGCCAGTAGCTTTCTTCACTGCCTGCTGTACTTGCATGCTTGCTTTCAGTCCCAGGGCACACCGATTTCCTGCAGGCACTGACCTCGAGTCCACCTGCCTCTAGAGCCATGAAATCCCGAAACTCTGAAGGCGAGCTAGTCTTCTAGGCCGCATCCTTGGTGCTTGGCATATCGAATAACAACCAGTCATGAGACCCCAAGAGCAGGTCCCATTCCTGCAAAGGACCAAAGTCAGCGTGTAACTCCAGGTCACGGTCTTCAAAAGAACCCTGAAAGGGAAAAAATAGAGACATTAAAGATAGAATTAGAGCTGTTTCCGAAGATGCAAGCAAAGGAGTTGCCATTAGGCACCATCGTTTCCCATGTCCAAGTTGCAGTTCAAGTTGATAGAGTTGTTAAGAAGGTGTATGGTGTGTTGGCTATCAAATTTGGTGGACGGTTCTTCATTACCTCTTTGTCTGTTAATATAATTGGTTTCCCCTCTCCCACCAACCAAAGTTTAAACTTGCTTTCTGTCAATAAGAGGAATTGATTGCCAGGTTGAAAATTGAATGGTATATTGTATTACTCTGTATAAAAGAGTGGAAGGAATTGTAATCTTATTACTGAAAAGCTTTCTAAGTCTATAAGTTTTGCTAGAACCTTTCTCTGCATTGCCTTGATCCTTATAAATCTGGCTCCTCATGGTACATGGTTCAAAATTTGCTCTGAACAGGCTACCCTTCTAGCCACCATCTTTTGTAAGGAAGATGTGGTGCCTTTAAGAAGGACGAATGACTAGTAGTGGTTAAACCTCTGTGTGCAGTTTTCATCAATAGCTTGGCGAATGTCAATACAATCGTTGACAGCAGATAAGATCAAAGCTTTCATATCAAAGGGGGAAATGCCAAATATTCTCTTTACAGCATGCAGGTGGCATGCGTAAGGTTTGAAATGTTGGAATTGTGCACATCGATAATTGTTTTCACTAGAACTGCATTTTATACATTCCTTTTGATAAAATACAGCTGTCATTTGTGGCTGAGTTTAAAAATGGTTCACAGGGGATCTTTTCTATCAAAATTTCAAAGATTTTATACGGCTCACTTTTGGCAATCTGTCAAATCAGCTCTTGGTTGACGTTTGCAAAGAAGAGCAATGAGGAATCTTATCAATGACAATATATGTAACCCTCAATTCAAACCTTAACCAGAGTGACTTGCTCCAAATTGAATCAATCCATTTTTGTTTTCAGAGTGTTATGTCTCTGTGCAGTGTAGATTTCCTTTGCGGGTCAACAAGAATAAAGCTATAGTTTGAGAATCTTGTCAGGTTATTTGCATGGTTTTGGTAAATTTTATCTGTTGAGGTTTTATTGGTGTTTAAAATCATCCTGGGGCAGTGGTGGGTTGTTTATGAGTAACAACATAAGCCACGAAGAATTTGGTATCTGCCACAAGCTGTCAATACACTCCATAATTGCAAGCTTAAACAGAAACGAACACCCTGAACTTATTTTTGAACTACTTTTTGCCATAGCCATATTTTACATAAGTCAGTATTAAATTGGTTTTTAAAAAATCACCACTGCTTACAAAATGTTATTGAACCACATAAAGCAAATGAAACTAGTAAACATAAAAATGCGAAAAATGTGAGAAGACTCATTAATTTATGTATGATATTATGTCAGTATTTGTCCAATCATAAGATGTCATCAATACTGGAATTGCCTGACATCTGGCACGTACACAAAACCATAAATTTTAGTAACTGCTCTCTTTTCACAGATGGTGAAATAACTGGCACACTCATGGTCGGGTTTCTGTACAAATATTGTCACTCATTTTCAATTTTCACTTAATTAGCTTGCTTTCAGGATTGTAGACAAGCAGCACCTGTGGAAAAGAGTGCAGTTGACATTTCGGGTCCAGACCTTTCAGCAGGACCTGCCCGAAACATCAGCTGTACTCTTTTCCATAGATGCTGTCTGGCTTGCTGAGTTCCTCCAGCATTTTGTGTGTGTTGCTTGGATTTCCAGCATCCTCAGATTTTCTCTTGTTTGTAATTTCTACTAAAATCATTTCCTATGAACCAATAGACTAATGAATAAAGCATCCAAACTCATCAGTGCAGAAACGGTTTTGTTTTGGCTACTTAAGTAACTTGACTTATTAAGATTAAAATTTAGAAGTAAATTTCCAGCCATTTCTCAAATTAGATAATCCTCGACATGTGAGGATTGATATTGTATACACATCAGGAATTGTTTTGCACCACAGTCACTTCTAACACTTGACTACATTTTGTGTTTTTGGAGCATTCATTTACAATACATTCCTCCACTTTTCTGAACTTGAGCCAGGTTAGAATATTGATCCTCCAGTGCTGCAAGTCACCACCCACCTTGGTATTGTAGCGGTTAGTGAGACACTATTACAGCTTGGGAGTTCAGAGTTCAATTCTGGCACCGTCTAAAAGGAGTTTGTACATTCACTCCGTGACAGGATGGGTTTTCTCCGAGTGTTCCAGTTTCCTCCCACAGTCCAAAGATGTACCAGTTAATAGGTGAATTGGTTATTATAAGTTCTCCTGTGATTAGGCTAATGTTGAGTAGGTGGGTTGCTGGGTGGTGGAGTCCGTTAGACTGGAAGGGCTGTATCTCTAAGTAAATCAAAAGAAGTAAGCTCATGTATCAGACATATCTTGTTAAATCTCTCTGGCTGTGAGACAGCCGGATTTCTTTAAATTTTAAGTAATGAGGAGGTTGCCATGCATATGTGAAGCTCACTATCTTATTGAGTGAAGGATCTTAATTTTGTGTACAATATAAACAATACCAAATTTTGTATTTTATGCATCAATTTATTGAGTGAAAATTGATATTCTATTGTCAAGGAAAACTATTTAATGGGCTGTATGGTTAAAATGATTTGATTCCTGATGTTATTTACCTGTTTCTTCCTGGTAGAATTATACATATTCATTCACCTGTGAAACTTACTTCCTCTCAATTCCTCCACTAAACATCAGCATCAGTAGTGCTGGTTCGTACTCTGAGAATTATAGTAGAATTAATATTGTCAAAGTGATTCACACAGCAATTGTGATGATTTAATATTACCATCATTTCCACAGAGCAATCCATCTGTAAGCTTTATTACGTCCTGCTTACTTTTGTCATGGGGCAGTATGTCATTTCAAGTTGATAGACCTAGTTGACGGGAAGTCCCAGAATGATCTGAAAAGAGAGAATAGGTAATAAGACAGATGACATTCCCAGGTAACATCGTGCCTAATTAAGATTTCCTTTGATCTTTTTTTTCAGCTGCCGAAGTCCCTATTACCAACTGCAGTATGGAGGAATTTCAATGTGCTTATGGGCGTTGTATTCTTGACATATACCATTGTGACGGTGACGATGATTGTGGAGACTGGTCCGATGAATCGGATTGTGGTTAGTGACTATTATATCATTACTGCGAACCTAAAGTTAGCAGGCAATTGCAAACAGAAGGAAATGCATCTCTGTTTAACTCCTTGCACTAATTGTAGGGCAAACTAATGTGATATCTACATCACCTTGTTATTTTTGCTTGAATGTCACCTGAAACATGAACATCGATAGCAGTGACCTTTTCAAAAAATCTCTAGTTACCAGAAACTTTCGATGGTTGTCAGTTTGGTGTGTTTTCTGGTGATTTCAAAATGCAAAACCCTTGCAAACCCCTCAAACCTGCTATACCATGATATAGAGTCTTAGCTCCAAGCATCAACCATCTCTTTACCTCCACATATGCTGCTTGACCCACTGCACTCTTCCAGCAGTATGATTTTTGCCATGTCAAGATATTTAATTTCCACTTCCTTTTGTGCATTGTATTGATGAGATCACACACAAAATGCTGGAGAAACATACAGAAAATGCTGGTGCAAGTCAAGCAGCATCTATGGGGGGGAATAAACAGTCGATGTTTCATGCCGAGATCCTTCATCTGGACCTGATGAAGCAGCTCAGCCCGAAACTTCGACTGTGTATTCCCCTCCATAGATGCTGCCTGACTTGATGAGTTCCTCCAGCTTTTTGTGTGTGTTGCTCAAGATTTTCAGTCTCTACAGAATCTCCCGTGTTTATTCTTCATATCATTCTGTTTAGCTGTAACTTCAGGCAATGATGAATCACAACCACGAAATGCCTGATTTTTAAGCTTTGATGTTTCAGATTGTAATTAGTGTTACTTTCCTCAAAATAGAGCAGTATTTTATCAATGAAAGTTATGAAGTCACTGCTGATCCTATGAAACTACCTTCTGAAAAGCGCTGTAGAACTAATAAGACTCCATTCCACCTTAAAAATCTCTTCTCCCGGTCATTTAATCTGATCATCCATTCCAGTTAGCCCCACCCTCACCCCCTCTATCTATTAATGCATTGAAAACACTTCAAACCATCTTTTATAATGCTGCTTATGTTGTAAATACATGTTGGTATTTATTGGGGGGGGGCACGGTAGGGTAGTGGGTAGCACAACACTTTACAGTACCAGTAACCTGGGTTCAATTCCCATCGCTGCCTGCAACAATTTGTATGTTCTCCCCATAACTACCTGGGTTACCTCCAGGTACTTCAGTTTCCTCCCATAGTCTAAACACCTATGGATTTGTAGGTTAGTTGGTCATGGTAAATATTCCAAGATTAGGCAAGAATTAAATTGGGGGATTGCTGGGTGGCGTGGCTCAAAGGGCCAGAATGGCCTGCTCCATGCTGTATCTAGATAAATAAACAAACACACTTTTATTCCATATCTGTACTTTAACTTCTAACTTTACTTTTATATCTTGTTCTTTATCATTGTTGAATGTTGTTATTTTTGCATTTCTCGTCCTGACCAACACACTGCAGGAAGTTTCTAATGTATGTAAATGCAGATGGTGAATAACATTGAGTCTTGATCCACGATCCTGAGATTTTCTCAGCAGCTCTAAAGCAGGAGTTCCCAACCTTTTTTATGCCATGGTTCCTACCATTAACCGAGAGGTCCATGGACCCAAGTTGGGAACTCCTGTTCTAAAGCATATTGTGACAACTAGCTATTTATTTTCTAATCTACTAACACTAGCTAATGCCGTCCACAAAGACCACAAGTTATGATCTTTTTGGATAACAAGTATGCATTGTTTTCAATTAGAACAATAGAAAACAGGTTCAATTGAAGGACAAATATATTTGGCTGGCTGTGTTAATTGAGTAGGAATGTAAATTTGTACCGTTGGAAGGTGACATGATGGGTAGGTGAGAGAAGTATTATGAAGGCAACCGTAGAGCTGCTCTGCATTGATGTTGCTTTATCCTGTTGTTCGAGAAGAACACCGAGCGCAAAGGACTGAAGAGATGTAACCTCAAAGTAAAGCAAATTGGAAGTTATGCCATTAAAAAGGAAAGCTTTTCCATTTAACGTGTTTCACAAGTGCATTCTCACCATTTGCCAGTAGAACATTGCTACCCAGCTTAGCATCATGATGCAGTAGTATTAAGTCGATAGCATTGTATGTAGAAAGGTGGAGCTAGGCACGAATATTCATACACTGTAACAACAAACTCAGTGATACGTGTTCAATGCAGAGCAGAGTCTCCCTGGGTTAGAGAAAGTTGTTCCCTCAGTCAAAGAGAGGGGAGACAGCAGCTTCCATCATATCCCAACAAGAGGTGATTAGAAGGATTATTGGATGTGAATGGTTTGTCAACACTAAGAGTGATGCCCAGCAATCGCACTGATCCCCAGTAATAGCGCACACTCACTCTGCCGGCTGGGGTGCAGTCTTGAGCCCCAGATCACTTTGGCCACGTTCTCAGTCTGCCCACTCAACAGCAGATCGAGTTCCCAACACAGCAACGTTCAGCTCAGCGACAGAGTGAATGGCTTTTATTAAAATACAATGGAGGATGTAGTTGCGAGTGTTTGTACTACAATGAATAGGTGCTCAGCAGGGTGGTGCTGATCAGATAGCAGTTTTAAGAGTTACCTTGTGATGGTATGGTTCAACGATGCCACACTCATTTGGGCATGAATGCTGGATACTTGAGTTCACAGTGTTGTTCCTTCAGATCTGTCCCGTATTCCCTTTAAAGCAAGACTGTCAAGGTACATTTTGTATCCTTGCGATAAGAACGTAGTCAGTCATGAATTTATGCGAGCCAAGTGCCAAAAGTTATTGAAAGCCATGGAGCCCCAAAGTATGCAACAAGATTAATTTTGTTACACTATATGTCCTGTACACATGTCGTGACATTGAATAAGGGTGGAAGATTCCATATGAGCATTAGTTTAAAAAGATCAGAATTTCAGTTTGTGCGTGAGAGACTCTTTTGTGATGATGTGGTCAATATGCTTGAATTAACAGCTGTTAGTTTAAATTTGATGAATTGTTTGCCAATGCGAGAAACAGAGCTTATTCTGCTTAACTTGATTTATAGTTTGCTACAGCCAGTAATTTTCTTTTTCCTGTATGTAGGCTGCAGTAGACAGAAACATTCAGTGGCTGTTTAAAACTGAAGCGTTGAACCACACAGAGCAATTTCAGTGAGAGATGTGATTAGTAACATAATCTTGTAGTGGGGTCTATTATGGTAACAAGAAAGATCCAAGTAATTTGAAACACTTGCCCAGACATTTTGAGGTAATTATGAAATAATAAAACCTGACTTTAACTTGTGGGCTGCATGTGGTCTACAAACTGAGGTAATATTTTATTCCCTTAGTGTGAAATGGCTGTTAAGGCAGGTACCAGATTTCATTGTTTCTATTCAGTAAATTCAACATACTTACCCCTTAAATTTAAATGTTTGTCACCTTTGGTGCCATATCCATTACATCATGGATGAATTATACCACACACGTTGGTAATATTTTGCATACTAATACCACCAGCCGCACCAAACAGTATACTCTTCAATTTTCTCCCTGGGTTGCTGTTGGTTCTCCGCATCTGATCTGTGCCATAGCCATTCCACTGAGCTACTGACCGCTAGTTCTACTGACAGAGCATGATACTATTTTTAAAAATGAAACTGTCCCCTTCATCATGTGAGGAAAGCGCATACTTTGTTCCCAATAAATTCCTGTCATGTGATTCACATCCGCACCACGGATTATAAACCCGGATGATATCTGGCAGCTGTATCCGAACATTTCTCTGTAGATGCTTAATCCACGAACATAATCAAGAAAGCTCTGGTGCCAATTTCTCTTCTATGGTTTAAAGAAATATTTTATGTATTACTCAAAACAAATTTTATAGAGTTTATGTTGTGAGAATCAACTTTGGAGATTTGATCATCTTTGACCTATTTTTATTTTTACGTAGCAATACAGTGTGTGGTAGGCCCTTATGGCCTTTCGAGCCATGTTGCCCCAGCAAACCCCGACAAGCCCGATTGGGACAATTTACAATGGCCAATAAACCCACCTGGTATGTCTTTGGGGTGTGGGAAGAAACAGGAACACCCGGCGAAAACCCACAGATTCTATGGAGAAGGACATAAAGAGATTCCTTAAAGAATGACACCGGAATTGAACTCCGGAGCATCCCAAGATGTAATAGCATCACATTCATTGCTATGGTGCTGTGGTGCCCTTTGATCTCAAGATACCTGATCTGACTCTTCAGTTGTATTTGTACAGTTCAACCCAATCCCACATCTCTATGTCATCTGTATAAATAGAAGCAAATTCAACATCTAATAATTTCACTCAGCTGTAATCACCGGCTAGCAACCATTTTAAGGAATTGAGATGGAAAATATCTCTATTTCTCAGTTCATAAACATGAGAAATTCTGAAGATGCTGGAAATGCAAAGCAGCGCACACACAATGCTGGAGAACTCGGCAGATCAGGCAGCATCTATGGAGGGGAATAGACATTTGAAGTTTTGGGCTGAGACCCTTCTTCAGGACTGGAAAGGATGGGGGAAGACACCAGAATAAGAAGGTGGGGGGTGGGTGGGAGGTAGGAGGAAAGGAGGATAGCTAGAATGTGGTGGGTGAAGCCAGGTGGGTAAGAAAGGTGAAGGGCTAGAGAGGAAGGAATCTGAGAAGGGAGGAGAATGGACCATAGGAGAAAGGGGAGGGGCACCAGTAGGAGGTGATGGCAGGTGAGAGGAGGTAAGCGGTCTGAGTAGGAAATAGAAGAAGAGGGGAGGGGGAGGGATTTCCTTGTTCCAGAAGGAGAAATCAGTATTAATACCATCAGGTTGGAAGCTACCCAGCTGGAATATAATGTGTTGCTTCTTCATCCTGAGGGTGGCCACATCGTGGCATAAGAGGCGGCCATGACCAACATGTCAAAAGGGGAATGGGTATCAATGGCTATCAGAGTTAAAATGTTTGGCCACTGGAAAGTTCGTCTTTAGGTGGATGGAGTGGTCCCCCAATTTACAATGGGTCTCACCAACGTAGGGAAGGCTGCATCGGGAGCAAACGAATTTCTCAGTTGTTCAGTGAGATTCTGTGTTGAAAGATTTAATTGGTTGCTACTAAAATCAAATGAGTATAATAAATTAATGAAATAATGCAGCAGTGCAATAGAGTCAAATTTCACACTGTAAAAGATACCACCAGAAATATTTTGGCAAACCCAGATAGTCTATTATTATTTAAGTCATCAGTATTCCTGTGCTCTGCAACTTCCCAACAGCAAATGTTAAACTTCAATCGGTGACAAATTGTTTCTTCTGTATGTGCCAGCAGATATTTTTAAGAAACAGAGTCTTTCTGAGGCATTGACCAGAGAAAGAGATTGGGCATTTTCGTAGTTTATGTTGTGTCATAAATAAATATAAACTGTTTATTTTCCACAGAAAGACTTATCTCTTGAGTATTTCCAAAACTTTGTATTTGTAATTCTGTCTTCGTGCATCTACGTTTTTTTTGATTTTCAATCACTGTTTATATTATGTCTTCTGACAAAGGTATTCATTTTTATGATACAGGAAAAGATTTGGAGACTACTGTAATGTCATGGATACTTTAAATAAACTGACCACTGCAATGAAACAAATGTTAACTTTTCTTCGCATAACAACCAGAATGTAATAAAACCTATCAAGCCTTTAAATCTTGAATATGACTGAGTGGTTTCTAAAAGAATTTATTTAAAAAATAAGAAATGTGCATAGTCTTAAAGAAAATATGGAGAGTCTTTTAAAATTGGAAAAAATCTTGAAAAGCTGATAAACAGCTTTGCAGAGAGTACAGTCGAGATTGGTGCTGACTTAAGTGATTGGAGACTGGGGAAACACACAATAATCTGATGATTGCATAGCATTAGCTGAAGCATTAGGCTAATTTTGGAACTGTGGTGTGGTAGTCAATCAAAAGTGGTGAGGACATATCTGCTGTATGGTTAAGAGAGAGGGTATGAATAACGGGTATGTGAGCAAGTGCAAAATTTGAGTCGCAGAGATTGAACATCTCTGCTCGATGTCTGGATGTTATAATTCAATCCCTGAGGTAACAAGCATAGATCAGAATGTCGCTGACAGTTTGGTAAGATGTAGAAGGTTGAAACTAATGATGTGGAGACAGGAGATGGAATCCCTGATGGAAGGGAAAGGGATCAAAATAAATTTATTGTCGTAGTGTGTTTATTTCTCCATTGTTACTTGGTTTTTGAGGCATTGTTCAAAGTGAAGAGAGGATGGATCTTGTAAATGTAATGTTCAACCTTTGTGAGCAGCATTGGAGAAAGTACATTCAGCGTATGGTACATTGTGTTTTTGGAGGGAAATGAATATTACAGTTCCAATAATCAGCTGGGAAAAATATGTCTGATCTATTGCTGAATTTCACTTGGGTAATCAGGCAGCAGAGTGGACTCAGGAATGAGATTGGAAGAAATACAGAGTTTTGTCCTGACGGGGTTTATTCTTACGCTGTACCTATTTATTATGTCTCTGAGGAGCAGTGCTGTTTAAATGAGGATTTAATCTTTGCAGAGGAAGCCCATTACATAAGATCCCAGTAGGAAATTGAGGAAGGAAATGCAGGCTACAATCCAGAGGGTGGATGTAAATTATTTTAGACGTAATGGAAGGGGAGGGTTAAGGTGTCGAATTTACAATCAAACATGATGCCAGTCAAGAATCTGAAAAACATCAAACTTGGTTTAATATCAAACATTAAACTTGTTTTGCGAAAAAATGCACCGTTAAGATGATTTAAAAGTTACGATTATTTATAAATATATATATAAAAAATGTCAGGACTCTAAAGAGCAGGAAACTGGCACATGGCCAACTAAGTTTAATTGGTAGATTAAACAGTAAATTAATTGGTCAACTACGGGATTTTGCTATTTTCAAAATTGATACTATATTTTCTGGCAAGTGTGGCTTGGGACAGGCTGTTTTCTGGCAAAAATGTACCTATTAAGCAGGAGGCCTTCGGAAGTGAAATTTTGAGAGTACAAAGCTTGTATGTGCTTGTCAGAATAAAACATAAAGATAAAAGGTGTAGTGGACCTTGGTTTTCAAGAGAGATTGAGGCCCTGGCTAAAAAGAAAAGAACTGTATAGCAGGTATAGATAGGTAGCACCAAATAACGTGCGTGTGGATGATAAGAAATGCAAGAGAATACTTAAGGAAGAGATCAGGAAGGCTAAAAGAAGGCATTCTGCAGATATGTTAAGAGCAAAAGGATTACAAGGGACAAAATTGGTTCTCTGGAAGATCAGACTGTAATTCATGTGTGGAGCCAGAAGAGATGGAGAAGGTCTTAAATAAAAGTTTTGCATCTGTATTTACTCAGGAGACAGACACAGAGTCTATAGAAGTGAGGCAAAGAGGCATCAACTTCATGGACCTTATGCAGATTACAGAGGAGGAGGTACTTGCTGCCCTGAGGCAAATTAGGATGGGTAAATCCCCAGGGGCTGACAAGATGTTCCTTCAGATCCCGCGGGAGGCAAGTGCAGAAATTGCCAGGGCTCTAGCAGAGATAATTAAATCATCCTTAGTGACAGGTGAGTTACTAGAGGATTGGAGGATAGCTAATGTTGTTCCGCTGTTCAAGAAAGGATCTAAAAATAATCCGGGAAACTATAGGCGAGTGAGCTTGACATCAGTAATGAGGAAAGTTATTGGAAGGTGTACTGAGCGACTGGATATCCAGGTATTTGGATAGACATGGACTGATTAAGGATAGTCAGCATGGTCTCGTGCATGGTAGGTCATGTCTTTCAAGGAAGTTACTAGGAAGGTTGATGAAAGCAAGGCAGTGGACAATTTCCTTTATGGAGTTCCGCAAGGCATTTGACAACGTCCTGCATGGGAGGTTGGTCAAGAAGGTTCAGTCATTTGGCATTCAAGATGAAGTAGTAAATTGGATTAGACATTGGCTTTGTGGGAGAAGCCAGAGAGTTGTAGTAGATGGTTGCCTCGCTGACTGGAGGCCTGGGTCTAGCAGAGTGCCACAGGGATCAGTGATGGATCTGCTTTTGTTGGTCATCTATAGTAATGATCTGGATGTTAATGTCATTAACTGAATCAGCAAATTTGCAGATGACACCAGTTTTGGGGGTGTAGCAGGATCTGGACCAGCTGGAAAAATGGAATTTAATGCAGACAAGTGTGAGGTGTTGCACTTTGGCAGGACCAACCAGGGTAGGTCTTACACAGTGAAGAGAAGGGTGCCGAAGAGTGTGATAGGTCAGACAGATCTGGGATTACAGATCGATAATTCATTGAAAATGGTGTCACAGGTAGATAGGGTTGTAAAGAAGACTTTTGGCCTTCATAAATCAAAGTATTGCGTACTGGAGATGGGATGTTATGTTGAAGTTGTACAAGACATTGGTGAGGCCTAATTTTGGAGTATTGTGTGGAGTTTTGGTCACCTACCTACAGGAATGATGTAAATAAGGTAGAAAGTGTACAGAGAAAATTTACAAGGATGTTGTCGGGCATGGAGAGCCTGAGTTATAAGGAGAGATTGAATAGGTTGGGACTTTATTTCTTGGAAAGTAGAAGAGGGAGGGGAGATTTGATAGCGGTATACAAAATTATGAGGGGTATGGATAGGGTAAATGTAAGCAGGCTTTCTCCGCTGAGGTTGGGTGGGAACAAAGGTGATGAACTGAGAGCTTGGATACGTACATGGAATTATGATGTAGTGGCCATGACAGAGTTGGCTGGCACCAGGGCAGGAATGGATTCTCAATATTCCTGGATTTCAGTGCTTTAAAAGGGATAGAGAGGGAGGAAAAAGGGGAGGAGGGGTGGCATTACTGGTCAGGGATACTATTACAGCTACAGAAAGGGTGGGTAATGTAGCAGGATCCTCTTTTGAGTCAATATGGGTGGAAGTCAGGAACAGGAAGGGAGCAGTTACTCTACTGGGGGTATTCTATAGGCCCCCTGGTAGCAGCAGAGATACAGAGGAGCAGATTGGGAGGCAGATTTTGGAAAGGTGCAAAAATAACAGGGTTGTTATCATGGGTGACTTTAACTTCCCTAATATTGATTGGCACCTGATTAGTTCCAAGGGTTTAGATGGGGCAGAATTTGTTAGGTGTGTCCAGAATGGATTCCTGTCACAGTATGTGGACAGGCTGACCAGGGGGAATGCCATACTAGATCTAGTACTAGGTAATGAACCGGGTCAGGTCACAGATCTCTCAGTGGGTGAGCATGTGGGGGACAGTGACCACCGCTCCCTGGCCTTCATAATTATCATGGAAAAGGATAGAATCAAAGAGGACAGGAACATTTTTAGTTGGAGAAAGGCAAATTATGAGGCTATAAGGCTAGAACTTGCGGGTGTGAATTGGGATGATGTTTTTGCAGGGAAATGTACTATAGACATGTGGTCGATGTTTAGAGATCTCTTGCGGGATGTAAGGGATAAATTTGTCCCGGTGAGGAAGATAAAGAATGGTAGAGTGAAGGAACCATGGGTGACAAGTGAGGTGGAAAATCTAGTTAGGTGGAAGAAGGCAGCATACATGAGGTTTAGGAAGCAAGGATCAGATGGGTCTATTGAGGAATATAGGGAAGCAAGAAAGGGGCTTAAGAAGAGGCTGAGAAGAGCAAGAAGGGGACATGAGAAGGCCTTGGCGAGTAGGGTAAAGGAAAACCCCAAGGCATTCTTCAATTATGTGAAGAAAAAAAGGATGACAGGAGTGAAGGTAGGACCGATTAGAGATAAAGGTGGGAAGATGTGCCTGGAGGCTGTGGAAGTGAGTGAGGTCCTCAATGAATACTTCTCTTCGGTATCCACCAATGAGAGGGAACTTGATGATGGTGAGGACAATATGAGTGAGGTTGATGTTCTGGAGCATGCTGATATCAAGGGAGAGGAGTGTTGGAGTTGTTAAAATACATTAGGACAGATAAGTCCCCGGGGCCTGACGGAATATTCCCCCGGCTGCTCCACGAGGCGAGAGAAGAGATTGCTGAGCCTCTGGCTTGGATCTTTATGTCCTCGTTGTCCACGGGAATGGTACCGGAGGATTGGAGGGAGGCGAATGTTGTTCCCTTGTTCAAAAAAGGTAGTAGGGATAGTCAGGGTAATTATAGACCAGTGAGCCTTACGTCTGTGGTGGGAAAGCTGTTGGAAAAGATTCTTAGAGATAGGATCTATAGGCATTTAGAGAATCATGGTCTGATCAGGGACAGTCAGCATGGCTTTGTGAAGGGCAGATCGTGTCTAACAAGCCTGATAGAGTTCTTTGAGGAGGTGACCAGACATATAGATGAGGGTAGTGCAGTGGATGTGATCTATATGGATTTTAGTAAGGCATTTGACAAGGTTCCACACGGTAGGCTTATTCAGAAAGTCAGAAGGCATGGGATCCAGGGAAGTTTGGCCAGGTGGATTCAGAATTGGCTTGCCTGCAGAAGGCAGAGGGTGGTGGTGGAGGGAGTACATTCAGATTGGAGGATTGTGACTAGTGGTGTCCCACAAGGATCTGTTCTGGGACCTCTACTTTTCGTGATTTTTATTAATGACCTGGATGTGGGGGTAGAAGGGTGGGTTGGCAAGTTTGCAGACGACACAAAGGTTGGTGGTGTTGTAGATAGTGTAGAGGATTGTCAAAGATTGCAGAGAGACATTGACAGGATGCAGAAGTGGGCTGAGAAGTGGCAGATGGAGTTCAACCCGGAGAAGTGTGAGGTGGTACACTTTGGAAGGACAAACTCCAAGGCAGAGTACAAAGTAAATGGCAGGATACTTGGTAGTGTTGGAGGAGCAGAGGGATCTCGGGATACATGTCCACGGATCCCTGAAAGTTGTCTCACAGGTGGATAGGGTAGTTAAGAAAGCTTATGGCGTGTTAGCTTTCATAAGTCGAGGGATAGAGTTTACGAGTCGCGATGTAATGATGCAGCTCTATAAAACTCTGGTTAGGCCACACTTGGAGTATTGTGTCCAGTTCTGGTCACCTCACTATAGGAAGGATATGGAAGCATTGGAAAGGGTACAGAGGAGATTTACCAGGATGCTGCCTGGTTTAGAAAGTATGCATTATGATCAGAGATTAAGGGAGCTAGGGCTTTACTCTTTGGAGAGAAGGAGAATGAGAGGAGACATGATAGAGGTGTACAAGATAATAAGAGGAATAAATAGAGTGGATAGTCAGCGCCTCTTCCCCAGGGCACCACTGCTCAATACAAGAGGACATGACTTTAAGGTAAGGGGTGGGAAGTTCAAGGGGGATATTAGAGGAAGGTTTTTTACTCAGAGAGTGGTTGGTGCGTGGAATGCACTACCTGAGTCAGTGGTGGAGGCAGATTCACTAGTGAAGTTTAAGAGACTACTAGACAGGTATATGGAGGAATCTAAGGTGAGGGCTTATATGGGAGGCAGGGTTTGAGGGTCGGCACATCATTGTGGGCCGAAGGGCCTGTACTGTGCTGTACTATTCTATGTTCTATGTTCAATCAGAGGACATAGTTTAAGGGTGAACAGTGAGAAGTTTAAGGGGAACATGAGGGGAAACTTCTTCACTCAGAGGGTTGCGAGAGCTTGAAATGAGCTTCCAAGACAAGTGGTACATGAGAGCTCAATTCCAAAGTTTAAGGGAAGTTTGGATCGGTACCTGGATGGTAGTGGAATGGAGGACTCTGGTGCCAGTGCAGGTCAATGGAAGTAAGCAGTTTAAATGGGAAGGCACTGAATGGATGGGCCGAATCCTTCCTGTGCTATACTTTTCTATGACTCTCTGATTCTATTAATAGGCACTATTGCCCTCAAGTGTAATCCTATGTAAAAGAACTGAAATAATTTCAATGTGTACTTAGCAAGGTTGAGCCTTCCTTTGGAAAACAAAAGCTCCAGAAGTTTACTGTATGTCTGTAGCAAAGGAATAAATATTTCAGGAGACACACTAATTCCTTCTAATGTGCTTCATTGACTTAACAAGGATGCTAGTAGTTAGGAGGCAATTTTTCAGGGTAGCTTTTGCTTGATTACTGATGCTTTAACTTTGCTTCAGTGGAGATAGATCACAGGTTGTGCTTAGCTGTAATTTCAATAGGGAAGCTCATTGGCATCCAATTGAAAGTCTAATGTGAATAATATTTATTGTAGGGTGATGCCTGAAGGCTAACACTGTGCAAGATACTTTTCTTTGAAGTACTGTAAAGAAGTAGAGAAAGGACAATAGACAATGATGTTCTATTAGACTGTTAACAGGCTGAGATCCTAACTTTTGGACCTTGAAGCGTCTGGCAGCTTTATTTCTCAATGAGGACAATGAGGATGCTTTAAAATTCCAGAGGCTGACAAAATTTAATGTGAACTGTGTTTTCAGAACATGAATTAGCATCAGAACTAGGTTTATTATCATTGACATATAGAACACAGAACATCATAGCGCCATACAGGCTCTTTGGCCCACAATGCTGTGTTGGCCTTTTAACCTATCCTCAGATCGATTTAATCCTTTCCACCCACATATCACTTCATTTTTCTATCAAACATGCCTATCCCCGAATGCCCCCATGTTGTGAATTTTGTTCTTTTGCGACAGGAGTACAATGTAATGCATAAAAATTACAAGTTACAGCAGCAACTATATATAAGGTAAGTCGATCGTGCAAAAAGAGAGCAAATCGGTAAGGGAATGATAAAAGGTTCTGGAACCATTCATAAATCTCATAGCAGAGGGCGGGGGAAAGAATCTGTTCCTGAAACATTGAGTGTGTGCCTTGAAGCTCCTGTACCTCCTCTCTGATGGTAGTAATGAGAAGAGGACCTGTCCTGGGTGGTGAGGATCCTTAATTATGGATTTAACAATTGGTAGGAAAAGGAGAATTTGTTGAATAGGCAGGCAGAAATAACTTCTCGCAGCCACTCTTTGTTTGCTAACAGCCTTCAGAAAGTGTGTGTAGAAGCAATCAAACTAAAGGAGTTAGTTAAAATGAATATTCATTTCATTTTAACCTCGACATTACTCACTATGAGCCTCTAGCGATAGAGGTTCAGAAGTACATCTGAGCATTCCAGTTGTATATATTGGATATGGTAATTTTTCTAAAAGCAGTACTGCAGGAGTATCATCCCACACTTACCTCTGCAATTGTAAAACAGGAGACTTCAATTTCATGCTTAATGAAATAGTCTGATTGTGATCTCATTAAAATTATTTTCCAAAAATATTGTTGATAGGATTAAAGAAAAAATCATTTGTCGGCCTGTTGTGTGGGATATTACTTTTAAAATGGAAGCTTCTACCTCCTGACAAGTACAAATTTATTTATTTTTTTGTTATTCCCCTCAGCTTCCCATCACCCCTGTCGGTCCGGAGAGTTCCTTTGTAATAGCGGGCTCTGCATTAATGCTGGCTGGAGATGTGATGGCGATTTTGACTGTGATGATCAGTCCGATGAGAAAAACTGCAGTAAGTTTGTTAAACAGCTTTTTTCTCCCTCAAAGAAAATGCTTACAAGAAGCAATTACCCCGAGTGACCAATATTGTTTTGCTGGCACTTTAACCAGATATAATGTGTTTTGTTCTTGGGCAGCTGCCTCGCAGTGTACAGCAGACCAGTTTCGCTGCAAGTCGGGCCGCTGTATACGCTTGTCGTGGCGATGTGATAGAGAGGACGATTGCTCTGACAACAGTGATGAAGAAAACTGTGAGAAGACAGGTGAGGAAAAGTCTTTTTAGGTCATGTTGATGAAACCTGCATTGGAACCTGAACATACTAGTCGTGGGCCAGTCATTATTGTAGCCAATCTTCCAATTTATGGTGCCTCAACATAGTCTCTGGCATAGAAACAGAGGCGAACCCAACCAACACACATCCTTTTTATAATGATCATGTACTAATCTCATTTTATTATCCTGATGCTCCCTTTAACTCCTCCTAGACTGTATTTCTCACCTACACACTAAGGCTAACTTACTGCGGTCGGCTAGCTTACCAAAGTTCAAAGTAAATGTTATTATTTAAGTAGATATACATCACCACATACAATCCTGAGATTCTTTTTCTTGTGGCATACTCAAGAAATCTGTGGAATAGTAACTATAACAGAACCAATGAAATATCAACTGGAGTGCAGAAGGCAACAAACTGTGCAAATATAAATAAATAACAGTAAATAACGAGAATGTGAAATAACAAGCTAAACAGTCCTTAAAGTGAAATCATTGGTTGTGGAAACACCTCAATGGATGGGCAAGTGAGTGTAGTTATCTCCTTTTGTTCGGGAACCTGATGATTGTGCGGTAATGACTGTTTTTGAACCTGGTGGTGTGAGTCCTGAGGCTCTTGTACCTTCTACTTGATGGCAGCAGTGAGAAAAGAGCATGGCCTGAGTAGTGAAGATCCCTGAAGATGGAGGCTGCTTTCTTATGACAGTGTTTCATGTGGATTTGCTCAATGGTTGGGAGTGCTTTACCCATGATGTACTGGGCCAAGTCCACTACCTTTTGTAGGATTTTCTGTTCTGGAGGACTTAATCAACCTCCATGTCCTCAGGATGTGGAAGAAACAGAAGGCTGGAAGAAACTAATGATCATGGGGGGGAAAGTGCAAACTCCACTGGATGCCAGAATTGAACCTGGATCACTGGAGACTTCCGGTAGCGCTCATGGAGTGAAGTCGCGTTCTTGACTCGCTCCATTACCTCTGAGTTTTTTCTCTCTATGGTCAGCTATACTTTAATTAACTATTAAGGCATCAATTTTTACAATACTTTGAATTAAACTGAATTCTCTGACAATTGGATGGAACTTAGATCTGCTATGTCTAAGAACGGGAAAGACGGCAAGGATGGTAAACCTCCGGTTAAACCGAAAGCTACGGATCTCCCTCCGACTGAATCACCGGTGACTTTGGAAGCTATATCGGAGTTAATTCAGAGGGAAATTTCAACCTCTGTTAGGGAGATGATTCGTACAGAAATTATGGGCTTTGTTAAAGACCTGATTCATATGGAAATCTCAACTAAGTTCCAGAAAATTGCCGATTTAATTGATAAGATGCAAACATGTATTGCGGAACATCAGTCGGCTATATCTGGTCTTCAAAAATCCGCGCAACAAAGTGAGCTTAAGATGGGGAAAGTCGAAGAAACAATTAATGTAATGAAGAAGAAACTTGACTTTTTGACTTTTAAAAACTCTGACTTGGAATCTAGAATGCGACGGCAGAATTTACGAATGATTGGCGTCAGGGAAGCCGTGGAAGCTAACAACCCTATGAAATATTTCTCCCAACTTTTAAAAGATGCATTCCCTACTGTATTTCCTGACCAACCACCGCTACTGGATCGTGTTCACAGAATCCCATCATACTCGTCTAGGTCAGATAGACCTAGGCATGTTATCTTACGTTTTCATTACTTTCAAGATAAGGAGAGACTGTTTCGATTCGCTCGATCTAAAGGTTTCATTGATTTTTCGGATCTTAAGTTCCGATTCGTGGAAGATTTCAGTAAACCAATCTGGGACCAACGGGTCCGTTACAGATCCGTGATGTCGGAATTCTATAAGATGGATTTAAGACCAGCGCTGCTGTACCCTGCACGTCTAAGGATTCGCATGTTAGATGGAGCTCTTCGTTTTTTTGATTCTCCATCGGATGCCCAGAGTTATCTGGATCAACTTTCATCTTCAACATCTTAATTGCCTTTTTTTAATTTTCTCCGTTGATCGGAGGCTGTGAATTGGTTGGTTTTAACTTTTCTGTGCCCTATTTGGGCAGAAAAGTTTACTTTCGATTTCTTAATATGGCTGCTAAACTTTCTTTTTAACTGCGTCATTTCTTTCTTTTCCCAGGGGATTCTGGGTGGTTACTTCCCTTTTGTCATCTTACGTATTTCCTGTGCGGCCTTAAATTTTGTAGTTTTTTTTAAATTTTATTCTGTTTTGCTTTTTATAATCATTTTATGTTAATAATCCTATTTTTTTTGTTGCTGTGTCTATTCATGAGTTTGAGGTTTATTGTGGTTTTTTTTAATATATACTTTCCGGCTTTTGTTCTGTTCTGTGTGTATTTTAATTGAGCTAACTTTTTTTTACTTATTTTTTACTGTTTTACAATTAGCTGATCCTTTTCATATTTATACCTTTTTTTTAGGGAGCGTATACCGGAAGTCATGGGGGTAGTTTTAGCGCTTGCTTCTTTCTGGCGGGTCTGCTTTAGATTTCGCCTTGGGGTCCTGGGGTGGGGGGCGGTGGGAGGGGCTTCACGTTTTAGTTTGTTTCTCTTTGGGCTATATACATTATTGAAGTATTGGTTACGTCCTTTTCCCCGGTATCTTTTGTATGTTCTGTTTCCTCTCCGGGTCTGTGGGTCGCGCCTATTGTCAATCCTCCTTGTTATGGGTTGACTTTAGGATTTATGGAGTCTATTATTAATTTTGTCTCCTGGAATACTAATGGTCTTAATCATCCTATTAAAAGGAAAAAAGTTTTTAAAGTGTTCCGGAGACTTAAAGCACAAATTTTATTTTTACAAGAGACCCATGTACGGAGGGGGGACAGACTACGTTTTTTCAAATTTTGGAAGGGACAACAATTTCATTCGAACTCCAATGCTAAGATTCGAGGCGTCTCTATCTTTATAGACTCCTCAGTTACTTTTATACAACAGGATATTATCTCTGATCCGAATGGTAGATTTTTATTGGTTAGTGGTTTATTATTTAATAAAAAAGTAGTTTTGGTTAATGTTTATGCTCCTAATATGGATTGTCCGGAATTTTATAAATCATTGTTTGATCAGTTTCCGAATTTGAACGAGTTTTCATTGATTTGGGGCGGAGATCTTAATACCTGTCTATCTCCAGCTTTGGACCGTTCGGCTCCTTTACGGACTTTACCTAATAAATCTGCAAATTTGATTAATTTTTTCCTTTCTGATTCTGGGTCGACGGACATTTGGCGTTTTCTGCATCCTCAGGAAAAAGATTTTTCCTTCTTTTCACATGTTCATCATTCCTATTCAAGAATTGATTATTTTTTCATTGATTCTCGTCTCATTTCTTCAGTGATTAAATGTGATTATGATTCTATAACCATTTCGGATCATGCTCCACTTAAGCTTTCTATTAAAATTATGGCCAATATACCAAACAATAGACAATGGCGTTTTAATTCGCTGTTGCTTCAGGACTCGGACTTTGTTAATTTTATGAATGAACAGATTGAGCTTTTTTTTACAATTAACCATACAGAAGATATTTCGGTTAACACTCTTTGGGACACTTTTAAAGCCTATATTCGGGGTCAGATTATTTCGTATTCCGTTGCTTTGAGGAAGAAACAGAAGCAGGAGGAGATGGTAATTGTGGACAAGATTAAAGAAATTGATAAGAAATATGTTATGGCTCCTTCTGAGGAGCTATACAAACAAAGAACTGAACTTCAAATGGAACACAGTTTACTACTCTCGTCCTCGATTGTAAACCAATTAAAGAAAACAAGAAGTGATTTTTATGTTCACAGTGATAAAATTGGCAAGCTGCTGGCTAATCAATTGAAATCTAATTATGTTAAATCTCAAATCAATCAGATTTATAACCAAAATGATCGATTGATATTGGATCATGTGGGGATTAATCAAACCTTTTGTGATTTTTATTCTTCTTTATACCAATCAGAGTCTCCTCGAGATTCTAAATATATGAATGATTTTTTAGATAAGTTAGACTTCCCTCTGATTTCACAGGATATGTCTTCTTTATTAGATACTTCCATTACAATGGATGAGATTAAGAATGTTATTTTTTCTATGAATCTGGGGAAAGCTCCTGGCCCTGATGGGTTTACCGTTGAATTTTATAAATGTTTTGCTTCTTTATTGATTCCTTGGCTCTATAAGGTTTTTGAGGCTTCTTTGAAACTTGGTAAACTTCCGGAATCTTTTAATAGAGCATCAATTTCTTTAATACTAAAGAAGGATAAAGACCCTGCTCAATGTGCATCTTATAGACCAATATCTTTATTAAATGTTGATTCTAAAGTTTTTTCTAAGTTATTAGCAAATAGACTAGAAAAAGTACTTCCTTCTATTATTTCGGAAGACCAAACGGGTTTTATTAAAGGTCGTTACTCTTTTTATAATATTCGTACATTGTTAAATATCGTTTATACTCCCTCACAAAATGTTCCTGAGTGTGTTATTTCTTTAGATGCCGAGAAAGCTTTTGATAGAGTAGAATGGCCTTATTTATTTAAGGTGCTTGAAATGTTTAATTTTAGCTTGAAATTTATATCCTGGATTAAACTGTTATATTATTCCCCTGTAGCCTCGGTTCGTACTAACTCCTTAAACTCACCTTTTTTTCCTCTCTTTCGTGGTACTCGACAAGGCTGTCCTCTTAGTCCCCTATTATTTGATATTGCATTAGAACCTCTTGCAATTGCTATTCGAGAATCTTTAAATATTACTGGGATAACTCGGGGATTAAAGTCCCATAAATTATCACTCTATGCTGATGATTTACTTTTATATATTTCTAATCCTGAGAGATCCATTCCTGCTGTTTTAGAGTTATTAGCACAATTTGGTCTTTTCTCAGGTTATAAATTAAATCTTAGTAAGAGTGAACTTTTTCCGATTAATAAACATCTTCCCTTATATTATAAATTTCCATTTAAATTGATTAATAATTACTTTTCATATCTTGGGATTAAAATTACTTGTAAACATAAAGATTTATTTAAGACTAACTTTTTACCATTAATAGACCATATTACTCAACTTTCATCTAAATGGTTTCCCTTATATTTAACTTTGATTGGTCGTATTAATGCAGTTAAGATGTTTTTTTTGCCAAAATTTTTATATGTGTTTCAGGCATTACCAATTTTCGTTCCTAAATCTTTTTTTGATAAAGTTGACTCTAAAATTTCTTCATTTATTTGGCAGAACAAGAATCCGAGACTGGGTAAAATACATTTACAGAAAGCTAAGAGAGATGGAGGTTTAGCATTACCTAACTTTAGATTTTATTATTGGGCTATTAATATTCGACATATGAAATTTTGGTTACTTGATCGGGACATACTATTTATTCCTAAATGGGTAGCATTGGAATTACAATCTGTTCAGGGTTATACACTTGGTTCTATTTTAGGTTCCTCTCTTCCTTTTGATTCGAAACGTCTTAAGCAGGTCTCTAACCCGATAGTTAAATATGCTTTGCGCATTTGGTTTCAATTCAGAAAATTTTTTGATCTTAATCAATTCGGGTTAGCGATTCCTATTTTAGGTAACATATTTTTTCCTCCCTCTTTTACGGATCGCGCTTTTCAAACTTGGAAGACTAAGGGTATTTTACGGTTTTTGGATTTATTTTTAGATGGTTCCCTTATGTCTTTTGAACAATTATCTAACAAATATAACTTATCAAGAATACATTTTTTTAGATATTTACAAGTTAGAAATTTCCTAAGTACTATACTTACTTCCTTTCCAATGCTTCCTCCTATATATATTTTAGATTCGATAATTAACCTTAATCCATGTCAGAAAGGTGCATCGGCTATGATTTATAATATTATTATGAAACTTAGGAAAGCTCCATTTGATAAGATTAGGGTAGATTGGGAACAGGAATTGGGGCTTACCATTTCTGTGGATGATTGGGGGCAGATTTTACAATTAGTTAATACTTCCTCTATTTGTGCTAAACATTCCCTAATTCAATTTAAAGTGGTTCATAGAGCACATATGTCCAAAGATAAGTTAGCGCGTTTTTACTCGCATATTAATCCTTTCTGTGATAGATGTTCGGGGCAGATAGCCTCTTTAACTCATATGTTTTGGTCTTGCCCTACTTTGGAAACTTTTTGGAGAGATATTTTCAATATTATTTCTAAGGTATTAAATATAGATATCTCTCCTCACCCTATTACTGCTATCTTTGGACTACCTAAAATTTCTAGTAATCTTTCCCCTTCAGCCCGTAGAATGATTGCATTTCTTACTTTAATGGCGAAAAGATGTATTTTACAACATTGGAAAGAGCTTAATGCTCCAACTACCTTTTTTTGGTTTTCTCAGACGATTTTATGTTTGAATCTGGAGAAAATTAGAAGTAACCTTTATGATTCTTCATTTAAATTTGAACAGATTTGGGGACCTTTTATTCGATATTTTCATTTAATGTAATATTTACCCTTCTTGTTTTCTCTTCACTGTTTTAATGGAGGTCGGGATTGAGGACGTGATTTTAAGTTTAACTCTGTTTGGTTTCAAGTTAGCCCATTGCTTTGCTTTGCTTTTAGTTAGTTGCACGGTGGGTTTTTTTTTGGGGTTTTTTTTTTCTTTTTTTCCATTGATATATATAAAATCTAGTATACTATTATGTTATCTTGGTTTCTTATGCTTAAATTACATTGTTTGTAGTATTTTCTTTTTGGTATTGTTATCTTTTGGAATTTTATTATACTTTAACATTGTATTAATGTTTATATGGCTTACCTTTTTTGTATACTTACTCAATAAAAAGATTTAAAAAAGAAAGAAAGAACCTGGATCACTGGAACTGTGAGATAGCAACTCTATTAGCTGCACTACTGTGGACAGTTGACAAATCCCTAAATGTTAAGCTCTCCACCACATGTTGCCTAGTCACTCATTGAAAACACCCTTGGCACGTTACTGCCTTTCATTCGTGTCCGTCCATTCGTGCCAGGGGTCCTTCTATTGGTAGTTGCAGGACAGTGCATTACTTGTCGAATAGCGACCGCAGAATTGGCAGAGGGTAACCCAGGGCCACGATGTGGGTGCTTCTGCAGTAGCCAAGGGCGACAGTTGATATACGATATATACAAGCAATGTGTAAGGCTCTGATTTATCTATTTATGTATACACACGTCAGTTCCTCCCTCCAGGTCAGCTAGCATTACCAGGATGGTGGTTAGAGGTGCAAAGGTCAACCTTTTGTGATGACTGCAAGTAAATTTTGAAGCGGGTAGTTTTAGCTCCCGTGAGCTTAGTCATTTTAATGCTTCAAAGTTCAGAGTAAATTAATTATCAAAGTACATATATGACACCATATACAACCCTGAGATTCATTTTCTTGCTAGCACACTCAATAAATCCGTAACCAAAACAATGAACACTGCGCAAACCTGAGTGTTCAACCCGTGTGCAAAGGACAACAAACTGCAAATACCAAAAGAAAGAAGTAATAATAATGAATGAATAAGCAATAAATATTGAGAACATGAGATGAAGAGTCCTTGAAAGTGAGTCCATAGGTTGGGGAAACAGTCCTGATATTTTATGATTCTAGCAGAGTCCTCATGGCACAAATTTGCCAAAAAAGATTCGCTTGATTTTCAAATAATTTTAAATAGAAACACAATAATTATATGCATGTTATCGTGGTTTTCTGATGGAACTCCGGTGAGCAGCAGAAGGTTACTCTACATGGGCTAATTCCTGCACTTTTGTTGCAGAAACACCACAGTGTGCTCCCGATCAGTTCACATGTGGCAATGGCCGGTGCATTGGTCAACGGAAAGTCTGCAACGGGGCAAATGATTGTGAAGATGGTAGTGACGAAAACCCACACCAGAACTGTCGTAAGTCTGAACCTAATGATCACGCAACTGGCAAATGCCAACAGCATAGTTTTAAAACTTTATCAATTTTGTTTTGTACGGAATGCTGTTTCATCTGTCATAATCTCTGCTTGGGATGGGACTGAGCTATCAGCAACAAGTAATTGAAGTCAGATGGTTTTATGAAGATAAATACTTGGTTGCTGTTTCTTTGCCATCGATTGCTGCTTTTCCTGGCTGTTTCTGAGCACAATTCACTGGGTGGGAGGATGGACAAGGGCCTTATCCTCTGCTACTGGAGCATGCTGTGAGAAGATGGGGAAAGTTGGCTCCAGCCGAATGTTTTGCCCAACACTCTCTTGGAATTCAGTAATCACTCAACAAATTCAGTTTTAGAATAAAAAGGCATGCAATAATTGGTTACAGATAGGTTGTGATGCATAATGCCAATGCTGCTTGCCACGTGGCACGAGACTGAAGTTATGATGCATGAGAACCAACAATGTGATCTAAATTAGGTGAGCAATCTGAGGAGGAAAGCTGCAACGTAAACAATGGTGGATGCGGGCACAAGTGTCAGCAGGTTCGAGGCATCGTCCAATGCACGTGTCACACGGGCTATCGATTAATGGAGAATGGAAAATCGTGCCAAGGTAGGAAGGCCTAATCATAACACTTACCTATGAGTGTATCAAAAATTCAGAATTTTCTTGAAAGTGAACCTCACCGGACTTCTGGGGTGGGGTTTGTGGTGATAAGTTGATGTAATCAAGCAAGAATTCACTTTTCAAGCATTATGGTAATTATCTGTGCAAATGTGATTGGATAATATTTTAAGTTCTTTACAGATTTTGTGTTGTATTTGCACTCTGGAGGACATTGTGCTGAAGTCTGCTTCAGTGTACTCCTCAAAGACATTCATTTTGTTTTGCATACCCTTCCCCCATCCTTTCTTCTACCAAGACTAACTTGTATTTCTCTGTCCTTCCCAGTTCTGAGGAAGAGTCGCAGACCATAAACCTTGCCTGTTTCTCTTTTCACAGTAGCTTTCTGACCTACTGAGTGATTCCAGTATTTTTTGTTCTTGTTTCCCTGTACTCCTGTTATCAGATTAATGGGAAATTGGTAGCAACAATCGGTCAGATGCCCAATGTCATCACATGACCTTGATCAAACAAAGCAGACAGGGGGTTGTAAAACTTATTGACTCAGATCAAAGGAAAATCAGAGAGGTGAGGCTGGCTTTATGATAAGTGCACAATGTGTGTTTAGTAACTTGAGCAGCCCAGAGGTGCTGAACTGTCTAGTTCATTGGGTTGAATTGGCATTGAGTAAACCATACTGATAATCCAAATGATGAGTCATCAGTTTGGTTTCCTAAACACCAATTCACAAACATGCTTGATCACATCAGTTAAGTTGCTTACCAATTTACATATCAGTTTAGCATAACTTTCCTCTGGTTCAAGTGGCAGTGTTTAATTAGTGGAAAGCAGAATTGTGTACATTTAAGAAAAGGAGCTAGAAATCTGGCTACCTATTTATTAAGTGCCCATTCAGCTTGGTGTTTGTCAGGATATCATTAAATGTGAGCAGGCGTTTTACTGAATAATTAAGGTTGGCACTATTAGCTATTGGTTCTATTATTATGGGTATAAAGGTCTATGGTTTGGTGCAGATCCATGGGGCTAGGCAGAGTTCGAGCCTCAGCTGACGCAGCGTGTTGTGTCCTTGAGCAAGGCACTTAACCACAAATTGCCTCTACACATTTATAGCCCAGCGGTGGCGGTTGGTGCAGTATGGACAAGACAAAAATAATAGCCTGGCATGGCCTAGATGGGCTGAAGGGCCTGATTCCATACTGCAGTGCTCTATGGCCGTGTAACTACTCAGGTCCATACAACAGGTGCTGTCGGAATCAGTCACGTTGTGAGAAGCAGATCTAAAGGCTTGTACAATTGTTTTTATCCATTGCTGTAGTTCAGGAAGTTTCAGGAGAAGCAGGTATCCGTCTAAATGATAAAGTAATAGTTGGACTCAAACTTCTGTGAAATGTATGAAGTGTGTGTGTGTGGCCTCCATTGGTCGTGGTCGACCATGGGTACTACGCCTCTGGTCAAGCCAGGGCAGAGTTGATAAGGAGATCCGTCTGTTGCCCATGCAGTGGGACCCCCTCTCCATGCTGATGACAGGCCCAAAGGAACGATGAAGGTCGATACAGTTTGGTGTCAGCAGCATCGCAGGAGTTGCCGTGCCAGTGCTGGGTACAACAGTCAGCCACCTTCGGGACTCCAACTCCAGATTTTTCCTGTGGGTTTACTCCCAAAGCCTTTCCCATGAGCGGGTATAGCCGCAAGGCAGCGGAGGTTTGAAATCGGAGTTTTCCCTCTCCTAGATGAGCTGCCATCTGTGGTTAATGAGCCCCATCTGCCCAGAGCAACTGGTTTTATGGCGCCAGTGGCCCACCTTTGCCTCTTCTCCAGTCAGTGAGAACAGCTCCACTGGGCATAAGAACTATGCCACACTTGAAGGCCAGGAGTTGGACTTGGTTGTCAGAGGCTGTTTGAGACGCACGTCATGAAGAGCATTTGTTTAGCAGTGGGAGCTCGTCCCCACTACCACCCTTCAGCTATAACCACCTTTATATGAAGATATCCAAAGAATTCTTAGCATCAAGAAGATCAATCTCCCAACGTCAATGCTCATAATCACCTTTAGTAGTATCTAGATTCACTTACTTTTGATGATCTTCACTATGACAAAAAGAATCAAAAGATTGGCACAACAGGCCCCTCACTTCATTATCGGTATGGCTTCTTGCCCTGGAATATGTTGAGCATCCTGTGAATTCTGCAGAGATGTTTCAGTATATTCTGTCATTTACAGATGTTGCCAGGATTGGCTGTCTTGAGCTTGATCTGTGGGTCGCTGCCATGTGGCCCCATGTGCTCAATTTCCTGGAATTGGCCTCATACGAGGTATGAAGTCCCTGAGGCAAATAATATATATCTATTTATTTAGAGACACAGGCCCTTTTCGCCCATTGAGCCTGCACCACCCAATTACACCTTTGCAACTAATCTATATGTTTTTGGAATGTGGGAGGAAACTGGAGCACATGGAGAAGGCCCAGATGGTCATGGGGAGAAGCTCTTTACAGGCAGCAGTGGGATAGAACCAGGTTGCTGGTACTGTCATAGCATTGCGCTAACCACTGCGCGGCCGTATGAGCTCTGGAACATCCATGGAAACATCCACTGTTTGTAAAACTTAGCAAAATGGTGAAGCATAAACTGGTGAACAGTTGTTGCTGGGATTAGAAAAGCTACGGAACAGCGAACGGCTTTGTGCCGAGTATCAGATGTGTTATGGGAGAAACTATGTCTGATGGGCTATGAGAAATGGATCTCTTTACCCAATGTGTTTCTGTTTAAACACCAGTAGCAATGGATGCTCTGTAGGGTGAGAGGTGTGGAAAAGACAGAAAATATCTCCAGGCATAAGGCAGGCAGATGCTCTTGTGCATACTACACTCTGCCACAGTCGGCCCTCCTCCAGCTAGCTCAAGGCTGTTACAGTTTGAGTGAAGCCACCGACTGGCTTTTGTGGATTTGCTTGATTGCCAGATGTCCATGATAAGCCCTAGTAAGGATTAGAAAATTTGCAGATGAAATGCAAGTTTTTGGATAGAGAGAAAGCATCTGAGGCTATATTAGGAGATAAAAGACGACAGAGAGAAGATGTGTTGCCGGTAGTAAATAGTAGGGCACTAAGAAATGTTAATGAACAAAGGGACATTGGGATTCAAACTATTATTCTCTAAAAATGATAATGCAAGTAGACAGGAAGATGAAGAAGGTATGTGGCATGCTTGCCTTCATACTGTAGTTGGAACATAGACTATAACAGTTGGGACGCTTTATTGAAAATTTACATAATACAAGCTAGACTGCACTTTATGTGTTATGAACAGTTCTGACAGCCCACTACAGGAAGGATATGGCTGTACTGGAGAAAGTGCAGAGGAGGTTAGCAGGATTGCTGTTTGGATTGGAGGATTTAAATGTAGAGGATGGATAGGCTAGATCTGTTTTCCCCGCAGCAAAGGAGGTTGAAGGTGATATTTTTAAAAAAATATAAGAAATGTTGATGAGGTAGATCTTTTTCCATGGCAAAAAAACAAAAGCATAGGTTTAAAGTGAGTGTAAGGAGTGTTAAAGCAGTTTCAGGGGGATTTTCTTTACACAGAGAGTGGTTGGTATATAGGACTTACTCGCAGATGAGATGGTGGTGTCAGATACAGTCATAACGTTTGATACAGTTGGACAGGCACTTAAGTAGGCAGAGCATGAAAGGATACAGATCTCCTGTGGGCAGATGGCATTAGTATGGGTGGGCAGTAAGTTCAGCATGGTGAAGTAGGCCACAGGACCATTTCTATGCTGTGCGACTCTATGATTAGCCAGGAACAACACACTGTTGCTGGTAAAGATACCACATGGAGTGAAATTGTGCAGCCTCCATTCAATGTTATACAGCAATAGAACAGGAAGGCTGCTCTCTGCATCTGAAGGGCTGTTAGATTCATGCAATAAATACCAGCTTTGTCAGTGATGACCACCTACATAAAAATGTAAATGAAATTGTTGGTTTGATTTTGCAGTTTAAGATCACTTGGCCTTAATTTGGTGGTGTTTTGCATTTGGTTTCACTTAGGAGGAGCAAAAAAAAAATCACAAAGATGGCTGATTTTCATAGGGAATAAAAATCACTGCATGCAGATGTGTGTTGTTGGATTTTGGCTAAAGGCCATTTTTATGTCAGTCTGGAGGAGCTGAGTTCCAGCTGTGCTTTGCCACATCTGAGCTTAGATTGCTTGTGAATGACAGTGTGAGTGATTGTCTCGTTAACATGAATTGACCTGAACATACTTTCTTTACTCCCTTTTATGGTGTACAGAATATTACTGGGTGGGGATACTGTATGCAGTTCAGGCTTGTTATTTATTACAAGTATTGGTGGCAGAAAAATTAATAATCTCAGATTATCTGCAGGTTGGGCAGAATCAGTGGAGAGAGAAAAAGTGTTATTGTTTCGGGGCATTGATCTTTCGCCAGAATTGGAGAAAGTGAGAAAAGAAGTGTGTTTTAAATTGCAGAGGGGAGGAGGAGTGGAGAGAACAGACAGAGTATCTGTCAGATTGAAAGCAAGGTTGCCCAGATGACACATACGCTGTTAAAGCAATCTCAGAGATTGTGATGGATATTTGTAAATCACATCTAATCTATCAATTGAGGGGAATGAGTACAACAGGGGGTACCAGTCATTAATCTGGGATGACGAAATATAAAAGACAGCAGTTACTGAAAATGTGAAATAAAAGTGAGGCTAGAAATATTCAACAGATCAGATTGCATCTGTGTGGAGCAACAAAACGCAGGTAAATCAACTCTCAAAATTTCCATCTGTTGAAATAAACTGCCCTCCAGTCCCACCCACCACAGAGGCCCCTTGCTCACTTGTGATGTGTGTTACGTACCCTGTAACTGGGTTGCCAAACCAGCAGAAATGGACCACTTAGTTGGAGTCTGGATTACTGGAACTAAGAAATTTTTATTAAAGAAATAAGCAACACAGTACTCTAATAGTAAGGATATAAATGCAACAGGTTAGCAATGAATAAACACACATGTACACGGAACTATGATAATAGGATCAATCAAGCTCTATCGCAGTCTGGGGTAAAATGATCAGTCACAAGTGACAGAGTTCAGTTTAGTTCAGTTCGCAGTAATCGCCGTCGTGCCGTTGGGGAGAGGGAGAGAGAGAACGAATGAATATGCAAATCGGATTCCAAACAGACCTTCGATATTCCTCGCAGTTAGCTTTCGGGCGAGCCCTTTGTAATGTCTTCTGAGGTCACCGACTGTGACCCCTCCGTTCCACATACGATCGTTCTTCTGAGGTGAACCCGGCACCCAGGCAAGGGCGGACACACACACCAGGTTCCCACCGACCCGTACCTTTCTACCCTGTGCGTCTATGGCTGGTTCCGTGACCAAACCTCCAAAACTCCTACCAACTTGTGGGGGCACACCGCTTCCAGGGTCTCGTTACCTCGTGGTGTCATGTGTCTGTTGCCTTAGCGAACCTGTCCCTTTTTATCCCCCTGATGGGGTATCGCCTGTCCATCAAACTTCAAACAGTTCAGGGTTCAAAGCCACCGGTCTCTGACAATACTCAGAACTGTGTCTCCTTTTCGTTAATCCCTCTCGTCTCTCATTAACATTTCTGAATGTTCCCCCATTGTCCTCTTATCGGCATCAATCTTCTGATAATTTGGTTTGTCGTCACACCCCTATCCTTCAGAGGATTTTTACAGGGGTAAAAATTATAGTCATGAATACACTATCAGCTACACACAAATATACGTGTTTATCAGCTATTTGGCTAATACAGAGAATTTTAAGTTGTCAACACCTGACAGGCAGTCAACAATCACACTTTCTGTTCCTTTTATATGTGTTATTTTAATAATCCTCTAAAACCAGGCTCCAAATTAGCAAACTTAATAGTCGCCGAAAACACTAATGAATTGTGATCAGTGTAACTTCTCAGTGGTTTTCGCCCCGGACACAGATAACAAGGGTCGTCCCATACAAACTTAGCATTCTTTGGCAAGGGCTTAGTAAGAGGGTGGGTACTATCCGCAAAGTTGTTTTTTTTTCTGCAAAACTTCCAATAGTACCCCACCATCTCCAAGAACCTTCTCAGGGCTCTCTTGTCTGTCGGGGTGGGGACTTCAGAGATAGCCCGCAGCTTAGCTTGCATCGGAGCCAGCTGCCCCTGTCCTACCGCAAATCCCAGATAAGTGACCTTCACGCGGCCGAACTCACTTTTTGCGAGGTTCACTGTCAGGCTGGCTTCAGACAGCCGTTTAAACAGCTCCTTCCACGTGTTACTCCAGACCACTACATCGCCAATATACACTTCTGTGTTCTTTAGCACGTTTGTCACTGAATTAATCATTCTATAGGGGTGCTGCTCACTAGGCTGACCTGATGTGGCAACAGCTCCATGTCCCAGTTCTTTACATCGCCTCGGGACATCTGGACCTATGTGGGCGTGCCGTTTAATTAGCTCTCTTAGTGGTTCGCTTTGTTCGGGGTTTAAGGGAGAGAACTCATCAGCAAAGTCGGTCAACACAATAGAGTTCTCCCATCTGGTCAGCACCACACTTATTTTTCAAAATGGGTTTTCCCCTTATCAGGTGGCACCCTAGCCTCATTAATTTTCATGATATCACCAGCTAGATCTGTTTTCTGATCGTGGTGAGCTTTTAACATGTTAATAGCCTCTAACTGTGTTAACTCATGTCTGCAATAGTCAATAACATCCTTCCTCCTGTGCAGCCAGTAAAGCTCTTTCATGATTCCACGGACTGTTTTCCTCCCCCCAAAATGTCCACCGAGGGGTATCTTGTGGGCCAGGTTAAGAATCTCATCCCCATAAATTTTTGGCACCATCCCCCATTCCTCATCTGCGGGCGCGGTACTTGGTCTCCCTTTCTTCCTTAGCACTCCCTCCTCCACACAATAGCCTACTGGCTCCCTTTTTAATTCTGCTTCAGAGAGAGCTGTCTCCGCCGAAACCATCAGCTCCTCGTCTTGCTCCTGTGTCTGTACAGAGTCCTTCCTTGCTAATGCTAAGTCAGCCTCAACTCCTTCACTTCCTTCTGTTTCACTACACTCCTTCTTTTCACTTTCTACCTCCCCCTGGTACAAGGCTGGTAGAAACGTCTCAGCTAAATTTACTTCGGCAGCCTTTCTGGACATACGCTGAGTCACTGCGCAAACGGGATGAACCTGTGAGTCCATGGGCGGGGCCTCAATGCTGGCAGGCTGACTTGTCAATCTCACTGCGGGGTACACCTCCCCGCCGGCGAGGTCATTACCGAGTAAGACTTCCACGCCTTTCATCGGTAGTTCGGGCCTCACCCCGATCGCGACTAGTCCAGAGACCAAGTCGCTTCTTAGGCGTATCTGGTGCAGAGGTACTGCCTCAGTCCCTTTCCCAATGCCTTTTATGACCCTGACTTTCCCAGTCTCGGTCTCTGAACTAAAGTCTAACACACTCTTTAATATCAATGACTGACATGCTCCTGTGTCTCTCCAGATCCGTACTGGAACTGGGTTTAACCCCTCCTTCACCGACACCAATCCGGCCGAGATAAACCTCTCGCGCCCTTCCTGGACTTTGGCAGACCTCTTCTCTCCTAGTGGTTTGCTTACCAGCTCAATACAGCCAGTCTGAACTGTTGCCTTTCCCTTTCCCGTCTCCTTCTTTGGGGCAAAGCACCTGGACACAAAGTATCCGACTTTCCCACAATTATAACAGATGACCCCAGGAGACTTCCTACCAGACTGCTCCCGGTCTACCTTATCCTTCTCACTAGTCCCCGGCTTACTTTCTGACTTTTCTGGCGAACTCTCCCCGCCGTCCCGATTACCCTTCTGGTGGCCTTTACTCGGGGCAAACTTCATTTTATGTGTCAACGCGTACTCATCCGCTAACGTAGCAGTTGCAGCTAAAGTGTCTGCCTCTTTCTCATCTAGGTAGGGTCTCATACCGTCAGGGACACAACCTTTAAACTGCTCAATCAGGATCAGCTGTAGCAGTCTGTCATAATCCCCATTTACCCCCTTCGAGGCGCACCAACGCTCACAATATGTCTGCATCTCACGGGCAAACTCTAAATATGTGCAGTCCCACTGCTTCCTCGCATTCCGGAACCTCTGCCGGTATGCCTCCGGGACCAACTCATAAATCCTGAGGAGGATGGCCTCTTTCACCACCTCATACCTTTGGGCATCTTCCTCGGACAAAGCCGAGTAAGCTTGTTGGGCTTTTCCTTTAAGTACACTCTGAAGCAAAACAGCCCACTTATTCCTCGGCCAGTCCTGACTTGCAGCAACTTTTTCGAAATGGAGAAAGTACCAATCCACATCGGTATCGTCAAATGGGGGAACCAGCCTAACCTCCTGGGCCGCCCTGAACCCTTCACCTTGGTTCAGCATGGGCCCCTGCTCTGCCCTTATCTTTAACCTCTCCAGCTCGAATTCCCTTTCCCTCTGTTTCTCTTCGTGTTCTAGCTGCCGTACCCGGAACTGGTGCTCGAGTCTCAATTTTTCAAGCTGCACCTGTACTGTGTCTCCACCAGGCTTTCCAATAGACATCACCTCCAGCTCCCCTTGGGGAAACACACCTTTAGACACATAATGCTCTACGATAGCTCTGTGTATCTCCTCTCTCCTCATTGTCGACTTCCCCTTAACAAGATTCAACCGTTTGGCCACAGCTGCCAATTCCGCTTTCCTGGCATCCTCTAATGCCCCTGAGGTCGGCGCCTTTAGAAATTCCTCAATCTCCATTTCTGCTGTTTGTCTTTTCTTTCTTTCAGGAATTTTAACCCAATCAATTTACCCCGTCCCAAATTTAGCATTCAAAATCCCGGACGAGAACCCCACTTATGTTACGTACCCCGTAACTGGGTTGCCAAACCAGCAGAAATGGACCACTTAGTTGGAGTTTGGATTACTGGAACTGAGAAAGTTTTATTAAAGAAATAAGCAACACAGTACTCTAATAGTAAGGATATAAATGCAACAGGTTAGCAATGAATAAACACACATGTACACGGAACTATGATAATAGGATCAATCAAGCTCTATCGCAGTCTAGGGGTAAAATGATCAGTCACAAGTGACAGAGTTCAGTTTAGTTCAGTTCGCAGTAATCGCCGTCGTGCCGTTGGGGAGAGGGAGAGAGAGAACGAATGAATATGCAAATCGGATTCCAAACAGACCTTTGATATTCCTCGCGGTTAGCTTTCGGGCGAGCCCTTTGTAATGTCTTCTGAGGTCACCGACTGTGACCCCTCTGTTCCAGATACGATTGTTCTTCTGCAGTGAACCCGGCACCCAGGCAAGGGCGGACACACACACCAGGTTCCTGCCGATGGTACCTTTCTACCCTGTGCGTCTATGGCTGGTTCCGCGACCAAACCTCCAAAACTCCTACCAACTTGTGGGGGCACACCGCTTCCAGGGTCTCGTTATCTCGTGGTGTCGTGTGTCTGTTGCCTTAGCGAACCTGTCCCTTTTTATCTCCCTGATGGGGTATCGCCTGTCCATCAAACTTCAAACAGTTCAGGGTTCAAAGCCACCGGTCTCTGACGATACTTGGAACTGTGTCTCCTTTTCGTTAATCCCTCTCGTCTCTCATTAACATTTCTGAATGTTCCCCCATTGTCCTCTTATCGGCATCAATCTTCTGATAATTTGGTCTGTCGTCACATGTGAAAGGGGCTTCCAGTGAGACTGTGAGGGCTTCGGTGGTGTTGTGGACAACGAAGAACTTGCCTAATGCTGGAGCAGGATGTAGATCAGATGAAAATGAAAGTGGAGAATTGGCAGATGGAACTTAATCCCAACAAGTACAAGGCGATGCATTTTGGGATAGGACATATACAGCAAATGATAGGGTGCTGCGGAATGCTGATGAGCAAGGGGACCTTGGGACCCAAGTTTATTGCCCCTTGAAAATGGTAATACAGGTAGATAAGGCCATGAGAAAGGCAGTGCTTGTTCGCCTTTGGAAGTCAGAGCATACAATACAAAAGCTGGGACGTTTTGTTCCATGATAGAGGCATCGAAAGCAAGGGGGCATAGATTTGAAAGGAAGGGGCATATATGTACTTATTTAGAGATATAGCATGGTTACAGGCTCTTCTGGCCCAGTGAGCCTGCGTCACCCCAATTTACACACGTACCCAATTAACCTACTGACTTGTACGTCTTTGGAGTGTGGAGAGAAACTGCAGTACCCAGAGGAAACCCACACAGTTGTGGGGAGGAGCATGCAAGTTCCTTACAGAAAGTAATGGGAATTAAATCTGGGTCCCTCTGGCACTGTAATGCTGTTATGCTGCCATGTCACCCTAAAGTGCAGTTTTAAAGGGGATCTGAGGAGAAAATCTGTTACACAGAGAGTGGTTGTTATCTGGAGCAGCCTGCCAGTGCAGGTACATTTAAAAGGCTTTTTTTGTGGTAATTTTTAAATTCAGACGTATAGCACAGTGCCAGACCTTCTAGGCCAATGAACCTGTGCCCCGATTACATCCATGTGACCAATTAGCCTATGCGTATTTGGAATGTGAGAGGAAATCAGAGGAAACCCATGTGATCATGGAGAGAGCATACAAACTGCTTACAGGCAGTGGTGGGAAATAAACCCGAGTCACTGGTACTACAATAGTGTTACACTAGCTGCTCACTACTGTGCTGTGGATAGAGTCAAAGGGACCTCAGATGGGCAAAAGGGAATAATGCTGGCATCGACATTGTTTCTCTTGTGTAGAACTCTGCTAATCCATTTCTTCAACAGCCTCAGAGCGGACACTCAGGCGGGAATATTGCACTTACAGTGATATTTAATAAAGACTGAAGGGGATGCTTTCCAAACCAGTTTCACTTGCCTCTCTGCTGGCGTGGCATGGTGTAATAAGAGCATTGTTATGCTGATCTCTGCAGACATCGATGAGTGTGCTGAAGATGGATACTGCAGCCAAGGTTGTACCAATTTAGATGGAGGATTCCAGTGCTGGTGTGTCCAGGGATATGAACTGCGACCTGATAAACGTGGCTGCAAAGCTCTAGGTGCGTATGCTTTTACTCTTTTTGATGATTTATTATTAATAGTTTATAGTAGCCAGTCTTAACAAAAGGAAAACATCTTTTCCAGATTAATTTTCCATATAATTCCCCTTCAGCTTCTATATTTGTGCTTTTTACTGCTTGGAGCATTTACTTTGTCATTTATTTATTTATTGAGATAGCGCAGAATAGACGCTTCCTGCCCTTCAAACTGTGCCATCCAGCAATCCCCCAATTTAATACCAGGCTAATCACGGGACAATTGGCAATGTCCTATTAACCGACCCACCGTCTTTAGATGGTGATTCTAATCAATGTAATATAACTGAAAGCAGTTAATCATTCCTGGGTTCAAAGGTGGGTTGATTCAAACCGCTCTGTTCACACCCCCCCACCCCCCCCCGGTGCCTTTGAAACATTAACGCATAAGAGGAAGGGATACTTGCAACCCAATATTTCCAGCCACTCTGCCATAGAGTAATGTGCTTCCATTCATGGATACCAGCGCACAGGGAGCAGATAACTTGAAGCAAATGGCACCAGATGATGTGGATCCTTCGGAAAAATGTCTCCTAAATGAGTAGATGATATAACTCTGGTGACAGTGAGTTCCATTTCTTCCTGTATAAACAAGTTCCTTTTAAATTCTTTATTGGTAAATAATGTCGGGAAAGTTGGGGTAACAAACAAACACACGCACACACATCTCCACAGGTCAGACAGTGGAGAGGAAAGTACAATCAACATTTCAGGCCACGACGCTTCATCAAAACCAAATGGTCAGGAGACCTGATGAAGTGGCTCAACCAGAAATATCGACTGTTTATTGCTCTCCATGGATGCTGTCCGACCTGCAAAGTTCCTCCAGCATTTTATGTGTGTTACTCTGGATTCCCAGCATCTGCAGAATCTCTTGTGTTTATGTCATGGGAAAGTTGAAGTTTTATTGACTGCGGCATGATCTTTAACTTGCCTGAATGTCATTATTCTCTAAAGGACCAGAACCGGTGCTGCTGTTTGCAAATCGGATTGATATCCGTCAGGTGCTACCCCGCCGATCAGAATACACCCTCCTTCTTAACAACCTGGAGAATGCCATTGCTCTAGACTTCCATCACAGCAAAGAGCTGGTGTTCTGGTCTGATGTGACCTTGGACCGGATTATGAAAGCAAACCTGAATGGAAGTAACGTTGAGGAAGTTGTGTCAACCGGTCTCGAGAGTCCAGGTACATGAAACATAATGGAGTAAAAAAAAAATTAGTTCAACTATTACAACTAAGATATTACTAATCATTGTATATATTGTTTGTGTTCATTAAAATGGCTTCTGACATGAATGACTATTTTTAATGATGGTAAGAATTGGGAGCAGAAGTTGGACATTTCAACAGATCATGATTGACCTTCTACCTCAGCTCCATTTGCCTGTACTATCTCCCAATCACTTAATTCCTTTAATATCCAGGGAACATCTGACCTCTGTTTTGAATGAACTCAATTACTGGGCATCTGTACCTTTCTGGGATTGAGAGTACCAAAGAGTCATCACACTTTGAGTGAAGAAATTTCTCCTTATCTCAGCCCTAAAGTATTCATCCCTTATTCTGAGAGTGTGATCACTGGTTCTGGACTCCTCAGTCCAGGAGAACATGCAGGCAGTAAGGTTCCATGAGAATGAAGCTCATTCTTCTTAACTCTGAAGAATAAACCAGTTAACTACGTCTTTCCTTAGACAGCAAACCTGCTATCCCAGGAGCCATTCTCCTGAATCTTTCTTGCACTCCCTCGAGGGCAAGTGTATTCCGTCAGTGTGATTACTTCAGCGTGACAACTTTAAGGAGAGTGGGCAAGGCATTATGGGAAGAGGTGAAGTCCTCCATCCCTATCCTTGTTTATTTATTTTTATTTAGAGATAACATCAACAGGCCCTTCTGGCCCAATGAGCCCGTTCTACCCTATTGTACCCATGTGACTGACTAACCTACTAAACCGCACGTCTTGTACGGAATGAGGGAAAGAGCTCATGTAGTCACAGGAAGAACATACAAATTCCTTACCGACAGCGGCATGAATTGAACCTGGGTCGCTGGCGCTGTAAAGTGTTCTGCTAACCACGATGCCACCATGCCAGCCCAACTCTACTGTGTGCCTCTTAGCCCCCCCTCCTCGCACACCCCCCAAATGGTCATCCACATAAAACAATAACTTGAGTTTTTAGGTGTGGATGCTTGCACTGTCTGCATAATATCAAGGATGCACATATGTGTATCTCTAAAAGTCAGGAAAGTTTAAATTTCTGCATATCCCCCTTATCATCTTGTTGGAGAAGTACAGTGATACTGCACACAATCCCTGTTGTATCGAGTAAGTCGGCAAAGGGCCTAAATAATGCCAGTTGATTTGCTTCCCCAACATGCAAGACAAAAAGAAGTGAATTACAGCAATGAAACACTATAAAGATAAATGCAGCTGGTTGTAAAAAATAACATAAGTGATAACAAAGGAATAGATTGGTGCCGAGGTGGTGTAGAACAATTCTCAGCCATCAGTTCAGAGGCCTGATTCTATTCCATTGCAGCTGCCATGGTAGGTGGAAACTGAATGGCTTTTTTTCCCCTTTCCTTCAAATGCTCTATCGGAGTCACGTGTGCTGCAGGTACTTGGCAGAGAGCTCTGTTCAGAGAGTGCGATTTCCACTTGAGAAAAAATTAACAGTTCATGTCATGAGAGCCACTTATTCAAGTTAAAGTGGGTGAAAAATAGCAGCAAAATAATCTTTATGATACTGGACTAATTCCATCTTTGAATTGATAAAAGGATGGGAGAACACTCTGTCAAATAATTAATTACTTTAAAAAAATTGTCGTTCTGAAAGAGCATTGAACACTGCAGCACAATACAGGTTCTTTGGCCCACACTGTTGTGCCGGACTTTTAACCTACTCTAAGATCAATCTAACCCTTCCCTCCTACATTGCCCTCTATTTTTCTATACAGGCCTATCTAAGAGTTTCTTAAGCATCTCTACCACTACACTCTGTGTGTATATATAAAAAAAACTATATCACTGTGATTACCTCAGCATGACAGCTTTAAGGAGTATGGGGAAGGCATGATGGGAAGAGGTAATGACCTCTGTCCCCATCCCTATTTGTTTATTTTTATTTAGAGCCAAATACAGTTTGTCTAATTGTCATTCAAGCATACACATAAATACAGCCAAACAAAACGTGTTCCTCTGGGGCCAAGATGCGAAACACAATGCATACAATCACAAACGGCACATCTAGTTACAACAGAACATACAGTCACAAAATAATATTAGCACAAGTCGGTGAGTGGCCTGGACTGAAGATTGATGGTGCATGAGATGTTGTCCTGGGCAACACCGTGCACAAAGTATAGGCATTTATTAGTACTTAATTCCATTATTCTTTGTACTTTAGGAGTCTCCTGCCCTTTTCAAATAACATTGTTTTAAGAACTTGAAAGATATTGAACTATCATTGCTTAATGGGTCAGATTTTCCGGAAAGATTACTGTATGCAGTAATATTATGCATTACATTAGAAATGAGTCATCAGGTCTAGATGTGCAATGACAATTAAATTGAAACCTCTTATGAGCATAATTATTCATACTCTGCACTATGCGGAACATCGCACATAGAACGTAGAAAATCTACAGCACATTACAGGCCCTTCGGCCCAAAATGTTGTGCCGACCATATAACCTACTCTAGATGTTACCTAGAATTTCCCTACTGCAAAGCCCTCTATTTTTCTAAGCTCCATATACCTAAGAGTCTCTTAAAAGACCCTATTGTATCTGCCTCTACCACCTTCACTGGCAGTGCATTCCACGCACCCACCACTCTCTGTGTGTGAAAAACTTACCTCTGACATCCCCCTTGTACTTACTTCCAAGGACCTTAAAACTATGCCCCCTTGTGTTAGCCATGTCAGCCCTGGGAAAAAGTCTCCAGCTAGCCACACAATCAATGCCTCGTATCATCATATACGCATCTATCAGGTCACCTCTCATCCTCCGTCACTCCAAGGAGAAAAGGCCAAGCTCACTCAACCTATTCTCAGATTCTCCAATCCAGGCAACATCCTTGTAAATCTCCTCTGCACTCTGCCTGTAGTATCTACATCCTTCCTGCAGTGAGGTGACCAGAAGTTAATGCAGTACTCCAAGTAGGGTCTAACTAAGATCATATATAGCTGTATCTCATGTAGCATATATAGCATTATCTCATGGCTCTTGAACTCAGTCCCACATTTGGTGAAGTTCAACACACCATGCTCCTTCTTAACAACACTGTCAACCTGCCCAGCAGCTTTGAGTGTCCAATGGACGTGGACCCCAAAATCTCGCTGACCCTCCATACTGCCAAGTGATTTACCATTAATATTATATTGTGTCTTCAAATGTGACCTCTCGAAATGAACCACTTCACACTTATCTGGGTTGAACTCCATCTGCCACATCTCAGCCCAGTTCTCTGTCCTATCAATGTCCCGCTGTAACCTCTGACAACCCTCCAGACTATCCACAACACCCCCAACTTTTGTATCATCAGCAAACTTACTAACCCACCCTTCTACTTCCTCATCCAGGTCAGTTATAAAAATCACAAAGAGGAGGGGATCAGATCCCTGTGGAACACCACTGGTCACTATCCTCCGTGCAGAATAGGAACCATCCACAACCACCCTTTGCCTTCTGTGGGCAAGCCAATTCTGGTTCCACAAAGCAGGGTCTTCTTGGATCCTATGCCTCCTTACCTTCTGAATGAGCCTCGCATGGGGAACCTTATCAAATAACCATATAACAATTACAGCACGGAAACAGGCCATCTCGGCACTTCTAGTCCGTGCCGAACTCTTACTCTCACCTAGTCCCACCGACCTGCACTCAGGCCATAACCCTCCATTCCTTTCCTGTCCATATAGCTGTCCAATTTAACTTTAAACGACAACATCGAACCTGCCTCAACCACTTCTGCTGGAAGCTCGTTCTACACAGCTACCCCTCTCTAAGTGAAGAAGTTCCCCCTCATGTTACCCCTAAACTTTTGCCCCCTAACTCTCAACTCATGTCCTCTTGTTTGAATCTCCCCTACTCTCATTGGAAAAAGCCTATCCACATCAACTCTATCTATCCCCCTCATAATTTTAAATACCTCTATCAAGTCCCCCCTCAACCTTCTACGCTCCAAAGATTAAAGACCCATCTTGTTCAACCGTTCTCTGTAACTTAGGTGATGAAACCCAGGTAACATTCTAGTAAATCTTCTCTGTACTCTCTCTATTTTGTTGACATCTTTCCTGTAATTCGGTGACCAGAACTGTACACAGTACTCCAAGCTTGGCCTCACCAATGCCTTGTACGGTTTCAACATTACATCCCAACTCCTATACTCAATGCTCTGATTTATAAAGGCCAGCGTACCAAAAGCTTTCTTCACCACCCTATCCACATGAGATTCCAACTTCAGGGAACTATGCACCATTATTCCTAGATCCCTGTGTTCTACTGCATTCTTCAATGCCCTACCATTTACCATGTATGTCCTATTTTGATTAGTCCTACCAAAATGTAGCACCTCACATTTATCGGCATTAAACTCCAAATGGAGTTTAATCTTTCAGCCCACTCTCCTAACTGGCCTAAATCTCTCTGCAAGCTTTGAAAACCTACTTCATTATCCACAACTCCACCTATCTTAGTATCATCTGCATACTTACTCATCCAATTTACCACACCATCATCCAGATCATTAATGTATATGACAAATAGCACAAAGAAACAAATGCCTTACTGAAATCCATATACACTACATCCACAGCTCTCCCTTCATCAATGTGTGTTACATCCTCAAAGAATCCAGTCAGGTTCGTGGCATCACCTGTCCTTGATAAAGCCATGCTGACTATCCCTAATCAGATTATGTCTCTCCAAATGCTCAGAAATCCTGCCTCTCAGGATCTTTTTCGACATCTTGCCCACCACTGAAGTAAGACTCACTGGTCTATAATTTCCTGGGTTATCTTTTGGAATTTGAAAAGGTTCACATTTGCAAACCATTTAAACTTTCCTTCATGTAGCACAATTCTTGGCGATGATGTAAACTGGAAAACATAGATGGCTGACACGAAAGGCTGCCAGACTTGGTGTCAACTTTGTTCTGTGAGTGTTTCTGGCACCCAGTACTGCTGGACCTGTGAAAAAAAGAAAATAAATGGCAGAAGACTGCTCTTCCCTGGAGCCAGCTTTGATCACGGACTTTGATGCTACGTCAAACCACCTGATCTATCCATCATCCTCTTCCGCAGAATCGACCCACACAACAGCACAGGGAGACAGCTAGAACAACTTTGTCCTCATGAAACCACCTCTGAATGCTTGATTGGTGTCTGCAGCTTGTCTGATGAGGCACGGGTTAGATCTGTGAGCTTCAGCTTTCCACATTCCGGCCAACTACCAGCTTACAAAGCCCTGCAGTTTGTTGTCCATGTGAAGGGAAGTTCATGTCATTGAATTTGAATAATAATCAGCTCAAACTAAAGAGAGTGCTGATGAAAAGTTTTGATGCAAATCATTCAATAACAAGCTGCACACCTTTAGGAATTAGAGTCATAGAGTCATTGAACACTTCAGCAGAGAAATAGGCCCTTTAGTCCATCTAGTCTATACCGAACTATTATTCTGCATAGTCCAATCTGCACCTGTGTCATAGCCTCCATATTCCTCCTAGCCGTGTACTTATCAAAATTCCTCTGAAATGTTGAAATCGAACCCGCATCCACCACTACCACTGGCAGCTCATTCCATACTCTCACCTCCCTCTGAGTGAAGAATATTTCCCCCTCATGTTCGTCCTAAACATTTCACCTTTCGCCCTTAACCCATGACCTCTAGTTCTAGTCTCACCCAACCTCAGTGGAAAAAGCTTGCTTGCACTTACCCTATCCATTCACTTTATAATCTTGTATACCTCTATCAGATCTCTTCTTGTTCTCTTGTTTTTTTTTTCGCTGCTGCCATCAGGTAGACAATACAGGTGCCTCAGCACTCTGACCACCACGTTCAAGAATGTTACGATGCTCAGCCATCAGCCTCCTGAACCAAAGGGTATAGCTACACTCATTTAAGGAAGTACGGTATTTTGAATAAAAAGTTAAACCAAAGCGACACTTGCTATTTCAGGTGAATGTTGGGGTCCAATGGGAATATTTTGAAGCAGATTCATTTAGCCAATATTTATTCCTCACTGAACATTTTATTGGGTCCGTTTGTGCTGCCTTTTGCAGGTTATTCTGAGCAGAACTAGACATCTTGGGCAATTAAATAGCAATGCGTCCCAAACTTCAGTGCTTATACAGGTTGACCTTCACTAATCCAGCACCATTGGGACCTGAGGAGTGCCAGATTAGTGAAAATGCCGAATTACAGAAGGATCACATTAAGCATAATGTGCCAGATTATCGAAGGAACCGGATTACGGGTAGTCGGATTAGTGAAGGTTGACCTGTATTGTTAAATGCAGAAGGCTCAGATGTAATGACAAATTTGGGAAGTGGAATCTATCAGTCCACTCTACCGGTAGTGGATCCCAGAGGCAGGAAATCGCCTCTTATCCTGCACTGTCTCAAAGCCAGTTTGTTTCAGTGTGGAATATGTCAGGTGTTTATGTGTGGTTCTGTTAAGATAACGATTCAAATCTGCTGAAATCATTGACCCTTAAGGCTCAGGAGGTAGGGTGTAGTTTCCGAAAGCATGTGGTCATTTTCTAATTTCTAACTTTGAACTTTATTTATATTTTTGTTGATATTACTGACAAATTCAGTAAAGGCATTTGTAGAAAATTGTAATTGTGTTTATTCCGATCTATATCTTTAATATTTTGGAGACGGTAATGTTTATTTTCAATTAGGTCTGGTAAAGGAAATGGCAACAATAATTATAAAACTTTGGAACTGCTCAGACAAAGGCAACTTTTATCATTCATCATGTTCTATCATTTGCTTTTTACTGACTTTAACGGGATAATTAGTTGAACAGTGGGGAATTGTTACTGAAAAGTCTGTTGCTTCCATTGGTAGTTAAAAAGAGTTTTTTGATCTGATTCTTGAATTGAAGGTAGAGCAGCATACTGAAAGCAATTTTAAAATATCTCCAAATTTTTAAACCAATACAGGTGGTCTTGCCATCGACTGGATCCACAACAAGTTATACTGGACAGATTCTGGGACATCGCGAATTGAGGTCTCAAATCTTGATGGAACACAGCGAAAAGTACTTTTGTGGCAAAACTTAGAGAAACCTCGTGCTATAGCACTTCATCCTATAGAAGGGTAGGATAATGAATTCAGTATGAATCAATTTCAATCTCTTGTCGAAATAATACATTTTTCACTTGTGATTGATTCCAATGAGTGATATATTACAAGTAAAATCGTAACCTCTGCGTTTAATTATCTCTGCAATTATCAACAGAGTCTAATCTTAAACTCCAGACAAATTTTAATTCTTCAAATGACTCATACTTTTTGTAACATACTACAGTCCCACAGGTCAGTTTGACAGCATACACCCTGTCCCTAGTGCTGACTAAATGCTTTACTTCATACACAGTAAATTAAAATCACTATTTAATGTCGTGCTGCTTCCAATGTGCCAACGTTCCTGTCAGATCCGCAAATGTGGCTTATAAAAAGAAATCTCTGATCTTTAAATCTGTTTGTCTTGGATAGATTCTCAACTTAGTCTGCCTCATTATCTCAGTTCCTCCGACTTCAATTCATTTCTTTCTCTTGCCTTGGTTATTTCAACTGCCTCTATTACTGACCACATATTGTCGGACTATTTTTAAATAGCCCTAAATAGACATTGTGACTTGTCTGTGGTGATGGTTTGTATCCTGCCTGGGACGCTTTGAGGTCATTCTTTTGATGGGGCTTTTCTCATTAATTCCAGTTCAGCCATTGATTAAGTGGCCTCAAGTGAACCAACAGATCCGAACCAATCTCCAAGGATAGCCACTCTCTTGTTCTAATTTGTGAATGTCACAAATACGTTCTCCACTGTCTGTAATTTGAAGTCCTCTAACTAGATGTTGGAATTGCACTGTAAAATGTTCTCCCGTGAGCATATGCAGTCCTCTGCTACCTTAGCTCTAGTATTTTAAGTATATTTGTATCTCTCAACAGTGAAGAGAAATTCCTCATCAATCTGTAAACATTAGTGAGTTTTACCATCACAATGCTATTTCAGATTCTTGACAATAGTTAACATTTAAAATTGTTCATTATGTCTTGCTTGGTGTCAGCTGCACAAATGCAGTTGCTTTCAGAATGGTTTAAATAATTGGGGAGGGGGTGCGATCTTAACTTTCACAAAATCACAACTGGCGCAGTTAATTAATATTGCATGGGAAGTGTGCTTATAGAGAGACTGTGGGGATTTTGTTTGGTTTTGCTCGCAAAGCGGATTAACTTGGAATAGATTCTTAAATGATCTCCCTCGTTTTTCAATTCTTTTGATTTGTACTCCTAGCTTCACTAACATCATTTTGATTTCTAATACATATTTTTATACCTTCTCAAAATCAATTGTTGCCTGGTCTCTTTGGAATGAGTAGAGAAGTATTTACACAGGAGTGGAGCAGTATATCCTTGGATCAGTGGGATAGTATAGCAAAGAATATATTTTCGGAAGTATGTCATGCAAACTGAGCAACGGCAGCTACTCATTATATTTTATGATGATGTTATTGGCTAAACTCTACAAAGCAAGATCAATTAATCATTCCCACTGTGGTTCAGTTGGGAACTGTTATTCTCTGTAAGGCACCTTTTTTAAAAAAACAAATTGTGTAATGTTTTCTTAACTACTTCAATTAAGTTTCACATGACATTTAGCAAGTTGTGTGTTATTACAACACACACAAAATGCTGGAGGAACTCAGCAGGCCAGGCAGCATCTGTGGAAAAGAGTAGAGTCGATGTTTCGGGCCGAGGCTTTTCAGCAGGACCGGAGATGAGTTAGTTAGGAGGCGTGGGGGAGGGGAGGAAGCAACATAAACTGATAGGTGAAACTGGGAGGGAGGGTGAAGTAAAGAGCTGGGATGTTAATTGGTGAAAGAGATTACAGGGCTGGAGAAGGGAGGCAGAAGACCATGAAAGAACGAGAAAGGGGGAGAAGCACCAGAGGGAGGCAACGGGCATCACAACTGTAAAGCAGGCTATGGATGGACATATCAGAATGGGAAGGGGAAGTCGGAATTAAAATGTGGCCACTGGGAGATCATGCTTTTTATGGCAGACAGAGTGTAGGTGCTCAGCAAAGCAGTCTCCTAATCTATATCAGGTCTCACTGATATACAAGAGGCCACGCTGGGAGCACCAGATACAATAGATAACCCCAACAGACTTGCAGGTGAAGCGTCACCTCACCTGGAAGGATTGTTTGGGGCCTGAATGGTAGTGAGGAAGGAGGTATAGCACTTGTGCTACTTGCCAGAGGTGTGATGAATCCAGTTTAGCAAAAAGAAAGACCAATGCCTAATGCACAGAGAAAGGGGGGGGGGTGGGCGGGGATGATAGAAGCATGGGACAGTATTCCAAACTAAATTGAGTCCTTAGATCCGATCACTGGAGCAGACCTAAGGCCTTGGTCTCAGTTCATCATATTAGCTGAGTAAATCAGCGCAAAGCTCGCAGACTTGCTACAAAGGATGATTTTATCAATCCGATATTAAGCAGTCATTTCAGGATGTCATGATAAAATAGCCACTCATCTTAATCAGTACAAAGCCTAAAGTGCTAAGCTAAAATAGTCCCATATTTCATGCAGAGGGATTAGATATCCTGACTCTGATTTCATGTTCAGGTTGTATTTTCATTGAAACAAGTGATATGTATGACCTAAGACAGTTTAAATTCGGTAACTGATCATCTCCCAATCTCTGGGTGTGCCAGCATTATATATTCCAGATGGCAATGTTCATCTTCCTTTAAATAGCAGCATAATGACTTATCGTTTAGCGTATGGTTTCAATGATCTCGATATTTTCTTTTTCTCTGTTTTTAGAAAATCGTGTGTAAGAATTAATTTCTTTTAAACAAAAGTGATCTATTCTTCACTCAGTTGTATTGGTGCTTCTTTTGCGATTTTCAGAACCATATATTGGACAGACTGGGGCAACACTCCTCGGATAGAATATGCTGCCATGGATGGATCCAACCGGAAAATCATTGCAGACACCCATCTGTTCTGGCCCAACGGACTCACCATTGACTATGCAGGTCAAAAAATGTACTGGGTAGATGCCAAGCATCATGTGATTGAACGTGCAGATCTTGATGGTCAGAACAGGAAAGCAGTGATCAGCCAAGGTGCGTACATTATCTGTTTCAATGGAACGGTGATTTATTATAGAGAATCAAGGCAAATGATGTTGGCATTACTTTACATTCTTATGTCGTGCCATATCTACATAATTATAGCTAAATTCATTTGCTGAGTGTAGTTATTTCAAATAAATAAGGAAAAAATCTATTCTCAGAAGAAAATATCTATTTGTATTTTGCTAGAATAAAGATAGATTGGTACAGTTTTGTTGTGCCACACTATACTGAAGATGACGCTGGCCGTTACATAATAGAAAGTGCATATTCACTTAAAAGTCGGTTTGTTTTCCAATGCCTAGATTATCAATGGTTTGGTAAAGAAATTCGTTGAAAATTGCAACGGTACAATGACTTGAATTTTTTTGAAAAGGTTTATCAATAGTAGAGGGGGAAAAAAGCAAATAGAACAAATTAGGGAAGGAGCATTAATGCTGTGGCTGGCACTTCCATTCCATGCATGAGGTAGCAGCCAAAGTAAAAAGCACATCTCAGGGAGGGGAAGCAATCAGTTCATTGCTCATCACCACTGGTAACCTGCACACTGCCCTGCCTCTCTACTTAGTGGTGTTTCCACTGCTGTTATTAATTTTAGAACAATCTTGTTTTTCAATTTATCCTTTAGTACTGTGCTTTTGGAATTTCTTTGAAGGTGGTTATCCCCACTAAAAAGCTTTCACTTACATTTGCGTAGTTTTAGAAGGTATAACAATTGATCGGACAATATTTATTTAAGTCAACTGTTTAATAGTAGAGTGAGATATTCTTTTAATGCATGGAGCTATTTATGACCTGCCTGAGTGTTTCTGTAGCTATATGATACGCAGCTTCTCAAAGCCTTCAGGTTTCCTTCCTCTGGCTTGTTTTACATTGTAATTTTAACTTGGCTCATAGATAACAACACTGGCATAGACTTTATCTTGCTCAGTAGCATACAACGTGTTGGTGTGATAATATAACCTGTTTGGTGCTATCAACCAGCAGTGGATTTCTGAGTAATTGTTTTTATCCTCTTTCTTTGTGCTTCTGATTTATTAAGAGGTTATTATTTTTCAGCTAATATGTTCTGAGGTCATTGATTATGCAATTTTCCGTGCCTCAGAGGATTGTTTCTTGGAAGTGAATTTTGGTTTGCTCAGGAATGATTTTGGAATGTATTTTCCTGCTTTTTTTTTTGCTCTTGTAGATAAATAGGCAGGTTGTTCTACACATCTGACAGTAATGACGAAGGGTCTCGGCCCGAAACGTCGACTGTACCTTTCCTAGAGTTGCTGCCTGGCCTGCTGCGTTCACCAGCAACTTTGATGTGTGTTGCTTGAATTTTCAGCATCTGCAGAATTCCTCTGACAGTAATGTATGTTTTGTACATACACAAAAAATACAGTTTTGTATTTTGTTTGATTTGTTTTATAATTAAGCTTCATTTCAGTTGTTTCTGCCAGGCATATTTATTGGATTATTTATTCACAACCATAAGGGCAGTATAGTTACTTATATACTTACCAATATAACAGTTTAACTACTTGATAAACTGAACTAATGTGCACTTTTAAAACTATGTATAGTTTCTGCAGTATATTATCAAAAGTGCTGGGCATCCAAAAGAAATCAGGGTCTAATAAGTTAGAAAATTAATTGTTGAAGATTTGGCAGTCGGTTTGAAAATTATTTTTATTACTGCGTGGTTGCAGTGTGATCTTCACTGGAAATAAATGCAAGAGAATTGTTCTCAGCAGAGAATTGTTCAAAGCAATTCAAGCTGGATCAGTTGGCTGTTGAGGTGTTTGCTTCAGCTCTTTTTATTGAGTTTAATCAGTGATATTATAGGACAGAAAGAGCTCAATTAACCAATAGTATCTAAATTATTGCTGGCTCTTCTTCTGGACTTATCAACTGCAATCCCATTTTCCTGCGCTTGGTTCATTTTCTTATATCTTTCGGCTGTTATTAATGAGTGAATTCAGTGTTAACCCTTGTTCATGGTAAAAACTCGAATAGTTTTTTTCTAAGCTCCCTCACATTCTCGTTGTAATCTTGTCTAAGCCTTCCTACTGTAGAGTCATACTGCATGAAAACGGGCCCCTTGGCCCAACTTGTCCCTATCGACTGTGCTGCCCAGTGAGCTAGTCCCATCCGCCTGCACTTGGCCCACAGTTCTCTAACTCTAAACCACTCCTCTCTGTGTCCTCATCCAGATGGCTTTTAAATGCTGTTGCCATGCCTGACTTAACCACTACTTAGAACACTAATAATCAAATGTTATAATAAGTAGCGAGACTTCCCCAAGTGTGGTCATAGGGCAGAACAGGATTATTAAAGTCTAGTTGTTACTGGATTGCCCAACACTGGCTATTCTTTAGAGCAACTTGCACTAGTTTATCCCTGATTGCTCCAAAAAGGAAATTGTATGAGGAATGACATCTATTAGTTATCTTGAAATGTGCAGGAATTGCAGCAGATGTGGTGATTTGTGACCAGGTGTGCCTGGTGTAATATCTGGGGTGAGGATCCAAGCAACACGCACAAAATGCTGGAAGAACTCAGCAGGCCAGGCAGCATGGAAAAGAGTACAGTCAGCATTTCAGGCAGGACTGGTTTCCACAGACGTTGTACTCGAATTGGTTTCAATCCCATTGCATCCAGGAATAATATTGATTTTCAGCTGTGATGCACTTTTTTAAAAAAAAGGTGACATTATCAAGATTACTCAGTCATTATCTGTGATGTTTATGATGCAAGGCAGCCCCTTCAACAATCAGAGTGAAGTGCAATGTTCTGATCTCAAAAGCTTCTGAGAATGCAGCACTTCCTGCAATGGGCAATGCTTGAGGTGAGTGACATAGTTTAGGAAGATGGCTAAGTGCATGAACAGGAAAGGAAGATATTTTATTGGACAAGATGGTCCAAGGCTGATGGAGGCTCATGTTATATTAAAAACTGGTGAAGACCTATTGGCACAAATGCTGATTTAAGTACATACCATACATTTCTGTGTAATCCTGGCTTCACTGTACTGTGTGCAACTATATCTTTGATGAGTTGAAATCTCCAGATTTTAAAATGTTTCCATATTCTGTTGCATCTCCAGGCTGTTAATGTGCAGTGTAGCTACCAGTGATGATTTTTTAAATTTACCGATTATAAATGATTTTACATTAACGGTCAATTCACAATGCAGCCTAATGATGCTCTGCTGAGTACCTCTGATATGCATCTTCTGCCCCTTCAATATTTGCGCAGATACCACTTAGTCTTTAACAATTGACCAGTATCTGTAGATTATTTTAATAAAGAGGAGAAGGTCCTATAATAAAATACTACAGCAAGCTATTTGTAAAATCTGTTGGTCCATTTTTTATGGGTTTTTTTGCTACTTTAAACAGTCCATTGTATTGCATTTAGTAGATTTGAAGAGACTTGATTCATTGACTCAAAAGTCAGTTTTTTTTTGCAAGTCCAACATTTAAGATCATTACCTATTTGGCCCACTGAGACTGCTCTGCGGTTTCATGATGGCTGATTTATTATCCTTCTCAACCCCATTCTCTTGCCTTCTCTCCATAACCTTTGACACCCTTACTAATCAATCTTAGCTTTAAATATACCCAATGACTTGGCCTCTAAAGCTGTCTATGGCAATGAATTCCACAGATTCACCACTCTCTGGCTAAAGAATTGCTCCTCGTTACTATTTTAAATTCTGAGGCTGTGCCCTCTGGTCCGAGACTCCCCCGCTGTAGGAAACATCCTCTCCATGTCCACTCTATCCAGGCCTTACAGTATATGGATAAGTTTCATTTAATGAAGATAGATAGATAGATATACTTTATTGATCCCGAGGGAAATTGGGTTTCGTTACAGCCGCACCAACCAAGAACAATCACCATAATGGCCAAAGTGAAGGAGCCCAGAACTGAGGCCATTTTCAATCTAAAGCAAACAAGATTTGCTCATTTCTGATTTGAATTTTGGGTTCTATGAATGTGGATTAGAAATGTCAGACTGTCACTTCTTTTCACCTGCCTATTACTTTCCCCAGGGTCCCTTCCTCCTTCCCTTTCTCCTGTTGTCCACTCTCCTCTCCTATCAGATTCTTTCTTCTCCAACGTTTGACCTTTCCCACTCACTTGGCTTCACCACTCATCTTCCAGCTAGCCTCCTTCCCCTCCCCCCGCCTTTTTATCCCGGCATCTTCCCCCTTCCTTCTCAATCCCAAAGAAGGGTCTCAGCCCAGAATGTCAACTGTACTCTTTTCCATAGATGCTGCCTGGCCTGCTGAGTTCCTCCTGCACTTTGTGTGTGTTTTTTTAGATGGTGCTCTTCAATGCAAATGTCCGTGCATTTGTTTCACAGGCTGGTGATATTTTGAAACAGAATTGTTTCTGAAATGCTTGTATTGTTTCTAAACCATTTCCGCTCAAGTGCAGTCCAGTTGTCATGAAAAAAATGTTTTTCACAGTTTTCTTTTGTGGATGGCAATTTATTAAGTAAATGATACATATCTAGATTACTTCTAGCAGGCCATGAAAGAAGCCCATCAGGAGGAAATGGGCTGGAATTTCATGTAATTGAAACTTGAATCTGAAGTCTATACAGTCTAAAAATTCATCTTGAAGTTTGACTGAAAGAATAACAACCATATTGATCCAGACACCCAAAATCTGTTTCTCTTAGTTTGAGCCTGTTACTAATATGTGAGGAATGTTAAAATGTAATATAATTGAAATTGATCCCATTCATTACCAGGAATTTAACTGCAGACATGAGTATCAGTTTACAATATTTCGTTCTTAAAAATTGATGTAGCTTCTGATGGTCTTTGTGTTAATGGGTTAACAGTACTTTGCTATGTTTGTGTGCTACTCTTTGTAGTGCTGACTTGGATGTATTCCAGAGTGTGTTTGATGTGGAAACATGCAAAATTTTCAATGAAGCAAAGGACTATGACTGCTCATTTATCTTCTTTTCCTTTGTTTGAGAATATACACACCTGCACCAGTTGTTATCTGTGTTAAAAGAAATGTAATGAATGCCAGGGTTCAGAACCAGCATGGAAAACTGGGGACAATAGCCATCTAAATACAACTTCCTATCAAAGAATATATTTTTACAATAAATAGTGGCAGCTATGTTTTCTCAGTGCATCCTTATGAAAGCAGATTTTTCATTCAAACCAACATGCTGTCAAGAAAACTGTGAGATAGGCAGAAGTAAGATTGATTACTTGGGCAAAAGCAATGATTTACTCTGAATTCGTAGCTAGTGTTTCACTGCTGTTCTAGTTGATGTTTGAGCTAATGTGTGTAATATTAGTTGTATGTGGGCTGCCGTTTCAGTTATGTGCACAGACGGATGTTTTGCCTGTAAATCCTTTTCAAAGTACAAATATATTAGCATATGGATTAGATATACAGATGTACAAAGATATTGCATAATGAAGTTACAAGGGGTAGGGTTCAGCTATGTGATTTTCCCCTATGATGAGTTTTAGTCTGTTGAAAAGGCAGAAAAGATACCAGGTCAGCTGGGAGTACTCTTATCATTGTACCAGCTGGTCCAGAAAGCATTTGCAGACATTGAGGAATAAGTTGTTTTATACTGTAGACTTGTTCTCTATTCATAGTGTAGATCTACTTTTAAGGTGGAGTTCCTGCTTTGAAATCTATATTTCTCTACTGTTCAATCATGCAGTTGTGCTTTGCTGCATTTCTGATCGGACTAGTCTAAAGCCTGCTCACTCTGCTATTGTCTGCTCCCTTCCTTGTATGTGACAGACTTGCTGGCATTTACCACCTTGATATTTTAATGTTGATAAAGATGTACAAGATTATGAGACACACCAACAGAGTGCAGAGCAAGTGCCTTTTACTGGGGCAAAAACGAAGGGACATAATTTTTAGGTCCTTGGAGGAAAGTATAGGGGCAATGTCAGAGATAGGCTTTTTGCACAGAGTGATTGGTGAGTGTAACACACTGCCAGATGTGGTGGGAGACACAGACGTTACAGATACTTGAGACTCTTGGATCATCACATGGATGAAAGAAAAATGGAGGGTTATGTAGGAGGGAAAAGTTAGGTTGATGTTGGAGTAGGTTAAGGTGTCGGCACATCATAGGCCTAAGGGCCCGTACTGTGTTGTACTGTCTTATGTTCCAAAGATGAAAAATGTTATTTGGAGCCAATATAAAGAACTGTCGTAAGAGTCATTTCAAATATCTAAACATATTTAATAAGGAACTCATTTAACTCTCCAGTTGGTTCATAATTCCTTGGGAAGCTGTTGACCTGAGAGTTAACTTCATATGCCCGCATTCCTCCCATAAGTACCCTTGGTTATCAAAAATCTATCGATCCCAGATTTAACATTGGCAATTGACACAGCATTTGTTACTTTAAATTTTCCTCTTTCCCAAGTATCTAATTTGCTACTTAGCTAGAGCAGTGATGTTACCTAGTGGGTATTGGGGATAGGCAAGGTGCTGCAATACGTCAGCTTGACATAACCCATGTGCTGTTATCCACTGCTGCTGTTGCTTACTGCCAGTAAAGCAAAGTCCATTGTAAGGTCCTCTGGTATGTTTTCAGACAGGCTTTCTCTTCATAATGAAATGTTTTTTCTACCGTGTCACTAGACATTAGATATCAGACTGGGACTAGGACACAGCACTCGGTGGGAAGCTATACAAACTATTAGGGAGATGGAGAAGATAAATTAAATGTGGAATCAATAGGCAGAAATAATAACTTCCACTTCAGATACAACAGAACAATTAATGCCTATTTCATATGATCAAGCATTGGTCAAATTATAACAGAGCTGAGAAACAACACAAAATTACAATTTGGCAACAGAACTATTGATACGTGTTTTTAAATAAAGCACAAGGTTGATATAAAGAAGCTTATATGAGGAAACCATGTTGTAGGTACATATGCCAAGTGGGGGAATTTACCTCCAAAACTGGACTTCACTTTAATTTGCACCTTTAATGTACACAGTTGAATTCAAATTTCTACTGTCGTGTGTTTGAGTTTTAATTTCAGGACCTATTTTTGAGGCTAGGTACAAAACTGTGGAGTAATGTGGGTACAAAAGCAAAATCCTGAGATAGAAAATGCTGGAAGCACTTGAAAAGTCTGGTGATCTTTAACCTAAGGTGTGAACTGTGCTCTTTTTTCCACTTTGCTGCCTGATCTGTCCCTGCATTTATTGTTTAATGCTTCAATGATGCGAATCTTAGACACGTAAAGATAGTACCGAATATCAGAAAACTTGACTCAAGAAAAAAATCCAGCACAGATTTTATAACTTTATCATTGTGACTTAGAGCAGTGGTCCCCAACCACAGGACCACAAAGCATGTGCTGCCGGGCCCCAAGGAAACGATATGATTTGGTGATATGAAACGATATGAGTCAGCTGCACCTTTCCTCATTCCCTGTCATGCACTGTTGAACTTGAACATCTACCCCACCCCCCCACCCCACGTCAGCCAGTCCGCAAGAATATTGTCAATGTTAAACCGGTCCGCAGTGCAAAAAAGGTCGGGGACCCCTGAATTAGAGTTTTGGTTCATATGACTTTTGAAACTAGTTGACTAATGACAGTGTGCTTTTTTTTTGCTTTTCAAAATCTGGCTTCTGCCTCAGTTTCCATAATTACTAGATAAGAAACATTAGGCATTATTTAAATGATTGCTCTGAAGAAAATTTTTAAGGACCTTCTGAACTGTATTAACATTTATTTAATATTGAGTCTTGATGAAGTGTCTCAGCCTGAAAAGTTGACTGTTTATTCCCTTCTGTAATTTCTGTTTGGCCTGTTTATTTGTCCTGCATTTTGTGTGTGAGTTGCTCAAGATTTTTAGCATCTGCAGAATTTCTTGTGTTTAACATGAAGTCTTTGACTTTTATCAGGCCTCCCTCATCCTTTTGCCATCACTGTGTTTGAAGACAGTCTGTACTGGACAGACTGGCACACCAAAAGCATAAATAGTGCCAACAAATTTACTGGGAAAAATCAAGAGATTATCCGCAATAAACTTCACTTTCCAATGGATATTCATACACTTCATCCACAGCGACAGCCAGCAGGTAAGAACACAAGGGACGAACTTTGAAAATCTAAGAAAATTCAATTCAAACCAAGTGGAAGTGTAGATTCTACTTGTTGTAAATTGAAGAATAAACTCCAATAATGTTTTTCCCTTAAAAACATTAATGGAGTTCATCATTCATTTGATTTTACAAAAGACTTGTGTTAATCTGTTTAAGAAATTCTTACAGAATGCTGAAGGAACTCAACAAGTCAGGCAGGATCTATGAAAAGGAATATAAAGACAATGTTTTGGGCCAAGACCCTTCATCAGGATTCAAAACATCAACTCTTTATTCCTTTCCATAGATACGTTGCTGAGTTCCTCCAGCATTTTGTGTGTGTTATTCTGGATTCCAGCATCTGCAGAATCTGTTGTGTTTAAGAAATTGTTACATTTTTTAAAAATTTACAGAGCTTCATTCTGTATCTGTTAATGAAATACGCACACTATTATTCAACATGCCCATGTATTAAATTAGTTGGACTCATTGTCTGCTTATTGCTAAAGGAAGAGTGAATTTGTATCTACACCCACCTTGAAGTGCTTCAATAATCTAGTGTGAAGAGCCATTTCAGTTACTGTGCAGACAGGAAGATTCTGACAACCTAGAAAGCCTTTTTTAGTATTGTTGCTAGGAGATAAATATTGGATAGGGCACTGGGAGAAAGAAGTTCTTTGTTATTCCATCTGAGTTTGCTCCACCATTTAACAACATCGCTATGAGATGGTACACTCCATCAGTATTGTACTGAATCAGTCTCGGCTTGGATTTTGTGTCGATGTTCTGGAATGGAGATGTGGCCTAGAATCCTGTGATTCCTAGGCACGAGGGGTATCACTCAATGAAGGAAGGCTGAATTTATTTTTCTCAACATCTTGTGCTCAATTAAACAGCACAATCTTTGAGTTTGGGTCAAATCCAGGAAAGAACATTGGCAAAGTTGACTGACAGATCTCCAGCCATGGTGCTTGGCCCTGTCTCATTATGGAACTTTCAATGGTTTGAACCAGATGTTCCTTTGAACTATTGGTGCATGCAGAAGATTAAAAAAAAGAAGCCCACTGGGAAGGGTGCTTTAACTCTGTGGCCATGATAATTGAGATCAGCATGGAAAGCAATTATTCTCTAGCATTTCAACTAACTCCATTAAAGCTCATGCAATGCAGAATTAATACATTATTTTAGATCAGTCTCTCATAAGTACTATTAAGATTGTTTAAAAAGCTCTTTAGCAATCTTGTGGTTCGGTAGCATAAATACTGGACATTAAACTGAAAATGCTAGTTCCGACAAATATGGACTGCCTTATTTCTATTCCAACGTCCCCTCTCCAGGCCTCCCTTAACGATGCCCATTCCAACCTAACATTATAAGTCAGCTGCCATAATTCCTAGTCATCTGTTCTATTGCTATAAGCATTTTCAGAAAGGGTGCAGAGGAGGCCAGTCTTGGGATAACCAGTTGTGGACCTCTAAGATGGCAAATTCAATGACTGGTTCGGCCATAGTTCTGTGTTGTACCAGAAATCAGCCTTCAGATTCCTTACTTCCATACTTCTTCACAACGCAGGGAGGGATGACACTTTAGCCCACTGACTCACACTGCAATCCCATTCTACCACTTACTTCCTTGTAACTGATATTGGAGAGGGCCCAGAAGTGGTTTACGAGAATGATTCTGTGAACGAAAGGGTTAACTTTTGAGGCCTGTTTGATCGCTTAGGGCCTGTTACTCACTGGAGTTTAGAAGAATGGAGTGGGGGGGGGATCTCATTGAAACATATTAAATATTGAAAGGCCTACATAGAGTGAATGAGGAGAGGATGTTTCCTATAGTGGAGAAGACTAGGACTAGAGGGCACAGCCTCAGAATAGAGAGGCATCCATTTAGATGAGGAATTTCTTTAGCCGGAGGGTGGTGAACCTGTGGAGTTCATTGCCATAGACATCATGGAGACCAGGCCATAGGGTGCATAAGGATACAGCAAGAAGGCAGGAGAATGTGGTTGAGAGGGAAAATAAATCTGCCATGATGGGAGTTGTCTACAGGCCCCCAAACAGTAGCCTGGATATAGGGTGCAAGTTAAATCAAGAGTTAAAATTGGCATGTCGCAAAGGTAATTCTACGGTTGTTATGGGGGATTTTAACATGCAGGTAGAATGGGAAAATCAGGTTGGTACTGGACCCCAAGAAAGGGAGTTTGTGGAATGCCTCAGAGATGGATTCTTGGAGCAGCTTATATTAGAGCCTACCAGGGAGAAGGCAATTCTGGATTTAGTGTTGTGTAATGAGCCAGATTTGATAAGGGAACTCGAGATAAAGGAGCCATTAGGAGGTAGTGACCATAATACGATAAGTTTTAAACTACAATTTGAGAAGGAGAAGGGACGATCGGAAGTGTCAGTATTACAGTTGAACAAAGGGGACTATGGACATATGAGGGAGGAGCTGGCAAAAGTTGACTGGAAAGATACCCTAGCAGGGATGGCAGTGGAACAACAATGGCAGGTATTTTTGGGAATAATACAGAAGGTGCAGGATCAGTTCATTCCAAAGAGGAAGAAGGGTTCAAAGAGGAGAAAGGGGCGACCATGGATGACAACGGAAGTCAAGGACAGTATAAAAATAAAAGAGAGGAAGTATAACATAGCAAGGATGAGTAGGAAGCTAGAGGATTGGGAGATTTTAAGGAGCAACAGAAGATAACTAAAAAAGCAATACGGGGGGAGAAGTTGAGGTACGAGGGTAAGCTAGCCAAAAATATAAAGGAGGATAGTAAAAGCTTCTTTCGGTATGTGTAGAGGAAAAAAAAAGTTAAGACCAAAGTTGGGCCCTTGAAGACAGAAACGTGTGAAATTATTATGGGGAACAAGGAAATGGCGAATGAGCTGAACAGGTACTTGGATCTGTCTTCACTAGGGAAGACACAAGCAATCTCCCAGATGTGATAGTGGCCTGAGGACCTAGGGTAACACAAGAACTGAAGGAAATTTGCATCAGGCACAAAATGGTGTTGGGTAAGCTGATGGGACTGAAGGTTGATAAATCCCCAGGGCCTGATGGTCTGCATCCCAGGGTACTTAAGGAGGTGGCTCTAGAAATCGTGGACACATTGGTAATCATTTTCCAATGTTCTATAGATTCAGGATCAGTTCCTGCAGATTGGAGGGTAGCTAATGTTATCCCACTTTTTAAGAAAGAGGGAGAGAGAAAGCAGGCAATTATAGACCAGTTAGTCTGACATCAGTGGTGGGGAAGATACTGGAATCAATTATAAAAGATGTAATAGCAGCATATTTGGATAGCAGTGGCAGGATAGGTCCGAGTCAGCATGGATTTACGAAGGGGAAATCATGCTTGACTAATCTTTTGGAATTTTTTGAGAATGTGACTGTGAAAATGGACATGGGAAAGCCAGTGGATGTAGTGTACCTGGGCTTTCAGAAAGCATTTGATAAGGTCCCAAATGGGAGGTTAGTGGGCAAAATTAGAGCACATGGTATTGGGGGTAGGGTACTGACATGGATAGAAATTTGGTTGGCAGACAGGAAACAAAGAGTAGGGATTAACGGGTCCTTTTCAGAATCGCAGGCAGTGACTAGTGGGGTACTGCAAGGCTCGGTGCTGGGACCGCAGATATTTACAATATACATTAATGATTTAGATGAAGGGATTAAAAGTAACATTAGCAAATTTGCAGATGACACAAAGCTGGGTGGCAGTGTGAAATGTGAGGAGGATATTATGAGAATGCAGGGTGACTTGGACAGGTTGGGTGAGTGGGCAGATGCATGGCAGATGCAGTTTAATGTGGATAAATGTGAGGTTATCCACTTTGGTGGCAAGAACAGGAAGGCAGATTACTATCTGAATGGTGTCAAGTTAGGAAAAGAGGAAGTACAACGTGATCTAGGTGTCTTTGTTCATCAGTCACTGAAAGTGAGCATGCAGGTACAGCAGGCAGTGAAGAAAGCTAATGGCATGTTGGCCTTCATAACAAGGGGAGTTGAGTATAGGAGCAAAGAGGTCCTTCTGCAGTTGTACAGGGCCCTGTGAGACCACACCTGGAATATTGTGTACAGTTTTGGTCTCCAAATTTGAGGAAGGACATTCTAGTTATCGAGGGAGTGCAGCGTAGGTTCATGAGGTTAATTTCGGGGATGGCGGGACTGTCATATGTTGAAAGGTTGGAGCAACTGGGGTTGTATACACTGGAATTTAGAAGGATGAGAGGGGATCTGATTGAAACATGTAAGATTATTAGGGGATTGGACAAGCTAGCGGCAGGAAACATGTTCCCGATGTTGGGGGAGTCCAGAACCAGAGGCCACAGTTTAAGAATAAGGGGTAGACAATTTAGAACGGAGTTAAGGAAAAACTTTTTCATACAGAGGGTTGTAGTTCTGTGGAATGCTCTGCCTCAGAAGGCAGTGGAGGCCAATTCTCTGGATTCTTTCAAAAAAAGAGTTAGATAGAGCTCTTAAAGACAGCGGAGTGAAGGGATATGGGGAGAAGGCAGGAAAAGGGTACTGATTGTGGATGATCAGCCATGATCACAGTGAATGGTGGTGCTGGCTCGAAGGGCTGAATGACCTACTCCTGCACCTATTGTCTATTGTCTATTGAATGCAGGAACAAACTGGAAGGACTGAATGGCCTAATTCAGCTCCTTGGTCTGATGGTTACTGGTGTCCTCAAATTTTGTTCGATTTCACCCAGATTTGATCACTTGCCTACAGATGAGTGATGATTCACAGTGGCCAATTCAACAACTAGCCTGCTGTATATCTTTGGATTGTAGGAGGAAGCCAATGCACCTAGAAAAAAATCCACATGGGGAGAATGTGGCAAACCCCACAAATCAATGAAAATGGTTATTACCAATAAACCATGACAGTGATGTGGTTGGGATTAACTATGCCATTGTAATCTTAAAAGAGAGAGAATTAATGTGAAAAAAAGAGTTGTGAATGAATGGGATAAAGATGGATGAGAGAAAAGATCTTAGCTCAGAAAACCAGGAAATGGAATCAGTTTGGTTCAAGTTAAGTAACAGCAAGGGCAGAAGTGATTGGTGGCTTCCAGGCAATGGTGGTGAAGCTGCAGACAGTATAAATCAGGAAGTTAGAGGCATGTGTAACAAGAGTAATATGATTGTGGTACTCATGGGAGTCTTTAAGCTTCATAGACTGGGAATAACAATCAATAATTACAAAGTGAATAAATTTGTTAAGTCTATGTGAGATGGATTTCCAGATTAGTGTGTTAAGTAACCAACAATAGAGTAGGATATTTTAAATCTTGTGTTGTACAAGGAGAGAGGATTAATTTATAATCTTATAGCTAAGATGTCTTTAGGGGACAATCTTATTTTCTGAGTTTTATATTAAGGTAAAAAATGATTTAGTGTACTCTAAAGCTGTGAAGTTAAATAAAGCCAAAGCAAACTCATGCTTCAAAAACAGGTGTGGGAGAAGTAAGTTTAAATTTGTGGGGCATTGCCCACCAGTACTGGGGAAGAAGGGAGATGTTCTGATGGGATTGGCTCCACCTGAACCTGGGACCAGAGTCCTGGTGAATTGCAAAACTAGGCTTGTGAATAGGGTTTTAAACTAAATACTAAGAGGATGGGTTTAGTGGATTGGGTAAGTATGGAGAAACTAAAAGGGAAGGGAAGCACAGGAGTACTTACAAAATTCTTTAGAATGAAAAATAAGACAACATTTAGAAAGGGATTAAACATTTAACTTTGGGCAACATGGAGAGGAATTTCAACAGAGGGGTGGTGTGTTCATGACTAAAAGGATGCACATCTTGTAGAAAAAGACAGGTAGGTGGGCAGTGGGGTTGGGATAGTTCTGTTGGTAAAAAATGAAATCAAATCCTAAGAAAGAAGTGACATAAGATCAGAAGATGTAGCATCTTTGTGGGTAGAGGTAAGCAACTGCAAGGGTAAAATGGGATTTATGTACAGGCCTCTGAGTAGTAGCCAGGATGTGGGGTACAGATTACAAGAAGAGATAGAAAAGGCATGTAAAAAGCCATATTATGGCTGTCATGGGGAACTTCAATATACAGGTCATCTGGGAAAATCAGGCTGGCACTAAATCCCAAGAGAAAGTCATAAAAAAGGGGAATTGGGGCATTTGGGCCATTGAGACTCTGTGCCATGGCTGATTTATTTTCTCACTCAACCAGAAAAAGGAAAAAAATTGCAGAATCCCTGCAAGATGGCTTTTTAGAGCAGCTTATGGTTCAGCTCACCAGGAAAAAGGCAATTCTGGATTTGGTGTTGTGCTGTCCACCAGATCTTCTTAGGGAGCTTAAGGTAAAAGAACAATTAGATAGTAATCATAATGTGAAAGAACTCACCCTGCAGTCTGTGAGGGAGAATCTAAAACCAGATGTATCGGCATTACGGTTGAGTAACGGTAACTAAAGAGGCATAAGAGGGGCGCTGGCTGAAGATTATTGTTGGGGGACCCTAGCAGGGGTGATGGTGGAGCAGTAATGAGAGGGGATTCTGGGAATAATTCAGAAAATTCAGGGTAATTTCATCCCAAAGAAGAAACATTCTAAAGGAAGGATGAGGGAAAATTGACAAAGACAACAAAAAAAAAACAAAACCAAGTGCTTACAAAATTGCAAACTTAGCAGGAAGCTAGAGGATTAGGAAAAAAAATTAATAAACAGTAAAAGGCAACAGAAAGCTGTAATAAGGGTAGAAGAGATGAAATATGAAGACAGGTTACCTGATGACATAAAGAGAGGCAAAAGTATTCATCGGACCACTGGAAAATGATGACTGAGTAGTAGTGTGGAAGTACAGAGGGGAGCTTCTTCTCCTCTGCCATCAGATTTCTGAACGGTCAATGATCCCACAAACACTACTTTTCTTGTTCCTCCAGTGGTCTGTGTGTGTTGCTTGTATTTTCAAAATCTGCAGATTGTCTCTTGTTGATGAGATGCATGATTCTTATCTGATTTGTTATAAGACAGGATCTTTGCAACCAGATAGTGCCTCTTTACCGTATTACGATTTCCCCCACCATATTGTCACTGATTGGAGCATTTAATCTGAAGGTTACCATCGTATAGTGGACTGAAAAAGATTAACCTCAGGATTCCTTTGCCCAACTGCAAACTATGTATTTCTTTGCAATTGAAAATTGGCTTAACCTGAAAGAGTGTTACTTTGTGGCAATTTCTGAATGATCTAAAAAAGAAATTGTAAAAAAAGATCGTTATTAATTCTGTAAATACAATGCAACAGTCTTGAATGGCTTTGGAAAGCACTTTATCCTTAAGTTTGAATAGTCTAATGGAAAATGTTTTGCCATTTGAAACTCTAAATTAAAAGCATTCTCATGTTCAAATAGGTTGTTACCCTTCCTTACCAATGTAACTTCCTTCAGTCTTGCAACCTTAAGATCAGGGCTTCAGGCTTCTTGCATAGTTTTTTTCACTCTACTATCAGCAATGTGTGGCCCATTATCAAAAAGACTGGTTACACCTACTAAGAAGCTTACATACCATTAGATGTTTTAGCTGAACTGTTGAACGAAGAACAGCAAGGAGAATTTTCAATTTAGAAGTTGGATATGTGGGTGTCATTTAATTCCTTCAACAAAAACCTTGAAAATTTTATTAAGCTGCTTTACTTATTTTGTACTATATTTTTCACACAACATAGAAGGAAGCTATTCAGCCCATAAGTCCATGCTGGCTCTCAGAATACCTTATCCTCTTTCATATATTTAGATTAGATTAGATTAGATTCAACTTTATTGTCATTGTGCCGAGTACAGATACAAAGCCAATGAAATGTAGTTAGCATCTGACCAGAAATGCAAAGAATAGTGTTATTTACAAAATAACTGCGAATAAAAAGTAAGTGCTACAGCACACAAATATAAAAGTACTGAGACAGTACAATATGGGTGCAATACTGCTTAGCGCTGTGATGTGAGGTTCAGCAGGGTCACAGCCTCATGGAAGAAGCTCTTCCTGTGCCTGCTGGTGCGGGAGCAGAGGCTCCTGTTGCACCTACTGGATGGGAAGAGAGTAAAAAGTCCATGGTTAGGGTGAGATGCATCCTTGATAATGCTTTTCGCCCTGCCCAGGCAGCGTTTATGGTAGATGTTCTCAATGGTGGGCAATTGGGTGCTGATAATCCGCTGGGCAGTTTTCACCACACACTGGAGTGCTTTGCAGTCCGATACAGGACAATTGCCATACCACATGAGATGCAGCTGGTGAGTATGCTCTCAATGGTACAGCGGTAAAAGTCCGTCAGTATCCTGGGACGGAGGTGAGCTTTCTTGATGCTCCACAGGAAATAAAGGCTCTGTTGTGCCTTTTTGACCAGGATGGAGGAGTTCAGGGACCAGGTGCGATCCTAGGAAATGTGGACACCGAGGAGTTTGAAGCTTGATACACGCTCCACTACAGCTCCGTTGATGTAGATGGGGACGTGAGTGTGACTCCTGGCATGCCTGAAGTCCACAATGATCTCCTTGGTCTTCTGGATGTTAAGGGCCAGGTTGTTGTTGGCACACCACGTGGCCAGGTGCTGGACCTCCTCCCTGTAGGCCATCTCATCATCCCCTCTGATCAGACCAACCACTGTGGTGTCGTCTGCGAACTTGATTATGGAGTTAGAACCATGTACAGGAACGCAGTCATAGGTGAAAAGGGATTACAGAAGAGGGCTCAGCACACAGCCTTGAGGCACGCCAGTGTTCAGGATGAGAGTGGAGAAGGAGAGGTTGTCCAACTTAACTGATTGGGGTCTGTTAGTCAGAAAGTCTAAGATCCAATTGCAGAGGGATGAGCTGATACCAAGCTGGCGAAGTTTGGCGATCAGCTTGGAGGGGCTCACAGTATTGAATGCCGAACTAAAGTCAATGAACAGCATTCTGATGTAAGAGTTGGGGCAGCAATTTAGATTCTGCAATTCGGAGAAACATACAAATCAGTATGGAGAGGCTCATTTATGCTGCATTTCGTTGTTTCATTTTGTGAATCAAATGTTTCCTACGAGGTTTAGGATTCATTAAAATATATTTTTAAAGGAAAAACCAGATGCAGCAGTTTTGCTGTACATTAAATTCTGTGAAGCAAATTACATCGAATTCTTAAAGGACTGACAAATGTACAGTTGTTGAAACTGACTGATTGACTGATGTTTTATGGATGTTAATTTATTGCTCAGAACAATGCAATGTCTTTGCTTGAGCTTCTGGTGCTTTGCTGATCTTTTGCTAGGTCCTGGCCGGTAGATGGGAAAGCGTTTGCAATGATTCATTAGTTGTCAGTAGGCGGGTTGTGAGAGCATCAGCTATTCAAGCATATAAAGATGGTTTTATGGCCACGTGCAGTAACAAATCAGGTTGGATTGTACTAAACACATCAGTGTCAGTTTGAGGGCCAAAGTTTGTGTACATGTATGGTATGCGTGAACCTCTCGTTATGTTACATCTGGACAGCGAGACCAGAAAATTAACGTTACACCACAGAAAGTTGAATTTGAATGGGGTCAGGAATAGTATGTGTAGAGTGTGATGATTTGAGCTATTTTAATGAAATCTCCTATGAGATCCAGATGCAGACATTTCAGGTAGTTCTGGCATGCCATAAAGTTTGTATAATTTATTTGTCTTTTTGATTCTTGCACCTACTGTGCTTGCTGATTGATATATAATGCGATTACTTTTTAATTAGGAAATCTGGGAGCTAAAACAATTGCAACCTTAATTTAAGCGTACTTAATGTTAATTATAATATAATTAAGTCATATCAGCATTAAATTAATTCTGTTCTGTTGCATGTGTTGCTTTAAAACAAAACTATTCTTGAGTTATGAAGAATAGACCACGTTGTCTTCGATAAGCAACTGGTTAAAATAAGTGAGCAGCTGTGGCCACTATGACAGCATCTCAGTAGAACTGCTGGCGATTCCAGAGGTAATTGTTGTACTCTGATGATATTTATATGTTTTCTGCTTTCTGCTATTTGAGCAGGGAGAAACCGCTGTGGGACCAACAATGGAGGATGCAGCCACCTCTGCCTTCCCAGTGGCACTAACTACACTTGCGCTTGTCCTACCGGCTTCAAAAAGGTCGATGGCTACAACTGTGCTGAAAGTAAGTAGCGGCCAGCAGCACCAGCGGGGAAGCAAACAGAATTAGGCTGATTATCACTGGCATATGTCATGAAATTTGTTATTCTGTGGCAGCAAAATGCTGCAAGCCATTAAGAAATTACTTATTTAATAAAATAATAAATAAATAAATAGTGCAATATAGTCATTTAAAAATCAGTCAATCTATTTCAATAATATTTAAAATAAACTCATTTCTCATTTTCCCAGCTTGGACCTATGAAACATTCTAAGGTCTCTAATCTTATGCCAGTCTGACCAAGTGCAAGATAGGAGATGCGATTACCCCAAAGAATTCTATGAAATTCCAGCCAGTGTAGAATGGGCACTGTACTGGTGGGTGTTAGCAGTTGAACATGGGTGATTCCTTTTAGATCTTCTTGCATCAGCCATTCTATTTTTGCCAGCTGAAAAACATAAGAACACAGCAACAGGAGCAGGAGTGAGACATTCAAGACCAATATGCTGAAAGCTCGTTCCTCAAGATTCCATCATCTGTAGTCTCTTATCTCTCCATTGTTTAGGTCTGCTGTAAAGTCTCTTCAAGGAATGCCAACTTTGAAGAAGTTGTCCTCCTCTCTTTGGCGGGTGATCTGTGAGAAGCTCTCTCCCTGCTCCCCCTGTCTGTGCTTTCTACTGTTCTCAAGCTCTTCCTCTTTATGCTGGCCATGCCCCCCCCCACCCGGTCTCAGTCCTGAAAGAGCTTCAATCTAAAACATCAACAATTCCTCCATCCTCAACAGATGCTGCTCAAACCACTGTGGTCGTCCAGCAGGCTGTATATTGCTCCAGATTCCAGCATCATTAGCCACTTGTGACCCCCATGGCTGATGTAATCTTGTCCTCACCACCATCTTCCCTGTGCATCTTGACTCTCTTGTAGTTTAAGTCTCTATTAAGACCTCAAACCTCAGGCTGTTACCAGTGGTTGAGGAATGCAGGGAAAACACATAGCAATCATATTGGGAAATTAAAGGGCGAAAGAAACTTCTTACACATGGTGTTGTGAAGTTACTGGATACACTGCCAGAATTTGACGAACATTTAAGAACCAATGATTAATGTTGATGGAAAGGGGAGTATTATGATTAAGAGAAAATCTGTAGATGCTTGAAATTGAAGTAATACGCACGAAATGCTGGAGGAACTCAGCTGGCCAGGCAGCATCTGTGGAAAAGAGTAACCAGTCGACCTTTTGGGCTGAGACCCTTCATCAGGACTGATGTATCAGGGAGTACTATGAGCAGTTTTGGGACCTTTATCTAAAAAAGGATGTGCTGGTATTGGAGACTGTCCAGGGAAAGTTCACTAGAATGAGCCCAGGAAATAAGGAGTTAAGGAATGAGGAGCGTTTGATGGCTCTGGGCCTGTACTCACTGGAGTTTAGAAGAATGAGGGTGGATCTTATTGAAACTTATCAAATATAGAAAAGCCTAATAGGGTGGATGTGGACAGGATGTTTCCTACTGTGGGTGAGTCTCGGACCAGAAGGAACAGACTAAAAATACGAGGACTTCCCTTTAGATCAGAGATGAGGAAGTATTTCTTTAGCTCAAGGGTGGAGAATCTGTGGAATTCATGTTCTCAGACGGCTGCAAAGGCAAAGTCATTGGGTATATTTAAAGTGGAGGTTGATAGATTCTTGATTAGTAAGAGTGTCAAAGGTTATGGGGAGAAGGCAGAAGAATAGGGTTGAGAGGGATAATAAATCAGCTGGGATGGAGTGGCAGAGCAGTCGATGGGCCGATATAGACTTAATCCAGTAAGCACGTCCCAATCTGCAAATCAGTTTGACTGAATTGTAATTAAGCTTCAATTCAACAAAGCTGCTGTTTGCTTAAAAGTAGAATTGTATTTGAAATAACATGGGTTCACCCCAGCAGAATTGTGCATTGTATAGTATAACAGTGACATGTTTTAAGGTAATAAAATATTCAATCGAGCAGCACAGCAAGTCCATAATCTCATTAGATTTAGATCTCATTTCATCTAAAACAAAATGAAAGGACACCAGTTATTGACTCGGAACTGAAAACTTTCAGGAAATTACATCTGTCCTTTGATTAACATCGTCGGTTTATATGTAACTACAGTTGCCCGCATGTCCCAATTTAGTGAAGCTATAAAAGTTACTAAATAATCACTTTGAAAATATGTTTGAGGTCTATTTCATTATTACAATTCTGCTTTTCAATGACCATGGATATCTCAAACTAACATGCCAAAGGGATAATTGCAGAGCCACTTTCATTTGATCTCAGATTCTTCTCAGAACAGAAATGACAGTGTAATTCAAAAATATACCAGCTGGAATGATAAATAAGGATGTTATCTGACCCATGAGTCTACTAAAATGAGAGTTGTAAAACTATCTTCCATATATAGTTTCACAGCGAATGGTCCAGAATCAACACGGGTGTGGACCCACATTTAGAACATATTCATTTGTTCTACTGTACCACCCTGGGACCTCTCAAACGTATCCTCAATCATCTTAATGACAGTAGGAAGTGTACATTCCTGTGGTCTTCTCTGAGCATTAAAATGAAATCTCTGGGGAAGCATTGGTCAAGCACATTTACAAAGCTCTTTCATTGTTAAGCAGAGTGCAGTACATAGTTAACAGTACAGTTTGAATCTATGGATTGAGCAACATAGATCCCAGACTACGTCTATATCTATAAAATAACAGTGTCAGAAAAAAAAGTTATTGGATTATATTTCCCAAAATGGAGCCAGTGAATGAAAAGCCTTTGCAAAAATGTTCTGGAAGAATATCATCTTTAATTCTAAAGACAGCATTTCGGAGAGGCAACTGCACTCTGCAAAACATCAAAGAGCATTGTTATTGAGGAGTAGTGTTGTGATGAAACATTTACTGAGAAATTGAAACTGTTGGGGTGCTCTGGAATGTACCAAATGTCAGTCATGACCAAAATCTTGTACTGTGCATGTGCAATCCTGTAGTCCTCTATCAAAGTCAGGATTGGGATGTCAGCCACTGGTATGATTGCCTTAGTGATGGGTGGGCAGGTGGATGATGTCAGTAGTTTGACTGGCATTGACCAGGTATGAAGGTATGGAACTGGGGTAAGCAGGTTACATTGTTGGAGGTTGGGGATGCAGTGAGACTCCATGGATCTGCTGAAGAGCTGTGCTGGACGTGGGAATGCTGTTTTACAGCAAGGATCACGTGGGGGGAGGACTTGCAGAGTTTGAGGAGATTATGAAGTTTGTTAGGTAGCTGTAGGAAAGAACTTTGTCTTGATATGAGTTTAAGCCCATCTTGTCCCATGAATACTTAACAATAGGCATCCTCAGAGTACCATAGTTCAAATTCCCCCAATACAAGTGCAGCATTGGGAATTACGTCATTACATTGACATCTGACCAGGAAGTGTCATGTTACTGAAATACCTGTCAGCATGAAGAAAGTGTCCTGACAAATTTTCTGACTTAAATATAAAGTGGTTTAATAGTAGTTGTTGTTCTGCGTGTCTTGGATGGAGAGCGTGGGGAAATCCAGTTTCTTAATTCTGCAAAAACATTGTTCACTTGGAGTTGCAGGCAATTACAGTTCATGAGCTTGTTGAACTGCTGTTGTTGGACAACAGGTGACTTTTCAATGTAGTTTGCAGATTTTGATCCAGTGAATGAAACCTCTGTTTATCTCTGGCAGTATTCCTTTAAGGAAGTGTTTATAAACAGCTTTTTCTGCAGATTTCCAATATACCTTACTTCTTCCCAGTTGGCTGATCTTAAATTAAGTAGAACCGTAGTTCAAATAACCCAAATACCATATCTTCAAAAGAATCAATAATTACCAGCAAAATAGACTGCACATTAAACAATTGGGTATGTAAATGGATCTCCATGCATTTGTCTTGCAGTGTGTCTTTACTTAAAAGTCATCACACAGAGGTGCTCATACAAAGTTTTGAAGCTGTAGTTGCTTTGGGGAACTGTCTGGCCTGTGCCTTTTCAGCTTCATTGTAAGCTGGGAAATTCAGGGAACTGTAGCTCTGAATAAATGCATGATGTACATTTCCAGCTCTGTCAGCAACTGGTTTTCTTTTTTGTTTTATTCTCTGTAATAATGTGGTAAAATCTCAGGCATGACACACCATGGATTTGCTTTGCTGTTCTCACTGGGTTGAGTGTCATGTCACATTAATAAAATGACCTGAGCATTTTGCCATACAAGGCAGTATCCTGGATTGTTATTAAAGCCTATTTACTTCACTAGTGTCCTGCAGGGTTGAAAATTTGCTATCTTTACTAGTGTGGCTTTGTGCAACTTCAGATCCAGCCATATAGTTGACTTTTAACCGTTCAGGGAAAACTGAAGATAGGCAGTAAATGTAGCTGTCGCCACTGATGTCTATTTTCCCATGGAAATTTAAATTCCTCTATGATAATACTCCATGGGCCTAGTTGCTCATTCTACAAATGTTAGAGTCCATTTTGCTCCTGGCAAGCAATCCTGTCATTTAAATGCAAGATTTACTGCTTTAATGGTCACCCATCCCACGACCACAATGTGTTCCATAGCAGTGTTTAACAAGGTAACTGAGTTTTATGGTTAGATCAATGGATGAGTGTAGGCTGTTCCATCTATTGCCCTGTGTAAAGACTGGTCCGCAAGGCACACACCCTCCTATTCTTTTGTCTTAAACATGAGAGGAAGTGGATCAGTTATCAACCTTGCATCTCAAGTGCTTGATAGCCAATCCTTGCAGTTTTACAGCCCCGAATCGTTTAAACCAATCTGACAAGCACACTCAAAATGCTGGAGGAACTCAGCAGGTCAGGTAGCATCCATGGAAAAGGGTAAACAGTCAATGTTTTGGGTCAAGCCCAGACATCCCACCCTGCAAAAACTCATTTCAGGGAGGTAGCACCATCAATTTGTGGGAGACTCCCGGTACTTCTGGGAGAGGCGGGATGTCTGCAATAGAGTAGCTCCTTCGCAGCTAGCCAGCTAGTTTAAATAATGTTAGCTATGCTAATGAACGAATGACACCTGTTAAACTCACCTCAACACATCTTTTACAGCCTTAACCCACCATGGGCAATAGAAAAGTCACTGTTGCAAACAGTGCAGCGAGCAATACTGTCACTATTTTGACCCCTATTAGGCAGGGGTACACTTTAGTGTAGTCTGGGGTGACATACGCTTTATATATTTTTTTTGGAACACTCTGTCACTCTGACTTTTTTTTGGAACTCTCTTGCTCTCGCGCGCATGCACTCTCTCTCGTCGCTCTCACGCGCTTGCTTTCTTGTTCTCGCTCTCTCGCGTGCTCTCTCTTTCTCGCTCTCACTCTCGCTCGCTGTCTTGCGCTTGCTTTCTTGCTCTTGCGCTCGCTCGCTCTCAAAAAAAATCAATTTCCAGGACATTGTATATAATTTGCGGGCATCGGGAGCCACTATTAATATGCCGGAGACTCCTGGAACTTCTGGGAGAGGTGGGATGTCTGCAAGACCCTTCATCAGGCCCTGAGGAAGGGTCTTGGCCTAAAATGTTGACTGTTTACTCTTTTCCAAAGATACTGCCTGACCTGCTGAGTTCCTCCAGCATTAAGTGTGTGTTGCTTTGGATTTCAAGCATCTGCAGATTTTCTCACGTTTGTGACAAATAGCAGTTGCCATTGTTCCAATATTACAAACATTTGAACTGACCATTGGAATGTTTCTATAGCACAGGGGTTCCCAACCTGGGGATCCGTGGACCCCTTGGTTAATGGTAGGGGTTCATGGCACAATAGAAGTTCGGGAACCCCTGCTATTGCATATGACCAACTCACTTCTGTTGCGTCAATTGTCTCACCTGGCCATTGATCGCATTTTGAACACATTTTGTTGAGTAGTAGATACAGTGGCAGTGACGTGCAAGGTGATTTCTTCACTGTCATTTGAAATTTAGATAGAGTTTTTGACCGAATTTTGTGGAACAAACACAATTTTCAACTTTCTGCCTGCTATTTCTGCAGCCGACCACATGAATGAAGTCCTTTGTTATTCGGTGAATCGTCCATCTGTTTTTGTATGCATAGCTACCAGCTGGTAATATATTCAACATTATGGTCTACTCACTAGCATGTAGAAATCTAATTTTAAATAGGAATGGATTTAAATCACCCATGAAAGGAACGTGCTGTTGATTGTAATAGCAAATGCTATTGTTCATTTAGGATACATGCTACCCAGTGACTTTTTAAAACCTCCTTCTATCACAGTAAAATAGCAATCTGCAATAAATTCAATGTAATGAAATGCTCCATGCTGCTTATAACTTAACACACTATAAAAATAGATTAAATATTACAATATAAAATTAAAGACATGGCTGAACATTTTTATATAAAGGATAAAGCAGGTATTTTAGAGGATTTTAACTATGTTGAATAAAACTGTAAATCATATACTTTTCAGTCAAGAAAACAGTACGTTCTAAGGAAAATGGTTATTCAGATTCCATTTTCATCCATAGTTAGATTGTAATCATTCCTTTATTATAAAGCACTGTTTGGCCAAAAATTGGAGGCATAACTTTTCTTGAACTTCACAAGCAGAATGATATTGAGCAGTCAGTGTATTTAATATTGGCCATCTAAAAAATAATAATGTCCAGTTAATGCAATGAATCTACCCCAAGGCAGAATTTGTTGTAGACAATCAGCCAGTCAGAGCGTGAATTAGGAGGATTATGTTCATATTTTGGTACTATATTGTTCATAAGATGTTTACATTTAGAAGAAGTTGTATTGATTTTTTTGAACGTAGAAGTGACAAGAGACCTTTCGGCCTTATCAGGTCTTGACAAGTTCCTGCTTTTTGCTCGAAGGACGGACATCCGTCGCATCAGCTTTGACACTGAGGACAAGTCTGATGATGTCATTCCACTGGCTGACGTGCGCAGTGCTGTTGCGCTTGACTGGGACGCCAAAGGGGAATACATCTATTGGACAGATGTTACCACCGACTCTATCAACAGGGCTAAGTGGGATGGAACAAAGCAGGAGGTATGTCTGTGTCTCTCCATAGGTGATAAGATGGTGGCCAGGTATGTTTGTAATGGTACCACACAAAGAACAAAAACATATTGTAGTTAAACATTTCATCATTTTAATGCAAGCTCCTACATCTAAAGGCATTTCCACATAGTAGGAGAGTCTAGGACCAGAAGGCACAACTTCAGAATAGAAGGATGTCCCTTTAGAGATGAGGATGAATTTCTTTAGTGTGAACGTGATGAATCTGTGTAATTCATTGCCACAGACAGCTGTGGCGACCAAGTCATTGGGTCTATATAATGTGGAGGTTGATAGGTTCTTGACTAGTAAGGTTATGGGAGGAAGGCATGAGGATGAAGCTGAAGAGGAAAATAAATCAGCCAGAATTGAATGGCAGAGCAGACTCGATGAGCTAAACAGCCAAATTCTGCTCCTGTATCTTATAAGTTTATAACTGATAACTCTAATTTAAGGTAAGCAAATATTAAATGCTGTTACTTATTTAAGAAGAAGATATACAAATTGTGAATGTGATTAGAATTATGTGGTAGCCCTTAATTAATATGTTTGACGGCATGTTCCGTTTATGGTAGAATTATATATAGATGTTTCATGAAATTAATGATTTTTTTTTCAAATTTTCAATTTGGCCCAAGCATTAAAGACTGGGTAATATATCCGAGGTCCATTCTATGAGTTGTTAAGCAAGGAGTCTAATTTATTGCTATCCTGCTGAAGTTTCTTAAAGATTTCTTTGATCTCTGTCTGACTGAAAATTTTGTCAATTTTCTTCCAGGCAGTAGTGGATACCAGTCTGGAGAGCCCTGCAGGGCTTGCAGTTGACTGGGTGACAAACAAGCTTTACTGGACAGATGCAGGTACCCAATGGATAAAGTGATTTTATTGATGCTTTTGTACTGTTATGATATGACAAGGTGGAACTATCTCATGAACTATAAGCGAAGGAGTATTGACATCCATCTTACTACTCTAGGTATAGTATTTTAAAACCATAATCTGCACCACTTTGGTTGCTGGTGGTTTAATAGTTAGAATTTTCAATAGTTAATACTTTTCTTTGAACTAATTTGAGATTTAGTGTGAAATATATTTTGTTCATGGAGCAAAATGTAGATTCGATCAAATGGTCTATTTTTGAGTGATAAGTAATTTTGAACCGTATGGCACAATGAATAACATTTCCAACACCAGAATAAAAAAAAAGTGTTACAATATAGGAGACCATTCAGCCCATTGAGTCTATATCAGCTCCTGCTGGATCAGTCCAATCAATTCAATTCCTCCATTATTTTCACCAACTAATTTGTGAAAACAGTGAAGGACTAGGATTATTATCTGCCCAGTGGATTAATTATATTTATTCCTCCTTGTTACAAAGAAGACTTATTTTTAATTTTTCATCCCCTTTTCAATTTAGGAACTGACAGAATTGAAGCCTCAAATTTAGATGGTACCATGCGAACAGTCCTCATCTGGGAGAACCTGGACAGACCCAGAGACATTGTGGTGGATCCTATTGGAGGGTTGGTTTTACTAGAGTTGTTTGCTAATTGAACTGTTGTTCTTGCGACGATACATGCCCTATACATATATATATATATAGTAAAATGATTAGAATTCTATGGTCCATTTATCTAATGGCTCATCTAAGTGCAGAATATTTGGTCATTAAGTTTGAGCTTGTGATGGGAATTTCTAAGCTACCCTACGCCAGCTTACTTTGATGTGGAGTGCTTACGCTTATGTGGTCATTTTTATTAAAATGTAAAATGCCTCAGTTAACATCTCAGTTAAATGCACACATTGCAGCTGGTCTGTAATTGCAGGAATTGCGTACTGATAACTTGCTATTTTGATCATGTGAAGGTACATGTATTGGACAGACTGGGGAGCCAGTCCAAAGATTGAACGTGCAGGGCTGGATTCTTCTGAACGGATTGTAATCATTTCTTCCAATCTCACCTGGCCCAATGGCTTAGCGGTAGACTATGGCACAGAGAGACTGTACTGGGCTGATGCAGGCATGAAGACTATCGAGTATGCCAACCTCAATGGAACTGCAAGAAGGGTATGGGAATATCATTCTCTATTTAACATTAATTGCCACACTTCAATCATCTAGGATTGAAATATTTGGCTGAATTTTCTGCAGAAATGGGAGCAGTTCTTTGTAAAATATCAGACGTTAGCCACTTAAACTGCGGAAATTGGAGACTTCCGCACAGATGCAGAAGTCCCAAGCTTCCTAACAGTTGATCGGCAGGGATTTCCTTATTGGTGTTCTGTTGCTGTAGTCTGGCAGCAGAGCAAGCAAATCTGTAGTTTCTAATTACTTTTGCTGGGAATTCTGCCCACTGAGCCTGTGCTAAGTTAGGCATGGCTCGAGAAGAGCAAACTTGTTCATTTGAAAGAAGAAGTTTGCTTGCAAGGAACCAGCTAAACTAGGTAAATTTTATGCTAATTGTTTTATTTCATATATTTAATTGTTAGGGTTATTTTCCAATGGTTATAAGTGATTTTCTTATTAAAAATTGTATGTTGAATTTTGAATGTTAAATATGTTCAGAAACCATAAAGTGGTTCAGCCCGAGAGTGTGATTCTAACTGTCATCAGGGCATCAGCAGCCAGCTACTTTGAACTTTGAACTGGTAGGCAACTTGCAGCAAGAGTCTCTCTCGCTGAACTCACCCTAAGGGTGGTTTTAACAGGCTGCCATCCATGGTAGTCAGCTCCCTTCAACAGTGGATGTTTTGGGTTATTAAATTTTGTGATTGCTCATTTATGGCTGGTAATTATTGTATCTTATCCTAAGTAGTTACGATGAATGCTAATAGAATGCAATTACTTCTTCAGGATGCTAAAGGCAGCAACGAGTTATCCTGCTCTCTGGGATGTCAGAAAGCATTTACTATCTAGTTGCAAATGCCGGACAACTCACTGGTTGGAAATGTATTGAGGCTAATGATGTTTTAATTTTCAAGTTACACTGCCTGCTCAAAGTAACAGATACTCCATACTGATGTAAGCTTTCTTTCATGTCCATTGCATACCTAACATTTATGAAATGCTCTTCTAGGTCCTGATCGGCAGCCAGCTGCCTCACCCTTTCGGATTGACTATACATAATGATAAAATCTATTGGACTGACTGGCAATCAAAAAGCATTCAGAGTGCGGATAAAAACAGTGGCCTGGGACGTGTGATTCTGCGAGAAAACCTAGAAAACTTAATGGATATTCATATGTTCCATAGGCATCGAACACCAGGTAATGGGGAGAGAGTCTGAAATCTGAGTTGTTTGTGATTTATTGAAAGTTATCATGTATTTAAAAAGGATAAATGGAGCGCACTGTCTCTCATTCTACAGTAATTATTGTAAAAGATTTATGTTTGATTTGTTTACAGTGGCTACCATGTGTAAATTAAACAATGGTGGTTGCAGTCACCTCTGTCTTCTCGCTCCATTGCCTAAGGCTTACAGCTGTGCGTGCCCCACAGGCATTAATCTCCTTGCAGACGGAAAGACATGTGCACCTGGTAAGATATAACTCCTCCATTATGATGTGAAACAATATTTCAAATGACTATAAGCTGTTTTGGACTCTGAACTTTTTCTCCAGGAAAGGATAGCTCAAGAAAATTGTCAGAAGTTAAACTAACTTGCATCTCTTTTGTCTATCACTTCATAACAGGACGAAGGGTGTCGACCCAAAACATCGACTGTACTTTTTCCCATAGATGCTGCCTAGCCTGCTGAATTCCTGCAGCATTTTATGTGTGTTCCTGTAACTTAAAAGTTTACATTTTTAAATAAAAACAAAATGGTGGAAGCATTCAGCAGCTCAAGCAGCATCTGTGGCGGGGGCTCTTAACCTTTCTTATGCCATGCACCCCTTTAGCAGTCCAATGAAGCCTCTGGACCCCTTCTCAGAATAATATATTTATATAAAATAAAATACATCGGGTTATAAAAGAAACCAATTATATTGAAATACAATTAACAAAAAAACTGATGTGATATAGTAATATGTGTTTCTTTATGAATGCATTAAATAACAAGACTACACATTTAAAATATAGGGAAGCTAAAATTATGTTTTAGTTTTTAAAGACATATCAGTGTGAAGACTGTTGCTGCTTAGCTTGAACAAGAACATTAAACTGTTGGGTGGTCTTTGACAAAGCAACACGCATGTCATGCTGGAATCCAATCACAGGGCTGCCCGATAGTTGGCCAGCTACGTCGCATGAGCTTCTGCGGACAGGAAGACTGCGATCACGTTCAGTCTCGCAGTGGTCTAATAACTCCCGTAATTTCAAAGTTGTGATGAGCATGCCATCAATGATATTTTGAGATATTTGTAACAAAACTGTAAAATGATATGAAAATATCTATGATTTCTATTGGTGACAAATTCACAGGTACTGCTCATACTACTGTGGCTTGATGCCTACATTCATAGTTGAAAGAAATGCTAAATTTTAGTTGGAGCTAGTGAAAATAACAATGTAATTTTTTCCCATCCAAGCTCACAGATGCCTTGAGGCATCTGTGGACCTTAGATTATGAACTCTTGATCAACGGAGAGAGGGTTAATGTTTCAAGTGAAAGATCCTTCATCAAACCCTTCATTTATTCGATAAATGTTTCCAGCATTTTCTGATATTTATTTCAATTTTGCCATCATCTGCAGTTTTACGTTACGAAATTATTCTGTAAGCCAAACTGCATCCGAACTGTTATGTGAGTTTATAGTTGTTTAATTCTGCTGTTCTAAAACATTAGAGTGATATATTTGTATGACGTGAATAGAGTACCCTTTATTTCAAGTTGGGGCAGAAATGATCTCCTCCAAAATTGCCATGAGTATGTAAGTGAGCAGAACAAGTTATTCAGAAAGCAAAGGCATCCTGCTCTCTAAAGGGTAACATCAAGATTTTGCTTAAGTAATCTTTAGTCAAGTGAAGTTTATTGTCATTTAACTACATGCAAGTATATAACATATATAACCATATTATGTACACAGAAATGAGACAATGTTTCTTTGAACCAGGGTGTAAAGCACAGTAGTACACATAACACATGATAACTTGTGAAGATAAGGATAAAATATACAGATAATCACACATAAATAATAAACTAAAATGCATTAATAAATATGGTAAGGGACAGAACAGACTAACCAGTGACACTTCTAATGATTGAGCAGATGATTTAATCATTTAGGAATGATCCTTCTCAGCTCTCTGCATAGTATAATATTTTCATAATTTCCTATGTATTTCTTTAGGTATGACCAGCTTCCTTATATTCGCGCGGAGAACAGATATCCGAATGGTGTCGCTTGATATTCCTTACTTTGCTGATGTGGTGGTGCCTGTGAATGGAACAATGAAAAATACAATTGCAATTGGAGTTGATCCTAAAGAAGGTGATTGATTATTCATATAAAGAAAAGCTTTGTTTGACGTTTTACACAACATAAATGTTCTTTCGCCTCCCAATGATTTAATTAAGTACTCATCTGACATAAGCTACCGATAAGTACAATGAATTTGTAAAACCAATGTTCAGCTTTTATTGTAGATTAGTAATTCCATGTTTTTAAAAAAAATTTTGTTGAGATACAAAACAGAATAGGTCGTTCTTTTCATTTAAGCCCAGCAATCCCCCGATTTAATCCTAGACCAATAATTTTTTACAATGATCGATTAACCTACCAACTGGTGCATCTGTGGATCATGGGAGGAAACTGGGGCACCTGGAGGAGACCCACGCGATCTTGGGGAGAACATACCAACTTCTTACAGGGAGCAGCAGGAATTGAACCTGGGCCACCTGTCCTGTAACGCGTTATGCTAACCACTACACTACAGTGCCACCCCTTAATGTGCCATGATCTCTCAAATTTGGCAGTGATTGAACATGAAAAATTTATTGGGTGTGGAGCAATTTACTAATGAGGAATGTGATCATTATTGTACCGCTAATCCAAGGAAGTATCTTTGACGCTGTTTCAAAACATGAAAAAAAATCTGGTAAAATTGCTGTAATTTCACTTGCATTTGAAAGCAATTGTTTTTTCTGGCAAGTTCTCCTATTGCCCTTACACATTTAGTTGAGCATCCCTTTGGGTGAAGAAAACTTCTGAAAAGCTCATATTTTAAACACGTCACAAATTAATCTTTCCTCCGAATATCTTTTCATTTTAGGAAAGGTGTACTGGTCAGACAGCACTCTGAATAAAATTAGCAGAGCCAACTTGAATGGATCACAGCAAGAAGATATTGTAACCACAGGTGAGAAATCAGAGATGATTGGCACATTGTTTCAAGAACTCCTTTGCGCAGTGGGAGACCCTTGGAACAGTGCTAAACAAACAGTTGAAGAAAATCAGTGTAGCCATGGGGTTAATCAAGCACAATCCAGTCCATTGCTTTCAAGGGAACCACAGTAGTACTGCATCTTTAATTTCTCCAGAAATAATAATCACATATTAAGTGTATCTATAAAATAATGATGATCAGCTCCAATATTTGTGCTGCTTGTAACCAGAATGGATATTTGTTTGTACAAAGTTTCAAATCATGTTAGCCTATTTTATAGCAGGCTTGTGTATAGTTCTATTTCTATTAAAAGCAAACTATTATATCAAAATAAAAATTAGATTTCTTCAGTAGAATAAATGTACCACTGTAAAAGAACGTATTGAAATATTCATTAGCTGCAAATTCCATTGATGATGCTTTGTTTTTCAAGGATTAATGACCACTGATGGACTGGCAGTGGATGCGACCGGCCGAAAAATATACTGGACTGATACAGGGACCAATAGGATTGAGGTTGCTAATTTGGATGGAACAATGAGAAAAGTTCTGATCTGGCAGAATTTGGACAGTCCAAGAGCCATTGCTCTTCATCATGAGAAAGGGTGAGTGGAGAGGTCACAGCAGACTGTGATGATAAATTGTTTAATGATTTTAGTTTTACTGGATTCCATGACTTGTATATCACAGGCAATTCTTTCTAAATATTACCCAATATTTATTGAAACTAAGCACATTAATAAAATGACTTAATAATTTTTATAATTGCTCCTTTAGCATCTATTGGCTCATGTTCTCTAAGCAGGAAGTCTAAGCAAATGTTTACTATCAATGATGTCATTTTGCTTTGACAGCAGCTTTGCCTCACTTGAACAGTCAAGTTGCATGTATCAGGTTTGTTATCAGTCACGTATGTCATGAAAATTTCTTGCTTAGTAGCGGCAGTGCAGTATGTTCATATGACATTGGTGATCATGGTCTTTCTGTGACCATGAATATTCTTGGCAAATGTTTCTACAGATAGTTTGTCATTGCCTTCTTCCAGGCAGTGTCTTTACAAGGCAGGTGACCCCAGCCATTATCAACACTTCATAGATTGTCTGCCTGGTGTCGGTGATCTCATAACCAGGACGTGATATAAGATCATAAGATATAAAAGCAGAATTAGACTATTTGGCCCATCAGGTCTGCTCCACCACTTCATCATGGTTGATCCATTTCCCTGTCACCCTAATCTCCAGCCTTCTCGCTATATCCCTTCAGGCCCTGACCAATCAAGAATCCATCAACCTCTGACTTAAATATACTTAAAGACTTGGCCTCCACAGCTGTCTGTGGCAAATAATTCCACAGATTCACCACTTTCTGGCTAAAGAAATTCCTCCTCATCTCTGTTCTAAAAGGACACCCCTTTATTCTGAGGCTGTGTCCTCTGGTCTTAGATTCTCCAGCCTTAGGAAATATCATCTCCACATCCACTGTATCAAGGCCTTTCACCATTCAATAGATTTCAATGAGGTCACCCCTCATTCTTCTGAATTCCAGCAAATCCAGGCCCAGAGCCAAGAAAATCTCTTCATATGACAAGCCATTCATTCAATCCTGGAATCAGCTGCTCCTACAACCTGCTCCCAAAGCTTCAGTGACCTTGATCGGGTGCCAAGGAGGTGCGACACTTTGTTCTCGGGTGACCTGCTGGCGAGCGGATGGAACGAGTGCCTGACACCCTCTGTGGTAGAGACATATCTCCGCCCTGATATCCTAGCAGTACAGTGCAATAAGTTAAAAATTACTGTAAATTACAATATATAAGTAGTGCAAAAATAAAAGGGTAATATTCATAGGTTCATGGACTGTCCCAAAAGCTGTTGGTGGAGGTGAAGAAGCATTGCGTGTATGTATTCAGGCTTCTGTACCTCCTCACTGATGGTAGTAATAAGAAGGGAGAACATCCTGGGTGATGCGATCCTCAATGATGGATTCTGCCTTTTTGAGGCATCGCCTTTTAAAGATGTCCTGGGTCCTGGGGTGACTAGTGACATGATGGAGCTGGCTGATTTTACAACCTTCTGCCATTTTTTCCAATCCTGTGTATTGGCCCCTCCATACCAGACAGTAATGCAACCAGTCAGAATGCTCTCTGTGGTACATCTGCAGAAGATTGCTAGAGTCTTTGGTAACATACAAAATCTCCTCAAACTCCTCAAGCAAAATAGCTACTATACAAAGTAGGGTCTTCGTTTGGAAGACTTGCCTCCTGTTGAATATGATTTTAGTGAATGGAATCAATATCTTCTGTCAGATATACTTAGAAACAATATAGTGGAACTGGGAAAGATGTGGTTCACAGCTAGCTATAGGGAACTTCCTGCTAGCTGTGGAACCAGATACACACCTTATCTGGTCCTTCAGCTGTATACCAACCATGACATTGAGCCTCAAATTCGACTGAAATGTTAGGTTTGATGGTGACATTTTAGTTTTCTTAACTGCATATTGATATACTAAATTAATTATTCTACGACTAATTTCAGTTGTTCTAAATTTGTCTAAGTGTCAGAAAAAAGATGGCTTTGAGAGCATGGACTTTGACAAGAGTAACACATTCAAAATAGTGGAGGTCAGGCGGTATCTATGGAAATGAATAAACGTTCAACTTTTTGGTTGAGCCCCTTCATCAGCACTGGAAAGGAAAGGGGAAGAAGCCAAAATAAGAAGATGGGGGAGGGAATGAGTACAAGCTAGAAGGAGATAGGTGAAGCCAGGTTGGGTGGAGGACAGGCATGGTAAGAAACTGGGAGGTGATAAGTGAAAAAGGTAAAGGGCCGGAGAAGAAAGAAGCTGATAGGACAGGAGAGTGGAGCAAGGAAAAAAGGGAAAGAGGAGGGGCATCAGGTGAAGGTGATGGACAGATTAAGCAAAGAGAAGAGTTAAGAGGGGATCCAGAGTAGGAAATAGAAGAAGAGGGAAGATGGAGGGGAAATAATTACCAGAAATTAGAGAGATGGATATTAATGCCATCAGGTTGGAGGCTAACCAGATGGAATATGAAATGTTGCTCCTCCAACCTAAGAGTGGTCTCATTGTGGCGGTCGAAAAGGTCATGAACTGACGTTTTAGAATGGGAATGGGGATTGGAATTAAAATGTCTGGCCACAAGGAAATCCTGTTTTTTGTGGATGAAGCAAAGGTGCTTGACAGAGTGGGCCCTCAACCGGGTCCCATCAATGTAGAGGAGGCTGCGTTGGGAACACTGGATACAGCAGACAAACCCAGCAGAATCATGGGTAAATTGTTGCCTTAACTGGAAGATCTTTTTGGGGCCCTAATCGAAGGTTAGGGAGGAGGGGAATGTGTAGGTGTAGCAATTCTGCTTACAGGGATAGGTGCTGGGAAAAAATTAGTGGGGAGGGACAAAGGGACAAGGGAATCACAGAGGGAGCAATCCCTGCAGAAAGCAGAGAGTCGGGGTGGAGGACGTAAAGAAGTGTTTGGTGATAGGATCCCATTGTATATGATGGAAGTTGTGGAGAATCTTTACCTTCTCCCCACTCTCTGCTTTGTGCAGCAATTGCTCCCTCTGCCTTGACCACTTTGTTGAGCACCTTTGCTCCATCTGCACGAAGCAGGATTTTCCAGTGGCCAATCATTTTAATTCCAATCCCCATTCTCATTCTGCCATGTTTCCTCTTCCCCCTTCCCTCTTCTTCCATCCCCCATTCTGGTTCCCTCTTACCTCTTCTCTTCTCCTCATTTGGTTATTGCCTCTCCTGGTGCCTCTCCTCTTTCCCTTTCTCCAATGGTCAATTGTCCTTTCAGATTCTTTCTTCTCCAGTCACTTACCCTTTCCACCTATCACCTCACAGCTTCTTAATTTAATCGTGCCTCATCCACTCACCTGGCTTCACCTATCATCTTCTCGATGTATTCCTTCCTTCCCTCCAATCTTCTTTTTCTGGCTTCTTCCCCCTTCTTTTGCAGTCCTGATAAAGGGACTCAGCCCAAAACGTCAACTGTTAATAATTTCCATGGATGCTACCTGACCTGCTGAGTTCCTCCAGCATCTTGTGTGTGTTACTCTGAACTTCCGGCATCCGCAGAATCTCTTCTGTTTTTGGAATTCGGCAATGAGCCACAAGATGCAGATGAGGAAAAAGATTTTAACAAGTCTTGTAAGAAAGACAATGGAAATGGGGAGAGAATTTTGTGTTGTATTTGTTGTATGTCCTTAACATTGAAGCCAAGGCTGACAAAGGTAGAGTAAAATCAGGATTTCCCAAGAAAATAGATCTGGAAAGCACAGTTATTTTGGAGAGTTTGATGCCTTTGGATGGTGACAGCCAGTGGGTAGGAATTTTTAAAGTCTAACTGCTGCTTGGCTGGGAGAAGTTGGGCCATTAGCCATAAGGAATGACTGAACAGGATCTAAGTGCAAGACAGGGAACAGGAAGTTTTGGTTTGCTTTAACTTTAAAGGTAGAAACTGGACAGCCAATCTAGAATCGCTTGGAGCATTCAGTTGCCTTTACATAACTCAACATCGTGGGTTTTGCAAACATGCTGAAAGGTAGATTTGGAACAATAATGAACCCCAAAGCATCAGGCAGCTGATTACATACTTCTGAAGTATGGTGTAGGGAGGCATGGCTGCTAATGTGTGCACAGTAAGGTCCACAATCAGTTATCGGACCTTTGATAGATTAATTTTGGCCAGGAACTCTGGAGTATCTCTACGTCCAATTGAGAGATCATAGAGAAGTTCAGCTCATGATCTCATCTGAAAGACAACACATCTGATAGTCTAGCACTGTGTTAACACTGCACTAGGATATTAACTAACTTGCATGCTCAAGATCTGGTCTGGGTAGCTCAAGTGGCACTGATCAGTATTAACGCAGGTTGGCTTAACGGCTTGGCCACCGACAAAATGGGTTCCTGGCTCCTCTGGGCAGATGTGTATACTATTTGTGCTAGAGTATTCAGAAATTCAAAAAAACTTTATTCAAAGGTTCAAAAAACTTTATTGTCATTCTAACCGTACATCAGCTCTGCAGGGCAGAATGAGACAGCGTTTCCCAGGAGCAGTGCAATCATAACATAACAAACGCAACACTAAATAATAAACATAACAATAAATAGTAAAACACAACAGTCACATGTCAGTTAAAATCAGTTATAAGTGTCCAGTGCAAGTTAAAAGTGTCCAAAGCAGAGTCAGGTAGAGCAGCTATTTAGCAGTCTGACTGCCTGTGGGAGGAAGCTGTTTAGTAGCCTTGTGGTTTTAGTTTTGATGCTCCTGTAACATTTGCCTGATGGCAGAAGAACAAACAGTTCATGGAGAGGGTGTGAGGGGTCTTTAATGATGTACCGTGTCTTCTGGAGGCATCGACTCTGAAAGGGGTCTTGGACAGAAGGTAGGGAGACCCCGATAACCTTTGATGTACACCTTTGATATACTGGTGGAACTGTGACATTTCTTGAAATTATATCCATTATGATTTTCAATATTTTCTCCAAATGGGTATTTCTTCACTTTGGGAATTTCAAAATTGACGTTGCTACTGATTTCATGTGGCATCAGCATAGGATTTTATCAAGGGAAGAATATTCTTGTTTGAAGCAATAACCTTTGGCTCAAACTAAAAAGTGGTATCACTAAAGAGAACAACAATATCAATCTCTGTAAAGTACTTAGGCATACTCTGCAAATGAATAAGAAACCAGAAATCAGTTTTTCAAATTGATCTGTTCTTTTCTATTTTAATTTGCATTAAATTATTGTTGGCTGCTAACTTATCAGCCTCTGACGTTAACATTGCTGCTAGTCAAAGGGTAAATTTTTCAAAATGTGCTTCTTTAAGATGAGAAAAATATCATTGCCTTATTCTTATGCTTGTGTCGATGTTATTTATTCCTAGATACATGTATTGGACAGACTGGGGAGAACATGCCAAGTTAGAACGTGCTGCGATGGATGGATCAGACAGAATGATTCTCATCAATAGTAACCTGGGCTGGCCTAATGGTCTGGCGATTGACAAAGTGGGGTCTAGGCTTCTTTGGGCTGATGCGCACACTGAGGTACAGTTGTTCCGTCTGAGAATCTAGTTGGTCAGTGATGTGCTGATTTGATGTACCAGATGTGATATTTCTTAAAACTAGATCTCCCGCTATTCTCAATTTTTCTCCTCAATTGGTAGATCGTGTTTTGTGGATTTCAAAGGCTATGTTTCTGCCAAAACTGTGGTATGAAAATAGAAGATTGTTAAAAGATGGGTATTAACCTTTTCCCAAAAGATTGATTTAGCTTAGAATTCTGAACACAAGACAGGACTATGTCCAGTGATTCTTGTGTTTGGCTTTTTTTTTGTTTAAAGAATATAAGAAGAACGATAGTTTATGATTATTTTAATCATGTTCCTTAGCGTATTGAAGCAGCAGACCTGAATGGTGCTAATCGCCGAACTCTAGTCACACCTGTCCAGCATCCTTATGGCCTGACTCTGCTTGGTCATCACATTTATTGGACAGATTGGCAGACTCGAAGCATCCAACGAGCTGACAAGGACACAGGCGGCAACATGATTACAGTGCGAGGCAACTTGCCAGGGCTAATGGACATTCAAGCAGTTGACCGTGTTCAGCCTGTCGGTATGTTCTGGTTTGTACAATGATGTTGCTGACAGGGTTTTTCCCTCATGGGAAATCTAGCACTAGGGGCCATTGTTCTAAAAGGAGGAATCATCTGTTTCAGACCAAAATGAGGAGGCATAGTTGTGAGTCTTTGGAATTCTTGAACCCTGAGGCTTGCAGAGACTGAGTCATTGAATATATTAAGGACCATAAGACATACGAGCAGAATTAGACCACGCGGCCTATCAAGTTTTCTGCACAATTCCATCATGGCTGATTTATTATCTCTCTCAACTCTATTCTTTTGCCTACTCCCCATGAACTTTGACACTATGTCTAACCAAGAACCTAAACCTCTGCTGGTGGCGCAGTGGCTTCAGCGCCGGACTCCGGAGCGAAGGCTCCCGAGTTCGAATCCAAGTCGGGCCACCCCCAAGCACGCTTTCCATCTGTGCCGGGTTGAGCGTCGAGCTCGCCACTCGGCCTCATAAAAAACAAGGGTCGAGTCAGGAACATTCATATCATGACCTGGTTAATCCGAAAGGAGACCAATCCTGACTACGTACCAGACAAGAATGGCTGACTGTCTGGTGCGACATGCTAGGAGGGAAGGAAGGAACCTCTGCTTTAAACATACCCAATGACTTGGCCTCCACAACCGTCCATGGCAACAAATTCCACAAACTAACTCTCTGGCTAAAGAAATTCCTTCTCATCTCTGTCAGAAATGGACATCACTGTATTCTGAGGCCGTGTCCTCTGGTTCTAGACTCCCATGCTATAGGATATATAACATGAAAAGAAGTTCCAGTACTGACCCCTGCGGAGCACCACTTGTCGCAGGCAGCCAACCAGAATAGGGCCCCTTTAATCCTACTCTTTGCCTCTTGCCCATCAGCCCATCTTCTATCCATGCTGGTATCTTAACTGTACCACCATGGGTTCTTATCTTGTTAAGCAACTTCATATACAGCACTTTATCAAAGGCCTTATGAAAACCAAGTTAACAATATCCACCAACTCTCCTTTGTCTCAAATTCCTCAAAAGAATTCCAACTAATTTGTCAGCAAGATTTCCCCTTAAGGAAACTACTCTAACTGGCCTAACTTAACTATGCATCTCCAAGTACCCCAGAAATTCTTGCTCCAATGTCTTCTCAACCACTGAAGTCAGGCTAACTGTCCTATAATTTCCTTTTTTCTGCATTTCTCCTTTGTTAAAGAGTGGACTGACATTTTCAATTTTCCTGTCCTCTGGAACCATTCCAGAACCTAATGATTCTTGAAAGATAAATACTAATGCCTCCACAATCTCTTCAGCTTTCAGAACCCCAGGGAGTAGTCCGTCTGGTCCAGGTAACTTATCTATCTTCAGACCTTTCAGCTTTCTAAGCTCCTTCTCCTTGGTAATAGAAACTATAGCACATTCACTTATGCCCCCGATACACTCAAATTTCTGGCATATTGCTGGTGTCTTCCACAGTGAAGACTAATGCAGTCTTAATGAATTGAAAACTTTTAAGTACATCCGCCATTTCTTTACCCCCCGATACTACATCTCCAGTGGTCCAATTTGCACTCTCACCTCTCTTTTACGCTTTATATATCTGAAAAAAACTTTTGGTATCCTCTTTGACTTTTTGGCTAGCTTACCTTAATATTTCAGCTTTTTTCTCCTTACGTTTTTTTTTGTTGCCTTCTGTTAGTTTTTAAGAGCTTCCTAATCATCTAACTTCTCACAAATTTTTGCCATAGTATATGTCCTCTCTTTTGTTTTTAAGCTCTCTTAGACTTCCCTGGTCATGCATGGTCGTCACCTACTCTCTAGTCTCAAAGTCATGCAGCACAGAAGCAGGCCCAATGCATACGTAACAAACAAAATGCCTATTTAAGCTAGTCTCATTTTCCAGTGTTTGGCCCATCTCCCTCTAAACCAGGGGTTCCCAGTGCTTTATGCCATTAAGCAAGGTGTCCGTGGACCCAGGTTGCTCTAAGCTCCAGTATCAAGTTGGGCAGCTTGTTTATAGGAGAGTCAAAAGATACAGGGAACAGGCAGTAAAGATGTCAAGATCCGATTACTCATGATGGCAGAGAAGGCTTAAGGAGTCATTTAGCCTACTTCCACTCCAATCCCGTGAGTTCCTCTGGGCAGGAGTGGAAATTCATGTTTGGACAGCCTCCAAACTCATGGCATGAGCATAGATTTCTTGAACTTTTGGTAATTGCTTCTCCCCCCTCCTTCACCATTTCCCATTCCCATTTTCCTCTCACCTTATCTCCTTACCTGCCTGTCACCTCCTGGTGCTCCCCCCCCCTTCCTTCCATGGCCTTCTGTCCTCTCCTTTCTGATTCCCCCTTTATCTCTTTCACCAATTGACTTCCCAGATCACCCCTCCCTCTCTCCCAGATTCACCTATCACCTACTACCTTGTACTTCTTCCTCCTCTCCCTCTCCCTCCCTTCTCTGCCTTCTCATCTCTTTTCTCCAGTCCTGATGAAAGGTTTCGGCCCGAAACATTGACTGTTTACTCTTTTCCATAGATGCTGCCTGGCCTGCTGAGTTCCTCCAGCATTTTGTATGTGCTGCTTTGAGTTCCAGTATTTGCAGATTTTCTCTTGTTTATGGAAATTCACAACTAGAATACATAGATAATAAAGAAAATTTCCATACATAACACATTTTTAAACTAGGAACATCTTAAATACCATTGTTGCATTTTATCACACTTTGATGCCACCATTGTAGAAAAGTCAGAGCCACTGATTTCTGTGAGCCTTAGAGGAGCGTGCATATCCCTTTTGTCTCACTAGTGATCCCATTCTGACCCTCCAGTACCATCACCCACTTCCTTTTCTTATGCACATATTGTATCTCCTGGGTCATGCCCCCAACATCTGAGCTCAGGTTCTGGTTGGGCCCCAGCAGCAGATCAAGGAGCACTGAAGCTCAGCACGGAGTATCAGAATATAAGGACATAAGATTTTGGATCAGGAGTAGGCTATCAGGCCCTTCAAGCCTGCTCCGCCATTCAATAAGATCATGGCTTATCTGGCCATGGATTCCTCTCCTTTTCCTGCTTCCCTTTTTCCCATAACCCATAATTCTCCTACAATGCAAAAATCTGTCTAGCCTTGTCTTAGATATATTTACTGAGGTAGCCTCCACTGCTTTATCGGGCAGAGAATTCCACAGATTTACCAGTTTCTGAGAAAAGCAGTGTCTCTTCGTCTCCGTCCTAAATCTACTCCCATAAATCTTAAGGCTATGTTCCCTAGTTCTAGTACTCATTGATCTATTGCTGGGATCTAACCATGATCCTGATTGTTTTTTGTGTGAGCATGTCAGACAGGCAGAGCCTGTGAAAGGCTCTTCTGAACAGAATCAAAGCTTTATTTGGAGAAACAGCAATTGTTAGTGGCAACTTTGAAGGATTTGACATCTTTTATTGAAAATGATTGAATTATCCCAAAGGTGAAATTTAACCACTGAGGGTTAAAATGGCAGACCTGTGTTTATTTTTGAACAGTGTAATTTATTTTGAATTATTCATTGCCTCAAATTGAGTTACTTTAGAAGAGCATATTGAATGCTCGAATTGGTTTATCTTAAACATACTCATACTTGAGATTATAAAACTGCACTCTGTTTAGGAGATTTCACTTTGTCCTTTTTGTGAAAGAGTTTTTGTTTTCTCTGCAGGTTTTAACAAGTGTAGCGTCAGGAATGGAGGCTGCAGTCACCTCTGCCTCCCTCGTCCTAGTGATATCACCTGTGCATGTCCAACAGGAATCAAAATGAAGCCTGATGGCAGAACTTGCGACAATGCCCCTGAGACCTATCTGCTGTTCTCCAGCCGTGGCAGTATCCGGCGGATCTCTCTGGATACAACAGACTACACTGATGTATACGTTCCCGTTCCTGAACTGCATAACGTCATTTCTCTGGATTATGACAGTGTGGAAATGAAGGTGTATTATACAGATGTCTTCCTGGATGTCATCAGGTAAGGGCACAACAATGTCTAACTAGCCAAGTATTTTGTCATCTGATAAACTGTTCATAAATGACTGGTGAATGACTATTTGCTGACATCTGCACCCATGATTCCTAAATGTGAATAGAAATGAATAGGAAGATGGGAAGTATTGTGCCAACTGAAGCTCATTTGAAGTGCACATGCCCTGGATCAGAAAGTTATGCATCACTCCACACTCCAAGCAGTGGTGAAGACAGCGACATCAAATGTAAGGTTGAATCATGAGCTGTCCTCTCAGACTGGGATCAAAGATCCCATGCATTATTTCGAAGGAGCAGGGAAATTATTTTTGGTTTCCTGAACAATATCCCTGAGTCAAACTTTCTAAAGCAGATTATCTGGTACCATGAGAGCTTGCAAAATGCTGTTGGCATTACAACCATGGCTATTATTCCTCTGTTTGTAAAATGGTTTGGGACTTTGTGAAAGGAGTTCTGGAGATAGCTATTTGATGAATGCTTTCTTGTTACCATGAAAAAATCCATGATTTTTCTGAGGAAGTTCTTGGGAACTGAAGCTGGCAGCTTGCCCCTCAAAGAGGAAAAACAACTTGACATGTAGGAAATTCATTCAACGCAGTAAAATGGAGATCTTGAAAACTGATCATTAGAAGGTGGAAATTGTGTACAGGTCAGGCAGCATCCTTGAAGAGACAAACCATTAATGTTTTAGGCTACTGATACTTCATCAGAAATCCTCTGGCAGGTTATTGATCTGAAGCATTAATCCCATTTCTGTCTTCTTAGATGTTACCCAAATTGCCGAGTAACTCACCATTTTTCTGATTTTTATTCTGGATTCTTTGAATCCTACGTGAACGTGGTTGTTGAATTGCTTTGGTTGAGGTTGTCTACTGCTCAGAATCCTATACCCATGGTCAGAGAAACAGTAAAACAACACGAGATGGCCAACCTGTGCTCAGTGATACAGAGTTCTAGAAAGCATGGAAAGCCATACTCACAGAATTAGAGGTTGGCCACTGACATTGCTGTGACATCTTATTGTGTGAGTACAGTATGCATTTCATGAGCTTTATCTGTGAATAGCTGTCTGGTAAGTCTGTTCCAGTCTCAGGATTGATCTTCATTTGACTTCAGCTTAGGGAGGATTGACATCTATGTAAAAGGGGAAGGCAGATAGGATTCTAGCTTCTGGTAACAACTGAAGTAGAAAATATGGACGCTCCATTCAAAAAAATAAAGAGCGCTATTCTTTATTTTGAGCATATGAGCTCCAACACAACATAAATCCTGTTTTCCTAGCATTCAAACTAACAAAAGGAAATTGACTGAGAATCCTACAAGGATTCTTGATCAATTTAAACCTGCTTGTTTTTCCTGAACACGAAATTCTGCAGATTCTGGCAATCCAGAGAAGCACACACAAAATGCCTGAAGGAACACAGCAAGCTCAGTGTCAGTGGAGAGGAATAAATAGTCAACATTTCAGCCACGGTCCTTCATCAGGACTGGAATGGGGCGGGTGTGGGGGAAGAAGCCAGAATAAGAAAGTGGGGGTCTTTTTTTTTTCCTATGTAGTCCTGAGAGCCAGGAAACCATTCCCCCCTTCCCTGGCACACTCAGAAAACTTGCACTAATGTGGCAGGAAGAAAGGCCTCCTCTCTTTTACAGAATTCATATATGGCTGTCAGGCCATCAGAGTTGCCACTTGGCAGCTATGCTCAGAATTGAGATTTCCATGTACAATTCGGTCACTCAAAGCTGCCAATCACTGTTGTAAGCTCCTGTAGCAAGGAGTCATGACAGAAAATGGACCATAAGAGAGAAAGGCATTTCAGTAATGGAATGCAGCTGACCAAGTATTAAAATACTCACAGGGTGATGAGAGTGAATCGGATGCAAGTAGTTTGACAATGAGTATTAAATGTTGTCTTCAAAAACTTTTATTAGTTAATGGAAATGACAATTTTGATTGTTATTATCCATCAAGCATGACTATTAATTACAACGCTATGTTGTAATAACTTTAAAAACAAGTCAGCAACACATCCACTTTCCAGAGAATGGGAAATATTGAGAAGCAGCCAATATCCTTGACCTTTAATTATATCCCAACACCTGGTTTTAAAAACACATTGCAATGGACTTCAAGATGATTTATGCAATTACATCTTAGGTGTGTTTAAATAATCACACAGTCATGGAGCTATACAGCATTGACTCAGGACTTTCATCCCGCCACATTCACACTGACCTTTAATCCCATCTTCAGTGATCTCATTTATCCACATTTAACCCTGTATCATTCTATCCCTTGTCTAGTAATCTAGGAAATTAGCAGTTGTGTCTGATAGCATCACCTTCCCTGGTATCATGCTCTGGATATCAGCAATTCTCTGTGTAATAAATCTTACCCCGTTAGATCCCCTTTAAAATTATTTCCTCTCACCTTAAACCTATGGCTTCCCAATACGATGGAGAAAGGATTCATAGTATCTTGCTGTCATGATTTTACTTTCCTATATAAGATCGCCCCTTCTTTGCTCCAGGGAAAACAAGCCCAGTCTATCTGATCAACTAAAGTCCATTACCAAAGTCCTGCAATCCATGCCTCATCCTGGTGAATCTCCCCTTCATATTTCTTATCTATTTATATAATTTTTGCATCTCGCTAAACACTTAATATCAAGAATTGATCAATATGTGTGAGCACGTGACCAAGTGGTTAAGGTATTGGACTAGCTACCTGAAGGTCGTGAGTTTGAGCCCCAACCGAGGGAACGTGTTGTGTCCTTGAGCAAGGCACTTAATCACACGTTGCTCTGCGACGACACTGGTGCCAAGCTGTATGGGTCCCAATGCCCTTCCCTTGGACAACATTGGTGTCATGAAGAAGGGAGACTTGCAGCATGGGCAACTGCTGGTCTTCCATACAACCTTGCCCAGGCCTGCGCCCTGGAGAGTGAAGACTTTCCAGGCGCAGATCCATGGTCTCGCAAGACTAATGGGTGATCAATATGTAGCTGAGGATTACTGGGAAGAAGCAGGAAAGTGGAGGCAAGGCAAAGATGAGATCTGGTCCTATCTTACTGAATGATGCACTGGGCTCAAGCAGCTGTATGATATATCTTTTACCCTTTTTTATGTTGTGTGTTACTGATAATGACTGGAGGAGCTGGAGTCCAGTAAGTCCCTCTGACTATTTATTTGCAAATTAATTATCCCATTTGAAGCATTTCAGTTTACACTTTTTAAATACTCGTCTTTATGAACTCTGCTTTTTTTGTTTAACAGAAGTGCAAACCTCAATGGCAGTGGCATGGAGACTGTGATTAGCCAGGGTCTAAAAACAACTGATGGCTTGGCCATTGACTGGGTAGCAAGGAACCTGTATTGGACAGACACAGGCAGAAACACTATTGAAGTGTCTTGGCTCGATGGAACCTGTCGCAAGGTGCTAATCAACAACAGCCTGGATGAGCCGAGGGCAATTGCTGTATTTCCCAGGAAAGGGTAAGCTCATCTTTTTCAGAGAATGGGGACCCACTGATGTACTAGCTCTTAATTGATACGTTATGTCATGTTCCATATTTCCATTCTGAAATTACAGCTGTCAACCTTCTGACAGCCAATAACTGTCAAGATTCTCTTCAGTGAAGAATATATTGAGCACAAGCCATTTCTGGAAGTGTTTGCATTGTGCACCCAGTGGCCATATTACCAGGTACACCTGTACACCGTGTTAATACAAATAAATAATCAGCCAATCATGTGACAGCAACTCAATGCATGTAAACATGGTAAAGAGTTTCAGTTGTTGTTCAGACCAAACTTCAGAATGGTGAAGAAATGTGATCTAAATGACCCTGATCATGGAATAGTTGTTATTGCCAGACAGAGTGGTTTGAGTATCTCAGAAACTGCTGATCTCCAGGGTTTTCACGCACAATAGGGTCTCTAGAGTTTAAAGAGAATGGTGCAAAAAATTTAAAAAAAAACATTCAGTGAGCAGAAGCCTCTGTGGGCAAAAATGCCTTGTTAATGAGCAAGACCGGAGGAGATTGACCAGACTGTTTCAAGCTCTCAAGAAGGGTGACGATAACTCAGATAACTGCACATTGCAGTAGTGGGGTGCAGGAGAGCATCTCTGAATGCACAGCATGTTGAACCTTGAAGCAGATGGACCACAGCAGCAGAAGACCACACCAGTTTCCATTCCTGTGGTACACTCAGTACACTCCTGAATCGAATAATGTGGCTACTGAGTGGATATCACTGTTGAGGAGCTATAAAGTACCTCAACTTTTTTCTAAATGTGTTGATTTGCTAATCAATTCCCCTGTTTGCCTCCATCCCAGTAACATCGAAGGTGACAGACATTGGACTTAGACTGAATCAGATGTAGAAGCATTTGACTTGACTCAAATTTAGCAAAGGTTATAATGGGTTATTGATGGGGCTAAGTGGAGAGTCAATGTTTCTGGTCGGGACCCTTCTTCATGACTGGAATGAAAGAGAGGAGCTATCCAATGTAGAAAGGTGGGGGGGGGAAGTTGGGGGCCAAGAGCAGGCAGATGAGAGATGGATCCAGGAGAAGTTGATGATAAGCATGTGATAGTTGAAAGTGACAGAAGTCTGAAGAAGATGGAATCTGATAAGAGAGGACACTGGATGTAGAATAAAGGGAAGGAGGTATGTGTGGGTGATAGGTGAATGGAGAGCATGGGGGAAGAGAAAGAGATAGTGTGATGGAGTCAGCGCAACCAGGAAAAAAAAATGCCAGTAAGAGTGTTTTCTGTAAATTAGAGAAAGTGATATTCATGCCGTCAGCATGGAGACTCCCAAGGTGGAATATGAGGTATCGTTCCTCCAGTCGCATGTATCCTCAACTTGGCAGTGGAGGCAGCCATGGACAAACACGTTGTGGCAATGGGACGTGGAATTACAATGGCTGGCCACAGGAAGATCCTGGTGGGTAAAATGGGGAGTTGAATTAAAATGATTGGCCACCATCTGGTGATACTAAGGGTCTCACTTTTCTGATCCTACTCACCCCCATTACCCTATCTCTTTCCTCTTCACCTTCTCCACCTGCTCATCACCCACATACTCCTCCCACTGGTTCCCCTCCCCTCCAGCTTCCAATTATTCCAAATCCACCATCCTTTCCTATCAGATTCCATCATCTTTATCCCTTTGTCACTTCCACATGTCACCTCCCAGCTGCTCGCATCACTCTCATTACACCCTCAAATGAATATCTCCCCACCTCAGCTGGAACCACTTATATTCATGTCAACTCTTGCTCCACCCCTTCCCTCCAACTTTTTATATTGGCTACCTCCTTATTTTCATTCCGGACCTGATGAAGGGTGGAATGTCGATTTTCCTTCATCAATGCCACCTGACCCGCCCAGTTCCTTCAGCACTCTAGTGAGTTGCTCCAGATTTCCAGCATTTTGCAAACTGTTGTATCTCCTTTGTAAGGGATTAGGCCAGGACTAATTGTATTTAAAAGAGAAACAATCATAAAAGATATTGGACTTTTCCTGGGATGCTCCAATGCCAGCTTCAAAGTAAGGACATACAGTACTGTGTAATAGTCTTAGGCACATACTTGTATATAGCTAGACTTTTGCACAGAACTGTAGTAATTTTAAATATAGCACTTATGCAAAAGAACTAAACGACACTTTTCATGACATGTGAGTAATGATAAAGCTGATTCTTGATATGGGCCTCTAGTGTGGACTGAGAGTGGGAAGGGGTAGGGAGACGGGCATCATGGTTGGGAAAAGGGGAAGGGAGAGCGTAGGGAGCAGGAAGCAGTAGAGAGGCATTTTGTAATGATTTATAAACCAATCATATGTCATCAAAGAACCTTGTTTGGTGTCTCGGGGCTGGGTGTGTTTGCACCATGCCAACTGTTATCATTGGCATTCCTCTACCACCTGTCCTACACCACCCCTGCAGCACTCCATCCTCACCATTCCTAGCATCCTGCCAGATTTACAAACTTGCTCTCCACTCCACGTTGAGAACTACAGTACTATGCAAAATGTCTTGGGCTGAGTTTAGTTTTGAGATTATTTTCGATTATTTGAAAGGGTAAGGCCGCTGTGTTAAAAATGGGTTAGTGCTAAAATGCAGCATTAATCTTACTGTTTGCTTTAATGGATCAATAAGAGACATGAACTGTGGATATTCTTGGCAGTGTGTATCTTTGTAAGAAATATATGACATTATTGAATGAAACACAATAAAGTCATGTTTCTTGTGATAATGCATCTGTTTGCTGAGTCTGTGACTGTGGAATTAAATGTTCCTGTGAAATGAGTCAATCCAATATAAAAATGTAAATATTATTCTGATGTTCTTTGAGGTATCTCTTCTGGACAGACTGGGGAAATCTTGCCAAAATAGAGCGTGCACAGCTGGATGGAACAGACCGCGAAGTCCTAATCAACACAGATCTGGGTTGGCCTAATGGCCTAACCTTGGATTATGACACAAGAAGGTGAGCTGAGTAAAAATAAGGTTTGAATGGGCCATTGGAAGATTGATGTAAAATGGGCTGGAGGGAGCAGAAACTTAATTAGCTAGTTTAGGTTATGAAACAATGCTTTATTCTACCCTGGCTCTTTGCCAGTATTCTACTCTAGCAGCCAGTTAAGATTTCCCTGAGCCATTCAGTGTGTGAAGTAATTAGCACGATATGATGGTCCTTGAATTCCTCATTTGCATAAAATTATCCAGAAGATAATTCAGTGTGACGTGAAAAGTCTTATTGAATAACTTTCATGCTGGAGCTGTGTTGCTGGTGTAATATCTCATTGATGTTAAATTTGGGATTACATGGGACGTCACTTCCTTCCTGATTATGGACATGAATTTGATCTGAACTGTTATTCTTGGCAGGATCTACTGGGTGGATGCTCACTTAGATAGAATAGAAAGTTGTGATTTAAATGGGAAACTTCGGCAAGTTCTGATTGGCCAAGTCACACACCCCTTTGCCTTAACTCAGGTAAGAAATACTTTATTTAAGCCTTTGTACATTCAAAGACTCAGAATAGTGACGCTGAGGACAACAGAATATATATACACACTATGACTGTTGCATCAATGTACTGCAGGCTTTGAAGTGCTTGTGGCAAGTAACCTTTCATGCAGAGAGTGTCAAACCAGCTGTCTTTCATGTCAATAACATTGCCATTGCCAATGTCCATTATAATCTTCTGGGGGGTGGGGTTGCCAGCAGTGCCCTCCTGTGTGGACCTTTGTATTTGAAAAGAGAGTTCTTTCTCCCATTTGACATCAGTATGGGACATTAACATCATAGTGTAAAGCCATGAGATGTCTTCAAGTTGGGGCTAGGTATCCGCAGGACTGCCAGAACTCATTAAAAGGAGTGACTAGTGATATAATAGCCCAGTTTACCCTCCTGCACTATGGAGATTATGGTGGCCAACACCTAAGAACTCAATTACTATCACTCCGCTCTACAGACTCCTCCTCACCTATTTGCCACCCCAGACCCAGCCCACTCCCACCGAGGATCAAACTGTTCATCAGGGACTACTTACCACCTTTCATGTATTCATTGTAAGGGCCTTGTTGGCAAAGCCAGCATGTGATTTCCATCCCTAATTGCCCTCAGAAGGTTCTCAGGAAGCCTGACTGACATCTTTGGTGCAGCAATTGTATGGAAGGCGTTCAGTCAGTTGAAATCTGAATCATTTATATTATCAGCAATTTGAATTCTCATCCTTGTTTGAATGACAAGTCATCACAGATTAATTATGAAGTACTGCCAGTCAGATATTTGGGATTTTAGAAATAGTTATATCAACGTGCTGAAATAATGTAATGCATTGGTAGAGGTAGTAATCAGCAATATATAATTATTAATTTAATGGTTGTATTTTGTTGATTTATCTAGAATAACGCAGTTATTTTTTAGAACGTTTTGGAATGAATATGAGTCGTTTGATTTTAAAGGAATGGCTAAAAATCTTGGTTTGCTTATACTTTCCTGGCAAATGGAAAACCCTGCTAGAACTTGTGAATTCATAACTAAGTCCCCAAAGGCAGGTACTGTTCCATGCTCCAGGAGAAATTGAAACTGATCTCTTAACATAACCACAGTGACAACTGGATGTTTTGTTAGTCCAGAGATAATGCCAACTAAAACACTTATGTAAAATCCCTAATGCAGTATGTTCTTTTCAAAAGATTAAAATAATTTGTTTTCTCAGTACTAGCATACACTTTTGGTAATGAAGTGTATTTTCATTTTGACTCTTGAGTACCAGATTGATAGGAAGTATAATGCAATCTAGAATAAGGAAGGTTTTTGTCCCACAGATTTGGATTCCTTACCTAAGCAAAAATTACCATTATTGGAAGCAGTCCAAAAGAGTTTAACCAGACTAATTATGGGAGAAGAGAATTGTCCAGTCAAGAGAGTTTAGAGTATACATTCTTTGAAGTTTAGAAGAATGAGGGGGCAATCTTATTGAAATGTATCATATATAAGGGAGAATGGCAGAATAAATGTTGATGTTTTCCAGGTTCGAAATAAATTTGTATGGAAGTACATATATGTCACCATATACAACCCTGAGATTTGTTTTCTTGCAGGCATTCACAGTACAAACAACGAAAAGCAAAATAATAATAATAAATAAAAAGCAATAAATATCAAGAACATGAGATGAAGAGTCAGTGAGTGCATAGGTTGTGGGAACAATTCAGAGATGGGTTGAGTGAAGAGATGCATCCTGGTTCAAGAGCCTGGTGGTCAAGCCTGCTGGTGAACTGTTCCTGAACTTGAGGATGTGGGCCCTGAGTCTCCTGTACCACCTCCTTGATGGCAGTAGCGGGAAGAGAGCGTGGCCTGGATAGTGGGAGTCCATGATGATGAATGTTGCTTCCCTGTGTCAGGGCTCCATGTAGATGTGCTCAGTGGTGGAAAAGGGTTTACCCATGACAGACTGGGCTATATTCACTACTTTTTGTTGGCTTTTCTGTTCAAGGGCATTGGTATTTCCATACCAGGCCACGATGCAACAAGTCAATAAACTCTCCACCACACATCTATAGAAGTGTGTTTTCTTAGTAATTGCTAGGACCCAGGACAGATCCTCTGGAATGATAACACAGAGGAATTTAAAGTTGCTGATCCTGTCCACCTCTGACCCCCTGATGTGGACTGGTTGTTATGGCAGCACTCAGCCAGATTTTCAATCTCCCTCCTACATGCTGATTTGTCACCACCTTTGATTTGGCCAATGACAGTGGTGTTGTCAGCAAGCTTAAATATAGCGTTGGAGCTGTGCTTAACCTCACAGTCATAAGTCACAATCATCAGTCAGAAGGACTGAGTTTGTGAGGCTGCTCTCCTCGTATGCGGATGAAAAGGTTTCAGATATTCTAAGATTTTTATGATTGTTGGACTGTATCTTGGTTTCCTTCAGCTTTTTGGTGTTTTCTTTCTTGTGTCTGATTGATGGGTGGGTGATCTGTTAATTTTTTTGTGTGTAAGTTGGTGGTTTGGTTCTACTGTGGCTGTTCTTCTTTTCTATGAGTGACGGGGTCGGTGATTGTTACAGTTACTGTTTTTTTTATGCAAGTAGCAGGTCGGGGATTGATATGGTCGTTTTTTTCTGCGAGTGACAGAGTCGGGGATTGATATTGTTGCTATTTATTATGTTACGGGCGAAGGGGGATTTTTGGGGTGTGGGGTCTGCAAGTTTTTGTTTCTTTTCCTTTTCATGCCGGTGGGGGGAGGGGGAGTTGATGTCTTTTCTTTAATCAACACCCATGGTCTTTCTGTTTTTAATGGCTATATGGAATAGACAAATATCAGAGTTGTATTGTGCATGCATAATCTGACAATAAAATGACCCTTTGAAGCTTTGTAAAGTGAGCTGAGCAGGGTACTAAGCGCACAGCTGTGTGGTTCACCTGTACTGATGGTGGGTGCAGAAGAGATGTTGTTGACTGGGATCAGCAAGTGAAGAAATCAAGGATCCAGTTGCATAAGGGACATATTGATGCCTTGTAGCTTATTGAGTAGACTTGAGGGGATCATAGTCTTGACTACTAATCTATAATCAAAGAAGAGCATCCTGATGTTTTCACTGTCCAGATGTTCCAGGGTGGAGTGAAGAGCCAATGAAATGGCATCTGCTGTTGACCTGTTGTGATGGTCGGCCAGTTGGAGTGGATCCAAGTCACCCCTCATGCAGGAGTTGATATGTTTCATCACCTAACCTCTCAAAGTACTTAATCACAGTGGATGTCAATGCTTCCGGATGATGGTCATTGAGAAAGGTTACCATGTTCTTCTTAGGCACTGATATAATTGACATTTGCTTGAGACTGGTGGGTACCTCAGACTGCTGAAGTGAGAGATTAAAGATATCAGTGAACACTCCAGCTAGTTGATCAGCACAGGCTGTCAGTACTTGGTGAGGTATCCATTCTAGGCTAGATGAGTTCATGTTGGCCTCAGAGACTGAAATTACAGAGTCAAGGGGGGGGCTGTTGGATTTTGTGAAGATGCCTCCATGTTTTGAATGTCAAAGCGAGCATAAAAGGCACTGAGCTCATCTGGGAGCAAAACCGTGTTGTCACCTATGCCAAACAAAAGAAAATCTGCAGATGCTGGAAATCCAAGCAACACACACAAAATGCTAGAGGAACTCAGCAGGCCAAACAGCTTCTATGGGAAAAAAAAAGTATAGTTGATGTTTCGTGTTAAGACCCTTCACCAGAACTGGAAAAAAAGAAAGTCCCCGAGTCCTTCAGATGACTTTTTTTTCCCGATCCCGATGAAGGGTCTCGGCCCGAAACATCGACTGTACTTTTTTTCTGTCGATGGCTACTTCGCATGTGAGATGACTTTCTGGTGGTCATATCTGTAATTCTTGTATCTTACTTGGTCACCAGACCTGAATGTCACTGATCTGTGGCCTTCAGCAGATTGTGGATCTTTTGCTTTATCCAGGACTTCTGACGGGGGAAGACTGAATAATTTTGTGGGGACACAAAATAAACACCTATGACTGTTTTTATGAAATCCCTGACAACTGTTCATATTTAGAAACATAGAAAACCTACAGCACAATATAGGCCCTTTGGCCCACAATGCTGTGTCGAACATGTACTTACTTAGAAATCATCTAGGGTTACCCGTAGCCCTCTATTTTTCTAAGCTCCATGTACCCATCCAGGAGTCTCTGAAAAGACCCTATCGTATCCACCTCCACCACGGTCACTGGCAGCCCATTCCACGCACTCACCACTCTCTGCGTAAAAAAAAACTTACCCCTGACATCTCCTCCATACCTACTTCCAAGCACCTTAAAACTGCGCCCCCTCATGTTAACCATTTCAGCCTGGGAAAAAGCCTCTGACTATCCACATGATCAGTGCCTCATTTGTATTTGTTCAGGTCCTCTGGAAACACATCCTAGTCCACTGAATTGAAGCTATCCCATAGCTGCTCCTCTGCCTCCAGTGACCACGTCTTTGTTGTCCTTTATCTCTGGAGCCTGTATGCAGGTAGGAGAAGGACAAGTCAGATGGTCAGGTTTCCCAAAATGCCCTCTGGGGATGGAATGGTAGGTATTTCTTATGGTAGTGTAGCAGAAGTCGATGTTACCACCTGGTGCTGCAGATGATATATTGGTGATAATTGGACAGAGATTTCTTCAAACAAGCCTGATTGAAATCCCTGACAATGATTTAAAAAGCCGCCACGATTGGCTGTTTCTTGTTTGCTTATCACTTCACTTAATACCTCAAGTGCCTGCTTAACATCGGCCTTTGGCAATGGGTAAACTGTGGTCAGGATCATGGAGGAGAACTCTCTTGGTAGTAGATTGGTCAGCACTTAATTATTCAACATTCCTGATTGGGGGAACAAGTCCTACTGACGTATCCAGCATATCTTGAGTGAGTCATGTCTCCATGAAGCACAGGACGCTGCAATCACTCATTTCCTGCCAATACAGCAATTTCGCCCTGGGGTTCTTCACCTTGTTCTCCAGTGACTGTATATTTGCCAACAAGGTACACACTGGAGCTTTAGTCTGGCATAGTGTCCTCCTCTCCCCCTCTCTTCCAGCCATGGCGACGTATCTTTTTCCACTTAAATGTGATGTATCTCCGTTCCTGAGAGTTAAGTCTCCGAGTCCTTCAGATGATCATGAAATCACTAGTTTGTCAAGGTGTTTCAAAAGTATGTTACCTGAAGGGAAATTACAGGCAGCTGATTGCATTGAGGGTTTAGAGGTATCTAGAGAAGTTTTGTAAGCTGCCTGCAAAGCGTCGCTGTCTTTTATCAGCACCCTCTTGGGAAAATCTACTAGTGGGAAAATCTCCAACAATGAAGCATAGCTTTAAGATGAGAGTCCAGTCATTTAAAAATGAAATAATACGCTTAAAATGTCTTCTCAGAGAAAGTGGTGAATCTTTGAAACACTCTGCCCCAGAGCATTGTGGAGGCTAGCTAACTGGAATTGGCTATAGGTATCTGGCACAGAGCTGGAATTTGAAGGTTGGGCAGGGCAGACTTGAGTGGGTGACTGTTCCTGTTTTCTTGTGTTACTTATTTTTGCCCATGAACTATTTTAATACCTTTAGATATAAGAGTGCCACCATGTGGACAAACAAAAGATATCAATGGAACAGAAGGCTGCAATTTAGTCTCCCTTCATGGAACGACTCTGTGATTCTGAATATTAAAGTGAAATATTGACCAATAAAAATTGTGTCTTGAAATAAAAACTGGCTGTCTTAAATATCACGTATTTTTAATTATTTTTAGCAATACAGCGTGGATTAGGCCCTTCTGGCCCTTCCAGCCATACTAACCCTAATCTAATCACAGGACAATTTACAATGACCAATTAACCTAACTGGTATGTCTTTGGACATATGCAGTGAAATTTGATGTTTTATGGTGGCAACACAATGTAAGGCGTAAAATATTACTCAAAGTTACAATTTTTTTTTGAACGGTACAAAGAGTAACTGTGAGGTAGTGTTCATGGGTTCATGAAATCTACAGAAACCTGATGGCAGAGTTAGAAGAAGCTGTACCTATCACACAGAGAGTGCATCTTTACCCTCCTATACTGCCTCCTGGATGGCAATAATGAGAAGAGGGCATGTCCCAGACGGTGTGACTTCACAGGTACTTCCAGCCCTAACTCCTCCTGGCTTTTCCCAACAAGACTCATTTTCTCAAATAACCTGAATTGTGTTTGAAATAAATAATTGTGGAAGGATGCTACACAACCTTAATTTGCATGCACTGTTCAGTCTGCAAAGTAAAATCATTTGTAAATTCTAAGTTGTTGCTTTTGCAATTAGCATGATCGCTGGATCTACTGGACTGACTGGCAAACCAAATCGGTTCAGCGTGTGGACAAATACACAGGTCGGAACAAGGAGACCATCCTTGCTAATGTAGAAGGACTGATGGACATCATTGTAGTCTCCCCACAAAGGCAAACAGGTATACGGTGAAAGAAATAGACTTAAAACTCCTGGTCTGTAATTTGCTGTAACAGAAAATCTAATGGCATCTGATGTTGGATAGACTTGGCCCTGTGCATTTGCATTTTTATATTCTTTGCATGGGTAGTTATTGAAAGCACTAGTTGACAGTGAGAGAAGGAGGGCATCTTCAAAATAAGTGAATGAGGCAAGTAAAGCTATCTCCTGCATGATTTGGTTTAAATTGAAGCATTGTAATTAATAGCACAAGGAGATGTAAGTTAGGGTAGATTGCTTCAATATCAAACGCAATGCCGAAGTTAAAATAAAGGAGGGAATATTAGTGAAATTAAAGTAAAAATCATGAACAAAAGGAAAAAAAAATTTTAAAGATGCCTAGCTTTAAAACAAAATGTGATATCATGATTGTAATAATTAATATTCAGTCCCTCTGAAACTGATATGTAACATGTAATACGTGGTTCAAAGGGCATTTAAGTGAAAACCTAAATGTGATTCTATTCCCAAAACACAAATACAACAACTATATACTACTCAGTGCATTTTAATGGTAAGTAAGCAATTGTACTATTATTTTCATGAAATTTACTGCAAAATATTGTTACTCAGACTACAGCTTTTGGGTATGTTTATTTTTACCATACATCTAACCCTTGCTGCATTGCCCTGGTGAAAAACATTATGGAGTATTATTAAAATAGCAACGGAACCAAATAATTGCAACAGTATTGTCTTTCTCATGTTTGTACTCTGAAATATATCCAGGATTTATATTCTGTCAGTGCCTAGAGCACAAATACAGCAATATTATACCATTGAAACCATTTCAACAATTTTCATGTAATGAATAGCTGGGCAATGCCAATGATGCAATTGCTTTGTCAAAATGAAACCATTGGATTAAAATCAGAGCAAAAATCATAACACAGCAAGACATTTTACTATTTAATACCAATCATATTCATTCTCCCTTTGCAAATTTATTTCAAATTTATACAAATAAAAGATGTAGCATTATTTAATGTCTGTTGAAGTACACAAATAATGAGATTGTAAAATAATGTATTTTATAATGTGCTAGTCATGATTGTATTGAATCATGACTGTATTGAAGATTTGAAAGAAAACCAAGACAATATCTGCCCCAGGCCTCATGGACATCAGTTGCCACACAGGCCTGGTGCTTTGCATCATGGGCTCCACCCTGCTGCTGCTGTTTGACATTCAAAATCCAACTCCTCCTCTGCCTACCACTCTGTTTATTGCAGCCTCAAAACACGTTGTTGAGAGAACATTACTGTGTGAAATAATTGTGAATTTAACTTTAAGTGTTTGGATTTAATTTTAGGTACTAATTCATGTGGTGTCAATAATGGAGGATGCACACATCTTTGCTTTGCCAGGACAACAGACTTTGTGTGTGAATGCCCAGATGAACCAGATGGACGGCCATGCTCAGTGGGTGAGTAGAAATTCTAAGGCTACATGCTGAGAAAATGGCAGTGGCTTGAACATGACCTGCTATGGTAACAGCTTAATGAGAAACAAAAGAATCTTCAGATATTCAGTTTCATGAAGATGCATTTTAAGCATGCAGCTACATAACAAGATTTCTGCTATTAGTGACAGAATATTTCAAGTAGAAGTAATGTGCATCCAAATGTGCTTTTCTTTTGCATATATTATATTTAAATAAGTGAGTTTGAGCAAAATGACTTTCTAAATTTTGTTCCAATTCTGATGGACTGTTCTATCCTAAAATGACACGATGTCACGTGGTTACTTTATTTTGGACCTTGCATAGTTAGTGTACACACAATGTCTTTGTGCAGTTAATGATCCAAGAGATTTCATGAATTGTTTTTGCTATTTTCTGGCAATAGTTAGATTGAGTTGAATGGGGTTTGAAAAATAATTTTCCTCTCGTTTGTATGTATTTAATTTCCATGGTAATCACTGGGAGATACTCAATTTTCATTCTCTCACTTACACAGCTGCATCCACATCCAACGATGTGCAATAAATGTTCTTTTTTCTCTCCTTGGTACTCTACAAACTGCATTTGCTTTCTTTGAATAATGGTTTCTGTCCATCTCCTGCCAATCTCGAATTAGCTGTTTCATTAAATTCTGTCTCCTTCCAAAATTTCTGAACCTGCCCTGCGCCAGATTTTATCAGGTGACCAGTTGCTTTCTGGCGATGAAGTGGCAGACGACGCTGGCCCTGTTCCCCATTCACAAATTGTGGCAGCATAACAATGGATCATTTATCCTTTGAGACTATCCCAGTCTTGTCAGTTGCTTACGTTTAAATAAATTTTATTTCTTGCCCTCCACTTAAAGTTTACTGCATTTCTCCTTTTGGAAAGAAAGACTTTTATATTTGATGCCTCTGTCAAATAAATTGGCGCATTATGAGGGAATGAGCAATGTTGAGCAAATGTCCTAATCTTGATATGACAGATGTGCCTATGATCTTTCAACAAGATGCTTAATTCATAAGTAATCAATAAATGTAATTCCTTGCAGTTCCTGGATATGTGCCTCCGTTTCCAGAGACCACCAGCTCTGATGAGAAGCCTGATTCTGTTGGCCCTCGCAAAGCTTCTGACACCTTCCCTGCAAAACCCACGCATGCCATTAAGAACACAAGTGAAAAGTAAGTATGCAGATCGGTGCCTTTGCCTCCAGCTACATCACTAATGGTTTTGACTTCATCCCAGTTAAACATGACTCAGGATTCGAAGGGCAAGTACCTATCTTCACTTAAAATACATCTCAGCGGAAACAGTAAACATTCTTGCCTTTCCATTGATGGATCAAAGAGGACCGTAAATGAATATCATTCAGCCTCTGCTTTTGAGGCTTGAGCAGTTTTGTCTTTTCCCCCAGAGAGCTACAGAAAATAATAGATTGTTTGAGTACATGCATACTGAGATTTATTCAACAGAAAATGACAGGATGATGCACTAAATCCCAATAAAAACCATGCAGATGTAAAAACTGAATAGATTGTAAAAACGGGAAGTCATGGATTATTTTCGTTTTTATTCCTAACCTGTCTGCTGTACTTTAACAGGGGAAAAAATGCAGTCATACATCGTTGTGATTTCCCACCCTGCCACTGGATTTTTACAAAATCTATGTATTGCTGAGTTTAGTAAATTTCTGGTGGTTTAATTACTTCTGAAATGAACAGCTTGCTAGCCATTTCGAAGAGGGATCCGCATGGTTGTAGTCTTGTGTTACACATGGGCTACGTTGGGTAATGGTACCAAATTTCCCTCTCGGGAGATAATTGTGAATCAGGTTAGTTTTTGTAACACAAACACGAGAAACTCTGCAGATGCTAGAAATCCAAAGCAACACACACAAAATGCTGGAGGAACTCAGCAGGCCAGGCAGCATCAATGGAAAAGAGTATAGTCAATGTTTCAGGCTAAGACCCTTGCTCAGGGCCCTTGGCCCGGAATGTTAACCGTTTACTCATTTCTATAGATGCTGCCTGGCCTGCTGTGCTCCTCCTGCGTTTCTTGTGTGTTATTTTAGTTTGCCTGGTGTTCCAATTTGATTCATGATCAGCATTATTGACATTCACGTTTCATTCTGAATTTATTTAATTCTCCATCAGGCATGATGGAATTCAAACCTGAGTCTTCAGGTCAATAAGCAAAAACCTACAGATGAAAATATATAGTGCTGTACACTCAGAGCCAAGCAGCACTTGTAGAGAGAGAAAAACGGAACGTGTGGGTAAGGCTGACGATCTTTTGTCCCAGCTGATGGAACTCTCCTGGAAGATTAGCCTGAAAGATTAACTCTGCTTCCCTCTCCAGAGATGCTGCAGGGCTGAGCATTTCCATTTTACCCACGTCACAGGATATTTTATTCACATCCAGTAATTTGACCATTATATTTGCAACTCCCCAGTGCTCCTGATATCTTTTCAAGGAAAAGATCTAACGTGTGTAAGAGCCATGAGGTAATGTTGCAGCTCCATAAAACCCTGGTTAGATCACACTTGGAATATTGTGCTCATTTCTGGTTGCCTCATAGAATGGATGTGGCAGCTTTAGATAGAGCAGGTGTGGAGGAGGCATACCAAGTTGCTGCTTGGATGAGAGAGCATGTCTTATGAGGGTAGACTGAGCAAGCTAGGGCATTTCTCCTTGGAGCAAACGAAGATGAGAGCGAGCATGAAGAAGGTGTACAAAATGATGAGGCATAGATCAAGTGGATAGCCCATGAGTTTTTCCCAGGCTGACAATGGCTAAATCAAGGGGGACGTCAGAGTAAATATTTTCACACAGAGAGTGATGGGTGCATGGAACACTCTGCAGAGAGAGTGGTGCTGGTTGATGCAGATACATGAGGGGCAATTAAGAAGTTCTTAGATAAACACATGGATGATTGAAAATTGGAGGGTTATGTAGGAGGAACGGGTTAGATTGATCTTGAAGTAGATTAAAATGTCAGCATATCATTGTGGGCCGAAGGGCCTGTACTATGCTGTGATATTCCATATTCTGTATTTTCTGGGTTTTATGCTTTCTCCAAAGTTTGGCTAGAAATGGATAGCAATTAGCTTTCATGTGAGTAACATGTTAGAAATGCATTTAGTTTCTGTTGAGTTTCAGTTTTTCATCCAGTTAATTGGAGTCACAATCTTTTTTGCCTTTGAGATAAATATTTGATTGTGGCACAGCAGTGTGAACAAGTAGATCATTATGTTATTAATGTGCAGGCACTAATAGTGAGGATGCTGAACATAAAGCAAAAGACAAGGTTCCCTGCACCAGCTGCTAACATTGGCCAGAAGTCATTTTCAGCAAAACTGTTGAAAATGCTGTGTCTCGATGAAGAATTGATTCTCCCTCCAACAGTCATAAACAAAAGTGATAATACTGCTGGAGTAGTAGAGTGTTTGTCATGCACTGTGATTGCAGAATGCTCTCTCAGCAGCATTATACCGACAACCCACTCTTACCCTAGGGGGAAAGGGAATATGATTATTTTACAAAATCAGCTGCTGAAATATTGCTTTAGAGTCATATGCATCATAAGACTGACACTATTTATGCCTGGAAAATATGCATTGAAAGATATTTTTGTGTATGTATTTAATAATATTCTGCTGCAAAGGAAATCCTGGACCTTTATAGTGGGATGTCAAATTTAAATAAGATTTTTCAAATTGAATGCCATCATTCAAATTGAAGCCAGCATTTTCTCAAGGCTCATCAATAAAGAGACCAACATTGAGAGAAGTGATCTCAGTTAAACCAAGTGCAGTAGCCGTTGGCCATTTTCTGTTGGGTTTGTGGAGTGGACATTAAGTATGTTTCTAGTACATATTGACTTTGTTTGGAGCGTGTATGGGATAGAGTAAATGACTCTAGATGAGTAGTCACATCTTGAACACTCCGATAGATGTTTAAGCGTAAATGTAGTTTATTATTTATTTAGTGATACAGTGCAGAGTTGGCCCTTTGAGCCTGCTTTCCTATCACACCCTGACAAACTCAATTAACCCTAACCTAATCACTGGACACTTTACAATGACCAATTAACCTACCAGGTATGTGGGAGGAAACCGGAGCACCCGGGGAAAACCCATGGGGAGGGCGTACAGACCTCTCACAGGTGGCATCAGAATTGAAGTCCGAACTTCGGGATGCCCAGAGCTGTAATAGCGTTGCGCTAACCGCCAGACTGCTATGGCACCACCAAAAATTTAGGTGAGTTACCAGAGGGGATCAGAAGGTGCAGTACCAACAAGGAATTAAGGAAAAAGGAAATAAAAAAGATTGAACACAAGGAGCATTCTTCAGCATAATAAAAAAATCCTTCTTTGCTGAATAACTGATTCTGTGTATTTGAAAATTCAGCTTAACACTTGAAAATACTCAACAACTGATTCTCTACAGCAACCCCAGCTGGACAGTTCATCTATGGGAACAACTTTCTCCTCCTTCCTGATTGGCCAGCACGTTATTCCCGAAACTTCTGCTGTACTCTTTTCCAAGATGCTGCCTGGCCTGCTGAGTTCCTCCAGCATTTTGTGTGTGTTGCTCAGTTTTCCAGCATCTGCAGATTTTCTCTTGTATGTTACTTTGATGATCTTGTGGTCATAGGTTTTGGACATCCCAGAAAATGGGGAGAAGCAGTCATTCCTGCATCTACCTTCTCAAGCCCAAAATAAGTTTGTGTACTTCAATGGCAACATCTATTGCTTTATGTTCTGTACAATACAGGCTCAATGACCATATACACAACTCCCGCCATCCATGCCTTTGGGGCATTCATTCTACCTTAACCAAACATAATGAACAGGGGTCAATGTTCTGAATTAGGCATTCTAGATGATCAAAGCTATGTCATAAGAGTTTAATGTTAATGCAGGCTTCATCGAGATTAGTCTATTAGATCTGTGACCTCATGCAGTGTTCAGTACAACCATGTTTATGTCTGGATTGCTTGGCTTGCAAAAGTCAAGGTCACAGTCATTCAGCATCTTACTCTAAGGATTATTCCAGACTGTCACATTTCACACAATTTCATTGATTAGGGTGGCCCCCAATCTCTAGAGGCCAAGTAAAGAAAGTCTGATCTGCTTTCCCTTCAACCCGCAGTTGCAGTGTGCACAAACATTTGCCACTGTTGTGGGGTTCCCCAAAGTGCAGGCATTCAGAGACTGAAGCACTGTTGCTTTAGAGCCCAGGTAACCTTCTGTCAGAAGTTCCTACCTGCGACTCTTAAAGATCTTGAAGACTTCCTTGCACAAGAACCATGTCTATTACCTCTGTTATCTATTATACCTTCTCCACTAACCTGAGCAGTTTCCTATGAGCTCTTGGATATATTCTCGCCTCCTTTTCCATTATTGTGTTTTGTTTTTGAGCAGCATCACCCAATAGTAACAGGAAGAGGGGTGCTAGAATTGTTCTTTAAAAAAACGGGATCTCAAGGTCACAGCTGCAAGGCTAACTTTGGGCAGGTGCAAGAGTTTGCAAAAGTATAACTATAGGCATGGAACCTGGCACAGCACACCATTGCACAGTGAAATTTCATAGCACTGTTCATCGTGCAGCATACTCTTTGCTATTCAGCAGCCACGCAGAATGAGGATGCTGGTTGTATGAATATAATGGTTGCATGAGAATATCTTTTAAAAATCATACCTGCATGTACTCTGCATAAACCTTTGAATGATTTGCCAAACTGCACGTCATCTTCTGAAACACAAAAGATTCTGCAGATGCTAGAAATCCAGAGCAACACACACAAAATGCTGGAGGAACACCGCAGGTCAGGCAGCATCAATGGAGAGGAATAAAGAGCCAACATTTTAGGCCAAGACCCTTCATCAGGTCCTCTCCACAGATGTTGCCTGATGTGCTGAGTTCCTCCAGTATTTTGAATGTGTTACGTCATCTTACCTTTTTAAAAATATATACAATTGTTATATGTTGCAATTCTGGATTTTTAGACTTAACAGTATCAATGTAAAATATAGCAAAAAAATCAAATGAATGTACCATCACATGAAATACCAAAACTACAACAAGAATGATGCTAGTAATCAGACTACAAATGCACTGCCTATATGTGTATGTATGTATGTGTGTGTGTGTGTGTGTGTGCGTATGTATATGTGTGTACATGCGTGTTTGTGTATGTGTGTGTATCTACATTATAAAATTGCATGAAAATGTTCCTTTCATACTCATTTTGCCCTACACTTGAAATAAAATTCACTGTTTGAGCATTTTATGGAATTGAAAAATGGCCTGTTGCAAAAGAATTCCAGATGCATAACTATCAGATAAACAGGAGTTTTACTGCACAAGAAAATTACAGTCTTTGTGTGAGTTTTCAGTATATTGTCAGTGTGCCACTTTCACTTGCACCACCTGAAAGCAGTATGGTGATTTTTGAACTAATCGTACTACAGCAGTTGCATAGTAACTGTGGAGCACATGTTGCATCATTGTTATTGCACTGAAATAGCACAACCTGTGTTTGAAATGTTGTGTTACACATAATTAAGTTATTGCACATGATGATCCATTAAATAATTACTATCTACTGATGCTTATTGTTAAATGTTGAAATTGTCAGCAGGGATTGCTGCTTCCTGCAAGATGCTAAATTTAATGTGTTTTCCCTCCAGCTGTTCTCAGAAAGATGCAAGTCAAGGTCTCTGTGATCAGGATGAAAGTCAGGTGTTGCCTGCAATAAATGGTATGTTTTCAGACAATAAGCTTAAAAAGAAATCCTTTTTACAGTGTGATTAGTTCACATGCTATTTTCCTGTGTTAATACTTGGCAGGTGTGTAGCCTTAGCTAGGACTGAATTTATAGACCAATGTTAGTTGTACTTGGGGAGCTATTTTCTTGACCTTCTCTTAACCTAGAAACCCTTTTAGGTGGGGATTTCCAAGTGTTGACTAGGCGGCAATGAATGGCAAATGTAATTTTAGCATTCATTTCCAGAAGACTAGAATATAAAAGCAAGGGTATAATACTGAGGTTTTATAAGACATTGGCCGGGTTGCATTTGAAGGATTGTCAGCAGTTTTAAGCCCCATATCTAAGAAAGGATGTTTTGGCATTGGAGAAAATCCAGAGAATGTTCTTAGGAATGAGGAGCGTTTGATGGCTAATATTTTCATACTCGCTGGAGATTAGAAGGATGGAGGTGGGGATGTCTCATTGAAACTTACTGAATATTGAAGGGCCTAGATAGAGTGGACGTGGAGAAGATGTTTCCTAATATGAGGGAGTCTGGGACCAGAGGGCACAGCCTCAGAATAGAAGGGCATTGTTTTAGAACAGAGATGAGGAATTTCTTCAGCTAGAGGTTGGTGAATTTATGGAATTTACTGCCACACGGGGCTGTGGAGGCCAAGTCATTGGTTATATTTAAAGTGGAGGTTGATAGGTTCTTGATTAGTAAGGGCATTGATATGAAATTTATTCCAATAGTGCCCGTTGTCTGCCATTTAAGTTCTAAAATGGCATGCATTTATAGCATGAATTGTATTAGGCTCCACATTCATGGAGCATTACGAGTGGACATTATACTTAGCAGGTAATGTAGAGTAGTCAGTTGAGAAGGTGTCTGTAAATGCTACTACCTCTGTTTGCCATTATGGAGTACACCACTATGGTAAATCCACTCTTTTACACAAATATGACATGAATTATGCAGCATGAAGGAACCTTCACCACGGTTGTTCATTAGTTCTTGCTTTTGCACCTCCTCTTAGCGTTTTTAGATTATATAAGTCCCTAGAGGGGGATGTGGCAGTAGTAAATGACCTAATTTGCTTAGTTGAGGGAACTACACAAACCTTTGCTGTTCCTGTGCTATTCTTTGATTTGACTGGAGGGAAAACTGGATACAATAAAATTGTACAGTCTAATTACATTCTAAAAAAATATGCCTGTGGTATAAAACCGTAACTATTCGTAATTGGAAAAGAATAAGATTTAGTTCATTAAAAAAGCAGGATACTGCGAGAGGTTGCATGCTTAAACTAAGTCCAATTAAAACCGACAGAGTTAATTATTGTTTTTCCTTTGGGAAATTAGTTCAATCACAATTGTTAAAGTTCTCCACCTAGTGGCCTGGCTGAGATTCGATTTAATGAAATACAAACTGACAAATTACATGGGATAAGTGAAGACTCTGGATGAATCTGCCTGTGCAGTCAAGTCCTGACAATTATTGTGACATAATTGTCCAGTCAGCACTGTGTGTGTTGGTCGTTGGCTAGTGCCTTCAGCAGAAGATCAAAACAGTGGCCTGAATGTTGGCAGTTGAGGTTGAAACAAGTTTCAGATTTTATCGACACAGAGAGCAGAACAGTCAGCTGTTGGTTGAAGGTGAATGGACTCTTATCCAATGTGTGGATGTGTTTTCACAATATCCTTTCTATAAGGTTTGTTTCAGGTATAACTGCTGGCCGAACATTGTAAAATCCAGTCTGTTGTTTTATTTGCCTGACAAAACATCTAGCCACTTACCAGGGTAGTTAAGACTGATGGAGCAATTTGGACTGAAATTGGTGGTTGCCACTTCCATAGCAGGGAACAAATTCATACACGGCATTCACCTCTTAATATTGTTTATCATGGCAAAACTGGTTAGTTTTAAGCAGAGTGGGCCAGTGTTAGAGTGAGGAATTCAGGCTTTGGTTTGTAGAGGCTACAGCGAAGTCCTTAGGCAGATATTTTTCATTTCATTTTTCTTTCCTTTTGCACAGTTAGGCCAGTGGTGATGCCAAGCAGGATAGTGGAATGCAGGGAGCCCTCCAGTTTTCCTGATGGCTACACCTGCAAGAAGTGCATCCAGCTGTGGCTTCTTTCAAACCATCTTAAGGAACTGGAGATGGCTGATTCGGGAGACTGAGGGGTTGATCAACAGGGTATATAGGGAGGTAGTTACACCCAAGGTGCAAGACTCGGGTAACTGGATGACCGTCAAGAGGGGTCAGCCAGTGCAGAGTACCTCAGTGGCCATTGCCCTCAGTAACCAGTATACCACTCTGGATACCAACGAGATTATATGGGTAGAACTGAGGAAGAAGAAAGAGATGACCACATTAATGGGATTATACTGTACTACCCAACAGTCCACAGGATTTACAAGAGCAAATCTGTAGAGAGATTGCAGACTGTTGAAACGTGTGATAGAGGTGATTTTAACTTTACACATATTAACTGGTACACCTATACTGTAAAAGGGCTGGATGGTATGAAGTTTGTCCAATGTGCTCAGGAAGTTTCTTTAATAGAGGAGCCAACCAGACAGAATGCGTTACTAGATCTCCAATTAGGAAATGAGACAGAACGTATGACAGTAGTTTGTGCAGGGGAACACTTTGCATCTGGAAACCATAATATCTATTAGTTTCAAGATAACTATGGAGAAGAATAGGTCTGGTCTTCAGATTGAGATTCTAGATTGGAGAAAGGCCAATTTTGATGGTAACAGGAAGGATCTGGCAAGTGTGGATTGGGACAGATTGTTTTCTGACAAAGGGTAAGTGGAAGGCCTTCAAAAGGGAAACTTTGAGAGTAGAGTTTTTATGTTCCTGTCAGAATAAAATGCAAGGATGACAGGTTTAGGGAACTTCAGTTTTCGAGAGATATTGAGACGCTGCTTAAGAAATAAGAGGTGCAAGCAAGGTATAGGCAGGAAGGAGCAAATAAGGTACTTGAAGAGTATAAAAAAATTCAAAATAATACTTAAGAAGGAAATAAGGAGGGCTAAAAGAAGGCATAAGGTTGCTGTAATGGACAAGGTAATGGAGAATTTCAAGTACTTGTACAGAGCAAAAGGATGGCAAGAGACTAAATTGGTCCTCTGGAAGATAAGAGTGGTCATCTATGTGTGGAGCCAAAGAGATGTGGCGGGGTATCTTAAATGGATTTCTTTTTCATCTTTATGGACACTGTCTATAGAAGTGAGGCATAGCAGCAGTGAGGTCATGGAAAATATACAGATTACAGAGGTGGAAGTATTTGCTGTCCTGAGGCAAATTAAGGTGGATGAATTCCTAAGACCTGACAAGGTGTAACCTTGGGCCCTGTGGGGAGGCTAGTGCAGAAATTGCAGGGGCCGTATTCACGGGTCAGGTGCCGGAGAATTGGATGATAGCTAATGTAGTTCCGTTGTTTAAGGAAAGCTCTAAAGGCGGGAAATTATAGGCCAATGAGCCTGACATCTATAGTTGGTAAGTTATTGGAAGTTATTCTACGGGGTAGGCTATGTAAGTATTTGGATAGTCAGGGACTGATTAGGGATAGTCGACTTGGCTTTGAGCGGGTAAGCCGTAACTAACCAATCTCACAGATTTTTTTGAGGAAGTTACCAGGAAAGTTGATGAAGGCAAGTCAATGGATGTTGTCTACATGGACTTCAGTGCAGGTTTTGACAAGATCCCACATGGGAGGTTGATCAAGAGGGTTCAGTCGCTTGGCTTTCAAGATGGGACAATAAATTGTATTAAACATTGACTTTGCCAGAGCAGCCAGAGAGAGTTAGTAGATGGTTGCCTCTCTGACTGGAGGCCTGTGAATAGTGATGTTTCTCAGGAGGCTGTGCTGGGTCCATTGTTGTTTGTCATCTGCATCAGGAATCTGGATGATAATGTGGTTAACTCAATTAGTAAAGTTTCAGACAACACCAAGCTTGCAGATGTAGTGCACAGTGAGGAAGACTATCAGTGGGATCTGGATCACCTGCAAAAATGGGTTGAAAATGGCAAGTGTTGCACTTGGGAGGACCATCCAAGGTAGGACTTGCATGGTGAGTGGTAGGGCACTGAGGAGTGTGGTAGAGGGATCTGGGAAAACAATCAATAATTCCTTACAAGTGGTGTCACAGATAGATAGAGACAAAAGGAGAGCTTCTGGAACATTGGCCTTCATAAATCAAAATATTGAGTATAGGAGCTGAGATGATACGTTGAAGTTGTATAAGATGTTGGTGATGCCTAATTTGGATTATTGTGTCTAGTTTTGGTGAAAGAGTGCAGAGAAAATTTACAAGAATGTTGTCAGGATTTGAGAACCTAAATTCTAGGAATTGGTTGAATAGGTTCCGACCTTATTCCCATAGATTGTTGAAGAATGAAGGGAGATTTGATAGAGGTATACAAAATTATGAGGGGTATAGATAGGGTAAATGCAAGCAGGCTTTTTCCACTGAGTTAGGTGAGACTATAACTAGAGGTTATGTGTTAAGGATGAAAGCTGAAATGTTACACGAGTGGGAACAAGTTCACTCAGAGGGTGGTAAGAGTGTGGAACAATCTGCCAGAAGTCAATATCAACATTTAAGAGAAGTTTGGTTGGGTGCATGGATGGGAGGGGTATGGAGGGCTATGATCCATGTTCAGGTCAATGGGATTAGGCAGATTAATTGTTCAGCATGGACTAGATGGGCTGAAGGGCCTGTTTCTGTGTTGCAGTGTTTCGTGACTCAATGACTCTAAATTCATTCTCAGCAAGACCACTAGGTGGGGCAGTTTACCACTGGAAATTGAATGAATTTCACATGAGAGAAATAATTTTCAGCTGTACCAGTTTTTGTTGCAGATTTATATATAAAAGAAGTAATCTCTTAGAATATTTCACCACTTTTGGTAAAATAAATCTCACCCTTTCTCTGTTATTAACAGCTCTGGATCAATACCTGTGTAATTTTGTTTTCCTTACAGATATGACCCCGTGGTATTACAGGAAAGATACTAGTATGAATAGAAGGAAGACTGGCTGGGGCAGGATGCAATTGATTGCTTTGCAGATGATAGAAGGATAGGTAGAGGTCACAGTTAGTGTTGAGGAAGCAGAAAGCTTGCAGAAGGACTTAGACAGATTAGGAGAATGGGCAAAAAAGTGGCAGAAGGAATATAGTGTAGGGAAGTGTATGATTGCGCATTTTAGTAGAAGGAATAAAGACATAGATTATTTTCTAAACAGGGAAAAAATTGGGAATCAGTAGTGCAAAGGGACTTGGCAGTCTTCATCCAGGATTCCCTAAAGGTTAACTTGCAGATTGAGTCGGTTTAAGGAAGGCAAGTGCAATCTTAGCATTCATTTAGAGAGGACTAGAGTATAAAAGCAAGGATGTAATGTTGAGGCTTAATAAGGCATTGGTCAGACTGCACTCGCAGTTTTGGGCCTCTTATCTAAGAAGGGATGTGCTGGCATTGAAGAGGGTCCAGAGCAGGTTCATGAGAATGATCCCAAGAATGAAAGGGTTAATGTATGGCGAGCGTTTGATGGCTCTGTGCCTGTACTTGCTGAAGTTTAGAAGAACCTATCGAATATTGAAAAAGCTAGAAAGAGTGGACATAGAAAGGATGTTTCCTATATGCGGTCGTCTAGGATAGGAGGGCACACCTCAGAATAGAAGGATGCCCCTTCAGAACAGAGATGGGGAGGAATTTCCTCAGCCTGTAGATGGTGAATCTGGGGTTCATTGCCACAGGCGGCTGTGAGGCCAAATCATTTGGTGTATTTAAAGTGGAGGTTGATAGGTTCTTGATTATTAATGTCATCAAAGGTTATGGGGAGAAGGCAAGGGAATGGGTTTGACAGGGATAATAAATTAGCCATGATGGAATGGCGGTGCAGATTTGATGGGCTGAATAGCCTAACTCTGCTTCTATGTCTTATGATCTTATGGTCCTATTTGTGATTGTATTTACACCATTTATCTGTTTACTTCCACTCAAATCAATGATGCACAGTATATACTTCAAAACAGCCAAAAGAATTGTTCATAGCCTGATGAAATTGTGCTCTGAAAAGACAGCAAGTGTGCTATGTGTTTATTTATTTTAACTTCTTATTTTTATGTATTGTCACCACATAACAACAAATTCCACAACATATGTCAGTGGTAATAAATCAAGATTCTGATTTCCCATTTCTTTTCAAGTGTGAGAAACAACCCAGTGGTCACCTTAACTGCACTGTAAACTGTTATCTTTAAAGCACCAGAGACTGTTGGTCTCTCCTGAGCCTTCCATCCCACGGCCTTCCTTTGACCTCACACCTGATCCCAGCCTCTCCCCTGGCTCTATCTTCCTTATCCCTCTGACCTCCCCTCTCTGAGGTAGAACTGTCTGTCCTCAGTAGGGGCAAAGCCTTTGTACCCCTGCCACCAGTCTCCACCTCTGCCCCAGTTCCCTGAAGCCTGTGGCCATAGGGTCTTACTGCCCTTCTTCCACCATCCATCCAACTCACCATTCCCACTCCCCTTCCGGGTATCCCTTGTCACTCCCAACTCCTCCCTCTCACCTCTCCCGAGTGCTGCATGCCACTACCCTCTTCTGACACCATGCCTGACCCTAGCTCCAGCCCCTGCCTTGTCTTCACTATCCATTCTCTGAGCCAGAATAGTCTGCCCTCAGGCAAGGCCTCAGCTTTGTACTACTGAGATTATAATTCAATAATTTCTGTCCCCACCATGACACCAAATTTGTCTTCTGCTCTTTCCTCAATTTTCTAGTCCAGCTGAAGGGTCTTGACCTGAAATGTTGACTGTCCATTTCCTTCCAGCTTTCTGTGTGTGCAGATCATAATAGAACCATCAGTATACCAGTTTTCATGCCAGGAAGAAATGCTATTCTCTACATATTGGATCAAATGTGCACAAGATAAAAATATTTGTACAGCTCTGACTCACTGAATCCATTGAAAACGATATAAGATTTTTCCTGAAGGAAGAAAGAAATCAGATAACAGGGGTTATCTCATTTCTAAAGTTAATATCTGTGTCTTTGGTCAAGGGGAATGTCTAGAAGTTGGTGTAGTTTTTCCACCTGTTTTCCAGGTGGTTATGAGCAGGGAAACAGCATGATTCTACACCATCCCTCTGGCGTATCTTTTCACAAAATACACAATCTTTTAACTACAACAAAAAAATTACTAACTTCAATTTTTCCTTAATGCATCACCCAGCAGCATCAAGAACAACCTCCGCGAGGACTTTATACAACCCTGCATTTAACCAAACCGTTACAATACAGTTTTACAATTAATGCAGCAATTGCACTGGATTTCCTTCTGAAAAAGGGACAATAGAGCTGTTTTAAGGTCACATTCTCATAAAGACATCATTGAGCTATTGTAGAACCAACTAAAGCTTGACATGTTCCACTAAATACTTAAAACTTTTATGAATTAATGGCACATGTTGGTAGTGTTTGTGTAAAAAAAAGCAGGCTGACCCTATGAATAGTCCAGCCATACACATTGTTCCCATCTATGGATTAATGCTTGCAGTTAAGGATCGTTTAGATCTTGCACATTCTTAGTTCCCCTTCGCCCCCTCCAAGATAGGTAGTCTTGAAGCATTACACTTTACAGGAAACTTTCTGATTGAGTTTTCATAAATTATTCTATAAGAGAAAAATATTATATTGTATTCCGGTTTGCATCATTTCATCTGTAAAACTGACTAATTGACCTTGTGACTGTTGCAGGTGAAGGACTACATGTAAGTTACATCGTTGGGGCCATTTTGACTATATTAGCTATCCTGATACTTATTGCTGCCTTCATTATATACAGGTATTGTCTTCCAATCATATTTGTGCAACCATTCTAAGATTTTGTTTTTCACTTCTTGGAATTTTAGTATTGGCTATACATAGTGTGAGTTCAGTAGACAGAGGCATTTACCCAGAAATTTCTCCACAGTTGGTAGTACTAAATACATGATCAAAGTGTGTTTAATATTATCACCTAGGAACGAATTTCAAAGCAAACGTTTTACAAATGAGGGAGATGCTGGATTTTATATCTTTTACTTACTCTGTTAACCGATGAGGCAGGACCAGGTATATTGTTCAAAGATGTTCTGCCGCCATTTCAGTTACTGGGTTGACAATATCCTGCACATTGGGTAATATTGTTACCTCATTTAAGTACTGGCTCCTCCAGTTGTTGATTGATGTTGACACTTAAGACAGGCACTATATTTGTACTGATAATCATGGGGTCAAAGGGTAAAAGTAGCATGTGGGGATACAGGCCCATCAGCCCAACAAATTCATGCCCATCATATTGTCTACCTGGCCGGTCCCAGTTTCCTGCGTTTGCCTCATATCCCTCCATGTATCTATCCAAGTGTTTCTTAAATGATACTCTGGTACCTGCTGCACCCACTTCCTCCTACACCTCATTCACCCACTGTGTGAAAAAAGCTGCTTCTCGCGCCGGTTTTAAATCTTTCCCCTCTCACCTTAAATATAGACCCTCAAGTTCAGGATGCTCATAGCCTGAGAGAAGAGACTGCTCTCCTCTACGTTATCCATGCTTCTCATAATTTTAAACACCTCAGTATGGTTACCCTTCATTTTCCTACATTCCATGGAATAAAGAATTAGCCTGGCTAATCTCTCCCCATAATGAAGATCTTCATTTACTTCCCAATACCTCACATTGCTCATTTAAGACATTATTTTACAAGTACCTCTTTGATCATTTTGCTAGTCGTGTGTCCTACCTAAATGTGGCTTTGCAACATTTTCTATTTAATGCTCTTGTAAAACACTTTGAGAAATTTTTGCTACACTAAAGCCACTTCATAATTGGAAGTTTCTTTTACCGTGTTCAGGAACTAGGATGACATTTTCTGGAAGACCCAACCAAAAATAAATTAATAGAATTTCTCGTGGTATGAACTCGTGCCCTTCAGTCCCAATATATGCACTCTTGTTCTAAGGAAACAGGGGTGGGAAACACCCAAGAGACTGCTTACATATGCAGATTGGCATGGGATCCTCTTTGCAATTTTGGGGTGTAAATGTTTAGGTTTTTATAATGGCTTCTGGTTGAACTACATATTTCCATGTGGTTATTCTTTCTCCACTTTGTGCAGTCCCAGTAAAATGAATAGGCTGATTGTAACTGGTCTAGAGGTGTATCCTTCCAAATGTGGCAGGAACACCCGGAAGCTGACTCTCTGCTTTATCAGCAGCTTTTTAAAAATTTACAGCAGACATTAGAGGTATGTGCTGTCAGCTGTAAAAGTGGAACTCAGTTGGAATGTGGAAGTAACTGCTTTTCCCCCCTTCAGGCACAAAAAATCAAAGTTCGATGATCCAGCTGTGAGCAATCTAACTTACAGCAACCCATCATACCGGACGTCTACACAAGAAGTGAAGATAGAAACGGTTCAGAAACCACCTCTGTATAATCAGCTGCGATATAAGAAAGAGGTAAAACCATCTAAACAGTGTTCTGGTTAGGATTAATGTTTTATCAGTAAACTCTTCAGATTTTCAAACTGAAAGGCCAGGTTAGGGGACCAGAGGTGAAAAGAACAGTAAGGTAAACTCTATTATGTTATAAAAGCTAATACAGAGTTTACGGGGAGACAGAAAAGTGTTCCTGAGGCATGCAATACTCATTAGAGATATGTCTACATCATAATCTAAACTGACAAAATATATTAAGCTGGAAATGCTAGGCTTTGGGATACTTTCAAAATTAGGACCAACTTCTGTTACTTAGGAGTTACATTTAGAGTGACATTTGTAGACTCCTAGAGTCACTGCTGGTCAGAAACAAGCCACGCCAAGAGTCCATGCCAAGTCACTTGAGGGAGCAAGAGAGAGCAACTTAGTTCATTCCATTACTCCACTCTATCCCTTAGCCTGGTAATTTTATTTCTTTGTGCTTATCCAATTCCCTGATAGAAATCATTAATCAATTCCAGGTCTGCCATTATTAGAGGCTGTGAGTTGCAGATAATTACCACAAATTCCCCTCCCTTCCACCACCAACCCCCCCCCCCATAACTTCTTGCTTGAAATTTTAAATCTGCCTTCTCTGAACCCGGTACCATTGTTTAATTAGACCAAAATTTTCTTTCATTGTCTAATCAGTCATACCTTCTTCGACCTCTTTTGTTCCAAAGAGAATAACTTTATCACTAAAATCTCTCATCCTGGACAAATTCCCCTGCATCTCACTGACCTTTGCTTTCTTGCTTAAGTGTGGTAGTCAGAGCTGATGGAATTTCCTGATTGTGACCGAGCCAGAGATTTATGAAGAGTCAGCGTATCTCCTCTGCAATTGTACTCAAAGCCTTTATTTTATATATGAAGGCCAAGACCTTTGCAATGAAAATGAACGTGCAATGTTATGCCTCAGTTTAAAATATACCAACTACATTTAATATGGCAAGAAAATTCAGCTGTAGCATGTTAGTAGGTATTTCTTCAGTGGATATCTTATTTAATCTCAGACAGTGAAGTGGTCTGTAATAAATTCAATTATTCTTTCTCTAACTCCTGCCACATTTAAAGATCCATAAGCCCCTAGATGTTCTTGCACACCCTTCAGAGCTCTGCCATTAACTCTGTATTGCTTCTTCCCATCCCTTATGCCAAAATGCATCATCAACACTTCTCTGTACTAAGTTACATCCATGATCTGTTTGCCCCTTTTGCTTGACTATTTATGTCCTGTTGTGGTCAATGGTATTTTGAAACTGTGGGTACAAAGTGAAAGAACTGGACTTTGAAAGATTAAAAATTCAATCCCTGTTATATGTGCTGAATACACTGTGCTTACATCCAAAATTTGATCTCACTCTTTACAATAGAATTGAAATTTACAAGCAAGGTTCAATACACGTTCATGGGCATTTCACCCCAATTATTCTCAACAATGAGGCCAGTTCTTGGCGCTGAGCGACTCCGGTCTAACACAAACAAACTGAGCACAGACAACCTTGAATCTTAAACTTTGAACCTCAAAAACTTATGTAAGTTAATTTGAAAACGATTATGTACATGTTTAATGTTACCTGTATTGCCCGTATCTGCTTATTCTGCCTATTATTCTTTCCACTTCCTGATCTGTTCCCTTAAATCACAACATGCTTCTTTGTAGGTCCTGTTGCAAAGGAAATGCTGCAATCTTTGCACTACCTTTTAGAGTCATAGTGTCTTAGAGCACTACACCACAGGCACAGGCCTTCTGGCTGATCTTGTCCATGCCAGATTATTATTTTACCTAGTCCCATCAACCTGCACCTGGAACGTTGCCCTCTGTATCCCTCCCATCCATATACTTATCCAAACTTCTCTTAAATATTGAAATCAAACCAGCATTCAGCACTTGCACTGGCAGAAAACCTGCCCTGGATTTTCTGTTGGTTTTTGGCATAAATGCCCTTCTTTGGAAAGCAAAGAAGAAGGGATGGCAGTGTTACAGGAGAGCAGAAGAAAATGGGCAGGACCTTGAGCTTCGAGTGAGGTCAGTATGTAGAATGAATGTGTAATCTCAGGAGGGATGATTTTACTATTCCTACATTTTTATATGAAATGAAATAATGAGCAGAGTGTACAGTATAAAGCATCAAATAGCTTAATAAATTGAAGATTCAAAATTATTGATGTGTTGTATTTTGGAAATCTCTTTTCCTTGACTGCAGCTCTCTGGCCCATCTGATAGTCTTTCACCTTTCATTTTCTGACTGCTACTTCAAATATTACCTCAGGTACACGTCAGCATGAGTGTGTGACATGCACACCCCATAATTCAACAGTTTCCTTCCATTTGACATGGGCTGCTGTGATACACTGTGGCATTTTGCAAATTTGGAAACAACAAGTGTTCTGTGTCTTTTTTTAATGTGCATTTTTTAACAATATAAGGAAGTATTAATAATGGAGAATGCAGAGTGAATGAAACGTAGCCCCATATTTTCTTCAAATTTTATTTGGAATGGACAGAGTAAAGAAGTGGTTTCTAAACATCCACTTTATTAGAAATATAGAAAAGTGTAAACTACTGTTAAAGAATAACTGCAAATGCATCCTTTCAAGATGAATATGTGCACTTTCTCTACTTTGCTTATGATGACAGTTTAACCTAGAGCGACTTGATAAAGTTTAAAATTAATATTTTGATACTTAATATTTTCTTAACACTAATAGCACATATTATTCTTTGACGTCTTTTTTTTAAGATCAGGTTTTACCAGTTTGCAAAATGCAAATGCTTCCATAGCAAAAACCATTTAAGGTTCATGGCTGTTTTAATCTACTTTTTGTTCTTAATAACAAGCTAATTTGCCGCCACAGCATGATGATGTACCAAATTGTGCATGCAGTTTTCCACTACTATCTTTGCTTTTACCCCCGAGGGTCAGAATCATTTTCAGAACAGAATTATAATCATTTTACTAAATATTATACAGTTTGTATATAAATGGGCAATATAAATGACAAATTTCTTGCTCCTTTCCCTAAAGTAATTCTTTGCTGCTATTTTCTTTCATTATTGAATTGGGTGTATCTTCATCTTTATCGCCTGTGACTTAAGTATTTTCTAAGTACAGTGCTATAATGACAATCTAGTGGGAAGGACCTCATGCAATGAAGAGAATTGTTCTTCCAAAGAAATTACTGAAAACAAAATCCTGTGGTTGCTGTAAAAAGCAAATGACACTTTATGTTATATTTTCTGCCTGTGCACCATGCTGGAGACAATTAACTCCGTGGTAATAAAGATGGAAATCTACCCTGATGGCACATCTCACACAGCAGGATATTTTTGTAAAACATAGAACAGTTTATGTATATTTTGTTGAATTTGATTGATCCATTAAACTTAAAAATACCTCAAAACCTATTGTATATGGTCTTGGGAATCTAAAATATGAAATTAGGTTTTTGTCCTCAAAAAGATGTGGTGACATAAAATAAATTATTAAGTCAAAGAATTCACTAGATTTAAACTGAAAAGGTGATAGAGTAGGATATTAGTGCAAATGACTGAATATACTTCCCTTTAACACACACAAAATGCTGGAGGAACTTAGTAGGCTGGGCAGCTCGATGGAAAAGAGTACAGTCAATGTTTCAGTGATTGTACTCTTTTCCATAGATGCTGCCTGGCCTGCTGAGTGCCTCCAGCATCTTGTGTGTGTTACTTGGATTTCCAGCATCTGCAGATTTTCTCTTGTTTGTGATTGGATGTACCTTCCTTTATTCCTTTTAGAATACGATGTTCAGAGGGGTATAGTAAATATGGAATTAACACACCTGAGATAATGAATAAGAAGAAAAAGATATGAGCCACTAACAAAAGGGTATATTTTAGCCGAAAATTTGCAAATATATTTCCTGTTAAAATTGGCTTCGGTGTTAAATTATGGAATCAACTGGAGAGGATCATAATGAGGACTATTATCAATCATTGGATGTAAAAGTCAGCATCTCTTTGGTCAAGTCCAGAAAGTAGTTTCTTGAAGAGAAATGAATATCTTTAGTTACTAAAACAGTTGTTGCAAACAGACTGCTATCAAAGACAGAGAGTATACATCCATAACTACCATTATAAAAATGGTTAGAGGTACACACAGCTGATCTTCACTAAAGATCTTTTAGTTGTGCCCTTTAATGATATCTGAACTGCACCAGCCCCTTTATATGGTCAAGGGGCTGGTATGAATTAAATATGTTTCTGGATGTGGTTGGTGAGCAACACTGATGAATATTGGGATTCTTGTTGAATTTAAAGTATCTCTACTTATTGATGGAACTCAACTTGATGGGTGAAGTACCAACTATTCAGGACTAAGGTTAAGATAGGTTAGAAGACCCAGGTTGCTTAAATTGTGTCAGCATTACAGCATGAACATCAGCATGAACCATTATTCCAGAAGGCTCTCAAAAACAGCTCACTTGTTGACAGCAGCAGACAAGTCCAAAGAATAATGGTTTCAATCTTTCATTTATTCTTTTCTCTCGGGGGCGGGGGGGGTAGTGGAATTTGGATGAAACTAAAACTAAAATCTCTAATTATCTCAAGAAGGCTGGGATGAACCTTCAGAATGAATGTACTCCTGTAATGTTTCTAGGGAGGAAATTCCAGGATTTAGACTGAGCAACTATGAAGGAAGAGCAGTTGTATTTCTAAATCAGGATAGTGTGCAACTTGGACGATAATTTGTTTCCGTGCACCTGAATCCCTTGTTCTTCTTGATCATGGGGGCAATGGGATTTGGTACCTTGATCAACTGTCAGAAGAAGTACCTGCAGTGCATCTTGCAGATAGTTTGACCCAGGGATATAGTGAGCCAATGTGACAATTTGTGACAGCATATATGCATTGGTTTGATGAGAGTTTCATTAATTTGCTAACATAGTAGGATGAACATTTTCGTTTATAGCATTGTTCTGCTCCTCTGTAATATGCAGCTATTTACTATTAATCAAACACAAGAACACAATCAAGTAGAGCAAGAGTAGGCCACGAAGCCCCACAAGCCTACCCTGCCACTCAATATGATCATGGCTGATCCATGTTGGCATCAACTCTTCTGCACTTGCCCCCCATAGTCTTCAGTTCCTTGACTGTCCAAATAATAACATAGCCAAAAGAAACATTACATACAATTACATATTTGTTTTAATATGCAATAGCCTAGATTATGCTTTTCCTTCAGTCTGCACTTATTTTCCCAATGCTGTTTGATTTTTAAATAATCATCAGAGAATCAAGAATTGGGCCCTTTACGTTTTGAAAGTTTTGCTCTGAGCTTTCAATTATTCCTCAGTACCATTCGAGGAAATAAAAAGTGATTATGTGTGATTGGTATCCCACTTTGACACTGGCTCATCTTTTTTTTAATATTCTTGAAGGAAGGCTTTCAATCACCTTTTGAGAACTTATCCAAACAATTGAAGTATACAAAGGAATGTCAAGATGAATGGTTTTAAATAAATTATAAATGATATTATCTGTGGCTGAGGGAGCAATGAGTTATCTTTCCTTAGTAGCTCTGCAGTCTTTGGCATTTTCAATTATAAAATTTCCCTCAAGTTCTTATCTTCAATTGTTGAGTTCAGTATGACTTTCTTCACTTGACTTTTGCTCACCAATGTATTTATATTAAGTGGTTTCTTTTACAAATTTGTAAATGTTACTTTGAGAAACTCTTTTGTTCCAACTTCATTTTCTCAAATGTTTCTGCCCTTTGAGTATATGAAGTCAATTTTTGGTCTTGACTTTGCCATACCACAAGCTCACTTGTTTGATGGATGGATGGAGACAACTTATCTAAAATCCAAGTTTGAAGTTTTATTCTGTTCCCATAAGATTTTGGGAAGATCAACACTGTCTGCTAAATTCCCACAACAGAATACCAACACTTACCCAATTACTATATCAAGATGAACAAGATTGTTTGCAACTCAATCCAGCTTTAATGAAGTGCCTCAATTATTCAGCACTCAATGAATAAAGCACTAGGTAGCAGCAACTCATTAATGACCAAGAATTCATTTCTTCTGCCTGTCACGTCCACAATAAAGAGGTCATTCTTCTGGCTCCAAAATGTTCCATTATAACAATACAGACATCATAAAAACAAGAAGTTAAAATTAATATCATACTCCCAATGTGGCACTAGTACAGGTGTGAAATAATCTTAATATTGTGCACTTCTTGTTTTTATGATGTCTGTACTGTTATAATGGAACACAGTTTGAAATTACTAGGGTTAATAGTTAGTAAAAATGCTTTTAACAGGTGAGCTGAATGAAGATTCTTAAAGAAGATTAATGTAGAAAGGAAAGACAATTAGAAGTGCACACTGACCTCTTCTAAAAATCAGCTGCACGGAAGTTGAGTAGGGTGCAGTGCGTAGCAGCTGTATATATTTCTTTGCATAATATTTCATAAATATTGCTGGAAGTAATTTAAAACATATGATTAAAGGCATGGTGTGCTGTATAATATTTCCACACATGCACACTCAGTCCACAGCACCAAGACGAAATACGGCAGATGATAGAAAGCTAAATGCAAAACAAAGTTACTAGAAATCCTCAGAAGCCATATCAATTGCTGCAAAGTTTACAACAATAATGACATTTCAGCCCAATGACGTATTTCATCAAAATTGAGAGAAATTATAGATGCAAATTTTGATGACCAAGTAGAGAATCAAGGGAAATGGAGGGGAGAAAAGAACAAAGAAGAAAGTCTGTGTTGAGCTTGAATAACAAAATGGATGCTTATGTGATCAAAGGGGTGGCAGAAGCAAAAGATAAAAGACTACTAGCACCTGCTGCACAAAATAATGGTAGAATCGTAATGATCTGAAGAAGTTGTCAGCATCAGGCAGAGAAATGAGATGCTGGACTTTGAGATACTTCTGAACCTTTTTGCAAGAGCATAGGAGATGGAGAGCAAGATAGAATGGACAATCAAAATTGCAAGTGATAGGAAGCATCTTGTCAATTGAAATATATAAATTATGAAATATATGTATTACAACTAGGTTGTCACAAAATAATTTTGTTTGATTGTAAAGTTATGAAAATATAGGTGGTGCATCTATTTTGTGCATGGGATGTGCTGATACGAAATTGGGATGTGCTGTGCCTAATTTATGTAGCAATAATTGTTTAAAAAATGCACGAGTCACTGAGTTCAGAGTTGAACTGTTTGCCGTTTCATTTCAGACTGCTACAGATAGTAGTTACACAAAAGGAAAGATAAAAATTGTCGAAGGCATCTGCTTGCTGTCGAATGACAACATGTATTGGGATGACTTAAAACAGATTAAGAACACCCGGGGAGGAATTCTTCGAGATCACGTTTGCATGAAGGCAGAAACACTATCTGTCCAGGGCAGCACGGACTCGCTTGACGATACAGAGACAGAGCAGCTGCTACAGGATGAACCATTGTCTGAATGTAGCAGTGTAAATACAAGCACACAGGAAAGAAGTGGCATCCCCTTGCCTGACACTGGTTGGCAGTACAATCGCAAACCCTCAACTGAAAGTGAGGTCTGATGGGAAGTAGCTTTCTTTTCCTTCATGTTCTATTTAAAAAAAAGTTTCTATGGCAACTTCTGACCATGACTGAGCATGCTCCAGGCAAGATGGGGCCTCAGATTCTTCCATCAAGATCAAGACACACAACTCAACTGGGACTAAATGGTACTACAGTTTGTCACCAATCCATCCTCCAAAAAAAAGCACAGTACATGGAAGAATGGATTGAAGCCAAGTGATCATAACTCTCTAAAAGTGTTTTTGAAATATCTGACTTCCAATTTCATTTTCAGATTTATATAAGGAACAGTTGTGGTTAATGTGTGAATGTACAGATGATTATCTGTGGCATGCATTAGCCTACTTTTACACTGTAGAGAATTCCTCCATTAAAATGGATATACTTCTGTATGTAGAACAGAGTACTCTTTTTTGGAAAAGGCTTTTCATTCTGTAAGCAGGGCTTGCGATTTTTGGTCTCCTGAGGAACAGTATGAAAATCCTTGTAGTCTCAGGTAAGACTTCGGCTACATAAGGGTGAATTTTGAAAGGACATATTTAGTTAACCCCTTCATTCTTCTTCTCTATGGCATCCAGACACAGCTGAGGTTGTAAATGTGACCGGAATCACTGTATTTTCCTCTTGCTTTGAAAAGAGGATTAAGGAATTGGCAAATACTAATACAGATCCAGCTGCATTTTCCCTTAAGTATCTGTCTAAGCACTGATTTACAATTAATAATCTAATTTTGTACTTGCATGCTGCTGCCATCAATAGTTGCAAACTGTACTCATGATATCAGCAGGAGTTATCTCTTTTACCCACTCTGTATGTTTAGTTGAAATGTAAAATATTAGACCAGAGCAAGCTAATTACATTAAATAGCACAAATTACCGATTGTTACAGAAGATTGTGTTAATTATAAATAATGAGGCAGAATTCAGCATTTTATATTGAACCTTACACATAGAGGTCACGGTATTACTTTACATTTTTAAATGGAAATACAGAGCAAGTTTTGGGGAAACAGTCAACATTACTACAAGCAATTCTGCAAGCGGCTATTAAATTGAATTTACATTGAATTTGAGTGACAAGTGAACACATTAAAGGGAGCAAAGAGAAATCATATTTCAAAATTTTCTATTATAATTAAAGTATCAAACAAATAAAGAACAAAATGCTGGAGGAACAGAACACATCAGGCAACATCTGTGGAGGGGGAATAAACAGTTGATGTTTCGGGCCAAGACCCTTCATTAGGACTACATCAGGACTCAAAGAAGTGAACAATTACTTCAAGCTGAATCGATTTATTACAACAATACTACATTAACAGTTGTGCTTAGAAACTTAAATTTCAAAGCAAAACTACAAAAAGTTCTTGGCAATAAAAAAGCAGAAAATACTCTGCAGGTCAAGCAGCATCTGTAAAGGAGAAAGAAAGTTTCATATGATGACAAGTCATTTTACCTAATATATTAACTCTAATTGGTTCAGAAATGTTACCTGATCTGCCACCAATTTGCAGCATTATCTATAGCCTTTTTTGGATTTATGGAGTATTTTATATTTCAAATTCCGATAGATTGGTCAATTAAATAAAAATCCAGCAATGGAACGTATTATTGCACATTTTGCTTCCAACTGAAATGATGTCTTTGCTAAGGGTACTCATTAATTGAAACCACTTCAATAAAATATCTCCTGAATATTCAGCTCGTTACATAAAATCTAATTTTTTGGAGTCAATCCAATCCTAACTTTGAATTTACATCATTATATGTGTTCTGGTTTTAAGTCAAGAAGAGCACTGATTCACAAAATCAGTGTTCTGCAAGTGGAAGACATACTCTGTATTTTTTTTGTTAAAGGAACAATGGCAGAATTTTACAATTATTCCCTGTAAGGCACCATGCTGTTAATAATTTAAATTAAACTATAAGTCTGCCTGATTTAAATATTTTCAGCACAGCAGACAAATGATCACAATTGAGTGCTGAAAATTAATAGATATAATGTCACAGTCATTAGCTCAACACTTCCCCAAATATTCAGCTTGGGGACTTTTAAATCCATCTATTTTCCAATGAGCTATTTCTGCTATTTTGCTGGCCTGCTGCATTTAAATGTATGTCATAAATTATTGTTACTTTTACCTAGGGAAGTGTTGATTTTTTTCTTATTAAATTCCACTCTTCCAGAGCAATTGCAGTGACATTTCATTTAGATATAAAAGTAAGATATTGTGCTGATTGTTCTAACTTATGTCACTTTATCAGCCAAACAATTGGAATTTAGTGATCACTTAAGTATTTCATGATGCTGAAATTATCATCTAGGAAATACTTTTTTCCAACCCCAATCCTTAACAAAAACAGAAGGACAGGAGACTCCATGCTGCTCCTGTGGATAAGGCTAAAGGAAAACTTCCCAATTTGTTTCAGATTCCATTGATACCTCAGTATTATCAATTACCTCTGTAATTCTTTCAGAGAGTACTATATCCTGCTACTTGTTTTATATTTCACATCTTCCAGCAACATCATTGCTTTGACTCCCAACTTCAACAGATCAGTTACTTCATCCGCATGCTGTTTGCATTCAGATTTTGATTGTTGGTTTGATAGTGTCGCTTACAATCAAATGAGGAAAATTATTGAATCATCAGTAGTAAATTAATTGACTTAAAATTAAATTACAGGCAGATTTTTGTTTCCACTCGGTGATTAATTGTTTTGTTCCTTTTTTAATTATTTTGTATCTTTTTTGCCAACAAATGGTCAAAGCTGAAAGTAAAGCCAAGATTCAGAGGTGCTTTGCTCTCATTCAGCATGTTTATTTGCTTAGAAATGCATTTCTTTGACCAAATGACTTAACTTTTAACCTTTTGAGTGCCTAGCATTTGTGTCTTTAGATGAATGTGATGCTATTTTATCCAGATCACACGTTTGGGCCACGTTTCCTGTTTGTCTACACATCAAAGCATGCATTTTTTTGATCTAATAATTGGATGCTAATTGAACAAAGGACATTTGCTATGTTATGACAAGAAGTGTTTAAATATGTAAATATTTGATAAAGTTCTAGGATTATTAAAAGATAAACTCTACTGCCCCTGAAGATAGATTTTATCCCTTCAAAAATTCAAATATTTGCAAGATTCTTTCCTTTGCCAATGATAAGAATATTAATATAGTAAATTTAATGTTCTTTGATGGAATTGCACCAGGGCTTTTAACCCTTTGAGCACTCAGAAATCATTTTATAGCTTTTCAATACAAGTGCTTCTTTATTTAAAAAAGATATTTTTCTGATTGAATTTTTGACCATTTATCCTATATATTGACAAATTTTATAGCATGCAACTTGCTAGTTTTGTGAACTTGGGTGGTTATTCAATAACACTAGAGGTTGTGTTGTCCAATGTACAGTCTGCCCATAACCCAGAATTTACTTAATTCAAATGATATCTCTCTCTTCACATTGAACTCCCATTTTGCTGTGTTACCTACACCACTTATTTCAAATTGCTTTCATTTTTTAAAAATGCAGATTAACCTTTGTATTATCAGGAGTAGAGATTTTATTGGGGATCTTCTGTACTCAATGGGTTAAAATACTTGGGTAGTTAACTAACTGTGACAATAACTGAAAAATTGAGCTATTTAAGATGAAAATTATGGAATTTTAGGGAATTAACCAATTTTCATGTATAGACTTATATTTGGATAACAACCAGCTCAAATATCCATATTGCCAGGTATCTTAACTAGAACAGCATTTTTTTTTTGTGTGGAGTAATTCCATTGCACTCACAGGAATATTTTGTATTCCACTTTGTCAACTTAGAAAATACTATAAAAGCATAAATATTTTTAAATTGTTTTGAATATTATGTTGCATCTAACAGAAGGGAAAGCAAAATAAATAGATTGAAATATAATACTGCATTTGGACATTAGTCATGCATTTGTCTTCCAGTTGTGTAATAATATATTTTTGTTGAGCAGCTACATAACTAATTTGGGACTTTGTAATTATCCTAAATTAAAATCTGTGATATTTAAGACAGTCTTGAAACTGCTAACTTTGTTCAGCTAGAAAATGTTTACAGAACAATTGTTTAGTGTGAGCTATATATCTATGTGTGTACATAAAATGAATTGGTTATTAAAATTGGATGTTTTCTAAATGTTTTATATCTGTGTAATATTTGAAACAATGAACTGTGCTTATTTGTTTTATCTTGTCATCATAATTAGTTAAAACTTCTTAAAAACACCATTTGTGACTCATAATTTTGACCATCTTTATGAAATTATATTAAATAGTGAGGCAAAGCAAGGAGATAGAGAGTATGGGTGGGGTATAAGTACTTCCATAGTTCCTTTGGACCATATACTATGTTTCTGTGCTATAAAATAACATACAAAACAATTTCAGTTCTTTCTTGTAGGAGGGAAAAGCACATTAAAATGAAATAAATTAGTACTAAGTACTTCATTAAACAAATTAACCAGTTACACCTTTATGCCCAGTTTGGACTTCAGCTTTCCCATTTGTATCCATTCCTAGGTGTTGCAGGTTGCTCTGACTAAAGCATTAGATAGATCAATAATTGATTATCTATAGTATCGTCATACAATATTTCCTTCAGATATATATCGTGTGTTCACAATTTCTGTTGTGCCAGGATGATTTCTGGTGCTGATGACTGGGCTGGGTGAGCATAGTTTTCCTATATACTCACAACCAAAGAGGATTACAGTATCTCCTGGTGCTCCAGTTTCCTCTCACAGTCTAAAGATGTACTGGTCAACAGATTCATTGTTCATTGTAAGTTGTCCTGTGATTAGGCTACAGTTAAACAGGTGGATTGCTGGGCGGTGCATCTCTTTGGGCTGGAAGGGCCTGTTCTCTGTATCTCTGAAAATAAAATGAAGTAAGTAAATAAATAATCCGATTAAAGTGTTTACCCCTATATCCACATCTTTTTCTATTTTATCTCTATTTTGCATAAACACTAGAATGTATGATGCCTGCAATATTTTTCAAAGTTTAAATGAGTTTATTATCAGATACATACATGTCACCATATACAACCCTGATGTTAATGTTCTTGCAGGAAAATAAAGAAATTTCATAGTTTATGAAACCTATACATAACAGACTGGCAAGCATCCAAAGTGCAAAAGAGAACATAATAAATGAAAAAGTAAATAAATAATACTGAAAACCTGAGTTATAGAGTCGTTGTGAGTGAGTCTATAGGTTGTGGAATCCAGTCAGCTTGAGATGAGTGAAGTTATTCACACTGGTTCAGGAGCTTGATGATTGTAAGTTGAACCTGGTGTTGTGGACCAAAGGCTCCTCTACCTCTTGCCCAATGGTAATAGTGAGAAGAGATCATGGCCTGGAGGATAGGGGTCGTTGATGATGGATTCTGCTTTCTTTTGTTTTGAGATCCTGCGCTGAACAGCCCTTCCAGCCCTTCAAGTTGTGCCACCCAGCAACTCACCAATTTAACCCTGGCCTCATTGCAGGACAATTTACAATGACCAAATAACCTTCTACTGGTGTGCCTTTGGACTGTTGGAGAAAACCAGAGCACCTGTAGGAAACACACACACACACACACTCTCACACTCACGCGCGTGTGCGCACACACACTCATGCACACACTCACACTCTCACTCACGTACGCACTCTCTCTCACACACACACTCACTCTCTCTCATACACACTCTCACTCACACACATACACATTCTCTCTCACTCTCACTGCCAGAGTTGACTCCAAACTCCGATGCCCTGAATTATAATAGCATTGTGCTGCTTATGGTAGTGCTCCTTGTAAGCGTGCTGAGAGATGGAGAGGGCTTTGCCTGTGATGGACTAGCATTGTATGTTTTATTATTATAATAAATATTGGTGCAAAGCAAATAAGAGACACAAGAATGTTGTGCATTCTTGAGAAACACACACACAACACTGGGGGAACTGACGAAGGGTTTTGGTTCAAAGTGTTGACTGTTTATTTCCCCACCCCCCACCCATAATGCTGCCTGACTAGTGAGCCACCTCAGCATTTTATGTGTCATCGTGCAAATCAAAATGATGTGACAATGGGACAAATATAGAACATACAACATAAAACCTAGAATATTACAGCACAGTACAAGTCCTTTGGCCCAAGATGCTGTGACAACCTTTTAACCTACCCTAAGAACAATTTAATCCCTCCTACATAGCCCTCGATTTTTCTATCATCCTCATACTTATCTAAGAGTTTCTTAAATGTCTCTAATGTATCTGCCTCCACTACTTCCCCAGTAGAGAATTCCACACTCACATCTGATATTCCCAGTATATTTTTCACCAATCACAAAAGAAGTATGTCCTCTTGTATTAGCCATTTCTGCCCTGGGAAAAATTTCTCTGCTTATCCACTCAATTTATGCCTCTTATCATCTTGTACACCTCTATCATCACTTCTCATCTTCCTTTACTCTAAAGAAAAAAGCTTCAGCTCACCCTACGTATCTTCATAAGACGTGCCCCCAGCATCCTGGTAAATTTCTTCTGCACCCTCTATACAGCTTCCACATCCTTCCTATAATGAGGCGACCTGAATTTAACACAATTTTCCAAGTGCAATCTAACCTGCATTTTATAGAGCTGCAACATTACAGTGTGGCTCTTGAACTTAATCCCCCAACTAATGAAGACCACAGAAAAAATGCCTTCGTTACAACCCTATCAACTTGTGCAGCAACTTTGAGCGATCCCAAGATTCCTCCATTCTGCCCAAAAATCCTGTCATTAACCCTGTATTCTGCCTTCAAATTTGACCTTCAACCATCAGGCTTTTGAACCAAAGGGGTTAATTTCACTTGCCCCATCATTGAAATGTTCCCACAACCAATAGACTCACTTTCAAGGAATCTTCCTCTCATGTTCTCGATTTATTGCTCATTTATTTATTATTATTACTTATTTTTGCACAGTATTTGCAGTTTGTTGTCTTCTGCACGCTGGTTGAATACCCCAATTGTGCGGTCTTTCATTGATTCTGTTATGGTTATTATTCTATATATTTATTGAGTACGCCCACAAGAAAATGAATCTTGGGATTGTATATGGTGACATGTGGTACTTTGATAATAAAATTTACTTTGAAGTTTGGGTTTTGAACAAAAAGAATCGTTCATACTTCTCCATGTTGTACTCTGTATGCCACTTTTCAGCCCTGCTCTACATCCTGTCAATGTCCTGGTTCAACCTATGATAACTCCAGCTTTGTGTCATCTGCAAACTTATTAACCCACCCTTCCACTTCCTCTTCCAAGGCAATTGTAAAAATCACAAAGGACAGGCAGAACCCCACTAATCACTGACCTCCAGGCAGATGGTACTACCTCACTCCGCCGTCTGTGGGCTAGCCAATTCTGTACCCGTGCTGCCAAATTCCCCTGGATCTCATAAATATAGTTTAAGGAAAGACTACAAACCCATCTGGGACAAAAATGGTAAACTGAGTTTTTTAGTTGAAATGAGCGGTTGTTTTCGGCAACGTAGTGTTGTGCTGTATTATGATCCACTGAAAGATGTGCTTTAAATAATAAAGAACTTGAGTAATAACTGCACAGTGTTTATCTGACATTCAAAACAACAACTGAGGATAGCATTCCCTTTAAAATACAAAACATGACTAAATTCTATTTTGGAAGTATGAAGCATGCGTACAGATGGATCATGGCTCACAGTGAAAACCATTATTTTCTCGCTGGTGTTTCGCCATCCAAAAGCTGCTCAATAAGTAGCTGTGACCTGATTTGTATCTTTTTGCAGGAATTCCAGAAAGACTTTGAGAAGGAAAAGCTCTGGCACAATACAGCACAAGCACTTTTCCACTCAGTTTGGAAAATAATGGAGGTCTTTGTTTTAAAATAAAGGAAAGCTGGAATGGTTAAAGGGACCAAAACAAAACTCTCTTGCTGTCCCAAAAAATAAACAGTTTAACTCCAGCAAGTTCAGCATAATTTCATGAGGTGGGAGGCAGGAGTTGGCTCCTATCCAATTTACTTACGTAGGACATTACAACCATGGAACATAGACCGTTACCGTATAATGCGGGACCTTTGGCTCTCGATGTTGTGCCAAACTTTTAACCTACACCTGCTCAAGCTCATGACGACCTGCTGCTCATCAACCATGTTGACTATTACCAGTCAGACTATGCTTGGAAATCCTATTTCTAAGCATCCGCTCCATGTTTGCCTACCAGTGATAATAAGACTCACTAGTTTATAATTCTCAATTATCCCTGTTACCTTTCTTGAACAAAGGTATAACATTTGCCACCCTCCAATCTTCTGGTGGTACTCCTGTGAGGATGCAGAGATCATTGCCAAAAACACAGCAATCTCTTCCCTCACTTCTTGTAGAAACCTCGGGTATATCCCATTCATCCCTGGGGATTTATCTTTCCTAATGGTTTTCAAAATTTCCAGCACATTCTCTCTCTTAATGTCGACATGTTCCATTATGCTGTAAAAGTGCTGTAGCACTTTTTTTATTCGCAGTGTTATGTAAATAACACTATTCTTTGCATTTCTGGTCAGATGCCTAATGCATTTCATTGGCCTTGCATCTGTACTCGGTACAATGACAATGAAGTTGAATCTAATCTAATCTTATATTTACTTATTCTATGCTGTCCTCGCGTGTCGAGGTCTCTCACACTGATGAGTACTGAAGCAAATTATGAAGGAGCTTTTCGACTCCAGATACTTTTCCTGTACTATCACTGATCAGTACTATTCTCCCTTGAGTCACCTTCCTGTTCATCACATCCGTGTAAAATGCCTTGGAATTTTTCTTAATCCTACTCGCCAAGGCCTTCTCATGTCTCCTTTCACACTCCAAAAGCCATTCTTATGCATCTTCCTGGCTACCTTGTAACATTCTCAAGCCCTCTTTGATCCTTGTTTCTTAAACCTTTCAGTATGCTTCTTTCTTCCACTTAACTGTCCTACATCTCTAGTTTTTTTATATATATATTTAGAGATATAGTACAGAACAGCCCCTTCTGGCTCAAAGAGCCATGCCACCTTGCACCCCACCTATTTAATCCTAGCCTAATCACTGGGCAATTTACAATGAACAATTAACCTACTAACTGAACTAATTAACCTGGGTTTCCTTTCACAGTCTTTGGACTGTGAAAGGAAACCCAGGCACTCAGAGAAAACCCATGGAGAATGTGCAAATTCCTTAAAGATGGCACTGACATGGTTCCCTCATCATACCATCCTTTCCCTGTCTCAATGTGTCAAACCTATCCAGAACTCCACGCAAGTGCTCCCTAAATAACCTCCTTATTTCCATTGTGCATTTCCCTGAGTACATCAATTCCCCAATTTACACTCTCAAGTTCCAGCCTAATAGCATCATAATTCACCCTCCCCCAGTTAAATACATTCCCACACTATCTGCTCCTATCCCTGCCCAAGGTAATGGTAAAAGTCAGTGAGAAGTAGTTACAGTCTCTGAAATGCTCACCTTCCAAATCTGGCTAGAATCATTGCCTTGTACCAGATCATTATGATCTTTCCTCTAGTTGGCCTATCTACATTTTGTGCCAGAAATCCTTCCTGGCACACCTAACTAATTCCACCCCATCTACACCTTTTGCCAATCAGTATTAGGGAAGTTCAAGTCATCCATGACAGCAGCCTGTTATTTTCGCACCTTTCCAAACTCTGCTCCCGATCTGCTCTTCAGTGTCTCTGTTGCCATTGGAGGGAGGTCTATAGGATAATCCCAATAATTGCTCCCTTCCTGTTTCTGACTCCACACAGACTGACTCAGTAGACAATCCCTCCACAATTATCCTCCCTTTCTGCAGTTGTGCTACTATCCCTGATCAGCAATGCCACTCCCCACTTCTCGTAAATGTTACCTGACTTTTAAAATATATATTATTTCTGGTTTTTGCATGATTTTTAATGTATTTAATATGCATATACTGTAATTGATTTACTTATTTATTCATTTTTTTCCTCCTCCTCCTATATTATGTATTGCATTGAGCAGCTGCTGCTAAGTTAACAAATTTCACGACACATGCCGGTGATAATAAACCTGATTCTGATTCAGGTTCTTACCTCCCTCCCTGTCCCATTTGAAACATCTAAAGCATAGGTCATCCAGCAGCCACAACTTTGTAGTTCCGTATACTGATCTGTGTTCCAAGTTCATCACCCTTGTTCCTGATTCTTCTCACATTAAAATAGACACGTTTCAACCCATCCAACTGACTGCAATGATGCCCTATCCACTGCCTGTCCTTCCTCACAGTCTCTCTACACACTGCATCTGCCGTTACCCTAACTGCCCCATCTTCCAGCCTATTACCATGGTAGACATCCCCCTGCCAAACTAGTTTAAACCCTCCCTTTCCAAAGTACGGTTTTATCTGCCATCCACAGGTATATTTTCAAGACTCATTTTCAAAGTGAAATTCTGTTGCTTCTACAGGATCATGCTGTTGGAGTGGATCAACAAAGGCACTAAATTAAATTGCAGGGAAAACCCAACACATACAGTAAACTATCATGACACTTACTTTCATTAGCTAAGACACAGAACATAAGAGCAAGAAGGTTTTGTACAATTATCTAACCTCAGTCATGAGAATTGTGTCCAGTCTGATCATCACATGAAGGGGAGGATGTAATTGCGGTGGAGAGGGTGCAGAGGACATTCGACAGATGTTGCCTGGGATAGAATGAGGAGGCATGAGGTAGGCTGGATTTGTTTCTATACTGTATATTTATTTGATTCTCTAAAACTCTGGGAAATTATATATCTATATAATAGCCCCCATAGATAAGGACAGCAATCAACATACTCCTGATCAGGGAACTACAGGTTTATTATTCCAGACTTGTACACTTATTTCAGTAGTTGATATATTTTGTTCCATTTAGTCTCTCTCCTTCCATGGCTGACCCTCTTTTTCTACTTCAATCCCTTGCCAGAAGGAAATTTACAAGGGGAACGATACTATACAAAGCTTCTCTAAAGTACAATATGTTATGGACCAGCGAAAATAATGAAAAGTAAAAATGGGAGTATATTTACGCAGACGCCACTTGACAACATTTTCTATTTTTATTTCACATTGCGATCATCTGTAGTTTTTGATTAGTGTTAACCTATGGACACTTTCAATGACTCTTCATCTCATGTTCTTATTGCTTATTTATTTATTATTATTATTTTCTCTCTTTTGCATTTGCACAGTTTGTTTTATTTTGCGCATTGGTTGTTTGTCTGCCCTTTTTGGTGCAGTCTTTTATTGATTCTACAATGATTCTTGGATTTTATTGAGTATGCCCACAAGAAAACAAGCCTTAAGGTTGGATATGGTTCCACATATGTACTTTAATGATAAATTTATTTAGAACTTTGAACCTTTGAGTTGTGAAAATTGAGGAACTGCACCAACAACAGAGATATAAATAAAATCTGCCTGTGTTATTAGGTTTCAATTAGCACCCAATAATGGGTTTCCCTGCCAATTTTGTTGAGACTTTTTATGGAGTCTGATTCTATATCATGATTGTTGGCCATTTTTATTTCTGGCAATCATTTTCTCTTGTAACATTAATTCAAGCAATGTAGGCTTCACAGTCTGAGCTAGCAATTAATTGCCATCTCTAGTCGTCTTTGAGAAGATGGAAGTTCACTGCTGCAGTCCGTGAAGTGTGAACATGCCCATAATGCTACTTGGGGGAGATTCTCCAGGATTTTGACCCAGTGACACTGAAGGAATGGTGGGCAACTTTTCACTCTTCTGTTGCCCTTGTCATTCTAGCTGGTAGAAGTCACGGGTTTGGAAGATGCTGTCTAAGAAAGATTGGCTTTATTTGTCACATGTACTGTATATTGAAAGCAACGCATACAATGAAATGCAATCACAAACAAGAGAAATTCAAGCAACACACACAAAATGCTGGAGGAACTCAGTAGGCCAGGCAGCATCTATGGAATAGAGTAAAGTTGACGGTTCAGGCCAAGATCCTTTGGCAGGACTGGAAAAAAAAAATGAGGAGTCAGAGTTAGAAGGAGGGTGGGAGGGGAGGGAGAAACACAAGGTGAAAGGTGAAACGGAGGGAGGAAGGGTCGAAGTAAAGAGTTGGGAAATTGATTGGTGAAAGAGATACCAGGCTGGGGAAGGGGGAATCTAAGAGGAGAGGACAGAAGACCATGGAAGAAAGAAAAGGGAGGGGGGAGCACCTGAGGGAGGCAATGGGCAGGCAAGGAGAAAGGGTGAGAGAGGGAAACAGGAATGGGGAATGTGAAAAGGGAAGGGGGGCCCATTACTGGAAGTTCGAGATATTGATGTTCATGCCATCAGGTTGGAGGCTACCCAAATGGAATATAAGCTGTTGCTCCTCCAACCTGAGAGTGGCCTCATCGCGGATTGACATTTCAGAATGGAACGGGAAGTGAAATTAAAATTGGTGGCCACTGGGTGATCAAACTTTTTCTGGCGGACAGAGCGTAGGTGCTTGGCAAAGCGGTCGCCCAATCTATGTCGGGTCTCGCCGATATACAGGAGGCCACACCGGGAGTACTGGATACAGAAGATGACCAGACTTTAAAATGAAGTGTCGTCTCACCTGGAAGGACTGTTTGGGCCCTGAATGGGACTGAGGGAGTAGCAGTAGGGGCAGGTGTAGCACTTGTTCCGCTTGTAAGGGTAAGTGCCAGGAGGGAGATCAGTGGGGAGGGATGAATAGACAAGGGAGTCAATCTGACTATGTGCTGGGGGCAGCCCGCAAGTGTTGTCATGCTTCTGGCGCCAACGTCACATGGCCACAACTTACTAACTCTAACCTGTATGTCTTTTGGAATGTGGGAGGAAACCAGAGCATCCAGAGAAAACCCAAGCGGCCATGTGGGGAACGTTACAGACAGCAGCGGGAATTGAACCAATCCTAGTTTGAATGCCGTCTTGATATGAAGGGCAATGCTTGAACAAAGATGATAATGAAGTAAGGAACTGAGCCTCCATGAGCAGGATGTTGCTAAGTAAGTGCCACTTGTTGTACTGTCAATTATCCCTTGCACCATTTTACTGATGATCAAGAGTAGCCTAATGGGGCAGTTGGAAAGTAATTGACCAAGTTGTACTTTAACCACTTTTGATTCATCGGCTCAGTGGAGGAGGGGATGGGAGGGATAAACAGCAGGTTTCCTTGCCCAGGTTTAACCTGATGCTATGAGATTTCATGAGAGTCAATACTGAAGACTGTTTAATTTCAGAATTTGAATTCATATTTATTATCATCTGATATGATGGGATTTGAACCAAGTTCCTAGGATTTTACCCTGGGTTATTTATCCAGTCATGATACCACTGCGCCATTGCCTCCCCCAGTTCTAAGTCTCTGTCATGAATTTTAACTCTCACCACTTTTCAGAACTTTGCTTGAGGTACATTAGCAGCGTATTATATGTCCCACTCAATTTTACTCCAGTTATTGTTTATTTAAAATGTAGGTAGGTATTAATGAGACAGAAAATGTGCTCAAGAAGATGTGATCACGTAAAACATCACCCTGTCTGAAATCTACGCATTGGTTTATAACTCGATCAGTGGCATGCAAATATAATTCATATCCCATTTTAAAATCAGGCATTCTACATGACATGTTTATTTCCTATACTATCAATTACAATTAAATAGCAAACATCATACATATCAACTGTTCCTCGAAGCTTTGCAGCTGAGCTAGGCTTCTTTAATGCTGGTGGTTTCTTTGATGAATGTGCTTGAATTATTCAAATATGAGCACGTTATATTTCTGATGTTCCCACAACTAATGATTTCACTTTAAGGACTCTTTATCTTGTTATTTTGTGCTTGTTATTTGTTGCTATTTACCTATATTTTCATTTGTACAGTTTGCTGTTCATTGATCCTGTTTATAGTTACTGTTATAGGTTTGCTAAGTATGCTCACAGAAAGAGAATATCAGGGTTGTACGTGGTGACATGAATGTACTCTGATACATGTATATCTCTCTCTCTCTCTCTCTCTCTCTCTCACTAATCTCTCATCTCTTGAGTCAAGTATGATGTTCTCCTACAGGATTCCATATTGGTGGGTCCTCAGGTGACTGTTTTGGGCACATGGCGAAGTGGTTAAAGCGTTCGTCTAGTTACCTCAAGGTCGCTAGTTCGAGCCTCAGCTGTGGCTGCGTGATTTGCCCTTGAGCAAGGCACTTAATCACACATTGCTCTAGTCTGTGCGAGGAGTGGCGCCCCACACAGACTTCCAAACTGCGCCTTATAAGGCATGAAAATGTCCGACGCGGGCCTCTCATGGTCGACGTTCCCTCCCCCTCAGGTGGCTGTAGAGGCCATTCTGTAATCCACATATTCAGAAATATTAAGGTGGATTTCTTTAATAGAGACTGCCTGAACATGACTTTATTTAACATGGGAAGGCTGATGCACAGATAACCTCCACATAATCCTTGACAGACTCACAAGCCTCTCCACCACTTCAGGGTGACAATCCTCAGAAGTTGTATATAAGTATTTAGGAGAGCACTGCAATAATACATCAACATAATTTTCTTCTTTTTCATCACTCTAAAGTTCGAAGTAAAATTTATTATCATATCAGAGTACATACATTTCACTACATACAATCCTGAGCTTCTTTTCCTGCAGCTAAGCTATAGTACAGTAACTGTAAACAGGATAAATGAACAAAAAACTGTGCAAATGCAAATATTCAGTGCTGCTAGAAAGTTTGTGAACCCTGCAGGATTTTCTCTATTTCAGCATAAATATGACCTAAAATGTGATCAGATCTTCATGTAAGCCCTAAACCTAGGAAAAGGGAACCCAATTGAATAAATAGCACAAAAATCATTATACTTGTTCATTTATTTATCGAGTAAAATGATCCAATATTACATATATTTGTTGGAAAAAGTATGTGAACCTTTGCTTTTAGTAACTGGTGTGACCCTGTTGTACAACAATAACTTCAACCAACCGTTTCCAGTAACTGTTGATCAGTCCTGCACATTGGCTTGGATGAATTTTAGGACATTCCTTACAAAACTGCTCACCAACTGCTTCACCACAGGGATGCTGGTCGGCTTCCGAGAAGAACTGCTTGCTTCAGGTCCTTCCATGACATTTGTATAAGATTAAGGTCAGGACTTTGATTCAGCCATTCCAAAACACAAATTTTCTTATTTTTAAACCACCTTGTTGTAGATTTACTCTTGTCTTTTGGATCATTGTCTCATTGCATTATCCAACTTCTAATAAACTTCATATGACAGACTGCTACCCTGATATTCTCCTGTAAAATGTCCTGATACAATTTTGAATTCATTGTTCCCTCAATGATTGCAAGCTGTCCCGGTCCAGAGGCAACAAACCAGCCCCAAACCATGATGCTTCTTCCTTCATGCCTCACAGTGGTATGAGACCTCGGTGTTGGTGTGAAGTGCCCTTTTTCCTCCAAACATAGCAAGTGCATTTCTGCCAAAAAGTTCAGTTTTTGTCTCATCTGTCCCAGAGGCACTGTAGAACATCCAGGTGGGCTTTTACAAACTTGAGATGTGCAGCAAAGTTTTTTTTGGAGACCAACGGTTTCGTCTGTGGTGTCCTTCCATGAAGACCATCCTTGTTCAGTGTTTTTCTTATAGTGGACACATGAACAGAGACCTTAGCAAGTTCTAGAGATTTCTGCAGGTCTTTTGCTGTAACCTTTGGGTTCTTTTTTACCTCCTTCAGCATTGCATGTTGTGCTCTACTTGTGATTTTTGCAGGATGCCCCTTCCAAGGAAGAGTAGCAACAGTATTAAGTTTCCTCTACTTGTAGACAATTTATCTTACTGTGGACTGATGGATGCTCTTTTATAGGGCAGGGCACGTCTACAACCCACACCTCCAATCTCATCTCATTGATTGGAACACCTGACTCCAAATAGCTTTACCAGAATGCATTACCCCAGAGGTTCACATACTTTTTCCAACAAATACATGTAATACTGGATCATTTTTTTTCAATAAATAAATGAATAATTATAATGTTTTGTGTTATTTATTTAATTGGGCTCTCTTTATTTAATTTTAGGACCTACTTGAAGATCTAAAGATCTGATCACATTTTAGGTGATATTTATGCAGAAATACAGAAAATTCTACAGGGTTCACAAATTTTCTAGCTCCACTGTAAATAAATAGCAATAAATAACAAGAGCATGAAATAACAAGACAAAGCGCCCTTAAAGTGAGACCACATCTTAAGCTTGTGGGAACACCAAAAATTGAATGAGTGTGGTTACCTTCCCTTGTTTAGAACCTGATGGTTGATGGGTAGTAACTGTCCGTGAACCTGGTGGTGTAAGTCCTGAGGCACCTGTACCTTCTACCTGATGGCAACAGTGAGAAAAGACCATGGCCTGGGTGGTGAGGATCTTTGATGATGGATGATGCTTTTCTATGACAACATTTCATGTAGATGTGCTCAATGGTTGGGAGGGTTTTACCCATGATGTTCTTGACCAGATCCATTACCTTTTGTAGGATTTTCAAAAAAGACAATATTTATTTTTACACAAACGGACCCAATCTCTGAATACTGTGCAAAATATCTCAATCCACAGATGAGACAGTCATCCTGACCGTAGAACTGTCCAATTCCTGCAGTCTTTTTGGGTTGCATTGGTATATGCAGCAGAGTCTTTGGAGCCATCTGAAAAGTTTAAATCCAGTTTTAGATCAAACAAGCATGTTGTTAGTAATAAATCTAAAATTCTGATTGAAGAATAAGGCAAGGATGTCAAAATCTTTTTCAAATGCCAAATATATAATTCAAATGAGGAAACAAAAGGATGCCCATAAAAGTGTGAGATTATCTACTTGCATCAAATTGTTCTGGTCCAATTCATTAGTGTCCTAATGCATTGGAATGATTGGCACCTTTTTAAAAAACTTTTAACAGCAACAAACAAATGAGCTATATGGATACTATACTGAGATTTTTGAAAACAATATTTATCGTGCATGAAATACATTATATAACATGTTACAATTCTATCACCACAGCAATTACCAACTCTTCAGATTGTCTCAATAGGATTAAGATATATCTAAAATTGTAGCAGTGCTTTAATAGTGGTTGATTTAAAAGTTTAATCCTTTCACTGATTAATAATGTTCACTCATATATTATGCTCTTAATTTTATTATTTATTATTTTACAAAAAGGACTTGGTATCCATTTTGCTAGGATTCCTGGCACCCACTGGTGGATATTATCGCCAAACCTGCAACAAGAACACATTTGACTCAACTAAACCAACATTAAAGGGATCAGGCTATTGTACCATGAAAGCTGTTTTGTGGTATCCATACAAAGGAATTGAGAAAGCTTCATATCCCGGCATGCCACGAGGAACAAAGAGACTTTTATTAGCTTTTCAAATAAGCTGTGAGTTGAAGCTTAAGCGTCCTTCCTTCTCTGAACCTCTGTGACTCACTGTCCACAAGACTTCCAAACCCATAGCAAAACAGCAACCACAGTACCAACAAAACAGGATTCATTCCCACAGGACTCTGGGTATGTTAGTACTTAAACTACTACCAGAATGAAATCCATTCAGTGGCCTTTTAAAATGATGACAAAATATGAATCTTTCTCATCCAATCACAATGTTCGGCCATAAGCGGGCCGAAACTCCTGAAGACAGGTGGCAGATCAACTGATGATCCCACTGGTGATAGCACAGGACAGTTAACATCTTAGTCCACGTGTATTTTTAACACTGATAATAGTCAAAACATAAACAGGATGATCTTTTCTTTGAAGCATAATAGGCAACTTCACGGACAGAAGGAAGAACAGCTATTTCAAAGCCTTGCAGCAGGGAAGATGTTACCATTAAAGAAAATGTTTACACCTCTTCATCATTGGTGTAATACCTGTATTATAAAATCTGGAAGATTTGGGGCACATATTTACAACTTGCAACAGGATTGATCACCTGTGCAGAGAGAAATATTCCTCCAAGTGATTGCAGTGATAAGTAATGAAGGAAATCACCCAGAGTTAAAGAAAAAATGCATGTGTGTCTATTTAAAAGATAGCTTCCTACACACGTGGGATGCAGCCTTTCAAGCGTTTGTAGCTGTGAGTCAGTTAGAGAGAAGCACGTGAGCTGAGGTTACAGTTGTGATTCAGAGTACAGTATTTCATCCTTCAGTAATTTCTTGTCATGTTTTAATATTCATAGTGCTATTTACTCATCCTTGGCTTTTGCAGGAACGTAAATGGAAGCCTTAGGTCTGCTCCCACATTCAATAAGATCATAGTGGAATTTTTAGTTCAGTGCTGCACTGACTCCATATAGCGCACCCCCCCCCCCCACCAATTCTCTTAATATCAGTTGCTTGGTAAGCCATGACTGGTTTTAACTCAACTGAACAGGTTGAGGCCAATCCAGAGTTGGTATAGAAGGCAATTAGACAATAGGCAATTAGACAATAGACAATAGGTGCAGGAGTAGGCCATTCGGCCCTTCGAGCCAGCACCGCCATTCATTGTGATCATGGCTGATTATTCACTAACAGTATCCAGGTTCCTGCCTTATCCCCATAACATTTGATTCCACTATCTTTAAGAGCTCTATCCAGCTCTTTTTTGAAAGCATCCAGAGACTTGACCTCCACTGCCTTCTGGGGCAGAGCATTCCATATATCCACCACTCTCTGGGTGAAAAAGTTTTTCCTCAACTCCATTCTAAATGGCCTACCCCTAATTCTTAAACTGTGGCCTCTGGTTCTGGACTCACCCATCAGCGGGAACATGCTTCCTGCCTCCAGTGTGTTCAATCTCTTAATAATCTTATATGTTTCAATAAGATCCCCTCTCAGCCTTCTAAATTCCAGAGTATACAAGCCCAGTCGCTCCAATCTTTCAACATATGACAGTCCCGCCATTCCGGGAATTAACCTTGTGAACCTACGGTATCCAACATCTATCCCTTCTACTGTCATTTAGGTTCCTTTCACCCTGCATATTTCAGTCATGTAGAACTCCAAATTCCAGGTATTACATGATTTAATCTGATATCCCAAATCATTAGATAGTTTTTTACATTTAAAATTTGGGATTCAGAGATACAACGTGGACCATTCCGGCCCAACGAGCTAGCGTTGTCCAATTACACCCATGTGACCAATTAACCTACTAACCAATACATCTTTGGGATGCGTTTTTGTGGCATTTGAAATTTGTAAGTTTGTATATAGGCATTTAATTTTAGGTCACTGAACTGTTCTTGTTGGACTGCATTCAGTCTTTGGGTCTTGGCTCCTGGTAGTGACTACCAAAAGTATTTCCTTTCTTGTCCTGTGTACCTGGGCAGCCTCCTGGCCACATTCGCTCCTGAACCAAGGCCTCCTGTCCAGTATTAGAAAACTGTATGTCTTATTTTCCTTGATAGCCTGCTAAGAGAATCAGAATTATCTCCATGGCTACCCCGAGTTCATATTGCTGTTGCACCTCCCCAATAAGAAGTACAATCTAGCTTTGGCAGCTGATAGGTACCCAAGAGAGGCTTTTCTTCAGATATTTGAAAGGACAGATGTGTAACCTGATGGTGCAGAAAATATTCCATGCACAAAGGTAATTTGGAATTTTCAAAGTTTGGATTACCAGTTTCTATAGGTTCATGAGTGTTCCTATCTCTGCCCGATATCTAGCACAGTACAGGCCTTATGGCCCATGACATTAAGCTGAACTATGTAAACCTACTCCACAATCAATTTTACTCTTCCCTCCCACACAGCGTATAAATCTCCATTTTTATTATATCCATGTGCCTATCTGAGTCAAGTCAAGTTAAGTCACTTTTATTGTCATTTTAACCATAACTGCTGGTACAGTACACAGTAAAAATGAGACAACGTCTTTCAGGACCATGGTGCTACATGAACAATACAAAAACTACACTGAACTACGTAAAAAAAAACACAAAACTACACTGGACTACAGACCTATCCAGGACTGCATAAAGTGCACAAAACAGTGCAGGCATTACAACAAATAATATACAAGACAATATGCACAGTAGAGGGCAGTAGGTTGGTGTCAGTCCAGGCTCTGGGTATTGAGGAGTCTGAATACTTGGGGAAGAAACTGTTACATAGTCTGTTCGTGAGAGCCCGAATGCTTCGGTGCCTTTTGCCAGATGGCAGGAGGGAGAAGAGTTTGTATGAGGGGTGTGTGGGGTCCTTCATAATGTTGTTTGCTTTATGGATGCAGCGTGTGGTGTAAATGTCTCTAATGACGGGAAGCGAGACCCCGATGATCTTCTCAGCTGACCTCACTATCCGCTGCAGGTCTTGCGATCCAAGATGGTACAATTTCCGAACCAGGCAGTGATGCAGCTGCTCGGGATGCTCTCAATACAACCTGTTGAATGTGGTGAGGATGGGGGGTTGGGAGATGGACTTTTCTCAGCCTTCACAGAAAGTAGAGACGCTGCTGGGCCTTCTTAGCTATGGAGCTGGTTTTGAGGGACCAGGTGAGATTCTCCGCCAGGTGAACACCAAGAAATTTGGTGCTCTTAACGATTTCTACGGAGGAGTTGTCGATGTTCAGTGGAGAGTGGTCACTCCGTGCCCTCCTGAAGTCAACAACCATCTCTTCTGTTTTGTTGACATTCAGAGACAGGTTGCTGGCTTTACACCAGTCTCTTGAATATATTAGCATTTACACTCAACCTGACAGTTGTTTCAGGCACCTACCACTCCATGTAAAACAAAAATACCTCTGATATTTCCCCTAAATTTTCCTCTGCTTGTCTTTAATGGATGTCCTTTGTTATTGGCCATTGCCACGTTGAGAGAAAGGTGCTGGCTGCCCACTGTAATAACTGTAATCTAAGATGCCTTTCATTCTTCTTTGCTCCAAAGAGAAAAGTCCTAGCTCGCTTGATCTTTCCTCATAGTACATACTCTCTAATCCAGACATCATCCTGGTAAATCTTCTCTGTACCCTCTCTGAAGCTTCTACATCTTTCCTGTAATGAGGTGACCGGAGACGGACACAATTCTCTCAGTATGGTTTAATTAGAGTTTCAAAAAGCTGCAATATTACCTCATGACTCTTGAACAAAATCCCTGACTAATGAAGGCCAGCACACTACATAACACCTTAACCACCCTATCAACTAGCACTTGGAGCGATCTATGGACCTAGATGCAAGATTAGTCTGTTTCTCCACACTGTACTCCACCTTCAAGTTCAATCACTGTTCTCTACACTGGACCTTTCTGGACTGAACTCCCGCTGTTACTGCTCCATCCAGCTCTGCATTCTATCTATATCACAATGTAACCTATGACGACTTTCAACACTATCCACAACACCATCAACCTTCATTTCTTAAATTGGCGATTGAATGACCCAGGGAACATCTTACTCCCTTTCACAGATTAGTAATTGTTTTTACACTTCCTCTGAAATACATGTTATTTTGGTGGGCTAGGCTCAGGGTCCCTCCCTTGATGACATCATAAATGAAGCTATGGTATCAATGTGTGTCCGGTATCCAAATGCAATGACCAGTCATCAGAATCAGATTTAATATCTCACTGGCATATGTCATGAAATTTGTTTTTTGTAGCAGCAGTACATTGCAATACTTAATAATAAAAATGTGTGTACATGTATATATAAAATTTTATATCTATATGAAATAAGTGGTGCAAAAAGAGAGGAAAAATAATGAGTTAGTCTTCACGGGTTCATTGTCCATTCACTAATTAAAAAGTATATTAGATTTAAGTCCTTATATTTCAGAGTACAGCACAATTTTTATTTAAACTGGTATAAGACCTAATTAATCTCGGATGGGAGAGAAGTGTTAGGTTTTATATCAAAGAATGCATCTTGAGCAACTATTATTGTCTGAAATGGGAACAATATACATATCGGGGACCCCACGACCCAGGCCATGCATTCTTCTCGCTGCTGCCATCGGGCAGAAGGTACAGGAGCTTCATGACTCACACCACCAGGTTCAGGAACAGTTATCAGGCTCTTGAACCAAAGAGATAATTTAACTTGCCCCATCAATTATTATTATTATTTTGTTTTGTGTCTGTAGAGTTTGTTGTCTTTTGCACCCTCATTAAATGCCCCAGTTGATGCTGTCTTTCATTGACTCTATTATAGTTATTATTCCATTATGAATTTATTTAGTTAGCCTGCAAGATAATGAATCTCGGGGTTGTAAACGGTGACATAAATGTGCTTTGTTAATAAATTAACTTTGAACAGTTTTCATTAAATTTACGAAATAGATTTTTTAAGTCTTAAGCCAAACTACTTTTAAATGGGTTCACCTGGGGAACTCAACCCTCACTCTCCAAATATCCGAGTTGGTGCCAATACTCTACCGTCTATGAATATAACATTATTTCGCCTCTCCCGCCTACTTGGAGAAGAAACTCGCATTCCGATACGTCGATAAAAATGTCAATCCAAACAACTACACCGGCGGTTCTCCGTCGAATTTAAATGTGACCAATTAGGAAGCCGGTTACGAGTCCTGTTAGCGACCAATTGCGTGCAGCCTTGTTTGGAGGGTGCGCGACAGAAATTTCAAATGCGTTTCAGTGCTAACGGTTCGGAGGAACGGTGAAAGGTTTTTCAATCGTCCGGAGGCGCTTGGCAGGTCGGTGCTACCAAGGTGGATGTGATTACGGGATATTCCTGCTAACCAGGTAGGCAGTCCGAGTCACCGGCGCTTGGCTGCGTGCCAATGCATTATATAAGTCAGGCGGCCGTGGAGAAAGGAGAGCTCCATTTTCCCTCCCGGTGCAGCTGGTCGCCGGCTGTGAACACAATGAAGCATAGACGGGTGGATCAGCTGCCACGGCTGCTGTTTGCCCGATTCGGCCCCTTCGGTCGGTATAACCCCTATCGACGGCCTTGTTAGGAACTGGGTTCGTGGATCATGGTATTAATTTGCTATTTGTGCCCTCCGCCTAACCCGCCTTTGGGCGGGGGGGGGGTGAGGAGTAGGAGGAGGGGCTGATAAATGCGAGAAGGTGTCGGTTTTGGGGTGGCTAAGGTTGGAGAAGTGTGTAAGGAGACCCGTTTGGTGATACTCGCTGTTCACTAGCTCCATCTCCTCCAAAAGAAACCCCAGACATCATTGGGGAGAATTGGGGGTGGGGTAGGGAGGAGTGCCGGATCCTGGAGGTTGAGGATGATGCTCTTCAATCGCTGAGCGTTGTGGCTTCTTCATTGCTGATGTCTGGCACCGGCCCGGTTAGCCTTGGGCTGCTCTGCAACGTTGGATCACCAAAGAATGGAGGGGCGGCATTGTGGATGGAAAGCGAGGCCTGTTGCAAGGCACCGCCGTGATATTTTGTGGGATGGTATTGATGGTGTTACCCCGATTTTCATTTTCGCGAATGACAGCACTTTCCTTCTGTCAATACCGAGGGTTCTTTCCCCTTTGCAGGCCGCGACCTGAGTGTGTTATTGTTTAAAAGGCCAAGATGAAATAACGTTGATGCATGCGGAACTGTTGGCCTGCTCCTTGCTGGTAGTCACGCGTTTTTTTTGCATTAATTTGAATTCGACCGTCCGTCAGCAAAAAAAATTGTAACCGGCTATTTCTTGCCATACCTTTCAAGTGAGCAATGAACTACCTATTGATAGTTAATTTGAAGGCTGGAAAGAAGTGTGACAAAAGCAGTGGTTTTTAAATACCCCCGCCCCCCGTGTTGATCTGATTCGTGTAATGCTTTGCGTGTTTCTTAAATTTTAGATTGGGGGATGTTTTTAAGTGTACGGTTAAATATCGTGAGACACATAGTGTCGGACAACAGGTAGTTTTCCTTTGAATCTTTTTGGGGTGGTTCCTCCATTTGGATTTCACTTGAGTAGTGTGATTGGCATGTCATGCTGTTGACAAGCTGGGTGGACGGACAAGGATATGGTAGATGCAATTTCTTTGATCCCATACAGCAATTTTAAGCTAGTGTTTAGGTAATGTTGATGTTTGTTCCTGTAAAAATAGTTGACAGCCACCATGCAGGTGCGGTAAGCATTATATTTGGGCTTGTATTCCAAGAAAGTTTGAGTGATATATTTTGCAATTATGCAGGGCATTAGTGATGTCCAAAGTGTTATATACAGTTTTGTTCGTCTGCAGTAAAATGAATGTCTGCTTTCAAGGAAATGTCGAATGGATTCATTTCATTTGTTTCAGGGATGGTAGATTTTCTGTTTAAGGTGAAATTGAGTAACCAAGGGTGATACTTTCTTGAGCTTGATAAGAATCAAAGGAGATTTCATTAAAACTTGCAGATTTTAAATGGCTCAACAGGCTAGCTTAAGAAAGGTTTCATGTTTTTTGCTGCCTCAGAATAAGAGGACTGAGGATGAGAAGAAATTTCTTCCCACTGCCAATTAAGTGGTGTAGGTAATTCTCTTCTCTGGGATGTAGAAGCACAACAGCTTAATTGATTTCTAGATTTGAGGGAATCAAGGGCTAATAGAATTGTGCAAGAAATGTCATTGAGGTAAAATATAAGCCACAGTTTTGATGAATCTTAGAGCATCAGTGCCAAATGGGCTACTCCTGTTTCCCTTAATGATGAATAAATTTATGATTGAAGCTTTTATCCAACAATGCTTTTCTTTTGTAATGAGGAAATAGTTGTATTATACACACTTTCGCAAAGAATGATTTCTTTTTCAAGGTGTTGGAAAGCATTTTCATAAACTGCTCTGGACTTTCTTGGAATCTTAGAATTATGTACCATAAATGCAGATTAGAAAGCTGAAGTTGGTGTCAAATTGTGGAGAAAGAAAGATTATAAAAATGAAAATGTTATTTTCCAAAATATTCAACTGAATGCTGAATAGGTTAGACTCCCAAGATTGTAAATCTTCAATCTCTGCAAGATTGGTTGGCAGTAATTAACATGTTAAAAAGATGGAATGAGCAAACCATGATGATTAGGCAGATTTAGCCCATATTAATTCATTTAAACATTGTAGTTTGTCTGTCACATTTGGCGCGTTGAACTAGTGTACTCAAGCCGAGCTCATCAATTTCATCCACTTTGTCTCCATCTTCCACTCTGCCCTTAAGTTCACTTGTTCCATTTCTGACACCTCCCTCCCCTTTCTCGATCTCTCTGTCTTCATTTCTGGAGGCAAACTTTTATAAAGCTACCGATTCCCATGATTATCTTGACTATACCTCCTCCCACCCTGTCTCCTGTAAAATTGCTATTCCCTTTTCTTAGTTCCTTGTTTCAACTGCATCTGTTCTCAGGATGTGGCTTTCCTTTCCAGGACATTAATTGCAGATTTTGTTCTTCAAAGAATGAGGTTTCCCTTCCTTCACCATTGATGCTGCTCTCGCCAGCATCTCCTCCATGTCCCAAGCACCCACACTCATCCCATCTTCCCACTGCATTAACAGTGACAGTTCCTCTTCTCCACACCTACTACCCAATGAGCGTCTGCATACAACACACCATTCTTCGTAATTTCCTCCTCCTCAAAGGGATCCCACCACCAAACATGTTTTTACATCCCTCTTCCACCACTTTCTCCAGGGTTTCCCCCCTCCGCAATTCTCTTGCCATTTGTCCCTCCTCAGTGATCTCACTCTGGCACTTAGCCCTGCCAGTGGCCAAAGTGCTACCTACACCTGCCCATTCAGCTCCTCCCTTCTCTCCATTCAGGGTTCCAAACAGTCCTTCCAGGTGAGGCAGTACTTCACCTGTAAATCTGCTTGTGGTATCTATCATGTCCAGTGCTCTACGTTGGTGAGACCCATCATAGATTGGGGACAGCTTTGTTGAGCACTTCTCCATCTGCCATAAGCAGAACTTCCCGCTGGACATTCCTGTTCCAAAATGTTGATTAAATGACCTCCTCTTATGCCACGATGAGGGCACCCTCAGCGTGGAGGAGCAACACCTTTTTATTCAGTCTGGGTAGCTTCCAACCTAATGATGTGAATATTGATTTCTCCTTCCAGTAAAAGACCCTCCCCACCCTGGCACCTTACTACTTGCTTATCACCTCCCCTTGGGTCCCCACTCCTCCCCTTTCTCCACCTGGCTTCATTTATCATCTGGCTATCCTCCTTCCCCTTCCAACCCCCACCTTTTTAATCATTTGTCTTCCCCTTTCCTTTCCAGTCTTGAAGAAGAGTCTCGGCTTGAAATGTCAACTGTTTATTCATTTCCATTGATGCTGCCTGACCAGCTGAGTTTCTCCAACACTTTGTGGGTGGCTTTGGTTATTTTTGTTTTCTTTTGCATAGCTAACCTTTTTGAGAGCTACTGTTCTCTCAGATTCTATAACTAGTTGCAATATTTGCTGTGTGTTGGATTTTGTATGGAAAATTAGGCTTGTTCATATAATCTGTGAAACCTTTCAGTTTTTAGGTAGATTTCTTTAAGCATCTTAAGCATTTGTTAGTAGGTGAGGCTAATGAATTGTTTATTGGACTCTTTGAAATTTCCATCCTATTATGTTAAACTTAACTTTTTCCTTTGATCTAAATAGGAAGCTATTGTGTATATCAGTTTTATTAAACAACGCAAGAGATGTCTGTTTAAAAATAAAGTTCCGAGGTTCACCACTTGCCATTTTGTTATAAATGGGGTGACTTAATAATATCATGCCATTTTGTCCTCTTTCATCATTCTGTTAGATAAAAATATTGCTAGCGGCCTTTGAGTCATGAATATTAGCATATATACATGTAATTATTGAAGACAAAAAGGCAGCAGTATGTCGGGCAGCAACTGTGGAAAAATAAATGTTTCCAGTTTGACTCTTTGTTAGTAAATTTTACTTGCATGAAAGATTGCATATTTCAGCTTGATTTCAGCTATTGGGAAAATAAATTGAAACAAAGTTGTACTGATACACTTATGAAAAAAATCAGCTGGAAGATTTTGGTTAATGAACTGTCTATGGACAATTTTAATAATGCAATTTTGTAGCTCTGCTGAAATCTGCATATCTGTAAAACCAATAACTAATGTAATCAATTTCAAGAGGCGGCGCAGAGGAGGTTCACCAGCTTGATTCCAGAGATGAGGGGGTTAGACTTTGAGGAGAGACTGAGTCGCCTGTGACTGTGCTTGCTGGAATTCAGAAGGATGAGAGGAGATCCTATAGAAACATATGAAATAAAGAGATAGATGCAATAGAGGCAGGAAAGTTGTTTCCACTGGTAGGTGAGACTAGAACTAGGGGACATGGCCTCAAGATTTGGAGGAGTAGATTTAGGATTGAGATGAGGAGGAACTTTTCCCAGAGAGTGGTGAATCTGTGGAATTCTTTACCCAATGAAGCAGTGGAGGCTTCCTCAGTAAATATATTTAAGATAAGACTGGAAAAGGAAGGTGAAAAGGTGGAGATGAGTCCATGGTCAGATCAGCCATGGTTTATTGAATGATGGAGCGGGCTTGATGGGCCAGATGGCCTACTCCTGCTCCTATTTATGTTCTTGTGAGAGAAGTATTTGGGGAAATTACCTTTTTAATTCTCATTTCTGTAATATGACATTTGAGCTGTATGGCTTAAATCTGGCTAGTATTTTAAATTTAGTTATAACTAAGCTTCTTAAATAACTATCAATATACAGTATATAACAATGGTGGTTCCTTCAGTGGAGAAAGAAGTCTGAGTAAATTTAAGAAGGCAGTGCAGCTTTGCTGACTCAGGACTCTTTTAGATAGATGAATCAGCGTGGCTGTTAAAATGTTTTGCTGCAGCTCACGCTTCTGTATATAATGTGGATGGACAATCTCTCAAGGGTTCATTTTTTGCAATCTGCTTTTGAATGCAAGAATAATGAGGTTACGTCCTTGGTATCCTCTTAGTATAGATATCCCTTGGAAACTTCAATCACAAGGGCACTTTCCATTTGTATGCTGTTAACAAAATCTTAGCTCTGTGCAAACACCAGGAAACTGCCATCATTTTCTGTGACTACTAGATGATGGGCAGTTTTTGCCCCTTTTAACTAAACTGTTTATAGTCCTTGTTTAGTATTGAATGTGGAAAGGGAAAGTAATTTAGAAACTACTTTGGCACTTGGTCTTTTGTGCACGGCTGTAGCCTATTCACACAGATCAGAGTATATAAAGATTTTGTTCTGCTGTTGAGTATTTCAGAAATACATTGCCAGTTGAAATTCACTGTTCTTCTGGCTAATGATTTTTTTTGTTTCACCAGGCTTCTGTTGAGTGAGCACAATACACAATAGCCATGGGTGATGAATCTGAGTGGATGAAATTGCCAATTGATCAGAAGTGCGAGCATAAGGTACGTGAAGGATTTTTTAGAATATATTTGAATAGATAAATTTGAATGTAGAATATTAGCAATTGTTGTTTCCATTGTATTTCAGTTGGGTAATCCTGCACAATTTCATTGAAAATGTAAAAGTTGTGTATTCTGGATTATGCGTGTCATGCTTCAGGTGCAACAAGCTTTTGTAATTCATGGATCTTTTCATCAATAGGATTTTCATGTTTCCACATTTGTTATCATTCCAAGTATTGTGTACTGATAATAAGCTGTCTTAATAGAACATAGAAACATAGAGCACAGGAACAGGCCCTTCTGCCCACAATGTTGTGCTGATCCAGCTAAAAATTATATCGAAACGCCCCCCCCAAAAAAAATCCCTCCTACCTACACAATGTCCATATCCTTCCATCCTCATTTTCATGTGCCTATCTAAATGTCTCTTAAAAAGCCTCTAATGTATTTCCCTCCACCACCATACCAGGCAACACATTCCAGGCATCCACCACTGAGTTTTTATAAAAAAAAACATACCCCTCACATCACCTCTGAACTTACCCGCTCTCACCTTTAATGCTTGCCCTCAAGTATTAGACACTTCTACCCTGGGGGAAAAAGATACTCCATCTACTCTTATCTATGCCTCTCATAATCTTATAAACCTGTCTCAGATTTCCCCTCAGATTCCGCTGCTCTAAAGAAAAAATACAGGTTTGTCTATCCTTTAATGATAGCACATGCCCTCTAAGCAAGGCAGCATCCTAGCAGAACCTTTTCTCCAAACTCTCCAAAGCCTCAACATCTTTTCTATAGTGGGGTGACCACAACTGTATGCAGTACTCCAGATGTGGCCAAACCAGAGTTGTATAAAGTTGCAATATAACCTCTTGGCTTTTGAACTCAGTGCCTCAGCTAAAAAGCAACCATTCCATAAGCCATCTTAATCATCTTATCAACCTGTGTAGTCAAACCTGATTGAATTCTTTGAGAATGTGACAAAACAGCAGTGGATGTGGTGTACATGTATTTCAGTAAGGCATTTGATAAGGTTCCCCGTGGTAGGCTCATTGAGAAAGTCAGGAGACATGGGATCCAGATAAAATTTGCTGTTTGAAAACAGAATTGGCTTGCCCACAGACCATAAGTCATAGGAGCAGAATTAGGCCGTTCAACCCATCGAGTCTGCTCTAGCATTTGATTATGGCTGACCTATTTCCCTTTCAACCCCATTCTTTTGCCTTCATCCCTATAACCTTTCATGCCCTAACATTCCAAGAATCTTATCAACCTTCACCTTGAATATTCCCCATGATCTAGCCTCCACAGCTGCCTACAGAAACACATTCTGCTCTCAATACGCCAAGTGAGACCTTACCAGTGCTTTGTAAAGCTTTGGCATTACATCCTGATTTTATTTTCTAGTCCTCTCGAAATAAATGCTAACATTACATTTACCTTACTCACCACTGACTCAACCTAGGAGTTAACCTTTAGGGAATCCTGCACGAGGACTCTCGAGTCGCTTTGCATGTCAGATTTTTGAATTTTCTCCCTGTTTAGAAAATAGTCTGTGCCTTTATTCCTTCTACCGAAGTGCATGGCTATGCACTTCCTGACACTATTCTAATACAGGTTTCCCCCTCCATCCGAAGGTAGAGCGTTCCTATGAAATGGTTCGTAAGCGGAAATGTTGTAAAGCGAAGAAGCAATTACCATTTATTTATATGGGAAAATTTTGTGAGCATCCGCAGACCCAAAAATAACCTACCAAATCATGCCAAATAACACACAAAACCTAAAATAACAGTAACGTATAGTAAAAGCAGGAATGATGATAAATACACAGCCTATATAAAGTAGAAATACTTTTCCACAATCATTACTGAGCTGTTCTCCGGAGTGAAAATCTCACGCAAGCGCTGTTGGCAAAAACACGCGCAAGCGCTCTCCAGTAACCTGTAAGCTATGAAGCTGCCAAATCATACCAAATAACACGTAAAAATACACAGCCTATATAAAGTAGAAATAATGTATGTACAGTATAGTATCACTTACCAGAATCGGGACAGCGCCGAGCACACTGATGATGGTGTGTTAGACTGAGTCGTTGGAGTTTGGGTGGTACAGTGGCCCCCCCCACCTTCCAGGCCGCTGAGCAATACATTGCTGCGAAGTACGCAGGGGTCCAGTGGTAGCCGGGAGGTACACAGCACATCTTTAAGAAAAAGGCCGAAACAAACATGCTAATTAATTAGGTGCCGCCCGTAATTGTCGGCCCAGATCAGTGCCAATTTCTGATTGTGTCGTCCGTGATCTGGGCCTACAATTACGTGACGGCAGCACCTAATTAATTAGCATGTTTATTTCGGCTTTTTTCTTAAAGATGTGCTGTGTGCCTCCCGGCTACCTTTGCATTCTCCACTGTTACGTACCCCATAACTGGGTTGCCAAACCAGCAGAAATGGATCACTCAGTTGGAGTCTGGATTACTAGAACTAAGAAAGTTTTATTAAAGACACAAGCAACACAGTAATCGAAAGGATAATAAATGCAACAGTTCAGCAATGATAAACACACATGTGCACAGAATTAAGATAACAGGATCAATCAAGCTCTATCGTTGTCTAGGGGTAAATGACCAATTTCAAAGTGACGCAAAGTTCAGTCCAATTTAGTTCAGTTCGCAGTAATCGTTGCAGTGGCGATGGACAATGTGGGGGGAAGGAGAGAAAGAACAAGAACGAATGATCATTCAAAACGGCTTCCACACACAGATCTGCGAAATTGCTCACAAGCAGCTTTTGGGCGAGTCCTTTGTGATGTCACCTGAGGTCACCGACTGTGACCCCTCCTCCAGATGCGGTCGATCCTCTGCAGTGAACCTGGCACCCAAGCAAGGGCGGACACACACCGGGTTCCCGCTGATCGTACCTTTCCACCCTGTGCGTCTATGGCTTGGTTCCGCAACCAGCCTTCCAAACGACTCCCACCGACTTGCGGGGGGGCACTGCTTCCAGGGTCTCGTTACCTCGTGGTGTCGTGTGTGTTTTGCCTTAGCGAACCTGTCCCTTTTTATCCCCCTGCTGGCGTATCGCCTGTTCATCACACTTCAGACAGTTCAGGGTTCAAAGGGGGAGCTGATCTTGACAATACCCAGACTGATGGCTCCTTCATTAACATCTCCAAATGCTGCTTCACTGTGTTCCTTATCTCTCCTTCTCCTGAGGACAGGTGGCAGACCAACTGCTGATGCCACTGGTGCTAGCCCAGGCCAGCTAACATCTTAATTTATGTGTATTCTCGTCACACTGCGAATTGCTATCTGTCCGTGGCCTGGGTGTTGGGGTGGTGGGACACTGGGGTGTCATCTCGTCGCCTGTTTCCATTAGAGCAGGCAGCTCATCTTCTATCTCTGCCCGCCTCGATGTCGAAGATCGAGATTCGTTGTCTGCTGTGGCTGATGTGGAAGGCTTGTTTGACTGCTGAGCCTCGCGTATTTTCCTATCACATAGTTCTTTAATAAGAACTCTAACCATCCTGCAAATATCTCCTAAACCGACGTACCCTTTCAAAATTAAAGTCGTACTTTGTCATTACTCATTTGGTTTCGATTGTTATCCTTTTTTCTTCCAATTGCATCAGCTCTTCATCTGTCAGTTCTTTGGGATGGGATGCCAAAACCTCTTCAACGTCATCTTCGTCAACTTCCACAAGCCAAACTCATGTTGTCCTTACTTCGTTCACCACGATCAAAATGCTTAATTATGTAGTTTTACCGTGAATGTAACATCCTTACGAGCTCTTTCACACTTTTCCATCTTGCAAACGGCTGCTCACAGGCTCTTGTTTAAGCAATGCTGGTGAGAATCCGGGGGAGAGTGGCTGCTCGGGGTGCGCTGCCTTTTGTCGTGCGCTGAATTTTTTTTTCATAACTGAGGTTTCGTAAAGCGAACGTTCGAAAAACGGACACCTGTATTTCGCCGATTCTCTTATTCCAAGTCCTCCAGCAACCTTCCTACTCCCTCAGCACTACCTGCCCCTTCATCTATCTTCGTATAGTCCGTAAACATGGTCACAGATCCATCAATCTCGTAACCCTAGTTATTGATATAATGAACCTTGTGGAACACCACTATCCAATCAGAAAAGGCTCCCTTTATTCCCACTCTTTGTATCCTGCAAATCAGCCAATGCTGTGTCCGTTTTAGTATCTTTCCTGTAATACCATGGATTCTTAAATTGCTAAGCAACCTCGTGTTTCACCTTGTCAAAGACCTTCTGAAAATCCAAGTAAACTACATCCATTGATCCTCCTTTGTCTATCCTGCTTGTAATTTCCTCAAAGGAAACCATACTAACTTTGGCCTATTTTATCATGTGCCTCCAAGGCTAACTGTCCTATAAGAGTGGAGCGATTTTTGCCTTCTGTTGGTTTTTAAAAGCTAGTATGCTCAACCATAAGCTGCCCTTAAAAGACATATTGCGGGCATTCTACACATTCTCTTTCTTGGGATCCAAAGCAAGCACCTACCTGATTTTCCGAATCCGCCTGCATATTAAAATTCCCCCTGCCCCCCATGATCATCAACACAGGGTGGTAGTTGATGGAGCATATTCTGCCAGGAAGTTGGTAACCAGTGCTGACTGTAGGGATCTGTTTTTGGGCCCCTGCTTTTTCTAATTTTTTTGCTATGACTTGGGTGAGGAAGTGGAATGGTGCGTTATTAAGGTTGGTGGTGGTGTGGATTTTCTAGAAGCTTGTTGAGTCCGTTTCAATGGCAAACTTAGTTTCTAAGTCTGGTAAGCCAGACAAACAGGTCTCGGTTACCATGCTGCGTGCTACTAGTGCAGAACAGTCTTTTATCTGCTCTGATGCACTGGATTTTCCTGAGGGCATGCTTTGTGGATCATATGTCTTAGTGCAGGGAACTGAGATGGGGGTTTAAAAGTTCTGCTACACACAGTCCATCTGCAATCAGACCTAGTGGGTTCGTCACAGTTGTCAGGGCAAGGCCTTCTGTACCAACCAGAGGGGTCACCCTAGTCCTGGGCAATGACCTAGCTGGTAGGAAGGTGCTGCCATGCCAGAGGTGGCAGCTATACCCTTGGATCAACCCTGGAATGAGGAACTTGCTCGTGATTTCCCCTCTGTTCCTGCCTGTGTGATAACTCGTGCTCAGTCCCACAGATTTGAAGATGCAGTGAATCTTTCCTACTCCTTTGTGTCACCTCAAACTGGCTCACTTGCAGTGGCTCTGGTGGTGCCAGACTCTGCTGTGAAGCATCTAAAGGAAATTCCATCTAGTGGGGTGCTTGAGTTGCCATCTGCCTGTGGGCAGTTTATTGCAGCTCAGTGCAATAACCTGCCCTTGCTTTGTGTTGGTCTGCGAGGGACGGTGATACAGTCAGCAGCAAAACGTGCTTACTTTGAGGAAAATGGTTTGCTTATGTCTAAGTGGGTGCCATTTGTGTCGATGATGGCTTGGGCTGCAATACTGTCTTTTAGATTGTGATACCGACAAATTACTGATGGTATGTGCTGCAGTTAGCGCATGACCAACCAGTCTTAGGACGCCTGGGTGTTACTAACACATGTAACTGCATTTTGCCCCATTTCCTTTGGCCTGGAATGAAGTCTGCTGTAGCTATTGCCAAACCAGTCTAGTATTCCAGCACGTAGGTAAACCTAACCAGGTTATTTCCCCTGTCCCTCTTTATTTGGTGCAAGTGCTAGTGAATTTCATAGGGCCCTTGTCTAAAACTAAGTCGGGGGACCAGTTTTTGCTGATAATAATGTGTGTGGCCACCTGTTTTCCCTGCTCAGAATTACTGCCCCTGTTTAATTAAAACCTTGATGCTGTTTTTCTCCACACCTGGTCTGCCAAGAGTTATACAAGCTGACCTGGGTATGAATTTTTTGTTCTTGAGTGTTTGCACAGGTTATAAACACACTTTCAGTCCATCATATGTCCAGTGCGTGTCACCCTGAGTCATGGCACGTTAGAGTGATTTCATCAAATGCTAAGTCTATGTTGCGTGTTCGTTGTTTTGAACATAGCAGAGACAGGGACACGGACGTTCCTTTTGTACTATTTGCAGTGCACGAAACCGTTCAAGAATCCCTAGGATTCAGTCCTGTGTTAGTCTTTGGGTGTACTGTTCGAGGGCCACTTAAACTACTCAGAGCTGCTGCTAGGAGATTACCTGAAGTTCTCATCCAATGTGTTGGATTAGGTTAGTGAATTCGGAGAACATCTCAACGCTGCTTGTGCGCACGCTAATGAGATGAAGGTGTATTACGATAGAAAAGTTGTGCCTTGCTGCTTCAGTCCTGGGGACTTGGTTTTGGCATTTCTTCCCTTATCTGGATCAGCCCTCCGAGCTCACTTTTCAGTACTTGGTGTGATTGCTCGCAAACTTTTTGAAACTGACTGTGTAGTTCATGCCCTTCACCATAGGCGATAGACCCGCGTGTGCCACATAAGTGTGCTAAGGCCACTTTATGACTGGGAGCAGCGAATAGGAGTTCTGTCTTTGAAAGTAGGGGCCACTAACTCCATTGCAGATGCTATCTCCGTGCTAGCTGGCAGCAGGTAGGAAGATGGCCTAGTGTTGTGGAACGCCCTGGAACAGTGCACCAGACTGCAGAATTCTGCGTCATTGGAGCTCCCTGGTTGATTGTCACATCTGGATCCCCTGTAATAGTCAGATGTGTTACAATTAATTCATGATTACTTGGCTTCGTTTAACGGTGTGCCTACTTGAACAAATGTGTTGGAGCATGACATCATTGTGAATGGTGCTAGGCCTCTTAAGCAGCATGCGTACCTTGTAAACCTCACTAAAAGAGCGTTGATGCAGTAGGGCGTAAGCTACCTGCTCAATCATGGGCTAGCCCATCCTACCACTTGGTGCCAAAGAGTAATGGAGCTGTCCACTTCTGTATAGATCATCAGAAAGTAACTGCTGTTTAAGGAGGATTGCATTGACAGTTGATTCATTAAGTTTGTCAATAAGCTTGACCTGTTAAAAGGATATTGGCAGGTCTTGCTAACTCCTGGTGCTGCTGAAATCTCTGCCTTAGTTATTTGGAGCATTTCCTCCAGTAGTCTGTCATGGTGCTTGGAATGTGTAACGCACCTGCAACATTCCAATGACTTGTGTCCCTAGTTTTAGAAGTACCTAACTGCAAGGCTTATTTACAGTTGAAGTCAGAAGTTTACATACACTTCAGCCAAAAACTCAGTTTTTCACAATTCCTGACATGTAATCTTAGAAAATATTCTGTCTTAGGTCAGTTAGGATCACTCCTTTATTTTAAGAATGTGAAATGTCAGAATAATAGTATAGTGATTGATTTCAGCTTTTATTTTTTCCTTTCCCAGTGGGTCAGAAGTTTACATGCACTTTGTCATGTGACCGGCAACAGTGAATATCAATTGAGGCAGGTTTTATAAAAACTATCAAATATTTATTAAACTCTGCTCAACAATAGTGAAAAATATTTAAACGACTAATTTAACCGGAAGTTAACTGCTATACGGCAACTTTGGAACAGTTCTTAAAAGAGTAAATGCGAAAACAGTTCTTAAAGTGGTAAATTTGAACACAGTTCTTAGAATAGTAAATTCGAAAGGCCAAGAGATTTATACAGTCAATTAGGAGAGACTTTCCTGAAGTAAAGAATTCCTCGAAGATGTGACGTTACTGCTGATCCCAGCTGGAACCTGCCTTTTCCGCAGTATTCACAATGACGGAAATAAAACTGTTTAAAGGAACTGACCTTTTCCTCAGGAGAATAGACACTGCTCAATCCTTCATGCTTTAGCAGAGGATATCTCAGATGCAGGTCACTTTTTCTTGAACGAAGATTCGATAATGGTCGATCCTCTCCAAAACTGCCAAACGATACTTGACTCGGCGAATTCCTGTACTTTGGTAAAGTCTTCACTCTCCAATACTACTTGCAATAAAAAGTAGAACTCCATTTTAAAACGAAACTGCGCCATAAGACGAATACGCAACGTAACAGAGTATATGAGGAATTAAATAACGAACTGAACTTAAAACTCTACTGGAAAAACTAACTGCGTCACATCAGGGGTCTCCCTTTATATACCTGGTGAGAACATGTCATCACGTGACCTCACATTGGTGGGGAAATTACATCACCCCACCATCACATAACCATTACCTCATCGTCATAAGACAGTCACAAGATATCCATGAGGTATGTAACAGTTAGTATTTGGTAGCATTGCCTTTAAATTGTTTAACTTGGGTCAAACATTTTGGGTAGCCTTCCACAAGCTTCTCACAATAAGTTGCTGGAATTTTGTTCCATTCCTCCAGACAGAACTGTTGTAACTGAGTCAGGTTTGTAGGCCTCCTTGCTCGCACACGCTTTTTCAGTTCTGCCCACAAATTTTCTATCAGATTGCGTTCAGAAAATGATGTCAAGTCTGGTTCATCCTTGGGAGCAATTTCCAAACGCCTGAAGGTACCACGTTCATCTGTACAAACAATAGTACGCAAGTATAAACACCATGGGACCACGCAGCTGTCATACCGCTCAGGAAGGAGACACATTCTGTCTTCTAGAGATGAACGTACTTTGGCGCAAAAAGTGCAAATCAATCCCAGAACAACAGCAAAGGAGGAAACAGATAGACAAGTATCTATATCTACAGTAAAACGAGTCCTATATCGACATAATCTGAAAGGTTGCTCAGCAGGGAAGAAGCCACTGTTCCAAAACCGCCATACAAGAGCCAGACTACAGTTTGCAAGTGCACATGGGGACAAAGATGTTACTTTTTGGAGAAAGTCTGGTCTGATGAAACAAAAATTGAACTCTTTGGTCATAATGACTATTGTCATGTTTGGAGGAAAGAGGGTAAGGCTTGCAAGCCAAAGAACACCATCCGAACCATGAAGCATGGGGGTGGCAGCATCATGTTGTGGGGGTGCTTTGCTGCAGGAAGGACCGGTGCACTTCACAAAATGGATGGCATCATGAGGAAGGAAAGTTAAGTGGCTATATTGAAGCAACATCTCAAGACATCAGCCAGGAAGTTAAAGCTTGGTCGCAAATGGGTCTTTCAAATGGACAGTGACCCCAAGCATACATCAAGTTGTGGCAAAATTGCTTAAAGACAACAAAGTCAAGGTTTTGGAGTGACCATCACAAATTCCTGACCTCAATCCGATAGAAAATTTGTGGGCAGAACTGAAAAAGCGTGTGCGAGCAAGGAGGCCTACAATCCTGACTCAGTTACACCAGTTCTGTCTGGAGGAATGGAACAAAATTCCAGCAACTTACTGTGAGAAGCTTGTGGAAGGCATCCCAAAACATTTGACCCAAGTTAAACAATTTAAGGGCAGTGTTACCAAATACTAACAAAGTGTATGTAAACTTCTGACCTACTGGGAAAGTGATGAAAGAAATAAAAGCTGAAATAAATCATTCTCTCTACTATTATTCTGACATTTCACATGCTTAAAATAAAGTAGTGATCCTAACTGATCTAAGACGGGGAATGTTTTCTAAGATTAAATGTCAGGAATTGTGGAAAAACTGAGTTTAAATGTATTTGGCTAAGGTGTATGTAAACTGCTGACTTCAACTGTAAATGACCTGGTGGTCTATTCTGCTGACTGGCTGCCACACGTGAGACTTTTCAGCATGTATTCATGTGTTTAGATGAGGCCTCATTGACCCTTAATTTGGTTAAGTGTGACTTTGGGAAAGCTTGGGTCAGCTATCTGGGCAAAGTCGCAGGCTGAGGTCAAGTGCGTCCAGTTGATGTGAAATGTCAAGACAATGCATTCCTTCCCTGTGCCCAATGTGAAACGGCATCTCTAGCGTTTCCTTGATATGGCTGGTTATTATTGATGTCTCTGTCGAAATTTCTCCAGTCCTGCTGAGCTCTTCCCGTGAGTTTGCGTGGACCCCTGAGTGCCAGGCGTTGCTTGAGCATCTGAAGATGCTGTTATGCCACCCATCTGTTCTCACTGCACCTGATTACAGCAAGCCTTCCAAGCTGGAGGTTGATGCCAGTGCTACAGGTGCAGGCACAATGCTGTTGTAGGAGGATGATTGACCATCCTGTAAGTTACTTTTCTAAGAAGTTTGACAAGCATCAAAGTAACTATTCCACCATACTACAACCACTTGCATTACAACACTTCGAAGTTTACGTAGGTTCTAGCTCTCTCCCAGTAGTAGTATACACAGACTACAATCCCATTGTCTTTCTCTCTTGTATGCAGAACCAACATTTTGTGCACTGACCTAAAATTATAATATTGGTATTACATGCTTGCGTACTGAGTGTCCGTGTTCTCGTTTTCTGCTCTCGCTCTCGCTTCCCAGATGCAGTCTTCTTTAAATTGCGCTCTCCAGATACCGATTGAAGCAGTCCTGACAAGGAGGCAGGTCCAGCAGTGCTCTAAATGGAGACCAACAGTGAATCGGCACACCTAAAGCAAGGAAAGCTGGGTGGGGAGAATCGATAGTTAAAGAATCGTGCTACTTTCTTATTAACAAGCTTGTAATCTTCATGCTCTGACCTGTGTTTTCATATTGTGGATTTTTGGCTTTTGGATTACTCCTTAGACTTGGGGTCCTGGATCACTTCTGTAAATATACTGAGAATAGGACTGTCTGTGTCTGCCTTGTCCTTCTCCCGTCACAAGCAACACACAGCACTGAGGGTGGGCTTGTTTTTATGTTGCTTCCCCGCCACCCCTAGACTAAAGCCAACAGGGGGAGCATAATAACTTAAAGAGCTCAAAGGTGAGTTTATTGTCATATGCACAAGTATGTGTACACACACGTGCAATGAAAAACTTTGTAACAGCAGCATCACAGGCGCATAACATATAAGCAGCATTCACTAAAAATGATAGATGTAATTAAGTATAAATTACATATTCTTACAAGAAACCACAAGCAGAATGGATAAGTCTTTTTGAATGCTAAGTAATCGTAGTGTTACTTAAATGTAGTGATAAGGGTTTTGGTAGTTGGTTCAACCACCCAATGAGTGAAGGTAAGTGGCTGTACTTGAACCTGGTAGTGTAGGACTTCAGGTTCTGTACCTCCTGCCTGAGTGTAACTGCAAGGAGATGGCATGCCCTGGGTGTTGAGGAATTTTGATGATAAATGCTGCCTTTGCCAGGCAGCACCTCATAGATGTTTCCAGTGGTGTCGAGTGATGTGCTGTGATATATATAGGGCAGAGTCCACCATGTTGGTACCAGACCATGATGCAACAATCAGAATATTTCACCAGTACATCTGTAGAAGTTTGTTTGTGTGTGCCATAACAAGCTGATCTGTGATAGTAAAGACATTCGCGTGCTTAAGATTGCATCTATATGCTAGGCCCACGACAAATCATTCAATATGTTGAAGCCCAGAAATTTAAATCTGCTGACTTCACAGCTCGAACTATATTGAGGAAATTTGATGCTCTGCAGGACAAAGCATTCTATATGATTACTATCCAACTTTTTGTACTAAAGATTTGCTATTAATGGCAAGACCGTGTTGATGTATAGATGGATCTTGGGTCCTGTAGTTAGCTGCTCAGGGTAGTAATGAAGGTTTGCTGCATCTGTAGTCTTGCATTTAATTCTGGGTGCCCATTATAGGAAGAATCTGGAGATTTTGGAGGGAATGCAGAAGTTTACCAGAATGCTTCTTGGATTGGAGGCATGTGCTATGAGGAGGGTTTGGACAAATTTGTTTTCTCTGGTGTGGTAGAGGCTGAAGGCGATGGATTGGAAGTTGATAAAATTGAGAGACGTAGATAGTATAAACAGCTGGTATCTTCTGGAGTTGAAATATCTAATACAAGAATGCATGCATCTAAGGCAAGAGGGGATAAGTTCAAAGGAGATGTGCAAGGCAAGTTCTTTTCTGATAAGGGTGGGTGCCTGGAATGTACTGCCAGGTTATGGTAGCGGAGGCAAATATGATTGAGGTTCTTGGGCATATTCAGGTGCAGAGGATCGAGGGAGATTCTTACATAAGCAGAGGGGATTAGTTTAGTTTTGCATTTAATTACAATATTCAGAAGTTCAGCGCAATATCATGGGCTAAGGGGCCTATTCCTATACTGTTCTGTATTCTTTTGCCATTTGTGCGCAATAGCTGCAGGTGATGTAAGGAATGAAAGGCTGCATGTATGATTTCTGAAATGTACCTTAGTATTTTACCTAGGTCACTCTGACAGCTAATTCCTAGCTATAAACTTTGCCACAAAGTGGGACAAGGAAAGGGTGGTACATGGTAACACCACACCGAGAGGTTCCCCTTAAAGTTTCACATTGCCCTCACATAGCTCCAAAGACAGTGGAGTCGTGATGTTCTTAAATCCTGAAGTCCTCTTCCCAGTTGCTTCAAGGATAGTAGTTCACCACAATTGGGAATGAGTAATGAATGCCATCCTTATCTGTTATACCCTGATACCAAAAAATAGTTAAGTAAAACGGAAATTGGTGCAAGTAATTGATTTCAGGAAGAACTTTAAGGTGTTTATGATAACCTATCATTTTCAAGTTTATTGCCATCTGACTGTACATATATTAGATCAAATGAAACAATGTTCCTCTGGACCATGGTACACCAGTAAACATTGTGCACAGTATTGTTTACTGTTTATTCAGTGTTCATACAGTGGTGATATAAGTGCTGGGTTGAATTTCAGACTGAATATTTTCCATATCATTGTTGAAGCCTAGGAAGTTGCCATTCAGGTTTTCCAAGAACAATGGTGTCATATTATTCAGCTCCTTCTCAAATATTAAATGGATTCCTTTTTTGAAAGTGCAAATTAAATCTGTTTCTACCATTCTCTTGGGCAATGAATGGAATCTTGCTATATTGATACTTTTCCACATTGAACTGATCCTTGTATTTAAATTTATCTTTATAAACTTTTCAATCTGTGCATTCAGTTACTCTTCAATGTCTTCTGGATGTTTGAAATCTTCAACATGTCTATCAAATTATCTATTAGCCAACCATCTTGTTGCACGAGAACAGTTAAAACATAACTCCATCCATTTTAATTAATCTCTCATACCCTGAATATTCTAAAATTATTCTGCATCATCTGTCTTTGTTTTTGTAAGCTTTTTGAGCATTGTAACCAGAATTGGATACATTAATTTGCGTGTAGCAAAATTTGCATCTTGAAGAGGTACAACATAAGTTTCATGTTTTTTTTATTCTCCATCTCTCCTATAGATAAGTTGTAATCCTTGCACTTTTAATGTTTCTTGTCCTCTCTTGCCACATTAAAAGGTGTACATACCTGGTTTTTCCTGCAACCACTCTGAATTTTTACTTTTAAAATTATTTCCTGTAAGAATGAAAGTGGTATTTTATTAGCTACAATAACATACATCTTCCATGTCTGCACACGTTACTAGTCTCTTGGTCAGTTACCATTTTCTTCCATTTTTACTACACCTGTTTTGTCGCTTGCACATTTTGAGTTTGCTACACTCATGTTATTAATACACCTGTATTCTTCAAGGAAGATGTCTGCCATCCCTTATTTCCCTTCTGGTCAACTTTGTGAAATGGCTTGGCACCACCACCTCAGGGCACTTAAGGTTGGGAAATGTTGATATTGCCACAAATGCATAATTCCGAAGAATGAATAAATATTTTTTAAAAATCCACTCGCTGATCCTTTATGTACAATATTCTTTTCTGCAGCCCAAAATATCACTGATTCTTGTCCCTAAGCTAATTTGTACTCGTTCAACTACTGATTTCATTCCATGGATTGTTTTGTTGACAGACTATGTGGCTTTTTGACTACAGTGTCAACAACATTCCTATCTTCAGCCCTCTGTATCATTACAAAAATCCAACTGTGTTAGTTGAGCACTATTTTACGTATTTATTCTGTGCTAACTTACTTTTGGATGGATGATTTAATTTTATTCCTGATTAATACTAGCCACTTTCCGAATACCAGGTGATCTGTTCGGCATTGCGTTTGATGCTATCCTACTGCTGAAGGGGATGCAGATTTTAATTCCTCAGGTTTCCTGGCACTTGTGTTGGGTGAGAATAAAATACTGCAGCAGCGATGGTCATATAAAACTCGTGATGTTGTATATGGAGACAAATATGGATGAGTTACTGATCCATTACTAAAAGAATATTAAGCTAATAATGAGATTGTGGCTCTGGATTAGCAGGTATGATTAAGTGAAATGCAAGGTGTTTTTAATATTGATATAACGTTATTAATGTTGATGGAAAACAAATCCATTACAGGTGTGGAAAGCTAGACTGAATGGCTATGAAGAGGCTGCGAAACTATTTCAGAAGATATCAGATGAAAAAAGCCCGGAATGGTCAAAATATCTAGGATTAATCAAAAAATTTGTAACTGATTCAAATGCAGTAGCTCAACTGAAAGGACTGGAAGCTGCACTTACTTACATAGAAAATGCTCATGTTGCCGGAAAGTAAGTTTTTTTTTGAAACCGTTTCCATTGATGTTTATTAATTTAATGTTTTAAATTCTGTTGGCATGGGCTTCCAAATGCACGAGCTGTATGTTGTATAAGAGTTACTTGTGTTTTGGGATCTTTGTAATTTCGTTACATTGCAAGAATTAACTAATTATCTTGACTACATACAGACTTGCCTAATATGAGATCTCCTTTCAGTGTATACACGAATGGTTTGGAATAGTCCAAGTTAATGTGGATTATAAATTGTTTTTTTTTAAATATATGTGGCTGTTCTATATGTAGAAACTGTTCCATAATATATCCATGAATTTCTTAATTTCTTTAACAAATATTGAAAATGTATTTAAGTCCAAATATAGTTAGAATTACTGATCAGATTCAAAACTACAGATAAATGAACAGCTCTGATTAATGTCCAGCTCAAAAAATAACAATAAACAAAATATAAGTGTTTCTTACAATTTGAAGCAAGTCTTCGTTTTTGAAGCATGGTCAGACCTGGTTCAAAAAATAGTTATTTATCTTGTTACTGATAGGTTGCGAAGATAAATTAACATGGTTTAAGAATCTTTTGAACGTTACCAATTTTTTTTCTTCATGTGCAAATGCAGAATAATACTTGTGCTGATCTGGAGCAGAACTGTGGTATATTTTGGCTATTAAAGTGTTAAACGAGTTGAACATCCCTTATCCAAAATGCTTGCGGCTGGAAGTGTTTCAGATTTTGTAATAGTTGCGTTTGTATATTGAGATGCCTTGGGGAATAGGACCCAAGTCTGAGCATGAAATCCATTTGTGTTACACATACAGCTGGTGTGAAGCTCAGTGAACAGTCCACAGTCTGACATAATGGAACTATGCCCTCCATGGATGTTTGGAGTTGAATGATCATCCCAATCATGTTTGTTACTGGGTTCCAGCACTATGATTGGCTTCATGTATGCCATTGATTTCAAACACCTACCGGTTCCACAACAGAGGGAGGGGGTTTAGTTAACAATTTTGTGCACTGAACAATTGCGTTCAATTTTCAGTTCGTTGTGATAGATCGTTGCTTATGTCATGATCAGCATACTGTTAAGCCAAGTAAGTTAACTCTGCTGACTAATCCACTCTTTCAATAAATGATCAAGATCTTCATTTTTCACTTAATGCAGTGTTTTTATATTTTTCATTAACTTCTGGTCTTTACCCATATGAGGCCACTTTTCAAAACTGTCTGTGGTGCGTAGAGACCTGTGTATTGCCTCAGAACTTTCCCAGTGCCTTGTGGAATTTTCCATTTGTGATGTCATGTCAGTGCTCAAAATATTTATATTTCAGAGGTTTTGGAATTTTGGATAAGGGCTACTCAAACAGTACTCCTTCTTGTAATCATTGCTGATCTATTTTTGGTATTCATTAATACATTTAGTAATTATTAATTATGGGAGTAATTTTTGCTACTTATCATTTCAGAACGGCTGGAGAAGTGGTATCTGGAGTTGTAAATAAAGTCTTCAACCAACCGAAAGCCAGAGCCAAGGAGCTGGGATTGGAAATATGTCTTATGTATATAGAAATAGAGAAGACTGAGCCTGTGCAAGAGGAACTGCTGAAAGGTCTGGACAACAAAACCCCCAAGGTGGTTGTGGCTTGCATAGAAACTATAAGGAAGGCACTCAGGTAAATCTAGCATGTTATGATTTCTTGAAATTGTAGAAATCATTGTCCCTTAGAAAAGCGAACTATTTTTATAAAAGTAATCAGATGTTCAGGTTTTGTCTTCAAATGACATCTGCACATTTAACCATGAACAAAATGATTCGGGTGTGAAATATCTGGGAAAAGAGTAAAATTCCTTAGCAAACTAAGCCACATTTTAAAATTTATAAAATTCACTGATAATGAACATTAATTATATTTTAGTGAATTTGGTTCAAAAATAATACAACTCAAGCCAGTTGTCAAGGTGTTGCCAAAGTTATTTGAATCGCGAGAAAAAGCAGTTCGAGATGAAGCTAAATTACTGGCTGTGGAAGTATACAAATGGATTCGTGATGCCTTACGTCCACCACTGCAAAATATTAATTCTGTGCAGGTATGGTACATTCATACACATATATTAACTTCGTTGCATCACTTTTGCTATATCAAATGCTAAGAGAAATATTTGGATTTCTCCTCTTCTCCCCCCCCCCCCCCCCACAAACCACCACCACAGTTGAAGGAACTTGAAGAAGAATGGGTTAAGTTGCCAACCACAGCCCCGAGACAAACCAGATTCTTGCGCTCTCAACAAGATCTCAAAACCAAGTTTGAGCAGCAGCAAGCAGTGGGTGATGATGAAGAAGGTCAGTAAAACACATTGATTACAAAAAGCACATGGAGTAAATTCATGATATTTGATTTTTACTCGTCTCATTTTAGTTGACTTTTCTAGATAGAGCCTAGAAATGGAAGAAGCCATATATTCCTATATGACGTGTCCTTGCCCCTTTATTTATTGCACTTGAAGCCTTAGTATTCTTCTCATGACCCATACTTTCACCTGGCTTTTATAATGTTCAGACTGGCTCCTTTGTCTGACTCGCCAATATTAGTTTGTACAGCTAAGACTCCCAATACCCTGTCAGAGCCCTTCTATTGTGTACTTAAGTACTGCTTCCCACTCGTCTGGTCTGAGTTAGAACCTCAAGAACACCAAAAAAAGGTGCAGAAATAGGTCCCCTCAAGCCTGTCGTGGCATTTGATATAATCACAGCTGATCCACACTAGTCTCAACTTTTGTGCCAGTTCCCCATTGGTATTGAATTCCTTTAATATCCTTAAATGAATCAGAATCAGGTTTGATTTCACTGGTGTGTATTGTGAGATTTGTGTTTTGCAGCATCAGTACAGTGCAAGACACAATACAAAAACTAAATCACAGTAAGTGTAAAAAGTGAGACAGTGTGGATGGGGTCACTGCCCATTTAGGAGGGAAGAAGCTGTTCCTGAAATGCTGAGTGTCTTCAGGCTCCTGTAGCACCTCAGTAGTAGAAATGAGAAGAGGGCATATTGGGTAATGGGGGTCCTTATTGACGAATGTTGCCTTTTTGAGATATGGCCGTTTAAAGGTCCTTGATGCTGGGGAGGCTAGTGCCCATGATAGAGCTGGCTGAGTTTACAACTTTCTGCGGCTTTTTCCAATCCTGTATGTAGCCACTCCATACTGGATGGTGATGCAGCCAGATCTCCACAGTACATCTGTAGAAATTTGCAAGGGTCTTTGGTGACATGCCAAGTCTCCTCAAGCTCCTAATGAAATATAGTCATTGTTTTTCCGCCTTTGTAATTGCATCAGTACGTTGGGCCCAGGATAGATCTTCAGAGATGTTGACACCCAAGAACCTGAAACTGCTTACACTTTCCACTGCTGATCCCTCAATGAGCACTGCTGTGTATTTCCTTGACCACCCTTTCTTAAAGTCCACAACCAATTCCCTGGTCTTACTGATGTTGAGTGTAAAGTTGTTGTTGCATCACGACTCAACCAGCTGATCTGTCTCACTCCTGTATGCCTCCTCATCACCATCTGAAATTCTGCCAATAGTTGTGTCGTTGGCAAATTTATGGACACAGTTTGAGTTGTGTCCAGCCACATAGTCGTGGGTATGAGCAGAGAGTTAAGCATGCATTCTTGAGGTGCCCCAGCAAGATGATGTAATTTCAAATCCGCATGGACGGTGGTCTCCCAGTGAGGAAGTGAAGAATCCAGTTGCAGAAGGAGGTACGTAAGGTCCAGGTTTTGGAGCTTGTTGAGAACTAAGGGTATGATTGTATTGATTGTTGAGCTGTAATATATAAACAGCAGCCTGCTGTAAGGATTGCTGTTGTTCATGTGATCCGAGTAGAGAGCCAGTGAGATCTGCTCTAGACCTATTGTGGCAATAGGCAAATTGCAGCAAGTGGAGGTCTTGGGCAGGATTGATTCTGGTCATGACCAAATTTAAAAAAAAACTTATTTAACTGTAATACCGCAAGTGATTGAGTGTGCATAACCCTCTGAAGAATTGTAGAGATTCACCACTCAAAGTTAAATTCTGTACAGCTCTGTTTTAAATGACTAGCCCTGTATCTTCTAACTATATCTTCTTGTTTGAGTCTTATTAGTGAAAACTAAGCTCCTGTTAGACAAAATTTTCCTTTTATAAATTCTGATCAATTCTATTATTATTTCCTGGGTGCTTTACTGCCATTTCTTTGTTAGCAAATGCCAATGATTCCTACGGATCGGATTTTTGGAAATAATGTTAGCAGTTTAAAAATTCATTTGGAGATTCAGTTCGAAGTGTCTGCATTTGTGAAGAGGAAAATGAAGATACAAAAGAAATAGAAATATTAAAAGAAATAATTTAGGAAGAAAACGATGTGATTAAATGAAAATCATTTGTGCAATTGAAGGGACATCGGACTATGCAGAATTGTTTGATCTTGAATTGCATCTCAGCTGCCAAATTTGTATATGTTAAAGGCAAAGGAAATTAAAGTTGTCTTCATCTTGCAGATGAGGAGGAAGCTGAAGCCCCTGTTGTGGATGCTTATGAACTTTTAGAACCTGTTGAAATTCTTTTAAAGCTTCCAAAAGATTTCTATGATAAAATTGTAAGTACTTAAACTACTGTGTGGTTCTGTATTAGGAAATTCATTTTGTTTTGTTTGAGAATGAATGAAGGAATTCTGTTCCCTTCTGCTTCATTTTCTCTTTTCTGTTAGTCTCATTTATTCAATTCACTGTTTTTAATAACTTGGTTCAATTTAGTGCACCATCTTTGAAATCCCTTGTGTATTGATAATAAACTAATTTGGAAACTGAAATACTCTTTTTTTTTAATTCCTTTACAAAATGATTTTTTTAATGTAGCCATTATTGCCTTTGTTAAATTCAAATGTAATATACTACTGGTTTTATGATCTTTTAAATTGGGATATCAACACCTTGCATTTTCACATTTTGAAAATTAAGTAATTTTCATTGTACTTGAAGTAAGGCAAATTACCGTTTGTACTTCAAGATCTTGTAGCTTTACAAAGAAGTGAAACATTCAGCCTACATTCTGCAGTTGGAATTGGTGGTGCGGCAGATTAAGGAGCTGCATTCTTACATGTGTACTTTGAACAGTCGTGTTACTACAATAGATCTGATATCTATCATGTTTGGCAGCGTATTATTAGTACTTTTCATTGATGTCTGAAGATATTTTATCAAAAAGAAATATCAGTGTTTCTTAACTAAATGACACTTAAGTCCTTGTTACTGTTCAAACAAGAATTTGATTCAACAAGACGCTAAAGGGTACTCTAGTTGACAGTAGATCTAATTTACATATTAAACTAGCCTTTTTTTCCTTCTAAAATAGGAGGCCAAAAAATGGCAGGAGCGAAAAGAAGCTCTGGAAGCTCTTGAGGCGCTTGTAAAAAATCCCAAGCTGGAATCAGGGGATTATTCAGATGTTGTGAGAGCACTTAAAAAGGTAAAGTCTGACTAGTGTGTACTGCATTTTAAATAGCTTAATTAAAGAATATTTTTCTACTGTTGTACTCTTGCTACATTAAGTTTCTCACTTGTGCTAGGCTTTCAGAGAGGAGGAAATACCTGCCTGGATTTTAGAATTTTGAATTCTGATTTTGAGGCAAAGTTGCATGATGTACCTCAATATCATAAGTTTAAAATCAAATATGGTGTAGAAAGTGGTTGTCATGTATGTTTCTGCTTTCTTAAAACAGTGCTACCTTTTATTATTATTATCATGCAAACATTTCTTTGGCAAATCTTTTGTTATTGGCCAAGTAATTATTTATTTTGTTGTTAATGTGAATCTTAAAGATAAATCGTTCTTTGTGCTTTATTTCATACCTGGGATTTTGACTTACTCTTGAAAAATAATTGGAGTTGCAAAATCGGAGACTGATTACCTGGTCCTTAACAAACTTGCACAAACAGTAATATGATCACCCAGTAATCTGTGTAGTAATGTGGAATAAATATTTCATTGGATGCTGTGCAATAATTTTTTTTTAAATGGTGCTGTGGAATCTTTCAAATCATTTTCTGCTCTGTGGTCGGTCTGTCTTATTGTTTAATGTTGCATCTGACAAATGGTATTTTCCTGACTTTTGCTAGTGTAGCACTTGGTCGCAATTGCATTGAGCCACCAGCCTAGATTTCTAAAATGACACTAGGCAATAAATATGGTAGAATCAAGCTGAATGCTTTTCATATTAAGACAAAGCAAACTTTGAGCAAATTGGCAACACTGCTGGCTGCAGCATTACTCTGTATTTGTCTGGTGTTCAGATTCTAGTTAATCGCTAATGTTAAGAGTTGTTTGTGATCAGTGAGGGTCTGTATTCGGTATAATCCTTTAAGAATTCCTTGTCCACTTAACCATAAAAAGGTTGTCTAAGAGGGTCTGTAGTTGCTTTTGAATATCTCCTGCATTATTTTTATTTAGGTTCCCAGGTTAAAGTTACTTTGTGTCTAAATATTGAAATAGATCTTTCTGAACTCTCCGCTCTAGGTCATTGGAAAAGATTCTAACGTATTGCTTGTGGCACTGGGTGCAAAGTGTCTTGCTGGTCTAGCTGCTGGACTCAGAAAACGGTTCCAAACCTATGCTTCACATGTAAGTTTCAAATAACATTTCACTTTTGAATAGTTTTTAGGATTGTTTCAAATAAATGAAGAAAACTAAAGCTCTTTGGGAATGTTTCCAAAATCAAAAGTTGCTTTAAGGATGACTGACTTGAAATGTTTTCACTGAAATATTGTAGTATTGATTGGGATCCAAGAAGATTACTGCTCTACATAATCTATGGATAACTTTAATATTCTTCTGTGTGTGTATTTTTCAGTCAGGTTAGGGTTAGGGTTAGGATTAGGGTGTTATGTTAATCCACCAAAACAGTTTTTTTAATAGTACTTGTTAATGTCATCTCTCTGATTCTGTTGTGAATTTACTTTTTAATTGTAATGATGCTATGAAACTAGTGTCTTTTGTTTAAATACTCAGTTGTAAATTAATGTGTTTATTCAATTTTTTAGGTGGTGCCAACTCTGCTGGAAAAGTTTAAAGAGAAGAAACCTCAAGTAGTTCAGGCTTTGCAAGAAGCCATTGATGCAGTTTTTCTTACAGTAAGTTCAGTATTAATACTGTGAAGCATATGTGCTGAAATGTTAACATTGTTGCAGTCAGATATCCTGTGCAATGTTGCATATTCCTGTATTGCTGTTTTAGTTCCACCTAGATTTTTTGTTTTCTTTTGTGGATTTCTTCTTGTGTTAGTGTATCTGACAATGATAGCTGATTATGGTGTAATTTTTAATATTTCATGTGTATTATGTTTCTAGTTATCTTTTAGATACTGAGTGTAGCTATTAGCTTGAGTATCTGAGAGACCCCCCCCCCCCCCCCCCCCCAGTATTTAAAATTAGTTCCATGGATTTGTCATATTTTTTCTCTTGGTCTCAAGTATCTTGAGTGGGACTCAGATTAATGGTCTTTTTACCTTGGCTGCATTTAACTTTATTGGATCTGGTTGAGAAATGCTCCTGCATGAGACTTGAATTCTCATGAAGCCCTCATACTGAAATGAGTTTATTTTTTAGGCTCATTATTCCTTAAAAAGACTATAACTGTTAGCTTGTCAGGTGATTCTGCAGTCCTGTCCATAGTCACACAGTGGTCCATATAGTAGCATGTACCATTTACATGTTAACATAGCTTGCATATTAAGGTTAAGATATTGAGTTAAAACAGTATTACAAATCATGGAAAGTAATGCCAGAACAATACCAATTTTAGAAGTTTAATAAGGAAGTTATTAATAGGCTCAGTTATTAACCTCTCACTGATTGATGCTGGGACCTTCTAGGGTCAAATGCATTCTGAAGTTCTTTGGAAGTGATAAGCGAATTACAAAATTTAAAAATGTTTTCTCACTTGCCTCATAAGTAAAGGGTTATAATTGTCCAGGTGGGTATCATTGCAAAATTAATTGGCTAACCAAGATATGCCATTAATGCTCTTTATTGACATTGCCCATATTTTAAAAAGTAAATTTGTATAGGAAAGTGGAGCTGGCCTAAATTAGAAAGAAATGGATACCATGCTGTTGCAATTCAAGATTCATGTAATTTCCAGTACAAAAGTGTAAAGAAGAACAAAATAATTGTTATCTCTGCTCTGAAACACAAAAGAGACAAAAGAAGATTAAAAAAAAAATCACAATAAATATAAATACCCAAGATAACTTCTATACATTGTATGTCCATAGAGTGATGCAAGGTACAGGAGTGTCTGTATTGACTCTCACTAACAATATGGTGGTTGGGGGTGTGAAGGGGTGGATTAGTGGGCTGAGATGTTGGTTATCTTTACTGCTTGGGGAAAGTAACTTTTTGAGTCTGCTGGTTTATAAGTTCCCATTTAATGTGTGAAGAGTAACAATGTGGAAAAAGATGACTGCAGGGAGGGTGCTTGCTTTGAAATCGATTAAGATGCATTTAGGTATTTTTTCATGTTCCTGCTGATCTTCAAATGTTTAATGTATGATGGCACATAGTAAATTGGTCCTGCCTCTTCCCACAGATTCAGTCTCAACTTTTAAATTTGGCTTTGTTTGTTTGTTTTTGGCTTCTTGGTGTTAACTAATTCAAAAATTGCTGAAGTTTCATAAGTACCTGCAGATTGTTTGACTTGTCTAATAAAAGTGCTTGCAGTTCTATCATCATAATTTTCATGGTAGTTACCTAATTTTGTAACTTATTGGAATGGAACAGTTAAAACTGAACATTGTGCTACTGACATGTAGAAACATTGAAGTTTTGCATGAGCAGAGTATGCTGTCAAAATGTTATTCTTGAGATACGGGAATATGCACCAATTTTAATTACCTGTGTGGATTCAGACCACATTACAGAATGTAAGTGAAGATGTTTTGGCTGTAATGGATAACAAAAATCCATCGATCAAGCAGCAAGCATCACTCTTCTTGGCAAGAAGTTTCCGTTACTGCACTCCAACCACGTTGCCAAAAAGCCTTTTAAAACCACTATGTGCTGCACTGCTTAAGGTATGTAATAGAGTTGTAATACAAACCTTCTGATTTTTATTTCAAAATTTTGCTATTTGTTTCATTAATGAAATAACTGTTTTAAGATAATTGAAACAATTTGTGACCCTATAAAACTAATATAATCCAATTCTGTACAGCAAATTAATGATTCTGCACTTGAAGTGAGAGATGCTGCTTTTGAAGCGCTAGGTACTGCTCTGAAAGTTGTTGGTGAGAGAGCAATGAATCCTTTCCTTGTTGATGTTGATAAATTGAAGCTTGACAAGGTGAGTCATAACAATGAATTTTTCACTACTTAGCATTTTAAAATTATAATGTTCCACAATTAAACTTGTAAATTAGGTGTCAAGTTTATTTTTCTTAGTTTGTTCCTTACTGTGAAATTTAGTGAGCTTGTTGTTACGAGGCATTAGACTTGGCACAAAGCACTAGGTCTTCTGTGAAGTGAATTCTGCCCCCTATTGGCTTCTGAGACTGGGACTACCCATTAGAAGGAATCTCAAGACCACCGATACCTTCTCTGCAAAATCCTCCACCTTGACTGGAACGATAAATAAAAGCAACACACATCAAAGTTGCTGGTGAACGCAGCAGGCCAAGCAGCATCTATAGGAAGAGGCGCAGTCGACGTATCAGGCCGAGACCCTTCGTCAGGACTAACTGAAGGAAGAGTGAGTAAGGGATTTGAAAGCTGGAGGGGGAGGGGGAAGATGCAAAATGATAGGAGAAGACAGGAGGGGGAGGGATAGAGCCGAGAGCTGGACAGGTGATAGGCAAAAGGGGATACGAGAGGATCATGGGACAGGAGGTCCGGGAAGAAAGACGGGGGGGGGTGACCCAGAGGATGGGCAAGAGGTATATTCAGAGGGACAGAGGGAGAAAAAGGAGAGTGAGAGAAAGTATGTGTGCATAAAAATGAGTAACAGATGGGGTACGAGGGGGAGGTGGGGCCTAGCGGAAGTTAGAGAAGTCATCATTGACTTCTCTAACTTCCGCTAGGCCCCACCTCCCCCTCGTACCCCATCTGTTACTCATTTTTATGCACACATTCTTTCTCTCACTCTCCTTTTTCTCCCTCTGTCCCTCTGAATATACCTCTTGCCCATCCTCTGGGTCACCCCCCCCCCGTCTTTCTTCCCGGACCTCCTGTCCCATGATCCTCTCGTATCCCCTTTTGCCTATCACCTGTCCAGCTCTCGGCTCTATCCCTCCCCCTCCTGTCTTCTCCTATCATTTTGCATCTTCCCCCTCCCCCTCCAGCTTTCAAATCCCTTACTCACTCTTCCTTCAGTTAGTCCTGACGAAGGGTCTCGGCCTGATACGTCGACTGCGCCTCTTCCTATAGATGCTGCTTGGCCTGCTGCGTTCACCAGCAACTTTGATGTGTGTTGCTTGAATTTCCAGCATCTGCAGAATTCCTGTTGTTTACGATAAATAAAACATCTGTTTTGTGGTCAGGCCAGCATTGCCTGTATCAAGTGATCACAAATGTGAGAAAATCTACAGGTACTGGATGTCCAAAGCAACGCACACAAATGCTAGAACTCAGCAGGCCAGTTCCAGGCAAAATCTATGGAAAAGAGTAAACAGTCGATGTTTCGGGCCATGTTAGAATGCTTCAAAACATTTGATAGAAAGATTACCCCTGAAAAATTCAATGCCTTTAAAAATCATCTATCATTTTATATTTTGCTGTTAAGACCTGACTGCTGACATCTACAGTGAAGCACTTACTCAAAAATTCAATGTGAGGAATGACATGTCTATTCCCTTGTCCGTTCATCCTTCCCCACTAATTTCCTTCCCGGCACTTAGCCCTTCAAGTGGCCAAAGTGCTACACCTACCCACTTAGCTCCTCCCGCACCTCCATTGAGAGCTCCAAATAGACCTCCTAGATGAGGCAACACTTCACCTGTGAATCTGCTGAGGTTATCTATTGTGTCCAGCGCTCCCAATGCGGCTCCTCTACACTGAGACCAGAAAAAATTGGGAGACTACTTTGTTGAGTACCTCCACTCCATCCGCCTAAAACTGAACTTTCCAGTGGCAGGACATTTTAATTTCCATTCCTGTCCATGGCCTCCTCTTGTGCCAAGGTGGAGGAGCAACACCTTGTATTCATCTAGGTAGCCTCTAAACTGATAGTGTGAATATCAATTTCACCTTCTGGTTTAAAAAAAAAAAAAAAAAAATTCCCTGTCCTTCTCCTTTTCTATTCCCCACTCTGGCCTTCTATCTCATTTCACCTGCTTATTACTTCTCTTGGGTCCCCTCTTCCTTTTTATGGTTCACTCTGCTCTCCTATTAGATTCCTACTTCTCCAGCCCTTTACCTTTCCCACCCATCTGGATTCACTTATCATCTTCTAGTCCTCCCTCTAGTTTTGTTTCTCTTCTCCTCTTCCCACCTCCCCCCCACCCCCAAACACACACACAAACCTTTTTATTCTGGTGTCTTCCTCCTTCCTTTCCAGTCCTGATGAAGGATCTCGGCTGAAACGTCGACTGTTTGCTCTTTTCCATAGATGCTTCCTGGCCTGCTAAATTCCTCCAGCATCCAAATGCTAAACGTAAAGTCTATTATTTCTGGAAAAGTAATGGCCACTTTGGTTGCAGTTAACATAGATTAACGTAGAATTCTTGCTACATGTGGAACATTTGAAGCTGAAGAAAAGGTATTTGGATATCTATGCAGATGCTTATGAAATGCTATTGTTTGAGGGTAAAGTATGGTAGTGGTCGGGGAAGAATTAAAATGCTAATCCAATGTTGGCTTTGTCCGTGCAAGTCAAATTTTTGAAAGCATACTGAATTATGGCACTTTGGTTGTTGTGTTTTGAGTCTGAATGTAAGCATGAAACCACTAATTAGTTTTGTTTTAAGTATGAACTTTATCTGGGTAAACAAGTTTGAGGTATGCAGATGCCATAAGTCGGAAGCAGAATAGATGAAGGGTTTAGTGATTTACCTTGTGTTGAAGCTGTTTTGAGGTGGTATAAGATCAGGTCTGGTACCGCATTGTACCTTTAAAATATTGTTTCTAATTGCAGCATGTTTGTTGCCATTCCAGATCAAAGAATCTTCAGATAAAGTAGAACTTGTTCATGGGAAAAAAGGTAATGCATCGAAAGAGGTAAAGACTGGAGCATCAGGAAAAGTTAGTTCATCTTCAAGCAGTGGAGACAAAGTTGATGCCTCTACAAGCAAAACTGCTGGGCAGTCAAAGAAACCTGCTAGCAAGGTAGATTTAAAGATTGAATCAACTTTTTTCCCTTACTTGTCATAAGTAGTGAATTTGTAAAGTTTTTTTGTTTTTAACATTCTTAATATGTAGTTACTTTCGGTACTATAGATTTGCCATCTGTCTGTCGGATATAATGCTAATCTTAGTGTTTATGCTGGAAGTGATATTTTTCAAAATTTGAAAATGCTTCTGTTTAATAATGCCTCCATGCTGGTGTAATCATTAAGTATTTATACCATAAAGCATCAGAGCAGAATTGGGCCATTTGGCCCATTGAGTCTGCTCCACCGTTCCATCATGGCCAATTTATCATCCCTCTCAATTGCATTCTCCTGCCTTCTCCCCGTAACCTTTCATGTCCTGACTAATCAAGAACCTTTTAGTCTCCACTTTAAATATACTCAATGACTTGGCCTCTGCACCCACTAATGGCAATGAATTCCACAGATTCATGACCCTCTTGCAAAATAAATTCTTCCTCATCTCTGTTCTAAATGGACATCACTCTATTCTGAGGCTGTGCCCTCTGATCCTAGATTCCCCCACTATAGGAAACCTCTTCACCACATTCACTCTCTCCAAACTTTTCAACATTCGATAGGTTTCAATGAGATTCTCCCTCCCCCTCCCCCTCCCCACCCCTTCTAAACTCCAGTGAGTACAGGTCCAGAGCCATCAAATGTTCCTCATATGTTAATCCTTTCATTCCCGGAATCATTCTCATGAACATCCTCTGGACTGTCTCCATGCCAGCACATCTTGGATAAAGGGTTCACAACTGCACACAGTACACCCAAGTGCGGTTTGACTTGGATAGCCAATCTTCTATCCATGCTATTATCTTGCCTGTAATGCTCCTTAATCTTGTTAAGGAGCATAATGTGTGGCACCTTGTCAAAGGCCGCCTGAAAGTCCGAGCAGATGATATACGCTGACTTTCCATTGTCTATCCTGCCTGTTAATTTCTCAAAGAATTATAATTGATTTGTTTAAAAACTTACTGTCTTTGGCCTATTTTACTATGTGCCTCCAAGTGCCCGGAAAGTTTATCCTTAATAATAGACTTTGTCTTCCCAACTACTGATGTCAGACTGATTGGCCTATAATTTCCTTTCTATTGTCTCCCTTCCTTCTTAAAAGTGGAGTGACGTTTTCAGTTTTCCATTCCTCCAGAAGCATGCCAGAATTTAGTGATTCTTGAAAGATCAATAGGAACCTACGGAAATCCCTGGCAATTCTAGACAGTGTTTCTCGCCCTCTGCATGCCACCTTGGCTGAACAGAGGAGCATTTTTAGTAATAGACTAAGACAACTGTACTGCTCCAAAGAGCACTATACAAGGTCGTTCTTGTCCTCAGCCATTAGGTTCTATAATGAGTCAACCTATAACCAGGGAAGTGATGCCTCTCTTCCCCCCCCCCCCCCGTTAGACTATGGTAATTTAATTTTTATTCTTTCTACTTCTAATATTTGTATCTCTGCACTTGGGATGCTACTGTGATACTGTAATTTCCTTTGTGATCAATAAAGTATCTGTTTATCTATCTTATACGTCCACAATCTTTTCAACTACTTCTTTCAGTACTCTGGGTGTACTCCATCTGGTCCCGGTGGCTTATCTACCTTAAGACCTTTCAGTTGCCCAAGCACCTTCTCCCAAATAATAGAAACAAAACCTAATTCTGCCCCTGACCCTCAAATTTTTGGCATTCAGCTTGTGTTATCTATTGTGAAGACTGACACAAAATACTTAATTCAGTTCATCCACCAGTTCTTTGTGTCCCCCATTACAACCTCTCCAGTATAATTTTCCGGTTGTCTGATAACCATTATTATTATTATTGGTTAGTCTACCTTCATATTTCATCATTTCTCTGCATGGATTTTTAATTGCTTCATGTTGGGTTTTGAAAGCTTCCCAATCTTAACTTCCCACTAATTTTTGCTATAATCCCTCTCTTTTGCTGAAGACTAATGTTTAAGAATTGTGTTCACTTGGTATTTTGCAGTCTGTTGGGCCATCCAAAAAAGTGAAAGCAGTCGTATCTCCTTCAGGTCCAAGTGGGAAAGGGAAAAAAGGAACAGAGGCTAAAGAGGTGGAACCAGAGCTTGCTGTAAGTGGTAGCTTAACAACCAGTGGACCAGTCTGCCTATTGACTGTTTCTCAAAAGTCTTTTAAAATGGTTCAAACAAAATTATCATACTTTGTAATCTGACACTAAACCAATTATTGTCTTATGCTGATACATCGTTCCCATTGTATTCTTTAGGACTTTAAATTTTGTTGCAAATACAGTGGATTCCTGTTAATTGGGCCATCAGTTAATTGGGGCAGCTCCTTATTCAGGACAACTGTGCTTGGGTCACATGCATTTTTTGTGGCTGTTAGACACATACTTAAAGTGAACAGTTTTTAAATAGAGCCAGTTGTGTGTTTTCAAAAAGTAGCATTTTTTTTTTGGTCACTGATAGCTGGTAAGAAGTAAGCAGGAAGACAATTCAGAATTATTCTGTTCACTGCCATTTCAAGTATTCGGGTTTGGAGATGCTAGAAATGGCCAGGAGTGAAAAATAAATTATTTCACTACTTCAGGTTAGGAACTATGAAGAATTTGAAAGTATTGCCAATCATATTGAATGTTACAATGAAAATGAAGACTTGGAGGCAGTCTGTATTAGGTGCTGTGATGATTTTGTTCACTCACAATCAATTAAAAGAACATGTCAGCATAAATTGGATGAATTCCTCTATTAAGAGCTAATAGTTTTATAGTACTGTAGTAATATTGATGTTCTAATTTATTGTCTTTCATTTAAATACACAATTCGTTTTTCAGTTAAATGGTACGAAATAGCACCCCCAAATGCCTTCACCTTCGTTTTAGGGGATTTTAACCGGGCCAGTCTGAAACAATCACGAAGCAATTACCATCAACAGATCATTTGCAATAGCAGAGGAAACAACACACTGGGACCATTGTTACACCACCATCAAGAATGCCTACTGTGTTATTCCACGCCCTCACTTCAGGAAGTCTGATCACCTGGCTGTACTTCTGCTCCCTAAGTAGAGGCAAAGACTGAAGATTTCAGCACCAGTACTGAGGACCAAGACGGTATGGACAAGGGAAGCACAGGAGCGCTTACAGGACTGCTTTGAATCGGTGGACTGAACTGTATTCAGCGATTCATCTTTGAATGTGGATGAGTATGCTGCAGTTGTTACTCATGTTATTAAAACCTGTGTGGATGAATGTGTGCCTACAGAGACTTGCTGTACATCCCCAAATCAAAAGCCGAGGATGAACCAGGAGGTACGTTGTCTGCTTAAGGCTAGATCTGTGGCATTCAAGGCTGGTGACCCAGGTCTGTACCAGAAAACTAGGTATGACTTGCAGAGGGCTATTTCAAGGGTGATTTTTACTTCCTACAAAGCAAAACCCAATAGCATGAATGGCAGCGATGCTTCACTACCAGATGAACTCAATGCCTTCTAAGCCTGCTTTTAGAGAGAGAATATAACTACAGCTGTGAAGATCCCTGCTGCATCTGGTGACCCTGTGATCTCTGTCTCAAAGGCTGATGTTAGGCTGCCTTTAAAGAGGGTGAACCCTCACAAGGCAGTAGGCAGAGTACCTGATGAGGCTCTGAAAACTTGTGCCACCCAACTGGTGGGGAGTATTCAAGGACATTTTCAACCTCTCACTGCGGGCGGAAGTTCCCACTTGCTTCAAAAAGGCAAAAAATATACCAATGCCTAAGAAGAATAATGTGAGCTGCTTTAATGACTATCGCCCAGTAGCACTCACATCTACAGTGATGAAATGCTTTGAGAGGTTGGTCATGACCAGACTGAACTTCTGCCTGAGCAAGGACCTGGACCCATTGCAATTTGTCTATCACCACAGTAAGTCAATGGCAGATGCAATCTCAATGGCTCTACACATGACTTTAGACCACCTGGACAATACAAACACCTATCATCGACTACAGTTCAGCATTTAACACCATCATTCCCACAATCCTGATTGAGAAGTTACGGAACCTGGGCCTGTGTACCTCCCTCTGCAATTGGATCCTTGACTTCTTAACCAGAAGACCACAATCTGTGCAAATTGGTGATAATATCTCTTTCTTGCTGATGATTAACCTCGGGTGTGCTTAGCCCACTGCTCTACTCTCTCTATACCCATGACTGTGTGGCTAGGCATGGGTCAGTTATCATCAATAAATTTGCTGATGATACAATCATTGTTGGTAGAATCTCAGATGGAGATGCGAGGGCGTACAGGAGTGAGATATGCCAACTAGTGGAGTGGTGTTGCAGCAACAACCTGGCACTCAACGTCTGTAAGACAAAAGAGCTGATTGTGGACTTCAAGAAGGGTAAGACAAAGGAACACATACCAGTCCTCATAGAGGGATCAGAAGTGGAGAGAGTGTGCAGTTTCAAGTTCCTGGGTGTCAAGATCTCTGAGGACCTAACCTGGGTCCAACATATCGATGTAGTTATAAAGAAGGCAAGACGGCGGCTTTACTTGGCTAAGGGTTTGAAGAGATTTGGTATGTCAACAAAAACACTCAAAAACTTCTATAGATGTACCGTGGAGAGGATGCTGACAGGCTGCATCACTGTCTGGTATGGGGGGGAAGCTACTACACAGGACTGAAAGAAGCTGCAGGCGGTCATAAATTTAGTCAGCTTCATCTTGGGTACTAGCCTACAAAGTAGCCAGGACATCTTCAAGGAGTGCTGAATCAGAAAGGCAGTGTCCATTATTAAGGACCTCCCGCACCCAGGGCATGCCCTTCTCTTACTGTTTCTATCAGGTAGGAGGTACGGAAGTCTGAAGGCACACACTCAGCGATTCAGGAACAGCTTCTTCCCCTCTGCCATCCGATTCCTAAATGGACATTGATCCCATGAACACTACTTCACTTTTCTAAGATATTATTTCTGTTTTGCATGATTTTTAATCTATTCATTATACGTATGCTGTTACTTATTTATTTTCATCTATATTATGTATTGCATTGAACTGCTTCTGCTAAGTTAACAAATTTCACGGCACATGCCAGTGATAATAAACCTAATTCTGATTCTGGTAACTGGTGTTTTGTTTTATATACCTTTTTAACTATTTCCATGGTGCAGCCACTTAATTGTGGGGAAAAAAAATAGTACTGATCCCCGATGTGTCCCAATTAACTGGAATCCATGTTATTTCCATATTTTCTGATGTGCTTAAAGTTCCTTTTTTTTCTTCTTAATAAGATTGAAGTTTGTGAAGAGAAAGCTGCAGCTGTATTACCGGCCTCATGCTTGCAACAGCTTGGTAGTAGCAATTGGAAGGAAAGGTTAGCCAGTATGGAAGAGTTCCAGAAGGTATCATCTGCAGATTTTCTCATGTTTGTGAGGCTTGGATTTGTTTTGTGCAAATCAAAGGGATTAAATGAGGGTTAAATGGGGTAGTATTTGGAACAAATGTATCACTTTGAAAACCAAGCTGTAATGTTGTTGACTTCCATGTTCTTTGTTTCTGTAGGAATTGTAGTGCATACAGCTTTGATTTGATTCCTTGTTCTAAGGCCACTGTTAACTTTAAACATTTCAAAAGATGCTAAAACTATTTTATTAGAATTGGTGAAATACATACACCAATATTGGTATGGTTATATTCCTCTTATTAAGCTAAGTATGTCAACAGCTTCCATACTGAAGTCCTCAATATAACCATACCAAGCAAAGTCCTCTAGTGTTTTTCACAGCTGTATCATGAACTAAAACAAAATGATACAGGACCACATATCAGGGCCCCATTGAAGGCTTGATCAGACATTTTAAAATGTCTTGAGAGCCAAAGGCTTTGGAAGGAAAATTGTACATCTCACAACACGCTGGAGGAACTCAGCAGGTCGGGCAGCATCCGTGGAAAAGATCAGTCGACGGTTTGGGCCAGAACCTTTCGTCAGGACTGTAGGGGGAAGGGGCAGAGGCCCTATAAAGAAGGTGGGGGGAGGGTGGGAAGGGGAAGGCTGGTAGGCTCCAGGTGAAAAACCAGTAAGGGGAAAGATAAAGGGGTGGGGGAAGGGAGACGGGGAGGTGATAAGCAGGAAAGGTGAAGAAAGAATAGGGGAAAACACAATGGGTAGTAGAAGGAGGCGGAACCAAGAGGGAGGTGATAGGCAGCTGGGGGAGGGGGGGCAGAGTGACATAGGGATAGGGGAAGGTAGGGGGAGGGAATTACTAAGCAGCAGCGAATATCATTATCTTTCAATATTTTTTCACTCAACAGTTGAAGGCACTTCAGTTTGAGGTGGAGTAATTAATTTCAAATTTGTACTAATCCAAATTATATTTGCGCTTTTTTGGTACAATAAAGTGTGGAAAAGTGTTGAAATAGTGGGGTAAGACTTTTGAAGGATTTCTGTATGTATTAAAAATGGAAAAGATAGTTTAAGGACCTGTTTAAAGACGTCTTCTGCCTGGGAATCAGTTTAAGGGAGCAGGATGGGAATGATACAAATGGAAATTTAGATTCCATTCTATAACTTGAGTTTAGAGACTTGCATCCTCCTCAAGTGTATGAAGGATTTAAGTAATAAAATCAATTCATTGTCAATATGAAAGCTACACCTAACCTCAGAAACGTTCATTACTATATGACATTTTCTACCCAGTTCCCATTACGCTTCCAGGAGTTTGATTATTGCAAGCTATATTACATTTTTATTATTATTACAAGATTATTACATTTAAATACCATTTCATGTGTATTTTTTTCTAGGTTGGCAATTTTTAGGGTTGTTTATAGAAATCTCTACCAGTGTTAACAACCAACAGCAATCCACACTCGAAATCCCTCTCAAGTTTTCAAATAATTATTATTTGTATGATCCTGTAAAATCAGTGAAGGAACTGATTTTTGCATCGAGTTAATGATACTAAACCATACTAAATTTGTGAAATTAAATTTAATCAGAGCAAGTTTCCCAGTTTTGTGCTGTATATACAATTTGTATCTACCTTTGTTCTAATTAAGACATGAAAGAAATATCAGTTCTTCCTGAATAACTATGCTTTTCATTTAATTAAGCATGATTAAATTGAAGTAAATATGAGCGTATTTAAGTATATATAGTTCCTGTTTTTTTTTCCCTGCACCCCTCTCCATCCCAATTTGTCAAATAGAAAATTTAACTTGTAAATGTTCTTGTTTTATAGACCATATCTGCCTTGGTATTTTGTTTATGTGGTTAATCTTCCTAAAAGTATCAGATACAGATTGCATCCAGAGAACAAAACTGTAACTTCAGCTTGGATTGGTTTAGAATATTGCAACTATGTGTCTTAGAAGATGGAGCTTTTGAAGTAGTATCAGCTGGTCAAATTAACTTGTATCCTGACCCTTTCATCTACTACAGGGAGTAGAAGTCACTGAGAAGAAAGCGCTGCCCTGTCAGGCACTTGTGCGGATGCTTTCTAAAAAGCCAGGTTGGAAGGAAACTAATTTCCAGGTATGATTATTTTAAATGGGTATCTTTTGAGTTCTGGGTCTGTTCCTTTAGAAAATATTCCACCAAAATATTTTGATTTGGAGTTTGGTAATTGGCATAGTTCAGTCATAATCAGGGGATTAAAGTGAGATTCATGACACTTTTTCCTCCTGACATCTCCCATCACTTGTACTTTGGGATAATTTAGATTGTGTGAGAATACTGATTATTGCTGTGAAACTTAAGGTGGTTATTATGTTTATGATTTCAGTTAACAAAATGCTATTTCTTGCCCTGCAGGTGATGCAAATGAAGTTGTACATTGTTGCACTCATTGCCCAAAAAGGGAGCTTTTCTAGAACGTCTGCTGAAGTTGTGTTGGATGGGCTGGTTGATAAAATAGGAGATATAAAATGTGGGCCAAAAGCAAAAGAAGCGCTCACTGCAATTGCAGGTGCATGTTCCCTTCCCTGGACTGCTGAACAGGTTCGTAAAATCTGCCATTCTAACTGGCTCCCAAAACATCTATTTAATTGGAAGCAAGATTTAAACAAAATAGATGCAGATGTGAAGTGAGGTAAAGTGACATGAAATTCATGGACCCTGTACAGATTAGAGGAGGAGGTGTTTGCTACCCCAAGGCAAATCAAGGTGGATAAGATGTTCCCTCGGACCATACAGGAGGCAAGAACAGAAATTGCCAGGTCCCTAGCAGAGATATTTAAAACATGCTTAGTGACAGAAGTACCAGAAAATTAGAGGATGGTCAGTGTTGTTCCACTGTTTAAAAAAAGGCTCTAAACAGAAACCAGGAAATTATTGGCCTGTGAGCCTGACATCATTTAGGGGGAAAGTTGTTGGAAAGTATTCTGAGGGACTGGGCATATAAGTATTTGGATAAGCATAGACTGATTTTAAGGGTAGTCAGCGTGGTTTTGTGCATGGTAGGTTGTGTCTAATCAATTTTGTAGTGTATTTTGAAGAAGTTACCTGGAAAGTGGGTGAGGGCAAAGAAGTGGATGTTGTCTACATAGATTTTAGTAAGACATTTGAAGGGCCGGCTGGTGGCGCAATGACATCAGCGCCGAATTCTGGATCGAAGGTTCCTGGGTTTGAATCCAGTTGGAGCCACTCCCGAGTGCGCTATCCATCCGTGCTGGGTTGAGTGTCAAGATCGCAACTGGACTTCATTTAAAAAAAAAAGGGGGAAAATATTGCGAAATATCTGTGTGAGGAGTAGCGCGTCACACAGTCTCTCTCTTGGACGCACACGCACAGACGAACACGCACGCACACACAAAAAAAAAAAGTAAGGCATTTGACAAGGTCCCACATTGGAGGCTGGTCAAGAAAATTCAGTTGCTTGGCATTCAGGATGAGGTAGTAAATTAGATTAGACATGAGTTTTATGGGAGAAGCCAGACAGTGATTGTAGAGGGTTGCCTCTCTAACTGGAGCCGTGTGACTAGTGGTGCGCCGCAGGGATTGGTGCTGTCTTTTTTCTCATCTATATCAGTGATCCTGATGATAATGTGGTTAACTGGATCAGCAAGATTGGCGGGGGGGGGGCGGGGTGTAGTGGGCAGTGAGGAACTCTATTGTGGCTTACTGAGGGATCTGCATCAGCTGGAAAAATGGCAAATACTGTAGAAATTAATGTAGGCAAATGCGAGGTTTAGGACCAACTAGGGTAAGTCTTGCACAGTGAACAGTTGGCAGTAGTAGAACAAAGGGATCTGGAAATACAGGTCCTTAAATCTTTGTAAGTGATGTTGTAAAGAAAGCTTTTGGCACATTGCCCTCATAAATCAATGTATTCAGTACAGCAGATGGGATGTTATATTGACATTGGTGAAATCTAATTTGGAGTATTGTGTGCAGTTTTGGTCATCTGCCACAGGAAAAATGTAAATAAGGTTGGAATAGTGCAGAGATTATGGTCAAGCCAAATGCAACCTTAATTCTGCATTTTCAAATATCTCCAGAGCCACCCACCCTCTGCTTAACCTTAAAAATAACCATTCTTACATAATCTTATCAAGTGATAGAGCAGGTGTTAGAAGGATAAGTGTTTTTCTTCTAATGTCTATGTTCATATGGTATACCTGATGCCCACTCTCATTTTAAAAACCTTGGGTGGTCTCTGATTTCAGTAATTACATTGTTTGGAAATTCTGCTTAAGTTATACAGCACACTTGTTGATGGGATGGGGTAATTTGGCATTGTAGTTCAGCAAAAAAGATAATGTCCGGCTTTAAGAATGAAAATAGTTTATGGTAGATGACCATTTAAAATCTGATATTTAATGTAGAAGATTAATGTTTATTGAAGCAACACACACAAAAGTTGCTGGTGAACGCAGCAGGCCAGGCAGCATCTCTAGGAAGAAGTACAGTTGACGTTTTGGGCCGAGACCCTTCTTCAGGACTAACTGAATGAAGAGCTAGTAAGAGATTTGGGAGGCGGAGATCCGAAATGATAGGAGAAGACAAGATTTTGTTTTCTTTTTCAAGAAATAGATTAAAGATTGTTCAGTCTTCAAACATCTGTAAATGATATAATGTTCAGAATTGAAAACAAATGTTTTGACAGTTTTATGTAAATTGCAGGTTGTTGCCATGGCTTTTGCACAGAAAAATCCCAAAAACCAGTCTGAAATTCTAAACTGGTTAGCAACTGCCATCAAGGAGTTCGGATTTGCTGGGTATGCTTACTTTAATTTTTCAGCTCTTTAAATTCACAATGTCTGTTTTATCTGCTTAGATTGTATTTGAGTTCATTACCAAATTGTAGAATATATAGTATAAAACCATTTTGATCCATGTTTTAACAAAACAAAATTGAACAGTTTGAGCATTAAGTATTGTTAAAATCAAAATTCATTAGCAAATACATGTTTCAATTTGAAATAAATTGTGAACTCTTGAGTCTAGCTAAATATTATTTTGTCTTTTGCAGGCTTAATGTTAAAGCTTTCATCAGTCATGTGAAAACTGCTTTGGCTGCAACAAATCCTGTGAGTAAAACTATGTTCATGATCTGTTTGTGTATATTGAAGTGTTTTCTAAATTTTGTTTTTGATTCATTTCTGCAGGCTGTACGAACATCAGCCATCACTTTGTTGGGTGTAATGTATTTGTACATGGGTGCTCCTTTACGAATGTTTTTTGAAGATGAAAAACCCGCATTGCTATCTCAAATTGATGCAGAGTTTGAGAAGGTAAAACGAAAATCAGTCTTTAATTCACTGTACTGATGTGCCTTGTGAACTTCCTAAAGCTAGTCAATATTTGCAGTGTACCAAGTTATCACCGCGTTACTAACAGTAAGGTTAGGCAGTTTTATTTGGATAATTAAGCTAGCTGTTTAACAGTAGTATTTTAGCTACAACAAAAAATGATCATTTTTAAAAGAAAATCAGATCTCAATGAGCATATAAATCCTGTTTTTACAGATGCAAGGACAAACTCCTCCTGCTCCCATTAGAAGAGTGGGTAAGGATGATGATGATGAAGAGGAAGCAACTGAAGAACAAGATGATGAGGAGAATGGAAATGTGCAAGATCTCTTACCAAGAACAGACATAGGGTGAGTTCCCCCAATTGTAAATTTAGTCATACTCCATTGTCTTACCAAGGCAAAATAATCATCATATGTCAAGTGTTTTTGAACAATGGGGAAAATTAGTAAGAAGACTACAGATTAATAAATAGGGTTAAATTTTCAACGTATTTTTGTCCAAGTGCACTTGTATATTGTGTAGTAAAAGCCAGAGTGTATACTTTTATTAAGCTGCCTACAAACTAAAAGGCATTTTTGTTGTGATAATGGATTTTGAGAGGATGACGATAATAATGGCATTATAATTGAACTTCTGTAATATATAGGGACAAGATTACTTCAGACCTTGTGTCAAAATTGGGAGATAAAAACTGGAAAGTGAGAAAAGAAGGACTGGATGAATTGAGTACAATTCTAAATGAGGCTAAACTTATACAACCCAACATTGGAGAACTTCCTGGGGTGTTGAAAGGACGGCTTAATGACTCAAATAAAATTCTGGTAAGTGGTTCACCAGTGGTGCAAATTTTATCTTGCCTGTTATATAAGTATATCTGATTATCTGATTTAAAATTTCAAAATTGCTACTTTGACTCTTGCACTGAGATTTTTGAATTAATCATATTTATTTTGTTTATTTTTCTGAAGGTTCAACAAACACTTACAATCTTACAACAGATGGCTACAGCTATGGGGCCAAATATTAGGCAGCATGTAAAAATACTGGGCATACCAATTATTTCTGTTCTTGGTGATAGCAGGGTAAGAATTTTAAGCATTTTAAAAATATGTACTAGTGACCCCTATTTAAAACCACAAATGTTTAGATTCTATTGTTAGATGTTCAAGATCAATTAAGTCCATCATTTCAGATGAGGGTCCCAGCCCGAAACATCGGCTGTTTACTTTTTTCCATAATGCTGTCTGGCCTGCTGAATTATTCCAGCATTTTCTGTGTGTTGCATCATTTCAGAGTAGGGTATGCATCATCTTTGGTTCTGATGGACAAAACTCTCCATTGTTTTCAGTAGTTTTCCTTGCCCTTCAAAATTCGTTCTTTCTTGGAAACTTCTATCCTAGTATACAGATCCCCTTTCAGATTAATTTGAACTTTGTTACAGAAATTTTAGACCAAAGCTTATTTACAGTAAATTTAATGGTTATTTGCATTTGTATCCTCACACAATCTCAATCCATCTAGCTTTTGAAATGAGTCAATATACTTGAGTTTAGTGAATGATTTTCCATCTGTACCAGGTATTTGCCTTTCTCCCTTTCGAGTTAACCTGACACCTTGTATTGATACCAAAGTAGACAGTTGGTTGATGAGCATCAGTGTACTTTTTTCAGAATGTAGACAGATTGTTTGAAGTGCATGTTTTGTGGAAGAGAAATTTAGCTATGCCGTTTGGTACTTTAAATTGAAGGGCTATTTATTTCATCCAGAATAATAATCGAGCAGCAGCTCTTGCAACTTTGAATTTGTGGGTTGAGAAGACCGGTATGAAAGAATGGCTGGATGGTGAAGACATCTCGGAGGAGTTGAAGAAGGAAAATCCTTATCTTAGGCAGGAGGCAAGTCCAGTCCAGCTGCAGTATTTGAAAATATTTTATTTGATCTGAATGCTTAAGTTTTGTTTACTGTTTAGTTGCTAGGTTGGCTGGCTGAGAAATTACCCACACTGCGATCAGTGCCCTCGGACCTCATGCTTTGTTTACCTCACCTGTACTCTTGCTTAGAAGACAGAAATGGAGATGTACGAAAGAAAGCCCAAGATGCACTGCCAACTTTCATGATGCATCTTGGCTATGAAAAAATGTATAAAGCTGCTGGCAAATTGAAGGTAATGCTCAATAATGTAGAATGTAAACTGCCATCAGTGATTGGAAGGTTTACCCAGAAAATTTAATCTAAATATTGAAATACCTGCCAACATTTATTGAACTGAACTGATAATCATCTTTTCTATTGCTCATAAGCAGACAACGTGTAGATGTCATCATCCAGCAGAATGTGCATTGATGGTGTCACCACCTGTCAGGTTTCTAAGGGTGACATTTGTTTTTTAAAGCATAAAAACATTATGCACAGATACTCTTGTGCTTAATTTCTATAAATGCAGGAATTATCCACCATTGTGGTATGGAGCCCATAGCAGAATGAGCCATCCCTTTGGTTCATTACCCCTTTCATTAAAAGCACCAGACTGAACAAAGCATTGTTTCATTAGTATAGACAAGGAGGGAAGAAATGGACCATTCTCCATTCAGGCAGGTTGGACTGAAATGTAGCATGTTCCATGTTGCAAATGACTAGAATATTCATCTTTGTCTGATCCTAATGCATGTAAAGCTTTGCCAATGTGATACTCAACCCTCAATCATTTACAACCTGCAGCTCAGCTCAGTACTTAAGAGTTTTAGCTGGTTCATTGTGTCACAAGGTATAATTCAGTTGGTGAAACGAATGCTTTTTTCTTCACATCCCTCCCCATATGAATACAAGATTGTAGGCATTCATCATTCTGCAGTTGGCACAAGTTTAATGCTATCTTGTTTAAACATTAAGTAAATCATTAATGAATGAATTAGTTTTAAAAATACATCAAATGCTGAACTAGCAAAACACCTTTTGAGATTTGTATGCAAGAAGTTAGTGCCTTCATTTACTAAGCTCTGATCCAGAAAATCTCAAGTTATGCTGAAGAGACTAAAAGGTCATAAGCTATAAGAACAGAGTTAGTCCATTTGGCCCATTGAATCTGCTCTGCAGGGGAGACAAGAGGATGCAGATCTGGAATCTGCATCAAAAGAATAGTGTTGACCCAAAATGTCAGCTGTCCACTTCCCTTTGCGGATGTTGCCTGACCTGCTGAGTTCCTCTAGCAATTTTTTTTGCTTGAAGTAATTTATCATGTATAAATTACTTTTGGAATCATTGAATGGAAATTTGTAGAAGATGGGTGATTTATGCAGACAATATTGCAATGGGTATTGTGGCACACATTGAGCATTATTTGTGAGATCCAGTTATTTCATTTCTCTAGTTTGAGAAAGTAGCCTCATAAGAAGCCTGTAACAGCGTTTCTCAGCTGCAGATTAAATACAGGCGCTCTTGACATTCTAGAAGTGGGGTTGTGGGGTGGGGGAGGGAAGAATGGGGTGGGGTTGGTTTGCCTTCACAATCTCCTGTAATGGAAATCACTCAGTCTTTGCATGTGTCAAGAAATGTAGGTTGTCTAAAAAAAAAGTTTGCTTTTTCACCAGTTCCATGAGAACAATGTTTATTCTGTAGCATTTTGGTTTGTGACTTATTCTCTAAGGGTGAGTAGGTTATTACCTCTAATCGCCCAAAATGCAGGAATCTCTATTGATGCGAAAGTTACCAAATGCCAGGAGTTGACAGCAAATAGTAAGCATTGGTGAATGTGATGTTCTGTTTAATTTCTCCTAATATATCACAAATTGCTTAAACTTGATGGTTATATAGAATTGATTAATAATCTATGGTAATAGAACTTGAATTGGTCAGTTCAATTAAGTCATGTAATTGAGATTCTGGGAGTGTGTGTTCTTCGTAATAATTACAGCTATGTATACTTTTTTTACTTTTTACATAAGCCTGCCTCAAAAGACCAAGTGGTGGCAGCTCTTGAGAAGGCACAAGCCATTGTACCATCTAAGCCAGCAGCACCAGCTAAAATGTCTTCAAAATCAAATGCAGCTGCAGCCAGGCCACCAAGTGCAGGTAACATAATCCTTCCACTAAACATGGGTTCTAAATTTAATCTATCCTACATTTCCAGTTTTGAAGTGTAAAAGGGTCCCTTGTAGATTTTATGCCCCATTTGCCTCTTAAGAATTTCAAATTTATTGTCCAGAGCAAGTTCACGAATGTTTCTACACTTCCATTTATTAGAGGAAATGACAGATATTTGTTGTGCCACCTCCAACTGGATTCCACCACCAAACACATCTCTCTTTCCCTCCCTCCACTCCCCCCCCCCCCCCCACTTTCTGTAGGGATCCCTTGTCCATTTGTCCCACCTCACTGATCTCCCTCCTGGCACTTATCCCTGCAAGTGGAACAAGTAATTCACCTCCCCTTACACCACCTCCCTCACTACCATTCAGGGCCCCAAATAGTTCTTCCAGGTGAGGTGACACTTCACCTTTATGTCTGTTAGGGTCATCTTCTGTATCCGGTGCTTCTGGTGTGGTCTCCTGTATATCGGTGAGACCTGGCATAGTTTGGGAGACCGTTTCGCCAACGACCTACGCTCTGTCCACCAGAAAAACCGGAATCTCCCAGTGGCCACCCATTTTAATTCCACTTCCCATTCTCTTTCCATCAAAGCTGCCTGGCCTGCTGAGTTCCTCCAGCGTTTTGTGTGTTGCTCGGATTTCCAGCATCTGCAGATTTTCTTTTGTTATTTGTTGTGATAAATGGGATCTATCAGCATTTCAATGTGGTGTGATTTTTATAGCAAATAAGTGTAATATTCCATTGTTCAGAGTCTATTTACTTTTGTTTGTTATTTGTTGTGATAAATGGGGTCTATCAGCATTTCAATGTCTTGTGATTTTTATAGCAAATAAGTGTAATATTCCATTGTTCAGAGTCCATTTACTTTGCAGTGTTTAACTTGTAAAGTGTTTCATTCATTACATGCCATGTCCTATGACATGGACAATCATGGTCTTTCCGTGACTGTGATTGTTCTTGGCAAATGAGGGAAGTGGTTTGTTATTGCCTTCTGGACAATGTTTTTACAAGATAGGTGATTCCAACCATTATCAATACTCAGAGATTGTCTATTTGGTGTCAGTGATTGCATAACTAGGACTTGAGATATGTACCACATGTTCATATGATCATCCAGCACCTGCTGCCATGGCTTCACGTGATCCTGATCTGGGTGGGTGGGGGAGCTGAAGCAGGTGCTACACTTTGCCCAAGGGTGACCTGAAAGTTAGTGAAAAGAACAAGCACTCTGCACCTAGTTAGGTAGAGATGTATCTCTACCCCACCACCGAGGATGGAGATGCCTTGGCTTTCTAATTTTTTTTTGTTTGCCTCATTTATATTTGGAAACACTCAGCTCATCTGAGTTTTGTAAGTAATTCATCCTGAAGGATTGGGATGTTTCAGCTTTAGCTTCATTATCTCTGTGGGTCAGCAGCATGGCTCTTAAATGTTTGGCAAACTCATCATCAATATTGTGTGCTTTAAATTATTTCATTACCTGATTATGTCGCTTAAGTACTAAGCTAGCCTATTAAAATGTTTATTCCAAATTCTGTTTTTGTTGACAGCTTCAGCACGTGTGAACAGTGCCAGTACAAATGATGAGACAGATGCATTCAAATCTGATACTAAGAAAAGCAAAGCAGTTGGAGTTGCTTCCAAAGTCAAGGTATAAATCATTGGTTGGTGAAATTTGTGCAGTTATGGTTGCCCACCCATAAGAAGGATGTTGTTAAACTGGAAAGAATGCAGAAAAGGTTGATGAGGATATTAGCAGATCTAGAGGGCTTGAGTTACTTAGGCTAGTACTTCTTTCCCGGCAGCGTATGAACCTGTGGAGGGTATATAGAATCATGAGACACATAGCTAATGTGGATTGTCTCAATCTTTTCTCAGGCTCAGGAAGATTAAAACTAAAGGACATGAATTTAACGTGGGAGGGGAAAGATTTAGAGGAGACCTGAGGGTGCAGGTACAGTGCCTATCAAAGGTATTCTCTTCCTCTGTCCCATCCCCCCCCCCCAGGAAGTTACCATGTTTTATTGTTTTACAACATTGATACATTGATCACAGTGGGTTTAATTTGGCTTTATTGACAATGATCAACAGAAAGAGACTCCTGTAAGTGAAAACAGATCTCTACAAAATGATCTAAATTAATTACAAATATAAAACACAAAATCAATTGCACAAGTGTTCCCTTCCTTTAATATGACACACCAAATTATCATTGGTGCAGCCAGTAGGTTTTAGAAGTCATGTAATTAGTTAAATGGAGATCTGTTTTTGGAGACTGTGCAATAAAGGTGTTTCAATTGATAGTAGTAAAAATACCCCTGTATCTGGAAGGTCCAACTGCTGGTGAGTCTGTACTGGCAAAAACTACACCATGAAGACAAAGGAACACTCCAAGCAACTCCACAAAAAGGGTATTGAAAAGCACAAGTCAAGAGCTGGATACAAGTAAATTTCCAAGTCACTGAATATCCCTTGGAGTACAGTTAAGTCAATCATTAAGAAATGAAAAGAATATGGCACAGCTATAAATCTGCCTAAGGCAGGGTGTCCTCAAGAACTGAGCGACTGTGCAAAAAGGGGACTAGTGAGGGAGGCCACCAAGAGACCTATGACAACTCTGGAGGAGTTACAAGCTTCAGTGGCTGAGAAGGGAGAGGCTGCACACACAACTGTTACCTGGATGCTTCTTTATGTTGCAGCTTTATGGGAGAGTGGCAAAGAGAAAGCTACTCTTGGGGGGGGGGGGGGGAAGCTCGCATCAAATGTCTCGGCTAGAGTTTGCTAGAAGGCATGTGGGAGACTGAAGTCAGCTGGAAGAAGGTTCTATGGTCTAATGAAACCAAAATTGAGCTTTTTGTCCATTAGACTAAATGCTGTGTTTGGTGTAAGCCAAACATTACACATCATCAAAAACACCATCCCTACTGTGAAGCATGGTGGTGGCTGCATCATGCTGTGGGCATGCTTTACTACAGCAGGCCTGGAAGGCTTGTGAAAGGTAGAGGGTAAAATGAATGCAGCAGAATACAAGGAAATCTTGGAGGAAAACGTGATGCAGTCTGCAAAAGAACTGTATCTTGGGAGAAGGTTTGTTTTCCACCAAGACAATAACCCCAAGCATAAAGCCAAAGCTACACAGAAGTGGCGTAAAAACAGCAAAGTTAATATCCTGTGGCCAAGTCAAAGTCCAGACCGAAATTCATTTGAGAATTTGTGGCTCGACTTGAAATGGGCTATTTACACAGGATGCAATCTGACAGAGCCTGAGCAGTTTTGTAAAGAAGAATGAGGAAAAATTGCAGTGTCCAGATGTGCAAAGCTGTTAGACCTATCCACACGGACTCGAGGCTGTAATTGCTGCCAAAGGTGCATCTACTAAATACTGACTTGAAGGGGTGAGTAATTATGCAATAAATTATTTTGTGTTATATTTGTAATTAATTTAGATCACTTTGTAGAGATGTGTTTTCACTTTGACATGAGTCTTTTAATGTTGATCAGTGTCAAAGAAACCAAATTAAATCCACTGTGATTCAATGTTGTAAAACAAAATATGAAACATCCAAGAAGGGTGAATACCTTTTTATAGGTACTGTAAATTGACTGTTCCCAGAGAAAGCAGTAGAGTGGGTACAAGTACAGTGTTTCAAAGACATGGGGGGGGGGGGTGTTACTGGTTCAAGGATAGGCAAGATTTTAGACTGAAACCTGCTGTAGTATTGTTGGTTTCAAAAATCCTTTCTTTACTATTTTGAGAAAGAAATGTTTATCCAAAATATTTAAGTTGTTGAGTGGGTTGGTGTACTGCCTAACTCCATTACATTGATAGGTGCTTCTATTTTTGAGTGAGTGGGATATATTAGTTTTCTTACTAATTTTTACTTTTTCAGTCTGCACCCAATAAGAAAGTGCCAAGTAAGCCAAACCTTAAAGATGATGATGATAAATCTGGTCCTATTTTCATAATTGTTCCAAATGCAAAAGAGCAAAGAGTAAAGGATGAAAGGGCTTTAAAGGTAAGAGCTTTGGTTTGATTACTGATTTGAGTTGTCTGTTTGAATGCTTTGGAACTATCTTTCACATTTTTCAAGCAAAATTGTAGTTTTATTTAAATGCATGTTTTATATTAGGTGTTGAAATGGAATTTCACAACTCCACGGGATGAATATTCAGAACAGTTGAAAACTCAAATGTCTAGCTGTGTGGCTAAGTGGTTACAAGATGAAATGTTTCACGCAGACTTTCATCATCACATTAAAGCTTTAACTGTTTTGCTTGAGGTAAGAAATTTAAAATTAGTTTTATTTGATGTTCTTAATGCATGTATATGAACTGTGATTGTTTTGACAATGTCAATAGCTAGACCAAAAAAGAATAATAAACATAGTTTGAAAGTATTTTGTACCTTGTTGAGTGCCAAATCTGTATGCAGTAAGATTTTTAAGTAGCTGCAGAAAGGCAACCACTAGGATGTATAAACTAATTTTTATTTTCTTGTTTTTAGAATATTTAATGCATGTAAGTGTGCATAATTTTTGACTAACTCTAGAATGTGTTCATTTTCTTTTGATTGTACATAGCTGTTGAGTACTGAGATATCATCAGTAGTTTGGAATAGATTATTCCCAAAGCTTAACATCCATTTTTGGCAATCATGTGCGAAGCTGACTTTCCAAGTTACAATTTCATTTTAGTGTTAGGTAAGATGTGCTGTATTAGTGTATCATGTGCTAATACAATATATTGAATTTGTATAACACTGGCTGCATTTCTTCCATATTCAGAGTAATTTACATAGACTTCATTGGCCAAAGCAATACACGATTTGTTAAAATAAACAGAATCCTTGGATACAATCATTTGTTTTAAATCCAAAGTGTTGCTTGTTAAAGGATTTGTTGCAGATGCTGGAAAACAAGCAGTTTGGGAATGCTCAGCAGATTGGATAGCATCTCTGGAAAGAAACAGTCAATCTTCCTTAATTATGATTTGATCGGTAATGTTTATCCCGAGAAAGTCATTGGCGTAAACTTCGAATCTTCTCTTTTCCTCTGCCTCATCTACTGAATGTTTTCTGAACTTTCTATTTTAACAGAACCAAGTTATCACTATCTTGAAGCTTATATGTTTTGATTTTGGTAGAAGGGCTATTTGCACAAATACTACCTGTTGGGTAACAGTAAAATATAAATTATTCTGTGTAACTTTACATTATTCAAAATTGTAATTTAACAATTACTAAAGAATATGATCATTCTTAAACTATTCTTGTTGCAAATTGTTTTGACATTGCTGTCATCTGTTATATTTAGCAAATATGATTTCTTGATTTAAGCTTTATTCCATTCATTTCAACAAACTGATATAAAATGTTAACAGGAAAACAAAATTGTATCATCTATTGAAATTATTATTTTCATTATTGGTGTGCATTAAATAGCAATATTTTCTGTGATCATTAATGAACTTGCTTTAAACTTGAATTCATAATATTGAGGTTAGGACAGTTGATATAATGGTTAAGTAAACAACACCTGCAGTATTTTAGCAGGATAAAAGTTATAGGTAAGTGAGTTTAACCAAGCCGTCTGAAAACTGAGTAAATCAAGCAATTAGTTGCTGCCCTTGCTAAATTGATTTGATAATAAATAGTATAGCACATGACCTAAATAAAATGGTACATTTATTGCCGAATTAGCTACAGACAGCAACAATATTGGAATATAAATTTGGGATGGAGAAGACGAAAGACTACGTTTATGGTCTCAATCTTCAACTAGAATTAATTGTTTAAGGGTTTAAATTCCATAACATGTAAAGCACATCTTCACCAAAAGTTACTTGTCAGTAATTGAGACAACTAAGAGCACTTTAAAATGAACTGTTCCTTATTTGATATCCATATTTTAGTTCATTGTGAAAATACAGGAATCTCAGTGCTGTGCCAGGTAAGTTGATAGGAAAACCAAATATTAAGAGTTATCTTCTCCCTTGATAGCAACTTTGGAACATCCACATTTAACTTCATTTGCACTCGAGATTAATTGCTGTTCATTGCACATGAAAGCCAATAAAATTGACCATTATTAATTTACCAATAGATTTTAGCTCAATAACATGGCTGTATTTAAACTTCATATGAAACTCGTATTCTTGCAGCATTTGGAAAATGAAATAGAAGGGACTGTTGCTTGCCTGGATCTCATTCTGAAGTGGGTGACCCTACGATTTTTTGACACCAACACAAGTGTGCTGATGAAAGTTCTTGAATACTTGAAGTTATTATTTACAGTGCTAAGCAAAGAAGATTATCATTTAACTGAAAATGAGGCAACTTCATTCATTCCGTACCTAATTAATAAGGTAAATTACTGGCAGTTTTTCAATGCAGTTAATCTATGAAGGGGAGTGACCAAAAATGAGTCAGTTCTTAATTTGGAATTTGGAACTAAATTTTTGAAGAGGGCAAGTTGCGATGCTACAGAGATGACTATGTTTAAGGAGTGGAAGGATATGGGAAGTATGGAAGTATGCAACAACAATGTAATAAGTCCAGAAATGTCTTTGTAGTGCAATTACAGCAAAATCTTAATTAGATTGGGTGTATTTGCATAAGTGGCTGTGGCTGGGTTGGAGATTTTGGCTGCAAGCAGCCAGCTGAATCTGACCTGGTAAATTGAAGAGAAGGATTTGTTTTTCTGTATTAGATAGGATGTGGTCAGTAATAATGCAGTAAATAGTTGTGGGGTTAAAGAAAGGATTTGGAAAATATGCTTGTGTGGGTGATTTGTTAGAACAGCACTTGATTGGATAAAGGGGAGCAAATGTGCAAGTTTAACAAAGATGTAGAAACTTCAGGATAGTTAATAATGGACAACTTCCATTATCCTTTTATAGATGGTTTTCATGAAAATCGCAGGATGGAGGAGTTGCAAGTTTTTAATTAGTCTTTATTTAGCCATTAATAAAAGAAACCAGTACTGGCTGTGGTTCTGTTTAATCAAATGGGCCATACTGTGGTTAGGAAACATCTTGAAAAAGGTGGAAAATTATATTGAAGTACTAGATCTAATTGAATTAATTAGAAATTGTCTTTTCAGGCTTTAAAGGATCTTTGACGAAGTATGTATCTCATGAACAGATGCCCATGAGAACGTTGATAGTAGTGGCACATATATAAATTTTAAGAGTTAGTTTAGCAAAGCGTAATACTGGTTGGTTGTACTTCAGACTTAAAGGATCAGTGTTGATAAAACTTACGAATCTGAAAATAGTGGGATTTGATAACAGCTCTGAAATTAAGCAAAAATACAGTGAGTTAAAACAGTCTGAGTGAAAATATCAATAGAAATATTTGCAAGAAATTTACCCATATTTTGCTATGCTACTTGAAGATTTATAATGCATTACTTCAAAGAAAAGGAATGGTTAAGAATTTGCCTTAAGTGGATGGATTGGGACTATCTTAAACACTAACAAATGTAAGCTGTCTTCAACATTTAAAATGCAGAAGTAAGATTAATCTACTAGAGCAGTAATTTTTATTGAATAAATATTATTTTGTAGAACATTATTTATCTGTTTGTCAGTGTATCTTCTGGTCAACCTCTATGTTGGGAAGGGTTGGGTGCAAATAATAGGATTAGGGAGTGATGGGTTTCTGGAAACTTTTCAAAATAAGATCTTCAGAATTTGGGGTTGTTCTCAAAGCAAGATGAAAATTAATATTTTCCTGTCGAAATATGTTAAGTTTTCAAATGACTTGGGGTTCTGTTTAAATTGAACAGTCAGATGTTTATTGAAACTAAATATTTCATTGGGAAATCACCATCTTTTAACTTTGGACTTCAACATATGGAGTTGTGAATAGTTCATATTCTGATTTGTATAAACCTGCAGAGTGTGGAATTAATCTATAGGTAATTTATGCATTAGGTTGGAGAACCAAAAGATGTCATTCGGAAAGATGTTCGATCCATCCTGAATATGATGTGCAAAGTTTATCCAGCTAGTAAAATGTTTAGTTTAATTATGGAAGGACTGAAATCCAAAAACTCAAAGCAGAGAGCAGGCAAGTGTAATTCTTGCACATTACTGTCTACTTTCATTTTTTGTAGCTTAAGACAGATCTTGGAGTGTGTCTATGCCAGCATTCCTATTTCTTAGTCTTGGTTGTTTGAGCAGCACCTCACCAATCAATTACAGTTCAAGTTCTTGTTGAGATTCATTAAATCATTGTGTAATTATAGCCACAAGGGTTGATTGTAAATGTGTAGAGTTCAGTAGTAAATACATGAAAGATAATTTTTTGTCTTTATTTTCAGAGTGCTTAGAAGAGCTGGGTGCATTAATTGAAGTTCATGATTTGAATGTTTGCCAGCCATCTCCAGCCAAAGCACTCAAAGAAATTGCATGTCAGATTGGAGACAGAGACACGTCAGTCCGTAATGCTGCCTTAAATACAGTGGTTACTGTCTACAACTTTTGTGGAGACCAAGTTTTTAAACTGATTGGGAATGTAAGTGTACTTTTGTCTGACGTTGCTGTGGTTAAATAGCTTGAACTGTAACAAGTGTAAATAGAAAAGTGTGAATGGTTGAAGTTTATATATGTGTGTGTATATGCAGTTGTTTTGAATCCTTATCTGGAAGGGTTGAAGGGCTATCTGGAACCTTTTTAAATGCTTCTACCACTTCCTTTCTGTCACTATTCTTTCACAGAATATGCTGTAATTTACCTGCTTTGAAACAAAAACAAGAAAGAAAAGACCTATTGACCTCTGAGTTAGCTTGACTTGAATCTGAATAAGCTTTAATGTCACTGGCATATGTTAAGTTTGTTTTGCAGCAGTGGTACATTGCAATACATAATAAAAACTAAAAATTGCAATATATACGTAAAAGAAAGAAAATTAAATAAATAACATAAAAAGAAGGGTGAAATAGAGGTAGTGTTCATGGGTTCTTTGCCCATTCAGAAATCTGATGGCAGAGGGGAAGAAGCTGTGTTCGTGAAACATTGTGTTTGTCTTTAGGCTCCTGTATCACCACCTTGATGATAGCAATGAGAAGAGGGCATGTCCTGGGTGGGGGTCCTTAATGATGGATACTCTCTTTCTGAGGCATTGCCTTTTGAAGGTATCTTGGTTGCTGGGGAGGCTAGTGCCTGTGATAGAGCTGGATGAGTTTACAACCTTCAGCAGCTTTTTCCAATCCTGTGCATTGGCACCTCCATACCAGGCAGAGATACATCCAGATAGGGTGCTGTTTGTGGTACATCTGTAGAAATTTGGAAGAGTGGTGATATACCAATTCTCCTCAAACTCCTAATGAAGTATAGCTACTGTTGTGCTGCCTTTGTAGCTGCACGGATGTGTTGGACCCAGGGTTGATCCCCGGGTGTTGACACCCTGAAACTTGAAACTACTCACCTTTTCCACTGCCGATCCCTCGATGAGGACTAGTGTGTTTTCCCTTGACTTCCCCTTCCTGAGTCCACAAAAAATTCTGTGCTTTTGCTGATGTTGAGTGTAAGGGTGTTGCTGCTTCACCAACCAGCTGATTTATCTCACTCCTGTACGCCTTATCAGCATCTGAAATTCTGCCAACAATAGTTGTGTCATTGCCAAATTTAATTTATGAATGGGGTTTGAACTGCGCCTGGCCAAATAATTATAGGGCTAGAGGGTCTAGAGTAGTGGGCTTAGCACACATCCTTGAGGTGCACCAATGTTGATGGTCACTGAAAAGATGTTATTTCTGATCCGCACAGACTGGTCTTCCGGTGATGAAGTCAAGGCTCCAGTTGTAGAGGGAGTTTTGGAGCTTGTTGATTAGGACTGAGGTATCAATATGTTCAATGTTGAGCTGACCAATAGATGTTGTTTAAATTTATTTGTAGGATGTGGGTGTTATTGACTAGAGAAGTTTTAAAATCAGCTATAGTGCTGAGGTCATATAAGCCAGATTGCAAAAAGATGGCAGACTCCATTATTTTTCAAAGGCGGCTAAGATGGTGTTTTTAACAATAATCTGCAGGTTTTGTGGTGACTATGCCTGATTTTTTTTAAAACTTGGATAATGGGCCAATAACTCTCCAGAACAGTCTTTCAGGGCTCTAGGAACTGAGTAATTACTCCAGTACTTTGCTGTAGTTCCACTCGTCCTCTGGTTTCTCTTGCTACATAGCTTTTGTTAGAATTCAGTGAGGGTAGGAATAGAAGGCAGATGAATATATCGCTAATCTCTTGCATGAGAGAGGGATTTATTTTCTTTGATCATTGGGGTGTCTTTTGGGAAAGATAATAGCCTGTGGAAGAGAGAGTGGCTTCTCTCACTGTCAGTTCAGATGCAACCAATATCTAGCAGGGGTACTTGCTGGAGCTACCTGACCAGAGTAGTAGTTTGACAGAAGGTGAGAAAGTTAAAGCAAGTCCAGCTGGCAGGACAATGAGTGAGGAGCAATGTATGGGCTAACACACACAAAGTACTGAAGGAACTCAGCACGTTAGGCAGGGCTCAACTACATTTTTGATTTGCTGCAAGAAACCTGCCAGATCAAACAGAAATCTTGGGGTATGGAATAACAATTGTGCCATTAGAGTTATTACAGAAACATGTTTGAGGGATAGGCAGGACTGGCACTACAGTGTTGTCGGGTGTGAAGTATTGATGCTATAAGTGTGATGGAGGTAAGAGAGGAAGGAGTTGCATTTTTGATTAGGAAGAACAGTGCCCTGGGACATTGTTGAGTCTCTGGAACTTGGAAATAAAGGGTTAAATCATCTTTTGAGATTGTATTATTGAATATGCAATGGTCAGTGGGAATAACAAGATTAAGTATAAAGGAAGATTTCAAATAACTGTAGGAATAATTGGGTTATAGTAGTAGGATCACAAGAGGTAGAACCTGTGTCCAATAAAGTTTTCCAAATATGTAGATGGCCCTACTAGAGAGGAGTAACATTTGACCTGCTGCTGGGAAGTGAGGTTGGGAAAGTTTCTGGGTAATTTCTAGTGTCAGATTAATATCTATTATCTTTAATGAAACAGTAGCTAGAAGCTTCTTTGTAACAAAGTTTGAACCCTGCCACAAAATGTTACGGCAGATAACCAAAACGTTAAGGAAACATGAGAAAATTCTGTGGTGACTTGTCATCTGCTCATTCCTCCACACTGATTTCCCCCTTTACCTGGGCACTCACCCCTTTAACTACAGTGTTAAACCTTCCCCTTGAGCACCTCCCTCACCCTAAACAGTCCTTCCAGGTGAGGCGGTATTTCATATGTAAATCCATTGGTATTATTGCCACAAGTGCAGGTCTATATCAGTGACATTAAGTGCAGATTAGAGGACTTCCTTGTCAAACACCTCCGCCCTGTCTGCTGGTGGCCAGCCATTTCAATTCCACTTCACATTTTCACACGAACATGTCTGTCATGGTCTCCTTCACAACCAGATCACAGTCAACGAAAATTGGGGGAACAACACTTCATATCCGACCTGGTAGCTTGAATGTAGAATTATCAAACTTCCTCTAACTACTGTCTCCCTGTCCCATTTCTACTATTTTCTTATTTCTTTCTCATCACCATCACTGTCTTTCCCACTCCTTCCACTTTTTTTTCCCCCTTCCCACCTGATTCTCTCCATGCTTAACCATCCTTCAGCTCTCTGTCACTTCCACCCGTCTCCTCCTGGTTTCTGACTTTATTCTCAGCCTCATCTGCCGATCACCTCACTTAGATCCACCTATTACCTGTTAGCTCTTGCTCAACCCCCTGCCTTCCACCTTTCTTTCAATCTAGATGAAGGTCTTAAACCAAACTGTCAACTGTCTATTTCCCTCCACTTGTGCTGCTTGTCCAACTGAGTTCCTCTAGTGCTCTTTGTGGGGCAAAACAAACATTTCTAAGTGTTGGAGGCTTGAGCCTCTGGCACTGTTGGGGAAAGAGCTTGTACTGGATTGGAGTTAACTGTCCTGAAGAATTGAGAATTTGATTGTAAATTCGTGTATTAAACTTAGGCGGTTACATTTCTGAAAAAAGAAGCAAGAATTCAAGAGGGCAGAATTCATAATGTTGAATTTGGTTGCAAGTAGAAATTTATGGATAAGACCAGCAGTTTTGATGGTTGTGGTTGCAGTGTAACAGTGAGAACTAAATATTCTGTGACATGTCTGTTTCAGAAAATGGAGGAGAAATGGTGATGAATGTGACAAGCTTAGAAAATGGATATTAGTGAAATGAAAAGTCCTAGTATCGATTAACAAAATGGTATCCAGTAATGTAGAAGCTTGAATCTACATTGTCACTTCAAGCATCTTTTGACTTTAAAGGGAGCCAGAAGCAAAGGTTCTTTAAAATTATCCCTGCAAGAACTTACTTTGTCCTTAGTTTGTGATAGGATTCTGATAGGCTGACTTGTATTCAACTTGGTACTTAAGTTGCCATGTGAATGCATCATTATATAATAAAGTATTTGCAAATTACAAGTTGTTCCAAACTGATGGGTGCTTTGTTTTGAAGTGATCCTTAATCTTGATAAATATTTGATATTTGATACAGTCTCCCTGTGCTTGATTAGTCAGTACAAGAGAATTGTCAAATTTAAACAACTCTGGAAACTATTATTATTTTGGCACATTATTTTGAGATTGCCTTGTTATCTGTTGTCTGTTGAAACAAGTGGACACATTGCAGTCTTCCTTTCAGGTGCACTATTCATTTGTTTCAGCCTCTGCCCTGGTCAGTTTTATTTGATCATCTGTTAAGTGGATTCTGGTTAATTGGGCCACTTATTCTGGTTAATCACTTATTTGGGCCAACTCTTAAAGAACAAAAACTAATCAAGAAAATAGCTGGGGTTCCCTTCATTTATTTGGTGAGAAGTAAGCAGTAAGGCAATTCAGAACTGCCTTGCTCAGTACATTTTCAAGTATTCAGGCTTGAAGTTGCCAGAAATGGCTGGGAGTGAAAATGAAATGATTTCACTCCAAAAGTTAGAAGCTATGAAGAATTTGAAGGTATTGGCAATGATGAATGTTAGAATGAAAAGGAAGATTTTGGAGGATGAAATCATCATTAACATTGTATTAAGGCAGTCCATTATCTACTCTCTGTCTGCACTGAATGAATTCCTCAGTCATAAACTGTTAGGGGCTAATACTGTACTACTATTGGTAATGTTCTAACTTCTATGTTTAACTTAAATACATATTTTTACTCAATTTGTCTCTTTTATACCTTTTTAACTACAGTATTTCCATGAAACTGGTTAATTGGGACAGCTGCTTAATTGGGCCAAAATGTACTGGTTCTCATGTGTCCCAATTAACTGGAATCAACTGTAATCTGATTATTTTCAAGCACAGTAGTTATTAGTAGCCATAACAATGTCAATTTTATAATGATCTTTCCATACAAATATCTGTAATAAACTTGAGCTGCCTTTGTTTGTAAAGTCTTATTGCTGGAGTAAGTTCTAAATAATTTGTATTAAAACTAAATTTGGTACATTTGTTTTAAAAGTTATTTATAATCTATGGATTTTGGTATTGAATTTAAAATATGTATTAACTCTATCTACTTGGATTTGCATTTTCTTCATTTCTAGCTTTCTGAGAAGGAGATGAGCATGTTGGAGGAAAGAATCAAGCGATCAGCTAAAAAGAGTACGACTGTATCAATAAAACAACTGGAAGAGAAGGCTCAAAGACCACAAGGAATGAATCAAAATGCAGCCACACCACGAAAGGGCTGTGAGGAAGTGCCATCCAAGCTGAAGTATGTGTATGTTGTTTTGTAATTTATGTGCATGATCTCAAACAGCAATGGGAATAGTTAAACATTGAACAGCATTGTGAACTAAAATCTCAATTTTGTAAAGGTCTGGCCCTTTTGAGAGTGTTCATCACATAAATGACAAATAATTTTTCTGCAGGCAGCTACATATTTCAATGGAAAAGAGTAAACAGTTGACTTTTCTGGCCAAGGCCCTTCAACAGGTCTGGGGGAGAAAAGTTGAGAAGTTAGAACAAGAGGGTGGGGTAGGGGAGGAAGAAGTACAAGCTGATAGGTGAAACCGGGAGGGTGAAGTAAAAAGCTGGTAAGTTATGGAAAGAGCTAAGGGTTGGAGACGGGGAAATCTGATAGGAAACCATGGAAGAAGGGGGAGGAGCGCCACAGGAAGGTGATGGGCAGGTAAGGACAAAGGTGAGAGGGGGAAATGGGAATAGTGAAGGGGGGGGCAGTCACCGGAAGTTCGAGAAATCGATGTTCATGCCATCAGGTTGCCCCCCAACCTGATGGCGTGAACATCGATTTCTCAAACTTCTGTTAATTGTCCCTCTCTCCCCCCCCCCCATTGCCATTCCTGTTTCTTCCCCCCTTTCATCCTATCTCCTTACCTCTGGTGCTCCTCCCCCTTCCCTTCCATAGTCTTCTACTCCAGTGTTCCCTCTAATTTGTAATGACCAGTGTGTGCAAAACTCTTGTACTGGCAATTTTTTGCCTAATGACAACAGCATGTGTGGACTGAACTTTATATATAGAGCTAGCAAAACACTGTCAATAAAAACTTTGATCTCCTCTGGGTTTAATTGTTTTTGCTCTTGTTCATCTGTATTCTTTCAAAACATACATAACTGGCCTGTAGCACGTAATGAGGGTTTTTCTTGCCGAATTCTTGCACACTGTCCATATGTGATTTGCTTGCTAAATGACTCTTTTTAAAAAGTCAAATTTCCAAATATTACTCCACTTCTTCCCACTTACAAATTCCTCAACTATAGCATTGTGACAATACACACAGGTGACATCAGTTTCTGTATTGTACATAAATATTTCTTGTAGCTGCACGTTCCTGATCTCCATGAGCTTTCAGTATAGCAGTTTATACAGTTTCCATTAAGTCTTTCTGCTTAAGTGAACTAGCAGTTCTTGTGCAGTAACGTCCTTTGCTTCTTTAGAATTCCGCACAGTGAATCAATAATTTCTTCAATAAAAGCGGTATAAATAAGCCAGTTCTAAAATCTGCAAACAAATCATTGCAAACTTCCCGTTGTAAACACTGTCCATGTCAGAAAACGGAAAGGAAAATGTGATTGTGTACGATCATGAAATATATTTAACATGCAAACAAGGTAGAAGGTGACAACCTTTTGTGCGCAGGTTAAATTCCTTTGTGCGCCAGTAGCAAAAGATGTGTGTGCGCACCCACCGTAGAGGAACATTGTTCTACCCTCTCCTATCGGATTCCTCCTTCTCCAGCCCTTTTATCTCTTTCACCTATCAGCTTCTCAGCTCTTTACTTCACCCCTCCCTCTCCCGCTTTCACCTATCACCTACCACTTTGTACTACTTCCTCCTTTTCCCCCCACCATCTTGCTCTAACTTCTCATCTTTTTTTTTCAGTCCTGATGAAGGGTCTCAGCATGAATTGTCGACTGTTTACTGTTTTCTATAGATGCTGCCTGACCACCTGCGTTTCTCCAGCATTTTTGGTGTTGTTTGGATTTCCAGCATCTGCAGATTTTCTCATCTTTGTACGCATTTCCTTATTGGATCCACCTAGTTGCATGATGCCCAGATTAATTGATCCCAAAGCACAGCCCCCATCTCTTTCAATGTGAAGCTGCTTCCTTGACAATTTAACCATGAATTCTTAATGGATTTTTTTTGTTTTTATTTGTCCTTTGTTTTAAAAACTTGATCCAAACCCTTGGTATTACTGATCTGTTAATACTGCTTCCTTCCAGCCTTAAAAGTTGATTTGTCCCATGATCACCAGGGTTCCAGATCAGAGGCAGTGATCATTTTACTTTGGTGTATCCTGTTCCTTGATTTCTCAAGGAGGAATGAATAACCTCCATTTATCACATTGGCTTTATGATGAAGGTGCCTCTGTTTAATTGTAGTTGTTATATCATCATACATCCTATAATTTGTGTATTTTCATTTTGTATGTTATACAATATTCCAATCAGTGGTGAGCATTTAGTGTCTGTGTTCAAATGGCAAAATTTCCATTTTGAACATTGATTTGTTTTTATGATTCGTTCATTACAAAATTTAGTGTTTTTTTTCCTCCTGAAGAAGCATCCTGTGGGGTTCCTTGATAGCTCAGTACTACATTGTAGGTTTAAAGGTCACTGGCTGTAGTTTATTAGGTTTTGGGTTGCAACAGAAAATTATTTCACTTTCTTCGTTAATATTTTAAATAAATGCTAAATTTGCAAATTGAAATGCATCCCCTTTTGAAAAGTCACTATCCGGGAAGGATTTTTATGCAAGTATGAACCCTATCTTGTTGATTGCTTGCCATGTTATGGCTTCATGGAGATGATTTGATGTGTTTGCATCAGAATGAGCATCTTATCAGCCTTGAGTTTGCCTGCAGGCTGTTAACAGTGGAGCATATCAGCTTTTGTTATTTAACTTTCTACTTATGCCTCACTGAGAGCCTAAGATATTAATACCAGTTATAAAGCTTTGACTGTAATTCTGCCTGAGATGAATAGAGCAAACTGGGCTCCATGATGGGAGGTGCATGATTTTGAGAATGAACACTGTTTTTCATCCAATTTTTATCCAAGTTTTGGAAACTCATAACTTGTAGATCAAGGAGTCCCAAGATCTTTGGAAGTAGGGTTAAAGTAAAACAAGTTCATTTTTGACTGGCATGAGCATTAAGAGGCAGGTGACTCCCCTGTGTATAGTAAATTTCTAATTTTGTAAGGGAGTCTGAACTAAATAATGGGGGGAAGATTACAGGTTCATCTCAGCTTTCAAATGCCCAACTTGTGTACAGCCTCTACATACAAACAAATTTTAAATTTTAGGGATACTGGTACAGTGGATTTGTGTGCTGCTGTGGACACATTCTGCCATGCGGGAACTTCGTTCACTGTTGCATTTCGGATTTGTAAACTAGGCTATGGGCAGTTCACAGGGACAGGGCCTTGTAACTTGAGGCACTCCTGTACAAGTTAAAGGCAGTAGAGGGGTGGTTTGGGCCAAGCATACAGAAAGGTGAAAGATATATTTGAACACTTCATTAGAGGCAGTGGTAGGTGGTACTAGGATTTTCAACTTGAGGTTGCCCATGGGTGACTTTAACTTCCCTAATATTGATTGGCATCTGATTAGTTCCAAGGGTTTAGATGGGGCAGAGTTTGTTAAGAGTGTCCAGGACGGATCCCTGTCACAGTATGTGGACAGGCCGACTAGGGGGATGCCATACTAGATCTAGTACTAGGTAATGAACTGGGTCAGGTCACAGATCTCTCAGTGGGTGAGCATCTGGGGGACATTATCATGGAAAAGGATAGACTCAGAGAGGACAGGAAAATGTTTAATTGGGGAAGGGCAAATTATGAGGCGATAAGGCTAGAACTTGCGTGTGTGAATTGGGATGATGTTTTTGCAGGGAAATGTACTATGGACATGTGGTCAATGTTTAGAGATCTCTTGCAGGATGTTAGGGATAAATTTGTCCTGGTGAGGAAGATAAAGAATGGTAGGGTGAAGGAACCATGGGTGACAGGCGAGGTGGAAAATCTAGTCGGGTGGAAGAAGGCAGCATACGTGAGATTTAGGAAGCAAGGATTAGATGGGTCTATTGAGGAATATAGGGAGGTAAGAAAGGAGCTTAAGGGGCTGAGAAGAGCAAGGGGGCATGAGAAGGCCTTGGTGAGTAGGGTAAAGGAAAACCCCAAGGCATTCTTCAATTATGTGAAGAAAAAAAGGATGACAGGAGTGAAGGTAGGACCAATTAGAGATAAAGGTGGGAAGATGTGCCTGGAGGCTGTGGAAGTGAACGAGGTCCTCAATGAATACTTTTCTTCGGTATTCACCAATGAGAGGGAACTTGATGATGGTGAGGACAATATGAGTGAGGTTGATGTTCTGGAGCATGTTGATATTAAGGAAGAGGAGGTGCTGGAGTTGTTAAAATACATTAGGACAGATAAGTCCCCGGGGCCTGACGGAATATTCCCCAGGCTGCTCCATGAGGCGAGGGAAGAGATTGCTGAGCCTCTGGCTAGGATCTTTATGTCCTCGTTGTCCACGGGAATGGTACCGGAGGATTGGAGGGAGGCGAGTGTTGTCCCCTTGTTCAAAAAAGGTAGTAGGGATAGTCCGGGTAATTTTAGACCAGTGAGCCTTACATCTGTGGTGGGAAAGCTGTTGGAAAAGATTCTTAGAGAAAGGATCTGTGGGCATTTAGAGAATGATGGTCTGATCAGGGACAGTCAGCATGGCTTTGTGAAGGGCAGATCGTGTCTAACAAGCCTGATAGAGTTCTTTGAGGAGGTGACCAGGCATATAGATGAGGGTAGTGCAGTGGATGTGATCTGTATGGATTTTAGTAAGGCATTTGACAAGGTTCCACACGGTAGGCTTATTCAGAAAGTCAGAAGGCATGGGATCCAGGGAAGTTTGGCCAGGTGGATTCAGAATTGACTTGCCTGCAGAAGGCAGAGGGTTGTGGTGGAAGGAGTACATTCAGTTTGGAGGATTGTGACTAGTGGTGTCCCACAAGGATCTGTTCTGGGACCTCTACTTTTTGTGATTTTTATTAACGATCTGGATGTGGGGGTAGAAGGGTGGGTTGGCAAGTTTGCAGATGACACCAAGGTTGGTGGTGTAGATAGTGTAGAGGATTGTCAAAGATTGCAGAGAGACACTGATAGGATGCAGAAGTGGGCTGAGAAGTGGCAGATGGAGTTCAACCCGGAGAAGTGTGAGGTGGTACACTTTGGAAGGACAAACTCCAAGGCAGAGTACAAAGTAAATGGCAGGATACTTGGTAGTGTGGAGGAGCAGAGGGATCTGGGGATACCTGTCCACAGATCCCTGAAAGTTGCCTCACAGGTGGATAGGGTAGTTAAGAAAGCTTATGGGGCGTTAGCTTTCATAAGTCGAGGGGTAGAGTTTAAGAGTCGCGATGTAATGATGCAGCTCTACAAAACTCTGGTTAGGCCACACTTGGAGTACTGTGTCCATTTCTGGTCGCCTCACTATAGGAAGGATATGCAAGCATTGGAAAGGGTACAGAGGAGATTTACCAGGATGCTGCCTGGTTTAGAGAGTATGCATTATGATCAGAGATTAAGGGAGCTAGGGCTTCTCTCTTTGGAGAGAAGGAGGATGAGAGGAGACATGATAGAGGTGTACAAGATATTAAGAGGAATAGATAGAGTGGATAACCAGCGCCTCTTCCCCAGGGCACCACTGCTCAATACAAGAGGACATGGCTTTAAGGTAAGGGGTGGGAAGTTCAAGGGGGATATTAGAGGAAGGTTTTTTACTCAGAGAGTGGTTGGTGTGTGGAATGCACTGCCTGAGTCAGTGGTGGAGGCAGATACACTAGTGAAGTTTAAGAGACTACTAGACAGGTATATGGAGGAATTTAAGGTGGGGGCTTATATGGGAGGCAGGGTTTGAGGGTCAGCACAACATTGTGGGCCAAAGGGCCTGTACTGTGCTGTACTGTTCTATGTTCTATGTAAAATCAATAAAATACAAAGAAGAGTAGTTCAGTTTCAGTTAAAAGTACGAGGTAAAATTAGTTACAGCACATCGGTTGCACCTGAAATTCTTTCTGCTTTGAACTGGTGCCGAAATTTTGTCTAAGAACTGGTTATTAATAACTGGTTTTTGCTGCTACCAATTGGAATTACTACATCAGAATATTTAGCTTGCTTTGGCTCCCTGTACTAATGATATTAATGATGTTATCTAGAATTGTGTTGTTTTTTTTTCAGATTTCCTACATTTCAGCAAAAATTACCTTTGTGTGTATTGCTGTTGTAACTTTTAACAGTGTTACTCTGCCTTGGCTTCAGATGTATTGCCACTGCTTTTTACCTTTCAAACAATGTCTAGAATTATGAAGGATGTAAATTTAATAGAATTGCCTTGTCTGGTTGCAAGCCTGATTTTAGTATTATAAATTGATTAACCAGAGTTTGCCAAGGATTGTAAAATTCTATTTTTACCTCAGCTTCTGTTCAGATAAAGCCTAGCTGTTTAGGTGGTATTGCTCACGTGGTATTGCTGAGGCATTTTCCCCTGAGGAATGCAACTGTTGCAATCTTTCCATTACCATAAACAAAGAATATATTTTGGTATGAAATTCACAACATGCGCCAGTTGAATTCATTTGGATGCTTTCTGTATACTTTGCTGAAATTCTCTGAAATTAAGGGTGTATGCTCTATTAATCCGTGGCCTATCACTAGTTTAGGTTGCTGGTGGACCATTATGGTAAAGTATAATAGTTAAACAGAATCCTTGCTCGTCATTCAGATATAAACTTTAAAGCTAGATATTCATGAAGAGTAGTGATTGCAACCATGTTCATTTTGCTAACTTAATACTAATTACAATAAAGCTACAAAAATACAGTGTTTAGTTGTTTGGGAATCATTAGTCCAGAATGGAAACAATTTGCGAGTGGTGTTTTGAGGATAGAACTATTGTTAGCATTGTATTTACTCTTCCCTTACTGTGTAATGTAAACGAAGACATTGGGGTATTAACAAAAATAATATCCATTAGTCTGCAAAGATTGCTAGTCTGACATGCGTTTCACAGTGATGCTTCATTCACCTACCTTAGCTTGATTTATCACAGGCTAAACCTGAAATTCCCTTAGTTGAATAACTCCATTTCTTTGCTCTAATCTGATGAAAAATGTAATCAACACTGACCAAGGAAGTGAGCAGTAGGAAAAGGTTGACTAGTTTTCAGTGAGTACTTTCTGGTTTATAATCCAGGCTGGATTTGTTGTATGGTTATTACAGTGTGTATTTGTTAACTTCATTTTGATTTATCTGGATGACTAAAGATGAGCTTAAGTTATATATTATATACATGTTGAATTGACTACAGTTTTCTGAGAGTAGTTGAAGCTTTCTAATAATGTCTTAATCTTGCGTACAAAAAGGCCTGCTTTTTAACACCTTTAGTCAATGTACAGATTTTTTTCCTTTTCAAATAAGTAGTTGTAGGATTGCTGTCGGCAGTCTGAATGTATAACGTTTTAATGATTGGGTAGAAATAAGCCACTTTTTTAATCAATGTTGTCTAGTTTTATGATAATCTTGGGTTAAATTTACTAAAACTGATAATTGACCTTTGTCATATTTTTTCATCCCCTGCAATTTATATTTTAATTTTGGTTCCAAGTCTATTTTAAAGTGCTTAAGATTTTATTTTACTTAATTTCAAAATATAAGTAACAAAATATAGAAAAAACAATGATCCTCAAAGATCTAACCTCTTTCTCACCTCTTCAGTAAGATTATGGTTTTGTGCCTGAGGTTGAGAGTTGAGAATTCCAAAGGTTTATAGTCACCAATTGTGGAAAGCAGTTTTCTTGTCCTATACAACAGACGCAATTTTCCCGATACTATACCTCTAGTTGACATTAAGCTAGTATTTATCAAATTGTTCCATGACTACCTGTTGAAAAATGACTGAGTTGATCAATGGACTGAAGATGGGATTGCTCTTTAAGATGAGAAAGTTAATAGTGAAGTCTGAAGAGTTTGGTTGCCAGAGAACATAGATGATAATTGATAAAAGAAAAGGAATAAATATCATGGGGCTTTCCCTCCCATGGTTGATTCATAACTTTATTATAATCCTTGGTTGAGAATTCTATAGGCATGTAAATTGAATGTGAGAGTATGTTCTGTTTGAATGCTTTGGATAATCTTTACAGCACAGCAGGAGTATTTCATTTGGTTCCTTGTGCCCACTCCTTTAATTTTGATATTATGTATTGTGGCTATTAAGTAGTGCAAATCCTACTTGTCTAGATGTTGCTTAACTCTTTTTTAAATTTAACTCAGGAATTGTAAATGGAATTCAATAAATTGGTCAACAACACGCTGCAGTTAAATAGCACCTTTGAATGCAGTAAATCTTTCCAAGTAACGCAACAAGGACATTGTGAATCCTTGTCCTTGCCACAAGAGGGTAGTTCCTTGGTGGAATCAAAGCTTTGTCAAGCTCAAGTTTATTGTCATTACATGTATACCACCAAACCAAAGTGTTTTGTTGGACCAAGGTGCACAAAGCAGTACATATAAAACACACAAGGCTTAAAGTAACATTACTACAAATAGATAAAATATTTTCTAGAAGATTGACATTGAAGATTGTGAAGCAGTTTATGGAGGGAGCCCAACTCTACAGTGAAACCAAAAGGAAGTACTACTATACAAGATAAAGTAAATGTTTGGTCAGCAGTTTCCCTTGAAGTGAAGTAAATCTGACTGATTCAGATTGTTTTAACATGCCTTCTCAAACAGAAAAATGCTAGATCTATGGAGGACTCAGGAATCTCATTGTGTGAATGGGATGAGGATATGTTGCGGGTGATTGGCTGGATGAGTAGGAGTTGATTAGCTTACACAACTGGACAACAAATGAGAGATTGAGGCCGGTGTTTCGTTCAACTATATTTAGGAGTGCTGGTAAAAAAAAAGTAAGAAGTTGCATAGTGTCATTTGTTTATTTGATGGTTCCTTCAGAACTAGGACAATAGTAGAAGCTTGATTCAAGCAAATTTCATACAATATTTCTGGATAAATGGTGCAACCCCAGTTTTGAGGGTTTAGAGAAAAGGACTGGTAATTTTGGATATTGGTCACTTATAAACAAACCACCATTTGTGGCAGGCTAACACAAATGCCTTGATTAAAGCAGCTGAAGGTAGTTGGGCACTGGTTGCTCCCTTGAAGTCCCATACAGCAGGACCAATTCAGAATTGGGGGAAAAAATTTATTTTCACAAATTTCATAAGAGCAAATTTTTCTTTTATTGTGTATCCTAGAAATTGGGGTTGTGATCTGTGAATTCAGTAAGGGTGAACTTCCATTACCTGAGTGACTATAATGCAGTGGATCTCCTTGTGCTATGCTTAGTCAAACCCTGCATTGATGCTACTTCGTGTACATATGCTGAACTTCTCAATTTTGTCAACTTTGCCTCTAACTTCCACCCTACTCTTAAATTCATTTGGTTCATTTTTGACACGTCCCTCCTCTTTCTCAATCTGTCTCCTTCTCTGGAGACAAACTGTCAAGCAAAATCTTTTTTTAAAACTCGTGTGTCTTCCCCCCACACTTTCTCCTGTAAAAATGCTAGTTCCTTCATCTTAGCTGCATCTGTTCCTTGGAAGTGGCTTTCCTTCCTAGTGCGTCAGAGATGTCCTCCTCCAACAAATGGAGTTTCCCTTCTTCTACCACTGATGTTGCCCTCACCTGCATCTCCTCCATTTCCCGAACGTCAGTGCTCACCCTGCCTTTCTTCTGCCTTAACAGTGATAGTTCCTCTTGTCCTTACCTACCACCCCATGAGCCGCTGCATCAGAGAAAATCCTCTGCAGCTTCCACCATATCCAAAGGGATCCCGCCACCAATCATAGTTTTACCTCACGCCCTCTCTCTGCTCTCTGTGATTGCCCCCTCTGTGATTTCCTTATCCATTTGTCTCTCCCCACTAATCTTCCTCAAGACACTTAACTCCTGCAAGTGGCCAAAGTGCTGCACCTGCCCATTCACCTTCATTCAGGGCCCCAAACAGTCCCTCCAGGTGAAATAACACTTCGCCTGTGAATCTGTTGAGGTGGTCTATTATATCTGATGCAGCTGGTGGAGCCTCCTGTAAATTGGTAAGACCTGTCATAAATTGTGTGACCACTTCGATCACCTCCACTCCATTTGCCAAAAGTGGAATTTCCGGTGGCCAAACATTTTAATTGCCATTCCCCTTCTGACATGTCAGTCCATGGCCATCTCATGCCAGGATGAGGTCCACCCTCAGGGTGGAGGAGCAACAGCTCGTATTCCTATTCCTTCTGGATAGCCTCCAACTTGATAAATATCGATTTCTTCCATTTTAAAAATATATATATTTTCGCCTCCCCCACCCTTGTTCTATTCCCCACTCTGGCCGTTTGCCTTTTCTCATCTGCCTATCAGCTCCCATGGGCCCCTCTTCCTTTTTTACAATGGTCCACTCTCCTCTCCTATTAAATTCTTTCCTGCCCACCAGGCTTCACCTATCACCTAGCTATCCTCCTTCCCCTCCCCCCACCTTTTTATTGTGACATTTTCCCCCTTCCTCTCCAGTCTTGAGGGGTCTCTGCCTGAAACATTGACTATTTATTCATTTTCATGCCTGGCCTGCTGAGTCCCTCCAGCATTTTGTGTGTGTTGCTTAGTCAAAGTTTGCCTTGAGGTGAAAAGCAGTTAGTCACTAGTTTGGAATAAGATTTGTACTTGTTTGAAGCAAGACAATGGTGTGGTTTGGAGTTGACGGGTTGCATGCAAAGGTGACCTGCACTTTCAATGAATTTTATGATAGCTATGATGTATATCAAAGCTTAGCTGTAACAACACAGAAAATCCTGCAAAATCTCAGGTTAGGCTGCATCTTTGAGGGAAAATGCCAATGTTTTGGCTATGTGGTCCTTTAATAGAACTGGGAAAGAGATACAAGTTGGTTTTCAGTAAAGGAGCAATATGTAGAACAAATTCTGTGATACAAGGAGTTGAAGTTTTATTTGTAAAGCTCTGCTATTGCAAGATCAATTTTCCATCTGCGATAGATGTCAAGATGGTATGCATGTTCCATTTTGGAACAGAAGTCAATTTTATCCATTAAAGTCAAGCTTGCCAATGGCCTATCTCATGACTTCAAGGTAATTGATTAATACCTGCAAGCTTTTAATATGCAGTTAAATCTGAAAGAATTGGGCCACTTTAATAAGATCTCACTGAAGTGGTTTGTGGACTTGGTTAATTGTAGTTGGCATAATGCTTCTAATTTGGTTTTGGCATAATTGTAAGTTTTAAGGTAGATGGTGATTATGTACCAGTATTATCATCTACTTGTATTGTACAGCCTGCAAATTGCTGGCTTTTTGTTTAAATTAACTCCATCATTACTGGCATCTCAAAGTATTTGCCCAAAATGTCGTACTCTTTGTTTATTTATCTAGCTTTCAGCTGTTTCATTAGCAGCCTTCTCTCCAAGTAATGATAGGTTTGCTAATGGTGTTAATGTAGGATTTGAAGTAATTCTCATCCTCCTGTTACTGCAGCCCTGCAAAGTAATACTTTGGGGGTGGTGGGAGGGGAGAGAAGGGGTAGTATATATTGAAGCCTTGTGGTGAATGAATTGGATTTCTGCCTTCCAGGTCTTCAAAAGTAGCTTAAAGTCAAATCATATTGAGTACAAATGCGTATTTTCTTCACTTAACTTTTTTTGTTGTGCTTTGTCTGTTGCTTTTATAATTGTGCTTAAACTCTAAATCTGTGTTCTGGCTTCTTTCACCGCATTTCCCTGGAAAGAATAATGTATCGAACCTATCGAATGTAAGTAAAACTTGTTATTGTTGGCTGACAGTGTTCTGCTGTCAAACCAGCATAATAGCTGCCATTCATGATTAATATGGCAGTTCTTGCAGTATTGTGCAAAAGTCTTTGGCACATAGAGCTAGAGTGCCTAAGACTTTTACACAGTACTGTATTAATTTTATGTATTGCACTGTACTGTTACCACAAAAATAGTTCATGGTGTGAATGATAAATCTGATTCTTGATGTGGGTCTGTGTTGTGGACTAAGTGGGTAGGGGGCTGGAAGAGGCAGATCATGGTTGGGGGAAAAGGGGAAGGCAGAGGAGAGGGAGCGAGAAGCTGCAGAGAGACATTCTGTATTGATCAAAAAAACTGATTTTTTGGAATAAAATTACCTTTCCTGGTGTCTCAGGGCTGAGTGTGTCTGCCCTTGACACCCACCCCTACTCTGCCACCTGTCCCACACCCCTCTTGCAGTGCTCCACCCTTGCTGTTCTCAACATCCTTTGCTCCCATTGGATTTACAAACTTGCTCTCCACTCCACATTGACCGACATAGGAATGTGCAAAAGTCTTGGTCTGTGCCCAAGACATTTGCACAGTACTGTAAACTTTGTATTATGGTACACATTGCTTCTCAGAAACTAAGACTAAAATAGCTTGACATGTTCAGTGTCAAAAATGTTAAGTGCAGCAGAATCTAGTTTAACGCAATGATTTATTCAGCAACAGATTCATTTGCCCAGTATGGGTTATAATTGTTCTAAGATTTATTGTAAACATTGAAGGCAATACAGTCTGTCATGTACATAAATTTCTTTGGCGGTTTCTGATGTTGGGATTCCTTGTAGTTAAGCTGAACTTAAAGCTTGGACTTACTAAATACAGTGGATTCTGGTTAATTGAGATAGATCGGGAGCATTATGCTTTGGCCAAATTCAGTGGCTGTTCCAATTAGCTGAAATTTTATGGAAATGGTTAAAAGGTTATTTTAAAAACTATGTTCAATTATGCAGCAAATTATGTATTTAAATAAAATGCAGAACAAATTAAGAACACTGCCTGTATTACTGTAGTGCTATAAAACAGTGCTGGCAGAGTATTTGATAATCCATCTATTCTTAACCCCTTAAAACAAGAGTTTATCATTTTTCCCAACAACCAACAGATTGTTTTTCAGTTTGTGACATATTTGGGCAACATAACAGTTATGTTAACAAAGAGAACCGTATGGCATGGCACAATTTTTTTTTTTGAAAAGCCAGTTTCATCAGCATTGCAGATATCACCTGCATAAAATTTTTGAAGCAAGTCGGGAGTTTTGTAGATTTCCATGTTTCTGCACTTGGAGCATCAGTACCACTTTTTTCACCGTGTGCTTTCTTGAATTTAATGTAGTGCCTACATCAGCCAACCATCTGTTGCTTTAAATTCTTTGTGACACATCTTGTTAGCTGGCTCTTCTGACTAGATTTTTTTAAACTTTGGTCTTCTGACATGCACACCTTGTCCATTTACAATAGAAAACCATTTATTGAGATCTTTAACATCTGGATCCTTACCTCTCAGATGTTCCCTCTTGTCCCTTGTGTAATGCCCATTTTTCTTGCAGGTTTATCTTGCTGATGTGTCAAATGTGCAGCTGTAGATTTTGGCACTCCAGTTATCTCTGCCAACTGGCAATGAGTGGTGTTAGGTGGATGGCTTTTAATTTGGTCCAATAGGGTAACTGTTTTCAGCTAGTGTCAAATCTTTTTGAGTATTAGATTATGAGAACACAGTCCTCGTTTATTGTCAATTAGAAATGCATGCATTAGGAAATGATACAATGTTCCTCCAGTATGATATCACAGAAACATAGGACAGACCAAGACTAAAACTGACAAAAACCACATAATTATAACATATAGTTACAACAGTGCAAAGCAATACCGTAATTTGATAAAGAGCAGACCATGGGCACGGTAAAAAAAAAAGTCTCAAAGTCCCGATAGCCCCATCATCTCACGCAGACGGTAGAAGTGAGAAACTCTCCCTGCCATGAACCTCCAGCGCCGCAAACTTGCCGATGCAGCACCCTGGAAGCACCCGCCCACAGCCAACTCTGAGTTCGTCTGAAAACTTCAAGCCTCCGACACCGAGCACCTAGCACCATCTCTGCTGAGCGCTTCAACCCCGTCCCGGCTGCCGAGCAACAAGCAAAGCCAAGGACTCGGGGCCTTCCCCTTCGGAGATTCTGGATCTCATAGTAGCAGTGGCAGCGAAACGGGCATTTCAGAAGTTTTACCAGATGTTCCTCCGAGCTCTCACGTTTGTCTCCATCAAATCAGGATTGTGCACAGCGCCCTACTTGACAGATAACAGATATTCATCACTGGAATGGCTGCTGTGCGCTGAGTCGCACCGCCATCTTCTCTTTTTGTGGTGATTATCTCAATTTCTTTCAAAAAAAAAGTAACAAAAATCTTTGCTTTTGCATCAGTGTCTGTCAGTCCAAGTGGGTAACAGAACCATAAGCACATGCAACTGATACCACTGTTCATACTGAGCAAGATGTAGTGGCTAACGGTCACACAAGTGCATGTGAGTAACTGCCTTGTACCACAATTAAGCATCATAGTGTCCCAATAAACAAAGGGAATCCCAGCTATTTTCTTGATTTTATTTTTGTTCTTTGAATTGTCCTATATAATTGGTTGCCCTGAATAACCATTGGTTCAATTAGCCAGAATCTACAGTGTGTATAGTTAAGCTTTGTGCACCAGATGTTAAGTTTGTGTCCTGATTTCAGCTAAAATAGCTGCTCTCTGTTAGGATGTTGCTACAATTTGCTTTTATGTTTGAGTGACAGAAGAAAATTTTCTGCTTGTCCCAATAACTTGTCTATTGCCAATAGTTGGAAGGTATTCACTGAAATTGGGTATGTGCCTGAAAATGTCCACACAAAGAAAGTACTGGAAAGTAATTGAAGCATTTGATCTGTAATACCAATCAAATTAAACACATTTGAGTGCAAGCTGTCAGCAGGGAGGTGGACTGGGGAGGTTGATGGCGATTAATATAAGAAATGATTTGTTAATAACTTCCAGCATTTGAGTTTCTTGTAAGTTTTTAAAAAAACATTATCCGAACATTAAATATTTCTTGCAGTCAAGCACGCTCCAATAATGCACACTCCGCTTCAGAGTCTACGCACACGGTTCCAAAAGAGTTCCAGCTGGATCTTGATGAAATTGAAAATGACAACAATGCTGGTGGATGTGAATTGCCAGATCTGGTACAACACAAGCTTGATGAACTCTATGAACCTGTTTGCATTCCAGAACCAAAGTAAGTCACCACTATAACGTACACAAAATGCTGTAGGAACTCAGCAAGTTGGGCAGCATCAATTGAAATAGGGGTGAAAAAAAGTTGATGTTTCAGGCAGAGATCCTTCATCAGGACTGGAAAGAAAGGGAAAAGATGGCAAAATAAGGTGGTAGGGGAAGAGAAGGAGTACAAGCTAGAAGATAGGTGAAGTCAGGTGAAATAAGCCCGGAGGTAATATGTGTAAAATGTAAAGAGCTGGAGAAGAGGCGGCAGCCATGGGCCGACCACGATAAGGCTACACCTCATTCTGTTCGCGTAGTCTCCAACCTGATGTTAAGGAAATGGATGTTCATACCCTCAGGTAATTTCCCCCCTCTCCAATTTCCCCACTCTCTCCTCTTACCTCTTAGCCGCCTATCACTCCCCCAGTGACACCCCCTCCTTTTTTCTTTCTCCCATAGTCCACTCTCCTCCTGTATCAGATTTCTTCAGCCCTTTACCTTTTCCACCTATCGGCTCCCAGCTTCTTCATCTCACCTGACTTCACCTCTGACCTTTTAGCTTGTACTACTTTCCCTCTTCTCTTCTCCTCCCCCCCCCCCGTAGCCAGACAGCTGCATCCATCATTATGAGTTATGTGTTTTGATTTGCTTATCAATGTAAAGGCTATTCTTTGGAATGTAGGGTATTCTGTGGGGGGGGGGGGCAGGGGAGGGAGTAAATGTGAAGTTGTATATATTTCCACCAGTGCTTAAGGTTGAAAAGTGGAGAAATAGAAAAGAATTTAAGATGCAGGATCGCAAAAAAAAAATAATGGTAATGGAAGTAGTGCAGAGAAGGGAAAGCTAAAGTATGCTGGAGCTTTAACTCTTTATGTGGTGCTAGACTATGGGCAGGTATGTTGCAGTACCAACTAGTATGCCAATAATTTACTAACCCTAATCTGTACATCTTTGAAATGTGGGAGGAAACCCATGCTGAGATGGGGAGAATGTACTAATTTCTTACAAACTTTAGTGGCAGTGGAAGCCCGATCTTAGAGCTGGTGTACTGTAAAGTGTTTCATTAACTGTTATGCTACTGTACTGCCCCTAGGAACAGATGTGTACGTAATTATTAAAAACTAATAGGGCAGGTTGAGGAAGTGTGTGTGTGTTTTTTTTAAGCCATAAGAGCCAACAGTGTGAGAAAAGTGGTTACAATTTTAAATACATTACCAGTCAGTATAGTTGAAGTGGTTTCAATTGTAGCATTTAAGAGGTAAATGGAAAGAAAAATTGGTATTCTGGGAGAGGGCAGATAATCCAAATAATTTGGTCTTCCAAAGGTTTAGCATGACGGGATGTCAGTTGGCATCCTCTTCACGATATCCAGTTTTATTCTGTACTATTGATTTTTTTTTGAGTGTCACTTTGGATTCCCTTTGATATTTCAGAAATCGTTCAGTTTCTCCACACTATGATGAGATGCATGGCAGCACTGATTCTACTATCAATTTTGTTGTGTCGCAGGTGGCAAGTAGTGACATTAACACCAGCATCCAGGCTCTTGCCCAGGTAAGATATCAGCGCCACTGTGTGTTTTGGCATTAGAGCCAGGTGAATATTTAACTTTTAAACTTGTTTTTCTGGTTGTTACTTTGGATAAAATAATATAAAATGCCCATTGAATAGATCTATTCATATTAGTCTACAACATCTTGGCAACTATGAGCATCAGAATTGCACTCACCACACTTTGTCAAGCCAGGAGATATCACTGGTTAAATGGGCATTGGAGAACATGCAGGAGTGACAAGAGATGCTTAAACAGGATGATTGTCATAATGCAGTGTAGGAAGATATGTATACAGAAACTTGAAGCAGCAAATTGGTCCCATAAATCTGAGTAAAGTTTAGATAATTTTAGGAAGGATGAGTGAAACAGAATTAATGAGAAGCAATCTTAAATTCGTTCAACTTGTGTTACCTAGAATGAGTGAAAAATCAAAAAATCCTCTCGTGGTCTTCAATTTGCATGCTAATTTAGCTATGACTCTTGAAGTCCTTGTCAATAAGGTCGGTCCCTGTGATATCAAGAAATGGCAGTGTTCAACGGGAAGAGCTTAAGCCAAGGATTCATACTCCTCCAGAATTAGCATTTCTTTTAACTGAGCTGCCTAGGTACAGCTTCAAAGTTCAAATATGTCAATAAATTGAAAAATTGCATTCTGTATCCTCCAAAAAAAACTGGATTTAACTATTTTGACAACTTGACATACTATAATACCAGTCATCTGCAAGGGAAAGGTGTTATTGATGGCACATGACACTCACATATTCTTAGCATTTAGTTTGGGTTGTGTCATGGCTACAAGCTGCATTTCGGCTTTGATCTAAACATTGGAAGCAGCATTCCAGAAATGAGGTGAAATAATGTCTATATGCCAATTTGTCATCAAAGAACCCTGGCAAATTTAAAACTAAATTCATTGTGATGGATGAGTATTTGCCCACTGGTTTGTGGTCAGTTACCTCATACATTAATCATTGCAGTATCCTACAATACTTCATAGCCTACACAGGATGTTGAGAATTTATTGTATAGAATTCAATACATTAAGAATTCAGTGTCCTGTATTTGGATGTTTCTGTGATGAGGCAAATTGAAAAATATTGTTTTGTTTTCAGATTGATGAAGTTTTGCGACAAGAAAGCAAAGTTGATACCATGTCTGGTCACATAGACCAGTTTCTCATTGCAACCTTCATGCAGCTCCGATTAATTTACAATACTCATATGGCTGATGAGAAACTTAACAAGATGGAAATCCTAAAACTTTACAGCTGTATTATTGGGAACATGATTACGGTATGGTTTTGAATTGTTGCAATATCGCTTTTTTAAATGAAGATCTGAACCTATGTTTACATTGGACAGATTAACCTTTAATGGCCACTATGCCATGTGCTCACTGCCAAAAATGGACAAAACTGACAATGATAGAAATGTCACTAAATTATGATTTATGATAGAAAAGCCGTTATTGAATTTCTAGATTATAATAGGCTAGGATGTCACTAAATTATGATGCCTCATAAATGAGGCTGGTTGTATATCTAGATTGCATAAAGTTAGGAAACTTAGCATTTTCCAGATAGGCTAGTAGAACTGTGAGAGTGATGAGTTGCACCATTTAAAGGAGTAGTTATACAGTGATGATAGCTACTCCTTTCTGAACCCTGACGACTAAACAATGTGCACAGGGGCCATCTGACTCACAAACAAAGGCATTTGTATGGAAAGTAGGATGAATAAGTAAGGATTTGTGCAAGAAGCAACTCTGGGCTGTAATTCTCACGAAAGAAAATCATTGGGAGCTGTAAAAGGCAGTAGCATTTCCACTAACTTCACAAGTCTGTGTTCAACTTTAGTCTGATTTGATCAAAAATTAAACTTCTGCAAAATTGAACCAATAAATTTTACTTGAATACTCAAATTCTGCACTTATGGCCAGCATGCATTTACCCTTCCTAATTGGTTGATGTACTTGCATGTCAGTTTTATTTATCCTCAAGGACATCCAGGTCCCTTTAAGCCAGGGGCTCCCAACCTGGAGTCCATGGTCCTTTCAGTTAATGGTAAGGCTCCATGGCATAAAAATGTTTGGGCACCCCTGCTCTGAATCTTTAAAGAAAATGGCCTTTTAGTTTTCCACACTATAATCCATTTGCCAAGTCTTTGTTCTTTCATTCAGTATTCTCCATAAAACATGCATCCAAATGTCAGACCAAGCTGCTACCGAACTATGGATTGTCAACAGGTTTTGTGTTATACTGTTGCTTTTGCACAATCATCTAATTACCTGATTACTAAGATTTTATTGTTATCCTGTTCAGTTATTCCAAATAGAACCATTGGCAAAGGAAGCTTCAATGGGAGTTTTGAAAGACTTGATGCATGGATTAATATTATTAATGTTAGATTCGCGCTTGGAAGATTTGGATGAAGGCCCTCAAGTTATACGATCAGTCAATCTGCTGATGGTAAAAGTATTGGAAAAATCTGATCCAACCAACATTTTAAGGTAAAGGGGAAAAGCTTGGCTATTGTAGTTACATTAGGTTACAGATTACCTTGAAGCTGGTCTTCTGCATCTTTCTTGGAATTTTCATAAGATCAATCATCCGATTGTGATATGTAGGCAAGGATGAATTTGGCATTAGTAATGTTGTTACAAACCTTTGTAGAGCTATAGCACCTTTGAAATTATTTCACTGGCTGGTAGTAATCATGTATGATCATGTTATGAGAATATTGAGGTAAATTGTTTGCTTTAAGGAAAATGGAAATCATTGTCATTTACAAATCATTAACAGTCCTGTTTCCTGAAGATGATTTAGCTACAAAAAAAGGAATTAAAAGACTAATGGAGAAAATTTCATTTGAGACCTTTTGGTCAAAGATCTGAGTGCAAATGCTTTTCACAGAGTTTGTTGCAGTTTAGAGAATGATCATATAGAGTTGTTAAATGACATCTTAAATGAAAAATTTCTTTTGCAGTTCCCTGATTGTACTCTTGCAAGATAGTCTTCTCGCTACCACAAATAACTCTCCTAAGTTTTCAGAGCTTATAATGAAGGTAATGTATTACTTCAAATACATTGAATACTATATGAAATGTATCTTTTATTTATCCTTGTAAAATTCCATACATAGTTATTTAAGCTCTTTCTCTTTAACTTATAGTGTTTGTGGCGTATGATACGTCTTCTCCCAAGCAACGTGAACGTTATCAACGTTGACCGAATACTTTTGGATGTACACAATTTCATGCGTGTTTTCCCAAGGGAGAGATTAAAGCAGATGAAGAGTGATCTTCCCATGAGAACACAGAAGACATTGCTGCATACACTTTGCAAGCTCTTGGGACCAAAGGTTTGTTGACTGATGTAATGATTTTCCTGCTTAACGATGCAGTTGTTTATCTCTCACAATATTTAAAATAAAAACTAAATGCCCCAGATGTTTCTGAGAGGTAGGTGTGAGTTGTAAAGCCTACTATAAGGAAGTTGAACAAAGTATTGCCCAATTTCAGCAGAAGTTGACGTGAACATCCTGTGTTTATTTTCAAATTTTAGTGAAGGTTGATAGCTTTTGCAATTTTTGTTTTTTCAGTAGACCTCTCTTTAGGTTTCTTCTGGTTTTAAGTAACCTGAAGGCTACTTATTTTGTACCATTTCGAGTATTAAAGTTTAAATTTAAAGGCTGTTTACAACCGTCAGATTGCTTATTACTGTTTTATCAGTTGAACACTTAATCTATAAATTTGTATATGTGTAAAGACATGGTTTGGTCAATTTTAAATTGGAACTCATCTCTTTGTCAGAAGTTTTTACAGATCAAGTGGTCATTTGCAGCTGTGGTGAAACTGACTAATGCACCCTTTATGTGGGGAGTCCTATTTTGAAACCTAGGGATACCCCCATTATATTGACTGGCGCCACAATCGTGCTAAATGAGGAGGGAGACCCTTAAAATGTTTGGCATTTCTACAAGCAGCTAAGTAATGTATAGTGTATCACTATCTGAAACCTCATAACCCAGCAAATATATATTCTACTGTTAGAATCGAGCCAGGGGATCAATCTGCTTGAATGAATGCAGAAGAGCATGCTGACACCAGCACAAGTGAACCTGAAAAAATACTTACCAGTTGAACACAAACTGACGCATATTAAACAGTAAGAACAGCATTCAGTATACTGCAAAAGAATGCGCAACCAGTAAATCAGATCAAAGGCTGCACTCTGCCTCAGCCAATCACAAATTGTGGTGGAAACTTAAACAGCTCCAGAAAGTTCCCCCATATCAATGATGGCACAGTTCAACTTGAATATGAAGATTTTAATGCATTTAGAGGACGCCAATCTATCTTCCTGTCTATTCAAGGTCCCTAATGTAACAAGCAACACACAAAATGCTGGTGGAATGCAGCAGGCCAGGCAGCAATGTCCCTAATTTAACAGGCTGTTTTCAACTAGTTCAGTTCATTCCGTGTAATATTTAAGAAGTTCACTGGTTGCAGCCAAAGCTCTGGGACTGAGCAAGATTTCAGCTGATGTACTTCAGAACAAGCTGCACCACTATAAACTACTCCAGTGCAGTTACTTGTAGAAAGTAGTCCGAGTATTCATTTTTCAGGAAAGACGTGCTGAATCCAATCTGGCTTTTCTTTCCTGGTTGGCATGAACAAGTTGGGCTGAAGGGCCTATGTAGTGAAGAAAATTATCTAAGATTGCAACAGGATCTGGAGTAGGTTTAGGGGCTGAGGGTGCAGTGTTGTGGGACACCAGTGTTTGAGAATAATTGTGGTGGTGGTGGTGTTGCTGCTATCTATAGTGATTGCAGGAAGTCAAGGATCCATTTGCAAAGGAAATGTGTTAAGACCCATGTCTAGGAGTTTGGAGATGAGTACTGAACGAATTCGTCATTAGTTACACGAGTACCTGCTCAGTTTATTTACATCAGGGTGTCTCAGCTCCAAACTCAACCACCAGACAGAACCTGAAGATCTGAATCCAGGGATGAGTTTAGGTTGAGTGCTCTTTGTTGGAATGTGACCTTGGGGGGGTGGGGGGGATTTGTGGATGAGCATCTGTAGGAAAACACTCTGGTAGGAGTCATATCTTTTACAAAGAAAGTTGATTGTGATATCTGGGGTGAATCATTCCAGCCCCACGATTTCTCTGCAGGTACTTTTCATGGTGTTCAGCCCCATTACTCCAGTGAACAACCTTGCATCATAAGGCTGGAAAGGGGGATGTCTGTTGATTATTATAGTGCAATTCCATTCACGACTCCTCTCAAAATTGCCTGTGCTTGCATGCAGTGAGATGCAGACAATGTTTGTGTACGGGCTATTGTGGCAAATACTATGTACCATAATTACCAATGCAGCATGGTTAGGGCACTATATCTAGGTGATCTTGCTTCCCTTTCTTTAGGTTCAATAAAGGAGACATTATTTCGTTAAGCTATTTGGAGGTTTGAGTGTTCTGGGGGATAGGGGGAGTAGGAGTTCGATGTTGAGTGATGGATGATGGTGAGGGAGTAACCTGTGTTAGTTCCAACACTTGAATGTGGTTTGTTTAACTTCAAAAGAACTTTCTTTATTCCTCTTGTGGAGAAGGATTGAGCTGACAACTGTCTTTCTGGGGTTGCTGTGAATTCAAAGATCGTCACGTGCTGCATTTCGCTTGATTAAATGAATAACTGCAGAATTTGATTGATATCTATTATTTTAAAATAAAAAGATTCTCAAAAGAGTATCTGAGTAGAATTCAATGCTAGCGAGTTGAAAAAATTATGCACAGTGTTTAACTTTAAATTGTTCTTTATATACCAGATTATGGATCATCTGACACTGATTGAGAACAAGAATGAATCTGAGCTTGAGGCTCACCTACGACGTGTCACTAAACAGTCAATGGCATTGTCAGGTGGAAAGACTGATTCAGAAACGGAAAAGCGTGGTTCTACAATAGTACGTATTGCACTAAAAAAAGGATAAAACCTAACCAATTATAATTACATTATTGTGAATCTTTTTATTGGAATTGAATTTAATTCTGATTTTAAATATTGCATTGCAGAAAGAATTCTATAGCTTTATTGAATTTACTTCATTTATGGTATAGAAAATATTGTCAACAGTTGCACCATGAAAAGTTGGACCATTAATGTGAATTGAACTTGGGAAGCTATGAAGTATTTTAGTGATGGATTAAATTTCTGGTTGTTGATCTTCAGTAAAGTTTCACCACAGTGCAAGTCACTAAGTATGTAGGAGTTGTTGTTGACTGGGAGACAATATGCAGAAGTCAGAATTAAAATAGCAAGCTAGCCTGAAGCTTAGTCAGACTTGTGGACTGAATAGTAGTGGCATAGTAGCTTAATCTTTGTCATTTAATCATACTTTCTTTGCCAAAGAGAATGAATTTAAAGAGTTAGAGAAGTTTTGTCATCATCTGACATGAATCCAAAGCTAGGTTTGTCTGTTTTTGGTTCTCCTTTTATAGGAAACAAGATTCTTGCCTTGCTAACTACAGCATAAGATCACCAGGTTAATTTTTTGCAATGAGAGAACTGAGAGTACCTTATAATGGACCAATGTTTTCTGCAGCTCCAAAATGCTCTTGAAGTTGTAGTTGTATAACAAGATAGATTTTAGGAGGATATGACCAATTAGAAGCCAAGGCTATTTGTCCTGGCCTGGGATCTTTGGACTTAATAAGATAGCAAATTATCATGAAATTGAAACTCTCTAACTTTTAGTGCTGAGAACTCTATGCTTGGTCGATGAATCCATGGGATTTAAAGGAATGAAGCCACTTGAAGAGAAGGCAGAGTTTTAAAGTTTCATCATAAGCTTACGGGGTGCTGAAGCAAGCTTGAACGAGTGTAGGAGTGAAGCAAGCTTGAAGGAGCCCTCTTGAATGTGAATCTTTCAGTTTTTAACCAGTATATTTGAATTCTAAATCCTGTAGATGTTATTTGATGCTGGGAGGCCAGGAGCTGACATGACAGTTGAATCTTGCATGAAGGCATGCTGTGGGGAGGGGGGCAATATAAGTGTGTGAAAGGGAAAGTAGGTAAGCATTTTGTGGGATGAAAAATCATGAACCCAGAAAGTGACTGAAATGGCAGAGCTGAGAGCAGGGGTCCCCGACCTTTCTTGGATGTCATAGATCAATACCATGAAGCAAGTGGTCCATGGACACCAGGTGGAAACCCCAGGCCTAGAGGCAGGAAGGGTCATGTGCGAGGATGGATAACATTTGATGTTCTGGGAAAGGGAGCGTTGGGTTGAAGAAATTTTTAAAGGATGTAGACCACCTGTATTAACTAGTGATGGGAATCTTTGAGCAAGTACCTCAAGTGCCTTGATGCAATGGAGACTATAAACTGAAAATGAAATAACTCTGGTTGTAAGAGAGAACAGGTTAGCGGCTGCATGTTTGTAACAGTTGATTTGTATTGTGACTCCCCAAACCTTTCCCACCATTTTATTATAAGGCAGGGATTAATACCTATTTGGGTATAACTGCAGCAGCACAAGATTGAAACAACTGAAGGCAAAGCAACTCATTGATCCATCCACCATATACTGGTAAACATCCATTTCCTCCACCTTGGGTGCATTATGGATTTTGTAATTGCAACAACACATTGGAGAAACTTCCACCAGAGTTCTTTGACAGCAGCTTTTGAACCATGATATTTAAAGGGACAATAAGTGCATGGCTCACCATCTTTAAATGCCTATGTTTCAGATTAAGTGGAAATGCAATGCATTATCTTCATCGCCACTTGTCCTAGATCTTAATTGCATTAATATCAGGCAGTTCAAGGTGAACAAGCACTGTAATATATTTAGCTGAATTTTATCATGAACAATCACAAGCAAGTGATAAATACTAGCCTTCAACACATCACAGGGAATGAATTTAAAATAGTTTTGGCATTCTGCCTGCATATTCCTCTTCTCCCAAATCCAGATTGATTTCTGCACATTTTATTTGAAGACTGGAATAGGCTATGCTCTGGCAAACCCAAAGACATTGACCATGAACTCTGCCCCTTTCCAAAATAGGAAGAATGGATGGGGTGGTGGTGATTGTTACAGCAAACTATAGTTGTATGGTGCTTCTCTTCCACATGTTGTATTTTCTGAAATGTAAACCAAATCAATACAGAATGAGCATTTTGCTCAGTGAGAGAAGCTTGACTGATCAAAATAACATGATACTATATTTTTAAAAGATCCATAAATCCTTAATATGAGAATATTCCTGTCAGGATAAGGAACTTATTTGTATTATGTATTCCCTGCCCTGGACAATAATTGTGTATATATTTAACATGCTCTTTTCTTTTTTTTGTACTATTGTGAACTGTGTTCAGAAATTTAACAGTTCCATTTATTTAAAAAAAATACTTGATTTAAAGAAATACTAAACAACTACGAATAAAAGAATGTTCTTGGAAGCTGTTGTTTTCACAGCATTGATTTCTTGTGGTTAAAAAGCACAAACACCAAATCCTACATGAGAATAAATATGTAATTAGAATTAAGTTTTTAAAAATGAAGTATTCTATGTTCATCATTACAATTTTATTTATTCTAGGAGGGTAAAGAATCAAAAGCAAAAATAAGTGAAACTTTAGCAGAAATATTCAAGAAGATTGGATCCAAGGAAAACACACGGGAGGTATGTTATGATTTATTTTTGAATAATTGTAAGTAAATTATTTCTTTAGTTGGCCTTCACTTTTGTGCCCACTAAATTATCGAAAAACCATTGATATTAAAATAGTTGAATGTAGATATGAGAAACCTAATATTTTTGGATTTTACTTTTTAAGGAAGTAATTTGAAGGGTTATTTACTGTTCCTGGGCATTGCTTTATTCACAGGGATTTCAGTGAGGACTGATGGGCAAAGATTTTCTTACTGAGCCTTTCTGTCAACTTTCACCATGAGTTCATACTTGGCAAAGAGTGAACTTTGTGCAGGTTGGGGAGATCCATGCCCTTTTTTGTGTTCCGAGATGCCTGTGGCCTCATTCAACTGACTGATATGCTGTCAGACTTATAAGATCACTTGTACAAATGTATTAATATACTTACTTGTATGGATGTTCACCCAACTTTTAGAATTGTAGTTCTAATTCTTGAGTCCAGTTTATGTAAATTGTGAGCTACTTGAACCATCTCCTGTACTTGTGGAGTATACTCTTTTCACATTCGTTAATGTGATTTACCAAGTTTTAACTCTTTGCTTTCCACCTCTGACCAGGGTTTAGCGGAACTTTATGAATACAGAAAGAAGTATTCAGATGCCGACATTGAACCATTTTTGAGGAAATCTTCCCAGTTCTTTCAGAATTATGTTGAAAGAGGTTTGCGGCTTGTGGAAAATGAGAGGGAGGGGAAAGGAAGAATGTCTTCTTCGTCTAGTTCTGGTAAGATTTCTTTTAACAAAAAGTAAATTCAATTTAAAACTTAATGGAAAAAGAAATTTATCTCAAATTATTTTGCCACCCAGTGCTTTTTAACTTAAATCAGAATTGCGCTTCTTGAGTAGCTGATCAAAAGTTCATAGTTCGTAGTTTTTAGTTCATAGATACTACTTGAAATTATTATTTAGATTTCTGTGTACCTTTATTCTTCATAAAGTGTAGAACTGTCCACTGCCCTCACAATGTGTTGTGTACAAAACTAAGCAGAGAGTTAAAACAACTCAAAATGCACCCGAGCCAGAGGCTTTCTTCAGAGTTTTTAATAAGAAAATTTTATGAAACTGCAGAAAGTTAAGTAAAACACATATTAATTCAATACAGAATCATCACACATAAATACCTGAATATGCTAATATTATTGATTATTCTCACTATCAGTATTAAATAAGGTAACGCACCATGTGCAACATTCTGTAGCTGTGCTGTGGACTAGAGTGAACTGTGGCGCAATGATAGCTTAATGGTGATGAATGATAAATGTATACTTCCTTCAAAGTACACCTACTAAATGTTTACCAGTACTAAGAAAGCTTAAAGCTCACGGTTACTACTCTTTTAAGATCAAATCAAGAGTGGATGAAAATGGATGTCTTTCTATCAGATTTGCTTCATGTTGAAATTCAAATTAATGTGCGCAGGAAATAATGTTTCTTTAAAAAAAAAGTGCTTATGAGCAGGAAGCGCTGTTTGTACAAAACGAACTTCATACAAAATGAACAGTACCTGTAGAGGCACACTGTATCAAGCAAAGACCAGTTTGTTTCCTTGTGCATAAGTCAGTTATTTGATATTTAGATGTAATTATCAGTCCAGTTTATGGCAGAGGCATCGAAAATCATGCAAGTAGCCAGGAGTAAGCAAAAATCAGTTCAATCTGTCATTCATTAATGAGTGGTTGTGACTGATCTTCAGTTAAGTCATTTTCTGACATCTTGATTCCCTTGGGTGTTCAAAAACCTAACTCTGCTCTTCATCTCTTGAGTAAAGAAATTTCTTATTATCTTGATCCTAAATGTCTAGTCCCAGACTGCAGGTTGTCGGAAGTTCCATTTTCAGAGTAGTCACTTGCCCGATTCTCCCTCCAATTCCTTGCCTAATTCTTTCAAGGTCGTGCTGTTTCTATGGCACATGTGAAGTCTAATCCTGGTACGGCAAATGAGTAAAATGTAGGGGGTTTAGCAGCAGCATCATCAGGTGCAATGCCCAGTTTGAGCTTTGACTGCCATGGCCCACATTTTCCTGTTTCGGGTCAAGTGGATAAATTCACTGGTATTCATTTCCAGTTCTCTGGCTGCTGTCTCCATCATCATTTGTCTTTGTCTTCCTCTTGCTTTTTTCCCTTCAATCTTTCCCATAATTACCATGCATTCTAACTCTTTCCTAATCACGTCCAATGAAGTTACGTTGCCTTTTCATGATCTCACACATTATTTCTCTTTTTGTGTTTGCTCTGTTTATAACATCCTTGTTAGATATTCATTTTGTCCATGATATTCTTTGCATCCTCCTCAAAAACCACATTTCTGCTGCTACAATTCATTTCCTCATGTTACTAGATACTGTCCAACATTCTGAGCCATATAACATAACTGGATAAATGTAACATCTCAGTACTCTGAGGTGGGTTGTCATGCCTAGTTTAGTATTGGTTAGTATACTCTTCATTCTTGTGAAGGTGTCTTTTGCTATCCCTGTTCTTCTTTTGATGTCCATGTTGCACCTGCCATCTGATGTCACCCAGCTTCTTAAGTAGCAAAAGTTCTGTACTTGTTTTATGTCTTCCCCGTTTATTCTCAGCCTGCAGATAGGATTCTCCTTTTTGGATATCACCATACATTCTGTTTTTTTTGCAATTGATAGATAAACCATTTTTGCACTTTCTTCAACAATTATATCAATTAAGTTTTGTAGTTCTTCCTCTGTACCTGCAATTAACACAGTGTCATCTGCATATCTGAAATTATTGATGTTTTCACCGCCAACTTTGATTCCCAAGATGTCTCTTATTTTTTGTAATATTGTTTCACTGTACACATTAAATAAATCGGGAGAAAACACACCCTTGTCTAATGCCTCTCTTGATTTTCGTAAACTGACTCACTTCTCCATCTATTCTTACAGCGGCAGTTTGTTCTCAGTATAGATTTCTGATTAGGCGAAGGTCTTTCGAATCTAGATCTAGAGTTTTCTGTAATGTGTTAAATATCTTATTGTGCTTCACTTTATCAAATGCTTTTGTGTAGTCGATAAAACAAACAAACAAATCTTTTTGCAGTTGAATAGCTCATTCTGATAGTATCCTTAAAATCAATATTGCATTTCTTGTACCTTTGTCTTTCACAAAACCACATTGTTCTTTGCCTATTTCAGCTTGTATCTTACTTTTAGCTCTTGTCATCAAAATTCTTAAAAGTATCTTGGTGATATGACTCATTAAACTTATGGTCCTATGGTCACATTCTATTGCTCCAGCTTTCTTAGGAAGAGTGATAAATACTGATATTTTTTTCCATCTCTTCTGGTATTATTCCAGTCTCATAAATATCATTGATTAAATCAGTAAGTTTTTCAATTCCATAATCTTCAAGGGCAATAATTTGTTCTATTACTAATTTCTCAGAACCTGCTGCCTTTCCTTTCTTCATCTTATTTATTGCATTACGAACTTCAGATTTTAAAATACTTGGACCTTCAATATTTTTCTTAATTTCTGGTTTTTCGCCTTGATTGTCTTCAAACAATTCCTGAGTATACTCAGTCCATCTGTTCATAATCTCATCTTTTTCCATGATAATGGTACCGTCCTTTGCTTTCAAACATCCACCTGAAGAACAGAGGAGCTTTTTACTAGTGATATTCTTGATTTGTTGATGTAACCTTTTTGGATCAGTAATAGGGATTCTTTCTATTTGCTTATATTCCTGGTTTAACCATTCTTCTTTGGGTTTTTGACATAAGCTTTTAACTTTTTTATCCAAGGACTTATATTCTATAGGATTTACTTTCTTCCATCTCCCTTCTTCCATTAGATTTTTGATTTCATCTGTCATCCATTTATTCTTTGTGCTTTTTTTTCCTGTTTTAGGAATCACTGACTTTGCTGATTCTACCAAGGCATCCTTTAGAGAGTTAAATTTCATTTCTACATGATTGCTATCATCTTCAACAGGTTCTATTTCTAGACTTTGAAATCTATTCCTTACTTCAATTGTAAATTTTTGTCTTATGCTTTCTTCTTTAATTAATTGCAAGTAGTCAAGGGATTGTTCAGGTTTTTGCTTTAGTTTTTTTAAGTTTTACTTTTACATGACATACTACTGGGTTATGGTCACTATTACAGTCTGCACCTGGATATGTTTTGCATTGAGTCACTGAGTTTCTAAATCTTTGGCTGTGGTCCCAACCACCGTGCCGCAAAGCATGTACTTCCGGGCCGCGAGGAAACGATATGAGTCAACTGCACCTTTCCCCATTCTCTGCCACACCCACTGTTGAACTTGAACGCACGCGAGGTCATTACCCACACGAGGACATCAGTTGGACATTAACCTACAACTACTCGATGAGTAAAAACAAACGTCGCTTGAGAGTTTCTTTGGAAGAAATGGTAGGAGACATAAAAGGCTTAACGATGATGCAGAGGCAGAGGAGGCCGAGACTGCAAAAATAAAGCTTCCTTCAACAGAAAATACGACGAGTCGTACATAAAATATGGCTTTATTGCGACTGGTGACTTGCACACTCCAAGCCCCCTGTGTGTGATATGTGGAGACAAGCTGTCGAATGAGGCAATAAGGCCCTCAAAACTGCTTCGGCACCTTGAGTCCAAGCACCCTGCACTTAAAGACAAACCCGTTGAGTTTTTTGAGCGGAAAAATCATGAGCAAATGGGACAGAAGCAAGTGCTGAGAGCCACCATCTCCACAAATGCTGCTCTGAGAGTGTCGTACTTAGTGGCTAGCCGTATTGCTAATTCTTCACTGTTGGTGAAGAATTGATTCTGCCTTTTACCAAGGGCACGTGCCGTGAACTGTTGGGAGAAGCTGCAGCTAACAAGATGGCACAGGTTTCTCTTTCAGCTACCACCATTTCAAGGAGAATTGATGACATAGTGGAGGACATCGATGCACAGCTGTTGGAACGGCTTAACGAGTCTGGTTTCACTACCCGAGTCAAAGAGGTTGCTCCTGAATGCCATTCTACACACTGTGTCACACCCAGGGAAATGTGGCTAGCCGAAAAATGTCACCTGATCTTAATAGCATATTGAGTGACGTTGTTGAAGTTATCAATCACATCAAAGCAAAAGCCCTTAACTCACGTCTGTTTGAGCAGCTTTGCGAGGAAATGGATGCAGAGCACAAACGCCTTCTCTTACACACTGAAGTCAGCGGGCTATCAAGGGGGAGAGCCCTGGCCAGGGTTTTTGAGTTAAGAGAGCAGCTACAGAGATTTCTTTCAGGAAAAAGTCACCACTGGCAGCACACTTCAGTGATGAGGAGTGGATAGCAAAACTGGCTTATCTGTGTGACATCTTCAACCTGCTCTGTGAACTCAATTTGTCACTTAAGGGGAGAATGGCCACTGTCTTCAAGTTGGCAGATAAAGTGTCTGCTTTCACAGACAAACTGGAACTGTGGGGATGGCGAGTGGACAGGGGCATATTTGACATGTTCCTGACATTAGCTGGGAATTTGGGAGAGACTGAGGCGTACAGCTGGTGCACGAACACCTATCTTCGCTGTCGACAGAATTTGAGCATTACTTCTCAACCGGAAATGACCCAAGACGTGCAAAGGAATGGGTCCGTGACCCATTTGTGAATGTCCCTGGTGAATCATCCACGTCAGCGTGGGAAGAAGATCAACTCCTCGAGCTTGCAAATGACGGTGGGCTGAAAAGTATGTTTGACATAACATCTCTGCCGGCTTTCTGGATCAAAGTCAAGGCTGAATATCCTGAGAGAGCCATGAAAGTAATGAAAACGTTACTTCTATTTCCAACATCATATCTCTGCGAAGCGGGGTTTTCTGCAATGAATGCAATGAAAACTAAATTACGGAATAGACTGGACATAAGGAACCCCCTTATGACTTATAATTGACTTAGCACATATTTTCCTTGCATGAATATAGGGATGTGTGTTTAGTATTAAATTCGTTAGATAAACCCTTTTAGAATTGAGTGCATTAGCCCCTGATAAATGACTTATAGTTGACTTCACCTATATTCCGGTCGTGATTAACACCCCCTCCCTCTGGTTGGCCAGTCCACAAGAATATTTTCAATATTAAACTGGTCCGCGGTGCAAAAAAGGGTTGGGGATCCCTGGTTTATAGTAATAAAGTCAATTTGATTTCTGGTGTTATCACCTGGACTTTTCCAGGTCCACAAGTGTCTTGGATGGTTTTTAAAGTAGGTATTCATAATGACCGGATTATTCATCTTGCGCCATTCTACCCATTTCTCACCTCTTACTTCTTTCCCCTAGTCCAAATTTTCCTATGGTATTTCTATCAGCACCCTGTCCTACTTTCCTACTTTAGCATTTAGATCTCCCATGACAATAACAATATTTTGAGATTTGCATCCATTCTTTGCTTGTTCAAGCTCTTCATAGAATTTATCTACATCTTCATTTGTTCCATCTGTTGGTGCAGATACCTGTGTAATTGCTAAATCAAATGGTTGTCCTCTGAATCTAACAAGGAGCATTCTTTCTGATATTGCCCATGTCCTAAAACACTTTTGCCATGTTTTCATCCATAAGAATTCCTACTCCATTAGTATGGGATGTTCCACAAGAATAAACTAGTGTTTTATTTCTAATCTGACATGTTCCAGCACCAATCCAATGAACTTTGCTAATTCCCATGATGTTAATTTTTAGTCTTTCCATTTAATTTTCAATCTTCCTGCTTGATTATAGGGTTCTTACATTCCAAGTGGCAATAATTTTCTTTTGTGTTACTTTAGTTTTATGGGCAGCAGCTTGATGACAGTTGGGGATCCCCTGCCGGCCAGAATCAACCCTACATTTTCAGAGTTGTCTTGAAGATTCTTTTGACGCTGTTGTTGTGTGATATATTTTGTGAGTTTGACCATGGTTTTCTTAGCAAATTGCAATGGTGGTTTGCTATTGCCTACCATTGGGTGAACTAAAGAAATCACCATTTCTCTTCCCAAATGTTCATCTGCCTATACTATAGCCGTTGTCATTTGAGGTCGTAGCTCATCCACCTTCTCCGTCATAAGTTCAGTTACTGAACCTGCCGGATCTGCTGTTGGCCTTCGCTCATATCCTGAGCAGGAACCCTTGCAGGTGCTACCGTTCTGGGTCAGAGCGGCCCTGGGAGCAATGAATCACTAAGGGGTAACTCCACTTTCCCCAAAGCTCTGAAAGTCCCCAGTCAGAGCCTCATCACCGATTGCAGTTTAGAGTCATACCCAGGACTGACTTAGCAGCAGCATGCAGATAAATCTTGCTGAAAGTGGTGACACTGGTCAACAAATAATTTCAGGTCATCTAAGTAAGTGAAGAATGTCTGGTGTGTTGGCCTTAGACTGAGGCATTGTGTGTGTAACTCTTGCTTCAGCCAGCGGCTTAATCTAGGTGAAGACAGCCTTCGGCCTGGCCAAACTTAACAAATCTTGTTTGGGTGGATGCTGTGCGATGTGTCCCATTACAAATCAGTACCACAAAATGACAAACAGTACACAATACGCGATTAAACGATTGAACTTTATAATTCTTATTTTGACTATATGGTTAGTAATGAAACAAAAAAAAGAAAAGGGCCCATTCTTATGAAACGGTCTAATGCGCAACGTTAGAGCTCACGGTTCTGTTCATTTGTTTCCCATCTACCTCCAAGCGTAGCCGACCTGCGCTCTAAATCTCACTCCATCCGGCGGTCTACCAACTCTCTCCATTCACATCTTCTCTCCTCATCTCTCCCCATCTCTCCCCAGCAAAAGACCGCAAAATTCCTGCTCCCAGATCCACGAGAAAGAACAACATTCCGCTCATTGGCTAGCATGCATTCCAAAGCCCCTATTATCTCTAGTCACAACCCAAATGTTGCTGCTGCAGAGAAACCATTACCTTAGCAGTGAAACATTACAGAGTCAATTACATTAGCAGTGAAACCTTACAGCGCGTTACATGTGTAAGACTTGGGTGTTATGTTGCAGCCGTACAAATTATTAGTTAAACATTTGGAGTATTGTGTACAATTCTGGTTACTCTTCTACTGGAGGAAAATGGTAGCAACAGAGTGCAGAATAAATTCACCAGCATATTGGCTGGTATAGAGGGGTGTATTTATATGGATAGAGTTGGGTAAGGTAGGGTTATTCTCATTGGAACATAGGAGGCTGATAGAAGGCAGAACAAGCATAAGGAGGATATAGAGTCAGAATCTTTTTTTTTTCTTCCTCCGGGCAGGGAGAATAGAACTGTAGTGCTTAGTTTTAAGGCTTGCGGGGCATGAAATTTAAAGATCTGAAAGGTGAGCTTTTCCACAGTCGTAATAATCTGAAATGAGCTACTAGAGGTGGTGTTGGAGACAGTCACAGTTACAACATTTAAAGGCATTTTAGACGATACTTGAAAAGGAAGGATGCAGGCAAATGGGATTAGCATTGATTAATGGGCATCATGGATGACATAGGTGGAAAGGGCCCTTTTTCTGCTCTAAAATTCTGATTTTGCTTTTGTTATAGCTAATGGTAAATGTTTCATTTTAATTTATTAATCTTGCACTTGTTTCCTTCTCTCCTGTCTGACAGCCCTCTCCCACCCCTCAAACCTCCCATTAGATTTCTTCATTCTCTTCCCATGGTTGAGATGTACTTCATCTCTAATTGAGAGTTATATGCTGCTAAATTTCAATCAATGTTTTAAGTTTGCTGCTTTGCTTCCTAACCTGCTATTTCAAGTACTTTAAAAACACTGCCTCTATTGAAATGCATCTGGGACTAGAGTAGGATGTTCTTAATTAACAATAGTCTGCCAAATGCATTAGTACTTAGAGTGCAATGAGAAAGAGGTTTAAATGTGCCTTCTAACACAAGTTGGGAACTGGTGAGGTAGGTTGTTTTTGAGTGTTGATTTGAGTACTTGCTATTGTGTATTTAGCAGGGTTTTCATCACCTCCCGATGAGTTACCACATGTAGCGAGTTCCACTTCCATCCCTTCTACAGGTAATACTAACGGAGAAGAAGTTGGTCCTGCTGTTTACTTGGAAAGGTTAAAAATTCTACGACAGCGTTGTGGCTTAGAAAATAACTCCAAGGTAACATGCATGTTTTTTGTTTAAGTTTCATGTTTTTGTGATGTGGGATTATTTCAAAGGATATAAAAAATCTTTTGATGCTGTAAGACTGTTGTTATGCTTTTTTAATTCAAATAACATGATCTACAATAATATATAGAATTTCAAAAAAGTAAGTAAGGCAGTGTTTGGTAAAATGTTAACTTTTTTCAAATTGTGCAGTTTGTGTTTTGAAATTACCTTAAATTGCAATTCTCTTTTATTCACCCCTGTATACCCACTTCCCCTAGTAAACTTGTAATATTCAGTTATGTGATCACTGCAACCCGGGGGTAACTTCAGTGAGGTATCAGATTGCATGCACTCTAGATATCTCCAGAGTGTCCTGTTCTTAAAAACAGTCTTAAGTTATACTTGCTGTCTCCCCCCACCAATTTACATTGGCACCTGCAGAGCTCTGTTGTAGCGATCTTGGTCCTCCAGTCAGATACTCTAGGTTCTTTCACTTCCCTCTTCCACCCACCACACTTTGAAGATAAAAATCTGCTTGTTCTGTGAACTATAGTGCTGGAGTGGTATGGTACAAGAATTTATGCGGGATTCCCAGCACAGCAGCACTGTCAGTAATATTCTCATGTTCCCTCTTGGCATCGATTCAGTTAGCACACTTGCTACTGAGAAGCGAACCTGAGCATTTAGCAAGATACCCATGTGTGTTCTTTTTTAAAGTGCTGTGAACTTATTTTCAAAGTATGCCAATAAAAATATTCTACGTTTCCTTTTTAATGCTTCAATTTCTTTGAGGTTATGTCCCTTAAATCTGTACTTCTGTCGTTTTTGATAAGTTAGGGTAAATGCAGCATGTTTTGCAAGTGCCATCAAAACAATTCCCTGTACCAGCTGCATCAAAATTATTAGGTAGTTTTAGCAGATATTTTTAGAGCAATTAGAAAACCTAAATAGTTGGTTACATACGTTTTTCAGGTGGGCCATTATTTTGTTTGGGAAGTGGAGGTAGTGTACGTAAATTAAAATCCTCCACAATTATCACTACTTTTCTGACAAGCTCCCTTTTATACTCTGCCCTACATTGTGATTACAGTAATGGTGCCTGTGTACCACTCCCACAAATAAATTCTTGTCTTTATTTCTTCCATTCACTCCTTAATCTCACTTTGCTGAAATTGGTCATCCCTGTCCTTTATTGTTGAAACCTTCCTCTCCTTAAATGTCATGTACTGTCTAAAATTTAGGTCGCAACACTTGTTCTGCAGCCGTGTTTCTGAAATGGCTATCTGAGCACTTTTCATTTTGTGCTCCTGGTTCTGATTTTGTTTCAAATGCATTTAGAAATAGAGATTTGATTTTTGTAACCTTTTGCTTTAACTACTTGTTAATTGCTGGATTTGTACACTGTCTTTTACTATTATTTTGTATTTTTACACCTTTTTTCTAGTCTTTCCCTACTCTTTGATTTACCACCTCTTTGTAACTTTGATACTTGCCCCCACTATTAGTTTAAAATTCTCTTCTTAGTTATGCAGCTTGGTCACAACATATTTGTTCATTTTAAAGTGATTCCAAAGTATCTTATTTAATAGTTGAGAAGAAATTTACTTCTGATATTAAGATTAAGATAAGAAAATTAAGATAAAAGTCAGTTTAAGCCAGAGACCATTTTATAACCGGACAGTTATTAACAAAAAATCAGACTTTCTTGCCTAAGCCCATTCCACAGCTGCCGTGCTAATTCTGTTTGCAGCAAACAGAATCAGCTTTAAGAACATAGCTTTAGTGGTCTTTGAGAATAATTTGGTGATGGCTTGAAAAATTTGGTTGGGAATAGTTGAAGACAAATGGTTAAGTTTAAATAATTTACGTTACTCATCTTTCTATAAGAAAAGGACACTTGTTCATAAAGCTAAATTCTGAAGTAGTTCATGTGTGTAGATTACTTTTATTTCATACTTCAGGACTAGTAATGATCTTTAAGGCACTTTCCATCAAACATGTCATTGGGTAATTTAATATTTCCATTCTCCTGGATGTATTCTAATCAAAACAAAGTGTGATTATTCTGTCGTTGTCTTGATGCAGCATGAAGAACGACAACCTGCAACCTCGCTTCTATCCAAACCAACATTACCTACAGTTGTATCATCATCTGAGCTTCTGCACAATAAACTCACCCATCTTCGAGATTCACGAGAGTGTAACCAAGAACAAGAATCTCATCCACCAATACAAACCAATAGTAGCGCAACCTCAGCAGCTAATCTTGATGATTTGAAGAAAAGACTGGAACGAATAAAGAGCAGTCGCAAATAGATGGCCTGTGAATAATGGTGCAATGATGACGTCTATTGAAATAGAAGGTCTCTTCATAGCTGTTGGCCTCCTATTAACCTAGTGTGTATAATTTCTTTATGTACAATACAGTGAATAACTGTGTATTGTGGCATAATTAATTTCTGTATATAGGCTTCTGGACTGCAATAACGGATATTAAGACCTGTGGTGAACTTGTGAACACTTTCACACTAACACTTGTAAAATCAGTTAGTTATCTTTGATGTTCTCTACTTGCTTTCAAACTGGAGAGACTCCGGGTGGTATCAGAGTAACTTGTTGGCTACTATGTATTGCTCATATCTCCATTTGAGGCTTTAACTTCATCAGGTTAATAAAACTGGGGCTCCAATAGATAATTTCAGACCAAGCTGGCTGTATTTTCGTTTTTACTAGTACAGCACTGCCTAATAAATATTGAGGAAGTCTGTTATCTGACTAGATCTATCTGTTTAGTTCTTTTAGAAAGTTCTAATTACTGCTTGTTTTGTGTTTTCTTTTTCTTCCCTGTGATCAGCTCTTTGAAATGTGTTGATTCTCTATGGAATCATGAAGCATGGCATGAGGTTATGAATATTTGTGTTTTTTAAATAAAGACAATTAAAAACAAAAATCTGTGTTACAATATTAACCAAATTAAGCTGTATTATAATTTAAAAGATCTGTTAAAGCAATAATTTTTCATTGTGTATAGTTGTAGCAGTTAATTTGGTAATTTTTATAGCTAGGGCTCTGTGTAAGTCTAACATTTTATAAATTTCATGGAAAACTCATGACCAGAGAAGTTTTACAATTAGAAAACATTTTTCTCTGAACACTGGGGAAGCATTAATATAAACATAATAAATGATAAATATTTATATCCATTTGGGTTCTACTTATTGTTTTCCCGCAAACCTGGTGAAATTTAATTTCAAGGTACTTGGGCTTGTTTTCTCCAAGTCTAACATGATATTCAGTGTGTCAGAATCACCATTGATACTACTACAAATCAGTCGGGTAGGTTCATTAAGTTGAAAGATGAAGTTTCTATTTGATGAACGTGATTAATGATTTGTTCTGTATAAATGACTTGCGTAGGAGAATTTTAAATAACATTCAGATATTGATTTATGAAGGATATTGTGTTTTGGACAATGGTCTGCAGAAGCCCCAAGAATTAGATGCAAAGTGAAGTCTTTTTGAATGCTGTTGTAGTACATGAGGTATGGTTTGGGCATCAGTGAAGTCAAGGAAACCTGGACATTAACTCAAAATGAAAATCTTGATTTAAGTATCTTGTTGTTCTGCACCTTTTCAGTGACACATTAATTTTATTGAACTCCAGTTTAATTGTTCTATGCAAGTTGACTACCTTCCATTGTAAAATTTTGACTTATGCCCTTCAATTCTAATTATGACTTTAGCTCATTGTTGCAGGCTATCAGGTTTTCCACTAATCTAACTACCAGAGTTTTAGCAGCCCTTTCTATCCCGTGCTCTTGGGATAATGACAGCAAAAGCATGAAAATGTAAATAGTAGTTATGGCTGATCTATCTCAACACTACTTTTCTGTTTACCCCTATAATACATCTATTCCTTTAATATCTGGACAAGATTGTATGATTGGATAATATCTACCAAACAATCTTTGTGGAAAAAGACTGAACTGCCCTCCACCCCCAGCAGACCAAGGTAAAGAATTCCAGACATTCAGCACCATTTGAGTGGGAGGCGGGGTGGAAATCCTCGTTTGGGTCCCAAATGGCCCATAATTAACAGCTACCATTCTGTGCACCAATCTAATTTATTTTTATTTTTTTTTTTTTGCTGTGCTCCTTCAATAGGAGATGTATTCTGTGGGAAAATGAGAAATGTGTGCCCTATATTCTAGGTCTGATGTCACTAGGCCAAATATATTTGTAGCAATACATCTGTACTTTTTTTTAATATTGGAAGAACTTTAGAGTTGACCTACCATTTTATTTTCTATTTGCCTGCTCTAAATGCATGTTACTTATTGGTGGTTGGTGTTTGAGGAGCCCAGAACCCTTGGACAAGAAACTTTTGTAATCTTCCATCATTTAAAAAAAAATCAACATTTCTATTTATTTTACCTGCATACCTTGCATTTTTCCACACACCTGCCATATTGTTATCACTCATAACGTCAATTTCCTCAAAGCTTCTGTCCTCACTATTACACTTCTTCCTATTTTGTTTATAGTCATATGCAGATTTGGAAATAGTGCATTTGTTTCCCTCAACAAGATCACTTACACATTGAGAATAGAGTGCAAGCGCAGATTTCTGCAGTAATTTGCTGGATACAGACAGCAGTTCTAAGACCTGTTTATTCCTATAGCTTTTGTGTTATACAACAAGAAATCTATGCTTGTAGATTATCTCCAATTCTGTTTGCTAATCTGTTGATCGACTCCCTTTAAGACATCATCAAAAGTATTCTAAAAATTGAAAAGCATCATATCCTCTAGTTCCCCCGCATGCATCTTCAAAGAATTCTCCAAAGTTCAAAGTATTTTGTTAGCAAAGTACATTTCTCACAAAAAGAACCCTGAGATTCATCATCTTGGGGATATTTATAGGAAATACAGAAGTACAATAGAGTCAATGAAAGACCACACCCAACAGTACAAACAATCAACATGGAAAAGACAAACCTGTGACAATGCTCCTTGCAGTCATGTTCAATGGTGGATAGGGCTTTACTGGTCACGGACTGGGTTGTATCCATGACTTTTTGTAGGGTTTTCTGTTCAAGGGCATCGTTTCCATAGCAGGCTACAACACAACCAGTCAATATTCTCCCCAAACACGAGGAAATCTGCAGATGCTGGAAATTCAAGCACACACATCAAAGTTGCTGGTGAACACAGCAGGCCAGGCAGCATCTCTAGGAAGCGGTACAGTGGATGTTTTGGGCCAAGACCCTTCATCAGGAGCATTCTCCCCAATACATCTGTAGAAGTTTGTCAAAGTTTCAGGTGACATGATGTATTTTCACAAACTCGAGTCGAAGTGCTGCCCTGCTTTCCTTGTAATAGCACTTAATGTGCTGGACCCAAGACAGATAACACAGAAATTTAAAGTTGCAGACCCTTTCCATCTTTAATTCCCCAAATGAGGACTGCCTCATGGTCCTCAAGTTTCCTCCTGAAGTGGATAATCAGCTCCTTGATCCTGCTGACGTTGAGAGAGGTTGTGGCACCACTTGGGTAGCTTTTCAGTCTCCTTCCTATATGCTGATGTGTCACCACGTTTGAGTTGGCCAACAACGGTGGTGGTGTCAGTAAACTTGGTATGGCATTGGAGCTATGCTTAGCCTCAATCACAAGTATAAAGTGAGTAGAGCAAAGTGCTAAGCTCACAGCCTTATCCATCTGCGCTAACTGAGATTGTGGAGATGTCAATCCAAACTGGGGTCTGCAAATGAGGAAATTGAGCATCCAGTTGTGCAAGGAGGTATTTGAGGCCTATTCCTCGAAGCTTATTGATTAGTTTTGAGGGGTTTAAAATGCTGAGCTGCAGTTGAGAAGAGCATGCTTATTTATGCATTTTCACTGTCCAGATGTGAATGAAGAGCCAATGAAATGCTATCTTGTGATAAGCAGATTGGAACAATCCAAGCCACTTCTCAGCTAGAAGTTGATATGTTTCATCACCATCCTCTCAAAGCAAATCATCACAGTGGATGTAAGTGCTACTGGATGATGAACACTGAGGCAAGTTACCACATTCTTGGGCATCAGTATGATTGAAACCTGCTTGAAGCAAATGGGTACCTCAGATGGCTGAATTGAGAGGTTAAAGATATTAGTGAACACTCTATCAGCACAGGTCTTTAATACTTGGCCAGGTACCCCATCTGCACTGGATGCTTTCCATGAGTTCGCCCTTGAATGAAGGATGCTCGTGTATCGGCCTCACCCTGAAATCACAGGGTCATTGGGGGCTGTGTGAGTTTGTGAAGGTGCCTCCGTGCTTTGACCGTCAAGGTAAGCATTAAAGGAACTGAGCTCACCTGAGTGTGAACCTTGTCACCTACGTTGCTTGGTTTCACTTTGATTAGACATGCCCTGTCACAGCTGTCGAGCATCCTGTAATGATTCAAATTTAACACTGAACTGCCACTTCACATGTGAAACGGCTTTCGGGAGATTGTATCTGAACCTCCTTTACTTTGTTCACAGACCTGAACACCACTGATCTGGACCTCAGCAGATTACCAGTCTTATGGTTCAACTAGGGCTTCTGGTTGGGGAAGATGCTGAATGATGTTATGGGGACACACTTGTCTATGACTTTTATAAAAGTTTGTGCCGATTGTGGTATATTCATTCAGATCCCGTCCTTGAACATGGCTCAGTCCACTAAAGCAATCTCATAGCCGCTCCTCTGACTCCCACAAACAACTCTTCATTGTCCTTGCCTTGAGAGCCTTGTTATTTAACCTCTGACTGTATGCAGGTTCTTGGTGTTTACTTGATTTTGTGCTCATTAGAGATATTAATAGTACTTTGTGAAGCCATTGGAGTAGGTGGTGGATAATCATATGAGGAGCAGCTGGTACATATTTCAAGTCCTGATTATGCAATTGCTGATGTCAGGCTGACAATCTCTGAAGAGTATTGCTGATGGCTGGAGTCATCTGTCTTGTAAAGACACTGCCCAGAAGAAGGCAATCGCAGACCACTTCTAGAAAAATTTACTAAGAACAATCATGGTCAAAAGACCATCATATGACACGGCACATAATGAACGAATAAATAGTATTTAATGATACTGATATTTATTCCTCTTTTGCACTGGACACTTGGGCCAATTTTGTTGTACTGGTGCCCGAAATGTAAGTTGTAAATTATTTTTTAATGCCAACCACTGCCTGTCTAGTTTTAGCCATTAAAGTTACTTGTAATCTGCCACAGCCTTCCTGCTCCTCATACCTGTACAGTTTCCTTTGCTTAAATTGAGAACCAGATTTCAGAATGAAATACTGTTGGCATACCTCATTAGCAGGTCTCCCCACCTTTTTCCATCTGCAATGATGAACACCCTGAAATAGTTATTCCAATTCTCCCTAACTCCACCAGGGAAAACAAAAAATGTTAGTTGTCCTGAATCCATGTCTCTATAATAACAATCGTATTAAGTCTGGGTAGCCTTCAACCTGATGGCATAAACATTGATTTCTTGAACTTCTGATAATGCCCCCCTTCACCATTCACCAACCCCTTTTCCCTTTCACCTTATCTCCGTGCCCATTTCTGCTGATCCTCCACCTCACTTTCCTTTCTTCCAGGACCTTCTGTCCTCTCTTATTCGGCTTTCCTTTCTCCAGCCCTGTATCTTTTTCACCAATCAACTTCCCAGCTCTTTACTTCACCCTTCCCCCCCCCCACCCTCCGGTTTAACCTGTCACCTTGTGTTTCTCCCTCCCCTGGAGATTAAAAAGATGAGTACTCCTCATTCACTCTACTCCTCATCTTTTTAATCTCCAGAGCTGCTGACGGGTCTCGGCCCGAAATATCGACTGCACTCTTTCCCGTAGATGCTGCCTGGACTGCAGAATTCCTCTAGCATTTTATGTGTGTTGCTTGAATTTCCAGCATCTGCAGATTAACAATGAATACTCATTTTAAACATGTGTGGAAAAATTCATTGTTAAAAGTTTAATATAAAAGCACAAATAATATTTATTCTGTAGCTGTGCCCTGTATACTGTATATATATCTTACATTACTAACTTTCACATCCAATTTTGCTTCTCTGACAGTCCTTTTGGATCTTACCAAGCCAGTTTGCAACTTTCCAAAAGGATACCACTTGGGCATGAATTGGAATGGGCATCGATGAAGAAGATGCTGAAGCTTTCTACAGCTTTCCCTGGTAGAGAATTCCAAATTCTAGAAATACAGTCCCACTCTACTCTCTTTCCTCATAAGATTGTCCTGCTACCACTGGGACCAGTCCATTGAGTCTTTGCTGTACTCCCTGTGTAGCAAATACACCCTTTCTTAGAGATTTAGAGATCCATGTGCAGTCTTAGCAAGAATTGGTATCATTACAATAAGCCTTGTATATTCAATTCCTTTTAGAGCCAGAGGAATTTAGAAGATTAAGAACAGAAACATACACTTTTGCCCATTTTGTCCATGCCAGCCTGGTCTCTGCCTCATCCCACCTACTGGCACCCAAACCATAGCCCTCCATATCTCCTTCACCCTTGTACCTATGCACACTTTAAATTTTTTGCAACTGTTTAACAGCCTTGTGTACCATTTGCCCCCTTTATCACTTCCTGTACCCACTGTGCAAGCTCTCCATCTTGTTCTCTTTTAATATCAAATTAACACAGTTAAAAATTTTAAGTACAAAGTGGATGACCTTTCTACATTCCTTCTACCACGTACTTGCCCACTCAACTCATGCATGCTCCTTTACAAAATTCATTAACCTATTATGACTTCAGTGTCTAAATGTTTGCAAAGCATAGCTAAGTACAGAAAGGGAGGGACAATGGAGAAAGAGTGTGATAAAAACACATCCAGCCACACACTCTTGGACAGAGAGATGCCCTCAGTGAAAAAGCGATGGAAGGGCTGACATTTAGAAAGCCCATCACAAGTGAAACAGTGAAAGCAAGAGAATGAAGAGAGAAAGAGCACTGGAGATGGAGAGTTTGGGTGTGGGACAGGACTGGTGAGTACTTATCAGAGGAGTAGACATGTAGAAAGGAAAATAGACCAAAATAAAGGGCAGAAAGAAAAGCAGAATATGGTGGAAATTAATCCAAAAAAAAGAAGATTGCTGGATGGGGGTGAGGGGAAAGACATTTTGTAAGCAATGTGTTAATGATGAATTTATGGCTTTTCCCTTTTGTTTTCCTAGAAGTCCCAACTTTAAAAACAGTGAAAATCACTGGCTTATTCATAACTGTGCTCCACTGCACCCCATACACTCTTCCCCACATATTATATACAGATTGCATGCATTACCTTTTCCTGCTACAATGCCGACCTCTTTAAACTACCTCCTCAATCCTGCTTTTTTGTTTTTCTTCTGTTTGCCTGCAACTTGAATGTTTCTTGAACATAGAACAGCATAGGATAGGCCTTTTAGCCCATGATGTTGTGCCAACTCTTTAACTTAAAAATCAATCTAATCCTTCATTCACATAGCTCTTCATTTTTTGTTCATCCATATACACATCTAAAAGTCTCTTTAAATGTGCCTAATGCATCTGCCTTTACCACTATCCCTGGCAGTGTGTTTCTTGCAATTACCACAGTGTTTATAAAAAAATATATATACATACTTGCTCTGACATCCTCATCTATATACTTTCCTCCCAGCACCTTAAAGTTGTGCTCCCTTTTATTAGCCATTTCCACCCTGGGACATGGTCTCTGGCTGTTCACTCAATTTATTCTTCTTATCACCATGTGCACCTACATCTAATCATCTCTCATCCTCTTCAAAGAGAAGAGCCCTGCCTCACTCAACGTACTGTATAAGATCTGCTTTCTAAGCCAAGATCTACAAAATCTTTGCACCCTCTCTGAAGCTTCTGCGTCCTTCCTGTAACGTAGCAATGAGAGCTGAACAAAACATTCCAAGCATGGTCTAAACAGAGTTTTATAAAGCTGCTATATTGCCTCATAGTTTTTGAACTCAATCACACTGGAGGACTTCTTAACCACCCTATCAACTGAGGGATCTATGGAGGGAACCTCAAAATCCTTCTGGTCCAGCACACTCTTGCCATTGAAATTGTGCATGAAATTGAACCTTCCAAAGTGAATTATTTCTCACTATTAAGGATTGAATTCTTTCTGCCACTTCTCAGCCCAGCTCTGCATCCTATCAATGTCCCGTTGTAACCAGGTCCTGATGAAGGGTCTCGGCTGGGAACATTGATTGTTTACTCTTATCCATAGATGCTGCCTGGCCTATTGAGTTTCTTCAGCATTTTGTGTGTGTTACACAAGTTTAAGGTTTTATTTACACAAAGTACTCTCACTCTCCTTCCTGGGGTCTTATTGGGAAATAAACTGTAACAGTTATGAATCATGTTGGCTTCACAATTCAACTTTTTAAAAGGAAGTGTAATTAAAAAAAAGATGGAAATGAATTCTAATTGCATGATGATTTACATTTTTTTTAAAAAAGAGATCAAGTATGTTAGCATCTTAAATAGTCAAGTGCTCCCTGTAAGACTTGAGCAAAGTAGATCTCAGCACAAAAGTTATACTGGAAATTGGGCACAGTTGAAGCAGGAATTGCCTGGTCTTTGATAGCGAAAAATAATTATAAGGAATGCATTAGCATACAAAACAGGACAAGGCCTTGAAGTCTAAGATTTTTTTGAAAGAAGTAGGGATAAGATTAATCTGGAAATTTGCACTTGCGACTTTTCATTAACCTTTATTGTTTGCAGAAAGCTATTGAATTCCGGTAAAAAAACACTCACTAGTAATGGTTTTGTTACAATGGGCATGAGACTAGAAAACAGTTAACTTAAGGAGTCTGTTCTGATGAAGAGTCTTGGCCTGGAATGTCAACTGCTTATTCTTTTCCATCAGATGATGCCTGGCCTTCTGAGTTCCTCCAGCATTTTGTGCGTGTTGCTTGGATTTCCAGCATCTGCAGATTTTCTCATGTTTGTGATTTAAGGAATGTAAGTTTTGAATTTCTGGAACAGGGCTGGAGAAACAGGTGTGGAATAAAATGAAAAATGCTCAAATATCCACAGGTGCTACCTGAGTTGCTGAGTGTTACCAGTATTTTTCTGCTTTTATTTCAGACTTACAAGCATTTGCAGTCTTTTGATGTCAAATCATCAAAACATGAACATGCTAAATTGACCATACATAGTGACACTGTGGTTGATTATATCAGTATCGAAGTAGGGGATTCATACATCTTAATTGGGTTTTGATAGAGTAGCAGTTAATTTAAAGTTGATGTAGGATGGTCAGTACCTGAGATCAATAGGAGTGAAACTTTGAGTAAATATAATAACAAAACATTCCACTACAGGAATATGAATTTTAATTACAAAATTCTATAAGATGGAAGTTATGAAATGATAAGTGCAAAAACAAGCCATTTTTCACTTTGAGTATTGGTGCTTGCAGTTATTAATATAAACCTTAACTTAACAGTTCAGCCTAGGAAAGAATGACGACCTGCTTGTTCAAAAGACCCAAGGTGTGAATTTGTTCTGTCATAGTATATTTATGCATATATTTTGGTGGGGATAAATAGTGTATGTCAGAAGAAACTAAACAGAAAAGGATTGAGTAGAAAATTGGACCAAATTTAGAATGTTGCATAAAAGATAAAATGGAGTCAGTATGAAATTAGAGTTTTTGTTTTGGACATTGAATTGAATTGACTTTATTACTTTCATCCTTCCACATACATGAGTAAAAATCTTTACATTGTGTCTCTGTCTAAATGTGCAATGTGCAATTTATAGTAATTTGTAATAAATAGTATGTACAACAGGACAGTCAATATAGCACAGAAGTACAATTGTATCAGTGTGAATTAATCAGTCTGTTGGCCTGGTGGAAGAAGCTGTCCCGGAGCCTGTTGATCCTGGCTTTAATGCTACGGTACTGTTTCCTGGAAGGTGGCAGCTGGAACAGTTTGTGGTTGGGGTGACATAAGTCCCCAATGATACTTCGTGTCCTTTTTACGCACCTGTCTCTGTAAATGTCCTGAATAGTGTTTAAATTGTGATTACAATGCTCTTATGGTTTTATAGTAGCATTTGGAATCTGAATTTATTTGTTAAATTAAGCTTCCAGAGAAAGAATAGCTAGCTTATCTGGGATATCTTTAACAGATATTCAGCCAGAAACATACGATATAGAAAAGCTTGTACATACAATAGATGTCTACTGTGAAATGTGCAGAATAAAATACAAAAGGGACCAGAAAATAAGCTATGAAAGGATAGAATTTTTGTATGGAAACTGTGCAATCTTTGGGTTAACATCATTGGCAAATCTTAAAGTGGGTGTAATTCAATGTCATGAAAAAATTTGGCCCCCTCTTTAATTCGCTGATAGATTCAATATGTTCTACTTTAATCAATGTTTGTTGCTTTTAATTTTATGGATATAAATGGTATTCTCAACCTAATGACTGATATATTTCCTACACTAGACAATTAAGTTTACAAAAGTACTATACTTGACAATTAAGTATCTTTGAGTATATGATATATATGTTTGAATCTATCAATTATATCTCAGATAAACTGAGAAACTATCGTTTGAAGTCATCACGTTGTTATTTTTTAGATTACAAATAGAATGTGCAAGCAACAACTGGCAGAAAAGTGATAAAATTTGGTGTTATGGATTACATCCAGAAATGACAGAAGATTCTTTGTTTAAAAGTATATTTTTGAAGTGAGGAACTAAGAGACTAAGAAATCTTTTCACACAAAAGGTAATAGAGTGAGATGAATGAAATTGCATCAATGATTTTTCAGGATTTTTTAGTCTTTGTATTTTACATTTTAAGCTTAATTAGCATAAAGTGTGTGTCTTTCCGCTCTAAATCTGATATTTCAACAGAAGTATGTTATGTTAGACTGATCTCAAGATATTAATTACAGTGTATGCAATTCAAGGATCTAGCTTTGTTGTTACGTCATTTATTCTGCAGCCTGGAATGGTATGGCGTGGGGGTTAGGCATATTAATGTGCATTCCTGCTAGTATGTTGACTAACACTGTCTTTGTTCTTTATTAAATTTATGGAGCTAGTGATGAAAAAACTGAATATTTAAAAATTATGACATCTGGTGTGTTGACCTTTAAAACATCTTAAAAATGTTGCTGAGGTTGAAGAGCACTATGCAGGTTTTCAAGATACTCTTCGAGTCCTGAGGATGATTGAAGGAGTTCTCAAGGGAGTCTTGAGTTGCAGGGGGCGGGTGTCCTGTAAGGGAATCTATAGTGGAGGGTGGATTATCTTGAGGGTATATTTGTTCTCTGAAGAGATGGTACCTAAGACTGTCCTATACAATGGGGATATTAAACATCAAAGGATAAACTCCTTGAGACAGTACATAGAGGGCTGGGTGTGGTGTATGTGAGAAGGCTGTTTCCTTAAGTTGGAGAGACCACTGGAAGCCATCATCCTAAATTATCAATTATCCTGAGAGATTTTTTTTCACAGAGGGCATTATATATTTTTAGAATCCCCCTCAGATGCTCAGACATTGAGTATATTTAATGGTTTTGAACGGGGAATTGGTAGTTGTGTGAATCAAAATGCAATATTGCATTGGAGCACAATCATGATCTTATTCGATGACTGAGGGACCAAGGCATCATTTAGTTAATTTTGTAAGATGGTGAATGAGGTGCCCATCAAGAGGTTTGCCTTGGCCTAATACAAATTTCTCTAGGTGTCATTGCAGCTCTATTCATCCAGGTATTGGGGCTTGGAAATGTTGGTAAGGGGTTGGGTGACTCAGCAGAATTCCCAGCGTCCTATAGCTCTATACTTGTGTGACTGGTTGCTTTGTGTTCTTGAACCATGTTGATTCCTCAATAATCGAAACGTCAGAAGTGGTGATCCCTTTAAAAAACAAAAGTATTGTTCATCGGTGATGCAAATGATAATGGCACCATACATCAGTGGTAGAGATTGTGAGTATAGGACTTGCTTCTGGAGTTACCTTGGCAAGAAACTAAAATGTATTTGTGGACATTGCACTTGGTAGCCAGGGTGCACAGGTAGTGGCGGGTGGATATGTAAGTTGATGGATTGGGTACCAGTTAAATATCTAATATCCTCTCTTTAATATCTTGAGAGTTTTAATCCAATAAGCACTTAATTTTCCAAATATAGTGGAATCCTTCCTTGTGCAACTAGGATTGAAATGCATTCTGTTATCCAAAGAAATAAAACAATACATTTGTCACTGTACTTAAGCTTTTCTAGGAATTATTTCTTTCCTTTAGCAGCTTTTGCTTACTTTGTTTGACTTCAAGACATTTAGGAAGGTGGTGAAAAATCAGCAAAGGTTGTCAAGGAAATAATTAGTCATGAATCTGGGGCAGTCCATGGGCACTTGCATGGATCCCAGCTATGCTTGTCTCTGCTGGTGACATAGAACAGCCCATGTTCAGACTTCCCCAGTTATACTCCCCAACTCTTCCTCTGCTACATTGATGACTGCATTGGTGCTGCTTCATGCACCCATGCTGAGCTCGTCAATTTTATCAACATTGCCTCTAACTTCCAATCTGCCCTTAAATTCTCTTGGTCCATTTCAGACAACTCCCTCCCCTTTCTGGATCTCTCTATCTCCATCTCTGGAGACAAACTGTCAACAAACATCTTTCATAAACCTACCAATTCCCACAGTTATCATGTCTATACCTCCTCCCATCCTATCTTCCCTTTCCTATGCTAAAAATGCTATTCCCTTTCCTCAGTTCCTTTGTCTTTGGTGCATCTGTTCCAAGGATGCAACCTTCCTTTCCAGACATCAGAAATGTCTTCCTTCAAAGAACAGGGTTCCCTTTCCTCTGTTATTGATGCTGCCCTCACCTGCATTTCCTCCATTTCCCAAACATCTGCAGTCATTCCATTTTCCCACCGCCTTAACAGTGATAGAGTTCCTCTTGTCCTTGCCTGCCACCCCTTGAGCCTCCACATCCAACACATCCTCTGCAACTTTTGCCATCTCCAAAGGGATCCTACCCTTATACATATCTTTACCTCCACTACCCCCTTTGCTTTCCACAGGGATCGCTCCCTCTGTGATTCCCTTGTCCATTCGTCCCTCTCCACTGATCTCCCTCCTGGCACTTATTCCTGCAAATGGCCCAAGTGTTATACCTCCCTCACCTCCATTCAGGGCCCCAAACAATCCTTCTAGGTGAGGCAACACTTCACCTGTGAATCTGCTGGGGTCACCTATTGTGACTGGTGCTCATGACGTGGCCTCCTCTACATTGGTGAGACCTGTCGTAAATTGGGGGACACTTCATTAAGCACCTCTGCTTCATCCACCATAAGTGGAACTTCCCAGTGGCCAAACATTTAAATTCCAATTACCATTCCCGTTCTGACATGCCGGTCTATGTGGCCTCCTCTTGTGCCATGATGAGGCCACCCTTAAGGTGGAGAAGCAACATTTTATATTCTTTCTGGGTAGCTTCCAGCCTGATGGTATGAATATCAATTTCTCCTGGTAAAAAAAAAATCCCTCCCCATCTCTTCTTCTTACCTGCCTATCCCTTCCCCCTAGGTCCTCTCCTCTTTCCCTTTCTCCCATGGTCCACTCTTCTCACCTATTGTAGTCCTTCTTCTCTAGCCCTTTACCTTTCCTACTCCCCTGGCTTCACCTATCACATTCCAGCTAGCTTCCTTCCTCTGCCCCCACCTTTTTATTCTGGCATCTTCCCTCTTCCATTTCAGTCGTGAGGAAGTGTCTCAGCCTGAAATAGACAATAGACAATAGGTGCAGCAGTAGGCCATTCGGCCCTTCGAGCCAGCACCGCCATTCACTGTGATCATAGCTGATCATCCACTATCAGTATCTAGTTCCTGCCTTATTCCCATAACCTTTGATTCCACTATCTTTAAGAGCTCTATCCAGCTCTTTTTTGAAAGCACCCAGAGACTTGGCCTCCACGGCCTTCTGGGGCAGAGCATTCCATATATCCACCACTCTCTGGGTGGAAAAAGTTTTTCCTCAACTCCGTTCTAAATGGCCTACCCCTAATTCTTAAACTGTGGCCTCTGGTTCTGGACTCACCCATCAGCGGGAACATGTTCCCTGCCTGCAGCGTGTCCAAACCCTTAATAATTTTATATGTTTCAATAAGATCCCCTCTCAGCCTTCTAAATTCCAGAGTATACAAGCCCAGTCGCTCCAATCTTTCGACATATGGCAGTCCTGCCATCCCGGGAATTAACCTTGTGAACTACGCTGCACTCCCTCAATAGCAAGAATGTCCTTCCTCAAATTTGGAGACCAAAACTGCACATAGTGCTCCAGGTGAGGTCTCACCAGGGCCCTGTACAGCTGCAGAAGGACCTGTTTGCTCTTATACTCAATTCCCCTTGTTATGAAGGCCAGCATGCCATTAGCTTTCTTCACTGCCTGCTGTACTTGCATGCTTGCTTTCAGTGACTGATGTACAAGAACACCTAGATCTCGTTGTGCTTCCCCTTTTCCTAACTTGACTCCATTTAGATAATAATCTGCCTTCCCGTTCTTACCATCAAAGTGGATAACCTCACACTTATCCACATTAAACTGCATCTGCCATGCATCTGCCCACTCACCCAGCCTGTCCAAGTCACCCTGCATTCTTATAACATCCTCCTCACATTTCACACTGCCACCCAGCTTTGTGTCATCAGCAAATTTGCTAATGTTACTTTTAATTCCCTCATCTAAATCATTAATATATATTGTAAACATCCATGTCAGTACTCTGCCTCCAATACCATGTGCCCTAATTTTGCCCACTAATCTCCTATGTGGGTCTTTATCAAAGGCTTTCTGAAAGTCCAGGTATACTACATCCACTGGCTCTCCCTTGTCCATTTTCATAGTTACATCCTCAAAAAATTCCAGAAGATTAGTCAAGCACGATTTCCCCTTTGTAAATCCATGCTGACTCAGACCAATCCTGTTACTACTATCCTGATGTGTTGTAATTTCATCTTTTATAATTGGCTCCAGCATCTTTCCCACCACCGACGTCAGGCTAAACGGTCTATAATTCCCTGTTTTCTCTCTTCCTCCCTTCTTGAAGAGAGGGACAACATTACCAATCTTCCAATCCATAGGAACTGATCCTGAATCTATAGAACATTGGAAAATGATTACCAATGCGTCCATGATTTCTAAAGCCACCTCCTTAAGCACCCTGGGATGCAGACCATCAGGTCCCGGGGACTTATCAGCCTTCAGATCTAACAGCCTATCCAACACCATTTCCTGCCTAATATAAATTTCCTTCAATTTATCCATTACCCTAGGTCCTTTGGCCACTATTACATCTGGGAGATTGTTTGTGTCTTCCCTAGTGCAGACAGATCCAAAGTACCTGTTCAACCCGTCTGCCATTTCCTTGTTCCCCATAATAACTTCACCTGCTTCTGTCTTCAAGGGCCCAATTTTGGTCTTAACTATTTTTTCCTTTTCACATACCTAAAGAATCTTTTACTATCCTTCTTCACATTCTTGGCTAGTTTACCTTAGTACCTCATTTTTTCTCTACGCATTGCCTTTTTAGTTACCTTCTGTTGCTCTTTAAAAGTTTTCCAATCCTCCGGCTTCCCACTCGTCTTTGCTATGTTATACTTCTTCTCTTTTATTTTTATATTGTCCATTACTTCCCTTGTCAGCCACGGCCTCCCCTTACTCCCCTTTTGTTCCACTGTCATCCCTGCTAGGGTATTGTTCCATTGAACTTTGGCCAGCTCCTCCCTCATAGCACCATAGTTCCCTTTGTTCAACTGTAATACTGACACTTCCGAGTTTCCCTTCTCCCTCTCAAGTTGTAGATTAAAACTTATCATATTATGTTCACTACCTCCTAATGGCTCCTTTACCTTGAGGTCCCTGATCAAATCCGGTTCATTGCACAACACTAAATCTAGAATTGTGTTCTCCCTGGTAGGCTCCGGTACAAGCTGTTCTAAGAATCCATCTCAGAGGGACTCCACAAACTCCCTTTCTTGGGGTCCAGTACCAACCCGATTGCTCCAGTCTACCTGCATGTTGAAGTCCCCCATAAACTGTAGCATTACCTTTGCGACATGCCAATTTTAACTCTTGATTCAACTTACACCCTACATCCAGACTATTGTTTGGGGGCCTGTAGATAACTCCCATTAGGGTCTTTCTACCCTTAGAATTTCTCAGTTCTATCCATACTGACTCTACCTCTCCTGATTCTATGTCCCCCCTCGCAAGGGACTGAATATCATTCCTCACCAACAGAGCCACCCCACCCCCTCTGCCCATCAGTCTGTTCTTTCGATAGGACGTATACCCTTGAATATTCATTTGCCAGGCCCTGTCCACTTGAAGCCATGTCTCTGTTATTCCCACAACATCATCCTTACCAATTTCCAACTGTACCTCAAGCTCATCCACTTTATTTCTCATACTCCATGCATTCATATACAATACTTTTAATTCATTACTCCCCTCACCTCCCATATCAATTCCTATTTCACTTGGCCATACTGTACGATTCCTTCTTGAGCTTTCTGCTCTGTTGATTCTGCTGTCATTCTTAACTTTTAACAGAAAGATTGACGGTTTATTCAGTTCCGTAGATGCTGCCTGACTTGCTGGGTTCCTCCAACATTTTGTTTTGTTTTGGATCTCCGGCATCTGCAGACTTTCTTGTAATTACTAGGGTATCTGCTTTTCCTTTGCTGTCTGACCTAACAAAAGCCTTTCCTATTTTAATTTCGGATTTCCAGCAGCTGCAGTTTTTAATTTTCTTGCCCAGATATTCAGTGTCTCCTCAACTGCACAGAAGTTGGTAAATATGTTAAATGAAACCATGTAACAACTCCATTCATTTAAATGTTCTGGCTGGTTTAAATGGGATCGTTAACCTTTCGAAAGTAACCTAAGGTTTTTTTTTAAAGCAAATAAGTACAGTATTGCTAATTTACAAAATGAAAATTAAAACAACACACAGATGCTGGTTTCACGACCTATTGTCAAGTAACTCACACCTACTTCACCCTGTATGTGGGCTGAGGAATAGAGACCTGCATTGTAATGGATTGGGCCACAAAGCTAGGTTCAGCCATGGGGATGAGTGGGCAGCAAATCAGATTACAACAGGACAGTCTGCCCTTCGATCTCATAAAGATTATTTCTGGGAAAACCCAGCAGGGGGAGCTAATCATAACAAAAACTGTGCTGTGCCAAAGCTGGGATTGTACAGGGAAGTAAAATTTTGAAACGGAACAAATGCCAAGAAAGTGCAGGAAGGTTGAGAATCCAATATACATAATTTATATAATGTTAAAACTAAGCTGTTGATATGAGAGCAAACAGTTGCACCTAAACTGCAAGAGAAATCCAGGCATCAGCTTCAACTACAATGCAAGGTCCTTGTTGAAGTGTCTTTGTACGATAACACTGCAGACTGTGAAGCACTCATTTCAGAATCAGCTACCCGTGACAATTCATTTCAATGTTCCATGTGTTTCATGAGCATGCAAGCCAATGTTCTAACCAAGGGGCTAACAGCGGAATCAATCTCAGTGAAGACCTTGGTCCTTGCCCAGGCACATTTACATTAGCATTTCCCATTGCGATACTGTAGCTCAGTTCTAATAAACTTCCTGCACATGTTGAACCACTGGGAAACCGTTCGCCCTGCAGCAACTACATTCCAGAATCAAGCCAACCTTGGTAATCAAGTGGAATTTGACATTTTAGCGTGCAAGCATGCAGAGTTCAAAATTATTGTCATAGGCTTACTAGAAGATGGGCCTGACGCTGATCAGCTGCAAGGTTTTAAACCACTGCTTTGACAATAAGTTCCATTTTGGGCAATACCTCCTGATTAAGGCAAAAATTGACAATAGACATCAACGCGATATCTCAGACTTTGGATGATTATGGGAAAGGGTGTTTGAAGACGAAGACTGCCATCTTTGCACAAAACCATGGACTACTGGGCAGCAGTGATCACTGTTGTCTATTGCTGAGAACTATGCTACCTCAAAAAGTAAGCATTTCAAAGCACTGGAAAGATACCACCAATGCTGTCTCTGAAAAATCCTCTATATTCTCAGGGAGGAGAAGCAAATATTAGCATACGCTCTCAATACTGAAGGCCAAATAATACTCCTCCTCCTTTGGTCAAGCCGCATTTTTCACATGTCTGACACGAGATGCCAGAAACAAATATTCCATTCTTTGTTGTCAAGGGAAGGGACCATCAGACAAATTAAAAGATGCATGCATATGCTCAAAACCTGCTTGAGAAAATGCAGCATCCCAATCTATTTTGGAAATCTCTGTCTCGGGATCCATGCAGAGAGGGAACATTCAGAGTAGTACTGAAAATTTGATCCGTGCATAAGAATACCCAGAGGCCCTGCTTCAGCAAAGGGAGCAGACCATCCTACAAACAACCCATTCAGACATCTGTGCTAGAGTCTATCATTCACACACTGGAATGACACAGGAAACTGTGTGATAGTAAGGAAGGGGAAAAGGGTTAAGGAGCCAGTGCAGAGTATCCCTGTGGCCATCCCCCTCAACAACAGGGATACCACTCTGGATACAGTCGGGGTGGGGGAGTGGGTGATGACCTAACAGAGGAAAGTCACAGTGGCCTATTCTCTGGCAATGAGTCTCCTTCTGTGACTCAGAAGGGAAGAGGGGAGAAGAGGCACGCTGTGGTGATAGGTGATTCATTAGTTAGGGGAATGGACAGGAGGTTCTGTGGGCAAGAACAAAATTCCTGGATGGTATGTTGCCTCCTGGGTGCCAAGGCCCAGGATATCTTGGGTCGAGTCCTCAGCACTCTTAAGTGGGAGGGTGAACAGCCGGAAGTTGTGGTCCATGTAGGTACCAATGATATGGGTAGGATGAGTGATGAGGTTCTGCATTGGAAGCTCAGGGGGTTGGGTGCTAAGTTAAAGGGCAGGACCTCCAGGGTTGTGATCTCAGAATTGCTACCCATACCACATGCTAGTGAGGCCAGAACTAGGAAGATTATACAGTTTAACATGTGGCTAAGGAGTTGGTATAGGAGGGAAGATGTGGTTTACAAATTACAACGGGAGATAGAATATACATGCCCGAAGGGCAATGTTAAAATAGTCATGGGGAATTTCAATATGCATGTAGAATAGGAAAATTAGGTTGGTGCTGAATTCCAGGAGGGAGAATTTCTAGAGTGCCTACAAAATTGACCTTTTGAGCAGCTCATGGTCGAACCCACCAGGGGATCAGTTATTCTGGATTTGTTGTTCTGAAACGAGCCAAAATTGCATCGAGTCCATCTGGTCATGGCGCAGGAAAGGATCAATCATGGCTGATTCTTTTCTCCCCTCCTCAGCCCCACTCCCCAACCTTCTCTCCATAACCACTGATACCATGTCCAATCAAAAACCTATCAAGCTCTGCTTTAAATACACCCAATGGCCTGGCCTCCACAGCTGCTTGTGATAATAAATTCCACAAATTCACCACCCTCTGGCTAAAGAAATTTCTCCACATCTGTTTTAAATGAACGCCTCTCTATCCTGAGGCTGTGCCCTCTTGTCCTAGACTCCCCCACCATGGGAAACATTCTTTCCACATCTACTCTGTTCAGTCCTTTCAACATTTGGAAGGTTTCAAGGAGATTCTTCGTCATCCTTCTAAATTCCAATGACCCAGAGGCATCAAGTGTTCCTTTCATTCCCAGAATCATCCTTGTGAACCTCCTCTGAACCCTCTCGATGGGCCAAATAGCAGCCTAATTCTGCTCTGATATCTTATGGTCTTTTGGTCTTAACAATCAACAAAACTGGAGTGGAACAAGTTATCATTAATTTGAAGGAACTACTCAAGAAGAATACATTGATTAATAACAAAGTATTTTTCTATATCAAAAAGATAATTATCAGCAAATGCACTGAATAACACGCCAAGTTTATGTTTTATTGAAAAATACTTCTTATCCAATTGAATTACTGAACCTTGTGCTGCTTTTACAGGTGGAATATTGGTGCAATGAGGTCCCACTCTGTTTCTCACTCTACAATGCTACCAAGCTTTTCATTTTCTGTAAAAATAATAATTGCAGTATGTTTTAAAAGTTAACTTATTTGTCAAGTAATATCCAGGTTCAGCTATTCTAAACAATCCTGGGAAACAGCTGCAAGATTGTTTAGAGGAACTGAATCAGAATTTTACTTGTGCAATGTTTTTATCGAATTGAGGGAGACATGGCGATTTCTCAGTGAGGTGTAAATTGTCCTGTATTTAAAATTCTAATCAGTTTAAATATGTTTGATATAGGCATTTTCAGGAATGCAGTAACTTGACCAAAATCACCTAAGTGTTTAAATTTGTATTTGCTATTCTATAGATTTCCTGAGTATGCCTACAGGAAAAAATGAATCCCAGGGTTGTATATGGTGAAATACATGTACTCTGATAATAACATTTACTTTAAACTTTTTTGAACTTTGTGCTTTAGAGTAATTGCTTTCAAAGACAATGATGCATTTTCCTTATCAAACTTTCTCCAGTTCCTTCCAATAATAGCCTCTAATGTTATTTTTATTTAATTCTTTATGTGTTGAATGCTGTTTTTATTGCACATTGCACTAACCTATCACAGCAAATTCCTAATGTATGTAAAAATTTTAACCAGGAAAAAACATAACTGCTTATCTTTGCATATGTGCTTCCAGATCTGCTAAGTGTTTCCAGTAGTTTCATTTTCAAATTAACACTATTGAACTTATTTTTGAATTCCACAACCTGACACAATAGAGCCAATAACATTCAATGAGATGAATTAGCTAAAGAAGAAGAACCATTAGTTTCTAGTGGATTCTGAAAGTCTCCATAATATTTGTTTAAGGTCCTGAGAGACATTCAAAGGTGGATATCTCTCAACTCCTTTTTATTACAATGACAAATCTATAACAAAACAATGTTTAAAAAATAATATCAAAATGTAACCGCTTGATTACAATTGTTCTTTGGCATTAGAACAGCTAACGAGAACTACTGATTTAAATGAATGATATCAGAATCAGAATCAAGTTTAATATAATTGGAACGTCATGAAATTGTTAACGTTGCAGCAGCAGTTCTATGCAGAACATAATAATAGGAAAAAATGCTGAATTACAGTAAGTGTGTGTGTATGTATATATATATATAAAATATGTGTGTGCGTAATCACTTAACTCAATGACCATATATAGTCATTGGAGGTGGTAAATGGCAGTATTGCAGTTGATGCTTTGGGATTGCATACCCATAAATGAGATCACTATTTTGCTCAATTAGAATAAACAAATATTCTAATAAATTGTATCTTACAGCCTCATCTTGTCAATCAGATTAAGTCAGTAATAAGATTAAAGATCTTCCTGAATATACCATCTGAATCATTTTATTGTACTTTATTTTTAATTCATCTATTTTTCCAGCATATTAAAAGTTTTTGTAAATTTTAACCACATGTGCTTTGATTATACTGATATTTTAATATCTGGAATTTTGTTCTTCCTCTTTGTCCACAACGTCTTCATTCATATTAAAGAAACATACTATCAGCTGACTAAATAGACCACATCTGCTTCCCCTTTGCTCCACAAATGTTCTAAAGTAAGATTGCCTCAGATTATTAAGGTTTCATTTGTTATTCAATGTTTAATTTCTTGTGATGGATTATAAGTACAAATTTCCCAGAGGGTGAAAATACTCCCTACAGTATTACCTTAAATTTGCGTTACTCAAGTTCTTCAATTCAATACGTATCTCAATTAACTGCTGTACTCCTTTGGCCTGCATTACATATTGACCTTTTTAGGCAGTATTCGTAAGTACAAATGAGTGTAACACTAATAACAGAAAAATTAAGAACACAGCATTAGAGCAAGAGTAAACTATCTGGATTTTCAAACCTTTTCCACCATTCATCAAGATCTTGGCTGACCAAGAATGATTTTTAGATAGTGACGGAATTTACTCCAATTCCTATTTCATAAAATTGCAAATTAACTCCGCATGAGTAATGCTATAAAGAAAAATTACTTATTTTTATTTTATTAAAAAAAGTCTGAAACTCCACTGGATTGTTAGGCAGGGTAGGTAAAGCAAACTACAGTTGAAAGCAGAAGAGCAACAGAGGGAAGTCATTCTAATGAAATGATGCTGTTGCAGTTTGACTCCTTAAGGGTAGACTGGTCTTGAAGGATGAGGGCCAGCTCAACTTTAGAACCGTGAGAGGAGATTTTATAGATATGTGGAAAATTCTGAAAAGTAAGTTAAAGAACTGCAGATCCTGGGAATTTGAGGCAAAAGCAGAAAATGTTGGAATCACTCAGGTGAGTCAGCATGTGTAAAAAAGAGGACAGGGGGTCAGAGAGGCGAATCTGTGGATGCAGGAAAGAAACTTGGATGGTTGTTTGCCTCCCAGGTGCCAGGATCTGGGATGTTTCTGATCACGTCCACGATATCCTGAAGTGGGAAGGTGAATAGCCAGAGGTTGTGGTACCAACAACATAGGTAGGAAAAGACTGCAGGGAGTTAGGAAGGAAGTTGAGAAGCAGGACCTCAAAGGACACGACAGTGAGTATAGGAATAGAATGAGGTGGAGGATAAATGCGTGGCTGAGGGATTGGAGCAGGGGGCAGGGATTCAGATTTCTGGATCATTGGGACCTCTTTTGGGACAGGCATAACCTGTACAAAAAGGACAGGTTGCACTTGAATCCAGGGGGACCAATATCCTGGCAGGGAGGTTTGCAAAGACTATTGGTGAGAGTTTAAACTAGAATTGCTGGGGGGTGGGATTCAAACTGAAGGGACAGAGGAAGAGGCCGTTGGCTCACAAATAGAGAAAGCTTGTAGACAGTGTGAGAAGGAGGATAGGCAGGTGATAGAGAAGGGATATGCTTAGACTGATGGTTTGAGATGCGTTTATTTCAATACAAGGAGTATCAATGAACCATAGAACCATAGAAACTACAGCACAGAAACAGGCCTTTTGGCCCTTCTTGGCTGTGCCGAACCATTTTCTGCCTAGTCCCACTGACCTGCACACAGACCATATCCCTCCATACACCTCCCATCCATGTATCTGTCCAATTTATTCTTAAATGTTAAAAAAGAACCCGCATTTACCACCTTGTCTGGCACATTCCATACTCCCACCACTCTCTGTGTGAAGAAGCCATCGCTAATATTCCCTTTAAACTTTTCCCCCCTCACCCTTAACCCATGTCCTCTGGTTTTTTTCTCCCCTTGCCTCAGTAGGAAAAGCCTGCTTGCATTCACTCTATCTATACCCATCATAATTTTATATACCTCTATCAAATCTCCCCTCATTCCTCTACGCTCCAGGGAATAAAGTCCTAACCTATTCAACCTTACTCTGTAACTGAGTTTCTCAAGTCCCGGCAACATCTTTGTAAACCTTCTCTGCACTCTTTCAATGTTATTTATATCCTTCCTGTAATTTGGTGACCAAAACTGAACACAATACTCCAGATTCGGCCTCACCAATGCCTTATACAACCTCATCATAATGTTCCAGCTCTTATACTCAATACTTTGATTAATAAAGGCCAATGTACCAAAAGCTCTCTTTATGACCCTATCTACCTGTGATGCCACTTTTATGGAATTTTGTATCTGTATTCCTAGATCCCTCTGTTCCACTGCACTCCTCAGTGCCTTACCATTAACTCTATATGTTCTACCTTGATTTGTCTTTCCAACGTGCAATACCTCACACTTGTCTGTATTAAACTCCATCTGCCATTTTTTAGCCCATTTTTCCAGCTGGTCCAAGTCCCTCTGCAGGCTCAGAAAACCTTCCTCACTGTCTACTACACCTCCAATCTTTGTATCATCAGCAAATTTGCTGATCCAATTTACCACATTATCATCCAGATCATTGATATAGATGACAAATAACAATGGACCCAGCACTGATCCCTGTGGCACACCACTAGTCACAGGCCTCCACTCGGAGAAGCAATTTTCTACTACCACTCTTTGGCTTCTTCCATTGAGCCAATGCCTAATCCAATTTACCACCTCTCCATGTATACCTAGTGACTGAATTTTCCTAACTAACCTCCCATGTGGGACCTTGTCAAAGGCCTTACTGAAGTCCATGTAGACAATATCCACTGCCTTCCCTTCATCCACTTTCCTGGTAACCTCCTCGAAAAACTCCAATAGATTGGTCAAACATGACCTACCACGCACAAAGCCATGTTGACTCTCCCTATTAAGTCCCTGTCTATCCAAATGCTTGTAGATCCTGTCTCTTAGTACTCCCTCCAATAACTTACTTACTACCGACTTTAAACTTACTGGCCAATAATTTCCTATAATCATGAACAAAGCGGATGAGCTTAGAGGGTGGATCAGTACTTGAAGCTATGATATTGTGGTCATTACAGAGACTTGGATGGCTCAAGGTCAAGAATGGTTACTTAGAGTGCCAGGCTTTAGATGTTTCAGAAAGGACAGTGAGGGAAGCAAAAGAGGTGGGGGCGTGGCACTGTTGATCAGAGATAGTGTCACGACTGCAGAAAAGGAATTCATGTAGGGATTGTCTACTAAGTCTCTGTGGGTGGAAGTTAGGAACAGCAAGGGGTCAATAACTACTGGGTGTTTTTTTTATAGACCTCCCAGTAGTAACAGGGACATCGAGGAGCAGATACGGAGACAGATTCTGGAAAGTTGTAAGAATAACAGGGTTGTCGTGGTGGGAGATTTTAATTTCCCAAATATTGATTGGCATCTCCCTAGAGCAAGGGGTTTATATGGGTGGAGTTTGTTAGGTGTGTTCAGGAAGGTTTCCTGACACAGCATGTAGATAAGCCTACAAGAGGAGAGGCTGTACTTGATCTGGTATTGGGAAATGAACCTGGTCAGGTGTCAGGTCTCTCAGTGGGAGAGCATTTTGGAGATAGTGATCATAATTCTATCTCCTTTACCATTGCATTGGAGAGGGATAGGAACAGACAAGTTAGGAAAGCATTTAATTAGAGTAAGGGAAATATGAAGCTATCAAGCAGGAACTTAGAAGTGTAAATTGGGAACAGATGTTCTCAGGGAAAGGTATAGCAGAAATGTGGCAAAATTTCAGGAGATATTTGCGCGACGTTCTGCATAGGTTCATTCCAATGAGACGGAAAGGATGGTAGGGTACAGGAACTGTGGTGTACAAAGGCTGTTGAAAATTTAGTCAAGAAGAAAAGAAAAGCTTACGAAAGGTTCAGAAAACTAGGTAATGATAGAGATCTAGAAAATTATAAGGCTAGCAGGAAGGAGCTTAAGAATGAAATTAGAAGAGCCAGAAGGGACCACAAGAAGGCCTTGTTGAGCAGCATTAAGGAAAACCTCAAGGCATTCTACAAGTATGTGAAGAGCAAGAGGATAAGACGTGAGAGAATAGGACCAATCAAGTGTGACAATGGAAAAGTGTGTATGGAACCGAAGGAGACAATGGATCTACTTAATGAATACTTTGCTTCAGTATTCACAACGGCAAAGGATCTTGGTGATTATAGGGATGACTTACAGTAGACTGAAAAGCTTAAGCATGTAGCTATTAAGAAAGAGGATGTGCTCTTGGAAAGCATCAAGTTGGATAAGTCACTGAGACCTGATGAGATATAACCCGGGCTACTGTGGGAGGTGAGGGAGCAGATTGCTGATCCTCTCCAATGATTTTTACATCATCAATGGGGACGGGAGAGGTTCCAGAGGATTGGAGGGTTGCAGAAGTTGTTCCCTTATTCAAGAAAGGGAGTAGAGATAGCCCAGGAAATTATAGACCAGTGAGTCTTACTTCAGTGGTTGGTAAGTTGATGGAGAAGATCCTGAGAGGCAGGATTTATGAACATTTGGAGAGGCATAATATAATTTGGAATAGTCAGCATGACTTTGTCAAAGGCATGTCGTGCCTTACGAGCCTGACTGAATTTTTTGAGAATGTGACTAAACACATTGATGAAGGTAGAGCAGTAGATGTAGTATATATGGATTTCAGCAAGGCACTTGATAAGGTACCCCATGCGAGGGTTATTGAGAAAGCAAGGAGGCATGGGATCCAAGGGGACATTGCTTTGTGGATCCAGAATTGGCTTGCCCACAGACAGCAAAGAGTGGTTCTAGACGGGTCATATTCTGCATGGAGGCTGGTGACCAGTGGTGTGCCTCAGGGATCTGTTCTGGGACCGCTTCTTTTTGTGATTTTTATAAATGACCTGGATGAGGAAGTGGAGGGATGGGTTAGTAAATTTGCTGATGACACAAAGGTTGTGGGTGTTGTGGATAGTGTGGAGGGCTGTCAGAGGTTACAGCAGGACATCAATAGGATGCAAAACTGGTTTGAGAAGTGGCAAATGGGGTTCAACCCAGATAAGTGTAAGGCTGGTTCATTTTGGTAGGTCAAGTACGATGGCAGAATATAGTATTAATGGTGAGACTCTTGGCAGTGTGGAGGATCAGAGGGATCTTGGGGTCCAAGTCCATAGGACACTCAAAGCTGCTGCGCAGGTTGACTGTGTGGTTAAGAAGGCATATGGTGCATTGGCCTTCATTAACCATGGGATTGAGTTTAAAAACTGAGAGTAATGTTACAACCTTATAGGACCCTGGTCAGACCCCACCTGGAGTACTGTGCTCAGTTCTGGTCACCTCATTACAGGACGGATGGGGAAACTATAGAAAGGGTGCAGAGGAGATTTACAAGGATGTTGTTTGGATTGGGAAGTATGTACTATGAGGATAGCTTGAATAAACTTGGCCTTCTCTCCTTGGAGCAACGGAGGATGAGAGGTGACCTGATAGAGGTGTATAAAATGATGAGACAAATAGCTTTTTTGTTTTCCTGTGCAAGCACTTTCTATAGATTTCATAAGATATAGAAGCAGAATTTTCCAATTTTGCCCATTGAGTCATTCTATCATGCCTGATTTATTTTCCACCTCAACCCTTTTCTCTTACATTCTCCCCACAGCATTTGATGCCCATATTAATCAAGAACATATCAAACTCTGCTTTAAGTACACCCACAGTTGGCTGTGGCAATGAATTCCACAGGTTCACCATTGTCTGGCTGAAAAAGATCCTCCATCTGTTCTAAAGGGATGTCCTTCTATTCTGAGGCTGTGCCCCCTGGTCCTGAACTTCCTCACTATAGGAAACATCCTCTCCATGTCCACCCTGTCTAGGTATTTCAATATTCGAAAGGTTTCAATAAGACTCCCCCCTCATTCTTCTAAACTCCAGCAAATACAGGTCCAGAGCCATTAAACACTCCTCATACGTTAACCGTTTCATCCTTGGGATCATTCTCCTCTGGACCCTATCTGATGTCAGCACATCCTTTCTTAGACAAGCAACCCAAAGCTGCTCACAATACTCCAGGAATGCTCTGATTGCACTAGGAAAGGTGGAGCTGTGGAGAAACTGACTGAGATGTAGTTGTTTCATGGCTTTCAAAACAACATATGGATCTGGAAAACAGATTTTAGTTTGAGATTATTTAGTTCGAAAAATATGTGTTACTTATCCCAGGATATACCTAGAATCACAAAATGGTTTCAGCTTTTGACCCACTGAATCTACCTGCCTACAGCCCAGCAAATTATCTACTTACAAATTCTTACATGTAATCTAGATGAACACAATATTTGATTCTGTGTTCACTATAACTCCTGGCAGTGAAATTTCAGACCCTAATTACTCCCAGTCTGAAATCAGCTTTGCCTTGTCAATTTTGGTGAGGGAGGGGTTGGGCAGGTTCATTTGAATCAGTAGTAATTTGCTGTTTTAATGACAAGATATTCTGCATTTTTTTGCTTGAATCCATTAACACAACTTTTTATTTTTTTTAGAAGTTGGCTTTATACTGATTGAAACGCTACTGAGAGGTGTGTACCTTTTAAAGCTTCTACTTATCTAAGATGAAAATCAGAAGCTTTTGGTAAACACATGAACTAATGAGTATGTATCGAACATTACTTTCCTTCAAACACTTTGTCATATTGTATTTGATTGGCAACACACTATCAGATTATATTATTGAAGGTTATGAAGCTTCTTCAGATTTAGTGAATTACTACTGCTCTGCTTAGTGCCCAGGAAGTATGTAACTCTGACTATTTACCTTTTCTAACAAAAAAGAAAAGCGTAAGATGTACTTAAGATTTGGGGATGGAAAGTAAAATCTACCAGAGTTTATTAACTTCAATCTGAAAAACACACCTATTATGATTTCTTGATGGTGCAATGCTTCTCTTAATGGGGTAAACACAAACAGCTACAATCCATCACAACATGAACATGACAGACAACAGTATATTTTTACACATGAACCAGAGATAGTCCACGGCCTCCTTTACTGCCGCAATAAGACCACACTCAGGTTGGAGGACGAACACCTTAGCCTCCAATCTGATGGCATGAACATCAATTTCTCAAACTTCCAGTAGTTGCCCCCCACCCTCGGCCTCTCTTTCATCATTTCCTGTTCCTGTTTTCCCCTCTTGCTGTATTGCTTTTTGTGGCCATCTGCTGAAACAGCTATTTTCAAATTACTCTGGTGCTCCTCCTCCTTCCCTTTCTTCCATGGTCTGTGATCCTCTCCTTTCAGATTCCCCCTTCTCCAACCCTTTATCTCTTTTACCAATCAACTTCCCAGCTCTTTACTTCACCTGTCCCCCTCTCACCTATCACCTACTTCTTCCTCCCCTCCCCCCACCTTCTTACTCTGACTTCTCCTCTTTCTTTCTTCCCAGTCCTGATGAAGGGTCTCGGCCTGAAACATTGATTGTTTACTCTTTTCCATAAATGCTGCCTGCCCTGCTGAGTTCCTCCAACATTTTGTGTGTGTTGCTTTTGGATTTCCAGCATCTACAGATTTTCTTGTGTTTGAGAAACAGAGATATCCCTGGAAGACAGTGATACTCCTTTACACAAAATCTTGTAGTAAATTACCTCCATAACCTTTCTATTATTTTTAGTTCCCCAAACCAAAATGGGTTACCAGGATAATTTGAAAATGGCTGTATTCTGGTATGTTTCAGCAGCATGTACATTAAAAAAATGTGATAAATAAAATTGCAAGAAGCTCCTAGCTGAATAATGCATTGTGTCTGAAGATTGTGAAAGAACCATGATGAAAGCACTCCCTCAACCCTGAAATTAATTCTGGCCAATGCTAGCCAGTTTGCCTATCAGAGCACAATGGAGTGGATGTTGCTGTCATCTACCTGCTGAACAGAGCCTACTCCCATTTGGATAAACAGGGCAGCACTGTGAGGGTCATGATTTCTGATTTCTCAAGGGCGTTCAATACCATACAGCCCTCATTTCTGGGGGAGAAGTTCCGTTCAATGCAGACTGGCATTTCCATTGTACCTTGGATAATGGACTACCTAACTGTCAGACCACAGTATGTGTGGCTTCAGAGCTGTGTGTCAGACATGGCTATAAGCAGCACTGGGGCCCCACAGGGGACTGTATTGGCTCCCTTCCTGTTTACCCTGTATACCTTGGGCTTTAGATATAACACTGATTCATGTCATCTGCAGAAATTCGCTAATGACTCAGCAGCAGTTGGGTGTATAAAGGAGGACAGGAGTATTAATACCGGGCCCTGGTGGAGGACGTCAAATGGTGCAAACTGAGTCATCTGCAGATTATTTTGTGAAATTCAGTCACCTGCAGCTCAACATCAGTAAGACAAAGGAGATGGTGATGGACTTCAGGAAGGCTAAGCCAGCATTGTTTCCTGTTACTATTGATGGTGAGAATGTGGATGTGGTCAGGACCTGCAAGTACCTGAGGGGTGCACCTGGATGACAGACTCGAGTGGAGCAACGACACAGAGGCTGTGTACAAGAAGGACCAGAGTGGCCTCTACTTCCTTTGGAGTATGCTGGTCTCTCCTTCACATGTTTTTCCAGTCTGTTGTTGCTAGTACAATCTTTTATGCTGTGGTGTGCTGGGGCAATGGCATCCACACAGGTAATGCCAACAGGCTCAATATACTAATTAGAAAGGCTGGCTCTGATATAGGAGTCAAACTGGACACAGTAGAGGCTGTGGTAGAACAAAGGACCTTATGGAAAATTCTGGACAATTTTTATCACCCTCTGCATGTCACCTTGGCTGACCGGAAGAGCACTTTTAGTGCTATGTGACATCCAAAGGGCACTATATGAGGTCATTCTGACCCTCAGCCATTAAGCTCCATAATGAGTCAAACTATAGCTGTGGAAGTGATGACCCCCTCCTGTTAGACTGTTTGTGGTAATTTATTTTTTTATTCTTTCCACTTCTCTTCTAATATTTATATCTGTACATTTGTAATGCTATGTGACACTGTAATCTCCTTTGGGATCAATAAAGTATCTGTATGTCTGTCTATCTATCTATCTATCTATCTATCCAAGTTTGAACAAAATGGCACAATGCTTGAGTTAGTTATCTTAGATTAAGCCCCTTTCAGCTTCAATATCCTGAAATATTTGTTATATAAAGCTTCTGCAAGGTGCTGGCTGAAAACTGTGTGTAATCGAGTCCTTGCTTGATTTCTGCCATTGCTTTTAATGAAAGCAAGTTGAAAATCTATTTTAATTAGTCATGCAACTTTGAAGTTAAGAAAAAAGTCAGCTCCATGAATGGAAGTAATAGAATCAAAATCAGACAAAATAAATGTATGAATTTGATAGTACTTTTTAGCAACGTATCAATGTAATTAAAAGCCATCATCAGGCTATATTTTCACTCTAGCAAATTTTGATAAATAAATAACAGAAATACTTGCACTTTTGTAGTGCTTTCATGACATTGGATATCCCAAAATGCCTTGTGGTCAATGAAGTTCTTTTGAAATGTAGTCACTGCAGTGTATGAAACTTGCTAGGGAATGGGTGTGCAACAAGCTTTCACAAAAATGACCAGATTGTCTGTTTTTTAAATTGATCATTAAGAAACGTATTGGCCAAGGCAGCAGGGATAATCGTGCTGCTTTTCAAAAAGGCCCATGGGATTGACTTTATGCATCTGATTAAGACGGGGCCTCAGTCTGATCCACATCCAAGAAAGGGCATCTCTTACAGTACAGTATTCTCTCGGGCTGTTCCCGAATGTCAGACTAAATTGTTATGCAGAAGACTCTAGGGTGGGGCTTGAATCCACGATCTGTTGAATTGAGAGGTGAGTATTTTAACGATGAAGTTGAGACTGATTATTCGGATATTACTAAAAAAAAGGAAAGATCAGTTATTTCTTTGTAAAATGAGGAGAAATCTAAAGTCGCGCTTTCAAGAAATCTGACAAGGTTTGTTGTAATATAGAAGTATTCAAACTTAAAACCCAGTTTCTGGCATCAAGAGAGACCATTATGTTTAGCTAAAGTACATACAGTAATCAGTAGTAAGTCCCCAAAGGATGATGGAGTTGGTGTTAAATTTTACAACTGTTTACTTTCAGGGTTAAATCAGTGCTCCTCTAATCAGCTCCTTAAGTTTGAAAAAGATGGTGGTTTACAGCTGCTGGATTCTGTATATCTCAAAGGACGGGAATGTGGAACTAGTTATTACACTGATTAATGTGCTGCAAATATGAATATAGTGAAAGAAAGCCTGGCAATTGGTAAAGGGGAAAATCTTCCAGTAACAAAAGGGAACAATTATTTAATCTTATAAAAAAAACAGCTAATAATCAATTTAATTAAATATATTTAACAGATAAGGCAGCAAAAAATTCCTTGACTTATTTTGGTCATGTGAAAAACAATTAATCAAAATTGTGTGCCCACAAAGATTAAGTAGTTTTCTCCCTAGTGTAAACACACAAACTCATTAGCTAGCAGTAAAGCATTCTGCAAGAATATTTTAAGGTGCCCTGATTTAGAATTTCAATTTACCCTCACCTGTTTACACCTTTGCACCTGTTTACCAATGGTCAGTGGATATTCAGTCTCCCAAACAACGCCAGCAAGTTTGGATACCTTTCCTTAAGTCACTTGTGCATAATGGAAAATATACTAGGAATTAACCTCATCTTTAACACCATCTGTATTTTTAGCCCTTTGATCAGACTGTAAATGGATTGTAAACCTAAAGTTTTTAACAAAAGGTTTAATGGTTTTTGAAATCAAAGGTTTTCAAAGGGTGTTTCATACTTGGAGGACTGCAGCTAAATCATTATGTATTAAAAATGAAATTCAGAAATGCCTATTTGGTGTACCGAATTACAAAATGTTCCCTGGTTGTTAACATCTGCTAAATTCCATATTTCTAGTATTTGGCATTGCAAATGTGCAGATGTTGTATGATGTGGAACATATGTATTTTACTATGTGGTACATTTCTGTGAAGGTTTTAATATTTTTTGAGATATAGATTATTAATCTTTTCTGTTGTTACTTATCAAAGATACCTAGTTCTGTTTTGCAGTGTTTGGGATGTAGTGACCGCCAAAGATGGGGAATCAGTCGTATTATGTAAGTACAGTATACAAAAGTAATATTCCTGTTTTTCAAACATCATGTGGCATAACATTTATCTGAATCCTCATTTTAAAACACAATTGGGACAAAAATTATCTATGTTTTAATGTTGACATGGTTTGGAGACAGTCTGTATAGAAGTGAAACATCAGATGACAGATTGTTTCACTTTAAAGCTACAATCAAAATTAGTTTTTATCTCAGATTTCAACTAATGTAATATCACTAGTGTTAGTCCTTTAACTTAAGATGAACTGCTTCAGTGTTGGCCTTTCCATAATCTTTGGATGTCATCAGCAGCCCAGTTCAATTGCAGCCATCTTTAGTTTAAAATATAAAAGCTGACTGTTCATGTTTAACACAGCTTGATTTCCAATGTAGATATAAACAAGGATCCAAAGGAACACTTGTTCCATGTTTGGTTTTATTTTGAAAACATTTGGTAGAAATAGGTTAAAATTAATTGAGAATAAAGTAAATTTTAAAGACAAAATGGCAAGTAACAATATCCTTTATAAAATGTCATGAATACATTTATACAGGCCTCCTTATTGAGCCTTACTTTCTGGGATTTTTTCAGTTCAATGGCAATACCACATTTAATTTTGCATTTCAGCACTCTAACAACCATTTTCTCATCATTCTTTGGTTCAATAAGGCTTATTACAAAAAGATTTCATAGTAAGCTAAATGAGGTGAATTTCTTAAAAGCTATTCTACTGGAACTTTGTAAAGCTTGTTAAAATGTGTTATTTTTAATATTGCCTCCCAGTCAGGGGTAGCTCAGTAACATTGATCACATTGTTCTGCCAAACTGCATCATCTGTGTTTTATTTTTGCGGCCTCATTACAAATAATTTGAAATTTCAATTCAAAATCATTGTAAAATACCTTTTTATTGCTAGTGATTGAAATGGGACTTCAGGAATGTGGAATTTAGTTGGTCCCATTAGCGATGTTGGACTGTGCTTCTCTGCAACTCTTAAAATCTGGTTGCAGGTTCAAGGCATATTCAGATAACTTGGTTGTGGTTCCCATATGTTTTGTACCTTAACGAGAACAAATAATTAACTCTGCATTGAACTGTACGAGTGTCTTGGAACCAGGATTTGCACTGATACAGAAAAATTCTGCTATGGGAATCAAAATATTGCTGTTTGAATAAAAAAATATGAAGTGTTGTCATGGCTTGTATTTCCCACTGTATTCTGCCAGATTCAGATGCTCACGATGTTCTATAATACTATGTCCTACTCCAGATGTAGGTAATAGTTTCTCTTATGAATCCAACAGTGTATTTATTTTGAAACTTAGCATGCATACAAATTCCATCCAATTTTCTGCCTTCCTTAGCTGATGGCAGAAATATTTATTGGCAGAAACATTCACTTAACTTCATTCATTCCATATTCTGACTTAAACAAAAGCAGAAAATGCTGGAGCTGCACAGCAAGCCAGGCGTATGTATGGAACAAGAATGATTTAACATTTTTCTGGCTTAATCAAGGTTTTGTCTTTCATTTTTGTTTCAGTTACATCTGAATGGGAATCTGAATCAGGCCCTATGGGTTGATGAAATGTTGTGGGAAGTGCCATTGATGGGATAAGCAAAGCACATGTATATGAGTGTGAGTGTGTGTGTGTGTGTGTGTGTGTGTGTGTGTGTGTGTGTGTACAACAGATTTCACAATAACACACACAAAATGCTGGAGGAACTCAGCAGGCCAGACAGCATCTATGGATGTGAATTAACAGTGGACATTTCAGGCCGAGGCACTTCATCAGGACTGGAAAGTGGGATGATGCCGCATTAAGAAGGTGGGGTCGGGGAAGGAGGACAAGCCAGAAAGTGACAGGTGAAGCTGTGTGGGTGGGGGAGGGAGGGTGAAGTAAGAAGCTGGGTGGTGATAGGTAGAAAAGGTAAAGGGCTGGAGAAGAAGTATTCTGATAGGAGAGGAGATTGGACCATGAGAGAAAGGAAGAAGGAAGGGTACCAGGGCGAGGTGATAGGCAGGTGAGGAGCAGAGGCAAGAGGCCAGAGTGAAGAATTTAAGAAGAGGGAAGGGGGAGGGGAAACATTACTGGAAGTTTGAGAAATCAATGCTCACGTCACCTGGTTGGAGGCTGCCAAGATGGAATATGAGATGTTGCACCTCCAACCTGAGAGTGGCCTCATGTAGCAGAAGAGGAGACCGTGGCCGATATATCAGAATGGGAATGGGGATAGGAATCAAAGTGGTTGGCTACCAGGAAATCACGCCTTTTGCAGATGGAGTGTAGGTGCTCTACTAAGCAGTCTCCCAATCTCTGACAGGTCTCACCAATATAGAGGAGGCTGCACCAGGAGCACCAGATACTGTAAACAATCTCAACAGATTTGTATGTGAAGTGTTACCTCGCCTGGGAGGTCTGTTTGGGGCCCTGAATGGAGGTGAGAGAGGAGGTGAATGGCAGGTGTAGCATTTCTGTCATTTGCAAGGATAAATGCCAGGAGGGAGATTAGAGCGGAGAGACAAATGGACCAGGGAATCACAGAAGGAGCAATCCCTGCAGAAAGCGGAGAGTTGGGGAGGTAAGGATGTATTTGGTGGTAGGGTCCCTTTGAAGATGGTGGAAGTTTCAGAGAGTGATGCAGAGGCTCATGGGGTGGTAGGTGAGGTCAAGAGGAACTCTATCCCTGACAATGTGGCGGGACGGTGAAACTGAAGAAGGAACTGAGAAGAATGAATGGCATTTTTACAGGTGACCGGGTGGGAAGAGGTGCAGTCAAGATAACCATGGGAATCATAATGTTCTAAATGATACTGGTAGACAGTTTGTCTCCAGAGATGGAGGCAGATCACGAAAGGGGAGAATGCTGTCAGAAATGGATAGGGTGGAAATTGGAGGCAAAGTCAACCACAGATTTCATGACATGATATTAAATATGATTCTGATTTACCTGAGTAGTTGAGGTAAAATCAAAAATGGCCCTTGAAATCCATAGCACGACACCTGTAGATCCTGGAGACGCTACGTGTGCCAGGTTGAAGTGAAAACCTATGGAACATGCAGCATCGTCACTGAACCCAATAGGTGCTCAGATTTCCACCTGCAGCAAACTTTGATTTATCCTCCCTATGCTTTTTCATCAGTTACTAAGGTCTGAAGAAACCTTTCACTTGGAAGAGCCAGAATTACATTTTAGCAGCAACCAAAGTGTAAGAGGTAAGCTAACTGAAATGTAAATTGTACGGTCATGACAAGATCACTTGTCTTCTCTTCTGTAAGACCAACTTGAAACCACCTTCCTACAACTTATCTGTTCTTTGTCAAACTTAAAATACCATCAGGCAGTCATGGGAAAGCCAGGTTGGTTGTCTGAAATGATGATCAGTTCCTGCTTTTGCATAGATTGATCACAAAAATTGACGGATAGAATTTCATGGACACAAAAGTCTTGATTAAGGGTCTCAGCCAGAAACATCAGCTGGTTATTCCCTTCCATACATGCTGCCTGACTTGCTGAGTTTCTTCAGCATTTTTTGTTTGATGCACAGAAATAATTTCAGTATATACTTGTCACAGAAATGGCATGAACTTGTGTTTCTATACCTTTTTCTAATGCAAGCTACAGAAGTTAGTTGTGTTGTAGTGAAATCCTCTTCTCCGAGGGTCGTCATGGTGGAGGGGCCTGAGAATTCCTGTGATCCCGAGACCATTCCCGACTGGAGTTTAGATATTTGGTGCTTAGCTCCAGCTAAAGAGCAATCCAACCAAAACCACAATGGTGGGGATGGCAGAAGATAATGACATATCACAATGGCAGTGAAGGTGGAGGAAGGCTGCATGAGTATAGGGACTCAGTCACCTTGCTTTCCATGCCACTGGGCCCTGACATTGATCTGTTGAGGACCGTGTGATGGCTACCTGTGCATCAGCCTTCGCACATAAAAGAAAGACGCGCACAGGCGGATCCATTTATGTGGCTCCCAGATTGGCCTCTACAACCACCTGAAGACCAACTAAAAGATAACTCCTTGGGAGAACATCATACTTGACTCAAGTGATCACACTGTTACTAGTGAGGACTACACTGCTGGTTATGGAACTTCCCCTTTTCGATTAATGTGCAAATTTCATATTTCTGAAATCAGTGTTTATATTTCTGCTGTTTTTCTAGGACAGGTGTAAATGGAGTTAAATGGACATTTATTTAATTAAAGCCTTTGTAACGCCCTGGTTAAGATTTTTACTATTAACGCTGTAAGGATATTTCATTTCGTAGCTTTCTGTAGAAGCAGTGTTTGGGTTTGAGTTAAAGGGGCTGTGATCTTCAACTTAGGAATATCGTGTCAACCAATCAGGATGGTGGAACGTGAGAAGGTTCTGGAGAAAGCAGAGCTGAGAGGATTTGTGATGGACACTGGTGGGGTTTGTGGTCTTTTTGGTGGGAGATGGAATGAGGAGAAGATCGAGGGAGACGGGCGTTGGGTTCACTCTGATAGGAAAACGTGATTCAGAGTCCTAGATGGGAAGATCTAACGGTGAACGGTGATGAGGAATTGGTGCTGTGAATAAAGGACACATTCAGCTTTTGGAAAATATGAGCTCCAACATGCGCACATTCAGACAGGTTAAATTATAATGGACCTTTTTTTCCCTTCTTTTAATATCTGTTTCATACCGCTGCAATTAGTAAATACACCTTTTTTGTAATTGTATGCTGCGTACGATCTGTTATTTCTTGCTGATGGATAATTGTATGTGGTCAGTATTTACATAGTATTCATTCAGATAAGGACTCGGGCGGTCAAAACATCCCAACATTTTCAGTAAATATATTTAAGACAAGATTAGATAGATTTTTGCATAGTAGAGGGATTAAGGGTTATGGAGAAAAGGCAGGTAGGTGGAGATGAGTCCATGATCTTACTGAATCCTACTCCTGCTTCTATTTCTTAAGTTCTTTCCAGTTTGGTGGGACGCACGTCATACTGACCCCAGACGTATGGAGTTTAAGAAAGGTGGCTTTTTCACCGCCGAGCCCAGTGGCTGTTAGCAGAGTGGTTAATGAGCCAGGTTTCTATCAAAGCCTGGTAAAGGGAGGGTTGCAACTTGTTAACATTATTTTATTATAATCTTTCATATATTTCAGACATTTGGATTACAAGTAAAAGCTACATTCTTGTTCTGTAGGGTCAGACTATCTGTCATATAATCATAATTAACCATGTAAATATCTAACAGTACAGTCTGCAGCTAGAGCTAGATGTTGAATTTTCAGTGTGCAAATGCCAGAATTCCAGTTGTCCAAGTTAAACTTAGAGAAGGGAATGGAGAATTTTTCAAACACCTAACCTCATCTTAAACTTTTTTTTTCATTTGACCGAAATGTCTTACAGCTGTTCCTGCAAGAGATGGATGACATTGAGGGAAACTCAATGGGTTTACTGACTACAAAGCAGAACATTTTATAAATTCTGCTGTGATGATTTATCTCAGACTGTGACAACTTCAGGCCATACCTATTTAAAAACAAAGAACAATTTATAAATCTTAAAGGAACAGAGAGGTGTAAGAGATTTAAGAAAGATGAAACAAGAAAACAAAAAAGAAGATCAAGAAATGGAGTAGTTGGTGATGTTATTCCCATTTTCATTATTATAACTGGAACTTTGAAGAGGGGAAATTATTTTTCAATATTAAGCTTTGTTGGTTATCCAGCTTCAAGAGTTGTTTTTGTCTAAGTAAACATGCACAAGCACAAAGGCACACAAGATAGAAGCTGGATACCTTGAGCAACACATCTGGAAGGACTCAACAGGTCAGGCATCATGGATTGAGCGAAATAAACAGTTGGTGTTTCGGGCTGAGATTATCATCTAACTTGAACAGTAAGAACTGCAATGAGGCACTTGTAGAATATACAAATAAGGGTTAATTTGAATTTGATCAACACTTGGTAATAACAAAAGATGGTATGACTCAAACAACAGAAAAAATACTATATACTGTATGTAATTTATTTTTAATTTCCAAATTACAACTTTCTCATCTTTCCCCCACTATTGGCATTTTACTTTGCACTCCACTTCTATAGTTCTTTACAAAAGTAATGTTCCCTCAGTAATATTTTTACTTGGTACCTAACCAGTCTCCAGTACAACCACCCTGAAAGCTACAAAACATAATCCAGCGATGACGTAGCAGGTAAGGCAATACATTAACTGCGCTCTTGGAATTAAAAAAAACACGTTTGGTTGAAATCCTTTGAATTTAGAATTAAGCAACCAAAAGAGCTGGCCGCCTTTATATACTTGCGCAAGGTTGCAACAAAATTTCAATATTATTAACTCATCAAACAGTAATTTTATTTTGTAGGACTAAACAAGCAACCAGAGATAGAGTGTGTCTGAAGTGATCTTTGCTATATAAGAGGACTATTGATACTCTAAATATTGCACATCTTTTATTTGGAGCAGGAAGTAATGGAATTATAGTCTACTGTTTGTTTTAAAATTACTTCAGTTTGAAGTATTACATGAATTTTCAGGGGAAAGCTGGTGAAGTTTTCCGTTTAAGTCAAGATTATAGTTATAGAACATAAGCACTACAGTGCAGTACAGGCCGACCTTTTAACCTACTCTGAGATTATTCTAACCCTTCCCTCCCACATAGCACTCCGTTTTTCTGTTGTCCATGCTGCCGTGGTTTAAAAAATCTAATTTTAACATTTTTTATTCTTACATTACAAATGGAATTTCAATTAATCTCATTTTATTGAGAATAATTAGTTTACTGTAATAGAAGTGTGATCACTTGTATGATGATCTCCTCATGGGTTGTCTTCTGGTGGGTAGAGACCAATCCAGAATCTACATATTCTGGTGCATTGTGGGCAAGAGTAAGTGGAGGCTGTGGTTAGCGGTTAGGCCATTGGGATGTTCAGTCTCTCCTTTTGCAGCTGCCACTTGTCCTCTGACCATTCTTGTTTTTATGCATCGTAGTCTCCTGCCTGATGGTAGAAAGTCCAAGAGGATGCTGGATGGATGGGTGGGGTCCTTAGTAATACTATGCAGCGCTCCTTATAAATGTCCCCCATGGATGGTAGGGAGAACCCTATGATCCTCTCAGCCATTCTCACAGTCCTTTGTAGGGACTTCTGGTCCAATGCTGGACTGCTCCCATGCCAGGTGGAGATACAGCTTGGCAGGACACTCTTGATGGTGCTCCTGTAAAACGCAGTTAAGATGGGGGGAGGTTGGGAGCCTCCCTTGCCTCAATCTTCTTAGAAAGTGAGACACTGCTGTGCCTTCCTGTTCAGGAAAGTGATATTAAGGAACCAGGTGAGACCGTCCATGATGTGAACTCCCAGAAACTTGGTGCACTTAACTTTCTCTATGGAGGAACTTTGTATTTGCAGAGATGGATGGTTTGTCTGCATCTTCCTGAATCCACAATGATTTCCTTTTCTTCTCCATGTTCAGACTTAGGTTGTTCTTCTCACACCAATCCACCAACCGCTCCACTTTGCAATTTGCCTCTAAGCTCCCAAATTAGGGCAAACTGACATTGGTCATCTAAATATTCTAAAGAATCTGCTATAATCTTAACATTAATCATGAATGCAGGAAGAAAGTGCCTTTACATCTGTACTCATGATCAAAGAGAAATAATCTCTCCCAGCTCACTAGCAAGAAACATTACCACATATTCCACTCCTTTCAGATGACCAAAAGTATCATGACAGTCAATAGTAGCTTCTCCATCCTCATTCCATACTGACTTCTGACCTCAGAGCATTACAGTACACCCTCCCGTCTTCACCCCTATGCTCACACCCATACTTACCAGCTGCTGGCCACCACTCCTCTCTCCTGAAACCAACTTGCTCTATGACTCTGTCATATCCTCCCGACCTAATGAGCCCTTAGATTGCTGCTCCGGTTTCCTATGGGGAATTGAAAGAGATTTTACTGCAACCTACAATTTTAAAAGATTTAAATGTCTTGGAATCTCATTCTTCTGAACTATAAGCAGCCTTCATAATGGATTGCGCCTCTGTGCAAAATCCTAAGCTGGAGTGTATGGAGCTATGCGTTGTGGTATGTTGTAGGATAATTTTTATTTCTGTTGTGTTTGCTATTCTATCCTCCACCTCCCCACTCAACATACACTCATCACACATGCCCCAACTTGGACCAGTATGCAGCAGAAATGATGCAGATTTATACAAGGGTCAATATTGTTCACCATATACATTGACTTTCATTAGAAATTTGCTGTGGTGTGTTGATGTGACATGTAACAAAAGACAACATTCAACAATTATTCAGAATAAAGATTTATATAACAATAAAGTTAGAGGTTAACATATGGATTTGGAATAAAATCTGCATAAATGCATAAATACCAGCATGTACTAACAATCTAACCAGCATTATAAGAAGTGGTTTGAAGTGTTTACACAGAGATGGAGGACCTTCCTTGCTGCCCTAAATACCAGTAACTAACTAAAGTGTTTTCAGTGCAGCATTATTGAGCTAATAGATAGAGGGGATGCAGATGGCTAAATAGAATAGTTGATCAAATTAACAGCCAGTGGGAAGAAACTTTTAAGATGGTGTCAAACACTCTTATAGCACTCTTTAGAAGGGAGCTTTTGGAAAAGGCACTTTCCTCGTTGGTAATGTCCACAATGATTTTCCTGCCCATTTCTTTGTCCTGGACACACACAAGTCCTGCAACGATAATAAGACTGCATCCAATGACCAGCTCTGCTGACATGATAATTTGCTGTGGTTTCTGTACATTGTGAGATGATGCTGCACCATACTGGACAGTAATGACTGATGTGAAGATGCTCCCTATGATGGTAGAGTAGAATGTAGAAGTGGGCAGAGCTGAAAAAAAAAACAACTACTGGGTTACCAGTGATACCTGTGATTTGGTTTATTTCAGGTTGGACTTTTGAGCCAAAATCAAAATGACTCCATGTAATCCGAGTGCGTCCTTCTTGTTAGTGACTATTTTTTGTGAAGTGGGATTAGGCTGAATCATTCTTTTGACTGCACAAATGCAGTGATCACTTCCAATGTTGTACGATTACTGGGATTCTAGTTTCCAGTGACAAATCTACCATTAATGTGAGAGAGGATTGCAAATGACTCAGCACAGCATGAGGAGCTCAGCTGGGAATTTTATAGCGTCCGGCAGGATTTTCTTAGCACCTTAAGAAAATAGGGCGGCACGGTAGCGTAACAGAACCGGTGACCCAGGTTAAATTCCCGCTGCTGTGTGTAAGGAGTTTGTATGATCTGCGCATGATCGTGTGGGTTTCCTCTGGGTGCTCCAGTTTCCTTCCTCATTCCAAAGGCAAGTCATAATTGGTCATTGTAAACTGTCCTGTGATTAGGCAAGGGTTAAATTGGGGGTTGCTGGGCAGCACGGCTCAAAGGGCCTGTTCCACACTCTATCTCAATAAATAAATAAATGTTCAATACTTTGCAAATACAGTATGTTTGTACCCTGTGTGTCTTTAAGAAGCAAAGTCATTAACTTAGTTTAGGTAGGTAATAATTTCTGACTGTGCAGGTTCTGTACCTGTAGCGTGTAAAGTTACAGTGGTGCTAATTTCTCCAGCACTGTTTGGATAAATCAAACAATTTAATGGGAGGAAACTAGAGAGAAGGTCAAGCAGTAATCTTTTTGCAGAGACAGCAGGCAAAGATTGAAAATCTGTCTGATGACTCCTCCAGGAGATCTTTAAGCCCCTGTACAAATCAGGTACATCTATTCACATTTCACCACCATATGTGTTATTGAAAGGGCATCTGACCTCTTGAAAGAATGCTTTTGATGTCGTGACACATCTGGCAATATATTGTAATACAGGGAAGAGAAAGTCTGCAGCACTTTATCAGTATGTTGTACGCGACGCAACATCACTGTCTGGTGCGGAAAAGAGACAGACGTTTACTTAAAACAAAATACCCAGTATTATGAATTATGGTATGGGCGTGGGAAGCCCTTATCATACAATGAGAGTGAATGTTTGGAAATAACTAATTCAAGGTAGTGTTATTATGCAAGGAATCAACAAGAGCATAGATTGCTGAGTAAAAAAACAGGTTTCTCACTGACTGCTTTAACGGGTGTAGAAGAAGTGGTGGTTCAGTTTACGTGTCTGTATTAAATAAGGGAGAAACATACATTTTGCAAGCTCAATCGGACTGTAGTCCCACAGTTGAATTTCCCAGTTACGTTGCTCTTTTCGTACGGCCAACTGTCTCGGGAGCACCACCTGGTGGTTATTCGGGGACAACTGCTGTTAAACACATGAAACTGATACTGTTAAGCAAAGTTCCTATATATACTGGGGAAGATGGAATTTCATTATCGTTCTTTGGATAGTGCAAATTGAATTATTGGATTACTTTGCTGGTATTTATATTTTATTCAAAAAGGGCAAAGGTAATCTATTGCATTCGTATTTTGTTTCCTTTCTGAATTTTAATTGGTCCTTGTTTTTTTTCCCCCTAGTTGCATCATTTATCAGAAGTCTGGTGAGACACTCTTACTTGGTCCCACTCAGGAACCAGATGATCAATTTCTTATTTCCTGCCACATACTATTCTTGACCCTGGAGTAGATTATTTTCCCTCTCAGCTGAGTAACTGGGTATCACTCAGCATTGACACTCTCCACTCCCAGATTACTGGTTGTTTCGGAGGTTGGAGAATAATCCTTTCGGCTGTCACTTTTAAACCTGGCCAACAAGCACATCAGCCGCACAAGATTTGAGGTTATTGCTCTTGTGACTAAACACAATGTTGGCATAAAACAATAATATAACAAGTGTGCAAAGGAAGAACATTATTGAGGGTTAGAAATACATTTAATATACCATTAAAGTTCATGACACAGTATTGACACAGATATGTTGCTATTAAAGCATGCATTCTATATATTTTTCTGAATTTCTCTGGATTATACCTATTTCCCCTCTCACACTATTAGTCATTTCTATAGAAACACTGCAAAGCTTTTATTTAAAATATAGTTGTTCCGACCCATATTTATCTAATCAGCCTAACTAGAAGTTACCTAAAGCACAAAGCTTCAGTCATTTCAATTAATTGCTATAGGTATATGTCAAGTAACAGTTAAATGATTTTCTTTGAGTTGTGGTTTCAGTTAAAATGTGACAATCTTTCATGGTTAGTGTTCTGTTTGAACTTATCATCTGTTTTCATATAGTCTCAGCCGTGGCTGATATTACTACAAGAATGAAGTCACTTTTGGTGCCAACAAGTTGAATTATTTGAGTTTAAGAATGAATATTCCTTTCCCTTAGAGAGTGTTTTCAGCTCCTGCTGGCCCTCACATGGACAGCAGGCTGCCCGGTCTTTGCCTGTATAAATCAGGTTCAAATGAAACACTTTTATAGATCTGCTTGCCATGTGTGCTCATTGTTTGCTTTTTGTAGAGCTGACACTTCATTCTATTTTCATCTGTCATTTCTCTTGTTCCTTCCTTTCAGCATCCTGTGTTTGGAATTCCTTAACTCTCCTGTTCTCTTTCTACATATCCACACTGAAAATTCTCCCCCTGTGCATTGGATTCCAACTGTTCCCATAGTGTGGAATACTGATCAAAAGACTGAATAAAATGGCAGGAAAGATAAAAATAAGACACTGCCTGTGCCTTCAATGCTGCTTGAAAGTTTATGGAATGATTTACCTGACTATAAACAACCGTTCAGAATTCAATATGTTTATAATTTCTTATTCTTTACATTCAAATCTATGTATACCATGTTTATATCACTTTCTGAATTTATTCCTCAGTTAGTCTTTCATTGTGGGTTGGATTTAAAAGTAACTCTTCATTGTGATTTATTAAGCATTCTGTCTCTTTGCAGGAATTCTGATCCTTACACTTAGAAAGGAACTGATCTTGTGCTGGTTCTGTATTGCTATTGCGCACAACTATTAAATCTATCAACTTCATCTGATTGAACTAGGAGAACTGAAAACAGCACTGTGATGTAATGTTTAGCACCAATGAATGAAGACAGGCCTTTGTATTTTAAGACAACTACTCTATTCAGTGAATTTCCACTACATTTTCAGATGTGCTGAGTATTTCCTAAATTACCAGTAAATAACATGGCAGGATTGGCATGCTATAAATGTTCTGTTCATGTAAATTTTATATGTGTTTTGTTTTCTGAAATTGGTGGAATGAACTTCAGAGGTTGTGTATGGCTTGTTAAGGTGACAATCTAGAACAGCTAGTGCTGCCAGCAATGGATGGATTTTCAGCTCAATTTGACATTGGAGTACTCGCAGTGTTGTTCTATTTGGAGAAAAATTCTTAGCAAAATATGAGTTGCTGATTCAAGTTAACGTGGCTATCATGATCAAAGAATGAAACTTTTTAGATGATATTACACATGATATAGTTAGGTATTTTGAAAACCAAACAAAGCTTAAAAAGAAGATCAATAGAAGGGTCTTTAAGGTCCTTTCACAGGAATGATAACAAAATTTGATATCAAGTGATTGAAGTATTGCAACTTGCAGTGGAAAGAATGCAGCAAAAGTTCACCAGATGATTGGAGGCTTGTCATATAAGGAGAGATTAAGCAGATTGATTGCTTTCTCTTACGCTTCCTGACACTGAGAAGCATTGGTCTCATTTAGCCAGCCCCAATTTCTGTCATCGTAATCTGGATAAAAGTCAGCTCAGTGCCTTGGATAAGCAGTGAGAGTTGTGATCAGAGATTTACAGGGTATTAAAAACTAGGCAAGCCTATCAGGCTTTAACAAAATAAATGCTAATAGAATTTATGTATCATCTCATAGCATAGGGTGAAAGAAGGCAAGCAGTAATAAGAAATTGTTATACAAACTCAATGTACATTCAGGGGCCACTTTATTAGGTACACCTGTACACCTGTTCATTTGATATCTAATCATCCAATCATGTGGCAGCAACTCAATGCAAAACACCATGCAGACATGGTCAAGAGGTTCATTTGTTTAGACCAAACATCAGAATGGGGGAAAATGTGATCTAAATGATTTTGTCTGTGAAATGATTGTTGGTGCCAGATGGGGTGGTTTGAGTATCACAGAAATTGCTGATCTCCTGGGGTCAGTCTCTAGAGTTTACAGAGAATGGTGTGAAAAAACAAAAAAGTGAGTGAGTGCCAGTTCTGTGGGTGAAAATGCCTTGTTTAGTGAGAGAGGTCAGAAGCGAATGGCCACACTTGGTCAAACTGACAGGAAAGTGACAATAACTCAAATACCACGTTACAACAGTGGCGTCAAAAGAGCAACTCTGACTTGAAGTGAATGGCTATGCAACAGAAGACCATAAACATATACTCAGTGGCCACTTTATTAGGTGGAGGAGGTACCTAATACAATGACAGCTGATGTATATGGACTTTATTAGGCTCAGTATCTGAGCAAAGATGTTGAAAGAACATTTAAAATGCTTCTCAAGTGCATTGCCTGTTATGGATGTGCACAACAGAAATTAGTTTACACTTTCACCAAGACAAAACATCGCAGGATTAACTGTAAAAAGTATAGATGTGAAAATCAGGGTGGGGATGTAGTGATACGGTGGTTATGTTACTGGATTAGTAATCCAGAGGCCTGGAGTAACCATCCAGAGAAACATATGCAAATCCCACCACAATAACTGCGAAATACAGCATTATAAGTGATTCTTGTAAAAACTTACGAAGCATTCATGTTTTTCAGGGGAAGAAATCTACGGTCCTTGCCCAGTTTTGCCTTATGACAGCAAGACCATGGAATTGATTGTGAACTTCAGGAAGGGGAAGTCAGGAGAACACACACCAGTGGTCATCAAGGAGTCAGTGGTAGAAAGGGTGAGCAGGTTCCATTTCCTGGGCATCAGCATTCTCAGAGTATCCATCCTGTGCCCAACATATTGATACAATCATGAAGATGGGATGACAATGGCTTTACTTCATTCAGAGTAACTTGCTGACTGATGCTCAGTTTGGCTTTTGTTGCGACTACTTGGCTGCAGACCTCATTTTAGGCTCGGTTGAAACATAGAAATCCAGAGGTGAGATGAAAGAGACAGCAGTTGACATTGAGACAGAATCTGACCAAGTGTGGCTTCAAAGAGATTCCAGGTAAGGGTAAAGGCAGAGACCATCAGTTGGAAGACTTACAACTTTGCTACAGCAGCCTGGATCTGGCAGAAACTCTGTCAGGGCTCTTGTAAGTGGGCAGCAGACTGACAATGTGAGGCAAGACATAAGAGTCTCTGATCTGGGCAAGTTGTGTAAGCAATTGAGTGTTGTGATGTATGACTGATCAGGGCTGTGAGAAATGTTCATAGCTCTGAGGTACAACAGCTTGATTTCTGTGAAGCAGTGAATGGGCAAGTTTAGTGTGGATAGTCAACAACCACTTTACAGCCACATAGTCAGCAACAAAGTTCTTTAGTGAAGTAAAAGATTAATTACAATAGCACAGTGTCCAGCCACTTCATCTGAATAAGTCCCCTGCTCATGCATGTGAAATACAAAGGCCAGCATCTTGCTCATAGATTTAAAGGGTTTCCTTCCCTTTACTTCTCATTCTGCCAGTTGACACAATGATCAATTATTTTATAACACACAGCTTTACTGTTAAAAACACAAACAACAGGAATTCTGCAGAAGCTGGAAATTCAAGCAACACACATAAAAGTTGCTGGTGAACGCAGCAGGCCAGGCAGCATCTCTAGGAAGAGGTGCAGTCGACGTTGCAGGCCAAGACCCTTCGTCAGGACTAACTGAAGGAAGAGTGAGTAAGGGATTTGAAAGTTGGAGGGGGAGGGGGAGATCCAAAATGATAGGAGAAGACAGGAGAGGGAGGGATGGAGCCAAGAGCTGGACAGGTGATAGGCAAAAGGGATGCGAGAGGATCATGGGACAGGAGGTCCGGAAAGAAAGACAAGGAGGAGGGGGGACCCAGAGGATGGGCAAGGGGTATATTCAGAGGGACAGAGGGAGAAAAAGGAGAGTGAGAGAAAGAATGTGTGTATAAAAATAAGTAACAGATGGGGTACAAGGGGGAGGTGGGGCATTAGCGGAAGTTAGAGAAGTCAATGTTCATGCCATCAGGTTGGAGGCTACCCAGACGGAATATAAGGTGTTGTTCCTCCAACCTGAGTGTGGCTTCATCTTTACAGTAGAGGAGGCCGTGGATAGACATGTCAGAATGGGAATGGGATGTGGAATTAAAATGTGTGGCCACTGGGAGATCCTGCTTTCTCTGGCGGACAGAGCGTAGGTGTTCAGCAAAGCGGTCTCCCAGTCTGTGTCGGGTCTCACCAATATATAGAAGGCCACATCGGGAGCACCGGATGCAGTATATCACCCCAGCCAACTCACAGGTGAAGTGTCGCCTCACCTGGAAGGACTGTCTGGGACCCTGAATGGTACCCCATCTGTTACTTATTTTTATACACACATTCTTTCTCTCACTCTCCTTTTTCTCCCTCTGTCCCTCTGAATATACCCCTTGCCCATCCTCTGGGTCCCCCCTCCTCCTTGTCTTTTTTCCCGGACCTCCTGTCCCATGATCCTCTCATATCCCCTTTGCCTATCACCTGTCCAGCTCTTGGCTCCATCCCTCCCCCTCCTGTCTTCTCCTATCATTTAGGATCTCCCCCTCCCCCTCCCACTTTCAAATCTCTGACTATCTCTTCCTTCAGTTAGTCCTGACGAAGGGTCTCGGCCTGAAACATCGACTGCACCTCTTCCTAGAGATGCTGCCTGGCCTGCTGCGTTCACCAGCAACTTTTATGTGTGTTGCTTTACTGTTAACTAGTTCTTTTCAATTGGCCAATATTTCTGTGTTATCCGATGGCAGGTCTAGCACCCAGATGGCTAGAATAAGCAGCAAGACTAACAGTTTTTACTATAATGGAGAATATCTAACAGTAACCTCCGAAATACGCATGTGAGCAGTTAATTGTGCAAGGACTCCGATTGGGTTTTAGAAACAGTGTGGCTGCCAAATGTCAGTGCAGCCATGGGCTTGTGATGGGGAGGGGGGAGGCGCTCGAAAGTTATGTCACGTGACAATATTTTCCAATGTGAATTCTACATAATTACACCATAGTGGCTCAGTAAGATGTACAGTAAAAGGCATAATTAAAGATTAATGAGCAGTTAGCATGTGATAATTATTGCCATATAACCACTCTGGCCCTAAAACTAATTCTCTAAGTGTGCAGATCTTCCTTTGCTTAATTTCTTTTTGGTATTCTGAAAGTCTTTATTAATGTTATCTTTTTACTTTTATTTCACTGCTGTTCTTCTTGCTTCCTCAATCTTTGTTCTTTCATTCAGTGATTTGTTCCTTTACCATACTTCACCATGTATAATTCATGATTATAAACAGTTATGATTATCAAACCATGTCTATCACTGGAGTGTTTTCCTATTAAGATTCAGATACTTACTACATATTCCCTGCAGAGGGCACCACATTGAATCAGATACCCCACAGTACGCGACGAAGTCTAAGAAAATTTCCAGTAGCCTGCACACAGGCTGAGTGGTGAATGCTATTCCTGGCCTTCCTGGATTACTGCTGTTCACCTGGTAAAGGTATGCAGCAATACTGTTGAGCAGATTTATATCCAGCAACAATGAACAATGTCGGCTAGATAGATTCTTAACGACAGTTAAGGGAATGATGAAGGCAATGGCAAACCACTTCTGTAGAGAAGTCAGTAATCTTGGGACTAGCAGATTTCCCAGACTATCTGACATCATTTACATTACTACCTCATCACACTATTTATCTTGATGCAGGCCCAAGGTGTTAACTGTCTGTTTGCCTCCACAGATCCTGTTTGACCCAATGAGTTCCTTTCACAGTTTGTTTACTATAACATCTGGAGTCTCTTGCATTGACACTATTAATTCAATATTTTAAAAAATGTTACACAGTCATAGAGCTATACAGCATAGAAATAGGTCCTCAGTTCAGCTTGTCCATGCCATCTAAGGTGCTGACCTGTGTGTTTGGCCCATATCCCTCTAAACCTTCATATTCAAGTAAGTTTCAAATGTTGCAATTTGTACCTACCATTACCAGCTTCTCCACCCAGTTGCTCCACAGACCCATCACTCTCCTCATGATAAACTCTATCCTCAGGTCTGCATCAAATGCACCCATACCACTCCCCACCTTAAATCTATGCCCTCTCGTTTTCGACTCTCTTACCATGGGATGCGGGGTAACTAGATGTAAGGTGCTCCTTCCCTCCGCTAGCCTGCAGGTCACTCTTGGTCAAGGTGTAGCACCTGTTTAGCTCCCCGAGAAGCGTCACATGAAGCCATGAGGGCAGGTGGTGGATTGTCGATTGAGCAGCTGGTGCATATCACAAGTCCTGGTTATGTGACCACTGATGCCAGGCAGACAAACTCTAAAGAGTATTGATAATGGCTGGGATCAGCTGTCTTGTACAGAAACTGCCCAGAAGAAGACAATGGAAAAGCACTTCTAAAAAAAATTGCCAAGAATGATCATGGCCATGAGACCATGATCACCCACGTCATATGACATGACACATGATGAAGATGACCATGGGAAAAAGATTGTGACCATAACCTTATCTATGCTGCTTATAATTTTATGCACTTCCTGTAGGTCCTCCCTCAGCCTCCTGTGCTGCAGCGAAAACAGTACCAATCTATGCTGTCTCTCTTTAGGAGTCAAGCCCTTCAGACCTAGTAACATCCTTGCAAAACCTTTTTGCACCCTTTTCAGCTTAATGACACTCAGACCAGAGAAAATAACTTCCTGCTCTTGTTCTGCGCTGACAGAATTTTCTAGGTTTCAATCTTCTCGATCTTTCAGACTTAAGTTCCTAGGTCCACTATCTTCTTCTTCGTTCTTCCTTTCCAGTCGGGATGAAGTGCCTACTGTTCATTCCCCTCCATAGATGCTTCCTGAATAGCTGAGTTCCTCCAGCACTTTGAGTGTGTTGTTCAAGATTTCCAACATCAGCAGAATCTCTTGTGTTTACAACCTACAATCTTCCAATTGCGGGATCTTAGGTCCAATATGTTGAATTACATTATATAGGGTAACCCCTCATCTCCCTCCTTGTGAACCTTCATTGCACTCCCTCTATTGCTTTTGTTATGCAGGGAGATCAGAACTGTGCTTGATACTCCAGAGCATGGTCTCACTAGATTCTAAGTAGTTTCATTAAGATACCTTTACTCTTGTACTCAAGTGCACTCGCGATTAAGATCTGCATACTGCTTGCCTTCCTAGTCGTTGTATTTGTGTGTTAGTACTCAGTCATTCAAATACAAGCACACCCAAATCCTTCTGAATACAGATGTCAAACAACAAACAACAGTCCTGACGAAGAGTCTCGGCCTGAACCGTCGACTGTACCTCTTCCTAGAGATGCTGCTTGGCCTGCTGCGTTCACCAGCAACTTTGATGTGTGTTGCTTGAATACAGATGTCTTTCAGTTTCTACAATAAAATTATTGTTTAGTATTTCAACAAAATGGATGGCCCCTCATTTTTCAGTATTATATTCTATCTGACATATCCTTACATATCCACATAGACTATCCATATTTCCCTGAAACTTGTCTAATCCCACGTTACCTTTATCTATGCACCTCACAACTCATACCACCACTCTGCTTGGTATCATTGGAAAACTTGGATCCTTGTTGTCTCGGTCAAAAGGACACATGGTCCCATGGTTGAGATTATTGACGTACATTCAGTGGCCACTTTATCAGGTACATCTGTACACCTACATCTGCTTCTTAATGCAAATAGCTAATGTGTCGGCAACTCAATGCATAAAAGCATGCAGACACTGTCAAGGGGTTTAGTTGCTGTTCAGACCGAAGATCAGATTGGGGAAGAAATGTGATCTAAGTGACTTTGACCATAGAGAGATTGTTGGTGCTAGACGGGGTAGTTTGAGTATCTCAGAAACTTCTGATCTCCTTGGATTTTCACACACAACCTTCTCTTGAGTTTACAGAAAATAATGTGGAAAACAAAACAAAAACATCCAGTGAGCTGCAGTTCTGTGGGAAAAAAATGCCTTGTTAATGAGAGGTCAGAGGGAAATGTCCAGACTGGTTTAAGTTGACGGAAAGCTGACAGTATCTCAAATAACCACACGTTACAACAGTAGTGTACAGAAGAGCATCTCTGAACCTTGTAATGAATGGGCTACAGTCGCAGTAGATCACGGACAAATGGGCTCCCGGGAGTCATCACTGTGTCACCCAAGTGCTCTATGTCTCCATATCAGGGGTCTGCAACCTGGGTTCCACAGGTTAATGGCAGGGTTCCATGGTATAAAGGCTGGGAACCCCTGATCTTTGTGATCATCACTGATCTCATCACCTTCCATCAGTTCCCAGCAACACATCCCCCACCGGTCCTCATCTGTCAAAATAATTTGCTTATTTGCTTAATTATTTCTTGAGCTTCATCTTTGCTCATGCCACACTGGAATCCCTCACCCAGCAAAGGCCACACCCTGCACTCAGTAGGTATTGCAAGCTATGCTAAAAGATGCTGTGGTTTCACAGAACCCATAGATTTATATTCCCAGGCACCACAAGTTCTGAGTCAGCTGACAGTAACTTCGGTTAACCAATTGTAGCTGGTTACCTAATTAACTGGGAGACTGGCAGACTACTTGCTTACCACTTTTTACTACATGCTTACTGCTGCAAATGAAAATATATTAAATAAATAACTACTTAAAATGAAATCATCCTCTTACCCATCATTGTCTGTACTCTGTAGGCATTGCATTTAGGGAGCACTGCATACTACGGTAACACATCACAGAACCCACTGCTTCATACTTCCTGGCACCATAAAGTCAGATTTTTTTTCTATAAATTTAAGAGAAAATAAATGTGATCAAATGTTTTTTCTTCCCTCTAATTATCTATCCATTCATGTAATCAAAAGGAACAATTGTATCTGCACCTTGGCAATTGGCAATTGAATTATGAAACAAATACTCAAATGTGCACTAAGACTATGCTGACTGAAATGCCCTATTTGCCCTCTCCTTGAGAACTACTTAATGTTTATACAGACCTCAATGTGAGGAATTATGCAAGACAACCTTTCCCCTACACTCCATGGTAGAGTTAGCAATGTACTATCAATTAGATTCTCCTTAAATAAAGATCCTTCCTAATTAAAATAATTGTTCCTATCCAGTAGTAGCATTAAGAAAAGCATACATAGTGTCCCAAAGGTTCTGACTCCTGTCGTCAAGTTATTAATTGCTACATTGATTGCTAACTGATAGAGATGTATAAAGCAAAAGTTAAGTAACTTTCAGGGACCATCCCTGCTACAGCTTTCACTGCCTTTGAGATGTATATTTTGTTAACTGGTCCCAAAACATTCTCTAAGCACTCAGAAAATTTATAGATGGAGCTTATTCTAACAATGGACACATGTTAGAACTTCTTGGCAAGATTTCCATTTCTCTTCGCATCAGTTGTCTCTTTCCCATTGAAGGGTATGATGTACTGCTGACAAAGTGTGAAGTAAAATTGAAATTTTATTCTACCTGGTTTAAATTGAATTATGAAGACAGAATCACACCTGGAAGGTCCCAACAACTTTTTATATAGTGTCTTGGGACTGAGGCTGACTTGCTTCATTCATATCCTGAAGTGGCTGATGAAGCATTGTAGGGCTGTAAGCTTTGCCACTAGTGAGGCAAGAAGTGTTAGTTTAGCTGGTTGGGTCATTTGAGAGTGGTGTGTTCCTTTTGTTATTTGTTCTAGGCTCTCAACACAGACTACAAATTCTCAATGCCATTCCATTTTGAGATCATAGTGCAGGGATTCCCATGAATCGGTGGGAAGGCAGCATTTTTCATAGAAGATTTGAGAATATCCTCAGAATTTTTTTTCTGCCCATTAATAATAAGAGCATAAGGTATAGGAGCAGAAGTAGGCCATTTGGCCCATTGGGTCTTCTCACCATTACATCATGGCTGATCCAGTTTTCCTCTCAGCCCCAATCTCCTGCCTTCTCCCTGTATCCCAGACATACCACCTCTCCCAGAACTTCCGGGAGTCTCTCGCATATTAATAGTGGCTCCCTGATGCCCGCAAATTATATACAATATCACGGAAATCAATTTTTTTGAGAGCGAGCAAGAGAAAAGCAAGAGAGAGAGCGCGTGAGTGAGTGAGAAAGCAAGCGAGAGTGCGTGAGTGACCACGAAAGAGAGAGAGAGAGAGCGCGCCATGGCAGAGTGTTCCAGAAAAAAAAGAAAATATAAAATGTACGTCACCCCAGACTCCACTAAAGTGTACCCCTGCCTAATAGGAGTCAAAATAATGATAGTGTTGCTCGCTGCACTGTTTGCAACAGTGACTTTTCTATTGCCCATGGTGGGTTAGGACTGTAAAAGACATGTTGAGGTGAGTTTAACAGGTGTCATTCATTCATTAACAGAGCCACTCCAGTGCTGAGGTGAGTAAAGCCTCTCAGGATAGTTAGCTGAACACCGGTTCATCCTTTGCTCTTGGCCTCAATGCCTTGATCTTTTTAATCCGACTCAGTGCTTAAATCAGCTAAACATTGGTTTGTTTTCCACTCTCGGGCCTGGGCCCTACTGCATTGATCCAGCCTGAAGTTTCAATCTGGCGCTGAATCCACTCCAGCAATGGCTGCCGCGGCAGTATCTGCATTCTCGAGAATCCAATTCACTAAATCCTTCAGGGTACCATTAAAACTCTAGGTCATAGAGACAGTTCAAAAGCACAACTCCCAAATGGAAATTACAGGCTGCGAATTGCAGTGATCATAGTCCAGAAAAGGTATAATTAATAGAATAGCTAGTAGTTTTGTTTGCTGCCCGCAAAATGTCACTGTGTCTTGCTGGCATCATCTTGGAGGAAATCACTACCATAAGGACAAAATATAAAGAAAGTAGCTAGCATAGACTGTGTAACTTCATAAAGCTTGCCCTGTTGTTGGATAATATAATAACTACTCATCTATTTCAAGTTACTTTTCTATCATACATCCATTTTCTTTGTCTCTTATTTATCAATCTCATCCTCGAGTTTGCCTCAGCATTCACAGTCCTCTGGTCTGGGGAATTTCAAAGATTCATGATTCTAATGTCATGACTCTTTCTCCTTTTCTTCACTCCTGAATGTCCAATCCTTTGTCCTGCAATGACAATTCATAGTTTGAGACTTAGGAAGTAGCTATACGCCCCCTTCTCTCTTTTTCCATTCCCCAATCTGGCTCCCCTCTTACCACTGCTGTTCTGCTCATCTGCCCATCATCTCCTTCTGATTCCCCTTCTCCCATGGTCGGTCCACTGTCCTCTCCTATCAGATTCCTTCTTCAGCCTTTTACCTCTCCCACTTATAATTTCCCAGCATCTTACTTCATTCCCCTTCCCCCACTCCCCCACCTTTCCCCCTCACCTGGTTTCACCTATCACCTGCCAGCTAGTACCTCTTCCATCACCTTCTTATTCTGGCTTCTGCCCGCCTCCTTTCCAGTCCCGATGAAGGGTCTTGGCCAGAAACGTCAATTGTTTATTCCCCTCTATAGATACTGCGTGACTTGCTGAGTTCCTCCAACATTTTCTGTGTGTTCCTCAAGATTTCCAGCATCTGCAGCATCTCTTGTCTTTGTGTTTCCTCTTAGGATGTTAGGTGTTAAAATGTGATAACCTCTCATTCTTTTGCATTGCACTGAGTTCAGGTCCTTCTTATATATTCTCTCCTCATAGCTCAAACTCACCACTCTACCAAACCTCTGGAGCACTACCTCCAAAGCAACTATATCTTGGGTACAATGACCAAATCATCACACAGTATGGGAGATGAATTCTTGTCATAGATTGTAGTAAAACTTCCTTAGGCTAACTCACTTGGAGTAGAGGCCATTCTTTCTGAGTTGCTTCAAGACTTGTGTGACACCTTTATTTTTTGTTCTACGACCCCCAGGTTTCCATGGTTATCAGTGTTTAAAGGTTTCTCAAATCTTACTTTTCTATTTCTTCTGCGTTTTACTCAAATTCTGACTCCTTCATCCTGTAGATAACGTTGTAATGAAACCAGCAGATCATTTCTATTTAGTAGTCCTATATCTAGTCTATGAATTGTATCTATTCCTCTGAGTTATTTTATTAGCTGATTTGTCATTTTTTATTGTTTTCCTTTTGCCAAATCTGTGTAATGTGCCTTCTGTGCTTTGGTGGAACAGCCCACATCCATTGTTATAATTGGCAGAAGTCATTTTTAAAAAATTAATTTTGGGATCTGGGAATTAGTGGCAAGCTTAGAATTAATTCAGGTCGTAAATATGCCAGTGAGTAATCATCCTAAACCACTACAGTCCTTTTGGGGAAGATATTCTCAGGGCACCTATGTGTAGGGAGTTTCAGATCCTCAGCCAAATGATAATGCAGGGCCTAATTCCAAGACAGGACAGTGTGCAGTTTGGAAGGGAACATGCTAGCTGTGTTGTTCCCATGTACACGGTTTCCTCGCCCTTCTTGGTGATTAATGTCGCAAGTTGGAAGGTGTTTTTGGAGTATTCTGGGAGAGTAACGTCAGAACATAAGAACATAAGAATATCTGGCCCATCAAGCCTACTCTGCCATTCAATAAGATCATGGATGATCTGGCCGTGGGCTCATCTCCATCTACCTGTCTTTTCCCCATAACCCTTAATTCCCCTACTATGCAAAAATCTGTCCAACCTGGTCTTAAATCTCTGGTGTATTTTGTACCCCTGTCCACCAGAAGTGAAGGAAAAGAATATTTAAGTGCCAATAAAGCGGAATGCTTGGGCTTGAATGGTGATCTACTTGAACTGTTGACACTGTAGTCATCCAGAAATTGGAATGCATTGCATCACCCCTCTGACTAGTGTTGTGCAGGTAATAGAGAGGCCTTGGGATTTCAATAGATGCCTCACGCTCCTGAGTTTTGACCTGTTATTGCAGTCACTGTGTTTATGTATCTGGCCTTCTGAGTTTCTGACCAATGTGCAATTCCCTGAACTTTGATGCTGGGAAATCTGCGATCATGATACCCTTGAATGTCAAAGGTAGGGTGGTTAGATCCCCACTTGCTGCAGATGGTCATTCAATGTGTTGTTAATGTTACTTGTCATTTGTTTGCCTGTGCCTGAATGGTGTTTTGGTTTGATACTTGCGGGAATGGGCTTTGTCATTTGCTGAGGAGTTGAAAGCAGATTTATGCAATCGTTACCAAATCTTCCCACCTCCGACTTCATGGTGGAAGGACGGCTATTGGTGAAGCAGCTGAAGACATTGCCCTGATGAAATTCTGCAGTAATAGAATTGGTACCATTGATGACTGATAACCATTACCATTTTCCTCTGTGTTAGGAACTTCCTCTTTGATAGCTATTGCTTTATGTTTTGCTGTATTGATATACTGGATTAAGTCGCTTTGGAGTAATAATTAAGCATTAGGAAAGAGGACAGTTACACAGACCATATTGTTGAGTTCCAGGTTGTGAAACTTGCTTGAGAACTTATGCCTCACATTTTATACTATTTGCATCAGCATTTGAAAAACTAGATGCATAAAAGGCTTTTAAAATAAATTTTAACACTGGGAATAAGAAATTAGAAGGTAAATGCTTCGTTAATTAATCCACTACTACAGTTTTTGTTTGGGTACTTACATTTAGAAAAATCTGTTCATTTCTTTTCCTGGCACAGTGCCTAACAAAACCCTTCCAATAATGTGCTGCAGGTTTGCTGAGAATGTGTTGATTTTGTATCCTTTTAAATCATCCTGTAGAATTTGCTGGGAAGCTGCCCTGCAAAAACTACTGAGAAGAGTGGGAGACACAAGCAAAAATAAATGTCCAGTTTGTGAACCGTGCATTGGAAGGCTTTTGAAAAACAAGTTAACCTGCCTTATCTTATTATCAGGTCCGATATTTAACTAACTGCTTCAGCCAACTCTTTTAATGCATATTATCATTCATATCTGGTACGTTTTTAATTCATTCACAAAATACAGGCATCACTAGCAAGGTCAGCGTTTAAAGGTTGGTCCGTAATCCTCTTTGAACTGAGTGGCTTCTCAATAGGGAATTAAGAATCTGGGGTCAAATATAGGGCAGTTTTTTCTCCCCCTAAGGAATGTTAGTGGACCAGACGTTTCTTTGTTTCTGACTTATAATTTCATAGTTACTGTAAAATGACATCATTCCAGGTTTATTTAAATTCTTCAGCTACTGTGGAGGGATTTGAACTTCTGCCTCCAGGTCATTAGGCTGGGATTTTAGATTCAAGCCCAGTAATTTGACAATTATGCTAAGTCCTGACTCCTCTTCATTTTGTTTTCAAAAGTTGCTGATCAATGTTATCTGTGGAAGATTGGACAGTATGCCTGAAGTGTCAACGTTCTTCTTCAATTTACAGGTAGCACCTGACAGGACAATAGTTTCAGCATTTTCTGTTTAATATGTCATGACAGAATTAGACAGTGAATAATGAATAGTTTGTTTTGAAGGAAAAACGAAGACGTCAAAGCTTCCTACAGCAAAAATTAATGCAATTAAATCACTATAGAACAAATAACCAATATAATTTTCCACACATAAATCTGGTAAATACTTCTATGTGTAATTAAGGATGTTTTAATTTGGGCTTGGTTTACATTTTAAAACAAAAGATTGTTGCATGAGGTTAATTCTAATTGTGTAATGTTTAAACCCAGAACTGTAGATCGACAACTAAAATATGATTTCAGACTGATCCTTTCTTACTGAATGATGACTAATAAATCTCAATCATCCATTAGATGGAGCACTTTGCATTTCAGAAAAGGAAAGGTCAAAACCTTATAGTTGAAGCTGGGTTAACAATGCTGGAAGGTGGTTGTCAGTGGAGAGGCTTTTTTTCTTGCTTACTGTGTTACTAGAAGAGCATCAAACTCAGCAAATGGGGTTATCTTGTGTAGCCTTTCTAGGCCTATATTCCTAGTTAGGTGATATATGTACATTGCAAAGGGACAAACGTTATTGTGGCAGGATTGCATGGAAGGAATCACTGCTGAACTCCTGGGACTCCTCTTGGAGAAAAGCCATAGTTGGGTCTACCTCCACACAGCTTCAGAGGGTGTTTGCTTTGACTGACATCTTAAGGAAACTGGAGTGGAGGCCCCAGATGTTGTATACACAACACTTCAAATAGACCGCAATACATTTTCTAAACTGAAATGGGCACCTTTAATCAGTCACAGTGAATAGCAGTGGCATATCCATTCAGGCCCCATGCAAACCTTGGAATGCACAATACCTAGAGGTTTTCCCAAATTCCAAGTTTCATTTTACCTGTGGCTATTTTTAGTCTCATTTTCCAGGCAGCTAATGTTTCTTTTTGTCCTGAGTAATGTAAAGCTTTAAGTTGCTTTTGATGTTTCTTGAAGCTGATGAACATTATATAGTGTTGCTTTCCATGACGGGGGAGTGAATTGAACCATTGCAAAAATAGCTGATAGAAATGAGTGGGCTAAAAACTGAGGAGGTCCAATAAAAACACCATCTAATTGAGCTTTCATATCTATACTAAATGTGAGCGCTACGTGAGGGGTAAGTTCATAACATGTGACATACAGCTTCATATCCTGTCATGGTCAAAGGTCAAAAACCAAACTACTTTGTAGCACATAGTTTACTCAAGGTTGGGGTCAGACCCTGCTGTAGTGTCAACAAGACTGAGTGGGAGAAGTAAGATAAATACAGAGACCAAAAGGCTGATAAAGAGATTAGAAGTTGGCCAGTTGTAGAGAAACAACAAGTATAAGAATAATGGAAGAGAGCAGTTGATTTCAATGGTCAGAGAACAAGAAAGGTAGGCCCACACCCAGCAATAGAACCTGCTGTCATCAACAATATCAAGACTGGAGGAACTTGACTCGATTGTCTTTTTTACTGCAGGTCAATTTCTGTCCAATATCTTCAGTACAATGCTGATTTGTTGGCAACTGGGAGTAGAGTAAGTCATTACTACCATCAGGCACAAGGTACAGAAAGTAAAATCTAGTTACTGTGACCAAGATGTGTCGAGTTATGACCTCAGTGATTGGTTGAATGGGCCTGGAACCCTGCTGATTCTTTTGTTTCTTGTGTAATCTGTCGGTAAATACCTGAAAAAGGAAAACATTGTGTGTATATGGAATGGACAAGGTATCAGAAAGCACAGTGGCACAGAAGGCAGTTCTGCTTCTGCACAGCATCAGAGCCCCAGGTTTTCAATCCTGACCTCGATCACCGTCCATGTGGACATTGCATGATCTGCCCTGAACCTTGGGCCCCACACCACCAGGTTCAGGACCAGTTATTAACCATCAGGGCTCCTGAAGGAGTATGGATAACTTCACTCACCACAACTGTGAACTGATTCCACAACCTACAGACTCACTTTCAAGGACTCTGCAACCCAGGTTCTCAGTATTATTTATTTTTTATTTGCACAATTTGTTTTCTTTTGCATATTGATTGTTTGTCAATCTTTGTTTATGTATATTTTATCATAAATTCTATTGCATTTCTTTATTTCTCTGTAAATATCTGTCAGAAGATAAATCTCAAGGTAATATATGGTAACATATAGAGTACGTACTTTGATAACTGTGTAAGCATCAAAAGAGTACTCATCAGCAGTTCTGTGGAACTGAGGAAAGAGTCTTCCCTCAGTGGTCACCCTCGCGAGGAGGTGGAAATCCTCTAGGATAAGAGGACTAAAGATTCCTACTACCTGTGCTTGAAAGAGCTTTCCGACATGAGGCCGTTCTGCAGAAAAGTGGTCAGTGGGTTACTCTGTGGACTACTGAGCTATTAATCCAGAGGTACATGCTCAGTTCCATTCATGAGCAGTGGGGAATTTAAATACAAGTATTTGAATCTGGAGTCAAAAGCTAGCATCAGGAGCAGTGACAATGAAGTTACTGCACTATCGTGAACAAAACGTATGGTTCGCTAATGTTATTCAGTGACGGAAATCTCATCCTTGATCTGCTTTAGAAGTGACTCCAGACTCTCAGTTATGTGGTTGTTTCTTTACTTCTTTCTGAAATAGCCTGGACTGCCAGTCAGATCATGGGCAATTAGCGATGGGCAATAAATGTTTACCCAACTCACGTCATGCACAAGCTATGATTTTATAAATAAGACAGAGAAACATTTATTAAACCGTCTATTTGGCCCCCTTCTGGTCCTAATTATTCTTTTCATTGGGTTCTCCTGATGGAAAAGCCACAAAAAAACATTCCTACTCTGGCTACTGGTTGTGCTCCATTAACGTCATCAGAACATATTTAATGAAGTTTTCTGCATACTGAGAGTTGAAATATAATGAAAGACTACCTTAAAAAAGTCAGCTTTAAAATATGTCCATACCATTGAGTCGTAGTTTTATATCTGAATAGCATCCAATCTGGAAACTTGCTTAGACTACCAAACTTATTGATGTATCTCTGATTTTTTATATTGTTACGAGATTAAGGAATGCATAATAAATAACTTGTCTTCATGAAATCACAACTCATTGACAAGAGTAAGCCTGATTTAAATTTTTATCTAGAACATAGAACATTACAGTACAGGCTTTTAGCCTATGATGTTCTGTTAAACTTTTAACCTATTCTTAAGATCAATCTAAGCCTTGCTACCTACATAGCCCTCCATTTTTCTATCAGCCACGTGCCTTTCTATGAGCTTCTTAAATGCCCCTAATATTTCACACAATCACCACTCTGTGGGAAAAAAAAAACTTATCTCTGACATTCCCTCTAATCATCTTAAAATTATATCCCCTGGTATTAAATATTTCATCCCTGGGAACTTGCGTCTCTGGCTAACCACTTGATCTGTGCCTCTTATCATCTCGTACACTTCTATCAGTTCGCCTCACATCCTCTTTCACTCCAAAGAGAAAACCCCTAGCTTCGTCGGCCTGTTCTCATAAGACATGCTCTCTAATCTAGGCAGTATCCCGGTAAATCTCCTCTGCATCCACTCTAAAGCTTTCACGTCCTTCCTGTAATGAGGTGACTAGAAAGGAACACGATATTTCAAGCTTTGTCTAACCAGTGTTTTACAGAGCAGCAAAATTACTTCATGGCTCTTGAACTTAAAGCCCCAATTCATGAAGGCAAATAAATCCTGTGCCTTCTTAATAACCTTATCAACTTGCGTGGCAACTTTGAGGGACCTACAGATGTGGACCCCAAGATCTCTCTGATCCTCCACACTGTTAGGAACTAGTTTTTAATGGGTTTGCCTGCTGCTACAAAGCTGATACCCTGGGATTTAAAAAAAAATATTCTGGCTGAGAGATCAATATTTCCATTTAATATTTAACCTCCTAATCATTATAATTTACATATGAGTGCAACCAACAAATGGTCATCAGTCATTGGTTCCTCATACAAATGGTCACTGCATTTGTAAGAGAACCTGAGCCTTTGGTATTGGCAAATTCATCCTCCTTCACTTGGCTTTCATAGATATGCCTTTTCCAACAGTGACTAGGAATGAGGACTGTGGTTAGAGCCTTTATTTATAATTCTCTCCAAAGCCCAGAAACAAAGAAGCCAGTTGCGATTTATTCCTTGTCCTTCTGGAGATCAAATCCAGATCCTTGCTGGTTAGAACCATGCCAGATGGGATATTTGAATGGGTGTTGATTTGTAGCACTACAGATTTTTAATTTCCCACTAAATACATAGACTTGAGTAATTTCTGACAGATCAAGATTGACTTAACCATGTAAAACAGGAGGCATTGTACAGCAAAGAATAAACTTTGAAATTGACCTCAAGCTTTTCACTCTGAGGACAGATGAGTTTGTTCTGTGCTGGTTTAATGCTTGCTTAACAAAGTTAATCCACAAAAAGGCACACTACTGTACGTCAATGGTTACATTTTCAAGACAAATACCGTAAAACTAGCAGAATCAGTTTTCTTAGCGGAGCAGCAGGATAATTCATAATTACGATACATAAGTGGGCTATTTTGTAACTTCAGAAATCTTAATAGAAAAAATATTCAACAACAACATGGTTAGCTATTAGCACCATGAATGTATCTTCCAATGTTTTTCTCAGCTGCAAAAACAAATGACAGCTGTGCAGTACTTTTCAATTTCTGCTTTTTGACTTTGTGTGGATCTTGGTTGGATTTAGTGCAAAGACGCATCGTACTCTAAGTTTAGAATTTCTAGTGGAACAGTATTTTTAATAAGGATCTTAAACTAATGCCACCAATTTCATTGCTAGAAACATTGCTCCATGTCTGGTCATCTGCTGGCTTTCACCACCATAAATAATCCACCTTTTTTTCAAAATGTATTCAGCAGTAAAAAAAAGTCTAGTCCTTTGGAGCCTGTAACGCAACTCCCTGCCATGAAAGAGTGTACCTGTGCTATCTATCCAAACTTCAATGGGGGATAATTCCATTTATTTATAACAGACTTGTACAAAGACAAACTTTACTCAGTTCCAAACTAATTTTTGAAGGGATACAGCCACAGGTCGAGTCAGGACTTGTGAAACCCAAACTCAATCCAGTATATAGTTTTGGTGAGGTATAGCTCCCTGTGGGGGGCATTCTCTATAGTATCTAGTTTCCACAATGGAAGAATTTGAAACTGGATAATGCAAGTCCAGTTTAGGACATTATCCCTGTACATATTTTCCTTCAACCTTATTTTGTTTAAATTTTTTTTACATACCAAAAGTCTGCTGCTTCAAACTTGATCATTTCATTTTTGAAATTGAAATAAGTAAACAGACAATTGAGATGCCTGTAATATTTATCCATCTCAGTTTTCTCATTTTACTGTCTGGGATTATATCTGTAATTGTTATTTACCACTTGTATTGGTTAAATGATTAAGGATTCGATATAATGTTCAGTTATTAAAACTTGCAGTAAGAACTCTACTTTTATTGAAAGGGAACACATGGATAGCAATAAATTGTTTGCTGTACTCTTTACTTTGAATGCAATTTTGTAACTCCAAAGTTCTTAGAAGAATACAATTCAGGGGCAAAATAATTTACCTTTTATGTAGATTTAAATTATAATTTTCAGCTCAAGTATTTCATGGCAAAGCAACATTTCTTTAAGAGTCTGATTTCTGGAGCTGAATATATCTTCAGAAGTTACTGTAAGGATGCATGTCACTGCAAAATCAGATATTCTCTGCCACCATTTTAAATGAAGTTTCCAAAGCTAAAAATAACTGTTGCTTAACTTAATTTGTGAATATTTAGTTTAAATTATATTCTTCTGAATTCCTTTTACACTCAGGCTAAACTTAAGGAAAAGATATATTTGAAAAAAGTTCATTTTTGGTGTGTTTGAATTCATGTTTCTTGTCAGTACATTCTAAACAGATTAAGAATTACCTGGGTTTCAAACCAAGACTGCGGGAAGCTGGGACTTAATTTCAAATCCTGGCTGATTTTGTTTATCCCTTTCTCTGAGACACAAGTAAATATTTTGTTAAAAAAACACTCCGGAGGCTATGAAAAAACATCTTTCTACTATCTCAGAGAGAAAGCAGAGAGTTCTAATTGTCCTGTCACCAAAACCACTCACAGCACACTTCATGGTTTTGGCAATGACTCCAATCTCCTCCCAGCAACACAATGATGGACTTTGGAACGTCAGTACTGAGACATCGCAGTGCAGACTTTGTTTGGCAAATGGACATTTTAGTCTTCAACTTCTGACTTAAATATAAATATAAAAGGGGAAAGAATTTCAAGTTTATTCCTGAGTTTTTGCGTGCTAGTGGTAAAAAATAAGGGTCAAACATTTGTGATAATGTACTGTACTCAAGGACACGTTAACGTTATTTGTTTACAAGGTCTAATGCTATTTATTGCTTTGCTGAATTTTTAAATGTGTACTACTAAAGACACCAGACAATGTAAAACAATGACTCCCCTCCCTATCCATCTATTAGTGGTTGAGTGAGAGTGATGAGGTGTGGTAAATGATCCCGATGATAAAGGAAATTGTATCATAAGACATGATGTTGCAGGAAAAAAAGCTCTATCAGTGAATTTTATTACTATCGTGACAAAACAGTACCGTTAATTTTTCTATCCTTTCTAAAGTGTAATTGAAGTTTTATAATGTACATAGAGGGTGTGTAAAAAATGAAAATAATATGTAATACTTCATACAATGCATCCATACTATTTATAACATGGCATTGTTGGGGAATGCTCTAACTTGATTTTATTTTACTGGATAGGTTGATACTGTGCAGTTCTGCTTTTTATGTAACTAAACTCATAAATTATTGTCTGATTTTTAAAAATTCATTTTGCTGATCCACTACTACTGTAGCCAATCAGATCTGAGAAGTGCCTTCCTTATCTTTAACGAGCAGTTTTCATTACCACATGAATTTTAACATGATAGGAAGAGTCACTTTAATGGCATAATAGGAAGGTCATTAATGCATTCTATCTGCCTTGTTCCCCGTATGCATCTTTTCAACTAAATTGGCACCTTAATAATATGGACATTACTGATTACATGTACAGCTGAACTTGTAACCAAAGATTCTGGTGCTTTCAAAACAATTGACACTTGCATGGCTCCAAAGGAAAGAATTTTCTTTCTTGGATTTGTAGATTTTTGCAAGCATTTTGTTATCTGCACATTATACAGGTATTTTCAATGTGATTCGTTTCTGACGAAGTTCGTTCAAACAAGCCATCCATCATTGCAAATTCAGCTTTCCTGGTGTCTGCTGAAAAACATTGACCAGACCTGCGTTTCTCAGCAAATGTTTAAAATATGTATCATGTTTGATTCTGTGAAGGTAGGAAGATATTTGGATTGTAAGGGATATAATAAGTCATTGCAAACCTGCAAAAAATATTTTGTGATAATGTTTTCAATGACATTATCAGACATGTAAACAATAATTATGTTTTTCTTGAGTTATTAAATCTTTGAAGACTATTGTAAGTAAGTTATACATTTGAAATCAGTTTGTGCTTTAAATATTTCAGGAAACATTGAACTTTAAAATTCATTACACTAATTACTTTCATGAGTTCAGCCATGTGGGTCCCTTGCTGTGATTGCAAACAATTAGTTAAATGACCTCCTGTAGGGATATGCTTACCTCAAGAGCAAGCTTAACCTAAATGTAAACATGAGTAAACAAGTAAGCAAGATTGGTAGTGACTCAGAATAAATAAAGATGCCATTTGCTATCACGGTAAAAGAGCTATAAACAACATTTTTAAAATGATCAATTCAATTGATTGAGTGTTTATTAGGAATGATGAAAGCCTTGATAAAATGGAGAAGCTTGGTGGAAAGGAATAAAATAGAACTACAAATTCTTCAAGTTTGCTTTTGTGATGTATTTAATATTTCAGTAATACTTGAGTAATATTGTAAATAAATTGTTTAATTAAGCATTCATTGTTTATATAATTTATTGTGGCTTATATGTAAAATATGTGAATGGTATACTTCATTATGCCACCATGTTATATATGCGTGGCACACTAAAGTAAAAGCAAAACGTGCAGGAGTTATCCTTGGCTCTCCTGTGTTCTTCTTTCAATTAGTTTTATGTTTTGGAGTTACAAAACACAACAGCAGTGACAAGTAAGTTTTAAAATGAGCTCAATATGCCTACCTATCTGTTGAAGCACAGTGAGATTTCAAGTTTAAAAAAAAAGCACAACGTGTTTTTTTTCTTCGCAAGTGGAAGAAAGATGGTTGAGATTAAAAAACAGGCAAAATTCACAAGTTCATAAATCAGGAGTATTGGGTGATAATAAATAAATAAATAAATAAATAAATAAATGGATGGATGGATGGATGAACAGAAATGACTGGTTACATCATAAAGATATAGACATTCTAGTGTAAAAAAGAAAACTGTGTGATGTATGTTGAGGAAATTGAGCAGTATTTTAAAGCAAATGGAAGAACCGATGAGAAACGAGTGCCAGTTTTACTGAATGTAATAGGTGGAAGAGCATACAGGTTGCTTAGAAGTTTAACTGTTTCAACCAAACCAGCTGAAATGAATTTTGCTGATATTCTTGAACATAATGCAGGAACATTTAGGACTGAAGCCATTAGTGATTACTGATCGTTTTAAGTTTCATAAGCAGTATCAAAGCGCAGGTGAGTGTTTCAGCTTATGTGAGTTGCAGTCAGGAATGAAAGTGAGCATAAATAAAATTGCAATGTCTAAACAGAAACCTGTCTGGCCAAACAAGTTGTGTTGTCATTATGTCAGGGGCTCACACACACCAGATCAATGCACAAAGTAGGTTTATAGGCAAAACTTGCAGAAAATGCAACAAAGTAGGATACATATAAAGAGCACGCTGGGCAGGCAAAAATTAATGGATTGCACAGGTAAGAGATAAAGCTAAAAAGTCAAGTTGCAGTTTCAAAAAGAGCACTAATCTGCATGCTGTTGATGAAAAATCTGATAAAGATGAGTGTGACATAGGACTGGGTAGACTTGACATTTACAATATGAAAACTAACAATAGACGAGCAGTATGGCTTACACCGGAAGTGAACGGTAAATTAATTAAAATAGAATTGGACACTTGGTTGGCTGTTACAATCATTCCACAAAAATAATTTGAATGGCATTTCAAAGATACCGAACTGAAGCTTGCAGGTATCCATTTCAGAACCTGTACTGGAGAAAAGATAACTCGTGGGATATGGCATTTGTAACAGTGAAATACAACAACCAGCAAGCCACATTAGACTTGTATGTAGTGAAAACAGGAGGACTAGCATGAGGGGGTTTAAGTGGCTGAGGAAACAACTTGATTGGACATCCATCTACCATTTGCATGCAACATCTACTGCAATAACATCAACTGAAAACAAATTAAGAGAAGTACTGAATGATGCCACAGCAGTGTTCAAGGGTGGCATTGGAAATTCAAAGATTTAAGAAGTAAAATAGTGTTAAATGAAAATACCACACCCAAATTTTGCAAAGCCTGTCTGGTTCCTTCTACCATCCATGATAAAGTAGCCAGTCAGCTGGATCACATGGAGGCTAAAGGAATTCTTTCCAAGGTTGAGTTGAACCCATGGGCACCATCTGTTGTCTCAAAAGCCAGGAAGATTTGGTTTGCCAGGATCTGTGGTGACTTTAAGGTCATCATCAATCTAGTACTGAAAGTAATTCAATACCCTCTGCCCAGGATAGAGGAAACCTTTTATGGGGGAAACACTTCAGTGCAGTGGACTTAGCTGAGGCCTACCTACAGATGAAGATGGAAGAAGATTGCAAAGTGTTTCTCACCATAATCACTCATAAAGGGCTTTACACTATAAAATGCATATTATTAGAATAGCATCTGCACCTGAACTGTGGCAGAAAGCTACAGGTCAGGTGCTGCAAGGCTGCCCAGGCACTCAGTGTTACCTGGATGACATCATTGTTACCTGTGAGGAATGCAAGGAACATCTCCAAAATCTCAAGACAACATTAAAAAGATGAGAAGATTATGGGCTCAGAGCATGATGTGACAAGTATGAAATCTTTAAACCAAGCATCACTTACTTTTGCACACCACTGACGCACAAGATTTACACAAGTGTGCTGAGAAAATTCAAGCAGTGGTGGATGCCCCAAGGCCAAAAGATGTGTCACATTTGTGGTCCTTTTTAGGATTTGTCAATTACTATAACAGGTTCCTGCTAAGCCTGGCTACTGTGCTCCACCCCTTAAATTCATTGCCACATATTCAGAAGAAATGGCAATGGAAAAAGTAGTGTGAGGTGTCTTTCCAAAAGGTAAAGAAAGTGTTGACGTCAGACTCATTATGATCCACTTCATCCAGTGAAGCTTGCCTGTGATGCCTCACTTTATGGTATAGGTGCAGTCGTCTCACATGTTTTGAGTGATGGAAGTGAACGCCCCATAGCCTTTACATAAGGAGGGGAAGATGGCAGCGCAATGCAGCTCGCAGCGGCCACTCTGGTGGTGATGTCTGTTATCTGTCAAGTAGGGTGCCGTGCACAATCCTGATTTGATGGAGACGGACGTGAGAGCACGGAGGAACATCTGGTGAAACTTCTGAAATGCCTGCTTCGCTGTTGCTGCTACTGTGTGGTTCGGAATCATCGGAGGAGAAGGCCCCGAGTCCTCGGCTTTGCTTGTTGCTCAGCGGTCGGGGCAGGGTCAAAGCGCTCGTCAGAGGATGGTGCTCCGAGAGGCTGTGTCGGAGGGGCTGGTCGGAGGCTTGAAGTTTTCGGATGGACTCAGAGTCTGCTGCGGTCGGGTGCTTCCAATGGTGCTGCATCTGCAAGTTGGCGGCGCTTGGAGGTTCATGGCGGGGAGAGTTCCTCCCTTCTGCCGCCTGCGTGAGATGATGAGTCTATCGGGACTTTGAGACTTTTTTTTACCGTGCCCATGGTCTGCTCTTTATCAAATTATGGTATTGCTTTGCACTGTTGTAACTATATGTTATAATTATGTGGCTTTGTCAGTTTTAGTCTTGGTTTGTCCTGTGTTTTCTTGTGATATCATTCTGGAGGAATGTTGTATCATTTTTTAATGCATGCATTTCTAAATGACAATAAACAAAACTGAAACTGATCACATTTTCTTACCGCTGCATAGATAAATTATGCGCAGATTGACAGAGAGGCCTGGAGTCCACTTTGGGGTGTAAAACCTTTCAGCCAGTACATGTATGGGAGAGAATTCACCCTCATTACCAATGATCAACCTTTTCAATCCACAGAAGGGTGGTTCCACTAACAGCAGCAGTTAGTGCAGAGATGGGCTCTGTTTCTTGGAGAGCACAATTACAAGATTGAATTCAAGAGGACAACTAATCATTGAAATGCTGATGGTTGTCCCACTGACCCTTGTCATTGAGTCATAGTGTCACAGAAACAGCCCTTCAGCCTATCTAGTCCATGCCAAAACCATTTAAACTATCTACTCCCCCTGACTTCCACTGGGACCATAGTCTTCCATATCCCTACTGTCCAAGTATCTACCCAGCATCTCTCAAATGTTGAAATCGAACTTGAATGAACCACATGCTGGCAGCTAGTTCCCTACTCTCATGACCCTCTGCCTGAAGAAATTTCCCCTCATGTTCCCCTTAAACTTTTCTCTTTTCACCCTTAACTCATAACTTCTGGTTGTAGTCCCACCCAATGTCTGCTTGCATTTACCCTATCTATACCCCTCATAGTTATGTATACCTCTATCAAATCTCCTCTCAATACATTCTAAGGAATAAAGTCCTATCCTATTTAATCTTTCCTTATAACTCAGGTCCTCCAGACCTGGGAACGTCCTTGGAAATGTTCTCTGTACACTTTCAACCTGATGGATGCTAACACATCTGGAAGATGGCAAGAGCAATGACTATCCATCCCTGGGAGTGTCCTGCATTATTGTGGGATTTTGCCAGATCATTCATGGGCACAAATTTCTTGGTAGTAGTGGCCAGAACTGTTCCCATAGCCCCCAAAGTTTGTCCAAAGTTTAAAGAATGCAATGCAAACAATGTCAGCAGAAGACACTGCACTGACACTGAATCAGAAGCTCGCCAATTTCCTCACTGCATATCGCAATGCAGCACACGCCACAATCAACAACTCCTCAGCTCTGCTACCTATCACCCCACCAGCCTCCGGATCCAGCACATTATCCTCCGCAACTTCCGCCACCTTCAACAGGACCCCACCACTAAGCACATCTTTCACCCTCCACCCCTCTCCACTTTCCGCAGGGATTGGTCCCTCCGCGACCCCCTGGTCCACACGTCCCTCCCCACGGATCTCTCACCCGGCACTTATCCCTGTAAGCGCAAGTGCTACACCTGTCCCTACACCTCCTCTCTTGCCAACATTTAGGGCCCCAAACAGTCCTTCCAAGTGAGGCAACACTTCACTTGTGAGTCTGTTGGGGTCGTCTATTGCATCCGGTGCTCCCGGTGCGGCCTCCTCTACATCGGTGAAACCCGCTGCAGATTGGGGGACCGCTTCGTCGAACACCTCCACTCGGTCCACCACAACAGACAGGATCTCCTGGTAGCCACCCACTTCAACTCTGCTTCCCATTCCCATTCAGATATGTCCATACATGGCCTCCTCTACTGCCATGATGAGGCTAAACGCAGGCTGGAGGAGCAACACCTCATATACCGTCTAGGTAGTCTCCAGCCCCTTGGTATGAACATAGAATTCTCCACCTTCCGGTAATTCCCTCCCCCTCCCTTCCTCTATCCCTACGTTACTCTGCCCCCTCCCCCAGCTACCTATCACCTCCCTCATGATTCCACCTCCTTCTAGTACCCATTTGTGTTTTCCCCTATTCCTTCTTCACCTTTCCTGCCTATCACCTCCCTGCTTCCCCTCTCCCACCCCTTTATCTTTCCCCTTACTGGTTTTTCACCTGGAGCCTACCAGCCTTCTCCTTCTCATCCTCCCCCCACCTTCTTTACAGGGCCTCTGTCCCTTCCTTCTACAGTCCTGACGAAGGGTTCCGGCCCGAAACGTTGACTGATCGTTTCCACGGATGCTGCCCGACCTGCTGAGTTCCTTCAGTGTGTTGTGAGTGTTTCATCAGCTCTGCTGTTCCTGCGTCATCACTTGCGTTCATGCTTAGATCTCCTCAAACCCAATCTCAGAAAGAGTATGCAGGACAAACAGTTGAGACTCCTCAGACAAGGAGGTTTGATATTTCTCTCCTGGAGAAGCAGTCCTGTTGAGGGACTACAGAGATGATTAAAAGTGAGTACTTTGAAGGACAGAACTGGCCCATTCTCCTACAGAGTTGACATTGCATCTGATGCCATCCACAGACAACACATCATTGAGTTGAGAAGTGCAGAGTCAATTGTTAGAGAGGAAAGCTGTCCAGAGTTATCAGAGCCACTTCCTGCAGTCCCAGAGTCAACTCTTACACGCACCATGGAGGAGGCCCCAGAACCTGAGATTGTTTCACACCCACAATTCTCACCACCTGCGAAGAGTGATCCTCCTTGTCAGGATTGACATTATCCCACAAAAGTAAGAAAATATTCACAGCGATTAAATCTTTAGGTCTGAGTGGGACTATTTAAAATTTACATGGTCTGGATGTCCATTAGTAGTTGTATTCCACCCTGTCTCTTGCAAAAATGCCATCCCTTTCTCGCAATTCCTCTGTCTCCGCCGCATCTGCTTGCAGGATGAGGCTTTTCATTCCAGGATGAAGGAGTTGTCCTCCTTTTTTAAAGAAAGGGGCTTCCCTTCCTCCACCATCAACTCTGCTCTCAAACGCATCTCTCCTATTTCACGCACATCTGCTCTCACTTCATCCTGCCGCCACCCCACTAGGAATAGGGTTCCCCTTGTCCTCACTCACCACCCCACCAGCCTCCGGGTCCAACATATGATTCTCCGTAACTTCCGCCACCTCCAACAGGATCCCACCACTAAGCACATCTTTCCCTCCCCCCCCCACTTTCCGCAGGGATTGCTCCCTATTCAACTCCCTTGTCCATTCATCCCTCCCATCTCTTCCCACTGATCTCCCTCCTGGCACTTATCCTTGTAAGTGGAACAAGTGCTACACATGCCCTTACACTTCCTCCCTTACCACCATTCAGGGCCCCAGACACTCCTTCCAGGTGAGGCGACACTTCACCTGTGAGTCGGCTGGGGTGATATACTGCGTCTGGTGCTCCCGATGTGGCCTTCTATATATTGGCGAGATCCAACACAGGCTGGGAGACCGTTTCGCTGAACACCTACGCTCTGTCCGCCAGAGAAAGCAGGATCTCCCAATGGCCACACATTTTAATTCCACGTCCCATTCCCATTCTGATATGTCTATCCACGGCCTCCTCTACTGTAAAGATGAAGCCACACTCAGGTTGGAGGAACAACACCTTATATTCTATCTGGGTAGCCTCCAACCTGATGGCATGAACATCGACTTCTCTAACTTCCGTTAATGCCCCACCTCTCCTTCGTAACTCATCTGTTATTTATCTATCTATCTATCTATCTATTTATTTATTTATTTATTACTATTATTAATTATTATTTTTTTCTCTCTCTCCTTTTCCTCCCTCTGTCCCTCTCACTATACTCCTTGCCCATCCTCTGGGCTTCCCCCCTCCCCCTTTCTTTCTCCTTAGGCCTCCCGTCCCATGATCCTCTCCCTTCTCCAGCCTCGTATCCCTTTTGCCAATCAACTTTCCAGCTGTTAGCTCCATCCTTCCCCATTCTGTCTCCTCCTATCATTTCGGATCTCCCCCTCCCACTCCCACTTTCAAATCTCTTACTTTCTCTTCTTTCAGTTAGTCCTGACGAAGGGTCTCAGCCCGAAACGTCAGCTGTACCTCTTCCTATAGATGCTGCCTGGCCTGCTGTGTTCCCCAGCATTTTTTGTGTGTGTTGCTTGAATTACCAGCATCTTCAGATTTCCTCGTGTTTGAGTAGTTGTATTATATAGTATACTGTGTATGTGTTTGTGTGTGTATATATGTTTCTATATTTTTATAGTATACTGTGTATGTGTTTGTGTGTATACACACACACACACATTCAACCCCTCCCCCCTGAAGTATTCATGTTTTATTGTTTTATAACTTTGAATCACAATGGAGTTAACTTGACTTTTCAAACTCTGAACAAAAGAAGAAGACTATGTGTCAAAGTGAACTTTACAAAGTGATCTAACTTAATTACAAATATAAAACACAAAATAGTTGATTGCATAACTATTCAATATGGCACTTCAAAATCATCACTGGTGCAGAAGTCACAATATTAGTTAAATGGAGATCACCAAGTGTAGTCAAGGTGTTTCAATTGATTGTAGTAAAAATACACCTGTAAATGGAAGGTCTAACTGCTGGCGAGTCAGTATCCTGGCAAAAACTACACCATGGAGACAAAAGCAGCTCCACAAAAAGGTTATTGAAAAGCACAAATCAGGAGATGGATACAAGAAAATTTCCAAGTCACTGAATATCCCTTGGAGTACAGTTAAGCCAATCATGAAGAAATGGAAAGAACATGGTACAGCTGTAAATCTGCCGAGAGTAGGCCATCCCCAAAAACTGAGTGACCGTGCGAAAAGGGACTAGTGAGGGAGGCCACCAAGACACCTCTGGAGGAGTCACAAGCTTCAGTGGCTGAGATGACAGACTGCACATATAACAACTGTTGCCCAAGTGCTTCACCAGTCACAGCTTTATGGAAGAGTGGAAAAGAGAAAGCCTCTGTTGAAAAAAAAACTCCCATGAAATCTCAGCTAGAGTTTGGCAGAAGGCATGTTGGAGGTTCTGAACTCAGCTGGAAGAAGGTTCCAATGGTCTGATGAAACAATTGAGGTTTTTGCCCATCAGACTAAACGCTATGTTTGACATAAGCCAAACACCACACATCCTCACAAATACACCATCCCTACCACGAAGCATGGTGGTGGCTGCATCATACTTTTGGGATGCTTCACTGCAGCAGGCCCTGGAAGGTTTGTGAGGGTGAGGGTAAAATGAATGCAGCAAAATACAGGGAGGAAAACCTGATGCAGTCTGCAAGAGAACTCGGACTTGGGAGAAGATTTGTTTTTCAGCAAGACAATGACTCCAAGCATAAAGCCAAAGCTGCACAGGAGTGGCTTAAAAACAGCAAAGTTAATGCCCTGGAGTGGCCAAGTAAGAATCCAGACCTCAATCCAATTGAGAATATGTGGCTGAACTTAAAAAGGGCTCATGATCCCCATGCAATCTGACAGAGCTTGTACAATTTTGTAAAGAAGAATGGGGAAAAATTGCAGTGTCCAGATGTGCAAAGCTGATTGAAACCTATCCAAACAGACTCAAGGCTGTAATTGCTGCCAAAGGTGCATCTACTAAATACTGACTTGAAGGGGGTGAATAATTATGCAATCAATTATCTTGTGTTTAATAATTTTAATAAATTTAACCTATGTGTAGACATTTTTTTCTTTGACATGATAGTCTTTTTCTGTTGATCAGTGTCAAAAAACCCCACTGTGATTCAATGTTGTAAAACAACAAAACATGAAAACTTCCAAGGGGGGGTGAATACTTTTTATAGGCACTGTGTATATGTATCAGATATATATACATACAGTATAATGAGATGCTATTGTGTTGGGGTTTATAGCTATAGCTAAGCAGTGAGGAGTGTTGTGGATTTTATATTTCAGTAAGATTTGAGTGAAGTTGTAAATATGTTGTTTGATTAACCATTCTTTGTTGTTCACATGATTCGTTACATGTTACATGTACATGAATGGCATACGTCATCATGGCACCATGTTACACTTGTGAAACTCACTAAAGTAAAAACAAAATGTTTTTTGCCTAGCTCTCCTTTGTTTTTTCTTTCAATTAGTTTTATGTTTTAGAGTTACAAAGCACAACGATGTCCAAGTTCAAGTTTAATTATCATTCAGCTATACGCATGAATACAACCAAACGATACAACGTTCCTCTGGGTCCAAGGTGCAAAACACAGAACATGGCACACAATACATATAGCGCATGCAGCTATTTTTTTTGCTATCATAACTATATTAAAAATCTGATTTAGTGCAAGGTCCTGAATGTCATGGCATGGATATTGTCCTGGAGCCAAGTTTCTTTAAGAACAGACTGCAGCATTCCATCATATCATGCCGTGCAGTCACAGACAAATTGCTGCTCACTGAACAAACACTAGATAACAGTACCAATGGGAGGGGACAGCCTCCACCCCAGAACGAAATTCGCAGCATACAGCCAACTCAGGTGTCTCCTTCGTCAGCAGCTGTAACAGGCCACACTGAGGTATGAATAAGGGCTTAGTGCAGGCTACGCAGCTTCTCCTCTGTCGGTCTTGCAAATGAATCAGTGAATCCAGCTTACCGTGTTCTACATTACCAATGTCCAACAAGGTTTTGCCATCACAGCAAAAAACAGTCCAAACCAATCACCCCCACCATCTGTAGGATTGTGCACTACCAATGATGGTGCCATCTTCCCTCGCCATATAAATAGTCAGGAAGCTATTTAAATTTGTCTTCCATTCATTCATCAAAATGGAGGTGGTGGGGGCAAGAACTGCATTTATTGCCCACGTCTAAATGCCCTCAGACTGAATGTCCTGCTGGTCATTCAAGAGATCAGTAAGATAAGCGGGGGAGGGATGAAAGAGTTAGCTTGTAGGCCAGGTTGAGGAAGGATAGCACAGTTCCCTCCTTGAATGACCTTTGTGAGAAATATGGGGTTTTCTGCCAATCCAGCAGTTATAAGGTCACCATTGCTCACTTTTTTATTCTACATTTGTTTACTTAAGCACATTTAAATTCCCCAGCTGCTGTTTGTGAATCTGTGCTCTTTCATGCTAGTACTAAGCCATTATGCTACCATACCCCAGGTTTATGCATCATAATCTATATTTACCCTTCAAAGATTGGGTTTTGGTGGAGTAGGTGAACAGATTCCAAAAATATAATGCAATATTAAGGGGAAAGTATGGACTTTATATGATTTCCTACCATTTATATACTTATCTGAATTGCTACCACAACTGTCAAAGATGCAAGTGTATTTCTTAGCCTACTTTAATAATTCTCCCAAAAAACATTGAGATGTTGCTTCTTAATGGAGGTTTTGCAGTCTGTTAGAAACTTGTGTGTCACCAATTATACTGTTTTAAAAACCTATCATTATTTAAAATAATCTGATAATTAGGGGTACAATTTTAATGTCTTAAGTACTACTTTATATTTAGTGCTTTAGGCCATTCAAAATATAAAAATGGTCTTGAATATGTGACCTTCACTGAAGTTACTTGGAGATATGGTGAAGGTTAATTGTGACAAGCAAACCTTTGGTCAGCTGCCATGACAGGAAGCAGAGCAGGGCTGTTGTGGTAAAAGGAGACTGAGATTAGCATTGATGAAAGAAGATGGTGATTTTTTTTTTGCTTGGTGTTGAGTGGGAGGCAGCAGTTTGACAAAACACAGACCCGCAGCATAAATCTGCCAAAAGGAAAGGCTAAAGTTTCTCTTGCAGGATGTATGGGCTGATAGACCTGCACCACCTTAGAAAAACGACAAAATGATACGGGCTTAAACAAGTCTTGCAGCATATTAAAACAAACATGTTAATCATTTTCCTATTAAAATGATGAAGCCTCCACTGCCCCCCCAAAAAAAAGTTTTACAGAAGCATTTTGGAGAGAAAATAAGTGATTTTTATTTCTTTATATTTAATAATATTTGACATTGGCAAATCAAAAAGCTGCCCTTAAATGAAAACATTGCTTTGTTCTGGTGCCCATTATTTGTCAAGCACATTAAGCTGCTAATTGCCTATTTACAAACGTTACTTTTTTGAAAGTAGGATCACCATATCGTGAACTGATGATCCAACATACTGCACTGCAAATGGCTGAGAAGTAGGCGACTGGATTCCCATCTACTCTTCAAACTCTGTTGTCCACTAAACAATCTTAGAATGGATGACACATGATTTGAAGCAAATCCAATTCAATCCTTCTGCTCTCTTTGGCCAAACATCTGAAGATAATGAGGATGTTCACGCAGTAAGGATGGAACCAATTTGATCATTTAGCATGTGGAGAAGGAAGTGCTGATTACGTATCGTTAGGACATTGAAGCAGATGGTTTTGGTTACTGAACTTTCCCAGGTGGCTAAAAACTAGGCAAGTCACTAGGTTTATACATGAAATATAGTAATATCTTGTTAGTCTACAAGCACTTTGAATTTTGTCCCTTATGAAATACAAGGTTCTTTTTGGATCAGGTAAGAACTTATATGGTATAAACTGAATTTTGTATAGCATGACTTCTTTCATCCATTAAAATAAAATCTATCTTTGCAACCCAGCTAAACTAATTTAAGAAGTCTTCAGATTTATCTGAAAAATTAAAAATGCCCTAAAAGACATAATGCGACTGAATCAATGCATTTAATGGTCTTCCAAATTCATAATTGTAGTGAACTAATCCTATATCTGAACCCTACACTCTCTAATTATTTTTGGTCTTTGGGATTAATTTGTATTTTTCAAGCTGACGCTACTAGTGATGTATTCTTATAATAGAACTTAAGGTTTTTGGGTCTTGTCATCTATCTCATGGTTTCTAGTGAGATAAGTTCAGAGGAAAGAGGGTTTTCACTAAGTCCTTATTATACAGGTTGAGTACCCCTTATCCAATATTCTAAAATCTGAAATCTGAATTTTTTTTTTGAGCGCTGACATGCTGAGACAAATGGAAAATTCCACCGGATCCCTGGAAGATCCCCAGGTGATGCACAGGCCTCTGTGCACCACAGACAATTCTGAGAAGTGAGTGACCTCACATATGTAATGAAAAATAGAAAAACACTGCATAAAATGAAAAACTATGATCTCAATCGTATATTGTCAGTGTCAGAATGAACATATGCCACCTTACAGCATGCTAATCATGAAACAAGTAAAGATCTCTCATGACAAACTGAAAATTGAAGGTAATTGTGAATATTCAGCAGGCTGGTTGCAGAAATTTAAGAAAGGGCATGGCTTAAATTTTTAAAGCATCTGTTGATCACAAAAATCTAGCACTAGAACAAGTCTATGATGCTGATAATTTTTATTCTTTACATAGCCATTACATTTTTAAAGGATTGGTTGGTCATGAAAATCTAGTGCCAGTACAAGTCTACATGCTGATTGTTTATATAGCTTACATAACGGCACTAAATTTTTAAAGTTGCTGATGAAAATCTATCACTAGAACAAGTCTACAATGCTGAATGTTTTAATACCTTGCATAAGAGCTGAAAAAAACATAAAATACAAATACAGTGTACTGTAACCTTTTGATCAAAACACAGCATAGGTGGGCACTGAAAGCCGGCCGTTGTTCGTTGCTGTTCAACAGCTGATTCAGGTATTCTGATGCTGCTGGGTTGCTTTTGTCACCCTGCACACATTATATTTTCATTATATTAATAGTATGTAATAATTTTTACTGGTAAGTACATATGTCTTAAGAACAAGAGCAAGACAAAGGCTGTTTATCGGTAGCACATAAATTCAGAGCTGGAAAGGATGGCGATCCCAAGCTATCTCGTTATATTCCAAAAACCAAAAAAATCAAAAATCCAAAACACTTCTGGTCCCAACCATTTTGGATATGGGGTAATCAACCTGTATGTAATTATAAGGTTGATAAATTCTGGAGATTTTACTTAAATACATTGCAGCACCATGTATGGGAACTGTGCTTCTCTCAATCACAGGACTCTGCAGAGAGTGATGTGGACAGCCCAGTGCATCTGTAGATGTGAACTTCCCACTATTCAGAACATTTACAGAGACAGATGTGTAAAAAGGGCCTAAAGGATCATTGGGGACCTGAGTCTCCCCAACCACAAACTGTTCCAGCTGCTATCATCCACAGCATAAAAGCCAGGACCAACAGGCTCCGGGACAGCTTCTTCCACCAGGCCATCAGACTGATTAATTCACACTGATACAATTGTATTTCTACACTATATTAACTGTCCTGTTATTACAAATTACTATAAATTGCACATTGCACATTTAGATGGAGACGTAACATAAAGACTTTTACTCCTCATGTATGTAAAAGATGTAAGTAATAAAGTCAATTCAATTCAATAATAGTACACAATCTGCAGCTGTGACCACTTTAATAGTTACACCTGTATACTGCATTAACACAAATATCTAACCAGCCATGTGGCAGCAACGCAATGCATAAAAGCATGCAGGCATGGTCAAGAGGTTCAGTCGTTATTCAGACCAAATATCAGAATAGGGAAAGAAATGTGATCTAAGTGACTTTGACTGTGGAATTATTGTTGGTGACAAATGGGGTGCTTTAAATATTTCAGAATTTTTTAATCTCCTAGGAATTTCACGCACAACAGTTTCTAGAGTTTACAGAGAGAATGGTGTGCAAAACGTAAAACATCATTAAGCGGCTGTTCTGTGGGCAAAAATGCCTTGTTAATGAGAAAGTGCAGAAGTGAATGGCCAGACTGGTTCAAGCTGAGAGAAGGCAACAGTAACTCAAGTAACTGTACATTATAACAGTGGTGCGCAGAAGAGCATCTTTGAACACACAGCGGGTCGAACCTTGAAGTGGGTGGGTGACAGCAGCGTAAGACCATGGGCATACCCTCAGTAGCCACTTTATTGGTACAGGACGTACCAATGATAGTAAATGGTACAGTATAAACAGAGATTCACATTAACTATACTGTAGTTCTGTTGAATATTTGGACATAATTCAAAATCAGAAGCAGATTTAATATCATTGGCATATGTCATGAAATATGTTTTTCCAGCAGCAGTACATTACAATACATTGTAAAAAAAACAATAAAACATAATAAGAAAAAAATATATATAGTAGGGAAAAAGAGAAAGAAAAATAGAAAATAATAGTGTACATGGGTACATTGTCCATTCAGAAATCAGATGATGGTGGGAAAGAAGCTGTACCTAAAACATTGAGTGTGTGTCTTCAGGCTCTGTACCTCCACCTTGATGGTAGCAATGAGAAGAGAATGATGGGGGTCCTTAATGATGGATGCCACCTTTCTGAAGCATCACCTTTTGAAGATGTCCTGAATGCTGGGGAGGCTAGTGCCCATGATGGAGTTGGCTGAGTTTGCAACTTTCTGCAGCTTTCCTCCGATCCTGTGCACACCAGATAGTGACGCAGCCAGCTAGTATGCTCTCCACAGTACATCTGTAGAAATTTGAGAGAGTCTTTGGTGACATACCAAGTCTGCTCAAACTCATAATGAAGTAATGTTGACACCCGGGAACTTGAAACTGCTCACCTTTTCCACTACTGATTCATCAATGAAGACTGGCGTGTGTTTCATTGACTTCCCCTTCCTGAAGTCCACAATCAATTCCTTGGACTTACTGACATTGAGTGTAAGATGGTTGTTGTAATACCACTCAACCAGCGGATCTATCTCATTCCTATATGCATCCGCGACACCATCCGAAATTCTGTCAACAACAGTTGTGTCATCGACAAATTTATAAATTGTATTTGAAGTGTACCTGGCCACATAGTCATGGGCGTAGAGAGAGTAGAACATTGGGCTAAGCACAGATCTTTCAGGTGCGCTAATATTGATTGTCAGTGAGGAGGAGATGTTCTCCTGATCTTCACTGACTGTGGTCTCCCGAAGATTCTATGAAGCCCTCCTTGACAGAGGATTCTGCTTCCACTGGCAACAGATCATCCAAAGTGCCATGGTATGTAACATCATCAACTACAACATGAAATTATGTGACACACTTAAGAGTGAAATTTCCATGCATTTCATTGGAAGGTTGTCAAGCAAAATTTGACACCACACCGAATAATTCATAGAGAGATTTGAAAATCGATGGGAAAGTTAAAAGCAAAGGAACATATGAGAAACAGACATTGTAAATACACCAAAAAGGCAAGTGAACTGGAGATAATGTAAAGAAGATGAAAGGTTTCATGCTAGTTGTGTGGAACCAAGAGAGCTGGTATAATTTGGCAAAACACACAAAATGTTGGAGGAACTCAGCACATCAGTTTGCACCTATGGAGAGGAATAAACATATTTTGACATTTTAGGTCAAAACACTCATTAGGACTGGAAACGAGGGGGTAGGAAGCCAGATTTGTCAAATGTTTATTCCTCTCTTGATGCTGCCTGACCCGCTGAATTCCTCCAGCATTTTCAGTGTGATGCTCTGGCTTTCCAGCATCTGCAGAATCTCTTGTGATTAGAATGTGACAAGACTGGTCTGAAAGCTTCATTGAGAGTATAAAACCTGCAGCCAGCTGTTTGTTATCTTTAGACGACCATTGCAGCATATTCTTGTTTACCTTGTATTCTAGGGGTATATTTTCCTGATCAAAAGAGCTCCTCCTGTTTCAGAGCCACGTGTAAACCTCTAGCTTTGATAGCAAGTCAAAGTTTATAGACTGGATTGACTCATTCAGTATTAGAGTATCACCTAGAGAGATGCTGACATACAGAATGGGAAGGGGCTGCTGTGTAATGAGAAAAAGTTGCATAGCCTTAGTATTTATGTACTGGAGCTTAGAAAAATGGGTAGAGACCTCAGTGAGAAACAAGAGGTTCTGAGGTGCCTTGGTGCAATGCATATTTCCTCTTGTGGGAGAATCTAGGGCGAGAGAACTTTTCAAAAGAAAAGCTTGCAGAGATGAGTTGAATTTCCCTTTTGAAACACTCTTCTTCAAATGGAAATGAAGGCAGTATCGCTGAATATTTTTAAGGTGGAGGAAGACAGATTTTGTGAAAGGTTATCTGGAATAGGTGGCAATGCAAAATTGAAGTTCCATTCAGTTGTACTTGAACGGCAATGAAAGCTGACCCCTCTTGATATATCTCTACGTTTGCAAGTTTGCTCACCTGGACCAATCAATTAGTTACCTCCACATGAATAACATCCACAGTGAATATTTGTTAAGAGTATTCTGTTCACTGTTGCATAATTCATTCAGTATTTGGTTCAGGTTTAGTTTGATAAACCCCCGCTAGTGTTTTGGTATGGTGCACTATAAAAGCAATTTATTGCTAGGTTATGTGTATACATTTATGCAGAATATTAAGTTTCAGGTATTAGAAGCTGAAATATCCACTTCATATTTCTGAAGTTTCTTGTGTCCTGGTTCTGATTTTCAGAGGAATATGGATTACCATCCTCTGAAAAGTATTTCCGGGGTACTGATACTAGAATAACTATACTTTGTTTAAATGTAGATGATAAGTAACCAAATAAATCTCACAATACAAGCAACACACATAAAAGTTGCTGGTGAACACAGCCCAGCCAGCATCTATTGGAAGAGGTACAGTCAACGTTTCGGGCTGAGACCCTTCCTCAGGACTAACTGAAAGAAGAGCTAGTAAGAGATTTGAAAGTGGGAGGGGGAGGGGGAGATCCGAAATGATAGGAGAAGACAGAATGGGGAAGGATGGAGCTAACAGCTGGAAAGTTGATTGGCAAAAGGGATATGAGAGGATCATGGGACAGGAAGCCTAGAGAGAAAGAAAAAGGGGGGGAGGGAAAGCCCAGAGGATGGGCAAGGGGTATAGTGAGAGGGGCAGAAGGAGAAAAGGGAGAGAGAGAAAAAGAATATGTGTATATAAATAAATAACGGATGGGGTACGGGGGGAGGTGGGGCATTAGCGGAAGTTTGAGAAGTCAATGTTCATACCATCAGGTTGGAGGCTACCCAGACAGAATATAAGGTGTCGTTCCTCCAACCTGAGTGTGGCTTCATCTTTACAGTAGAGGAGGCTGTGTATAGACATATCAGAATGGGAATGGGACGTGGAATTGAAAAGTGTGGCCACTGGGAGATCTCACAATACACCTTTTGCTTGAATGTGAATTTTTTTTAGATTATGAGAACACTCAGTCCTCATTTATTGTCATTTACAAATGCATGCATGCATTAAGGAATGATAAAATGTTCCTCCAGAGTGATATCACAGAAAAATAGGACAAACCTCCATCAGGTTCTTGTAACAAATCTGTTGAATTACGTTTGGGATATTGTCTTGACAGCAGCTAGATTTAAAGACTCCTCATGCGAATTTAGTGAGATCTACAGCTTGGATAGATATTGCACACAGATGGTGGCTTGTCACAACAACTTGAATAACATTATTGTGTTTTCAGTTTAATTACCCAATACATGCTAAGTCTCAGTTTCTGGCACCAGGTTTTGAAAAGCCACCCTACAATGGTTTGTAATTATGTTCTAGAAATGTCTACAAATTTAACAGGAAATGTTTAATATCCTTCCATTGTTGCTATGCTAAAACATACAACTGTTTATGCTGTATGTATTTCATTTTGGCAGTTCTGTAAGAGCAGCTTCATTCTCCTTTACACTTGGGTACTGAAAACGGCATTAAGCAATCTTGAATCTTTTGAGCCAATATGTTAATTCTGGTTTTCTTCACAGACGTTGTCAAACCTGTGACTATTTCTATCATCACCATAGATGCCATGGTATACAGCGGCTAGCGTGACACTATTACAGCTCGGAGCATTCTGGAGTTCGGAGTTCAATTATGGAACCGTTCTGTAAGGAGTCTCTGTACATCCTCCCCATGGAATGAATGGGTTTTCTCCAGGTGATCTGGTTTCCTCCCCCAGTCCAAAGATGCACCAGGTAGGTTAATTGGTCATTGTAATCAGGTTTGTTGGTGGTTGCTGAGGCAATGTGGCTTGAAGGGCGGGGAGAGCCAGCAGGGCCTACTCCACACTGTCTCACTAAATAAACAAATAAATAACCTGCTTTTATTTCAGGTCACATGTTACAGTTTTGACATGTAAGACACAGCTCTGTCTGCTGCTTAGAACCGATTTGTTGCCGTGGTAATAGATCCTTCAACTATAAAGTTAGAATTTCCATTCTGCTAGAATATGTTCAAAAACACTTCTATATAGGTGCATTGCATGAAGAATGAGTGAAAGCACTGTTCTACATTTTGCTCCACTTCATCTGGATTCTCCAGTGTTCATTGAAGATGGTGTGACAAGCAGGTAGCTACAAGTTGACAGTAGCGTCAGAACAATAGACTTGGTCAGAGAATTCCTTCCAATTACTCTAGAAATGAACCAATATCATAGTTCAGACCTTGGCAATATATGCACAGCTGAAAAGGTGGTCCTGTATAGTGAAATCACCTCACGACTTGCATGCACGATTGTTATTCTTGTTGAGGCAATGATCACACTTTAAACACCTTGAAAGAATTTTAATGTTGAAATGCAATTCAAAAACAAACTCATTTGAATTTTTTTCTAATTTTCATTTATATTTTATGCATACTTCCATGTGTGCATTTTAAAGGAAAACACAGCAGCTGATTGCATTGTAATTTTCAAATCTGAAGTAATCTTTATGTTTAATGAACTATTATCCTTAAGTTAGGATATTTCGTTTTCTACCTAAAGCTTCTAAGGATGTTGTTCCAATTATGGCGTGTCAAAATTGATCTGGGGCAAACCTGTGGGTAACAAACATGAATTCAGACCAGGTATGTGTTCTTGAAAGGATCCAAATGTAAAATCTTTAACTGCACTTACTAAAAGCAAGTTAGGACTATAGTGGTGAAAAGGTAAGCTTTGAATCAGTTAGACCTAATAGCTGTTTAATTTGCTCATAGTCCAGGTGGACATGTGACACTTACCAGCTGAATGGAAGCCAAAAGATAGATAGATGGATTATGAAGACACGTAGTCCTCTTTTATTGTCATTTAGTAATGCATGCATTAAGAAATGATACAATATTTCCTCTGGTGTGATATCACAAAACACAGGACAGACCAAGACAGAAAAAACTGACAAAACCACATAATTATAAGATATAGTTACAACAGTGCAACAATACCATAACTTGATGGAGAAGTCCATGAGCACAGTAAAAGTTCAAAGTCTCTCAAATGTCCCACATCTCACGCAGACGGGAGAAGGAAGAACTCTCCCTGCCATGCCAACCACAGTCCGACTCTGAGTCATCCAAAAACTATGAGCTCTGATCAGCTCTCCAACACCGAGTACTGAGCGCCATTTCTGTTTGAACGATGCGAACTCAGCCTCGGTCGTCAACAGCAGGCAAAGCCAGGGATTTTGAGGCCTACCCTCCGAAAGATTCCTGACCACGCAGTAACGACAGCAGCGAATGAGCGTTTCAGAAATTTCTCCAGATGTTCCTCTGTGCTTTCACGTCTGTCTCCACCAAATCAGAATTGTCCACGGCCCCTATTTACCAGATACGATATCATTTTCACCGGAGGGCTGTGCACGCGTGGCGGTGCGCTGCCTCTCTCCTCCCACCATCAAGAAATTATTTTCTCAGATTAAACAATTTCATATGTTCTCATTTTCTAAGATGTAATGTAAATGAGAAGTTTTGGATTTTAGTGTAGACAACTCCTTCTGGCAAACTTCACTTGTCCCATCATTAGAATTTTCCCACAACAAATGGACTCACTTTCAAGGATTTTTCACCTCATGTTCTCGATATTTATTTAATATTATTGTTTCTTCTTTTTGCATTTGCACAGTTTATTGTCTTTATTGTCATTCTAGTTCCCCAGTTGGATGGTATTTCATTGATTCTGCTATAGTTACTATTCTACAGATTTATTAAGTATGCCCATAAGAAAAGGAATCTTAAGGTTGTATATGGTGACACAAATATACTTTGTTAATAACATTTATTTTAACACTGAATTTTAAAGGAGATGATGAAAAAAATTGATAAAGCACACTTCCTATGTTGTACAATCTGTTTAAACTTGCTGAATTTAGAATAGTCCAAAGCTGTAAAAGGATTTCTGAAGTCCATTTTGAGGGGAAATAGACAAAAAAAATTGTAATGTTTTATTGGCCCAGAAAAAGATAAGAAGACTCCTTCATGGTCCATAAAAACCCTGACATGCTGTTGGTTTGTTTAAAGTCTCTGCACCTCAAAGAAAATGGTTAGGAACTAATAAAAGTGAATACAACATAATATTTCCACCTGGGAGAATGAATCTTGTCTGTTTACAACATGAACACTTTTTTCAGATTTTCATTTATTTTGTTTAATTCTTTTAACACAATTAAAGGAGCGTATAGTGATAGGTGTGTTCTAATGAACTTATCCCTTTTAACACCCTGGTTAATAATCAGAACAAATTCTATATTTACTGTATTTTAGGTTACTTTAGACTACTGTAGCTTTTATGGTGGATTTAATTTCTCCTATTGTGATCTAAATGGCAGTGTGCAAAGAGGCTGCAGAGAAATATATACTGAATAAATGTATGTGTAAAAATGTGCTTATTGAGTGTAATGAGAGATCTTAGGAGGAAGAAAAAGTTAATCAATATTTTAAAGGTCAGAAAAGAGTAACTGTTGGTATACAGAATGATTTGGTTGTTCTTGGGTATGCCAAAATATTTTGAAAACAAATATGATGTAGTCTTTGTTGCAAGAAGCTTTCAGTATAGGATAGAGATGTCTTTCTGCAATTTGTTCCTAATTTGCTGAAGTAGTGAAATTATTTCATTCGCACTCCTGGCCATTTCTGGCATTGGTGAGTACTGCACCTGGAGTATAATATAGCAGATTCTGGTTAACTGCGGCATTGTTTAATTTGGGCAGCCAATTATTTGAGGCAACATTAAAGAACAAAAACAAATTGAGAAAAGAGTTGGGATTCCCTTCATTTATTTGGGACACTATGCCACTTAAATGGGCAGGAGACTGTGGGTGAACATTTTCTAACTACCATGAGTCACAGCACATTAGCCACTACACTTCGAGAAAACAGTTTTAAAATAGCTTGTATGTCACTTGCATGTTCGTGTTCAAAAAGCTGTGATTTTTGTCACTGGAGTTTAGTGAGTTATAAACAGTAAGACAATTCAGAACCGTTTTGCTCACTGTGGTTTCAAGCATTCAAGCTTGGAGACGCCAGAAATGGCCAGGAGTGCAAATGAAATAATTTTACTACTTCAGCAAATTAGGAACTATGAATAAATTGAAGCTTATCACCAATCATCTTGTATGATACAATGAAGATTTGGAGGATGCAATTGTTGAAAGCACTGTCTGAGGCAAATCACTATCTGAAATAGGTGACTGCACTGATTTTGTTCATAAACAGTCAATCAGAAGAACCCATCCACATTCACTAAATAAATTCCTCAGTCGATAACTATTAAAGGTTTCAACGTTTCAAAGGTACCTTTAATGTCAGAGAAATGTATACAATATACATCCTGAAATGCTTTTTCTTCACAACCATCCACGAAAACTGAAGAGTGCCCCAAAGAACGATTGACAGTTAAATATTAGAACCCCAAAGTCCCCCCTAGCTCCTCTCCCTCCCGTGTGTAAGCAGCAGCAAAGCAACAGTCCCGCCTCCCCCCACCAATGAGAAAAAAGCATCAGCATCCATCACCGAGCACTCAAGCATGTAGCAAAGCAACAGCAAAGACACAGACTTGCAAAGACTAATCATTCACCCGGTATTCGACATACCACAGGCGCTCTCTCTCTCTCCCTAATAAGGGAGAAAGAGGTGTTTCCGTTTCACAGCGAGCAGGGAGACATAACAAACAACTTGCTGGTTTACGATGTTAAAAGTCTGTTGCGTCACTTCTTCCGAGCTCTGTGCCCAAAGATCTCGGGACTCTGGACACACAGCCAGAGATCTTCCGACTCCCATGAAATACCGATTTCCTGCTGGGACATTGACCTTTGATCCGTCCGTCTCCAGAGCCGCAAAATCCCAGGCCTCCAAAGGTGAGCTAAGCTCCTAGGCCACATCCTTGGCATGTCAAATAATGGCCAGTTGTGAAACCCCAAGAACAGGTCCCATTCCCGCAAAGAACTGAAGTCAGCATGTAACTCCAGGTCAGGGTGTTCAAAAGAACCCTGAAAGGGAAAAGCGGAGATATTAAGGATGGAAATAGAGCTGTTTCTAATAGGAACTAATACACAATTTTATAGTACTATAGTAGTATTGATAGAGTTCTAATTTTTTCTGTATTTCATTTAAATAGATAATTTGTTACTCAGTTAAATAGTAATTTGTTTTTTTTTAAAAAATACCTTGTTAACTATTTCCATGAAAGTTCAGCTAATTGGGACAGCTGCTTAATTGGTCCAAAATGTACTGGTCCCAATGTGTCCCAATTAATCAGAATCCACTGTATACAGTTTAACTCTCCAAAGGAAGGAGAGAGAGAAAATGATGAGAGCATAAGTTTGCTTATGCTAACCAGGAGGTCTAGAAATCAGGTCCAGGGCAGACAAGGAGCAGCAAGGATGAAGAGACCATTCTTCATTGAAATGTATAAATCATTGGATTCCTCTTTCTCCAAAATCTGTGAACATATTCTGATTCAAGGTTTTTGGCATTCAGAAATTAAACAAATGGTATTAGTAAAAATAATATACTGCATTTCAGTAATTAAAAAATGTCTGCATGTGATTGCTTTGCAGACAGTCAGTCTGTTCTGATCCCATTATGAAACAGCACTATTCTTTTAATAGGCATTCATTAGCATCGTCAATTTATACTAATATTTTCCACTCCATTTGATATTCTAGAACACTGATGTATGGTGATTAAGGTGGCAAGATGGAGTCAGAGGATGTCATCCAATGAATTGTTTGGACTTGGAACACCTTTGTGCCACGGTTATTGACTTGACAGCACTTTCAAAAAAGTGGTGCACATGAGGTTAATAAACAAAATTAGAGAACACATAAGTGAGGGTAGTAAATGGCATTGATTCAAGATTGGTGAACAGAATGAAAGCAGAACCAGAAGTGAAGGCACCTTCGGATTGGGTGGCTGCTGCAATTGCCCCAGCAGTTCACAATCTGCATCAATTATTTGGATGAGTGTATTGCATCCCTGTCTGTGTATGAGACAGCACCGAGTGGCAGTTCGATTTAGGGCAAAGATTCAGAGGAGCTTCACAGACACATTGGCAGGCTAAGTGAATGGGAGGTGTTGTGTCAAATGAAAAATACACTCAGCGCTGGGTTTAATAGGTACACCTGTATACCAGCCAATCATGTGGCAACAATTCAATGCATAAGAGCGTGCAGATATAGTCCAGAGATTAAGTTGTTGATCAGATCAAACATCAGAATGGGCAAGAAATGTGACCTTGTTATGACTATGGTCGAAGTCACTGGGGAGACATTGAAACTGGTGATATAGAAGTCTTTATTCGTCACAACAAGCAGGCATTATTCTGGAGATTCTCTCGGTAGAGGCTCGCAAACTCAAAGCGACATCACATTTTTATACCCTTAAAATCAAAGGTTACAACAGGTTACTGCAACTTCAATAGTTACAATGACATCATTCACTTGAATATTTTAGGTTGAACTACGTATCTACAGTGGGGGACATCGTTGAATGTTCAAACACCTTTGTCACAAAGTAATTCACGCAAATAGTCTAAAAACTTCTGAAGACAGAAATCCCAGACACTCAAAATTAACATTGTCAGGACTGTCTCTGAGAACACAAAAGCTATTGATTGGCTATACCTGTGAGCATGCTTGATATGCTAAGTGGACTGTCTGGACTGCCAGATTGAACTCAAGTCTACTACTACCACTACTATGTCGACTCAAGCCTAGGGGGCCGGCGTTGGGCACGATGACAGACTCTCTGCTTCTCCCTCTCTCTCATCAGTGTGCTCAGTTCATCTACATTAGCTGCGCCACTGTCTTCTAGGAGCGTGTTGACCATAGTCTTGGGAGGGCACCCAGGGTTCATCCTCCCATGCTTGGGCTCCCATTATGATGACTAGGCTGGCAGGTAGCTCGGGGTGGCGAGTCACTCAAGTCACAATAGTGCAAATAATTTAGCCCATGTTGCCTGGTTCGATGCAGTTCAATTAACCCAACCCATAGCCGTAATATTTGGCTCATGCGTATGCAAGTGCCTCATGGTCACCAATTTGCAAACCATATCTTAGTTGATAGGCTTTTAACTTCAGTTTACTGCTTGCAGTTTACAATGAAACATGAAGACTGGGTATTGCTTGAATTAATATCTGCTATATTCTCATAACTCCAGAATACTCCCTAACAATCTATGATCCTGGAATAATTGCTAGACGGGATGGTTTCGGGTATCTCAGAAACTGCAGATCTCCAGAGATTTTCATGTACAAATTCCCACAGTTTACAGAGCGTTGTGCATAAGACAAAAACAATACATCCAGTGAATTACAGTTCTGTGGGCGTAAATGCCTTTTTAATGAGAGAGGTCAGAGGAGAAGCCAGACTAGTTCAAGCTGTCAGGCGGCGGAAAGCCGAGAGCTCTGCCAGGGCCGACTGCCTGCCCCTCTTCCGAGGATATGCTCACGCCCAGCCGTCCCGAGAGAGGGAGATTGCGGTCACAATGGGTACAGTAGGGGATTTCTGGGAGCAGTGGACCCCCCCCCCAGGGAATTGACTATTTTATAGATGGCAATAATTCATATTTTAATTTGAATTTATTCACTGTCTTGTAAATACTTAATGTTTGTACTTTGTGTATTTGTGTAAATAAACTTCTATGATTTTGTAAAAAAAAACTGCCAGGAAGGTGACAGTAACTGAAATAACCACACATTACAACAGTAGTGTGCAGAAGAGCATCTCTGAATGCAACACACATCAAACTGTGAGGTGGCTGGGCTACAGTACCAGAAGACAACAAATATATGCGCAGTGTCCACTTTATTTTGTACAAGAAGTATCTAATAAAGTGGTCACTGAGTGTGTTGTGGAAAAATCAGAGATCATACTTTTCAGTAAAAAATAGAAAAGCATAGCCCATTTTTAAAAATGTTGAGAAATGAAAAATGTTGTCTTTAGAAGGTGGCTGGGTGTCCTTGTACAGCAACTTAATGTGCAGGTGTGGCAGCAGTTAGGAAGAAAAGTATCTTTGTAGCAAGAAGATTTGAGAACAAGAGTAACAACGTGTTATTGGACATATCAAGGCCACTGGTGAGACCACTTGCAAAATATTCTATGTGTATCTGGTCTTTCTACCAAAGAACAGATACTCCTGTGTTAAAGGGATAAATAAAAGGTTCACCGATTTGCTTTGTGAAAGTTTGGAGGGGGCGAAGTCCTCTGAGGTTGAAGGATTGAACATACTGGATTGTACTCTCTGAATTTTGGAGGTTTGGGAGGTAATCTCATGGAAACAGAAATTTATGTAGGCATTAACAAAATGGGTTTATCTGGCTGTCGTATCATGAACCAGGAGTACACATTTTGCACAATGTGTTAACCATTGAGAATTGATCTAAGCAGAAAACCTTCTCAGAGAGACTGTGATGAATTATGGGAATTCTCTACTCAAGTGGGCTCTGGAGGCTCATTTACAAAGTACCTACAAAGGTCAATCGATTTTTGGAATATTAAAGAAATCAAGACATGAGATAATACTTGAAAGTTGTGCTGAATGAGAAGATCAGGTATGATATTAACCTGAAGCCTAGACAAGACAGACTGAGTGGTAAAACTCCTGCTTGTACTTTAGGTTCTAGCAAAACAAAACAGAAAATGGTGGTGATTCTCAGCAGGTTAAGCAGTATCTGAGAAAAAGAGAAACAAAGTTCACATTTGAGATCGAAGATCCTTTGACTGAATTGACCAGAAATTTAAATTCTGTTTCTGTTTCCACAGATGGGGGTAGCAGGGCAGAATAGTGGTTTGAGTAATGCTTTACAGCTCCAACGACTTGGGTTCAGGTTCAATTCATGCTGCTGCCTGGAGTTTGTACGTCTCCGTGTGGCTGCGCAGGTTTCCTCAGGTGCTCTGGTTCCCTCTCACAACCCAAACACATACGGGTTAGCAGGCTGGTTGGTCACCTGGATGTCAGCGATGCTGGCTCATTGGGCCGGAAAAGCCTGTTACCATGCCGTATTTCTACGTGATCTCCAAGAGGACCAGAACCTTGTTCTGGTTTGGAGGCTTGGATGCCTCAATGATCTGGACAGCCATGTCGGCTGGTGCCTTATGCTTTGGCTTTTGGTAGGGTCACCCAAACCAAACAGATTAAAGGGTGGATGACAGACTAAAAATGGTCCTCTGGTCCTCCAGTCTCAGTGGTTCAGCGCAGGGCTAACAATCCTGAATGGTAAAACAAAATTGTTACAGAAATGGCAATGAAGAATTCTTCTATGCTTGCGCGTGCCAGTTTTCCTGAGACTCCACCCGGGACTTGCATGACTAACGGTACTGAAAACCGGGAGGAAGCTACTGACATCATGAAGGAAGCCCTGAGCACTGACAGAGATGGAGGACCTTCATTGCTGCCCTAAACGACAGCCCTGTAACAGGCAGTAAGCACCTCTAAATGAAATAAAAATAACAGATGCTGTCTGACCTGTTGAATGTCTCCAGCATTTTCTGGTTTTATTTCAAATTTCCTGTATCTCTACCTAAAATACGGAATCACATTTGGCCATAAATCATTCATTTTACCCTGTCTGCATTGAAGAGCTCTTTACATTTTTAGTGCAAATGGGCTCCTGCTGTAGCTGAAAAAGCTATAAAGAGCTTCTTGGTCCTCAGTAGTATGTTATATGACAGTTGCATCTCCCACTGCACACTGCCCCATTCCAGTTCCTAGCCGCTCACTGGATGGGAACGGGAAACGGCAGCATTCAGCCCACCAGGATCCCAACCCGAAACATCGACTGTCCACTTCCCCCCATAGATTCTGCCTGACTTGCTGAGTACCTCCAGCTCCTTTGTGTACTGCTACAGATTGCAAAGTGCTTTATCTTCATCATGTAGAACATGAAACAGTATAGTACAGGAACAGGCTCTTCGGCCCACATTGTTGTGCCGCACCAATTAAATTAGTAACCAAATGTCCAGCTAAACTTACCTCTTCTGCCTACGTAATATTCATAACCTTCCAGCTTCCTCATGTTCATGTGCCTATCTAAACGTCTCTTAAAAGTCTGTAATGTTTCTGCATCTTGGTCACTTACCCCTGGTTTATATCTGCATGGCATTTTACCCATTTCTAATGGATTCTCTTGTCATGATCAGAAGCTGGTGTAAAACATAGGACTTACAGTAGCTCAATGGTCTTCTGTTTTTAAACATATTTGTTTTTCAAGGTCTAGGCTTTTCTGACAAAGACAATATCTATTACCCCCATTATCATTAATCTGAATTATATTGGCCCACCATCGAAGATCAAGTGAGGATGCTGGCAGACTGAATAAAACTGTGCTAGATGACTTTCAAGGGAGTTCCAATTTGGATTGAGAATGTGCAAGATTAAGTATTCTTCTAGCCAGCCGGTGGTGTAGGGGTATTGAGGTGAGTGGTCACAGGTTCGAGTCTGGCTGGCTCCTCGCACGCTTTCCATCCGTGCTGGGCTGAGTGTCGAGCTAGCATCTCAGCTTTATAATAAACAGGCAAGTGCTAAAGAAATGGCAAGTTTGCCACCCGATGCTCCACAAGACGTGAAGAGGAACAATAACAACAAATATTATTTTAGATGGTTAGGAACTAGGAGCAATGGAGTTCCAAAGTTATTTATAGATTCTCTTGCACAGTTAGGCATGTAAACTAATGCAAAAGTGGATGAATTTTAACTTTAGTGAAAGGGAACTGAAAAATAAGAATGATCAAGTTTTGTTAAAACAACACACAAAAAAATACAGCTTGTCATCTACTACAGTACTTTGAACCTTCTTGTACCTTAGAAAGGATTTAATCTTGGAGAGAATGCAGTGAAAATGGTCACAAGAGTTAAGGGAATATGATGTCAATTGGGCTTGTGTTCTCTAAAAGAGTGAAAATGTTATTCATTAAATTTGTTATGATTTGGTCAGGAAATGGAGGGAATACAGAGAAACTTTCCCCTTTTAGAGTGTCCAAGACCAAAGATGAAACCTTAAGATCAGGGCCAGCCCACTTAGCAGACAAGTTAAGAAATAGAAATCTTGCAAAGGGTGATGAAGTGTGGAACTTTCTCCCACAGACCACAGTGAATGCTGACTCTGTTAATAATTTTAAGTTTGATAGATGTTTGCTAAGTGAAGGTATTAAAAGACATGGAGCCAAGGCAGGTGGATGTAGTTAAGATATAGATCAGTCAGGAGCTCATGGAATGGCAGAGTAGTCTCAGGGGTCTGAATGCTCTCCCGCTGCTCCAGTATGCTTGTGGTAGCAAGAAGAAAATAACTCCCCGAGGCCTTTAATTAAACAAGTACTGCTGCAGCCAATATCAAGTCCATTTGTAATTTGGAAAAGTGTTTACTCAATATGTACAGTACCTAGACTGGGCAGATTACTTAAAAACACCTGTGAGTGCCTGCATGCTTCTTCAGATAACAATGAAAGGCAATTTTGTTGAAACTAGTCTCTAGGAATCTTTAGGAAAACAAAGTCAAATTGAGAGTGTTATCGTCACTTTTTGAGTTATATATAAAATTGATGGGAAACCAAAAAAAAAGTTGCTCTTTTAATCAAAGTTTTAAAGCTAGTTTATATGATCACACTATTCTGCCCAAGAGTGATTTATGTTTGTTGTTGCATATCTGTTGGGAAGGGAAGTGTTAAAAAAGGATTTGTCACTCTGACTCTCCCCATATGGAGCACTGATGCTGATGTGTATGTTTAAGGGGCTGCTGGGACAGTGCCAAGACGAAGAGATGAACCTTTGATTCTCTTCTTTGAGGCTGAATTTGAACTCCCCTGGGGCTGCTCTCTCCCTTTCACACACTAAATTCCTTATTACTTTGAGTATGGTTTTCCAAGTCCCTCAGAGACTCTAAACACCATCCCTGCTTGTGTAGTCTGGCTGTGAGGCTGCCTTTGGGTCTGGCGTCAGCTGTAATTACCTTGGTTGGAGACTTCAATAACATACCTGCACTTAATTAAATCAAAAGTGGCCTTTGTCATGCTTTTTCAGAATGCAACTTGGAATTTCATTTCTGATGTTGGAGAGGAACAAGTCTCCATGTTACTTTCACTGTTATCAGTGTGTCAGATCTTGCTGATAATGTTTAGATTTCAATGTCAGCTGCGATCAAGGGAGACCCAAAGCACAGATTTGGGTCAAGTTTAATTATTTTCTGAATTCACCCTTCAGGACCTATGGCTGAATTAATATATACTGCAGGACATTATGCTTCCAAGATTTGTTTTTGCTGCATCTCATAGGAATTTTGGGTTCATTGTTTGCGTATTAAATAGATAACATGCATTTAAAGAATATTGTTGAAAAATTATTTATAAATATTTAGCAAATCATTTTGGTCCATTCTAAATAAACCACCTGGACTGCAAAATTGCACTAATATTTTTCAATGGTTCCAAGTTCAAAGTATGAAGTAGATTTTATTATCAAAGTACATATATGTCACCATATACAACCCTGAGATTCATTTTCTTGTAGGCATACTCAGCAAATCTACAGAATAACAATCATAACAGAATCAATGAAAGACTGCCCAACTAAGGCAACAAACTGCGCAAATGCAAAAAGAAAAGCAGTAATGATAAATAAATAAGCAGTACATGTTGAAAACCTGGGATGGAGAATCATTGAAAGTAAGTCCAATGGTGTGGGAACATTTCAACGATGGGGCAAGTGAAGTTGAGTGAAGTCATCCCCTTTGGTTCAAGAGCCTGATGGTTGAGGGGTAGAAACTGTTCCTGAACCTGGTGGTGTGAGTCCTGAGGATCTGGTACCTTCTTTCTGATGACAGCAGTGGGAAGAGAGCATGTCCTGGGTTGTGGGGGACCCTGATGATGGATGCTGCTTTCGTGCAAACAGTGTTTCATGGAGGTATGCTCAATGGTTGGGAGGGCTTTACCTGTGACGGACTGGGCTGTATCCACGACTTTTTTGCAGGAATTTCCTTTTAAGGACATTGGTGATGCAGCCAGTCAATAAACTGTCCACTACATACAGTATCTACAGGAGTTTGTCAAAGTTTTAGACGTCATGCTGAATCTCCACAAGCTCCTAAGGAAGTAAAGGTGGGTGTCATGCTTTCTTTCTAATTGCACTTATGTGCTGGGCTCAGGCCAGGTCCCTCCAGAATGATTAGACTGAGGAATTTAAAGTTGCTGACCCTCTCCACCTCTGATCCTCCGATGAGGGCTGGCTCATCGACCTCTGGTTTCCTTCTCCTTAGTGTTGCTGACATTGAGTGAAAGGTTGTTATTAAGACACCACACAGCCAAATTTTCAATCTCTCTCCAATATGCTGATTGGTCACCACTTTTCATGGCATTGTTACTTCAAAGATTTAGTTAAAAGTTGACTACTTTTGAATGGAAATGAAATCTTAGACACAAATACATCACTACAAATTCAACAAGGGAAAAAGGTTTTCAAATGGCATAGAGTGTTTATAGATTGGAATAAAACAATTATTTTTAGTAACCTTAACAGCAGTTAAATATACTTTATGTCTTCCTGTTGCAGTGTGTGAGCCTGTGAAGTACCAAGTGGAGACTTTATTTCTACCCTTTTCTTTCTTTTGCAATGCAGTTGGGTAGAGAGATGCAATCATGGCAAAGAGTCTGTTATTTGTCAAGTAGGGTGCCGTGCACAATCCTGATTTGATGGAGACGGACGTGAGAGCACGAAGGAACATCTGGTGAAACTTCTGAAATGCCTGTTTTGCTGCCGCTGCTACTGTGTGATCCAGAATCTCTGGAGGAGAAGGCTCCGAGACCTTGGCTTTGCTTGTTGCTCGGCAGCCGGGGCAGGGTTGAAGTGCTTGGCAGAGATGGTGCTCGGAGAGGCTGTGTCGGAGGGACTGGTCAGAGGCTCGAATTTTTCGGACAGACTCAGAGTCCGCTGTGATCGGGTGCTTCTAATGGTGCTGTATCGGCAAGTTGGCGGCGCTTGGAGGTTCATGGCGGGGAGAGTTCCTCCCTTCTGCCGCCTGCGTGAGATGATGAGTCTATCGGGACTTTGAGACTTTTTTTTACCATGCCCATGGTCTGCTCTTTATCAAATTATGGTATTGCTTTGAACTGTTGTAACTATATGTTAGAATGATGTGGTTTTGTCAGTTTTAGTCTTGGTTTGTTCTGTGTTTTCTAATGATATCATTCTGGAGGAACATTGTATCATTTTTTAATGCATGCATTTCTAAATGACAATAAACGAGGATTGAGTGTCCTCATAATCTAATCTAATCTAATATATTGACAGTTCAATTTGATGTGTTTTTTGGAGTGGAACATGCATGTGATGGTGTTTCAATACATTTGTTTCCCTTCTTCAAGGTAGTCAATGTTATGGCTTTGGGAAGTGATGTTAAAGGAGACATGGCAAACTGCTATGGTACATCCTGCAGATGGTACCCACTGCAGTCATGTCATGTTGATGGTGGGGACAGTGCAGAAAACATTAAGGCTAAGAAATATTGCCATGGAAAGATGGATGTGGTGAGAGCCAGTCATATGTACCATACAAGGTACAGCTCAAAGGAGATCAACATCAAATGATACCTGCCAGAAATCTGAACATAATGCCAATAAAATCTAATGATTACCATGTCCTAAAGTTGTTCTTATGAATAAACTTAAGTAATAGAACACAAAGCTGCCAATGGATTCTCTCCTATATAACGTCTGGCAGGTGATCACAAATTTAAAACGGAAATTGTTTATAGCATTAGAAGTGCTTCATAAATGAGTTGTCTTAGACATTGAATTTTACTCACTGTACTACTTGCTTAATCATTTTAATTACAAAAATTTAGCTCAGTACAATCAATTGCTTAGATGAATATTTACAAGTTAAGAGCTTCTGAGACAGTAATTGTTTAGCAAGGGAAAATTGACTGACTGAAAACAGTATGCATATGTGAGTCATTTTCATCTTGACAAACTGTACTTAGTGAGGTGTTGCAGGGATCGTGTTTGTCCTTACAGCTTCAGCTATTTATAATTTAAATTGTTGAAGGCAGCAAGTCTATTGGTCTGTTGGTTGACATTAAAGTCTGCAAACAAAGAGAGATAGACATGTTAGCAAGTGAGAAAAAGGTTGTGCATACTCAAACCACCCTATCTGGCACCAATAATCATTCCATGATCAAAGTCACTTAGATCACATTTCGTTCCTATTTTGCTGTTTGAGCTGAACAACTGAACCTCATGACTGTGTCTACATGCTTTTGTGCGTGAGCTACTGCCACATGATTGGCTGAGTAGATATGTGCATTAATGAGCAGGTGTACAGGTGTACCTAATAAAGTGGCCAGTGACTATATAACACAGGGAAATATGAGGTTGTCCATTTTGGTGAAAAGAGCAGGAAAACAGGTTGCAGTGAAATAGGAATTAAATTAGAGGAAGCTGGTTTCCCTCATAAGAACTACAGAAATTTAGTGGTGAGTAGTTAGGACTGCAAATGGAATACGCTGTTGGTGCTGCTTGCATAAGATAAAAAATAGAGACCTAGTTAAGTTTTGCATGGGTTTATTAAGGCCACACCTACAAAACTGTTGCAGTTTTGTTCTTCTTATCAAAGGAAGTACAGTATATACCTGCCCTAGAGGTAGTGCAAACAAGGTTCACAAGGTTGGTACCTGGAATGAAAGGATTCCTTTGAGAGGAAAAAAAGTGTAGATTGAGCATGTATATTCTGGAGTTTAGAAAAATTTGAAGTGATAAAATTCAGAGGCTTGACAGAAGATATTTGTCAGCACTGGTTCAGCAATTTTTCTGGTAACAATGGATTCTAAGAGATGAAGTTTTGAGCAGTTTCCACCCAAATCCTACCAGTAGAATGGAACTATAACCATACTTTTGCAGGATAACTATGTTGGAGCTGTCACTGAGTGAAAGGAAGAACTTCTTATTGTAGATGTCTCCACCACTGCAATTGGAAGCTTAAATAATGGGGGAAAATATACATGATTCAAATAAATTGATGGTCACTGCAAGGACAAATTCAGCTTCACAATAGTCAGAAGATACCTTGTAGATATGCTTGGCCTATCAAAGTTTGTTGGGATGTCTGTTCTTTAAATAATATTGCCCCCTCCCTGTAGCCAGCACTGACCTCAAACATGCAATTATTTCACAATATATTTGTTAAAACCCTTAAGGCTGATTTATACTTCTGCGTCAAATGGACGCCGTAACCTACGCAAGTGGCCTACGCACATTGTGAGCATTTATACCTGTGCGTTGGTGTGTCTGCATCGCTCTGCAATTCAGGCATGTCATGCATGCGCACACACCTGCCCGTGCAAGGCTTCATGGTCATGGTAGTCTTTCTCGGGGTAAACAAGGTTAAAGCGAGCGTCTTTTTTCGTAAAAGCACAATGTGTCCTCCATAATTTCGGAGGTCTGTAAAGCTTTATGGAAAGCATTGCAGCCAGAGTTCCTTCCCTGCCCTTCAGATGCCCAGTGGGAAGCTATTGCAGCGTAGGAGGAAATGTGATGCTACCAAGCGGACCGATCACAGTTGTTGTGGTCTGTGTTGCTGCGACGCGTAGTTACATTTTGGGAGAGGTGCGCGTCAGGCTACGGCGTAGGTATCCGTGTAGGCTCTGCGTAGGGTTCGCGGTGACGCTGTACCTACGGTGTTGATTTGACGCAGAGGTATAAATCAGCCTTAAGAATTATTCAGATCTTACTCTACTTTTTCTTTTAGCTATAAAGTTCTCAAATAATTGTCTTTAAATATATGATGGGTATTACTGGGTAGACATTTCTTTTATATACATATTCAGTATGGGGCCAGGAAGTGCAGGAATGTAGCCCTCAACTCCACATGAATGCCAAGTCACTGACGGCCCAAGCTGGCTCCCCTCCTCATTCCTCTTCTCTTATCCCCTTCCAGGTAAATGTGCCTGCAGGTGGCCCACACTGGATCACGACAAAAACATTTGAAAGCATCATAAGTGCTAACAGCTCCCCAAGTTTACTTAAACACTGCCTGAAGTCCCAATTTTTGTGGATTCTCATGTTCCCTGATCCAAACACATGCTGGAGGTACAACATCAGTTATGCACCAGATAATATGCCATAACCAATTTTTACCATATGGAAAATGTAACTCGTTGCTTTACTCTAGATTTTAATCAGCATTCTTTTTTAAAATGTTGCTGTTATTACGTGTTTTAAACTTATAATAGCCTATTTTCTTTTCAGTTGTAGTCACAGCTGCATTTTGTTTTTGCTTTATATTTACGATGTTCTTGTAAAAATATCCTTTTGACAACTTATGTTTGCTATTCTGGAAAAGCAATCATTTTGTAGTGAAATTGCTTTAGTCCTGAGACTACCCTAAACAGCTACAACAATTTATCTGTATTGAGCTACATTTTAATTTATCACTGACATTCTTTTGGTGCTCTGTGTCATAAATGACAAATTTCAAACTGCAGACTACAAGGCTGTTTGCAGTTAGACAATATCAGTGCATGTTGCAAGCAATGCTCAAAAAAGAGTTCAAATTTCTGCTTTGATTGCAGGACGGCTAGACACATATGGAACTTGACAGGAGAATGCTTGTTAGAGATAATCATCTGAAAATTTCATTTTAGCTGTAGTCAGATGGTCTGAAGATGAATTTTTGTTAAAACGTAGCATTATTTTGACTGGTTCTGTTGTCTGAAATCTGTAAAAAGTATTTGGCATCTTCTTAATTGGTAAATTTGTTCTAGGTTAAAATGGCAACATTAAATGCATGTTTAATTTCTCCCGATGAGATAGTATGCCCAATATGAAGTTAGTTTTGATCTGAATAATGCCATGACTTGCAATGCCAGTAATACCATGCTGTGATAGAGAGATCATTCTGTTCCTTTGAGTGAAGGGTAAATCATTTTGTCACCAAGATAATTAGATTAGATTAGATTAGATTATGAGGACATGCAGTCCTCTTTTATTGTCATTAAGTAATGCATGCATTAAGAAATGATACAATGTTCCTCCAGAATGATATCACAGAAACACATGACAAACTGACTGAAAAACTGACAAAAACCACATAATTATAACATATAGTTACAACAGTGCAAAGCAATACCATAATTTGATAAAGAACAGACCATGGGCACGGTAAAAGTTACAAAGTCTCTCGAAAGTCCCATCGTCTCACTGAAATGGTAACTCCTGTTACAGTGTAACACTCAGACGGTGAACCTCCAGCGCTGCAAACTTGCCGATGCAGCATCCCAGAAGCATCTGACCACAGTCCGACTCTGAGTCCGTCTGAAAACTCCGAGCCTCCGACCAGCTCTCCGACACCGAGCACCAAGTGCCGTCTCTGCCGAGCGCTTCGACCCCGGCCCCGGCAACAGGTAATAGGCAAAGCTGAGGATTTGGGGCCTTCCCCTCCAGAGATTCTCGACCGCACAGTAGCCGTGAAGCAGGCATGTGATTCAGCTTTGATTTAGTTGGTAGCACTCTCACTGAGACAGAAGCTTGTTGCTTTATGTCCTACCCTACTCAGCCCTGGCCACATAATCCAGACTGACAATCCAGTGCAGAGGTGAGGGAGTGTTACACTGTAACAGGAGTTACCATTTCAGTGAGGCTTTAATTCAGATCCCCATTTGTTAGGTGTAAACAATCCCATGATGTGATCTGAAAAAGCAGATAGTATCACAGGTGCCTCGCTAATAACGTTGCTACGTAGCTCTTCAGAGGAGCTTACTGTGCACCAGACCTAAAAAATATTTGCTGTAAGAACTTTGGGATGCACTGAGGATGCAGTTTTTTCCCTCTCCATTATAAAAGTTAACAAAAGTACCAGAACTCCCCATCCTCAATTGTGCAATGAGAATTATTTGATCAAGCAGAACAGGCAGATAACAGCTTTTGTTACCCAAAGGTCAGTTGATCCTCTTGGTTCTGCTGAAATGTTCCTGGCCATATCTTCATAAATGCCAGCCAGTGGCTATTCTTTTTTCTCATCAAATTGTGTGCTGTCCAACTAGGTTTAACGTCTACATACTTTCCTTTGCTGGGTAGCAATCAGACACAGGAGACTGGAAAAGTGGCTTAATTAATCCTCTGCACGGTAGGTCTGGCTGGATATAACAATGTATGATATATTCAGCACTCAAGGTAGCAGAGAAGGTTGTCAATTTTGGTCATTAAAGACAGTACTGCGTAAAAGTCTCAGATGGAGCTTGGGTGCCTAAGAATTTTGCACAGTACTGTGGTAATTTATTGTGCTGCACTGTACTGCTGCCAAAAAAAATCATGACATATGTGAGTGATGGTAAACCTGATTCTGATATGGGTCTCTGTTGTGGACTGAGAGTGGGAAGGGGGCAGGGAGAGGGGAATCATAATTGAGAAAAGGGGAGGGGGCGGGAAGCACCAGAGAGACATTCTGTAATGATCCATAAACCAATTGTTTGGAATCAAATGACCTTGCCTGGTGTCTCATGGTTGGGTGTGTCTGCACCTGTGCCACCATTCCCTCCCACCCCCACTTGTCCCTCCCCATGGATCTCCCTCCTGGTGCTTGTCCTTGCAAGCAGAACAAGTGCCACATCCGCCCCTACATCTCCTCCCTCACTATCATTCAGGGCCCCAGACAGTCCTTCCAGGTGAGGCAACACTTCACACTTGAGCCTTTTGGGATCAGCTACTGTATCCAGTGCTCTCAGTGTAGCCTCCTGTATGTCAGTGAGACCCGACGTAGATTGCGAGACCTCTTCATCAAGCACAACGAAAAAAGCAAGGTCTCCCTGTGGCCACCCATTTCAATTCTACTTCCCATTCCCATTCTGAGATATTAGTCCATAGCCTCCTTTATTGCCACGATGAGGCCACACTCAGGTTGGGGGAGTGTTACATGCTCAAGGGGATCTGTGTTTTTTTTTTGTGAGAATGAAGTAATCGTCTTTTGGAGGTCGCCTGATGTGATTTTCCTGCCGATGTGAGGTCATGTGATGACATATGCACCATGGGTATATAAGGGTCGACCCCAGATGATGCAGTTGGGTTTTTAGTTTGTAGATTTCCAGGTAGAACGTGCTGTGCCTCCGTTTCTGTTGCGTGTTTGTTTTTGTGACGCAGTTTCATTTATAAAACGGAGTGTTGCATTCTGTTGCAAGATACAATATTATTGGACTGGAAATTTTTGGCTAGGTGTGCTGATTTACCCTATTCCAGCAGTAGAAGGGAGAGTGAAGACTTTATTGAAGTACAGGACCGAAGGATCGAGAGGAGTCGGCATCGTTTGGCAGTTTAACAAAGGATCGACCTTATTGAGTATCCATTGAAGGAGAGGCGACCTGCTTCGAGATAACTCTTGCCAAAAAGAGCAAAGAGTTCATGCAAAGGTTTGCTCTCTCTAAAAGAATTAAAGGTCAGTTGTTTTAAACTGTTTATTTATGCCACGTGAATCCTGTGGACAGAACCAGCAGGAAAGTTGCATCTGTGAAGAAATCCTTCTCCTGAGAAGTCTCTCCCAATTGAACGTATAAATCTGTTGGACTTTTGAATTTACCATTTTAAGAACTATATCTGACTTTATCGCTTTAAGAACTGTTTTCGCATTTAATGCTTTAAGAACCAGTGCCGAGTGACGATTTGGTGAATGGCTGCATAACGGTTAACTTCCAGTTAAAGTTTTCCTTTTTTTTTTCCTTATTGTTTATCCGTGTTTAATAAATGTTTGGTTGTTTTTATATAACCTGTCTCGATTGATATTCATTGTTGCCGGTTACGTAACAGGAGCAACACCTTATATTCTGTCTGGGTAGCTTCCAATCTGATAGCGTGAACATTGATTTCTTGAACTTTTGGTAATTGCCCCCACTCCTCTCCTGCACCATTCCCCATTCCTGTTTCCCTCTCATACCTCTACTTCCCTTCCCTTTCTTCCATGGTCTTCTACCCTCTCCTATTAGATTCCCCCTTCTCCGGTCCTTTATCTCTTCCCAGCTCTTCCCAATCAACTTCCCAGCTCCTCACTTCACCCCTCCCTGTCTCCTGATTTCACCCATTACCTACCACCTTGTACTTCTTCCTCCCCTCCCCCCACCTTCATAGTCTGACTCTTTCTCCCTAAAATGGTGGATATAATAGCTGATCAAATGAACTGCTCAGTTCTGACTTTACCATAATACATTCTTCAGTGTAATTTTAGTAAATTCACCAGTTTTCCCAATTTGTTATTCTGCTTGTGAGCTCATTTTATTTTGCGATGTCATTCAACCACAGGCGGAGATGATAAAAGTATAATCAATAGCTTTTTGAGAATAAAAAAGAAAAGATGTGGATACTGTAACTTTTTTAAAGGGATCACTCCCAGCAAGCGATAGTACAAACTTATCTTTGATATCATCAAAGGGGATGTGTTATCTCTTTGCCTGCCCATTGCCTCCCTCTGGTGCTCCTCCCCCCTTTTCTTTCTTCCATGGCCTTCTGTTCTCTCCTATCAGACCCCCCTTCTTCAGCCCTGTGTCTCTTTCTCCAATCAACTTCCCAGCTCTTTACTTCATTCCTACCCTCCACTCTCAGTTTCATCTATCACCTTGTGTTTCCCTCTCCCCCACCAGCTTTTTCCCCCCACCTACTCTTCATCTTTTCTCCCCCAGTCCTACTGAAGGGTCTCGACCCAAAACGTCGACTGCACTCTCCTCCATAGATGTTGTCTGGCCTGCTGAGTTCCTCCAGCATTTTGTGTGTGTTGCTCAGATTTTCTCTTGTTAGCCATAGGCACAATTGAATTGCAGTCAGGAATGGGCCTGGTTGAACAAATTGTGCTACCTTTGTGGCAGGGGCTTACATACACCAAACCAATGCAGGTTTAAAGGCAAAACCTGCAGAAGATGCTGACACAGTAAAACTCATACAAAGAGCATGTCAGGTAGACAAAAATAAATGGATTGCAGTGAAGAGAACATAGAAATCTACAGCACATTACAGGCCCTTTGGCCCACAATGTTGTGCCAACCATGTAGCCTACTCTATAAACTGCCTAGAATTTCCCTACCGCATAGCCCTCTATTTTTCTTTTTTTATATACTTTATTTTCTAAATTTTCAAAAAAAGTCAATGAAATCAACAAGAACATACCAGCTCAGACATGTGTAAAAATGAAATAAGCAAAAAAAAACATTAGAGGGATGCCTATTGTACAAAGTGCTCAAAAATACTAAACATTAAATCTCAAATAAGGGCCGTGAGAAATCAGCTGGGGGGGAGGGAATTGTTCATGCGCTCCCAGCCTCGTTCAGGTAGGCAAGAAATGGATCCCAGATAGCCGACATTTTTTTAATTGAATTGCTTCTCAAGAACCTAAGTTTCTCCATCTGTATAACTGAGATCATATCAGCCATCCATCTCCGAAAGGAAGGGGGAGAAGGTGATTTCCATTCCCTCAAGATAAGACTTTTGGCGACAATCATCCCCAGCATCAGAGACTGTTGTATGTGTGGTAAACCATATATATGTTGTAACTGGGTTACCTGTCTGGACACGCCCCTCTGCTGACTGCCCCTGTGGCTCCTCCCACAGACCCCTGAATAAAGGTGATTTCGCCTTGCCCCTCCCCCTCAGTCCGGGGCAGACACTCAGCATGGAAGTCGTATTTTACTGCGAATAAAAACCTTTTCAGTATTTACCCTACTTCAGTCGTTTGGAATTATTGAAGGTGCTTCAGTATGGCTGTAGAGAAACAAATAGTAGATTGCGAGCAGCCAAAGATGGCAAGACCAACTTCCAAGGGGAAGGATCTTTTATAGGCCTTTGAGTACCAGTCGAATATTTTGGACCAAAATCCAATCAGTAATGGGCAAAACCAAAAGGTGTGTGACAACGTGGCCTCCATCCCTTGGTATCTATTACACATTGGCGAGACAGAAGGGTAATTCCTGTGCAATCGAAGTTTAGAGTAGTGGAGATGGTGAACAACTTTAAACTGGATCAGTTGGTGCCTGCTGTTAACAGAGCAAGCCTGTATCATAGACAAACTCTCGTCCCAGGCAGCTTCAGATAATTCAATGCCCAACTCCTCTCTCCAGGCGTCTCTAATCTTCACAGTAGACGCTACAGTGCAATCATCAAACAAACGTACAAAGTTAGAAACGAGATGCTTGGAGTCAGGAGGGTTCTTTAAAATATCAAAAAACATATGTTTCCCTGGAAGGATTTCAAAATTACAAATCTTAGATTGAATGTAGTGTCTAATTTGTAAATAATGAAAAAAGTGCGAATGAGGCAACTCAAATTTCTCTTTCAGCAGACTAAATGTTGCAAACCGTCCCTCTATGTGCAAGTCTTCAATAGAAACTAAATCTTTCTCCCTCCAAGCATGGTAGGTTTTATCTGACCATGAGGGTAGAAAGGAGTGATTGAAACAGATTGGTATTTGTACAGAGATCTCTGGTAAATTCAGAACACTCCTAATCTGATTTAGAATTCTGACGGAATTTTTCAAAACAAAACTCAAACTTCTTGAAGTCCCAGGCTTCTCTAACTTAGAGAACAGCATGGCTGGCAAGGAGGAATTGACAACAGAGTTAGACTCCATACATAGCCACAAGGGAGCCCCAGGGGCTAGGTTATCCAGAGCCCCCTGTTGCCAAAACATTAAAGCCCTAGTATTGACAGCCCAATAATAGTGTATGAATACAGGTAATCCCAGCCCTCCTTCAGACTTGGGCTTTTGTAAATGAATTTTCAAAATCCTGTGATTCTTATAATTCTAGATATAAGACAAAATTATGGAGTCCAATTCTTTAATGAAAGTTGATGTAAGAAAAATGGGGCGATTTTGACAAAGATAGAGAAATCTAGGAAGAGAAACCATTTTAATTGAATTTATACGACCAATCATGGACAGTGGTAGGGTTTTCCAACTTTCTATATTCAGTTTAAGTTTTGAAATAAACTCCGCGAAGTTTAATTTAAATATTAATTTAGGATCTTTGGGGATTGCCAAGCTAAGATAAGTAAAGTGATCTTTAACTACTTGAACGGGACACTAGAGGGGCACAAAGTCACTTTTTGTCCAATTGATTGAGTATCCCGACAGTCTGCCAAAAGAGGTGATTAAAGCTAGAAGAAGGGGAACTGACCATTCTGAGTTTTGTAAGTAGAGTATCACATCGTCGGCATGTAAACTAATAAGTGTTTCAATACCTCCCACTTTCAAACCCACAATATTTGGGTGACTTCTTATTTTTAGGGCAAGGGGCTCTACCGCGACAGTAAAAAGGGCCGGCGAGAGAGGGCAACTCTGCTGAACTGAACAGTGTAGGGGAAACATTGTCACCATTGGTTATAATAGAACACATTGGGCTGGCGTATATCAGTTTTACCCAAGATGCAAATGACTCGCCGAACCCAAACCTGTACAGTGACTTAAACATGTAAGGCCACTCAATCTGGTCAAAAGCCTTCTGTACATCAAGGGATAAAATTGCTGCCCCACTAGCTTTCCCATGATCAGCATATATAGTATTAAGGAGGCATTTGACATTGGAAAAAGAGAACCTACCCAGAATAAATCCTGTCTGATCAGGATGAATGATAGATGACAAATACTTACTTAGTCGGTTAGCCAGCACTTTAGTAATTAACTTTCTATCGAAATTCTGGAGTGCAATGGGCCTATAGCTGGCTGGGTCTGTTTCCTTTTCACCTTTCTTTAAAATGAGGGAAATGTTAGCCTCGTATAATGTTCTAGGCTAGGCTTTATCCCTCTTAGAGCAAGATATCATTCTGAGGAGAAGTGGGGCAAGGATATCACAAAATTTCTTATAAAATTCACAGCCAAATCCATCTGGCCCAGCTGTCTTGCCAGACGGAAATGACTTAATGGCAGAAGTTATTTCTTCCAATGTGAAGTCAGAATCTAGGTCCTCCCTAGCAGCGTCACTGAGTTTCGGCATTACAAGAGAATCAAAGAAGTCATTCAAATCAGAATTGAGTGGCATTGCATTTAGAAGTGTAGAATTCACCGTAAAATTCTTTAAAACAGTCGTTTACCTCTTTGGGGTTAGTTAACAGGGTACCCGTCCTCGATCTAATGCAATGAATTTACCTTAGGGCTGGACGCCACTGAGCTGCCCCACCAGGAGCCCCCCAGGCTTGTCCCCCATTTAGAAATGCTTTTGTCTTAATTTTAAGAGGGAGTTATTTATTTGACTACTCAAGATACAATTGTACTCATATTTAAGCTTCATTATTTTATTATAATCTTCAGAGGATTTCGAAGCCTGGTATGTCACTTCGAGGGTTGGGAGAGTATTCTCAATCTCTAATAATCGCCCTTCTCTCTCCCTCTTAGCAGTGGATTCATATGAAATTATATACCCACGAATTACAACTTTTAATGTCTCCCAGAGTGTGGAATCTGATACCTCGCCGTTGTCATTAATTTCTATAAAATCTTTTAATCTGGTGCTGATATTTTCTATAAATTTCTTATCAGTGTGTAGGGAGGGGTTAAAACGGCAGGAATAGATTTGTTTGGAAAGGAAGAGATTTAGGGACATTGTCAAGGGACAATGGTCAGAAATTAATATATTATGATATTTTGTATTAGTAACATGAGATATTAAATGAGAGTCAACCAAAAAATAGTCTATTCTATTATAAGATTTGTGAACATGAGAATAATAAGAATAGTCCTTTGTCGGTGGGATGTTGAACTCGCCAGATATCTACTAAATTCTTAGATCTAATCAAATTATTTAGGACCTGCACTGACACGATATTTGAGGGCGGGCGGGAGGACAATCTATCTAAATATGGATCTAGGTGGCAATTCAAGTCACCGCCGATTATTATATTTGAATTACTGGCATCTGGAAGTAAATCAAAAACTTCCCTAAAAAAAATTGGCTCGTTTGTGTTTGAACCGTAAATATTAAGGAAGGTTAGTGAAAACGAATTAATGATGCCAGAGGTCATGATAAACCTGCTGAGAGGATCTGTGATCATGGAAGTGAGTTGAAATGGAATATTCTTCCTAAAGAGGATAGCCACACCACAGGCTTGAGAAGTAAATGGTGACTGGTAAACCTGCGATATCCAGCTGGCCCTCATTCTGCATTGCTCAGTTACTTTGATATGGGTTTCCTGTAGAAAAATCACATCTGCAGATAGAGATTTGAGATGTCTAAAAACTTTATCCCTCTTAACAACATGACCAAGCCCCTTGACATTCCACAAGACTATTGTAATATTTTTACCCCCAGCTACGTTCTACCGCAAGGCCTCTGCATATCAGAATAAAAAAGAGATTATTAGAGTTGAGCATAAACATAGTAAACAATGCAAAATGGCTGGCAGCCTCATAAAAACACAACATACACAAAAAAAACATGTCTGAGCCATAAACAAGAACAACACACACCCTAACCCACCCCCCTTCGTGTCTCCCTAAACCAGACACATAATTCCCCATTTCCATCTCAAAAGGAGCTGCTGGGCAGGTAACTAACATTACACAATTATCACAAACCCCCTCTCTGAGAAAATTTATAACACAAATTATATAATACCGTTAAACAAATGCTATTAGGGCTGGGGAGAGTTACCCAATGTCTGCGCCTGAAGCTGGACATTCATGACACCAACTCAAATTTAACCATTAAAGTAACAGACATATTTAGAACATTCTCTGCAATTAAATCCCCATGCGGCATACAGCATTATAAAACTACATATAACAAGCAGGTCCCTCCCCTTATCCCAACATGCACCCGGCACAAATATAAGCTGAATAAACAATGTCAATATATCTACTCCCTTTTGCGTGCATTATTCCTTTCCAAGAATCGTGCTGCTTCCATCGGGTCGTCGTATACTATAGGCGCTCTTCCATCGTGATGATAAATATAGAGCCTAGCCGGATACCGCAGGGTGTGCTTGATTCCTCCATCACGCAGAGTTTGCAGTACTTCACGAAAGGCACGGCGTTGAGTCATCACCTCTTTAGTATAGTCCAGGAAGATCAAGACTTTGTTTCCCTTGTACTCCATGGGTTGTAGGCTGCTGTGGCTCAGGATCAGCTCTTTCAGTCGAAAGTGATAGATACGTGCCAAGATGGTGAGCGGCTTAGTGCCGGCAGCCGACTTCGGCTGGAGAGAGCGATGTGCACGATCGACTTTAACCGGGTACGGGAAATGCACTTCCCCGAGCAACCTTGGGAATCAGTCTAGAAACAAAGTCAGTAGGTTTACCATCCTCCTCGCCCTCTTGTATCCCTACAATCTTAAAGTTATGTCTCCAGGAACGAGCCACTAAGTCATGCACTTTAGCTTCAAGCTGACTATTTTGTCTCTTTAACTCTGAACACTTAGCTTCAAGCTCTTGCACGCATGCTTCAAGGTCGCTAGCGGTTAGTTCTTGATTAGCCACACGGGCTTGTAAGTCAGCCTGTGAGGCCACAAGTGTCTGAAGCGTGGTCTCAAAATCATCAAAGCAGTCGTTAATGCCGCGTAGAACTGACTCAGAAATCTCCTGACTAAATTCCTTGCACATGGCGTAAGTTTTATCCGGCGGTGTCTCAGACGCGGAGAAGTTATTTACAGGCCCGTTGTTAACACTAACTTCGGTAGTTTGGCCGTCAGCGGTCTTGGCTTTATTTGCCTTCAGCATTGTCAAACTTTTCCAGACACTTAGTTTAGACATGCACTGTTGGCCTGTGAATGAATAAAACACGGTATAATAGTAATTTTATCAAGGCCTCGGAGAGGAGCACTGACCAAACACGCCTAATCCATACGCATGCGCACTGGCGCCCCCCCCACCCTCTATTTTCCTAAGCTCCATCTACCTATCTAAGAGGCTCTTAAAAGACCCTATTGTATCCACTTTCACCACCACCACCGGCAGTGCATTGCACACACCCACCATCCTCTGTGTGAAAAACTTATCCCTGACATCTCCTCCATACCTATTTCCAAGCACCTTAAAACTATGCCCCCTTGTGTTAGCCATTTCAGCCCTGGGGAAAAACCTATGACTATCCACAAGATCAATGCCCCTCATCATCTTATACACTGCTATCAAGTCACCTCTTATCCTCCGTCACTCCAAGGAGAAAAGGCCAAGTTCACTCAACCTATTCTCTTAAGGTACACCCTCCAATCCAAGCAACATCCTTGTAAATCTCCTCTGTACTCTCTCTATAGTAACCATATCCTTCCTGTCGGGAGATGACCAGAATTGAACACAGTACTCCAAGTGGGGTCTGACCAAGGTCTTATTACCTCATGGCTCTTGAACTCAGTCCCACAGTTGATGAATGCCAACACACCAGACACCTTCTTAACAACACTGTTGTTAAGAGAAAAGGATAAAAAGTCAAGTTCCATTTTCAAAAAGAGCACTAATCTTCATGCTGTTGATGAAACTTCTGATAATGAAGAGAGTGATACAGGACTGAGTAGCCTTGGGATTTACAACATGAAAGCTAACACGAGGCATGAAATATGGCTTATACCAGAAGTGAATGGCAAATTATTTAAAATGGAATTGGTCACTGGATCAGCTACTTCAGTCATTCCACAAAATCAGTATGAATGGCAATTCAAAGCTATTGAACTGAAGCCTGCAGATCTTCAACCAGGAACTTATACTGGAGAAAAGATAACTCCTGTGAGAATGACATTTATACAGTGAAATATGATAACCAACAAATCACATTGGGCTTGTATGTTGTAAAACAAGAAGGGCTGTGATTGGCTGAGAAAACGTCAGACTGACTGAAGATCCATCTACAACTCACATGCCACATCCCCTGCAATTGAGTCGACTGAAAATGAGTTTAAAAAGGTACTGGATGTGTTCAAGGATGGCACTGGAAAATTCAAACATATCAAGGATAAAATAGTGTTAAATGAAAATACCACACCTGAGTCCAGTTCCTTGTCTGCAGTGGATGCAGCTATAAAGTGGCCCGAACTGTTCCCAATAAACTCCACTACAGCCTCACACGCTGTTCTCAAGGACTGGTGTTCCAGAACATTTAGTCGGTGACAATAAATCATAGTTCATTGTGGAACAGTTTCAGTCATTCCTGAAAATGAATGGGATAAACCAAATTACATCTGCACCATACCACACAGCTACAAATGGCCTGGTGAAAAGGTTTGTCCAGAGTCTAAAGAAAACACTGCGAGCAATGTCTGCAGGACACACTACACTGACACTGAATCAGAAGCTCACCAGTTTCCTCCTTGCATATCTCAATGTAGCACACTTCACAACCAACAACTTTCCAACTTTCCAGCAGTACCTGGGTTGTCCCTTGCGCTCACACTTGGATCTCCTCAAATCCAATCTCAGAAGGAGTATACAGGACAAACAGCTGAGACAAATTGAGGACTCCACCAACAAGGAGATTTGATGCTTCTCTCCTAGACAAGCAGTCCTGGCAAGGGACTACAGAGGAAATCAGGAGTAGTAACTTGAAAAGATGAATGACTGAACTGGACCACCCTCCTGCTCAGTGGAGATTGTGTCTGATGTTTTCTGAAAACGGCACATCTATCAGTCGAGAAGAGCAGAGCTAATTGTTAGAGAAGAAATGTGCTCAGTGCTGTCATAACCACTTTATACTTGAAGGTTTAGGAGGGTTTCTAGGGCATAGGATAGTGGAGAGGGCAGTTTGCTCGGGAGAGCATGCGCAAGTCTCCAGTTACCGGCGCCATCTTTAACGGATCTTTCACTTGCTGCAATCCCAGAGTCAACTCCTACAATGAACATGGAGGAGGCTCCAGAAACGGAGATTGCTTCAAAGCCACAGCAGCGTGACCTCTCATGTCAAAGAAGACGCTATCCCACATGAGTAAGAAATCCTCCACAGTGATTAAATCTTTAGAATCGAATGGGACAATTTAAAATTTACTGTGCTGTGGATGTCTATGTAGTAGATGTATTATATAAGATACTGTGTTACATATATAAAAAACCATAGAGTAATATGCTGAATATTTGAGTTGAATTGCATTCAATACTAATTTGGAGTTTATAGCTAAGTAGAGAGGAACATTGTGAATTTACTATTTTGGCAATATTTGAGTAATACTGTAAATATATTGTTTGATTAAGCATTCTTTGTTTAAATAATTAATTACAGGTTATATGTAAAATTATGTAAATGGCATGTCATCATATATGTCATATGTACGGAGCTCACTAAAGTAAGAAAAAAGTAGACGTGTTACTCCCAGCTTTTTTTTTCTTTTGATTAGTTTCTGCAGTTACAACATATAACAAGAATTGCCTCTGGTTTTCTGTTTTTGAGAAGAGGCCACTCAGCAGGTGTAATGATGTCACATTTTGCATTAACAGTCTTTCAAAGAATATGGTTTTGAAACGTTTGTTCTGTTTCTTTCTCCACAGATGTTGTTTGGCCTTAGTATTTCTGGTATCATCAGTTTTGTCAAAAATCTCCAGCATCCTGCTGTTAAGCAGGGATCCTTTCTGAAAACATGCCCCAGAGCATGAAAGTGTAAAGGAGAGATACCTGTGTTGGCAATAGTTGGTTCTTTGTGGTAAATTTCAAACTAGTTCTGCAGGAAACCCATTGCTTTGTAGAAGACTGCAAATTCTTGGCCAAGATGTTCGCACTTGTGGCCGTAAGTATAATACAACCCTAAATAAATTCCATGATGAATTTAGGAGCATCATCTTTATTCGGAGGCTGGTTAAAACAAGTAATCTGTAATTATAGGTAATATTTGCTCTCCATTGCATAAACGGATTTAAATGGAAGCTACCAAAGTTTGAAGCATAGGTCTGAGAAAGTGAGATGGAATAAGGTATGTGTGTGGCAAAAGTGGCAGAAATAAGCCAGGCCTCAAGACTTGTTTCTGCTCTGAACATTCACTGTGGAATCAGAATACAGTATTAAAATAATTTAATCATTGTTCTCAGCACCAGAAACTGTGTGCGTGTTCTCTTTCTTTCCTTTAATATTCTCTCAAACAGCAACGAAAAGAAAAGTGCCTTCAACCTTGGCTCTGCTGACCCCTAACATCTTACATCAACAGCTTTGCCAACCACCTCTCCCACCCAACATTTAAGGTAGAATTGTTAACAACATTTGACGTGCTTGTCGTCAGAACACCAGTTCACTTGAAAGCTGATGAGGATGAGAATGGAATATAGCCAGGTCAACATATGGACGCAGCTAACTTCAGTACTTCCTTTATGTCTGGGTTAAAACTGAGCCAAGTGATGAATACAACAGCACTTGCAATTTAAAAAAAGGTAATATCCATTCTTCTGGTTCATTAATAAGATTAAAAAATCAAATTAATCTGCAAATTTTGTATTCACAACAGAATGAAAGTATAAAAGATTAAATTTATGGACTATTTCATTTTATTTTCAAAACAAATTTGGCAACCCTGCAGGCTTAACTCTCCCATTTTGTTCTCGTTCAGGTAGCCAACGAACCGGTAGTCTGCTCCATCAAGGTCGAGTCGGTATGCAGCCTACAATAAAATTGATTTCTAATTGCAGGATACCCAAATGAAAATATAAAGAATGACAGATACTGGAGAAGAGGACCTGCCCAGTACCCTTTGTCAGAACAGGCTGTGTTCCCAAAATCTTTATATTAAAAAAAAATCAGATGGCTAAATCTGCTATACAGTTGCTTTAATGAACGCACTTATTCTTGTGGGACATTATGTTCCCATTACAATAAAAAACTATTTCACACTTAAAAAAAGATAAGCTGACAAGTTTCTACAGTTTGTATAAAATTTGAGGATGATAGATATCTTAGTCATGTCCCTTCTTAACCAACAAGAACAGCCTCATAACTGTCTCTCATAATTGAACGGTCCATCCCAGGTAATGTTCTGGTGCGTCTCCTCTGCAGCTGCTCCATGTTTAACGCAACATTTTAAGAGAAGATAAAGAAAGAAAAATAGCCTGAATGTATATGACCATTTGTGGTGTTAAGAGTATTTCATAACTGATAGTTTTGAGGCATAATCACAAGAATCAGCAATTTATGGCAAAGACAGTCAGTAGCAGATTGTACCTTCTAACCAGACTCTGAGTAAAGGAGATTCTCTAATTTCATCATTGGATTTACTTATGCCCCTTAGGCCATAAATAAACCCAATGATGAAGTCAGAGAATTAGCCAAAAGGGGAACACCTTGATCCAGAATTTGTAGTTTCCTGTAAAATAACATAGCTTTCTATTGTTCGACTGAAATTCACCTGAAAGACCCAACCCTCTGTGGCAAGCAGCTCCCCTTTTCCAATGCCCGTTCCTCTCAGGATCTAACAGTATCTCCTGAGGCAGAATCAGGCTAAATGATTCAGGCTGACTATGTCTGAAGGGTTATCCATGTAAAGTGTTAATCATATGGCATTATTGGGTTTGCTGATAAAGATGCAACAATTTGTCATTCTTATGAAATGTTATGCAGATCTAAAAGATTAGAGTACACGTGTATATCTAAAGGAGAAATAAATATGGTTATCTTCTAAAACAAAATGCAGAAGATTATAATATAAATTATACTTTGAAATATACTTCCAACAAAATTAGAGCAAGCTTATAAAATTAGCTTTATGTGACTAGATAATTTGTTAATTAACAACTATGGTTTAGTACTCCATTAAAACCACCCTTAAACCTCAGCAAAGAGCTTTTTGCACACCACAGTGCTGAGGAGACACTGAATTGCATAGAGGAGAAGAGAGTTGAAAGGAAATAAGTGGAGGCAGTCGACACTTTTTTTGCCACAGTCCCGAGGAAACACCAGATTGCGTAGATGGAGAGCGTTTAAAAGAAATTCAAAGTCAGAAGTAAATTTATTATCAAAGTACATATATGTCATCATATCCAACCCAGAGATACATTTTCTTCAAAGTTTAAATTTCAAAACACATTTATTATCGACGTATATATATACATTATGCTCTCTTGAGGTACGTCTCGTTACAGGCAGCCACAAAACAAAGAAACCCAAAAACAAAAGGAAGACTGTCAAACACCCATTCTGCAGAGAGAAAAAACAAACAAATCGTGCAGACAATATGAGTAAGCTAATAGCATTCAGAATGAAGGTGAGTCCACCGAGACGAAGTCCAGAGCAGACAGAGCCTCAGTTCAGCACACAGCTGAGTTACTGAGGTGGAGCAGCAAAGAAAACCAGTCTGACCCTCGTCTCCGGGCCTGACACACTGCCTTTTCAAACTGGCCTGGCGTTTAAAACGTCCAAACATTGGGTCATTCCCCACTCTAGGATCTTGGCCCCATTGCTTCAATATGCTCTGGGCCTTGACCTCACCACCATGCTTCTGGCTGTACTTGACCTTTCCAAATCGGGTTGGCGTCCAGATCGATCAAACCTTGGGTTTTTTCTCCCTTTTGTTTTAGATAGACAGGACTTGACTCTTCCTTGTCTGCTCCAACTTTGCTTTGCCTTGAATATGCTTCAACCTCGTCTTGACTTTGCCTCACACCAGATCCTCACTTCGCCCCTCGACTTGGCCTCACCTCTGCTTGTTTTGACCCTCAGCTCTTCTTCACTACCGACAAGCTCCCCATTGTTTGCGGTGATCATTTACCATAAATTTTAACAGAAACTGTGTTACTAATAAAGTATTTAGTTGTATTCCTCATTTTGTTTGCCATCGTTTAGTAGTCGCTGGGCTTCACCAGCACCATTTCAACTAAATAAATCTGTAATAGAATAATAATCGTAACAGAAACAATGAAAGACTGCAACCTGGGTGTTCAACCAGTGTGCAAAAAATGACAAACTGTGCAAATACAAAAAGCAAGAAATAATAATAATAATAATAATGAATAAATAAGCAATAAATATTGAGAACATGAGATGAAGTGTCCTTGAAAGTGAGTCCACAGGTTGTGGGAGTATTTCAATGATGGGGCAAGTGAAATTGAGGAAAGATATCCCCTTTGGTTCAAGAGCCTCATGGTAGAGGGGTAATAACTGTTCCTGAACCTGGTGGTGTGAGTTCTGAGGCTCCTGTACCTTCTTCCTGATGGCAGCAGCAAGAAGAGAGAATGAGCTGTGTGGTGGGGGCCCCGATGATGGAGGCTGCTTTGCTACGGCAGTGTTTCATGTAGATATGCTCAATGGTGGGGAGGGCTTTGCTTGTGATGGATTGGGCCATATCCACTAATTTTTTAGGATTTTTCATTCAAAGACATTGGTGTTTCCATACCAGGCTATGATGCAGCCAATCCACTACACATCCATAGCTGTTTGAAAAAGTTTCTGATGTCACCACAGCTTGTCACATCAGACAGCCAGCCACTCTAGTGATATTTGGTTGATGTTGAGCAGGTCAGTGTCAGCTAAATCAGGTGAGAGTGGGCAGTTGCACAGAACGTGTTCAATGTGCTGCACCCTTTCGCCACACTCACAGGATTCGCTGATCTTTAAACCCCACTTCACCATATTGTCTCCCGTCCTACAAACTCCCACTCTCGCTCTGAGAGTGCACCACTTCCATCTGTCAAGCAGTGCCCCATCTGATAACATTTCTGTGAGGTCTTGCACTGTATTGTTTGGTAGGGTTCTGGCTTCTGTTTGTTGCCAGAGGTCAATCCTGTATGTTTGGGGGGATGTTCTGTGCAGTAGTTCCTCCACTGTTGCAAAGCTTTTCCTCGACTTTAGGCAGTTGGAAACTGGCACATGATGATGTAGTGGGTGCTGTGGATCCAAGGTCTGTTTACCTTTTTCAATTTTTGTTGTAGTGTGTCTTCGGATCTCTGGGGGAGCAATGCCTGCAAGTCTGTAAATGATGTTAGTAGGTGTGGGGCACAGTGTGCCCGTGATTATTCGGCAGGCTTCGTTAAGCAATGGGTCTATTTTCTTCACATGGGCTGATCTGCCCCACACAGGTGCACAGTATTCTGCAGGTGCATAGCAGAGTGCTAGGGCAGTTGATCTAAGTGTATGAGCATTAGCTCCCCATTTCGTGCCTGCTAATTTTTTCAAGAGAGAATTGTGAGAGCCAACTTTCCCTCAGAGTTTTTGGATGTGGGTGGCAAATGAGAGCGTCCTATCCAGTGTCACGCCCAGGAAAATTGGAGTCGGATGGTGTCTGAGCTCCTTCCCACACCAGAAGATCTTGAGTTTCTGAGCTGCTTCTCAATTCCTCAGGTGGAATGCACACACTTGAGTTTTTGATGGATTTGGGTTCAGAGACCATTTTTCATAATACTGTTTCATTGCTTCGAGGACTGCTGTAAGTCGTACTTCAACTTCTTGGAAGGAGTTAGCTTGTGTTGCTATGCATAGGTCGTCTGCATAGATAAACCTGCGTGTGTTAGGAAAGGTTGGTTGGTCGTTTGTGTAGACATGAAATAGTAGAGGTGCCAGGACTGATCCCTGTGGTAGTCTGTTCTTTTGTGGACGCCATCTACTCTTAATTCCATTCATTTCTACATAAAATCTACGATTTTCTAAGAGACTTCTTATTACTTTGACTGTGGTTTCGTTCTTTAACATTTTAGATAATTTCAGCAGAAGGCCTCTGTGATTCACAGTGTCGTATGCTGCTGTTAAGTTAACGAATACTGCTCCTGTAATTTGTCACATTTCAAAGCCATCCTCAATATACTGGGTTAAGTTCAGGACTTGACCGCAGCAAGAGCGGCCTGGCCTGAACCTGGCTTGGTCTGGTGTTAGAAGATCTTCGACTAAGGGGGATATTCTTTTCAGTATGAGTCTCTCGTAGAGTTTATAGATGGTGCAGAGCAAGGAAATCGGTCTGTGGTTTTTAGGAATGTTGGGGTCTTTATTGGGTTTTAGGAGAGCAACAACTTTGGCTCTTCTCCAATTTTTAGGTATCTTTAATGATCTTAGGCAACAGCTAAAAAGGGACAGAAGCCAGTGGAGTGCTCTAGGTCCAAGATGTTTAAGGATTTCTTTAAGAATCCCATCTATGCCAGCAGCTTTGTTGGATTTTAGCTGTGATACTTCATCCTTTAATTCTTCAAGGGTGAGAGGTGGCAAGTTGTTATTCCCGTTTGAGAGAGCTGACTCCATCTCCTGATGTTGCTTTTTCTTTTGCCTCCGTTCCTTGTTATTTAGTCGACCATTTAGTACCAGTTGGTGGGCAACCTGATTGGGTGTCACGGCAGCAATTCTATTGTTGGTCTATTGTTTGAGTTGAGTTTCCGAACAGTTGCCCACACCTTCTTATTGTTCTTGATCACGTCTGTGTTTTCTATCAGTTCCTGCCAATGCTGTTGTCTCTCTTGGCTCAGTAGGGACAGAACTGACTCTCCCATTTCAATTGTGTCTTGACCAAATGGGTCTTGATCGTATAAGTTGACATACTCATCTTAACTTTGCTTGATATCCCTAGTCAATCCCTGAATATATTTGGTTCTGCAGCCTCTAGGTATGTTCTGCTGCACTACTTTCCAGATTAGTCGGACAAATTCATCATAATGATCAGGTTCTGGTGGTATGGTGTCGATAAGTTGATCAAGGGATTCTGTGAAAGATGTTCAATTCGTTTTTCTCAAGTTAAATCTTGGTAGGTACTTTGATGGTACAGGTCTCAGAACTGGAAGGGATTCTACCTGGACTGGACGATATCGGGATATGGGTATATGTTGGAGGACTGTTCGTGTGAAGAGGTTGGAACTTGCCGAGGTAACAAAGGCAAGGTCTGGGTTGTATCCTTTTCTCCATCCAGCACTTGTGAAGGTGGGGGTGTCCTTTGACTTGTATAGTAGCTCAAGGCTGTTGCTTAGAGCCCATGATACAAGTTCTTCTCCATTTGCATCATCATCTTTGTATCCCCAGTTGGTGCTATGGCTATTAAAGTCACCAATAATGAGGTAGATTTTGTCCTGGAGATCTAGGTTAGGTGGCCACATGAATGGTTCATTAGGGGGTTTGTAGACTGAGATGATATTTATGTGTTTTGTTTCAACTTTCAGAAGTTCCACTGAGCCAGCTTGGATGTTTGCTGTGCTCATTACTATAGATTTCTCTTTAACAAAGATTGCACTTCCATAAGTTTGGCTAGGGGTGTCAATAGCAAAGTGCATTCCTGGCACATGGGGTTGGTTGCTCAGCCTATGAGTTTCTTGTATGCACAAGATGTCCAGTTTTAAGTTTGCCAGGATTTCTGCTTTATTGTGGCTGAAGCCTTCGATGTTGAGGCTAACGATTTTCATGATTTCCAGTGGGTCGAGGGTTTATCCTTTTACCACCCACTGGATCACTTGGTCTGGCGTGTAATGTCAGGATTGGTCTCCTTTCGGATTAGCAGGGTCACGGCGTGAACATTCCTGACTCGACCTCAATGATGTCATGCCAAATCTTCACAAATTTCTAAGGAAGTAGAGGTGGTGTTGTGTTTTCTTCATAATGGCCCTTGCGTGCCGGGCACCGAACAGGTCCTCTGAAACAATAACACTGAGGAATTTAAAGTTGATGACACTCTGCACCTCTGATCCTCCTATGAGGACTAGCTCATGGACCCCTGGTTTCCTTCTCCCAAAGTCAATAATCAGCCCCCTTGACTTGCGGACATTAAATACAGGATTGTTGTTCTGGCACCACTCAACCAGATTTTCAATCTCCCTCCTATATGTAGATTCTTCACCACCTTGGATTCGGCCAATGACAGTGCTGCTCTCAGCAAACTTGAATATGGCATTGAGGCTGTGCATAGCCACACAGTCATAAGTGTAACACGAGTTGAGCAGGGGGCTAAGCACACAGCCTGGCGGAGCACCTGTGCAGATGGAGATTGTGGAGGAAGCGTTGTTGCTAATCTGAGCTGATTGGTGTCTGCAACTGAGGAAATTGTAGATCCAATAACTGTGTTTAAGTAAAGTCATTGAAAAGGTTGTTTATCAGCTACTTAATAGCTTTTTGGCATTAAGCAACAGTATGAATATTTTCCAGGCTGGCTTTCGACAACACCATAGCACTGAGACTGTTCTGGTCCAGGTTTTAAATGCCATCCGCTTACACTATGATGATGGTAAAATTTCAGTTTTGGTTTTACTGGAGCTTAGTGCTGCCTTTGACACAGTTGACCATGGCATGTTACTGGACCGAATCGAAGACTTGGTGTGACGTTCCAGTATAGTCCTTAAGTGCTTTAAATTGTATTTACAGGACAGGGACTATTTTGAATTGATTGGTAGCTGCATATCTGACCAAACAAAAATGACATGCAGAGTGCCTCAAAGCTCCATACTAGGGCCTCTTTTGTTTAAAATATACATGCTCCCTCTAGTTCAAATCATGGTAAGCAACAAAATATCTTACTTCAATTATACAGATGGCACTCAGATCTATATAACAGTGTCAAGTGACAATGATCCCATATAATCACTAAAAAAACTGTATTGAACAAATCACTGATTGCATGAGCCAAGATTTCCTCCAGATAAACTAAGAGAAAACTGAAATAATTGTTTTCATTGCCAAAAAAGAACGCTTAAAATTCAGTGCTCATATAGAATCTCTGTCGTTACAGACCGCAAACCAACCTAGAAACCTTGGTGTTGTGATGGACTCTGACTTAAATTTTAACTGCCACATTAAGATGATTACAAAGTCAGCCTACAACCATCTTAAAAATATAGCGAGAGTTAAAGGGCTTTTGTCTCAGCAAGATCTAGAAAAACTCATCCAGGCATTTATTTTTAGTAGGCTTGATTACTGTAATGGCATTTTCACAGGTCTCTGTAAAAAATCCCTCAGACAGCTGCAGCTCATTCAGAACGGTGCTGCTGGAGTCCTCACTGAGATGAAGAAAGTAAAACATACCACTCCAGTTCTCAGATCACTATACTGGCTTCCTGTCTATCAAAGGATTGACTTTAAAATATTACTACTGGTTTATAAAGCACTGTATGGTCTCAGGCCAAAATACATCTCCGATCTCTTGCTGCATTATGAATCTTCCTGAGCTCTCAGGTCATCTGGGATGAGTCTGCTTACTGTCCCCAGGGTCAAAACTAAACATGGTGAAGCAGCTTTTAGTTACTATGCTCCATATATCTGGAATAACCTTCCAGAGGATCTGAAGTCTGCCCCAACTTTAAGCTCTTTTAAATTGAGGCTTAAAGCTTTTCAATGTAGCTTCTAATTTATTTAACTTCTATTTATCATATCTATTTTTGTGTGATTTTATTCTTTTATATATTTTTTATACCTTGTTCTATGCAAAGTACTTTGAACTGCCTTGTGTTTGAAAAGTGCTATGCAAATAAACTTAATTGCTTGCAAAGGAGGTATTGAGGCCAAAGTCTTGGAGCTTATGGATTAGTATTATTTATTAGAAGCGAACAGGAGTGGTCAGCATTTTTTGCATGGCAAATTCCCAAGGAAACCCCAGACTGTGTAGTGAGAAAGAAAGTTTAAAAGAAGTGAGTGGGAGCACTATCCTGCCTAGCATTCACACTGCTCTAAATGACTAGACTCCCATGGTAGGGGAGTCTAGGACAAGAGGGCACAACTTCAGGATTGAAGGATGTCTATTTAGAACTGAGATGCAGAAAAATTACTTTAGTCAGAGGGTGGTAAATCTGTGGAATTTGTTGCCACGAGTGGCTGTGGAGGCCAAGTCATTGGGTGCATTTAAGGCAGAGATAGATAGGTTCTTGATTAGCCAGGGCATCAAAGGGTATGGGGAGAAGGCAGGGGAGAGGGGATGACTGGAAGAATTGGATCAGCCCATGATTGAAAGGCGGAGAAGACTTAATGGGCTGAATGGCCTACTTCTGCTCCTATACCTTATGGTCTTATAGTTGGCACTTTTCATGCACCACAGTTCCAAGTAAACTTTGGATTGCACATAATTTAGCACTTGACAAGGGACTATAAAAAAAAGTTATGTTTAAGCAGAGTGACCATTGGGGGACTGGCCATTGTGGGAGTGGGCCAGTTTCAGATTGGGGAGTTAAGGTTTTGGCTCATTGAGGCTTTGGTGAGGAGGGGCATAGGCCAAAGATAGATTATATTTTTGTCATTATTTATTCTTTATGTCTTTCTTATTGCTCACTTAGAGCAGTGTGGATGCTAGGCAGGATAGAGGAATGCTCCTCTTCCGGGATGTGGAAAGTCAGGGAGACCTGCAGTGGCCCTGACAACAACCCCTTCAAGAACTGCATCCAGCTGCAGACCATGTTAAGCATTGGAGTTGTGACTGGATGAACTCCAGATCATTCGGGAGGCTGAGGCATTAATAGACAGGAAATACAGGGAGGTAGATACACCCAAAGGGCTGACACAGGTAACTATCAGAAAGGGAAAGGCAGTTTGTGCAGATAATCTCTGTGGCTGTTTCCCTCAACAATAGGTATACTGCTCTGAATACTGTTGGGTGGGGGAGGATAACTTAGCAGAGGAAAGTCACAGCGGTAAAGTCCCTGACTTTGAGTTTGGCTCTGTGGCTCAAACGGGAAAGGGGGTTCAGAAACGAGTTGTAGTGATAGGGGATTCATTGGTTAGGGGAACAGAAAGGAGGTTCTGTGGATGAGAACGTGATTCCTAGGTGGTTTGTTGCTTCCCGGGTGCCAGGGTCAGGGACATCTCAGATGAAATCCACAGCATTCTTCAGTGGGAGGGTGAGCAGCCGGTTGTCGTGGTTCACATTGGTATCAATGACATGGGTAGGATGGATGAAGACGTCCTGCAAAGTGAGTTCAGGAAGTTATGTGCTAAGTTAAAGAACAGGCCCGCCAGCATTATGATCTCAGGATTGCTACCTGTGCCATGTGCTCGTGAGGCCAGAAATAGGAAAATCATACAATTTAACACAGGGCAAAGGAGATGGTGCAGGAGGGAGGGCTTCAGATGTTTGGATCATTGGGTTCTCCTCTAGGGAAGGAGTACCTGTAAAGAAGGGATGGTTTACACCTGAACTGGAGAGGGACTAATATCCTAGTGGAAAGGTTTTCTTGTGCTACATGGGGAGAGGGTCAGCTGTAAACTAGAGTTGCAGGAGGATGGGAACAAGACTGCAAGAACAGATAGTGGTGTGATTTGCGGAAAAGATGTGGTTTACCCTATATACAAAGTCAGGAGTCTAAAGGTCGAGCATGGTGGGACTAAGGTTCTGAGTTTTGTATATTTCAATGTAAGGAGTATTGTAGGAAAGGCAGAATAAGCTTAGGGCATGGATCAGTGTGTGGAATTATGAAATTGTAGCCATTATTGAGACTTGGTTGCAGGAAGGGCAGGTTTGGCAGCTCAGTGTTCCGGGGTTCTGTTGTTTTAGACCTGGTAGAGCCGGGAGATTAAATGGGGAGCGCTGATATTATTAGTCAGGGAAAATGTCTCAGCAGTGCTCAGACAGGACAGACTGGAGAGCTCGTCTAGTGAGACTTTATGGGGAGCACTGAGAAATGAGAAAAGAATCAGCACGTTAATGGGATTATATTATAGACTACCTAACAGACTGCAGGATTTACAGGAGAAAATTTGTTGAGAGATTGCAGACTTTTACAAGGAATGTAAGGTTGTGATAGTAGGTGATTGTAACTTTCAACATATTAACTGGGAATCCCATACTATAAAAGGACTAGATGGGAAAGAGTTTGTCAAATGAGTTCAGGAAAATTTCCTTTATCAGTACATAGGGGTTCCAGCTTGAGTGAGTGTGATACTAGATTTTCTATTAGGGAATGAGGCAGGGTAGGTAACAGAGTTTGTGTAGGGGAACACTTTGCATCTAATGATCATAATGCCATTAGTTCAAAATAATTATGGAAAAGGATAGATCAGGTCCTCGGTTTGAGATTCTAAAATGGAGAAAGGCCAATTTTGATGGTATCCAACGGGATCTGGCAACTGTGGATTGGGACAGGCTGTTTTCAGTCAAAGGTGTACTTGGTAAGTGGGAGTCCTTCAAAAGTGAAATTTTTGAGAGTACAGAGTTTGTATGTTCCTGTCAGAATAAAATGCAGGGATAAGAGGTTTAGGAAACCTTAGTTTTCGAGATGTTGAGGTCCTGGATAAGAAAATGGAGGAGGTGAATAGCAGGTATAGGCAGGCAAGAACAAATGAGGTACTTGAGGAGTATAAGAAATGCAAGAAAACACTTGAGGGAAAAAGTCAGGGGGGCTAAAAGAAAGCATTAGTTTGCTTTTAGCAGACAAGGTGAAGGAGAGTCCTCAGGGCTTTTACAGATATTGTATATTAGGAAGATAAAGAATAGCAAGGGATAAAATTGGTCTTCTGAAAGTTCAGAATGATAATCTATGTGTGAAGCCAAAAGAGATGGGGGAAGATCTTAAATGGATTTGTTTCACATCTGTAATTACTGGGAGATGGATACAGTGTCTATTGATGTGAGGCAGTACAGCAGCGAGGTCACAGACCCTATACAGATGACAGAGGAGGATGTGTTTGCTGCCTCGAGGAAAATCAGAGTTTATAAATCCTGAGGGCCTGACAATGTGTTCCCTCAGACCTTGTGGGAGGTAAGTGCATAAACTGTGGGGACCCTAGCAGAGATTCTTAAATCATCCTTAGCAACCGGTGAGGTACTGGATAATTGGTGGATAACTAATATTGTTCCGTTGTTTAACAAAAGCTCGAAGAATAAGCCAGGAATTTATAGGCCGATGAGCCTGATGTCAGCAGTGGAAAAGTTACTGGAAGGTATTCTAAGGATTGGATGTATAAACATTTGAATAGACGGGGACTGATTAGGGATAGTCAACAATGCTTTGCGTGTGGTAAATGATGTCTAACTAATCTTATAGAGATTTTCGAGGAAATTACCAGGAAGGTTGAAGGTAAGGCAGTGGATGTTGTCTACATGGACTTTAGTAAGGCTTTTAACAAGATCCTGCATGGGAGTTTGGTCAAGAAGGTTCAGTTGCTTGGCATTCAAGATTCAAGGGAGTAAACTGGATTAGACATTGGTTTTGTGGAAGAAATGTTACATACCCTGTAACTGGGTTGCCAAACCAGCAGAAATGGATCACTCAGTTGGAGTCTGGATTACTGGAACTAAGAGAGTTTTATTAAAGAAACAAGCAACACAGTACTCTAATCAAAAGGATAATAAATGCAACAGTTCAGCAATGATAAACACACATGTCCACAGAATTAGGATAATAGGATCAATCAAGCTCTATCGTCGTCTAGGGGTAAATGACCAGTTTCAAAGTGACGCAAAGTTCAGTTCAACTGAGTTCAGTTCAGTTCACAGTAATCACTGCCGTGGCGATGGACAGTGGGGGGAAGGAGAGAGAGAGAGCAAAAACAAATGAATATTCAAATGGCTTCCACACAGACCTTCGATATTCTTCGCAGTCAGCTTTTGGGCGAGCCCTTTGTGATGTCTTCTGAGGTCACCGACTGTGACCCCCCCCATTTCCAGATACGATCGTTTCTCTGCGGTGAAACCTGGCACCCAGGCAAGGGCGGACACACACCAGGTTCCCGCCGATCGTACCTTTCCACCCTGTGCGTCTATGGCTTGGTCACGTGACCAGCCCTCCAAAACCTCCCACCAACTTGTGGGAGACGCACCGCTTCCAGGGTCTCATTACCTCGGGGTGTCGTGTGTGTCTTGCTTTAGCGAACCTATCCCTTTTTATCCCCCTGCTGGGGTATTGCCTGTCCATCACTTCAAACAGTTCAGGGTTCAAAGGGGGAGCCGATCTTGACAGCTCTCCTTCCGTTAAACTCTCCCATCCCTTCATTAACATCTCCAAATGCTGCTCCATTGTTTTCCTTATCTCTCTTTCTCCTGAAGACAGGTGGCAGACCAACTGCTGATCCCACTGGTGCCAGCACAGGACAGCTAACATCTTAATCTATGTGTACTCTCATCACAGAAACCAGAGAGTTGTTGTAGATGGTTGCCTCTCTGACGGGAAGCCTGTGATTAGTGGTGTGTCACAGGGATCAGTGTTGGCTCTGTTGTATTTTGTCATCTATATTAACAATTTGGATGATGTGGTAAACTGGATCAGATGACATCAAGATTGGGGGTGTAGCAGACAGTGAGGAAGACTATCAAAGCTTGCAACAGGACCTGGACCAGCTGGAAAAATGGGCTGAAGGATGGCAGTTGGAATTTAATGTGGACAGGGTGAGGTGTTGCACTTTGGGAAGGACCAACCACTGTGAGCAATACGGCACTGAGGAGTGTGGTAGAACAGAGTGATCTGGGAGTGGACACCCACAATTGCTTGAAAGTTGTGTCACAGGTAGATCAGGCAATCAAGAAAGCTTTTGCACATTGGCCTTGTTGAGATGTTATGTTGAAATTGTATAAGTCGTTGGTAAGGCCTAATTTGGAGTATTGTATGCTGTTTTGGTCACCTGCCTACAGGGAAAATGTAAACAAGTTTGAAAGAGTGCAGAGAAAGCTTACAAGGAAATTACCCAGAGGACCTGCACTATATAGGTTGAATAGGTTAAGACTTTATTTACTAGAATGTGGAAGTCTGAGTGGAGATTTGAGAGAGGTATACAAAATTATGAGGGGTATAGACACAGTAAATGCAAGCAGAGATTTTCCACTGAGGTTGGGTGAGACTACAACTAAAGGACATGGTTTAAGGGTGAAAGGTGAAATGTTTAAGGGGAACATGAGGGGGAACTTCTTCACCCAGAGGGTGGTGAGAGTGTGGGATGAGCTGCTAGTGCAAATAGTGAATGCGGGTTCGATTTCAACATTTAAGAGAAATTTGGATAGGTGCATGGATGGGTACAGTCTGGGTGCATGTCATTGGAAGTAGGTAGATTAATGGTTCATCACAGACTAGATTGGCTGAAGGGCTCATTTCTGTGCGTATTGTTCTATGGCTCAATGACTGAAATTACCATTAATGCTGATAATAGTGGAGACAAATGCAGATAATTTCTTGCAAGAAAAATTTACAGAGAAATGGGAAAAAGGAAAGTAAGAACTAGCCGGCTTGAAATTGCTAGTCTAGAACTGATGGGCTGATAGCTGCAACTTTTCTGCGGGTTTGTGAGAAATTATTCCACTCAACACAGATGCTGCTTGATCCATTGAGTTGCTCTAATATTTTGTTTTGTTTTTGCATCATGGTTATGGTGACTGTAAAAGCTATTTTGACCAACGCTGGGTCAACGTTTTTAATGTAAGGATTTTTATCTTGGAATTCATCTGATTGTTGAACTAAAATGGACAGCTTTTGAGTAAATAGTTACAGGACCTATGTCTCCCCAAATCCCTTAGCCTTGCAAATACAGCAGTAAATGGTTTTTATGGTAACATATATTGTAGCGTAATTACGTGCGAGTCAATAGACGACAATGTATGCTGAATCAGAGAACAGAGCTCCGGGGAATGAAGGACTTCACTTTACAGGAGCCAAGGTATGATGATGTACTGTCAGTACTCCATAATAAAAAAAAATCTATTCAAAGAATGTGTGGATCAAAGTGTTTCCTCCTGTTTTGCGGCATTATAATCCTGATTAATGCTTTCCACATGTTCACAAGCAGCAGCATGGCTCTCCTCAGCCAGCAGCTTGTAGATGTAACTATGAGCTGTGTGGTGCAAGGGATGCACCCCAAACTAAACCCTCCCACCTCTGTTTGGTTCCCTGCTGCATCTGTATGCAGTTGTGCCCACAGTCTGGATTACTGATCACTTATCTTCACCAGTAAGTCTCTGATTGAAAGACTTGACAATCGATAACAGAAAGTTCACAAAGGAGGAGGTTCATAGATTCAGGGTAACAGGATAAAGAAACAGGCCCATTTATGCCAACCAAGATATCTGTCTATACTCCATGGATCTCCAGCAATCATCTGTTGTCTCCTTTGTCTTACTGATGTTGAGCTGCAGATGATTCAGTTTGCACCATTTGACAAAGTCCTCCACCAGGGCCCTGTATTCATCCTCCCCTCCTCCCTTTATACACCCAACTATTGCTGAGTATCAGAGAAGTTCTGCAGATGACATGACCCAGTGTTGTATCTAAAGTCCAAGGCATACAGGATAGACAGGAAGGGAGTCAACACAGTCCCCTGTGGGGCCCCAGTGCTGCTTATAGCCATGTCTGACACACAGCTCTCAAGGCGCCCATACTGTGGTCTGCCTGTCAGGTAGTCCATTATCCAGGATACAATGGAAGTGCCAATCTGCACTGAATGGAGCTTTCCCCCAGCAATGAGGGCTGTATGGTATTGAAGGCACTTGAGAAATCAAAAAACATGATCCTCACAGTGCTGCCCTACTTATCCAAATGGGAGTAGGCTCTGTTTAGCAGGTAGATGACAGTATCGTCGACTCCAATGTGCTCCTGGTAGGCAAACTGCAGGGGACCGCGGGCTGATCTGAGCAGGGGCTGCCTGTGAGCCAGGACCAGCTTCTCTATGGTCTTCATGATGTGTGAGGTCAGGTCCACTGGAAAGTAGTCATTCAAGGCTTTCAGTTGGTCCTTCTTGGGTACTGGGACCACACCTGGTGTTTCCCACACATTCAGGACCCTTTCCAGGCTGAGACTCAGATTGAAAATTCACTGGAGAACTCCACACAGCTGCTCAGCACACTCCTTCAGGACTTGGGATTCACACCATCTGGTTCCAATGCTTTGCCATGTTCTGAGTTTCCCCAGAGCCCTTCTCAGCTGCTCAGTAGTGAAGATGAGTCCATGAAGACTGGGGTCTGGTGGAAGGCAGGGGCTTGGGGAGGTGAAGGTCAGGACGATAGCAGTTGGTATGTGGAGGTGTGGATGGTAGGTGCAGGGCAAGGAGGAGACGTAGACAGGGGTAGCCTGTGTTGTTCATCCACGTGTTGAATTGGAGGGGAGGTTTTGGTGCTAAGGGAGCATTAGGTGCCTTGGCACCTGGAGTGGTGTGCTGAGAGAGTGTGAACAAGAGGGCAATTGTCAAACCTATTGACAAATTGGATTAACTCATTAGCCCTTTCACGGCTGCGTTCTGAGGCTCTACAGCCAGGCTGATTGAAACCAGTGATGTTCTTCATGCCCCTCCACACCTCCCATATACTACTCTCCAGCTTTCTCTTGTAGTCCTCTTTAGCCACCTTGATCTTCTCCTTTAGCTCCCTCTGCACATGTTTCAATTCCTCCCGGTCTCCTGATCTATAGGCTCTTTTTGTGGTTGAGGAGAGCCTTTAGATCACTGGTGACCCATGGTTTACTGTTAGGGAAGCAGCAAACAGTCCTTGATGGTGTTATGGTGTCCACACAGAAGTTGATGTAGCCAGTGATGTAATCAGCAAATTCGTTAATGTCGCTTCCCCCCCCCCCCCATATGGTTCACAAAGCACATTCCAGTCAGTAACCTCAAAGCAGCCCTTCCAGGCTTCAATGGCCTCTCAAGGTCACCTCTTTACTATCTTGGTGGTAGCTAGCTGTTGCTGTACTTTGGGCTTATACAAGGTCATGAGGTGAACCAGATTGTGGTCTGATCTTCCAAGTGGAGGGAGAGCTGTGGAGCTGTCTGCATCTTAACATTTACCATTAACACTTCAACAGGTGAATGTCCCATTACCTTAATGTGTCCTCTGATCCAGCTGATATTTTACTCATACAGAAAATAAATTCATGTTGTTTTATGCTCTTGAACAGAAAATCCTGCATAAGGTAGAGGATACAGCCCACTGCACCACAAGGAGAGCCCTCACCACCATTGAACATATCTACAAGATATCTTCTCACAGGAAAGCAGCATCCATCATCAGTGTCCACCACTACCCTGGACATACTCTCTTCTTACCGCTGCCATCAGGAGAAAGGTACGAGCCTCAGAATTCACACCACCAGGTTCAGGAACAGTTTCTACCCCTCAACCATCAGGCTCCTGAATCAAAGGAGATAACTTCACTCAACTTCACTTAACCCATCATTGAAATGTTCCCACAACCAATGGACTCACTTTCATGGACTCTTCATCTCATGTTCCTGATATTTATTGCTTATTTATTTATTATTATTGCTTCTGTCTTTTGCACACTGGTTAAATACTCAAGTTGCGGTCTTTCGTTGATTCTAGTATGGTTATAATTCTTTTATGGATTCATTGAGTATGCCTGCAAGAAAATGAATCTCAAGGTTGAATATGGTGATGTATATAAATAAACTTTTATAATAAATATACTTTGAACTTTGAGACTTCGGAATTTTCAATGTTACTGTGACTGAACCTTGTCCAGACTATGGTTAAAGGCAAGTGTTTAATGGAAAATAAATTAATATAAGGTCTCTGGTTATCGATCAAGGAACTGTGCAATGCAATGATTTTTTAAAATGATCTAGTATCTTCTGCGATGAGTTGAGTTCCTGAATTCAACAAGAAAAAATAAACTGCTGAAGAACTCAATGGGTCAAGTTGCATATCTGGAAGCAAAGGGATGATCGATGGAGATCCTGTATCAGGGATCCTATGCTGCTTGAAGATTAGCTTTATTTGCCACATAGGCATTGAAGCATGCAGTGAAATGTATCGTTTGTGTCAACAACTAACACAGTCCGACAATGTGCTGAGTCTCAGTCTTCCAGGGCCAACATAGCATGCCCACAACTCACTAACCCCAACCCGTGTGTCTTTGGAATGTGGGAGGAAACCCACACAGTCACTGGGAGAACTTACAAACCCCTTACAGACAGTCAATTGAAACTCATACTATGTTAGCGCCGGAAGCGTGCCAACACTTACGGGTTGCTCCCAGCACAATCCTTGCTGATTTGTTTTGACGCAAACAACACACTCCCTGTATGTTTCAATGTACATGTGACAAGTAGAGCTAATCTTTTACCACCATAGTTCATTTTTATTCAATTACAAAAAGAAATTACAGAGCTATAGATCTTGGCTTTCCTTCAAAGTTAAAACCAAAGAAATGCTAATTGTCCAGTTTTGCTTTAAATTTGGAATTCTTTGAAAACTTATTATTTACAAAGGCATAGTTGCAACCCCTCTTTGAATGTTACTTTCATTTCCTTCACATGTAGCAAGAAAACCACCAAATTGTTTAAGTCATGGTGTTTGTCCTAACACCTGCTAACTGAAGTGCATCAAGTTGTCATGGTTGGTCTTGAATAGGGAAAAATAAACCTTGCCTTACCTCTGTTCTGAGGCTTGAATGTCATAATTGCTGAGCTGAAGAGGGCAAGGGACAAGTTGAATTCTATGGATGTATGTCAGGGGGGTCAGGTGAGATGCAAAAACTTTATAAGCTTCAAACGCGAGTCAAGTCAGCTTGCAGCCCATCATGTACAGGTTTAATAAAGGGGTAGACAATCAATTTGCTCCAATAAATATTATACTTAATAATAAATGTCAGAATGACTTAATTGATAGCATACTAACCTCTAAACCCAAGGGTTATGGGTTCAAGTCTCACACTCACAATTTGAGCATAGAAAAGAACTGGCTAAGATTTCTTCTCTGGCTGGTCATGTTAATATGCTATAGAGTAATGAAAGCGAAATTCAGAAAATGAAGTTGAATTTCAAAATAGTTATCCTTCAGATGAAACATTAATCTAAAGCCTTGCTGCCCTCTCAGGTTGTAGTCAGATAAACTATAACACTATTTTAAAATATGTATGAGAATTATCCTGCGGTGGTAGTCAGAATTAGTTCTCCAATCAACATAATTATAGCCAATTATTTGGTCATGATCATTTTGCTGTTTGAGGGTCAGCTGTGCACTAATCAGATGCAACAATTCCCTTATTATAATATCTGTGCCAGTTAAGTGACTTGTTCACTATAATTAACTCTGTGGAATGCTCTAAGAAATGCTCGCCTTCCCACCCACCCCGCTCCCAGGAACTGTCATGGATTAGAAGGGTCTTCCTCCCAGCTCTCCAAGTTATCAGCCTCCCACGCACCAGAAAGCTTTGCTTGATGAATAAAGGTTGGTGCTTGTGCCTAACATTGAATATTTATCATTGTAAATGAGAATCAGGTGGCTTCAGCGCTGAAATCTCAAATGAACCAGGCTCATGCATCAAAGAGGTTCCATGGGAATCACTGATCATTTGCAATTTTTCATTTTGACGGAGTTCTTTGAATCTTGCTGCTCCATTCAATTCACTTGCAGCACTTTTACATTCTTCCCTGAACGATGTGTATTTTGTCACATTTTGAGGGTGCCAGGTCCAAAAATAAGTCATTTTGATTTATGATAACCATTCTCCTGAAAGGTGGATTTTAATTATGGACATGATACTTTGAGGGAGAAAACTGACTCAACTCAAATCCATTCCTCAAAAACATAGCTGCTTAAATCAGGAGAGATACAGTAGAGGTGTGGTTAGCATCATGTAATTACAGTGTCAGTGATCCAGGTTCAATCCCTCCTGCTGTCTGTAAGGAGTTTCTATGTTCTCCCCATGACAATGTGAGCTTCCTCTATGTGCTCCAGTTATCTCCAACATTCTAAAGGTATAAGGGTTAGAAGACTAACTGGACCATGGGCCTATAGGGTGGAGCAGTCTCATTGGTCCAGAGGTGCCTGTAACTGTGCTGCTTCTCTAAATAAATTATGATTATTATTATGAGGACACGCAGTCCCCTTTTATTGTCATTTAGTAATGTTTGCATTAAGAAATGATAAAAATATTTTTCCAGAATGATATCACGAAAACACATGACAAACCAACTTAAAAACCAACTAAAACCACATAATTATAACATATAGTTACAACAGTGCAAAGCAATACCGTAAATTGATAAGAACAGACCATGGCACAGTAATAGTCTCAAAGTCTCTCAAAGTCCCATCATCTCACGCAGACGGTAAACCCCCAGCGCCGCCAACTTGCCGATGCAGCATCCCGGAAGCATCCGACCACAGTCTGACTCCGAGTCCGACCGAAAAACTCCAAGCCACTGACCAGCTCTCCGACACCGATGCACTGAGCACCATCTCTGCCGAACGTTTTGACCCTGGCCCTGGCAACAGGCGATACGCAAAGCCGAGGATTTAGTGCCTACGTCTCCGGAGATTCTCAATCGCACAGTAGTAGCGGCAGCGAAGCAGGCATTTCAGAAGTTGCTCCAGATGTTCCTCCGCGTTTTCACGGCTGTCCCCATCAAATTCGGATTGATGCACGGCCCCCTAGTTACACATATCGATACTCATTCGGAACGCCTGTGCGTGCTATGTCGCGTTGCCACCTTCTCCTCCTGCCTTGTTAAACAAAATATGTAAGATTAGTAAATCTTATTGGAGAATCAGCAACTTATTTTAAATATAAATACAAGATACTTCTCTACTTTATCACAACTGTATTGAATCAAAGTCATGTCATCATAGTTTGATTCTTTTGTCAAAGGACAGTGTTCAAACTTTATGATCTTGACATCACTTAAATTCAAATTGCATAATGCGCTCCCATTGTAAATACATAATTCACTTCAGATAGAAGGCACACTTATCATGTATCAAGTAGCCTTGTCTAATGCTGTTAGTAAGCAGATTCAATTGGCCATTTTCAAGAGGGAAAATGATAGAATTTGGTTTCAGCACAGATGTCCATAACACAAAGTAGTTTGATCTGGCCCCACCTCCCCCTCGTACCCCATCTGTTACTCATTTTTATGCACACATTCTTTCTCTCACTCTCCTTTTTCTCCCTCTGTCCCTCTGAATATACCTCTTGCCCATCCTCTGGGTCACCCCCCCCCCCGTCTTTCTTCCCGGACCTCCTGTCCCATGATCCTCTCGTATCCCCTTTTGCCTATCACCTGTCCAGCTCTCGGCTCTATCCCTCCCCCTCCTGTCTTCTCCTATCATTTTGCATCTCCCCCTCCCCCTCCAGCTTTCAAATCCCTTACTCACTCTTCCTTCAGTTAGTCCTGACGAAGGGTCTCGGCCTGAAACGTCAACTGCGCCTCTTCCTATAGATGCTGCTTGGCCTGCTGCGTTCACCAGCAACTTTGATGTGTGTTGCTTGATCTGGTACAGGTTGTTTGAATCTACTTGATAAGAACAGACAAATGTTGTTGTATACGTTTTAAAATGGCAACAATTAAGTGTTATTTAATGTGAAAAATCGAGTTTTATAAAACCCTAATGTCAAATAATAAAGACAAATACATCCGTTTGAAAATCATCAGTAATTTTACAAGAATGTTCAATGCAATTCTGCATTTAAGTTCCATAGAAACATAGAAACATAGAAAATAGGTGCAGGAGTAGGCCATTCGGCCCTTCAAACCTGCACCGCCATTTATTATGATCATGGCTGATCATCCAACTCAGAACCCCGCCCCAACCTTCCCTCCATACCCCCTGATCCCCGTAGCCACAAGGGCCATATCTAACTCCCTCTTAAATATAGCCAATGAACTGGCCTCAACTGTTTCCTGTGGAAGAGAATTCCACAGATTCACCACTCTCTGTGTGAAGAAGTTTTCCCTAATCTCGGTCCTAAAAGGCTTCCCCTTTATCCTCAAACTGTGACCCCTCGTTCTGCACTTCCCCAACATCGGGAACAATCTTCCTGCATCTAGCCTGTCCAATCCCTTTAGGATTTTATACATTTTAATCAGATCCCCCCTCAATCTTCTAAATTCCAACGAGTACTAGCCCAGTTCATCCAGTCTTTCTTCATATGAAAGTCCTGCCATCCCAGGAATCAATCTAGTGAACCTTCTTTGTACTCCTTCTATGGCAAGGATGTCTTTCCTCAGATTAGGGGACCAAAACTGCACACAATACTCCAGGTGTGGTCTCACCAAGGCCTTGTACAACTGCAGTAGTACCTCCCTGCTCCTGTACTCGAATCCTCTCGCTATAAATGCCAGCATACCATTCGCCTTTTTCACTGCCTGCTGTGTCTGCATGCCCACTTTCAATGACTGGTGTATAATGACACCCAGGTCTCGTTGCACCTCCCCTTTTCCTAATCGGCCACCATTCAGATAATAATCTGTTTTCCTATTTTTGCCACCAAAGTGGATAACTTCACATTTATCCACATTAAATTGCATCTGCCATGAATTTGCCCACTCACCCAACCTATCCAAGTCACCCTGCATCCTCTTAGCATCCTCCTCACAGCTAACACTGCCGCCCAGCTTCGTGTCATCCGCAAACTTGGAGATGCTGCATTTAATTCCCTCATCCAAGTCATTAATATATATTGTAAACAACTGGGGTCCCAGCACTGAGCCTTGCGGTACCCCACTAGTCACTGCCTGCCATTCTGAAAAGGTCCCATTTATTCCCACTCTTTGCTTCCTGTCTGCTAACCAATTCTCTATCCGCATCAATACCTTACCCCCAATACCGTGTGCTTTAAGTTGCACACTAATCTCCTGCGTGGGACCTTGTCAAAAGCCGTTTGAAAATCCAAATATACTACATCCACTGGTTCTCCCCATCCATTCTACTAGTTACATCCTCAAAAAATTCTATGAGATTCGTCAGACATGATTTTCCTTTCATAAATCCATGCTGACTTTGTCCGATGATTTCACCGCTTTCCAAATGTGCTGTTATCACATCTTTGATAACTGACTCCAGCAGTTTCCCCACCACCGACGTTAGGCTATAATTCCCCAGTTTCTCTCTCCCTCCTTTTTTAAAAAGTGGGGTTACATTAGCCAGCCTCCAATCCTCAGGAACTAGTCCAGAATCTAACGAGTTTTGAAACATTATCACTAATGCATCCACTATTTCTTGGGCTACTTCCTTAAGCACTCTGGGATGCAGACCATCTGGCCCTGGGGATTTATCTGCCTTTAATCCCTTCAATTTACCCAACACCATTTCCCTACTAACATGTATTTCGCTCAGTTCCTCCATCTCACTGGACCCTCTGTCCCCTACTATTTCTGGAAGATTATTTATGTCCTCCTTAGTGAAGACAGAACCAAAGTAATTATTCAATTGGTCTGCCATGTCCTTGCTCCCCATAATCAATTCACCTGTTTCTGTCTGTAGGGGACCTACATTTGTCTTTACCAGTCTTTTCCTTTTTACATATCTATAAAAGCTTTTACAGTCAGTTTTTATGTTCCCTGCCAGTTTTCTCTCATAATCTTTTTTCCCTTCCTAATTAAGCCCTTTGCCCTCCTCTGCTGAACTCTGAATTTCTCCCAGTCCTCAGGTGAGCCACTTTTTCTGGCTAACTTGTATGCTTCTTCTTTGGAATTGATACTATCCCTAATTTCTCTTGTCAGCCACAGGTGCACTACCTTCCTTGATTTATTCTTTTGCCACACTGGGATGAACAATTGTTGTAGTTCATCCATGCAATCCTTAAATGCTTGCCATTGCATATCCACCGTCAATCCTTTAAGTGTCATTTGCCAGTCTATCTTCGCTAATTCACGTCTCATACCTTCAAAGTTACCCCTCTTTAAGTTCAGAACTTTTGTTTCTGAATTAACTATGTCACTCTCCATCTTAATGAAGAATTCCACCATATTATGGTCACTGTTACCCAAGGGGCCTCTCACGACAAGATTGCTAATTAACCCTTCCTCATTGCTCAAAACTCAGTCTAGAATAGCCTGCTCTCTAGTTGGTTCCTCGACATGTTGGTTCAAAAAACCATCCCGCATACGTTCCAAGAAATCCTCTTCCTCAGCACATTTACCAATTTGGTTCACCCAATCTACATGTAGATTGAAGTCACCCATTATAACTGCTGTTCCTTTATTGCACACCTTTCTAATTTCCTGTTTAATACCATCTCCGACCTCACTACTACTGTTAGGTGGCCTGTACACAACTCCCACCAGCGTTTTCTGCCCCTGAGTGTTACGCAGCTCTATCCATATCGATTCCACAACATATTCCCTGGTAACATACTGACTCAGTCAATAGAGAACTTTCCAATTCACTTTCAAAGGAGTACATCTTAGTCATTCTAGGGAGGGAAAGGAGATGGTGATGGATTTTATGAAGACCAACCCTGCACTGCACCCTGTTACTGTTGATGGTGAGGACATGGATGTGCTGAGGGCCTACAGGTACCTGGGGGTGCGCCTAGATGACAGACATGAGTGGAGCACCAACACAGAGGCTGTGTACAAAATTGGCCAGAGTCACTTCTACTTCCTGAGGAGACTAAAGTCACTTAGAGTATGCAGGCCTCTCTTTCACATGTTCGACCTGTCTTTTGTCACCAGTACACTCTTCTATGTGGTGGTGTGCTGGGGCAATGGCATCAACACGGGTGATGCTAACAGGCTCAATTAACTGATTAGAAAGGCTGACTCTACTATAGGAGTCAAACTGGACTGTTATGTGTCCACAGTTTCGTTTCTGTGAGCGTTACCTTATGACATATGCCAACGGTATAAAAGAAATGTGGACATAAGTGCTGAGAGGGAGTCGAAGGAAAGAGACCCTCTTGCTAGGCCTATTGTCTCTGGCTACTGCTGTCCATCTGAACTCGTGTCTGCATACCTTGACTCTATTCTATCCCCTTTGGTTTAGTGCCTTCCCACCCACATCCATGACATTCACATGCCCTCTATCTCAACAACTTTCAATTCTCTGGTCCTCTCTGCCTCATTTTCATTATGGATGTCCAGTCCCTATACACTTCTATCCCCCATCAAAAAGGCCTTAAAGTTCTCTGTTTCTTTCTCAACAAAAGACCAAAACAGTTCCCTCCATCACCCCCTCCTGTGTCTCGCAGAATTTGTCCTCACCCTCAACAATTTCTCCTTTGGCTCCTCCCACTTTCTGCAAACTCTAGGGGTAGTCGTGGGCACCCATATGGGCCCCAGCTATGCTTGCTTTTTTAGTTGGCTGTATAGATCGTTCCATGTTCCAAGCCTTCCTCAGTAATGGTCCCCAACTCTTCCTTCGCTACATTGTTGACTGCATTGGTGCTGCTTCATGCACCCATGCTGAGCTTGTCAATTTTATCAACTTTGCCTCCAACTTCCACCTTGCCCTTAAATTCACTGTCGATTTCTGACACCTCTCTCCTCTATCTCAATCTCTTTGCCTCCATTTCTGGAGACAAACTGTCTACCAACATCTTTTATAAACCTACTGATTCCCATGGCTGTCTTGATTATAACCTCATCTAACGCTATTTCCTGTAAAAGTTCTATTCCCTTTCTTACTTCCTTTGTCTCTGCCACATTTATTCCCAGGATGAGGATTTCCTTTCAGGACATCAGAAATGTCCTCCTTCTTCAAAGAACAGGGTTTCCTTTCCTGCACCACTGATGCTGCCCTCACCCACATCTCCTGCATTTCCCGACCATTCACGCTCATTCTATCATCCCACCCCTTAACTGAGATATTCCTCTTGTCCTCACCTATCACCCCATAAGCCTCTGCTTCCAACACGTCATTCTTCAGAACTTCCACCATCTTCAATGGGATCCTACCACCAAGCACATCATTTCCTCCCCCCAACTCTTCGCCTTCCACAGGCATTGCTCCCTCCGTGTTTCCCTTGTTGATTCATCCCTCCCCACTAATCTCCCTCCTGGCACATACCCCTGCAAGTGACTGAAATGCTACACCTGCACATCTACCTCCTCCCTTACCCCCATTCAAGGTCCCAAACGGTTCTTCCAGGTGATGGGTTCGTCTACTGTGTGAAACCTGACGTAACTTGGGGTCTGCTTTGTCAAGCACCTCCACTCTATCAGCCAAGAGCAGAATTTCCCAGTAGACAACCATTTTAATTCAGTCCATGGCCTCCTCTTTTGCCACGATGTGGCCACTCTCAGGGTGGAAGAGCAACACCTTATATTCCACCGAGGTAGTCTCCAACCTACTGGCATAAACACCGATTTCTTTTTCTTACCTCTTCTCCTCACCCATCACTTCCCTCTGGTTTCCATCCTTCTTCCATTTCTCCCATGGACCACTCCCCTCACCTATCAGATTCCTTCTTCCTATCCACCTGGCTTCACTTATCATCTCGTAGCTAGTACTCCTTCCCCTCCCCCACTTTTTATTCTGGCATCTTCCCCCTCCCTTTCCATTCCTGAAGAAGGGTCTTGGCCCAAAACGTTGACTGTTTCTGTTTATTCATTTCCATGGATGCTGCTTCCCCTGTTGAGTTCCTCTAGCATTTTGTATGTTCTGCTCAGGACCCAGGTATTGCTTCTCCATAATTGTTACAGTTGTGATCAACACAACTGTTCGTCTGATGTAAACTTCAAATTACTTGCACAATCTTAACTGTAGAATCCAATTAAATTTGAGCCTACTTTGACCAGGTGGAGTTGGTGAGCAATAAATTCTGGTGAATAATGTTTGGCCCTACAAAGGCATTTTATACAGGTCTCGAATATCATTCCTCAGAATCATATTGAAAACTTGTGTTTTTTTCCCCAATCACATGAATACATTTACTTTTTAAATGTTTCATCAAGATTTCACCTTTTCTCTTAAAGCTCCCTTCTGGAAAGCACTATAGGGTTATTAAAACAAAAAAAATTCTCACCATTTTAAAAGTTTCTTCCACTAGGCAATTAATCTGATCAACTATTCTTGTTAGCCCCCTCCTACTCCCTCTAATATTACCTGAGTCACCATTTTTATAGTACTCTTTACATTGTAAATAATGCCAGTATTTATGGATTAGGCACATTCTAATCCATAGCCACACTTTAACTTTATTTTTATATAATTCTTTATAATTGTTGAATGTTGTTGTTTTTGTTGCATGTTTTGCCCTGACCAACACATCACAGCAAATCTCTAATATGTGTAAATATATATGGTACATAAATTTGATCTTTAATCTCATGTGAATATCCCATTTCTATTTCACGATGCACAACTCTAACTTCTGTAGTTTGCTTTCTTTGTTGTTGTCTATGAGTGGTTTATTCTGATCAGCTAATTATTACCTGATAATGACTGTGTTATTGCTGGACACTGCAAGTGCCATCAGATTCAAAGCCACATCAGAGTCTTTGTGGGCAGACTTTTCTTTGAAGTCAGTGATCTCTTCAACTTTGCGCCTTCAGCAAAATCTGTTATCTTAAAGTCCTCGATAAGAATTTCTGACAAATCCTTTGACTTCTTGTACTTATTAAAAGTATTGCTCTTCCCCGTTGAAAGTTTCAGTGCATCCTTCTAATAGCTGAAATAAGGTAAAGGGCTGAGGAATGTATAGTTAGCTTCAGATTCATATAATGGAGAATACTTCATAAGAATAATGGATGCAAAACTGGAAATAGAAATTTGTTGGTAATGATATTTCTTGTTTCCTAAAGATATCTCATAATAATCATTATTGTAAGATGGTATAGCATAGATTGTAAGAATTATTTAAACATTTAACCTTCGTTTAACTGCGACGAAGGTACTCTCAAGACCGTAAAGAATGATACCATTAAGAAAGTCTTTGACTACAAGTATCTTGGGTCAAGAATGATGAGTTCTGAGAAGGACATAAAGTTACAGAAGGCGCTGGTGTGGAGGGCTATGAACGACATGAAGGAAATCTGGAGGTCGAACCTGACCAGAGGGCTTAAAAAGAGGATTTTCATAGCAGTCATAGAGCCCATTCTTACGTAAGGATGTGAGACGTGGACACTCACCAAGACTATGCGAAAGTCTCTAGATGGTTGCTATAAACAAATGCTCCGGATGGCTCTTGACGTGTGTTGGCAACAGCGCATGATGAACATCGAGCTCTATAACGACCTACTGATGCTCACCACTAAAATCGAGGCGAGAAGACTGCAACTAGCGGGGCACTGTCTACGCCACCCCGAGCTACCTGCCAGCCTAGTCATCATATGGGAGCCCAAGCACGGGAGGATGAACCCTGGGCGCCCTCCCAAGACTAAGGTCAACACGCTCCTAGAAAACAGCGGCGCGGCTAATGTAGATGAACTGAACACACTGATGAGAGAGAGAGAGAAGCAGAGGGTCTGTCATCGTGCCCGACGCCGGCCCCCTAGGCCTAAGTCGACGTAATAGTAGTAGTAACATTTCACCTTAATATCTAAACTGTGTAGAATTCTCTGATTTATCATGTCTCATTACTATTAAATAATAATAATACCTTATATATTTCATTTTCACAATAGCATTACAAAACAAAGAGGGTATAGCCTTAAGGTGAGAAGAAGCAGTTATAAAGGAATTTTGAGAGGAACTAGCTGCCTGCAGAAGTGGTGGAGTCAGATACAGTCACTGCACTTCAGAAAAGTATTATGCAGGCACTTAAGTAGCAAAGCATAAAAGGATACAGATCGAATGCAATCAAGTGTGACTAGTGTAGCTGGACAAAAAGATTTGCATGGATGTGGTAGGCTCAGGGGGGTATTTCTGTGCTATAAGAATTGTGGGCAAATGGGTATTGATTGGATTGCTCTGAGATCTAGATTTACTCAAATGGGGCAAATAATCACTTCTATGTCATAGGAAAATGTGAGCAATGTGATATACATCATGATTCCATAATTGATTGGAAAAGAATATGACAACAGCGCTATGATGGCTGGAATTTCTGGAAGCAATTCGGAATGTGCAGTATCTAGTACCCAAAGAGGAAGAACTATTCTAAAGGCAAGATGACCCAACTGTGGGTAACAAGAGAAGTTAAAAGCAACATAAAAGCCAAAGACAGGGCATATAATAAAGCAAAAATGAGTGGAAGTTAAAGGATTGGGAAGCTTTTAAAAATCAATTGAAGGCAACTAAAAAAGTCATAAAGGTGGAAAAGATGGAATATGAAGGTAAGCTAGCCCATAATATTAATGAGCATACTAACAGTTTCTTCAGATACATAAAGTGTAAAAGATTTTGGAATGGTTCCGAAGACTGAGAAATTGCAATGTCACTCCACTCTTCAAGAAGGGAGAGAGGCAGAGGAAAGCAAACTATAGTCCAGTTAGTCTGACCTCAAGATGTTGGAGTTGATTGTTAAGGATGTGGCTTCAGGATATTTGAAGAACATGATAAAATAGGCTGCAGTCAGCATGGTTTTCTTAACAGAAAATCTTGCCTGACAGATCTGCTGGAATTCTTTGAAGAAATAATAAGAAAGATAGGCAAAGTAGAATCGGTTGATGTTGTGTACTTGGATTTTCAGAAGGCCTTTGACAAGGTGCTACACATGATGCTGCATAGCAAGTTAAGAGTCCATGGTATTACAGGGAAGATTCTAGCATGGACAAAGTGTGGCTGATTGACAGGAAGCAAAGAGTGGGAATAAAGGGAATCTTTTCTGCTTGGCTGTTGGTGACTAGTGGTGTTCCATGGGGATCTATGTTAGGACTATTTCTTTTCACATTATATATCAATGACTTGGATGATGGAATTAATGGCTTTGTGGCCAAGTTTGCAGACAATACAAAGATAGGTGGAGGAGCAGGTAGTTTTGATGAAATAGAGAGTCTACAGAAGAATTTAGACAGATTAGGAGAATGGGCAAAGAAGTAGCAAATGGAATATAGTGTTGGGAAGTGTATGGTCATGTAATTAGGTAGAAGAAATAAAAGGGTAGACAAATTTCTAAATGGAGAGAACATTCAAAACTCTGAGCTGCAAATGGGCTTGGGAATCCTTGTGCAGGTTTTTCTAAAGGTTAATTTGCAGGTTGAGTTGGTGGTGAGGAAGGCAAATGCAAAGTCAGCATAAAAGCAAGGATGTAATGTTGAGACTTTTTAATGCACTAGTGAGGCCTCACTGAACAGTTTTGGGCCCTTTATCTAAGAAAGGATGTGCTGGGATTGGAGAGGGTTCAAAGGTGGATTTATGAAAATGATTCCAGGATTGAAATGCTTGTCATATGAGGAGTGTTTGATGGCTCTGGGCCTGTACTCACTGGAACTCAGAAGAATGAGAGAATGAGGGTGACTTCATTGAAACCTATCGAATATTGAGAGGCCTTGATAGAGTGGATGTGGAGAGGATGTTTCCTATGGTGGTCACAGACCAGAGGACACACCTTCAGAAAAGAGGGGCATCCTTTTAGGACGGAGGTGAGGAGGAATTTACTTAGCCAGGAAGCATTGAATCTGTGGAATTCGTTGCACAGGCAGCTGTGGAGGACAAGCCTGGGGAACATATTTAAGGCAGAGGTTGATAGATTCTTGATTAGTCAGGGCATGAAAGGATATGGAAAAAAGGCAAGAGATTGCGGCTGGGTGGGAAAATGGATGAAATAGTGGAACAGACTCAATGGGCCAAATGGCCTAATTCTGCTCCTCTATCTTGTGGTCTTATAAAAAATGAATTAATATATGGTTATTCAAATCAAGCTGTATAATATCTAAGCGTCTGATTATCAAGCATTAATTTAGAATCCTTACATGATCTTTCTAATGTGGGGCAGATGAAACTTGTCACCTTTGTTGGGCAAAGAAAACAAATGTCAGTCACACTGTTTTAGGGTTCTTTGAGCATCTGCAGATAATGTCCAGATTGTACTTACCTGTCAGACAAGGCAAGTCTTGGTTATTAATTACAGCACTTCAGACACAGCTGGGGATTATTATTCACACAAATTAGTTCCTTCAGCAGTTGTGAAGTTAAAAAGATTGAATTAAATCAAAAATCCTGTTACGCCATGGAGTTCTTTCACATTTTTTCCTTGAAAATCCTTCTATTTTTCTTAACTGATTCTTACGCATAAACTCCAAGCCGAGAAGGTGCTTTTTTTTAATGCCAGCCAATTATAGATAATATTCCTGAGACAGCCACTAGGATGTGGACAAGAGCAGCATAAAACTGCCAACAACGATTTTCTTCCGTGCTTCTTTTGCCAGTAATTATATTGAATTGTACTGTACGTCTTCTGTTGTCTTTGAATGACACTCATTAGCAATCATGCATAGCCAATAAGCCTCTAGCTTGAAATGAGATGCAACATTACAACTGTTAATTAAAAATCACTTTTCCCTTTTCACATTACTGTGTAATTTCCTGTTCATGGAAACACCAATTCTCTTGAATGGAAACTTCTACAAAAAGTAGTGGATACGGCCAAGTCCATCACGGGGAAAGCCGTACCCACCATTGAGCATGTCTACATGGAGATTTGTCATGGGTAGGCAGCATCCATCCTCGGGGACCCCCACCACCCCAGATCATGGTTAGGGGGTCAGACAGGCGATTCTGTGGATGCAGGAAAGAAACTCAGATGGTAGTTTGTCTCCCAGGTGCCAGGGTCCGGGATGTTTCAGATCCCGTCCAAGATATCCTGCAGTGGGAGGGAGAACAGCCAGAGGTCATGGTACATATTGGTACCAATGACATAGGTAGGAAAAGGGAAGAGGTCCTGAAAAAAGACCACAGGGAGTTGGGTAGGAAGTTGAGAAGAAGGACTGCAAAAGTTTTAGGATTGCTGCCTGTGCCACATGACAGTGAGTATAGGAATAGAATGAGGTGGAAGATAAATGTGTGGCTGAGGGACTGGAGCAGGGGGCAGGGATTCAGATTTCTGGATCATTGGGACCTATTTTGGGGCAGGTGTGACCTGTACAAAAGGACGGGTTGCACTTGAATCCCAGGGGGACCAATATCCTGGCGGGGAGATTTGCTAAGGCTACTGGGGAGAGTTTAAACTAGAATTGTTGGGGGGTGGGAACCGAACTGAAGAGATTGGGGAAGAGGCGGTTGGCTCACAAATAGAGAAAGCTTGGAGACAGTGTGTGAGGGAGGACGGACAGGTGATAGAGAAGGGACGTGCTCAGATGGACAGTTTGAGATGTGTCTATTTTAACGCAAGGAGTATTGTGAACAAAGCGGATGAGTTTAGAACATGGATCAGTACTTGGAGCTATGATGTTGTGGCCATTACAAAGACTTATATGGCTCAGGGACAGGAATGGCTACTTCAAGTGCTGGGTTTTAGATGTTTCAGAAAGGACAGGGAGGGAGGCAAAAGAGGTGGGGGCGTGGCACTGTTGATCAGAGATAGTGTCACGGCTGCAGAAAAGGTGTACGTCACGGAGGGATAGTCTACGGAGTCTCTGTGGGTTGAGGTTAGGAACAGGAAAGGGTCAATAACTTTACTGGGTGTTTTTTATAGGCTGCCCAATTGTAACAGGGATATCGAGGAACAGATAGGAAAACAGATCCTGGAGAGGTGTAATAATAACAGGGTTGTGATGGGAGATTTTAATTTCCCAAATATCGATTGGCATCTCCCTAGAGCAAGGGGTTTCTATGGGGTGGAGTTTGTTTGGTGTGTTCAGGAAGGCTTCTTGACACAATTTGTAGATAAGCCTACATTAGGAGAGACTGTACTTAATTTGGTATTGGGAAATGAACCTTGTCAGGTGCCAGATTTCACAGTGGGAGAGCATTTTGGAGATAGTGATCATAATTCTACCTCCTTTACAATAGCATTGAAGAGAGATAGGAACAGACAAGTTAGAAAAGCGTTTAATTGGAGTAAGGGGAATTACAAGGCTATCAGGCAGGAAATTGGAAGCTTAAATTGGGAACAGATGTTCTCAAGGAAAAGTACGGAAGAAATGTGGCAAATGTTCAGGGGATATTTGTCTGGAGTTCTGCATAGGTACATTCCTATGAGACAGGGAAGTTATGGTAGGATACAGGAACTGTGGTGTACAAAGGCTGTAATAATTCTAGTCAAGGAGAAAAGAAAAGCTTACAAAAGGTTCAGAGAGTTGGGTAATGTTAGAGATCTAGAAGATTATAAGGCTAACAGGAAGGAACTTAAAAAGGAAATTAGGAGAGCCAGAAGGGGCCATGAGAAGGCATTGGCGGGCAAGATTAAGGAAAACCCCAAGGCATTCTACAAGTATGTGAAGAGCAAGAGGATAAGACGTGAAAGAATAGGACCTATCAAGTGTGATAGTGGGAAAGTGTGTATGGAACCGGAGGAAATAGCAGGGCTACATAATGAATACTTTACTTCAGTATTCACTATGGAAAAGGATCTTGGTGATTGTAGTGCAGACTTGCAGCAGACTGAAAAGCTTGAACATGTAGATATTAAGAAAGAGGATATGCTGGAGCTTTTGGAAAGCATCATGTTGGATAAGTCGTTTGGACCAGATGAGATGTACCCCAGGCTACTGTGGGAAGTGAGAAAGGAGATTGCTGAACATCTGGTGATAATCTTTGAATCATCAATGGGGACGGGAGAGGTTCCGGAGGATTGGAGGGTTGCAGATGTTGTTCCTTTATTCAAGAAAGGGAGTAGAGATAGCCCAGGAAATTATAGACCAGTGAGTCTTAATTCAGTAGTTGGTAAGTTGATGGAGAAGATCCTGAGAGGCAGGATTTATGAACATTTGGAGAGGTATAATATGATTACGGATAGTCAGCATGGCTTTGTCAAGGGCAGGTTGTGCCTTACGAGTCTGATTGAATTTTTTGAGGATGTGACTAAACACATTGATGAAGGAAGAGCAATAGATGTAGTGTATACGGATTTCAGCAAGGCATTTGACAAAAGTACCCCATGCAAGGCTTATTGAGAAAGCAAGGAGGCATGCGATCCAAGGGGACATTGCTTTGTGGATCCAGAACTGGCTTGCCCACAGAAGGCAAACAGTGGTTGTAGACAGGCCATGTTCTACATGGAGGCTGGTGACCAGTGGTGTGCCTCAGGGATCTGTTCTGGGACCCTTACTCTTTGTGATTTTTATAAATGACCTGGATGAGGAAGTGGAGGAATGGGTTGGTAAGTTTGCTGATGACACAAAGGTTGGAGGTGTTGTGGATAGTGTGGAGGGCTGTCAGAGGTTACAGCGGGACATTGATAGGATGCAAAACTGGGCTGAGAAGTGGCAGATGGAGTTCAACCCAAATAAGTGTGAAGTGGTTCATTTCCGGTAGGTCAAATATGATGGCAGAATATAGCATTAATGTTAAGACTCTTGGCAGGATCAGTGTGGAGGATCAGAGGGATCTTGGGGTCCGAGTCCATAGGACGCTCAAAGCAGCTGCGCAGGTTGGCGTTGTGGTTGAGAAGGCATACGGTGTATTGGCCTTCATTAATTGTGGAATTGAATTTAGGAGCCGAGAGGTAATGTTGCAGCTATATAGGACCCTGGTCAGACCCCACTTGGAGTACTGTGCTCAGTTCTGGTCGTCTCACTACAGGAAGAATGTGGAAGCCATAGAAAGGGTGCAGAGGAGATTTACAAGGATGTTGCCTGGATTGGGGAGCATGCCTTATGAAAACAGGTTGAGTGAACTCAGCCTTTTCTCCTTGGAGCGACGGAGGATGAGAGATGACCTGATAGAGATGTATAAGATGATGAGAGGCATTGATCATGTAGATAGTCAGAGGCTTTTTCCCAGGGCTGTAATGGTTGCCACAAGAGGACACAGGTTTAAGGTGCTGGGGAGTAGGTACAGAGGAGATGTCAGGGGTAAGTTTTTTACTCAGAGAGTGGTGAGTACGTGGAATGGGCTGCCGCCAACGGTGGTGGAGGCGGATACGGTAGGGTCTTTTAGGAGACTTTTGGATAGGTACATGGAGCTTAGAAAAATAGAGGGCTATGGAGAAATCTAGTAATTTGTAAGGTAGGGACATGTTCGGCATAACCTTGTTGGCAGAAGGGCCTGTATTGTGCTGTAGGTTTTCTATGTTTCTATGTTTCTATCATGCTGTCTTCTTTCTGCTGCCATCAGGAAGAGAGTGCAGGGACCTCAGTACTCACAGCAACAGTTGTTACCCCTCAGCCGTCAGGCTCTTGAACCAAAGAGGATAATTTCACTCAACTTTGCTTGCTCCGTCACTGCAATGCTCCCACAACCTATGGACTTACTTTCAACGACTCTTCATCTGATGTTCTTGATACTTATTGCTTATTTATTGATTATTACTATTTCTTTCTTTCTGTATTTGCACAGTTTGTTGTCTTTTGCACACTGTTTGAACACCCAAATTGGTTGGTCTTTCATTGATTCTATTATGGTTATTATTCTATTATGGATTTACTGAGAATGCCCACAAGAAAACGATTCCCATGGTTGTATATGGTGACATATATGTACTTTGATAATAAGTTTACTATGAACTTTGAATTTTAATGACTAGAAGCAACTGCAACAGGAACAGTTATAGGCTTTTGAAATCACAGCTTCAGTTGCTGTTTGGGCAACAGGGCACCTTTAACAGGTAGTTTACAGATGGAGGAAATTCTTTAAAAGGTCTAGCTCCTTTGCCTGAAGAGCTGTATGAACAAAATTCTGGAGATACTCAGGAAGTCAGGCAGCATTTGTGGAAAGGGAAGCAGAATTGACATTTCAGATCAATGGTCCTGCATCAAAAGATTTCCAGCGTCTGCAAGGTTTTGACTTCGGAAATCCATCAGGTGCTGTTCATGCTCTCCCCAGATTATGAACACCTGGCCTGTGGAGAGCCCATACAAATGAACAAGCATTTTGGAGATAGGTGGCTTGATTTGTTGGCTGCTGCAGGCCTGCCATGAGAGAAGGGAATTTGCAACCGTATCATCAATTATTGTGGTAAAATCAGTTGAATACCCTGGTTACCTAAATTTCGCTGTTGGTTAGCCTATGTTTTTATTTAATCATATTTGCATTTCCAACTAATGAACTGTTTTGGTTAGTATTTCTAGCATCTCTGCGAGTTCACTGGGATAGTTAAAGGCCCAATGTTTGTGTGTTCGAGTCAGCTGGAGGCCAAAGAAGTCAGTCTGGTTTGGGTTGAGGGAACTGTGTATGTGTGCAGGTAGGAGGGTAGAATGGGACTTGTTTTGTTGCTTGTTGTGTTATTTGTTGTTCTGCCAAGTATGTGGCCATGCTACATTGGCACCGGAATGTGTGGCAGTCCCTAGCTCACCCTCATTTGTTAATGCAAACAAAGCATTTCACTATATGTTTCGATGTACACATGAGAAATAAACTTGAATCTTGAATCTTTTTTTATTTTAAATTTCTAGCACACAGTTTCTCTCTCTCCTCCTCCCCTTCTCCTACACCCCTCCCCCTCCCCTCCCCTTCCCCCTCTCCCCCTCCCCTCCCCTTCCCCCTCTCCCCCTCCCCTTCCCTTCCCCCTCTCCCTCTCCCTGCCCCCTCTCTCCTTTCAATTCCTGCTTCATCCCGCTCCCTATTTCTGCTTGTGCCCTGAAGCACTGAGGTCTATTAAATATGGTAAAGCACACATCTCTCCAGACAGACAAACAGATTTGTACAATTAACGGTCAAAATTCGATTCTCTCCTTGCAGACGAGGGAAATAGATTATGTAGGTGGGGAGGTGGCAAGTTGCCCTGTTACTTCTTGCTTACCATTTCACACTGTGAAATACAGTAGATGCTGGAGCAGCAGCAGGGACTCACAGAGAGGGAGAATGGAAGTGGGTGGGAAATTTTTTTAAATTTTTAATGTGAAGTGATTTTCTACTGGAATTTTTTCAACTGACATGGAGCACAGGGAAATCAAAGGGAGAGTCAATGAGTGAAATAAGGATTGTAATGTAAGAAAGCGGATAAATGAGAAGGGCGCAGAGATACTCAGCAGCATCAAGAGTGGGTAAAGAGAAGATATGGTCTCCGAGTGGGAGCACTTAAATAAGAAGGAGATATGAGATGAGCCAGCTGGTGGCATAGTGGCATCAGCGCCAGACTTCGGAGCGAAGGCTCCCGAGTTCAAATCCAGCCGGCTCCCCTGGCACGCTTTCCATCCGTGCTGGGTTGAGCGTCGAGCTAGCAACTCGACCTCGTAAAAAAGAAATTGCCCGCTACAGATACATCAACAGCAAAAAGTTGATGGCCTGTGCTCTCTCGTGAGTTTAAAGGCCATTTCTTTCTTCTTCTTCTTCTTCTTCTTCTTCTTCTATATGAGATGAGGAGCAGTATTCTTTCAGAGCAGGTAGCAAGGGAAGGAATAGATGTTTGATTCCCTGGTGGTCTAATGATTTGTCTGCATCTGTGCTGCTTAGCAGTATGATGTGAGGAATGTATCTGTGTTTCCTTGCTGCCTATGAAGGCTTACACACAAGACTGTGGTAATTAGGTCCAGATTTAAGTTTTGTGAATAGATTTAGGTTTTCAAATTTAAAACTAAAACCATAAGGTCTTAGTCACGATCCAATTTTACTGCTGGTTATGATTGGTCTACATCCTTGATTTGGGTTGGTATTGTGTTTTTGGTAGAGAATTAAGTGTACAGAACTATTACTGTCCAAGTATTTTAATGATTGACTCAGATAAAATGATTTTAATTCACTCTGCCAGCCTACAGCAGAATACTGTATCGTAATAATATTTACAGGAACTTTGATCAAAGGTACTTAACCACAGAGAAGATATGAGTAATTTGACTTGAGTGCAAAACTGGGCCAGAATTTATTTCCAATGTTATCTGTAAAGACATATACTGCTACTACTATGTGAAATGTTTACTGATTTGTAGCAAGGGTGCAATATGCCCTGAAAAAACACATTTTGTACTGCTTAACTGCTAACTGGAACTTCAACCAGCCTCCACACAAATGGCAAGAAATTAATTAATTAATGCTGTAAATATAAACTAAATTCACTGTAGAAAATTAAATTCATTCTTATTATAGTGTGAGAATCCTGCTAATGGACTAGGCTCTGTACCAAAAACTTTGCTTTTAGAAAGCGGTTAGCAATTACGTGATAATTGTTGTGCACGTGCCACGAAGTTGCGCAATCAGGATGCAAGTTAAGCTGATTTGTTAAATTGATTTGTTGTGGATTCGGTTTGGGAGGAAAGTCTCGTCAGCTGCCCAAGACTATCCCCTCACCCAAGGAATGTGGGCTCACTAATTTGCAAGTAACTAGCAATCACCATGATAGTGTACATACCTTCCCCAGTAACACAGCTGGGCAGTGCTATAAAATGGAGTTAGCTTTTGCAAATAGAGAGCAACTGCCCTTGTTTCCTAAAATTCATGAAAGCAAAAATAACCACACATTGTAGTGCTTAACACCAGGGCCGAATTAAGCTAGCATGGGTCCTGTAGCATATGTTATAAAGGGGCCCTCAGTTTTAAAAATGCACATAAGTATTAAAACATAAATTATTTACTTGCATAGTAAAGTAATTCAACCTTTTCATTTGCTATACAGCCAGATAATATGACAAATGTCTGACACTTCAGTAATAGTATTGCTTACATGTAAGTATCAATTTCAAATGTCAAAAGTAACAAAACTACAATTTAAAAGTTAGATTTTCTAGATTTAGCATGAGCAAATTTGTTGATGATACTAGAAATGCCTATTTCACGCAGAAGTTCATGTTCAATGCTCATTGGAGTGAGATTGTTCAATCTGTTTTGACCCATGATGCTCCTTAGTTCATTTTTAATCCTTTTCAGTTTTGAAAATGAGCGTTCTCCACTGCAGTTGGTAACCATGAGTGACAAATAGATGCACAAGGCATTTTCTACATTTGCAAAACATGACTCCAAAGAATTGTCAGTTATCAATCGGTACAACTGTAACTCTACAAGGTCTTGTTTGGCACCAATATGAGAAGCAAGATCAGTTTTCAACAGTTCAGTAAGCTGCACAAATTCTTCACCTAGATTTTCTTCCAGATCTTCCGGATATAGAAACATAGAAACATAGAAAATAGGTGCAGGAGTAGGCCATTCAGCCCTTCGAGCCTGCACCGCCATTTGTTATGATCATGGCTGATCATCCAACTCAGAACCCCACCCCAGCCTTCCCTCCATACCCCCTGACCCCCGTAGCCACAAGGGCCATATCTAACTCCCTCTTAAATATAGCCAATGAACTGGCCTCAACTGTTTCCCGTGGCAGAGAATTCCACAGATTCACCACTCTCTGTGTGAAGAAGTTTTTCCTAATCTCGGTCCTAAAAGGCTTCCCCTCTATCCTCAAACTGTGGCCCCTCGTTCTGGACTTCCCCAACATCGGGAACAATCTTCCTGCATCTAGCCTGTCCAATCCCTTTAGGATCTTATACGTTTCAATCAGATCCCCCCTCAATCTTCTAAATTCCAATGAGTACAAGCCCAGTTCATCCAGTCTTTCTTCATATGAAAGTCCTGCCATCCCAGGAATCAAACTGGTGAACCTTCTTTGTACTCTTTCTATGGCAAGGATGTCTTTCCTCAGACTAGGGGACCAAAACTGCACATAATACTCCAGGTGTGGTCTCACCAAGGCCTTGTACAACTGCAGCAGTACCTCCCTGCTCCTGTACTCGAATCCTCTCGCTATAAATGCCAGCATACCATTCGCCTTTTTCACCGCCTGCTGTACCTGCATGCCCACTTTCAATGACTGGTGTATAATGACACCCAGGTCTCGTTGCACCTCCCCTTTTCCTAATCGGCCACCATTCAGATAATAATCTGTTTTCCTATTTTTGCCACCAAAGTGATAACTTCACATTTATCCACATTAAATTGCATCTGCCATGAATTTGCCCACTCACCCAACCTATCCAAGTCACCCTGCATCCTCTTAGCATCCTCCTCACAGCTAACACTGCCACCCAGCTTCGTGTCATCCGCAAACTTGGAGATGCTGCATTTAATTCCCTCATCCAAGTCATTAATATATATTGTAAACAACTGGGGTCCCAGCACTGAGCCTTGCGGTACCCCACTAGTCACTGCCTGCCATTCTGAAAAGGTCCCATTTATTCCCACTCTTTGCTTCCTGTCTGCTAACCAATTCTCCACCCACACCAATACCTTACCCCCAATACCGTGTGCTTTAAGTTGCACACTAATCTCCTGCGTGGGACCTTGTCAAAAGCCGTTTGAAAATCCAAATATACCACATCCACTGGTTCTCCCCTATCCACTCTACTAGTTACATCCTCAAAAAATTCTATGAGATTCGTCAGACATGATTTTCCTTTCACAAATCCATGCTGACTTTGTCCGATGATTTCACCGCTTTCCAAATGTGCTGTTATCACATCTTTGATAACTGACTCCAGCAGTTTCCCCACCACCGACGTTAGGCTAACCGGTCTATAATTCCCCGGTTTCTCTCTCCCTCCTTTTTTAAAAAGTGGAGTTACATTAGCCACCCTCCAATCCTCAGGAACTAGTCCAGAATCTAACGAGTTTTGAAAAATTATCACTAATGCATCCAATGATTTAATGAGATTTGATGTCCTCTTTACGATCCCTTCAGGTGTAAACGACTGTAACTTCAGATAAGCTTTCTGCCTTTTTGAAAGAAGGTGTTTGAGATTCAACAAGTGGATCAAGAGTGCTGGAACCACTGAAATCATCATACGCGCAATTTTGCTGGTGTTTTCTTCAAGTTTGCTGTTGATAATCGTCACACTTAGTCAGATCCTTGGCTTTTGCTCAATGTCTGAAAAAGTAGACTGCATAGCTTGAATATATCCATGCAAGGATTCATAAAGTGCACAAGCTGTGTTCAAGTCTTGGACAGAAGATTGCAAAGAAGCACTGGTCATTTGAAAATGCTGTAATACTTGATCCCACAATATGACCATTATTCCTGTTTCCAACTTCATCATGGTTGAAAGTAGTCCACGAGCCTGTTGTCGACACTCTGCCTTCTGATCATTGTTATTTTAAATGTCATCCAAGACTTGTTTTATTGCAGAAAAGCTGTGTAAAAGTGCTTTTGTTGCATCTGCACGAGCTGACCACCTGGTATCTGACATTCTTTTCACAATGGGGAAATTAGCACCACCATCAGATAATGCAGCAGAAAGGAGATCCTACTGATAAGTAGAAGCAGAAAAAGATGTGTACGGGCTTTCTACAAATTGAAAGAAAATTAATGCTTCTTGACAACATTCAGCAGCACATTTTCCAACCAAATTTAGTGAATGTGCAAAACATGGAATGTAATCCGCAAACTCATACAGCTCTTTAATTCGTGCTTGTAAGCCACTATACTTGCCACTCATGTTGCTGGCATTGTCATAACTTTGACCACGGCAGTCTTTTATATCAATGTAATTTTCCTTTAAAAAGTCAAGTAAACTTTGAGCGAGCTGTTCGGCACTATGACCTTCCATATCCAAAAACTTCACAAATCTTTCAACTGGTCCAGACAGCAAAACAGAGCGCACAGTCAAAGTCAGCTGGTCAACATTAGGTATATCTGGAGTAGAATCCAATGAAACAGAATAATACTTGTATTTCTTCACTTCACCGATAATGTGATCCAGTACGCTGGATCCAATCAGATTGATGAATTCCTCACATGTTGTTTTAGATAGGTATCATTTATGTCCCCTTCTTGGTTTGCATGAGCATTTGTACCACGACACAGCAAGGAGACAACACATGCCTACACACACATACTGTACCATGCAGCATGCAGCTCCCCCGACATGAAAACAACAGCGTTGCCAGGTCGTCGTTGTTGTGGCATGGATGAAATCACAGAGCGTTGCGTTACCGGTAGGTACAAGGCAGTTTCTTTATTCAACAAAACAAGGTTACAACAGGCAGAGACCCCTGGCAGAGCAGGTCTAACTGCCTTGTGATTAAGCCTCAATATTTATTTGCTAAACACAAAGGACAGTTCATAGTTACAAGTATAGCCAATTCTTTGAAGTTTTCACATCTTTTAATTAAATTTATTCTGCCGGCGCCAGTATGCCTAAACTGGCATTCATGGCCTTTAGGAATGCAAATTAAAATCCATAATACATTACTTGGTATGTTACGTGCTAACATATAGGACAATTCACATTCAAAAAGCATAGATATGGTGCCTTCGCAACTACCTGTAAACTAAGCATTCTTGTCTCAGAGACGCCAGAGATGCATGGTTACAAACGAAACTGGGTTCACAGCTTTTAGAAAATGCATTGTTATGAACTCAATCCACAGTATTTTGTCAAAGAACAGAAGACTGATGGCTGAAGTCATTTATTTAAGTGTAAATGAATCGTCTACCCAAAACTCACGCTAACAGTCATGAGAATACGGTGAGATGCCAATTTCATCAGACTGCAGCTTGCAAGCATTTAGTGCGGGCAGGGCCCTCGAAAATGTGGGGCTGTAGCATATGCTACTTTTGCTACTAGGTTAATCCGGCCCTGGTTAGCACAACATATTACAGTATCAGCAACCTGGGTTTAATCCCCGCCATTGTCTGTAAGGAGTTTATACATTCTCCTCATGATCGCGTTGGTTTCCTCCGGGTGCTCCAGTTTCCTCACACAGACAAAGACATACCAGTTGGTAGGTCAACTGGTCATTGTAAATTGTCCCGTGATTAGGCTAGGATTAATTTGGGGGATTACTGTGCGGCACTTCTTGAAGGACTGGAATGGCTTATTCTGCACTGTATCTAAATAAATAAATGAAATAGGGGACTGTCTTATCTATTGACAAAAATAACTTAAATGCATATTTTCCTGCTTGCAATTTAGTAATTCATGTGTTTAACACCTCTCTAAAGCTTTAATAATTCTTAAATTACTTCGGCTAAGGGTACAGATAGCTGGTCATTTTTTGCCATGCTCCTAGATGCCTGTTGATTTTACAGTATTGTTACTACTACCATGTCCAGCAAGTGAGTTGAAGAGCAAAGAAACAAGTGTATTTTCTAATTAAGTAACCCCACTCTATCTTATTCTGCCCTATTAATAATTTGTCAAAGGATCTAATGGTTTATATCCCCGCAGGCACATAACTGCACAAGATGACGTTGACAATGTGTCATCAAAATCCTCAGAGATCAATGGTTAGAGGAGAGCAAAGTTACTACCATTGCGCAGGAGGTACAAGAACCTTAGGGCTTTGCACCAGGTTCGGGAACAGTTATTAGCCTTCAACTATCAGGCTCTTGAATCAGCATGGATAACACTGAACTGATTCCAGAACCTATAGATTCACCTTCAAGGACTTGACAACTCATGTTCTCAGTATTAATTAATTAATTATTTTAATTATTTGCACCATTTGTCTCCTTCAGTACATTGGTTGTTTGTCCATCTTTGTTTATGTATAGTTGTTCATAAATTCTAGTGTATTTCTTTATTTTCCTGTAAATGCCTGCAAAAAATAAATCTCAAGGAAGGATATGGTGACATACAGTATATGTACTTTGATACTAAATTTACTTTAAACTTTGAAGTTAAGACTGCTAGACAAAACAAAAGCACAGAATGGTGAATTTATAGTACGTGTGGTGAATTTCATCCCTTTTTGTTGCTCATTTCTGGTCTTTTACTGTTTATTACAATGATCAGCAGTGGATTGTTGTGAAGATAGCTATCAATTCCCTTCAATTTAATCTTGCTTTAGGCAATGCCATGTGATGCTGTGGCTTAATGTTTCAAAATGGTGTTGATCAGAGATATCTTTAATGATTAAAGAATCACATGGTCTGTTACTGATCTTTACCCACCAGGAAAAGTCACAAATTTGATCTTTAGTCTGCATAGATTACCTTCTGTATGATAGTATGCTAAAAGGAAGATTAGAGATAGAAACATAGAAACATAGAAAACCTACAGCACAATACAGGGCCTTCGGCTCACAAAGCTGTGCCGAACATGTCCTTACCTTAGAAATTACCTAGTCTTACCCATAGCCCTCTATTTTTCTAAGCTCCATGTACCTGTCCAGGAGTCTCTTAAAAGACCCTATCATATCTGCCTCCACCACTGTCGCTGGCAGCCCATTCCATGCACTCACTACTCTCTGCGTAAAAAAACTTACCCTGACATCTCCTCTGTACCTGCTTCCAAGCACCTTAAAACTGCGCCCTCTCGTACTAGCCATTAAGATGTTCTTAGCTTCCAGGAGGGAGGTGTGATGTGAGATCTGGTGTTTTGAGGAGGAGAGGTGAGGAGATTGGGGAAGAAGAGGAGGGGGTCAGTAAGAGTTCTTGGTCTTTGTTGCTGTGCAGTAACTGCAAAACAGGAAAACATACATTGGCATGTTAAGTGAAAACAGGATCAGATTTAAATTGAACCTTCAGCTTCCTCACAGATGGCACTCTATTTTTACAGGGCGACGTATGTTCCACAGCAGAATGTGATTGAGATGGGGTGGAAAATGCAGGAGGCGGTGTGGCACGGTGGGCGTCCGTGCTGGTTAGGGGCTGGCCTCTCCCATCGGTGCTGCACACCAGTGTTTGCTCGGTTCTTGTGGCTGCACTTGCGCAGGGTGAGGACTCCTGTGGGCTTGTTTTGCAGAAACGTGGCTCCAGGACAACATCCCATGAACCGTCAGTCTAGAGGCCATGATCTTCAGGGACATGGGCTATATTATTATTTTTTTTTGCGACTGTATGTTTTACTGATATTGTAATTATATGTGATACATGTGCTGTGTTTCACTTCTTGGCCCTGGAGCAACATTGTTTCATTTGGATGTATTCATGTGTATGGTTGAATGACAATTAAACTTGAACTTGAATTTAAAAATTCCTGGGCAAATCACACTTCTCTGACATGATAGTTGCTGGCAGATTACACAAAGGTTGGTGGTATTGTAGACAGTGTAGAAGGTTGTCATAGATTACAATGGGACATCGATAGGATGCAGAGCTGGGCTGAGAAGTGACAGATAGAATTCAATCCACGGAAGTGTGAAGTGATTCACTTTAGAATGACGAACTTAAAGGCAGAGAGCAGCGTTAATTGCATGGGTCTTAGCAGTATCAGAAGGATCTCGGTCTCCATGTCCATAGATCCCTCAAATTGACCATAAAAGTTGATAGGATGTTTAAGAAGGCACATGGTGTGTTGGCCTTCATTAATCAGGGAACGTGTTCAGAGAGCCATGAGGTAATGCTGCAGTTCCATAAAACTCTGGTTAGATCTCACTTGGAGAATCGTGTTCAGTTCTGGTCCCCTTATTATAGGAAGGATGTGGAAATTTTAGAGAGGGTACGGAGGAGGTTTATCAGGATGCTGCCTGGATTAGAGAATATCTCTTATGAAGAAGCTTTGAGTGAGCTCGGGCTTTTCATATTGGAGTGAAGGAGGACAAGAGGTGACTTAATAGAGATATAAATAGAGTGGATAGAAAGGACATTTTCCCCAGGGTGGCAATGACTAGTACTTTAAGATAATGGAGTAAGTATAGGGAGAGATGTGAAGAGGTAGGTTTTTATTTACACAGAGGGTGGTACGTGTGTAGGATGTGCTGCCAGGGGTGATGTTAGAGGCAGAAATATTAGGGATATTTAAGAGACTCTTAGAAATTCATAAGGATGAACATAAAATGGATGGCTATGTGAGAGGGAAGGGTTAGTTTGATTTTACAGTAGGTTGAAAGGTCAGAACAACATCGTGAGCCAAAGAGCCTGTACTGGGCTGTAATGTTCTATGTTCTACAAAATTCAACCAGGCATTTTCAGTGGCAAATTGTGCTTGGGCCGTTGACATTATTTGCATGACAGATGTTTAAGGAATGATAACATTCTCCTACAGGAAGTTCCAATAGAACATCTTAGGAAATTAGGTTAAATCATTCCAGGAACACTGCCAATAGCACTGTTCAGAATAAACAGATTTTAAAGGTGCTTCTATAGAGAAATCTCCAGCCTACAGTTGAGAACCTCATTCGTGCAGCTTCCCTTACTTAACCCCTTCACCTCCCTCCCAAGGTGATGTTAATCTCCTCTCCACCAATCACTGATCACACTCCTCTGCTACCATACTGTATCTTTAATCACTGTTCACTGATACAACTCATGACCGCGACCCATGGTCAAAGCCTAACCAAGGCCTGATCTGACTGCTGGCTGCCATTGATCCACAAGGGCTAGATCTTGTTTTGCTCGATCCGACACACACAAACTGGAGCTGGTGCTTTATTTAAATTTGAAGATTATTTTGGGCAACATCTGCTGAAAAGCTTTGAACCTAGCAGCCAATTTCATAATAAATCCATAATGACTCAGTGGTAAATTCCAAAGCATGGGGGCGGTCTAGTATCCAAATTCCACACACCCACAAATGAAAGGAATAGAAATCCATATCTGAGACTTAACTGGGATTCAGGCTTAAATAAATAAAAATCAGATTAGGTAGATTCATTTGAAGGAGTAGATGGACTATTGACAGAATCACATTTCATTACCTAGAATCAATAGTGGTATTAGCTTCTCTGACTCTGTGGACAGAAATACTCTGTCTCCTCATGAAGAAATTAGTTTGTCATAAAAATTAGATGCAAAAAAACCAAAAGACAACTCTTCTTTAATATATTTAATGGTCCTTTGGACACTAATTTTGTGAAACAATAATCAGAACTTATTTCCATAATAAATTTTTAAAAATGAAGTGCGATTGATCAGTCTCAAAGGTTACAAAATCTACTTCACCGACAGTGTACTTACCCAGATGAATTAAGAATCTTTATGAATTCTCATGTGAACTTTTGACAGAATCTTCTCTTGCAGAACAATATTAAAATCAACCTTCTAAAAACATTCAGAATAACTTAAAACCCTTGTCTTCTCCTGACTTTACTCGAATATTTAGGCTTTATGATGCATGGAATATACAACTCAAACTGTAACAGTGCTAAATTAATGTACGATTACCTAGTTACTCGGATGTCTTTACTGTTCTCAGTTTAACTGATATTCACCCAAGTCCTGTTCACACATTGGTTATAAATGTAAGATGATAAAATGGTTACGCATGAAAGATGATAAAATGTTAATATTGATTATAAAACCTAGTTTTTTAAAAGTGTGAATCTTGTAAGAATAACCTTATACTTTATACTTTATTGTCGCCAAACTATTGATACTAGAATGTACAATCATCACAGCGACATTTGATTCTGCTTTAAAATAATATCAATGTGATGATCTGATTTTAGTTTGATGGCGTATTTACTTTAAGTATTATTAAGTATATTAAATATTTGAGATCACTGCATTAGCTGCAAAGTTATTTTCATGTCTTACACAAAAAAATCAGCAGCAATATAAAAAATGCACGTGGTTTAATTAAACCTGGAGAGCACTATTTAAACAGTCTAATTTACTTCTTGATTATAATTGCATGGTCTACAAATGCTGAGAGTAGATCTCTCCACTAAATTATAGTATCCTTATTTATTCCCTGACTGTTCTTGCAGAAATAGCAGGAATTTTGCATCATAATTACAAATAGCTATTGATCACAAAATTGTAGAAGCAGGGGATTATTACAGCTTATGTCAATATGTCGGTGTGATCTGTATGAACTCTGTCAATATGAATCCAGTATCTTGATAATATAGCAGCAAATGAGAGTTGCCAATTGAACCAATGTCTTTTCATTGCCCAGGGTTTGTTGCAAATTAGTTGTAAAGAAATAATGGAAGCATATTAAGAAAATAATTATTTTGGCCATAGAGTTAGATTCAAACTGGAAGTTTATTCATCAGAATCAGGTTTGATATCACTAGAATATATTGTGAAATTTGTTAGCTTTGTGGCAGCAGTACAATGCAATACATGACAATGTAGAAAAAGAAACTGTGAATTATGGTAAGTATATATATACACACAATAGCTAAATTAAGTAAGTAGTACAAAAACAGAAATAAAATTTGTGAGGTAGTGTTCAATGTCCATTCAGAAATTGGATGGCAGAGGGGAAGAAGCTGTTCCAGAACACTGTGTTCATGCTTTCAGGCTCCTGTACCTCCTTGTACCTCCTTCCTGATGGTAACAATGAGAAAAGGGCATGTCCTGGGTGGTGGGGGTGCTTAATGATTGTAGCTGCCTTTTTGAGGCACCGCTCCTTGAAGATGTCTTGGGATGGTGCCCATGATGGAGCTGACTAAGCAAAGAAATTTGCATAAGAAGCTAATATAATTAACAAAATAAATCTACAAAAAAGGCCTCACATGTAGAACTGAACATCATACTCTCCAAAATCCAATAAGATTATATGGAAAGGATAGTTATTATCTTCTTATTGGATTAATGGCACACACTTTATTCTTTCTGTGCACTGTCGTTTCAGTCTGCTGGTGAACAAAACGCTCAATTTCTCTCATCTCCACTGTAATCTATAATTTTCAGATTCGTGTCTCTGGGATTGGGAATGGAGCTTTGACAAAATTCATAAAGTCATTTTATCTGAATGAGTATGATGCTCTAACAGCATTCATAAAGTCATTTTATCTGAATGAGTATGATGCTCTAACAGCATTCATAAAGTCATTTTATCTGAATGAGTATGATGCTCTAACAGCATTCATAAAGTCATTTTATCTGAATGAGTATGATGCTCTAACAGCATTCATAAAGTCATTTTATCTGAATGAGTATGATGCTCTAACAGCATTCATAAAGTCATTTTATCTAATGTTCCATTCACCCTTTAAGGGTTTTCCACATCTGTTGTAAATTGCTATTGAGAAGTTTCTCCCCAGATAGCGAGACCAGAAATTAAACATCCCACAATTCATTTATTTAGATCTTTGCATTACACACTTCATTTATACCAGAAATCCTTTCTTTGTCAGTAAAAACTAAAAATGTTGCAATGAGGAACTCATCTACTAAATTTCCATTGCACTTCACTGCTTTCAAGCTTGATCTGATTACAAACATACATTTTCCTTTCTGCCAGTGTTCGACACTTTAAGTTCTCCCAACTGATTTTACTAGTTACTCCAACAGCACTTAACATTAAATAAAATATTTGTAGTTAGACCGATGCTAAACTTAACCATACATTTTTCCTTCAAAGCTAGTTTTCATCTGGTGGTGTTAATGGGATTGTCCTGCATTTTAAACTTAAATTCTGGTGTGTTTATCAGCCTAAAATACACTGCGATTGCATTGGAATAATATTTCAGTTGGTTGAGGATTTCATTGTAATGCAGCAGTGAAAAATGGTCTAGATTCATATTCACCAGGAAATAGACACTTATTGACCTCTGTGCTTCTTACAATAGAAACTTCTTTGTGCAAAATATTAGAATTATTTCATTTAGGCAGGGGCACAAACATTGAAAATCTACTATAATGTGCAATGTCTTAGAACCATCTGAGTTACTGTAGACAAAAGAGTGTGTTGCTCCTTGCCCAAGGGTTCAAAAGTCATACACATTGCAGTTGTTGGAGGTGACCCAAGAGCCTGCGTGAAGTGCTGGAAAAAAAGTTTAATGATCATGGTAGTATGGTTAGAGTTAGTGAAACCATCAACATATTCCATCCTTCACATCTGTCACACACTACCTCAAGCACAAGTCTGCACCATACATCTAACAACAAATTCTATCAGGAAGTATTCCCCAGTATTCACATGTGCAAGGATGTTGCTGGGATTTGAGAAACCACATTATAGGGAAAGGTTGAATAGGTTAGGACTTAATTTCCAGGAATGAGGAGAGAATTGATAGAGGTATATAAAATTATTTGTAGTATAGAGAGAGTAAGTGCAAACAGGCTACTCGTGAGGTTGGGTGAGACTAGAACTAGAGGTCATGGATTAAGGGTGAAAGGTGACATGTTTAAGGGGAACATGAGGGGGAACTTCTTCACTCAGAAGGTGGTGAGAGTGTGGACAGAGCTGCCAGTGGAAGAGGTATATTCAGGTTCAATTTCAACACTTAAGAGAAGTTTGGTTAAGTTAATGGATGGGAGGGGAATGGATGGCTGTGGTCTAGGTGCAGGTCGATGGGAATGGGCAGAATAGTAAATCAGTATTGACTAGATGAACTGAAGGCATGTTTCGTGCTGTAGTGATCTATGACTCGTATGTAGTATAGCGCACACTTATTCAGCCACAGGTGCACCAAACAGGCTACACATTCACGAATGGGCATCAATCCTGAAGCGTGCAATTACTGCAGAAGTAAAACAAGGCAAATGCTGGATATGTGATCTAAAGACTCCAGAAATGCTCAGGCTAATTGACAAAGTTTAAAGTAAATTTATTATCAGGGTACATATATGTCACCATGTACAACCCTGAGGTTAATTTCTTGTGGGCATTTACAGTAGATACAAAGAAACACAATAGAATCATTGAAAAAACTACACAACAAAAAGAAGGACAAACAACCAAGATGCAGAGGATGACAAACTGCTCAAATATAAAAAGAAAAACAATGAATAATAACAATGAATAGATAAATAAATGCTTGTAAGTAATTTAAGTAATTATAAGTAACTTGTCATATTTGGCATTCAGCTCAAATTCCATCTATAAATTTGCTGATGATACAACCACTGTTGGCAGAACCTCAGATGGAGATGAGAGGGCACACAGGAGTGAGATATATCAGCTACTTGAGTGGTATCACAGCAACAGCCTAGCGCTCAACGTCAGTAAGATCAAAGAGCTGATTGTGGACTTCAGGAAGGGTAAGATTAGGGAAATAGTGAGCAATTTCAGGTTCCTCTCGGTATCTATGAGGACCTAACCTGGTCCCGGCATATCGAAGTAGCTATAAAGAAGGCAAGACAGTGGTTATATTTCATTAGGAGTTAGAGGAGATTTGGAATGTCACTGAAAACACTCTAAAATTCTAAAAATGTACCATGGAGAGCACTCTAACTAGCTGCATCACTGTCTGGTACTGGAGGGTGGGGGAGGTGGGGTGCTATTGCACAGGATTGAAGTTAGCTGCAGAGAGTTATAAAATTAGTCAGCTCCATCATGGGTACTAGCGCCATTGTATCCAGGGCACCTTCAAGGAGTGGTGGCTCAATAAGGCGACATTCATCATTAAGGACCCCCTCCCCCGACCCAGGGCATGCCCTTTTCTCACTGTTACCATCAGGAAGGAGGTACAGAAGCCTGAAGGCACACACTCAGTGATTCAGGAACAGCTTCTTTCCCTCCACCACCCAATTTCTGAATGGGCATTGTAACCATGAACACTACCTCACTACTTTTTTATTTCTGATTTTGCACTACTTATTTTATTTAATTATTTAATAGACTGTATGTATACTTAGTGTAATTCAGTTTTTCCCCTATATTATCATGTATTGCATTGTTCTGTTGCCACAAGGTTAACAAATGTCACAACGTATGCTGGTGATAGTAAATCTGATTCCGTTTCTGATTGTCTGATTCAGTCTGATTCATTGCCCTTCATAAATCAATGTATTGAATATAAGAGGCGGAATGTTATGTTGAAGTTGTGTAAGAAATTGGTGAGATCTAATTTGGAGTGTTAGGTTCAGGTTTGGTCACCTTCCTACAGGGAAGATGTAAATAAAGTTGAAAGAGTACAAAGAAAATTTACAAGGATGTTGACAGGTCTGGAGGACCCAGGTTACAGTATATGGAAAGATTGAATAGGTTAGGACCTTATTCCTTGGAATGTAGAAGGTTGAGAGGAGATTTGATTGAGGCATACAAAATCATGAGGGGTATAAATAGGGTAAATGCAAGCAGGCTTTTTCCACTGAGGTTGGGTGGGACGATAACTAGAGGTCATGGGCTAAGGGTGAAAGGTGAAAGTTTGAGGGGAACATAGGGAATACTTCTTCACTCACAGGGTTATGAATGTGTGGAATGAACTGCCAGAGCAAGTGGTGCATCTGAGCTCGATTTCATTGTTTAAAAGAAGTTTGGATAGGTACATGGATGGCAGGGGTATGGCGGGTTATGGTCCCAGTGTAGGTCGATGGGAAATAGCCTGGCATGGACTAGATGAGCTGAAGGGCCTGTTTCTGTGCTGTATTTTTCTATGACTCTACGAGTTCAAATAATATAGAGAACATGAGACATATAGTCCTTGAAAGTGAGTCCATCAGTTGAAGGGTAATAACTGTTCCTGAAACTCGTGATGTGGGACTTAAGGCTCCTGTCCCTCCTTCCCGATGGCAGCTATGAGAAGAGAGCATGGCCTGGACGATGGGGTCCTTGAAAGAGAGAAACAGGTCTCACCAAATTGAATATGTACTCATCAAATTTAGTGGACAGAACATTCTCCTTAAATATAAGTGCTTGTGCAACATAACAGCTCGTTTTAATAATTAGAAAAACTTCACAAGGGAATATATGCTGACATAACTAGCTATGTGACATTTACAATTCTTATACAGTGACACTTGCACTGTAGAAATGGAGTACAAAGGGTATGCAGTGCCCATAAAATACGTCCAACAGGTCTCAAAGAGATACCGCATTTTTTTTTGGCAAAATTCATCACCGTCATCATTATGTGTCATGTTATGTGACTTAGGCAATCATCATGTATCCATGACCATGATTGTTCTTGGCCAATTTTTCTACAGACTGATTGCCATTGCCTTATCCTGGGCAGTGTCTTTACAAGACAGGAGACCCCAGTATTATCAACACCCTTCGGAGATTATCTGCCTGGTGTCTGTGTTCGCATAACCAAGACTTGTCGGGATACGTACCAGCTGCTCATATGATCATCCACCCACCTGCTCTCAGGTCTTCATGTGACCCTGATCTAGGGGCTAAGCAAGTGCTATACATTGCCTAAGGGTGACCTGCAGGCTAGTGGAGGGACAGAGTGCCTTACACCTCCTTTGGTAGAGATGTATCTCCACCGTGGTATTCATTAAAGTTTTTTAGTTAATTAATTCATTTTTGGGGTTTCAGTGCTGCTATCAAAAACGTATTTATTGCCCATTTCTAATTATCCCTTGAAAAGGTGGTGACAAATATTACTAGGCCATTTTTAAGAATTAAGAAGCACTCATTTGCTGTCAAGATTTTTTCTGTATTATTAGTTCTGAAAACTCTTCTTCTCTCATACTGGTAACTTCTTTCCTTCCTAAATTGGATCTATTCACATGATTTCCATTTGCAAGTTTACATTTCACTGCAGACTCGGTCGCGCCTACTCAAATGGAATGAAGCTTTTATAAATATAACAGAGAACACCAGAAAATACAGATTTTGGTGTAAAAAGGAATAGTAAACATTTTAGGTCTGTGATCTTTCATTGGAAATAAGTGTTTTTCTACTTTGTTTAACTGTTCATCTTTCCACAGATGCTGCTTGGCATTCTGGGATTTTTTCCCCAGCATCCTTAGTGTGGCATGGTAGAGTAACAGTTCATGCAACACTTTACAGCATTTTACATCATGCCAACTGTAAGATTGGGGTTTGATTCCCTCCAGTGATTCTCCCCAGGACTGTGTATGTTCCCTCCCACATTTCCAAAGACATACAGGCTAGGTTTAGTAAATTGTGGGGGCATCTTATGTTGATGTTGGAAGCATGGTGACTCTTGTGGGCTACTCAGCACAATCCTCACTGATTTGACCTATGCAAATGATACCTTTCACCATACATTTTGATCTACATGTAACAAGCAAAGCTAATCTATAGGGTTTTTTAAATTAAGGTTTCATAGACTCCTCGGGCCCAATTTCAGTTGTTCTGATATCATCAAGGGGAGGAGGAACTGGATTTTCCTGGAGTTTTACTGTAATACAGGTAAGCTGTGGACAGCAATCAGGCATCCGTATCTAATTTCTGTGCTGGGCTGGCACTGATATCAGCTAGCATCAAGGCCCAGCTGGAGAGGTGGGGTGGTGAAGGCTGTAAGTCAACAGTGAATATATGCATCTTGTAACACATTTATGCTTTTTGACTCTTTATTATAGTTTCTCAATAAGATTCAGGCCCTTTATTTTGAGTAGCTCATATTTTAAGATTGGAAAATGCTTGGGACAAGATTGAGACACTCTGTTATTTGGGGTCAACCATCGACGTTGTGTCTTAGCTGTCTACGTTGTCTTCATCAATCAGTATGCAAACCAGGGCAGTAGGAAATGGAGACCAAGCTGCTTCCCATGCATTCGGCTCCCCCTCTCCATACAGCTGATAATTCCAAAGGAACAGCAGAGACTGATGTGGTTTGGCACCAGTGGTGTCACGGGAATTGCCAGTTGGCATTGAACTCAATGTAAGACTCCCTTAGGGACTCCAGCTCTGGATTTTTCCTTGGGGGTTTAGTCCTGAATCCTTCCCCAACACTGCGTATAGCCACAAGGCAGTGGAGGTTTGAAATCAGAGTTTTACTTCTCCTAGACTAGCTGCCAACAACGGCTGACAAGCCCCATCTGACCAGATAGGGACAAGAGGCACTCTAAAAATGATAAAGTTCATTTAATTCAGCAGCAGTGTGAACACGCATATCAGTTGAATGCAGGCCTACCTCCTGATAAATTAGAGCTGTGTAAACATTCTAAACAGCACAATATTTAAGTTAAAATCATAATGTTCCCTTTCATGTCCAGCTTCTTGATGAATTGACCTCATTAAACATTCCCTCTTCTTCTGTGTGACACTTTGCATAATTTCTACATCCTAAAGCTTATTTAGTATGTGTACCTTCAAACACCATAACCCTTATGAATTATGTCACAAGGACAGTAAAACATAACTTTGCATGCTATAAATCAGATAAAGTTGTAGGCTGCAACAGTTTAGGACAAGTAATTGCTTGACTGATTTAAATCTAAATCAAAAAAATATTTCACTTAAACTTAAATGTCAGCTTGTGAAAACTGGATAAAACCATGATTCTTCAATAGCAAGAAAAAGAAATAATAGATGAATCTTGCAATAATTCCAACGTCGGCTCATCCCACTTCTCTCAAACCATAGGCGTATCCATGGGCATTCGCATGGGTCCCAGCAATGCCTGCCTTTTCGTCAGCTATGTGGAACAGTCTATGTTCCAAGCCTACACCGGTATCACTCCCCAACCTTTCCCATGCTACATCAACAAACTGCATCCTGCACCTTGCTGATCTGGTCAACTTCATCAACTTTTCCTCCAAATTCCACCCTGCTCAAGTTTATCTGGTCCATTTCCAACACCTCCTTCCCCTTTCTCGATCTCTCTGTCTCTATCTCTGGAGACAGTTTATCTACTGATATCTTTTATAAACCAGCTGATTCCCACAGCTACCTGGACTATATCTCTTCCCACCCTGTCACTTGTAAAAATGCCATCTCCTTCTCTCAGTTCCTCTGCCTCCGTCGCATTTGCTCTCAGGATCAGGTTTTTCATTCCAGAACTAATGACATGCCCTCCTTCTTCAACAAAAGGGGATTTCCTTCCTCCACCGTCAACGCTGCCCTCACCTGTATCTCTTCCATTTCACGCACATCTGCCCTCACCCCATCTTCCCACCACCTCACCCTCTTGTCCTCAACTACCATCGCACCAGCCTCTGCATCTACATATAGTTCGCCGTAACTTCTGCCATCTTCAACAGGATCTGACCACCAAGCACATCTCCCTCCACCCCCACTTTATGCTTTCCACAGCGTTTACTCTCCCAACACAACTCCCTTTTTCATTTGTTCCATCCCACTGATCTCCCCCCACCATACTTACGTTGCAAGTGGAGCAAGTGCTTCACCTACCCTTACACCTCCTCCCTCACTACCATTCAGGGCCCCAAACAGTCCTTCTAAGTGAGGCAACACTTCACCTGTGGGTCAGTTGGGGTCATTTACTTTATCTGGTGCTCGTGGTGAGGCCTCCTGTATATCAGTGAGACCTAAGGTAGATTGGGAGACCACTTTGCTGGGCACCTACACTCCATCTGCCAGTAAAAGCAGAATCTCCCGGTGGCCTCCCAGTTCAATTCTACTACCCATTCCCATTCTGACATGTCAGTCCATGGCCTCCTCTACCGCTGCAAAGAGGCCGCACTCTTTGGAGGTCCGGTTAGCCTCCAACCTGATGGCATGAACATTGATTTCACAAACCTCCAGGAATTCACCAACCTCTCTCCTTCACCATTCCCCATTCCTGTTTCCCTCCTCACCTCATCAATTCCCTGTGGTGCTCCTCCCCTTTCCCTTTCTTCCATGGTCTTCTACTCTCTCCTATCAGATTCCCCCTTCTGCAACCCCTTAGCTCTTTCACCAATCAACTTCCCAGCTTTTTACTTCACCCCGCCTCCCCTCCTAGTTTCACCAATCACCTGATACTTCTTCCTACCCTCCTCCCGCCTTCTTGCTCTGATTTCTCCCCCTGTCCTGAGGAGGGGTCTTGGCTGGAAACATTAACAATGTACTCTTTTCCCTAGATGCTGCCCGGCCTGCTGAGTTCCTCCAGCATTTTGTGTGTGCTGCATGAACCTTGAAACATGCTTCTTTAAACTGAGAATGGAATTGATCAAGTCTTGGACGTGAATGAATTTAAGACTGTGGTAATTAATTGCACAATGAGCATAAATTAGAATAGACCAAATGTATTCCTGGCATCTCCTTCCAATAAACCTAATGTGGAGGCACTATCAACTTTCCAACCACAAGCAATGGGCAGTAGGGGACAGTAATCACTCATTAGATTCTAACTGCATTTGAAAATTTAAAATAGACGTGTGTATGTTAGAAGCAATTTTATTGGTTTAAAAGTTAATATTTGAATGCAACAATGTATTACCATTCAATGCTCAGAATAATGCCTTTGTTGAATAAGCCGGATTCAAATGGCACAGAACATTGAAAAAGTTTTTTTGTTCTTCAAATTGTTGTCATGTCCCAGAGCAACAGGGCATATGGCTTCTTTAATTCTGGATTTGTTACACTAAGCTGGCTAAACGGAAGTACTGTGGTCTGGAACTTCATTTCTGAGCAGGGGTCTAATCTTGGCACTATCATTGTTTCTGGTTAACATAGGATTTTAGTTAACACCGTGACTTCTGCCAACAAATTGCAGCCCCTAAATGTGATCTTGATTAAACACCACCGTCAAGAAATGAAATTGTGTAATATATTTTGGTCACAGCATATCCTTGGCAGTGCAATTCTACAGTGAATGTATAACTGTGAATGAACTGCAACCATCATGATGTGTCTGAGGGCAATAGCAGATACTCCCACCGACATTATTTCTTAAATTCATATGACTAAATGTTTTCAGAAGTGGAAAGAACTCCCACCCTCATTGTTCTTACTCTAAGGCGATTATTAACTACTTCCAGATAAACAGCTCAAAAATTTTAAACACCAGAGATACTGCAGATGCTGGAAATCCAGAACAACACAGACAAAATATTAGGGGAACTCAGCAGGTCAGGCGGTGTCTATGGAAAGGAGAAAGGTATCAAGGGTCAATATTTAGAGCTGAGACCCTTCATCTGGGACAGAAAGGACGAAGGAAGAAGCCAGAATAAGAAGGTGGGTGAAGGGAGAAAAGTACAAGCTATTATTAGGTGATAGGTGAAGCCCAGTGAGGGGGAAGGTAGGTAGGTGGGTAGGGGTTGGGGGATGAAGTGAGAATCTGGGAGATGAAAGGTGGATAAGGTAAAGGGCTGAAGAAGGTAGAATCTGGTAGAAGAGGAGAATGGACCTTGGGAGAAAGGGAAGGAGGAGGGACAGGTGAAGGGAAGAGAATGGGTAAGGGAGGAGCAAGAATGGAGAATGGAAAGAGAAAGGGAGTGGGGAGAAAGTACTGGAATTTAGAGAAATTGATGCTCACGTCGACAGTTTGGAGGCTACCCAGAAAGGATATGAGGTGTAGCTACTCCAGCCTGAGAGTGGCCTCATCGTGGCAGTAGACAAGGCCATGTACCGACATGTTGGAATGGGACTGGGAATGGAGAGTGGAATTAAAATGGTTGGCCACAAGGAAATCCTGCTTGCTCCAGATGCAAAGGTGCTCGACAAAGCAGTTCCACAATCTATGTAGAGGAGGCCACACTGATACAACAGATTCACAGGTGAAACTCAGAAGGAAAATGGTGATCAGGGAGGAGGTGAATGGGCAGATGTAGCGCTTCTTCCTCTTGCCTGGATAAGTGCCAGAATAAGAGGGCAGAGTGGAGTGATAAATGGACAATTGCTATGTATTTGTATTTCCATAAATTATAATTGTTTGAACTCACAAACTTTACAAGATGTGTTGTGGCAGATGCTCAAGAAACTTCAGTGGAAGCTGCTTGAAGGCCAATATGTGAAATATTATTATTATTACTATGGCTAAGGTAAAGAGCAGGGAACTTGGGTAGCAAAACACGCTTCTCAAAAAACAAAGTTGATGAGGTGGAGAAAGGTTCTTAGCAAGAAACCATATCTGGTCAAGCAGTATTTCTGGCATCTGAACCTTGCCAAACAGTTCTCACAGAATCCTGTAAAATTCTAGCAGTACTAGGTGGACCAGATCCAAGGTAGATGCTCCCGAACCAGGGCTCAGAGGCTCAGGATACAGGGTATATCATTTACAGCTGTGATCAAGAGAAATTTCATCATATAAACCTGTGGAATTTACAATAGAAAGGTCCATAGGAACAATCGTTAAATACATTTAAGAAGAGGGTAGATTTATCCCTTACTTTCAAAGGGATCAAGGGAAACAGGAACAAGGTACTGAAGTGGATAACTAAAACATAGAGCATAGAACAGTATAGCACAAGAACAGGCCATTCAGCCCACAATGTTGTGCTGAACAGGAGGGAGATCAGTGGGGAGTGATGAATGGAAAAGACAGTCACATAGGGAATGATCCTTGTGGAAAACAGAAAGCAGGAGGGAGGTAAAGATGTGCTTGGTGGTGGGATCCCGTTGCAGATGGCGGAAATTACAGAAAATGACATGCTGGAAGTGAAGGTTGGAGGGGTGGTAGGTAGAAACTGTTCAGCCACAGTCTCCTGTCCCAATTAAGAAGCCTAGTGTCCCAAATAAATGAAGGGAATCCCAGCTAATTTCTCAACTAGCTTTTGTTCTTTAAGAGTTGTCCCAAATAAGTAGCAGCCTTGATTAACTGGTGAGGCATCTCCTTGAGTATTGTGTACAATTTTGGTCTCCTCATCGAAGAAAAGATGTGCTGGCATTGGACAGGGTTCAGAGGAGGTTCGCAAGGTTGATTCTGGGAATGAAAGGGTTATCATACAAGGAATGTTTGATATCTCTGAGTCTGTACTCGCTGGAATTTAGGGGGATGTCAATGAAACCTTTTGAATGTTGAAAGACATAGACAGAGTAGATGTAAAAGGGATGTTTCCCATGGTGGGAGAGTCCAGGACAAGAGGGCACAGCCTCAGGATAGAGGGGTGTCCATTTAAAACAGAGATGTGGAGAAATTTCTTTAAGCAGAGGGTGGTGAATTTGTGGAATTTATTACCACAGACAGCTGTGGAGGCCAGGTCATTGGGTGTATTTAAGGCAGAGCTTGTAGGTTCTTGATTGGACATGGCTTCAAAAGTTATGGGGAGAAGGCCTGAGAGTGGGGCTGAGGAGGGAAAAAAGGATCAGGCATCGTTGAATGGCGGAGCAGACTCAATGAGACAAATGGCCTAATTCTGCTCCTATGTCTAATGGTCTTAACCGATGGCACAATTAACTGGAATCTACTGTACATAACAATTGAAAAATTGGAAAATGCTGCTTGCCCACGTAGTTTTGCGTGATCTGCCATAGATAATTTTACATCATCTATTGTCAAATAAAAGCATATAATTCACCAAATATTTTCTCAAAATAAAACAAAATTAGGCAATTGTTGGAACCTAAAGCAAAAAAACTTAAAAAAGATGAAAAATCTTACTAGCCTCCGGGGAGCCATTGTAGATCCACATTATCCACAACAATAAGCAGCAAAGCCAAAACTGAGAAGACAATAATATTCACTGATGCAAAACATCTGCTGATTTTTGTTATCTGGTGCAGTTAAAAACTGCCACATAACTGTTTCCTTCATACCAGTAATAGTTGTAGACAATGGGCTGTTCAAGGATTATTGCAAATACTGGGTCTTATGCGGGCTTAGCAGAATGCAGTAAGTAGATAGAACTAGACTAAAACCAAGCTTGCTTTCTTTAAACTTAGAGGGCTTGTTTTAAGTATTAGAATGGAAATTTGGCTGGGAGAACATGCTGCTTATAATTAGGTTTGATGTAGGAATAACTATCATTACTGTTCAGATTTGGCTTGATTTATTATGAGTCTGTATGTAAAATCTAGGCAGTAACTTTGGGTTGGAGCATTGTATTTAGGTGATGTTTTGAATCCTAATATTTCATTCTTTTTATTATTGTCACATGTACCAAGGTATAGTGAAAAAGTTGTCTTGTGGCCCATTAATACAGTTCAATTCATTGCAAAGTGCAATGAGGTAGTACAAGGTAAAACTTTAGAGTACAGAATTCTGTGATTGGGCTTATAATACAATTCAACACCAGACTAGTTTGCATTGCCTTTCCCCCAGTGTGCACACCAGAGTCACCTTTAAGCCATGCAAGATTGCTTTGATTCCCTTCAAAGATGTTCAGCAAGTTGCAATGAAACTTTAAAAAAGTGAAACCATCAAGATTAATTAACCATGAAGAGACTTTGAACTCAGGAGAAGCTATGTTAACATTGCTTTACGCTTTCTCTGGGAAATTCCTGTTGGTATTGTCAGAAGTCAAAGTTTACTCTGGGTATATTAGGAGTTATAGTTTTCATGTTTTCCATAAAATATGTACAGATGTTATGTTGTCTCACACAATTTCTGTTCTCAGGTGAATGATGAAGTGTGGCACATCTAGTCTTGCACTTATTTGGCTTTTAGTAATTACTTGTAATTACACTTCCTACTTCCAGTGTCTGCAAGAAATCACGTTTCTGTCAACTGGAAATGTGGCCACACCCAACCCAGCTCAAAAAAAAATTATAATGATACATTCTCAAACAGATTCAGATCATGATTTGCTCAGATTTGGAAAGTAATCTGTGAGAGTTCTGCTTGGACATAAACAAACAAATTCACCTGGAAGCAATCTACTTTAAATTGTCTCCATATTAAGTTTGAATATCTCTATTGTAATAACTTAATATTTGATATGTATAGAGGAAATGGAACACAACTAAGTCACTTTTGCTAATATATATACAAAGAGGCACTAATCATGTTTAAATTAGTAGTAAAATATTTCACATAAAAGATGAAGGATATTTAAATACCTACTGTAATAAGATTCATTGTCATTCTTCAGTACAAAAGTGTAAAGGAGAGTGAATTGATTGTTACTCCATTTCTGATGCAACTTTAAAAAAACACAATAAGCATAAAGAACACAATAAATAAAAATACATTAGCTTATATACATAGACTAATTATATGTACATAAAGTGACACTAGGTACAGGAGTGTCTCGACATAAGGTTACTGACAGGAAATGATAAAGTAGTGACAGGGTGGTGGGTGGGTTAATGGGTGGAGTGATGGCTTGGGGAAAGTAACTGTTTTTGAATCTAATGCTCCTGGGATGTCCGCTACGTAGCCTCTTCCCCGAAGGGAATGGGGCAAACACTCCTTGAGCAGGGTGAGTGGGATCCCTTTTGACATTGCTGATCACTTTCTGTTAAATATCTGTACACACGTCCTTGATGACAGGTAGACTGGTGCTGGTGATGCGTTGGTCAGTTTTAACTACTCGTTGTCGAATCCTCCTGTCTGCCACAGTGCAGTTTCCACACCATACAGTGATATAGCATGTTAGGATGCTCTCAACTGTGCATCTGTAGAAAGTTATAAAATAATAAAGCTATTATTTAGAAATGAGGTCCCTCCAAACTATTGAAAATAACTCATAATATGTTGAAATACTTATACTACCGCTTGACTTTCTCTTTGCCACATAAGATTGGCATTTTTGCTCATTTCTGTTACAGTATCATTTTCTCATTCAGCTACAAGAATATTATTTGCTTCTGTATCTTTCCCACATCCATTGCTAACAGTAATGGAGAAGCTGCTGATTGCTGCTACATTTATTTCAGCTGTTAAAAGCCTTACTAACTTTTACAGCTCATCACATATATTACTGTAAAATGCTCTATCCATCAATTTGGCCAAAGTCTAGACAAGCACAATGATGGCATTGAATTACAATATCCTGTAAAGTTGTGATTTAGTTCCTCCATCCAAAAATCCATAACTGGTTTTTCCTCAGGGCAATTAAAACTTGTTAAGGACTATTGAAGCTTCTTAACAGAAAGGTTCCTGTTTGAGCTGGTGAGCCAGCCACAGGACACATCCATGTGTTGGAGAACCACTTGTCTTCAATTTAGCATTTTGTTTCAAAGAAAGTATCCTGAATTACATTGTTTGTTTATAATAAATATTTTCAATAGAAGGAAAATATTCAGCTATAATATGAAATCAAAAATTAATGGAAGCAGCTCTTCAAAACACTGCCCACAAGCATTTAGGCACAATGATCTGAAATTGTTTCTCATACAATGAGCAGAGGCGGACGGAAGCAAGACGCATGACTCATTTAGCCTTTTTAATGCATTCAATAGAAGGCACTGAAGTTCAATTTAGATATCAGAAGTGAAACAAATTTATCAAGTGCATCATAGTTACTTCAGCTTACTTCCTGCTGTGTTCACCTATTGATACAGTGCAGAGGTCAGGAAGCTTCTAGTGTCTCCTTGGATTGTTCCATATCCATCAACAATCTGATATTAGCTCGATACTTAAGTTTGGTTGACATTCAAAAATTAAATGCAAAAATGGCTGATCATAGTTATGAATATGAAGTCATGTGTCCTTATTTTAGACAGAAGACTCCTTGGTAACCCACAGTTATTGAAAGCATGCCCAGTTTTAGAAACACCAAGATTTTTGGGCCTCTGAAATCAAAACTGGATAAACCTTGTTCAGGGATGATTGTTAGGAATATTCCAAATTTGTACAGTCATAAGGTTAAGGCATCATTATAGAAAAACTGTTGCAGGCATTTCTTTTTTTAAAATTTATATCTAACCATTGTTTTGAGTACCTATGATTTTAACAAAGATGTTAATGATGGGGAAGAAAACTATTCCTTCAGCTCAGCACTAGTTGCACCACTAGGTGCTAGTCTTAATACATGTTGATCAGGTAAAGATTAAAACATCCTTCAGGTTAACCCAAATATACCTTTGATCCACTGATGGAAGGAGCTGTGGTAAGTGTTTCATTTCATATCACAGATGTATCAAGTCCTTGAATATGTTTACATTTACATAAATGCACAGTGTTTCATGATTGTCATGGACTGTAGATACATACATTAGGTTTCTTTATTGTGTGGAATTAGTAGTAATGATATATTGCAAATATTGTTTCCTTCCCAACAGTACAACAACGTTTGCTAAATATATTGGAAGTCTAAAATATATCCAGATTAATAATGTTATCAATCATTTCCCCCTATGTTAGTGGCAATGAAACTACTCTCCAAACATACCAAGCAAGAGCTGTATTTGGTCTAAAGATCATAATTCACTGAGGTGATGTTCAAGTTGGACCTGTGGAACTATCACAATTTTGTCGAGCCATGAGGAAGAATGGAATCTGACATTAAACATATCTAGAGTTTGGATATGATCTAATTGAATGCATTAGCTGATTTTCATTCAACATCCAATGAAATTAACACATAATAAAAGCTCATTATGTGTCTAATCTATTCAACGGCAACATTATTAGATTGTTTCTAAAAGTTATTATTTGCTGCACATTTTGAATGTCATGTAGTCATTCTCTGTTAATAGAGTCGTAGAGTAGTACATCACAGAAACAGGCCTTTCGGCCCATCTAGTCCATGCCAAACCATTTTTACTGCCTACTCCCATTGACCTTCACTAGAACCAAAACCACTACCAGCTGTGTATCTATCCAAACTTTTCTTAAACATTGAAATTAGGCTTGCATGCACCACTTGTGCTGGCAGCTCATTCCACACTCTCATGACTCTCTGAGTGAAGAAGTTTCCCCTCATGTTCCCCTCAAACTTTTCACTTTTCACTCTTAAAACCCTAACTCGGTCAATCTTTCCTTGTTACTCAGGTCCTCCACACCTGGCAACATCCTTGTAAATTTTCTCTGTACTCTTTCAACCCCTTATTTACATCTTTCCTTCAGGTAGGTGACTAAAGCTGCAGACATACTCCAAATTAGGCCTCACCAATGTCTTATACTACGAGGGGTGATTGATAAGTTCGTGGCCTACTGTAGAAGGAGTCAGCTTTAGAAAACCTAGCACATTTATTTTTCAGCATAGACCTACATGTACCTACTTAGTCCAGCGGTCGTGGAGCATACGGATCCCTTCTTTGTAGAAGTGGTCCACAGCAGGGGTGATTGATAAGTTCGTGGCCTAAGGTAGAAGGAGATGAGTTATTAACTTCAAACTTTCTGTGTTATCACTCAAAGAGTTGAGCTGCACGTGCATGTAACAAGAGCCTCTTGGACCTCCAGATGGTCCACAGCAGGAATAATTGATAAGTTTGTGGCCTTAGGTAGAAGGAGATGAGTTATACAACTCTTGTTACATGCATGTGCAGGTCAACTCTTTGAGTGAAGATGCAGAAAGTTTGAAGTTAATAACTCATCTCCTTCTACCTTAGGCCACGAACTTATCAATCACCCCTCATACTTCAATATAACAGCTTATCTCCTGTACTCAATACATTGATTTATGAAGGCCAATGCACCAAAAGCTTTCTTTATGACCTCGTCTACCTGTGATGCCACTTACAATGAATTATGGACCTGTATTTGCATATCCCTTTGTTTTGTCACACTCCTCACCGCCCTACTGTTCACTGTGCAAGACCTACCCTGGTTGGCCCTACTGAAGTACAACCACCTCACACTTGTCTGCATTAAATTCCAGCTGCCATTTTTCAGCTCGTTTTTTCAGCTGATCCAGATCCCACTGCAAGCCATGATAACTTTCCTTGCTGTCCACTATACCTCCAGTCTTGGTGTCATCCACAAATTTGCTGATCCAGTTAAACACATTGTCATCTATATCAATGATCTGAATTCTAAACAATAATGAACCAGGCACCAATACCTGTGGCATACCACTAGTTACAGGCCTCCAGTCAGAGAGACACCCATCTACTACCACTCTCTGGCTTCTCCCACAAAGTCAATGTCTAATTCAATTTATTATCTCATCTTGAATGCTGAGCAACTGAACCTTTCTGACCAACCTCCCATGCAGGACCTTGTCAAATACCTTACTAAAGTCCATGTAGACAACATCCACTGCCTTGCCTTCAACAATTTTCCTGGTAACTTCCTCGAAAAATTCTATAAGATTGGTTAGACATGACCTACCATGCACAAAGCAATGCTGTCTATACTTAATCAGTCCATGTCTATCCAAATACTTATATATCGGGTACCTCAGAATATCTTTGAACAACTTTCCCATTATTTATGTCAGGCTCACTGGCCTATAATTTCCTGGTTTATTTTTAGAACCTTTCCTGAAAAGTGGAACAACATTGGCTATCCTCCAATCCTCTGGTAACTCACCTGTCACCAAAAATGACTTAAGTATCTCTGCTAGGGTCCTGGCAATTTTGGCAATTGCATCCTGCAGGGTCTGAAGGAAAATCTTGTCACTCCCTGGGGATTTATCCACCCTTATTTGCCTCAGGACAGCAAACACCTCCTCCTTTGTAATCTCTATAGGATGCATGAAGTTGATGCTGATTTGCCTCACTTCCATAGACTCTGTGTCCATCTCCTGAGTAGGTACAGATGCAAAAAATCCATCTAAGATCTCTCCCTTCTCTTTTGGCTCCACAGATGGATTACCATTCTGATCTTCTGAAGACCAATTTTGTCCCTTACGATCCTGTTGCTCTTAACATACTTGTAGAATCACTTAAGATTCACCTTCACCTTGTCTGCTAGGACAACCTCATGCCTTCTTTGAGCTCTCCTGATTTCTTTCTTAAGTGTTTTCTTGCATTCCTTATACCCCATAAGCATCTCATTTGTTTTTACCCGCCTATACCTGCTATGCACCTCTTTTTGTTTGTAACCAGGCTGTCAATATCTCTTGAAAAACAACGATACCTCCACCTGTTATCTTTACCTTTTATCCTGACAGACACATACAAGCTTTGTAGTTTCAAAATTTCACTTTTGAAGGCTTCCCACTTGCCAAATATACTTTTGCTAGAAAACAACTTGTCCTAAACCACACTTACCAGATCATTTCTGATACCATGAAAATAGACCTTTCTCCAATTTAGAATCTCAACCTGCGGACCAGAACAATTTTTTTGTCTCTTTACTTTGACAGTAATGTCATTGTAATCACTGGATGCAAAGTGTTCCCCTACACAAACTTCTGTCACCTGCCCTCTCTCATTCCCTAATAGTAGATCAAGTATCTCACACTCTCTCACTGGGACTTCTATGTGCTCATTAAGGAAACTTTTATGAATACATTTGACAAACTCTATCCCATCTTGTTGTTTTATAGTATGGGAGTCCCAGTCAATACATGGAAAGCTAAATCATCTACTATAACATCCTTATGTTTCTTGCAACAATCTGCGATCTCTCTGCAAATTTGTTCCTCTAAACCCCTTGGACTGTTGGGTGCTCTGGAATATAGCCCCATTAATGTGGGTCTACTCTCAAAACATTTTCTTATTTCTTCTTCTTTGGCTGTCCATCAATTTTCAATGTTGACTGAGGCCAGGGCAAGGTTGTATGGAAGACCAGCAGTTGCCCATGCTGCAAGTCTCCCCTCTCCATGCCACTGATGTTGTCCAAGGGAAGGGCACTAGGGCCAACAGTTTGGCACCGGTGTCATCGCAGAGAAATGTGTGGTTAAGTGCCTTGCTCAAGGACACAAAACGCTGTCTCAGCTGAGGCTCGAACTAGCGACCTTCAGATCACTAGACCGACACCTTAGCCACTTGGCCACGTGCCACACTTTCTTATTTCACAGTTCCACCCATAATGCTTCACTAGATGAGTTCTTCAGAGCATTGCCATAACATTTTCCCTGACTAGTAACACCAACCCTCGTCCTTTAATCACTCCCGCTCTTTTGCATCTACCAGTCCTGCCCCTCCTGCAATGGCTAGAATATCATTAATCCTGGGCATTGATCCAAGCTCTGAGCTCATCTGCCTTTCCTAGATAACTTCTTGCATTGAAATATATGGTGCCCAGGCCATTAGTTACACAATGCTTAACCTTTGGTTCCTGATTTTGCCTGAGGTCTCAATAACATCTGTCTACAACCTCTCCACTAACTGTTCTGGCACTCTGGTTCCCATCCTCTGTAACTCCAGTTTAAATCCCACTTCCCAATAAGATATTAGTTTTCTTCCACTTCAGGTGTAAGCTATCCCTTCTGTACAGTTTCTACATTCCCTGGAAGGGAGCCCAATGATCCAAAGATATTATGCTCTCCCTCCTACACCAACTCCTTAGCCATGTTTTAAATGGAATAATCTTCCTAGTTCTGGCCTCACTAGCGCTTAGCAATCTTGAGATCACAAATCTGGAGGTCCTGTCCTCTGACTTAACACCTAACTCCCTGACTCGCTTTGCAGAACCTTTTCACTCTTCCTACCTATGTTATTGGTAGCTACACGGACTACAACCTCTGGCTGCTCACCCTCCTACTTAAGAATGATGAGCATCTGGTCCCTGTTTTCCTGGACTCTGGAACCCGGGAGGCAACATACCATCCGGGAACCTCGTTCTCGTCCACAGATCCTTCTTTCTTTTCCCGGAACTAATGAATCCCTGAATACCTCATCTCGCCTCTTCTCTCCACTTCCTTTCTGACTCACAGAGCCAGACTCAGTGCCAGTGACCTGACCACTGTGAATTTCCTCAGCTAGGCCATCCCCTCCAACAGTTGTTGAGGGGGACGGCCACAGGGCTACTCTGCACTGGTTGTTTAACTCCTTGCTCCTTCCTGACAATTAGCCATTTTCCTGTGTCCTGCAGCTTGGGTGTAACTACCTCTCTGTATGTCCTGCCTATCACCTCTCAGCCACACAAATGACCCGGAGTTCATCCAGTTCCAGCTCCAACTCATTAACGCGGAGTATTAGAAGCTGCAGTTGGATGCATTTTCTCACAGGTGTAGTCATCAGGGGCACTGGAGGTCTCCCTGCCGTCCCACATCCCACAGGAGGAGCCTTCCACTAAACTGCCTGGCATCTCCACTGTTCTAACTGAGCAAATATAAAAAAGGAAGAAAAATAAACTGTGGGGGTGGTGGGAGGAGCTCCACCGACAGCCTTCTTTTGCCTTCTCTGACTGAAGCCTCAAAATGCTAAAGCCTCAAAATCCCCACTCTAACACCATCCACTCCGCAATGGCCACTCCACCAGCCCCTGCCTTACTTTAATTTGTTCTTGCCAATCAATCCTGAACATCGATTGGCCGCTGTTCAGAGCTCCAAACTGGCCTAAGTCACTGCCTTTCCTACTCAATCGGCAAACCTGAGTGCACTACAAAAAGGATCTAGTGCTTTCCTAGTGTATATAGCAAATAAACTCTTCCCGGGCTTCCAGCCAGGAACAAGTATCGATTTTAATCAATGTTTCGATGACAAACTCGGCCGTCTTTATCAGGAATGATGCCTGATAAAGATGGCAGAGCCTAGCATCGAAACGTTGGTTAAAATCAGTACCTGCACCCAACTGGAAGCCCGAGAAGAGTTGATTCGCCTGAGTGAACTATGCCTTCTCAGGCTTCCGATCTCCCCAGTTGAGCCCTGCTCAAATTTCCCAAATGCCATGGGTTGCTTCCTTTTCTACTCAATCAGCGAACCAGAGTGAATTATGTCTTCTCAGGCTTTCGATCTCTCCGATTGCGTGCTGCTCAAAACTCTATAGTCCGAGCAGTACCCAATGTCTATGTCTATGGTTCCAAGCTATTCTTCATACCAATCAGAGGAAGAATCTTTTAGAATGAAAAATGAGTCCAGTAATATAAAATATCCTAAAATAACGAAACATGAGACTAATAATTACAGAAGCCACTTTGTTTCATAATAGAAGATTAATATCCATGATTAGTTGTCAGGGAGGAAAAAATAGCTTCCATCTCTGATTATCAAGACTGGATTCAAATCAGACACTAGGGATAACAAGAGGCCTGTTTTACTACAATGTTTTAATTTGTTACGCTGCCTGGTCCCAAGGGTTTGCTATGTTAGTCCATGCACTGCCTTTGAAAACTAAGCTTAACTGAGACCTTTTTTTCCCCTCTGAAAAAAAACCCGCCATGTGATTATAATTGAGTCAGGAAAGAAAATTTGATAAAAGTAAAGAAACAGTATACTAAAATGGTGACCTAAAAGAGGTCACTATAAAAAAATCTCCTATCGAGACTGACCGAGTTGAATGTGCTATTTTTGTAAAAAATGTCATGAGCTTTTACTGCCTAGTGCCCTCTGCTTGTTAATTTGACTGACCTTCAACGCATCTGTGTTTCTTCGCTCCACCAATCAAGTTCTGGGCTCCAGTAGCCTGGAGCACAAGCTTTCAACACCAAATTGGTTGTATAACCCCAGGTCAAAGAAAGGGATTAGGGATCAGTTGTGGAATTTAACTCCACTGGCTTCCTAAGAAGCATTTGGATTAATACAGCAGCGGTTATGTGTTTGCATGTTTCCATTACGGCAGTAGTGGTCAATTCAGAAAGCACCATTCCACATGTGTTTGACATTGGGTTTGTTTCGTGAAGGAGTGAGAGCTTGCAGCACCTGGTTGTGTTATTTACGGGAACTAATTGCGTTTAAGATAGGCGGAAATTGATGGCACAGTGCAGAGAGTGGAATCGTTCAAATTTAATTGCTCATCTCCTTTGGTTTCCATTAAGTTAAGGATTCATATTTAAATTTGAAACCAAACTCACAATTCTCCATTTTCGTTAAGGTAACATGTTGAAATCTCTTAGAGGCATTAGTAGTTTCTTATTTATGATGTTAAAGGAAACTCTATGGCCTATGGAGTCCATGCCAGTTTATACAGCTACACTGTCCTTCCCTGATTTTTCTTGTAACCAGTTCTCTTCATACTTCCATAGGTTCTGACACCCACCAATACCATGGGCAGTGTAGGCACTTGCAACCCACATGATTTTGGGATGAGAGGAAATTGGACCATTCAGGGGAGACCATGTGGTCACAGGTAGAACATGCAAACTCCATACAGACAGCTCCTAGCTTGAGGATTGAACCTGGGTTACTGGAGCTTTAAGTCAGCAGTTCTCTGAGACAATCCACAGTATCTCTTATGTTTAGTAGGGAAACTGAATTCTGGCTCAAGGTAGGATCAAAATTGGACTGAGGGGAAAAAACAAAAACGTTCATGCTGTACCTTTGATTTATTTCAAGTCAGGCTGAACTTCCCTACATTTTCAGATGCTTCTTTTGGTTCATGTTCAAAGTATGAAGTACAGATATGTCACCATATACAACCCTGAGATTCATTTTCTTGATAAACCCATCGAATAATAACCATAATAGAATCAGTGAAAGACCGCACCAACTTGGGCCTTCAACCACTGAGCAAAAGACAACAAACTGCGTACATACAAAACGAAAGAAGGGATAATAAATAAATAAGCAATAAATATCGAGACTATGAGCTGAAGAGTCATTGAAAGTGAGTCCGTTGGTTGTGGGAACATTTCAGTGATGGGGCAAATAAATTTGAGTGGTAATCCCCATTGGTTCTAGAACCTGATGGTCGAGGGGTAATAACTGTTCCTGAACCCGATGGTGCGAATCCTGAGGCTTCTCTGCCTTCTTTCTGATGGCAGCAGTGAGAAGAGAGCATGGGTGTTGGCAGTCCCTGATGATGGATGATGTGACAGCGTTTCGTGTAGATGTGCTCAATGGTGGGGAGGGCTTTGCCCGTATTGGAAGTAATAAAGCATAACATCATATTTGTTACGTTGTACTACAGGCTCCTCAAAAATTTAGCACTGCTTCAATCTGCACAGGAATTATATTTCATTTGTTGCAAAAATTCATTGTTAAATACTTGTTATATATTATTAACCTTGACAAAATGCAACTTACATTTTTATCCCCTTTATCTTCCTTCATGTAGAGTGTCTAAGGCACAGACAAAAAAACTCTATTTTGTGGTACAACTTTTTCCATTCAAAATTAGTTGAATCTCTATATCTAATAGCTTATACATACTCACACTTTTCAAAACCATTATAGAAACCACAGGAGAAATGTTATGATAATCTCATCTAGCTCTTTATCTACTGTCAGTCAAATATTACTTGAATAAACATAGAAGAAGTATAAAGCGTTGAAATTCTTTGATGCTTGGCAAGGCACATTGATTCAATAAGAACTCTTTGCGCATCAGACTCAACAGCTCTTTACTTCATCATCCACCCCACCCCGCAGTTCCCGGTTTTCACATCACCTGTCGTTCTTACCCTGATTCCTCATCTATTCTTTCAGACCTGACGAGGGGCCTCAGACTGAAAAGTCGACTGTACTCTTTTCCATAGATGCTGCCTGGCTTGCTGAGTTCCTCCAGCATTTTGTGTGTGTTGCTTGGATTTCCAGCATCGGCAGATTTTCTCTTGTTTGTGATTCAACGAGTCATACGTTCGGGATCAGGTCTAGCACATTCTGTACAATGAAATGCCAGTCAGGAGAGGGCACAAACATGTGACTGAAAATCAAAGGCATGCAAATGTTGTGACTGCGACTGAGTCACTGGAGAAACTAGAGAACTTGTGGATATGAAAGTCTTTATTTATCACAATAGACTTTCTACTGGAGACCCTCTTGGTAGAGTCTATGACAGCATCTGACTTACTAAGTGCATCTAACCCCAGGACAGTGCCCTCATTATTCAGGCACGCCCAGAAATCCACTGGAAAATGCACTCCTTCTATCTCAAATTCGTGAGATTCACTTTTTTCTCCCGTCATTATTTTGCCTCCTATATCTGTCAGATAAATAGCCTCTCCAGTCGTGAGCAAGGGCAGGTCAGTTATGGATACTGAAGCTCCTGTGTCTACTAACATATTGCATTGCTCGTCTCTATTAAAGCTCTTATGTACATTTGTGGGTGACCAGTACTGGCACTGGAGGCTGTTTGTCTCATTTGGATGCTGTCTTTACTAGGTCTATATCTATAATAGGAGGAGGAGGAGGAGAAGATGGTGGCACAACGCAGCGCACAGCGGCCACTCCGGTGATGAATATCTGTTATCTGTCAAGTAGGATGCCATGCACCATCCTCATTTGATGGAGACAGACATGAGAGCACGGAGGAACATCTGATGAAACTTCTGAAATGCCTGTTTCGCTGCTGCCGGTACTGTGTGATCCTGAATCTCAGGAGGGGAATGCCCCGAGTCCTCAGCTTTGTTTGTTGCTCAGTGGCCAGGGTGGGGTCGAAGCGCTCAGCAGAGATGGTGTTCGGTGCTCGGTGTCGGAGGGATGGTCGGAGGCTCGAAGTTTTTGGACGGACTCAGAGTCGGCTGTGGTAGGGTGCTTCCAGGGTGCTGCATTGGCAAGTTTGCGATGCTGGAGGTTCATGGCAGGGGGAGTTTCTCCCTTCTACCGTCTGCGTGAGATGATGGACTATCGGGACTTTGAGACTTTTTTACCGCGCCCATGGTCTGCTCTTTATCAAATTATGGTATTGCTTTGCACTGTTGTAACTATATGTTATAATTATATGGTTTTTGTTAGTTCTAGTCTTGGTCTGTCCTGTGTTTCTGTGATATCACTCTGGAGGAACATTATATCATTTCTTAATGTATGCATTTCTAAATGACAATAAACGAGGACTGAGTGTCCTCATAATCTAATCTAATCTGTTGAGCGGTCAACGTGGGTAGAGAAGGTTCTGCTGTGGTTTCTGCCTGTCATTGTGGGTCAGTCTTGTACATTCATTCCTTCTTGTGACACTGCCTCTGATCATAGCCTGAGAGGCCACAGCTTTAACAAACCTTCTTCATTACCCTTCTGTGCTTGTACTAGCAGTCCTTTGTTAGTTGCTCTGGTTGGTGACAAATAAAACAAGTCCACTGTGTGTCTGTAGCAGCTATATCCACTACAGCCACATTATGACAACTCTTCCTTCTCTTCAGACTATTTTGTCGGACCATGAAACTATTGTGGAGAAGGCGGATTCCACAGTTATCCTCAAGGCTAAAACTTTCCCGTGGGCTGAGCTCAGCCCTTTCCCTGGAGCATTTTCAGGAAGACTGGATCATCGCTTCCTGGATTGCCCAGGCCTGAGTATTCCTCATAGGCCCAGTATTTTCACTTTGTATTGTCCACGGCAGTTCACTACATTTCTGAGCAATTGACATTATCACTCCCCAGTTACTCTCACGTCCTCCCAGTGGCTGCTTCACTTCTGCTTTTGAAGTATCGATACCTCTCCTCATTACTGGTATTCCTATTAATTTCCCATGTTCCATCCTGTACCCCTGGGGTCATACAGTCCATACATTTCTCTGGCTTTTAAAAGTAACCAATCTGTGTATGTTTTTGTGGGGCATTCAGTGGACTTTGGTAATTTCTTCTAACATACAGCTAAATTCTGCATTGCCACACACAAGTCTAAGTGAGGGCAGTTTGGTAGAATGCTGGGCTTTTCCCCTCGGGCGAGGGGATTGTGGATGGTGGCAGTGAGTGTGAGTGGCTGGCTGGGATCACTGGGGTTCTGAGCCTGTCATTTCAGCAAGCACTACTGGGTACAATATAACCTCTCCTGCTAGTGGGCACTTTCCCCATTTGTCAGCTTCCTAGTCTAACGTTTCCCAATTTACCTCATCGCCTTTCTCGATTGTCACTCCCATGGCTGCTACGCAGCAAGTACCTGCTGTGGCTCATCCCATTTACTTCTCAGTCAGACCAGATCCCTAATTCATTCTTGTATTGTTTTACCTGTCTCTGATCTCCCTCTCCCCCTCTCTCTGTCTTTGTAAATGTTCTAAATCTGTTCAGCTCTGATTGTACACTGTCTTGTGGTTCTCTGGTATTCATCTTTTTCCTTCTGCAGCTCTGCTATTTATACACTTTGATCCCTGGCACTTTGTTCCTCCTTTATAGGTACATGACATAAAATGACTGCTGCTTTATCTGCCTTCCTCTTTGATTAGCGACTCCACCACTGACAATGTTCCTCCGCACTCCAGGTCTTAACCACCCTGCTTTGCCCACTCTCTGTTCAACTTTCTCAAGTTTATGGAGTATATACTCTGTGAGTTCTCTCCTCTTCACAATAAAATCCATAATGTTGTTGTATCCCTTTGAAGAAAGTTAACTATTTCTGTACTGTTGTCCCTCCTGGCCCTTGATTCTAAGTTTTTTTTTCCACATACACACAATCAAACACACAGTTAAAAAACATGTATTGCTATTTGGTTTCCTGAATGAGCATACATGCACCTCTCTGGCATCCTGAATGATATCTTCCACACTACCCAAGTGTTCTCAGTAGCATGCTGCACTTACATCATTGCCTACCAAACAAGTATACATACACCCCTGGCATCCTGAACAGTCAGTGACTACCATTCATAACTGGTGGCCCTTTCTATCCAGCACTGTCTAGTAGCTTGTCCCTTACACAACCATACACACACACACACACACACACACACACACACACACACACACACACCACTACATTTTCACATCCACGTCTCCAGTACTCCATCATGTTCTTTGATACTTTGTGATTCCATGGCCATTGGCCCAAGGGGATCCAAGCATGGGGTGTCATGATTAGAAATACTCACCGTTCTAGGACTGCAAAGGTTGCTGGCCATGTAATGGCATCACAAACATATCCCAGATGAGCCCCCAAATGTTGTCACTGTGACTAAGTCACTGGAGATGGAGAAAATGGAGAATTTCTGGTTATGAAAGTCTTTATTCATTATAACAAGTAGATGTTCCCATGGAGACACTCTTGGTAGAGTCAGCTAAACTCAAAAGTACATTACGTTTTATACCCTTAACATGAAAGTTAACAGTTAGTGATTCAATACAATTACAGTAGTTACAATGACATTGTTTACTTCAGTACCTTGGGTTGATGATGGTTCCTCTGAATTGCATATCTATGGTGGAAGATGCCTCTGAATGTTCAAATGCCTTTGCTGGAAGAATCTAACCAACAGAGATATTCTAAAAACTTCTGATTACAAAGAGCCCGATGCCCATCTAATAATAGACCAGCTACTTAATGTGCTAAGTGATGATATCAGTTTGGACTGCAAATTTCCTTGAACTTATTTACAATGGTGCAAATTAAATAAATCCATAGTTGACTGAATTGATGCAGGCCAATTAACATAACCCCATTGTCTTGGCTAATGCAGATGAGAACTATTGGTCATCAGTTTGCAGACCATTCTCTTGGTCTGTGACACAGACTAGGCTCCACAGACAGTATTGTTCATTTGCAAAGGTGTGTTTTTAACTTCAATTTACTGCAATAAGAACAGAAAACTGGTTTTTGCTTGAATTAATATCTGCTATACTCACATAACTCCAGAATACTCTCTAACACAAGTATGAGCTGCATATCATCACACATGTCCAAGAACATGCATGCATTGGTGCAGGAGTGTCCTAGAAATTTGGCAGATTAATGTATATTTTACTACTGGGTCACAATTTTACATTCAATTAAAAAAAAGATTGCCACTAAGCAGCATAGATAAACATTGATTAAATTTGAAGTGTACTGATCAAGAATGATACAAACAAATCGATCTTTTAAGGATATTATTCAATGAATGTACAGCCATTGTTAATCTAACCAATCAACACATTCTTCACACATCTATTTTCTATTCATTCTCAGAACGTGGATGTCTTTGGTAAGATCCGCACTAATTGCCCAACTTTAATTACTCTTAAACTAATTGGTTTGCTAGGTTAGTTCAGAAAGCAGCAAGAATCACTTGCTTTTCTATGGATCTAAAGACATATGTGAGCCAGGTCTGCAAACAGCACCAGATTTCCTGCTGTAAAGGGCATCAGTGAACCCGATATGCTTTTAGAAAAATAAGGTAGTTTCATGATCATAATTACTACAGCATGCCCGCTTTCTTACTCCAGATTTATTTAATAATCTGAATTTAAGTTCTTTCGCTAGCAGAATGGGATTCAAACTTGCCTCCACAAAAAAATACTCGCCAAAGCAGATTCCATAACCCTGGAACGTTACTCTGCTTTTGTGCATCCCTGGACCTTCTACCACATGCACAGCCCATCTTCATTTGAATATCATCACCATTTTCTTTAACAAATTTCATGACACATGCCAGTGATAATAAACCCAACTCTGATTCAGATTCTGACCATTTGGGGAAAAAAAGGCTAGTGAAAATTAGATAACACCAAACTACTAAATACGTCAGTTTTAATTAATTCTTAGACCACAAGACCATAAGACAAAGGAGCAGAAGCCGGCCATTCGGCCCATCGAGTCTGCTCCGCCATTTTATCATGAGGTGATCCATTCTCCCATTTAGGGCCACTCCCCCGCCTTCTCACCATAACCTTTGATGCCCTGGCTACTCAGATACTTATCAATCTCTGCCTTAAATACACTCAATGACTTGGCCTCCACTGCTGCCCGTGGCAACAAATTCCATAGATTCACCACCCTGTGACTAAAAAAATTTCTTCGCATTTCTGTTCTGAGTGGGCGCCCTTCAATCCTTAAGTCATGCCCTCTCATACTAGACTCCCCCATCATGGGAAACAATTTTGCCACATCCACTCTGTCCATGCCTTTCAACATTCGAAATGTTTCTATGAGGTCTCCCCTCATTCTTCTAAACTCCAAGGAATACAGTCCAAGAGTGGACAAACGTTCCTCATATGTTAACCCTCTCATTCCCGGAATCATTCTAGTGAATCTTCTCTGTACCCTCTCCAACATCAGCACATCCTTTCTTAAATAAGGAGACCAAAACTGCCCATAGTACTCCAAGTGAGGTCTCACCAGCGCCTTATAGAGCCTCAACATCACATCCCTGCTCCTATACTCTATTCCTCTAGAAATGAATGCCAAAATTGCATTCGCCTTCTTCACTACTGACTGAACCTGGAGGTTAACTTTAAGGGTATCCTGTACGAGGACTCCCAAGTCCCGTTGCATCTCCGAACTTTGAATTCTTTCCCCATTTAAATAATAGTCTGTCCGTTTATTTTTTCTGCCAAAGTGCATAACCATACACTTTCCAACATTGCACTTCATTTGCCACTTCTCTGCCCATTCTTCCAATCTATCCAAGTCTCTCTGCAGACTCTCCGTTTCCTCATCACTACCGGCCCCTCCACCTATCTTCGTATCATCAGCAAACTTAGCCACAAAGCCACCTATTCCATAATCCAAATCGTTGATGTACAATGTAAAAAGAGGCGGCCCCAACACGGACCCCTGTGGAATACCACTGGTAACCGCAGACAACCAGAATAGGATCCCTTTATTCCCACTCTCTGTTTCCTGCCAATCAGCCAACACTCTATCCACATATGTAACTTTCCCGTAATTCCATGGGCTCTTATCTTGTTAAGTAGCCTCATGTGTTGCACCTTGTCAAAGGCCTTCTGAAAATCCAAATATACAAAATCCACTGCATCTCCCTTGTCTAGCCTACTGGTAATTTCCTCAAAAAATTGTAATAGGTTTGTCAGGCAGGATTTTCCTTTAAGGAATCCATGCTGAGTTCTGCCTATCTTGTTATATGTCTCCAGGTACTCTGTAACCTCATCCTTGACAATCGACTCCAACAACTTCCCAACCACTGATGTCAAGCTAACAGGTCTATAATTTCCTTTTTGCTTCCTTGGCCCCTTCTTAAATAGCGGAGTGACATTTGCAATCTTCCAGTCCTCCGGAACCATGCCAGAATCTATCAACTTTTGAAAGATCATCGCTAATGCCTCCGCAATCTCCACAGCTACTTCCTTCAGAACACGCGGGTGCACTCCATCTGGTCCGGGAGATTTATCTACCTATAGACTACTCAGCTTCCTGAGTACTTTCTCTGTCGTAATTGTGACAGCGCACACTTCTCTTCCCTGCCACCCTTGAGTGCCTGGTATACTGCTGATGTCTTCCTCAGTGAAGACTGATGCAAAATACTCATTCAGTTCCTCTGCCATCTCCGTATCTCCCATTACAATTTCTCCAGCATCATTTTCTATCGGTCCTATATCTACTCTCACCTGTCTTTTTCTCTTTATATACTTGAAAAAGCTTTTTGTATCCTCTTTGATATTATTTACTAGCTTCCTTTCATAGTTAATCTTTTCCCTCTTAGTGACCTTCTTCGTTTCCTTTTGTAAGGTTTTAAAAACTTCCCAATCCTCTGTCTTCCCACTAATTTTTGCTTCCTTGTATGCCCTCTCCTTTGCTTTAACTTTGGCTTTGGCTTCTCTTGTCAACCACGGTTGCATCCTTTTTCCACTCGAAAATTTCTTCTTTTTTGGACTATACCTGTCTTGCACCTTCCTCATTTCTCGCATAAACTCCAGCCACTGCTGCTCTGCTGTTTTTCCTGCCAGTGTCCCTTTCCAGTCAACTTTGGCCAGTTCCTCTCTCGTGCCACTGTAATTTCCTTTACTCCACTGAAATACCGACACATCAGATTTCAGCTTCTCTTTTTCAAATTTCACAGTGAACTCAATCATGTTATGATCACTGCCTCCTAAGGGTTCCTTCACCTCAATCTCTCTAATCACCTCCGGTTCATTACACAATACCCAATCCAGTACAGCCGATCCCCTAGTGGGCTCAACAACAAGCTGTTCTAAAAAGCCATCTCGCAGACATTCTACAAATTCTCTCTCTTGAGATCCAGTGCCGACCTGATTTTCCCAATCCACTTGCATGTTAAAATCCCCCACAATTATCATAACACTGCCCTTCTGACAAGCCTTTTCTATTTCCAGTTGTAATTTGTAGTCCACATCCCTGCAGCTGTTTGGAGGCCTATAAATAGCTGCCATCAGGGTCCTTTTACCCCTGCAATTTCTTAGCTCAACCCATAAAGATTCTGCACCTTCCGATCCTATATCACCTCTTTCTAATGATTTAATATCATTTTTTACCAATAAGGCACGCCTCCCCCTCTGCCTACCTTCCTATCCTTCTGATACACCGTGTATCCTTGGAAGTTCAGCTCCCAGAGACATGCATCCTTTAGCCAGGTCTCAGTGATGGCCACAATATCATACCTGCCAATCTGTAGCTGTACGACAAGATCATCCACCTTATTCCTTAGGCTGCGTGCATTTAAGTATAGCACCTTAAGACCAGTATTTGATACTTTTCGCTTTGATTTCACTGCAACTTTATTGCACTGCGACTCATCCCAATGGCTACAAATTTGCCCCATCACCTGCCCGTCTTTCCTGACATCTTTACTGCTCACTATTCTTATGAATTGGTACTGCATATTTTGAAGCCTGTATGCAAGTTAAAAATTCTACCCAATTCTTGATAGGCAGGGGGTGAAATGTTACTAGCTTGTGCAGGAGTGAAGAGTTGAGGTTAAAGTCAGACCATCCACGATCTCATTGAGTAGCGAAGCAGACTTGAGGGAATGAACAGCCTACTTCTTTTCTCAACTCCGATGTGTGTATGTTCTTGCAACTTCATGGATGCAGTGGGTATCTCTGAGAACTGTAGTATTGGTCCTCGTTCATTTATATAACAAATTATGAATAGCAGGTTAGAAATTAGATGCACAGTGCAACCCTTTGGGGGGCATAGAATTGTTATGAATCATTAGAGTTTAGCATTTGAACAATTTGTACAGAAGTGTATATTCAGCGGCCACTTTTTTTTGGTACACCTGCTCGTTACTGCGAGTATCTAATCTGTCAATCATGTGGCAGCATCTCAATGTATAAAGGCATGCAGACATGATCAAGAGATTTAGTTCTTGTTCAGACCAAACATCAAAATGGGGGAAACTGTGATCTAAGTGACTTTGACTGTAGAAAGCTGGTTGGTGCCAGATGGTGTGGTTTGAATATCTCAGAAACTGCTGATCTCCCGGGATTTTCAGGTACAACACACTCTAGAGTTTACAGAGAATGGTGTGAAAAACAAACAAAAAAAAATCAAGTGAACAGCAGGTCTGTGGGTGAAAATGCCTTGTTGATGAAAGAGTTCAGAGGAGAATGGCCAGACTGATTCAAGCCGACAAAAAAGTGACAGTAATTCAAATAGCCATGCATTACAACAGTGGTGCTGAGAACATCTTTTAGTGCACGACACATCGAACCTTGAAGTGGATGGGCTACAGCAGCAGAAGACCACAAACGGACAGTGAGTGTACGTAGAAACTGATCCTGTTTTATGGGTCCAAGTGCCTCGTAAAAGACCCCAACCAAAAAATAGCAGGAAAGGCAGGTCAGACAAAGGTCAGTTGATACAGAGTATGCCGATGAGGTTTGGGGGCCAATTTCTATTGACCTTTGAGTCTCCTGACATGGGTGAACGTTTGTTGCCCTGGGATCTAAAATAGGCTCAGACTAAAAAGCCAGTCCCTCATGTGCAAAACAGCAACAGATGGATAAGCCTCTATATACATGAGTGGATGAACACTGTCCTTGTCATTTTACTCCTGTGAAAATACAATTTCAGACTTTGCTGAAAGGAGATTACAATGAAAGGGATGAATAGCATGCAATTTTATGGTTTTCCATGCAATTTCAATTATTAAATTAAAATTCTATGCCATTTGAGATGAGTATTTTTGTTGGAACTTCCTGGAGTATTGAGGTGCATATCAAATGCAAAGTTGATTTTGAGAACCAAATCTAGGGAAGGATGTGCCAGTATTGAAGAGGGTCCAGAGGTGTTTCATAAGAATGATCCTGGAATTAAAGGGTTAATGTATGAAGACTCAAGCAACACACATCAAAGTTGCTGGTGAATGCAGCAGGCCAGGCAGCATCTCTAGGAAGAGGTACAGTCGACGTTTCAGGCCGAGACCCTTCGTTCCTAGAGATGCTGCCTGGCCTGCTGCATTCACCAGCAACTTTGATGTGTGTTGCTTGAATTTCCAGCATCTGCAGAATTCCTCATGTTTGCGAATGCATGAAGACTGTTTGATGGATCTGGGTCAGTACTCACAGAGTTTAGAAGAATGTGGGGGGGGGGTAGAATCTCATTGAAAACTATCAAATAGTGAAAGGCCAGGATAGAGTGGATATGGAAATGATGTTTCCTATAGTGAGGGATGAGAGAGCACAGCCTCAGATTACAAGGACATACCTTTAGAACAGAAATGAGAAGGACTTTCTTGAGCCAGAGGGTAGTGAATCTGTGGAAATCATTGCCAGAGGTGGCTTTGGAGGTCATCATTGGGTACATTTAAAGAGGAGGTCGATGGCTTCTTGATTAGTTAGGGTGTCAAAGGTTAGAGGGAAAAGGCAGGAAAATGGGTTTGGGAAGGATAATAAACCTGCCATGATGGAATGGTGGAGCAGACTCAATGGGCTGTATGGCCTGATTCTACTCCTACATTTTACAGCCTTAATAACTGCCCTTAACCTGGTGTATGGAATCTAAGGCTCAAGCACCTCCTGCCAGATCATGACCTGGGTTATGGGGATCCTTGAAGTTGGATGCTGTTCATGTTCAGTAGCTTGTTAGTGGGAATATCATGAAAATATATAACAAAGGCAAAATCTCCTCTGTGGCAAGAAAACAAAAGGAGAAGAATGAGGAGGTCAGGTTGCCATAGGTACTTGGCCATCGTACAGTCAATCCTCTCCAGAGCCGCTGGAATCAAATACATACAGTTAACATTCTTCTCATACAGGCTGATGAATTTTAGAAAATCTCTACTCAAAAGGATAGCAGAGACTGTCATTAGAAGCATTTAAAGCAGAGGTGAGTAACTTTGAAACATTGGGGAATCAAGAGTTATTGGGAACTAGCACAGAAAGGGTATCAATGCCTGGGCAGATCATAATGCTAGCAAGCTTGAGGGCCAACTAGCATGCTTTTAGTTTTAGTGTTGTTGCCAGTGTAACCTGGAACCTCCTGCAGGCGTTTAGCGCCAGCAATTATCATACGTAATGTAAAAAAATTCAGAACCTGAGATATAATATTAAATATCAGATGCCAACACACTTGCCTCCAGTTATGAACCACTTCTCCCATCTGCTTGTTCTTAACCAGGTCGGTATCTCTGCAGGTACTCGTCCCTTTAAACCCATTTGCTTCAATTTAGTAATGTCAAGTGACTCTTTACCAGAGGTACAGTTGTCTATTATTTCAAAGAACTCCAAGTTAGCAAAACTGACTGGTGAATCAAAGGAGGATTTCATTTAGCACTCAACACTTTCACAGGTTCACTTGAATTTGTTTTGCCTGTTAGCCATTGGGACTGAAGTTGTCAGCTTTACTTTCTGGTCCTTTTCTGAAATGGTAAGTAATGATTGCAATCTTTCAGCTTGCTCACAAATTCCCAAATCTGAGGGGGGCTGCAAAATTGTAAGTAGAATCTCCACAATTTCTGCTCCCTTCTCAGCATAAGATACATCATATCCTCACCCTGAGAACTATGAATGCTGCCAACTTCCTCCACCTTTTATATCACGGCATTTCTCATGGCAGCTTCTCTTCAGTGAGAACAGATACAAAGTACTCCTTTAGTACTCTACTATAAAGTTCCTCCTAGATTACGGAAGGGTTTTGTTCCTGTGAATCCACAGTAACCAAAACAGTTCGCAAGTCAAAAATGAGGCCATGAACTGAGTTCCCACATGACACAAGATGCTCGAAGCCCCGCAGCGTCTGGAAAACCCATCCCTCTGCTCTCCCAGAGCTTTTTTGTGTACTGCACACAAGATGGCCACTCAAAAGCTGGGGAGGACCTGTAGAGGTCAGCCACAGATCATTTTAGCAATCTGCAGGAGGCCAACCTTTTTGTCTGGTCTACTCATGCACCATACATTTATACATGAACTCTTTTCGGAGTGCCATAACTTTGTTGAGGTAAAGCTGTTTGTGAGTCCCTGTGATCCCAAGAGTGACGGAGCCTGGGGTTCAGAAAGATTGGAGATGGCGGCGGAGGTTGAAGGGCTGAAATCTCCTTGACACATACCAGATCCTGAAAGGACTAGATAGAGTGGACATTTCAATTCGTAAAATCAGAGGCAACAGCCTCAGAATTGAGATGAGAAGGAATTACTTAGGCAGATGGTGGTAAATCTGTATAATTTATTGCCACGGAGGGCTGTGGGGACCAGGTAACTGGGTGTATTTAAGGCAAAGATTAAAGGTTCTTGATTGGTAGGGGTTTAATGGTTATGGAGAAAAGGTGGAAGAATGGGATTAAAAAAATAATCAGCCATGATTGAAAAATGAAGCAGACTTGATGGGCTAAATGGCCTAAACTTGCTCCTATATCTTATGGTTGAATATAGGATGTCATGCTTTACAAGGTTTGCACATTGGTGTTGCGGTAGAGCTGCTACCTTAGAGCCAGAGATTCAAGTTCAATCCTAATCTTAGATTCTGTCTGTGTGGAGTTTGCATGTTTTGTGTCAACATGGGTTTCCTTCCTCTCCCTAAATACAAGCAGATGAGTAGGCGAAATGACCACTGTAAATTGCCCCTAGTATGTAGATGAATGGTAGAACTGGGTGTAGGAGGCAGGGGGATGGAAGGAAGAGTTGACAAGAGCTTAGTGAAAATAAAAAAAAAGATTAATATAGGATTTGTGTGTTTGAATGTTTGTGGTCTGCACTGACTCATTAGGCTGAAGGGCCTGTTACCATACCATTTCCCTATGACTCTCTCTTGGCTTTCTGAGACTGAGAAAACACGGGGCCTGGAGCAGAGAAAGTAAGGAGGGCTAACCACTACTTGTCATACACAAATATGAACAGAGAGTTTCTTGTGCACCGCTTTGCCACTGTGTTTTTAATTGGCCTTGGGGAATACATTGCAGGCTGTGTTGAGAGACCAAATAAACAGAAGGTCAATTCAAATGATAAATGGCCTCAGATCAAGCCGACAAAATTTCCTCTTCATTATTACATTTTTAAAAGCAGCAGCAACACCCACGCAACAGAATGAAATGCAAACAGAGCATGTTGGAAATACGCAGCAGGTCCGTTGGAAAAAAAAGTAAAAGGTTGTCTTTCAAAAACCTGAGGACATCCCAAAGGACTTCATAACAAACGAAATGCTTTTAAAGTGCAGCCACTTTCTGAGAAGCACAGCAAATAACGTGTCTACAGCAGCTCCAAACAACAGCATGATAATGATCAGATGACCCACTTTTAAATGTTCACTGAGAAATAAATATTGGCCAGGACCCTAAAGGTGAGAAGATACAAATGGTATTTTTCATCCAGCCTATTACATGCTGTAAATTCTCTACTGCTGTCAAAGGTAGTGTAATGTCATTGTTATCAGCCTGCTCTCAGCTGCAATATTCCTGCATTATATTTCCCTCGATTGCATTGTCACCAGTAGCAAATTGATGTTGCAGGTCAGGATTACGTACTTTTGGACATGAGATTTTTTAAAGCTCTTTTCTTTAAGAAAGAGAGTTCCTTATTCTTTTGGGAATCTTGTTTTCTCCGTTTTCTATTTTGTTCTCAATCTTTGGCATGTTCTTTTTTGTTTTGCCCAGCTGCCAAACTATCCCGTTCCTTTCCTGTCCTCCCATTTTCTTTTGTTCACTTTTATTTTGGATTACTGGCTGGAATTAAGAGACAAAGAATGGCACTTGGCCGAGCTACAGACACGGCCTGCCACTGCAATGCAAACACTGAACCTCACGTGGAGTGACTAAAAGGAAGCTGACGACAGGCTGGACGATTAGACAGCCGGAGAAAGTTACAAAGCATCTGGAGGAAGGACTGAGGCAGAGGTTCCAAAGGCTGACGAGATATTTTCAACCCACAGCAGCACAGCTTGAATGTTTTGAGTTTAAGTCAGAGTTTTGAGCTGCACTGAAAACTCTGATAGATCCAAGTGCTATCAGTTTTTGAACCTCTGAACTTTTGTGTTTACATTTGCAAATGTTTTGTTTGCACCCAACTGTACTTTTGCCTTGATGAGCGCATGGAGATATAATGATTTTTATCTAAACAGCATCTGCTATAAACAATAGTTATCAAATCCCAATTCACTCCCAAGTTACATTTGAAAAGTTGACAGATAACTGAATTTAACACTGGAATGATCCTTGCAGGGGTCTGTCTCTGATTAATTGATACATAAATGCTGGCAAGATCATGTTTTCAGATTTGGGATCATTGGTTTCTTTAATAAATTGTGACAACATCTGCAGTAGTCCAAATGTGAAAGGACTCAGCAGTTCGAAATCTTGTTAGTAATGTGAACAGGCTGTGGTTCTTTTCTCTGAGTAAAAAAGTATTGGGAACTTGTTTTCCCTTGTACTGGGTGTAAGAAAAAAATCAAAGGGAACCATATATAGGAATAAAAGGTGGTTACTAAAATTATGTTGCAATTTGGGAGAAAGGACTTTAACCAGACTATTAGAATGAGCAAGTGACTACCACAATTTGTAGGATAATAGCATGAATGTATTTAAAGAGAGATCTGATACATAGCTAAGAGGGAAATATATAGAACAGGGGTTTGCAACCTTTTTTATGCCATGGACCCCTACCATTAACCAAGGGGTCCATGGACTCCAGGTTGGGAACCACTAGTATAGAGGATTAGGCTGATGGCCAGCCAAGACTAGTTGGGTAGAAAGAGGATCACATAAAGTATATCACCACCTTAAATGACCTGCTTGAGTGCAGCATATTCTATGTCCTGTTGTCTTCTTCAACTGAGCAATGATAAATCACATGAAGTAGTATAACTGATTTAAGATAGGAAACTGCTGTGATGAAGTATCAAGTGTATGAAGAAAGATGCTCATTTCTGGAATTTCAACTTCATTCATGGTTATAGGAAGCAATTACCAAAATAATAATCACATGAAATTTTTTTGAACGATGACATCTGTTTATCCTTTTACCCATGTTAATAAAAATAAAAATTTTATATAAGCCAAATTGTTAATACAAAATAAACGAAGATTAAATAAATCATTCTTTGTTGCACTTTCATTATTTCAGCTAGCAGTTGTAAATATATATTAGACAGTTTGATTCCATTAAGCACATAAATTTACTGCCTAATCTTTAACACAATTTTTTGTCTGCTTCATATTAATATACTCCCAGTCATAAATTAAGACATGTAATCAGTTGTCATCCGAAACGTTTCAACTATTCCAACAAGTAAAACTAAGTCTCTTGATCTGTACCACATTACGAAAAAAAAGTATTCAAAATATTCATAGCTGCACACAACTGTAGAAAAATAATGACCTCTAAAGGATAGCACAAGTGAAGAGGCAGGATTGAAGGAGCATTTCATCAATAACAAAAGAAAGCCAAAAAGGCTATTGAAAGCATTCTTCAATACTTGAAGAGTTAGTAGATCAGCTCTTCCAATGAGGGGCAATGAAGGCAGATTCTCATTGACAGATCCTACTGCCAAGTCCAAAAAATAGAAATAAAATACATGGAAATGAATGGTTGTGCTGTCCCAGATTGACCCAACCAGAATTTGCCAGTATCCACACTATTTCAGGAATATCTTTCCCTATGCTTCAAGTACTTCAAGTAGGAATGACAATCCCATTGGTTACCACATAATTCTAATAAAATGGAACAGCTGCTTCTATTATCCAAAGTCTTCCTACATCCTAGTGTGACCCTTAACCTCTTATACACTTCTCCAATTTTACTCCATCCTCCACTGGGATGGTGGCCAAAGTAAACATTTTTCTCATTCAGCGATGGGAAGAAAAGCAATTGAAAATGATGTATGTGAAGTCCGAACAAATTCAAACTCAAATGAGGAAGAATAAACATGCATCAAACATGCTTCTAGCAATACTATATTAAAATAACCACTCAGTGCTGTGAAACCTACTCCATTTCCTGTTTGGAATTGTTCTTAAATCATTAAAATACTCCACCAAAATCTGAGCAAAAGTACAACAGCATAATTGTTTATGATACTTCAAAATTTAGTCCGTATAGCTCTTTAAATCAATTTTTTGCCATAAAATCTGTTAACTGCATTTGCACAGTTACATTTCACTATTAATTAGAAACAAACTTCAAACTTGAGGATGACACAACATATTTTCTTTCATAACTTGTTAATGAAGGGCCTTCGTCTGATTTTTGTCCATTCTACAGCTAACTCAGGTTTGTAAAAAAAAAGAAAAACGTTCGATTTTAAGCAGCAAAACAGTTGTCCCTGAGTTGAATTTCACCCCGTTACCTCTTGCCGCATCACTTATTTTAAAAAGTTATCTTATCCAATTGAAATGCAACTTTAAAAGTGTTAACAAAATCCTTCTCATCCAAATGTCTGAATTTTTCTCTTTCCAAGTTGTTCATCTCTGTATGGAGCAGAATTAATACATTTAACCTTTGATAATTCTGTCTACAGTACCAACTTGCCCTTCTTCAACATTCATAAGCCTGAAAAGTAGTCGTTAAAATTTCTGTCCCCTTTAATTACAGCTACTTTCTCCACTGGTGGCGAAGTCTATAAGACCATAAGACCATAAGACAAAGGAGCAGAAGTCGGCCATTTGGCTCATCGAGTCTGCTCCGCCATTTTATCATGAGCTGATCCATTCTCCCATTTAGTCCCACTCCCCTGCCTTCTCACCATAACCTTTGATGCCCTGGCTACTCAGATACCTATCAATCTCTGCCTTAAATACACCTAATGACTTGGCCTCCACTGTTGCCTGTGGCAACAAATTCCATAGATTCACCACCCTGTGACTAAAAAAATTTCTTCGCATTTCTGTTCTGAGTGGGCGCCCTTCAATCCTTAAGTCATGCCCTCTCGTACTAGACTCCCCCATCATGGGAAACAACTTTGCCACATCCACTCTGTCCATGTCTTTCAACATTCGAAATGTTTCTATGAGGTCTCCCCTCATTCTTCTAAACTCCAAGGAATACAGTCCAAGAGCGGACAAATGTTCCTCATATGTTAACCCTCTCATTCCCGGAATCATTCTAGTGAATCTTCTCTGTACCCTCTCCAACATCAGCACATCCTTTCTTAAATAAGAAGACCAAAACTGCCCATAGTACGCCAAGTGAGGTCTCACCAGCGCCTTATAGAGCCTCAACATCACATCCCTGCTCCTATACTCTATTCCTCTAGAAATGAATGCCAACATTGCATTCGTCTTCTTTACTACCGACTCAACCTGGAGGTTAACCTTAAGGGTATCCTGTACGAGGACTCCCAAGTCCCGTTGCATCTCCGAACTTTGAATTCTTTCCCCATTTAAATAATAGTCTGCCCGTTTATTTCTTCTACCAAAGTGCGTAACCAGTGACATTTGCAATCTTCCAGTCCTCCGGAACCATGCCAGAATCTATCGACTTTTGAAAGATCATCGCTAATGCCTCCGCAATCTCCACAGCTACTTCCTTCAGAACATGCGGGTGCATTCCATCTGGTCCGGGAGATTTATCTACCTTTAGACTATTCAGCTTCCTGAGTACTTTCTCTGTCGTAATTGTGACTGCGCACACTTCTCTTCCCCACCACCCTTGAGTGTCCGGTATATTGCTGATGTCTTCCTCAGTGAAGACTGATGCAAAATGCACATTCAGTTCCTCTGCCATCTCCTTATCTCCCATTACAATTTCTCCAGCATCATTTTCTATCAGTCCTATATCTACTCTCACCTGTCTTTTACTCTTTATATACTTGAAAAAGCTTTTAGGATCCTCTTTGATATTATTTGCTAGCTTCCTTTCATAGTTAATCTTTTCCCTCTTAATGACCTTCTTGGTTTCCTTTTGTAAGGTTTTAAAAACTTCCCAATCCTCTGTCTTCCCTCTAATTTTTGCTTCCTTGTATGCCCTCTCCTTTGCTTTTACTTTGGCTTTGACTTCTCTTGTCAGCCACGGTTGCATCCTTTTTCCATTCGAAAAGTCTGAGTAGATAGGACTAATTTCCTTGACCCATTTTCTTGCAGGATTTAAATCAGGTTCCACTGCAGAAGATCAACAGATGTGGAAATAGGGGCAAGAGGGAGCAAAATGGATTGAAGCACGGGTTTGAAGAGAGAAGAAAATTAAAAAGGTAAGGACAGCTTCTCAATAATTGGAAGTGTATGGGTATCCCACACTTAACAGTTTACCACATTAATGTAGAGGAAGAGGTGTTCAAACCTGAGAATTATTTTAAAACAGGAGACAGAATATCTCTGAAGAGTAGAAGGAACAGCTAGCAGATACGGGCAAAATATTACCTTAGGCAGAATTATTGCAGGTTAATTTCTGATCTTCTAGAGCACCAATTTTGTCCCTTGCAATCCTCTTGCTCTCAACTTGTCTATAGAATCCCCTAGGATCTCGTCTACTAGGGCACCCTCATTCCTTCTTTTAGCCCTCCTGATTTATTTCCTAAATGTTCTCTTGCATTTCTTATACTCCAGTAAATACCTTATTTGTTCCTACCTTCCAATACCTGCTATGCACCTCCTTTGTTTCTTAATCAGGCCCTAAAGATCATTTGAAAACCAATGTTCCCTAAACCCGTTATCTTTCCTTCTTATTCTGACAGGCGCATACAAGCTTTGCACTCTAAAAATTACAGTAACTGGAAGGTCTTCCACTTAACAAGTACACCTTTGCCAGAAAACAGCCTGTCCCAATCCATATTGACCAGATCTTTTCTAACACAATCAAAATTGGCTTTTCTCCAATTTAGAATTGCAACCCATGGACCTTATGTACTCAGTTAGCAAACCTGAGTGAGCTACGTCTTCTCACACTTCAGATCTCCAATTAGCCGTTGTTCAAAACCAGGTTAGTTTCCTGAAGTCAGTGCCTGAATTGTACATTGGCTTAAGAGTTTTAAGGTATTAATATTTAAGAAGTCAAATAGAGAACCTTCAAAGCATTTATGATCCCAGATAGCAAAATTACTTATAAAAAGATAAAATATGCCTTTGGTATGCTTCGTTATGTCATAGCAGCTCTCCCCCTGACCATGTGAGTTTCTTCATGGTAGCCCAATGTCTCACATTCCAAAGATGTACAGTCGGATTAGTAAGTTGTGTGTGTGCTCTGTTGATGCCAGAAGTGTGGTGATCCTCATGGGCTGCCCCCAACACATTCTTGAACTGTGTTAGTTATTGACACAAACGATGGATTTCACGTATGTTTCGATGTTTCCATGTACGTGTGGCAAATAGAGGTAATCTTTATCTTTTTCTTTGGCAGTGACTAAGCAGTCTAACTGGTAATGATGAAAGGGGACCATTGGGAGTTCTTCAAATCTCTTTTCACTCCAAAAGAAACTCATTTCAAGTTATTACATTCAGAGTATTTTCCATATAGGAAATATTACCAAATTTTTATTTATGAAGAACCTTTACAATAATCAGAATAATTTGTCATCTCATGTTGGGAATCTACTAAGTAAATCTTCAATGCATACCAGAGCAAGGAGTTCATTTCAGTTCTTATCACAGAGCCATAATGAGGTGTTGCTTAAACTACCATCAATCTTTTCTGACTACCTTTTCTGACATCTCTCTCCCAGTTTTTGATCTTTCTGTCTCTATCTCTAGAGACAACTGCTGACCAACATCTTTGATAAACCTACCGATTCCCACAGTTATCTTCAGTATACCCTTTCCCAACCTGTCTCCTGTAAAAATGCTATTCCCTTTTCTCAGTTCCTTTGTCTCTGCTGCATCTGTTCCCAGAATGCTCTTTTGCTTTCTAGAACATCAGAGATGTCCTCCTCCTTCAAAGGATGGGGTTTCCCTTCCTCCACCATAGACAGTGCCCTCGCCCACATCTCCTCCAGTTCCCAAAAATCCACGCTCAGCCCATTTTCTCGCCACCTTAACAATGATAGAGTTCCTCATCTTTACCTACCACCCCACGAGCCACCCCATCCAACATATCCTTCTCCGCAACTTCCACCATCTTCAAAGGGATCCTCCCACTAAACGTGTCTCTACCACCCCCCACCCTTCCGCTTTCTACAGGGATCATGGCCAAGGTGCTATACCTGCCCAGTCACCTCCTCCATCAACTCCATTCAAAGCCCCAAACAGTCCTTCCAGGTGAGGCAACACGTCACCTGCAAATCTGCTGGGGTCATCTACTGGGGAAGTCCAGAACAAGGGGTCACAGTTTGAGGATAAAGGGGAAGCCTTTTAGGACCGAGATTAGGAAAAACTTCTTCACACAGAGAGTGGTGAATCTGTGAAATTCTCTGCCACAGGAAACAGTTGAGGCCAGTTCATTGGCTATATTTAAGAGAGAGTTAGATATGGCCCTTGTGGCTAAAGGGATCAGGGGGTATGGAGAGAAGGCAGGTACAGGGTTCTGAGTTGGATGATCAGCCATGATCATACTGAATGGCAGTGCAGGCTCGAAGGGCCGAATGGCCTACTCCTGCACCTATTTTCTATGTTTCTATGTTTCTATTGTGTCCAGTGTTCTGAATGTGGCCTCCTCTACATTGGCGAGACCATCATAAACTGGAGGACCGCTCCATTGAGCACTGCCGCTCCATCTGCCAAATGCGGAACCTCCCAGTAGCCAAACATTTTAGTAGCCAAACATTTTAATTCTGATTCCCTTTCCAACATGTCGGTCCATGACATCCTCATGTGCCTCGAAGAGGCCACCCTCAGGGAGGAGGAGCAACACCTTATATTCCATCTAGTTAGCCTCCAATCTGATGGCATGAATATTGATTTCCACTTCTGGTAAAAAAAAATTCCCACCCCTTCCCCACTTCTTCTATTCCCCTCTTGCCTCTTCTCACCTGGCTATCACCTCCCCTTCTGCCTCTCCTCCTACTCTTTCTCCTATGGTCCATTCTCCACTCGTATCAGATTTCTTCCTCTCCAGCCTTTACTGTTCCTAACCACCTGGCTTCACCTATCGCCATCGAGCTATTGTCCTTCCTTTCTCCCTACCTTTCTATTCACGTGTCTTCCTCCTTCCTTTCCAGTCCTGAAGAAGGGTCTGAGTCTGAAATGCCGACTGTTCATTCATTTCCATAGATACTGCTTGACTCCAGCATTCAGTGTGTGTTACCATCAATCTTGTATTGAACTCAGTTTCCAGTACAATTGAACGCCACAATACTGGACAATAAAAATGTGCACTGTTAAACAGTTAGTGTTGAAAACCAGAGTTCTGATTTGTTAGCACTAATTTTCTGTCCAAAAGGAAGTGATGAAATTTCACCTCTTAGGTAAATGACTCTCTGACCAATCCTATGCTAATCCACTCTTTCCTCTGTTACAACTTTGACACTAAAATGGTGGCATGATTAATCTTGGATGCTTGGCCCCATCCATAATTCTGATTTCCTAAACACAGTAAAGCAGATGGCCTTTTTATATAAAACCACAAATTCAAAGCACGTTCTGTAACTGACAAGAGTCTTTAATAACTGATTTAGCAGAGAAGTATCCAACACAAATACTGCTCTGTTATAAACTATTTGTCTGTGACAGCTTTAATATTTCAATGGAGTCTGAAAAGTCATAACTTCAATTTAATTTTGAAGGGGATCTTTGATCTTTAGCCATTCCGACTGGGGAGAGAAGGGGTCTAGTCCTGCTTCACTCTTCATCCTTTTATGTTTTTGAATTTCTTAGACACATTTGACTGGTTAGGGATTTTTAAACACAAGAGGATTCAGGTTCAATTTCAACATTTAAGAGAAGTTTGGATAGGTACACGGATGGGCAAGGTATGAAGAGCTATGGTCCAGGTGCAGGTCAATGGGACCAGGCAGACAGTTCGGCATGGACTAGATGGACTGAAGAGACTGTTTCTGTGCTGTGGTGTTCTATGACTCTCTGACATCAAATCCTATAGATGTTCGTAAGCAATGTTACTTAAAAAATGAATGTAAATTTTTGGTACATTTTTTTTCTTAGTCATAGTCATACTTTATTGATCCCAGGGGAAATTGGTTTTCATTACAGTTACACCATAAACAATAAATAGTAATAGAACCATAAATAGTTAAATAGTAATATGTAAATTATGCCAGTAAATTATGAAATAAGTCCAGGACCAGCCTATTCGCTCAGGATGTCTGACCCTCCAAGGGAGGAGCTGTAAAGTTTGAAGGCCACAGGCAGGAATGACTTCCTATGACGCTCTGTGCTGCATCTCGGAGGAGTGAGTCTCTGGCTGAATGTACTCCTGTGCCCACCCAGTACATTGTGTAGTGGATGGGAGTCATTGACCAAGATGGCATGCAACTTAGACAGCATCCTCTTTTCAGACATCAGAGTGAGAGAGTCCAGTTCCATCCCCACATTCTTGCTGGTGGTTTGATGTTCATCTTTAGAAGCTTTTTGTATGACGCATGGCTCTGGAGTTGAACACCTAATGGGGTTTTTTCCCCACTTTTTCTTGTTTAGTAGGGTTTTTTTAATCACCAAAATTTTTTCCAATCTTTAAAATAATGTTTTTTTTTCTTGAGACATTGTAAGTGTTGCTTACTTCGATGTACTCATGTTAATTTTGGATAATAATAATAAAAAGATTTGAAAAGAAAGAAAGAAAGAAAAAATGAATGCACATTAGTTTCCTTCCCACTATTTAAATGTGCATATTAACTGGCACTGAGTATTTTTACAATAAAATTGCTCAGTTATTCACCTAAAGGGTGAATATCACATTTAGTGATCACACCGTTTGGTTTACATCTTATCTGCTTAACACCTGCCCATTTTGCATTTTATGATCTTCAACAGTACAACACTTATTAATTGCTCAGCCGTAATAGCTGAAATTATTTCCATAGTGTGCTGGCTACTTGCTGGTCATCCAGGAATGGTCAAAATGAAAGCGTTGGCTCCACACTTTGTCTGGTGGCCTGGGATAGATCAACGGATTGAGCTGCTTGCCATATCTGTTCGGAATGCCAGCACATTCAGAAGGTGCCAAGAGCAGTGCCTCTTCATCCCTGGGAGTTACCTGCAATACCCTGGCAGAAGATTCAGGTGGATTTTGCTGGTCCACTCATGGGCACAAGTTCTTTGGTAGTAGTGGATGCAGCTACAAAGTGGCCAGAAGTGTTTCCAATAGCTTCCACTACAGTCTCACACACCTATGTGTTCAGAAGCCTCTTCGCAAGGACTGGTGTTCCAGAACACTTAGTCAGTGACAATGGACCACGGTTTGTTCTGGAACAATTTCAGTCATTCCTGAAAAAGAATGGAATCAGACACATTTCTTCTGCATCAAACCACTCAGCTACAAATGACTTAGCAGAAACATTTGTCCAAAGTTTAAAGAACACACTGCAATCAATGTCAGCAGAACACATTATACTGACACTGAACCAGAAGTTTACCAATTGCCTCCTTGCATGTCACAATGCAACACACTCCACAACCAATAACTCATGAATGCCCCTCTATCCTGAGGCTGTGCCCTCTTGTCTTAGTCACCCCCAACATGGGAAACATCCTTTCCTCTTCTACTCTGTCTAGGCCTTTCAACATTCAGAAGGTTTCAATGAGATCCCCCCCACCTCATCCTTCTGAATTCCAGCGAGTACAGGCCAGAGCCAAAACACATTTCTCATATGATAATCCTTTCATTCCCGGAAATGTCCTTGTGAACCTCCTCTGAACCCTTTCCAATGCCAGCACATCTTTTCTTAGATGAGGAGCCCAAATCTGTTCAGGATACTCAAGGTGAGGCCTCACCAGTGTCTTATAAAGCCTCAGCATCATATCCATGCTCTTATATTATAGTTATATTATATCACATACTGTGTATATCATTGAGATGTATTCTATGTTGAGTTAGAGTTTATAGCTGAGCAGGGAGGAGTGTTGTGTATTTAATATTTCAGTAATATTAGAAACATAGAAACATAGAAACCTACAGCACAATACAGGCTCTTCAGCCCACAAAGCCGTGCCGAACATGTCTTTACCTTAGAAATTACCTAGGGTTACCCAGAGCCCTCTATCTTTCTGAGCTCCATGTACCTGTCCAGGAGTCTCTTAAAAGACCCTATCATATCCACCTCCACCACTGTCACCGGCAGCCCATTCCACACACTCACCACTCTCTGCGTTTTTAAAAAAAACACTTACCCCTGACATCTCCACTGTACCTACTTCCAAGCACCTTAAAACTGTGCCCTCTCATGCTAGTCATTTCAGCCCTGGGAAAAAGCCTCTGACTATCCACATGATCAATGCCTCTCATCATCTTGTACACCTCTCTCTGGTCACCTCTCATCCACCATCGCTCCAAGGAAAAAAGGCTGAGTTCGCTCAACCGATTCTCATAAGGCATGCTCCCCAATCCAGGCAACATCCTTATAAATCTTCTCTGTATCCTTTCTATGGTTTCCACATCCTTCCTACAGTGAGGCAACCAGAACTGAGCACAGTACTTCAAGTGGGGTCTGACCAGGGTCCTATATAACTGCAATATTACCTCTCAGCTCCTGAACTCAATCCTATGATTGATAAAGGCCAATGCACCATATGCTTTCTTAACCACAGAGTCAACATGCGCAGCAGCTTTGAGTGTCCTATGGACTCTGACCCCAAGATCCCCGTGATCCTTCACATTGCAAAGAGTCTTACCATTAATACTGTATTCTCTCATTATATTTGACCTACCAAAATGAACCACCTCACACTTACCTGGGTTGAACTCCATCTGCCACTTCTCAGCCCAGTTTTGCATCCTATCAATGTCCCGCTGTATCCTCTGACAGCCCTCCACACTATCCACAACACCCCCAACCTTTGTGTCATCAGCATATTTACTAACCCATCCCTCCACTTCCTCATCCAGATATCCAGAGTGGTGAATCTGTGGAATTCTCTGCCACAGGAAACAGTTGAGGCCAGTTCATTGGCTATATTTAAGAGGGAGTTAGATATGGCCCTTGTGGCTACGGGGATCAGGGGGAATGGAAGGAAGACCGGGTCTGGGTTCTGAGTTGAATGATCAGCCATGATCATAATAAATGGCGGTGCAGGCTTGAAGGGCCGAATGGCCTACTCCTGCACCTATTTTCTATGTTTCTATGTTTCTATGATATAAAAATCACGAAGAGTAGGGGTCCCAGAACAGATCCCTGAGGCACACCACTGATCACTGACCTCCATGCAGAATATGACCTGTCTACAACCACACTTTGCCTTCTGTGGGCAAGCCAGTTCTGGACCCACAAAGCAATGTCCCCTTGGATCCCATGCCTCCTTACTTTCTCAATAAGCCTTGCATGAGCAATTTTGTAAATATTTTGTTTAATTAAGCATTTTTGCAAGTCATTATGGATTATATGTAAACATTTGTGAATGGCATACGTCATTACACCACCATGTCATATGTGTGCAGCATGCTAAAAGCATAAATAAAGTAGACACACATCTCCCAATTCTGTGTTTTACTTTCAATTAGTTTTATGTTTTGGTGTTATAAAACATAATATACATCATATAATGAGAGATTTCAAAGTCTTGGATTAATTCAAGTTTTAAAGATTACTCCTTAATCTCAGAAACATACAAAGTGTTGGCTTGACAGTACTGAATTAGAATTCAAAGTTTCAACTGAAAAGGCTGGATTTTTTATGGCAGAAATGAGAATTATTTTTTCCCTCCGACTCATGGGATGGTAAATTGTTGGTATTCTCCGTTTCAGAGAAATATGGAGATTCACTCATTGATTTCTTTTCAAATTAAACCATGGAGGTTAAGTATTGCAGTGGGGGAGTAGGGAATCTAGGAGTACAAGAATAAGGCAGCTGATCAGCCATCGTCTTGATGAATGATAATTATCTCAAGACATTGTTGGCAATGATAGAACAACTAAATTTGGGGATAATTAAAGACAATTAGAGGAGTGCACATACCTTCAGATGCAATAAAAATCATACAGAACATGGATGGATTTGAAGTCAAGGGCATGAAATTTAATACAGATCTATTGCATAACTGGGATTCAGTATTGGATGATGAATCAAAGAAGTGTGAGTTAGAGCATGGATCTGCTGTAAATCAGTAGAACTAGGTGAACTGGCCAAGAGTGTGTTGGAATAGGTAAATCTACACACAAACGAGAGTTTCAGAGTTTCAGCAGCAAGAAAGCAGAGGCAGGGGAAAGAGTCAGTTGATGTCGGCATTCTAAGCGTCAGCAAAAGAAGTTGTGGTCCAAAGCTTATCCCAGGATTAAACACAATACTGTGGCTGCAAACAACTTGTTCAGCCTTAGTTAATTGACAAAAAGGGAAATACCACCGACAGCTAAGAGAAGGAATTGTTCCAGTTGTCGTGAATGTTCCTCTTTACATCCTACGACACAGTCAAAACATACACATCCTCAAGTCCCCTGATTGCACCTGCCTGCAATGCTTTGAGCAGTTACAATGCTATTGTTTAAAAAGGAGAATTAACATCCGTCACTATCACTCCCATTGCTTACCTCAGCTTGATGTTTATTTAAAACAAAAGGAAATCGGATTTAATTGCATACAACATATACAAGTGACTGCAGGAATACTTATATACATAGTGCACGTGCAGTTTCACTACTGAGGTTTAATGGACCATATCAGTTTAGACCAGATTAATTTACTGTGCAAAATAATTCCTCAGGTGTGAATAATCCTTTCAACAAACACACATACATATTTTGTGAATTTTGTGACAATGGAGATGGTAGACAACACGAGCCATGGATTTTTTGATATTAAAACTGTCTCTCTAAATACTGGAATGTAATATAATTTATAGGAAATAGGAACAAGGAGTGCCCTTCAAGTACAGTAATGAATTAATCACACTCATGTTTTTCTTATTGAATTTAAGTTTGTATTTATACTTGCTTTGCAGAAATTCCTTGTTTTGAGGACTTCCTTAAAAAAAACTTGTATTTGAAACACTAAACTCTTTGATTATTATTTGCCTTGAGCTGAAAAAATGAGGCCATTTCACTCCAATAGCATGACATGGCCCTAGGGAAACTTCTGTTTGTCCGGCGACTCAGGATAACTAATCATGTTACAATTCCCAGATGGAATTTCTGACCTTGGAGAACACTTCAACTCCGCCAAATCCAGTCCTTTAATAGCCTTTCACATTAAAACTGGATTTGCACAAGGTTTACATTCTACGATCCTTACATAATCAATACTGGTTGATAAAACATTTTAAGGAAATTAGTCGAACCAACACTTGTTATATTCTTTCTCCAATCGTTGATTATATCTGAAAGGAAAATGACTAGACTCGATTGAATCTTGGTGCTTTCACAATCCAAACGTTCTTTGGAAGTCAAAGAATATAACATAAAACTTATTGGGAAGCAATTTTATTAAGTGTTACAAGAACAAAAAATGAGCAAAGAAAGGCGAGCTGAGAAAACGAAGGAAAGTCCAAGAAAAAAAGCAATTATGGTTGTCTCATACTCAGACTAGAGATAACGAAATTCCAGTGATAACAATTAACCTATAAGATAGCCAGATTCAAGTGGTGTGACACCTGCTGCAGGAAACCAAGATGCTTCTAGGAAAATACAGAAGCAACTGTACTAAAATTGCCAAAAAGTACTCACTGAAGAATTAGGTGACTATATGAAAATTAATGCAAGCATGGGAAATTTTCCATATAGTTTAAGGAAAATACAAGAAAAATAACAATTCGACATTTAACAAGTTTTTCAATGTAACTTTGTGTAATACATGCTTGCAGAGGTTAGTGTTGGGGTGGTTAAGGATGTTCAAAGTTCTAAATTGTAAGTTCAAAGTAAATTTATTATCGAAGTACATGTATGCCACCATATACAACCCTAAGATTCATTTTCTTCTAATGAATCCATAATAGAATAATAACCATAATAGAATCAATGAAAAATCGCACCAACTTGGGCATTCAACCAGTTTGCAAAAGACAACCAGCTGTACAAATACAAAAGGAAAGAAATAATAATAATAATAAATAAATAAGCAATAAATATTGAGAACACGAGATGAAGAGTCCTTGAAAATGAGCCCATAGGTTGTGGGACTGGGCAAGTGAAGTTGAGTGATGTAGACGCCATCATATATCTTCTGAACATTGCACTTGTGAGTAAGTCCAAATATAAATAACCATTACCTGATCTCCATACTCTGTTAAACAATCAAACTGGTAATCCACTGAAAAGGGTTAAACATCCCAGCCATCTGCTTTGGAACTTAAGTTAATAATCTGCAATAAAAATTAGCACTGATCACTACAAAACTACCAGATTAGTTACAAAAACTCCTTGGGTTCACTATCTGATCAGGCCAATTTGGAGCTACAGACCCACCTTCGTGATTTGTTGTAAAATTACTGAGTAAGATACAAAATTGAATCAGAATTAGGTTTATTATCACTGGCATATGTTGTGAAATTTGTTAACTTAGCACAGGAGTACAATGCAATATATGATAAATATAGAATAAATAAAATTACAGTATTGTATGAATATTGAATAGATTTTTAAAAAGTGCAAAAACAGAAATAATATATACTTTTTAAAAGTAAGGTAGCATTCGTGGGTTCAATGTCCATTAAGGAACCGTATGACAGAGAGGAAGAAGCTGTTCTTGAATCACTGTGTGCACGCTTTCAGGATTCTGTACCTCCTTCCCGACAGTAACAGTGAGAAGAGGGCATGCCCTGAGTGATGGGGGTCCTTAATAATGGATGTCGCTTTTCTGAAGCACCATTCCTTGAAGACATCTTGGATATTACAAAGGCTGGTACTCAAGATGGAGCTGACTAATTTTACAACCTTTCTGTAGCTTTTTTCGGTCCTGTGCAGTAGCACCGCCCCCCATACCAGACATCTATGCAGCCTGTCAGAATGCTCTCCATGGTACATCTATAGAGGTTTTTGAGTGTTTTGGTTGTCAAACCAAATCTCTTCAAACTCATAATAAAAATAGACACTGTCTTGCTCTCTTTATAGCTGTATTGATATGTTGGGACCAGATTAGATCCTCAGAGACCTTGACAGCCAGGAACTTGAAATTGCTCACTCTCTCCACTTCTAATCCCTCTATAAGGATGGGTTTGTGTTCCCTCATCTTACCCTTCCTGAAGTCCACAATTAGCTCTTTTGTCTTACTGACACTGAGTGCAAGGTTGTTGCTGCGACACCACTCAAATAGCTGGTATATCTCACTCTTGTGCTCGCCCTCATCTCCATCTGAGATTCTACCATCAATGGTTGCATCATCAGCAAATGTATAGGTGGTATCTGAGCTATGCCTAGCCACACAGTCATGGTTGAGGGAGTAGAGCAGTGAGCTAAGCACACAGCTCTGAGGTGCGCAATGCTGATCGTCAGCGAGGAGGTGTTATCACCAATCTGCACAGATTGTGGTCTTCTGGTTAGGAAGTCAAGGATCCAATTGCAGAGGGAGGTACAGAGGCCCAGGTTCTGTAGCTTCACTACAGGAACTGTAGGAATGATGGTGTTAAATGCTGAGTCATGGTCAATGAACAGCATTCTGACGTAGGTGTTTATCACAATAAAAAAAACTGAAACAGTATAAACTGAGCAGTAGCAAGTGCAATATAGAGAAGGATTTGGACATGGAAACAGGCCTTTTACCCCAAATCATCCATGCCAACTGAGGGCTGGATGGCAGAAGTCAATCCATTCTATAGATTTTGATTCAGACCCTAATCACTGTGCCAATTAAACAGCTGAATGGTTTGACTTTGGAGTTCACAAGCTGATTTCTCAGGCAACGATCATTTGAAATCCAAAGCAGTTCAAAAACTGACACCTAATTTACAAGTTTATACAGTAAGGGGAAAATGGAGAAAGGAAAGCTGCCATTGGGGAGTTTCTGAGACAGAAAGGGTTTCAATAGGTTCAATAGGTACATTTAATGTCAGAGAAATGTATATGATATACATCCTGAAATTCTTTTTCTTCGCAAACATCCACAAAACAGAGGAGTGCCCCAAAGAATGAATGACAGTTAAATGTTAGAACCCCAAAGCAGCCCTCCTAGATCCCCCACCCACACACAGGTAGCAGCAAGCAACAACCCCCTCCCCCACCAGCAAAACAAAAGGCATCCATGTCCCCCCCACCGAGCACTCAAGTGTGCAGCAAAGCATCAATAAGGACTCAGACTTGCAGTACCCCAAAGACTATTCGTTCACCCAGTATTCGACATACCACAGGCACTCTCTCTCTCTAACAAGGGAAAAAAAAGAGATGTCCCCATTTCACAGCGTGACGGAAGACATAACAAAACAACTCGCCGATTTATGGTGTTAAAAGTCTGTTTTGTTGCTTTTTCCAAGCTCTGTGCCCAAAGAACTTGGGTGTCTGTCACAAAGCCAGCTCGCTGCTTTCAATCTTCCATCTCCCACGACGCACTAGATAGCGGCACCAACCTTGAGTCCGCCCGCCTCCCTAGCCATGAAAATCCGGCACCCTGAAGGTGCACTAGTCTTCTAGGCCGTGCCTTTGGCATATTGAAAAGCGGCCAGTCATGAAACCCTGTGAGCGGGTCCCATTCCCACAAAGAACAGAAGCTAGTGTATAACTCCAGGTCGGGGTCTTCAAAAGAACCCTGAAAATGAAAAGAAAGAGATATTAAAGATAGAAATAGAGCTATTTTCGAAGATGTAAGCACAGGAGTTGCCATTAGGTGCCATCGTCCTCCTAAACTCCTAAGAGTTAAACTTAAATGACATTATCATGCAAAACTAGAGATTGCAAGACTTTTGTACTTCCAAAAGTTATGTTAAAAAAGGAAGTCAAAGGCACTTGTAGGACTACAAAGGGAACCAGCAGTAATCATCTTATCTAGCTGTGACCTTGACATCTGAAAAATAATCCAAAGGATTTTATAAAATGTGAAGGTGTAAATCCATGTGTTTAGGCAAGTTATTTTAAATACACAAACTATTTTGTTCTATGACTGACAGAACATGCATATTTTGTTGAGGTTGTGGTATGCCTTGAGAAATTAGCATTAGCATAAACTCTTTGCCAGAACTGGTCGATTGTAAGTTTCTGTTGAATGAACAGAGCAAAAAACTTGTCAGCATCCACAATGTAATATCTACTGTACCAATAGTTTTATCCAACTCTTATAAAATGGCTTTTAGATATTTTTTAAAAATCCTACAGTCTCCAATTTAGTAGGAATACACCACTTGGCTTGTTTTGTGCACTTTCAAACAACTTGTACTAGGATAGAACTTCCAATGTGGCAAAATGCAGAAAGGTGCCTTTTAAGAGCAGAAACTTGGTCGCATAAAATTTGACTAAGTCCCTTAATGAAATATTAGGACAGATAACCAAAAGCACGATTAAAGAGGATTTAAGGAGTGCCTTACAAGAGAGAAGGCAAAGCAGTAGGAAAGGAAGCTTAGGGATTGAAACTTACAGTTTAGGGATTTTACATCTGAAACAGACCTTCAGCATATTGTTGCAGCACTGACAACTGTTACATCCTTTTTGTGTAGAAATTCAATGACATGAGTTTGGAGATTGGAGTAACAATTTTTTCTTGTTCTTGTATAATACAGGGGATTGCCATTTGGTCTATAGTGTCTAAGCCAAAGGTCTCAGAAATCCCACCAATCACATTCCCCTACTTGTTTCTCTAATGTATTCCTCCATGCTCATCCATTCTACCCTCATTCTCCTATCAGTCACCAACATCAAGGCTAATTTAAAATAGGCAATTAACCTACTAATCAGCCAGCCTTTGAGATGCGGGAAGAAACTAGAGCACCCAGGGGAAATCCATATGGTTACACAAATAATTGCAAATTCCATACACATCACAGATCAGGATTGAATACAAATTGCTGGAGCTCTGAGAGCTTTTGATGTCGTTAACTGAGGAGAAATTTCAGGGCAATTAGCAATCGGTGCTTCAATGCTCCTGAACAATAATTTATTAGGAAGTACAATAAAATCCACTAATGGTCAAACCCTCTGGAGTTTGTCCCCTATAAAGGGACACTGGATAATCGCAATATTTTTATTGCCAATGACGTTGTGGGTGAGACCAGATTTTGGATGTCTGATGTCTGCAAGTCCTGGGCCAATATCTGGCTAGCAGAAGCCCAGAGGCAGTTTGTCCTGGGGTTGGGGGTCCGTCCATGTGTGTGGGTGGGAGGAGATGGAAAGGGGTTTGATTTGCTGTTGGTGCTTGTTATGCACGTTGGCAGTGTGTTGTTCTACTGAACAATATTAGCCCCGGACACTTGCAGGCTATCTCCAACACATATAATGCAAACAATGCATTTCACTGTGTTATGATGCACATATGATTAATAAATAAATTCAATCTAAATTTTATACATGCATGACATTCTTTCATTGAAGCAACTTAAAAAAGCAATTTTAACAAACTATTAGATTTTGACATTTCTTGGAATATTGTACAATTTACAGGTTTTGGTTCCATTTCAGGAACATTGCATTTGGATCCAGAGTACAGACCTAGCAGATATCAGCCAGTTTTAAGCAAACGTAAGAATTGGTTGCTAAAGAAAGAATATTGTTTTGTAGTGTTTAGTTTTTGTGGAATTTTACTTCTCAGATGCACATGGGTTTAAAATATTGGTTTAATCAGTTTAGGGTTATATTTTTCGTCCCTTATCTATTTTCTTTAGCATGTCATCCTGCTAAGAGAAACTTATTACTGACCAGCTTACCCACATAAAAATCTTGAAAATAAATTCATGAATGTTTTTTTTAAGTGTGTGGAGGGATAACTTTAATTTGGCACAAAAGACTGCAGATGCTGTCAGAATGGTAGCAGAAAAGATCTGGCGTGTGTGGATTAGGACAGGCAGTTTTCAGGCAAAAGAGTACTTGGCAAGTGAGAGGCTCTCAAAAATGAAATTTTGAGAATACAGACAGAGCTTGTATGTTCCTGTCTGAATAAAGGGCAAGGATAACATGTTTAGGGAACCTTGCTTTGAGAGATATTGAGGCCCTCATTATGAAAAAGAAGGAGGTGCATAGCAGGGATAGGCAGGAAGGAAAAGTGGGATACTTAATGAGTATAAGAAATGCAAGAGAACACTTAAGAAGGAAATCATGAGGGCTAAAAGAAGGCATAAGGTTGTTTTATCAGACAAAGTGAAGAAGAATCCCAAGGGCATCTACAGATATATTAATAGCAAAAAGATAGCAAGGGACAAAATTGGTCCTCTGGAAGATCAAAGTGGTCATCTGGGAGTAGAGCCAAAAGCGAGGGGGGAGATCTTAAAAGGATTTTTTTCATCTGTGTTTACTCGGGAGATGGACACAAGAGTTTATAGAGTATGGCAAAGTAGCAATTATGTCATGGATCTTATACAGATTACAGAGGAGATGGTGTTTGCTGTCTTAAGGAAAATTACAATGGATAATTTCCCAGGGTCTGACAAGGTGTTCCCTTGGAGCCTGTGGGAAGCTAATGCAGAAATTGCAGGGGCCCTAGCAGAGGCATTTAAGATTACTTTAACCACAGGTGAGGTGCTGGAGAATTGGAGGGTAGCTGATGTTGTTCCATTGTTTAAAAAAATAGCTCTAAGAATAAACCAGGAATCTATAGACCAGTGAGCCTGATGACCTCAGTCATGGGCAAGATATTGGAAGGTATTCTAAGGGACCAGATATACAAGAATTTGTTGAGACAGGAACTGGTTAGGGAAAGTCAACATGGTTATGTTATGGTTATGGTTTTGGCTCTCCCCCTCCCCCTCCAACTTTCAAATCCCTTACTCACTCTTCCTTCAGTTAGTCCTGACGAAGGGTCTCGGCCTGAAACGTCGACTGCACCTCTTCCTAGAGATGCTGCCTGGCCTGCTGCGTTCACCAGCAACTTTGATGTGTTGATGGTTATGTTATGTAGTAAATCATGTCCAACTAATCTTTAGTTTTTTTTTGAGGAGGTTACAGGAAGGTTAATGAAGGCAAGGCAGTGTATGTTGCTTACATGGACTTTAGCAAGGTCTTTGACGAGGCCCCACATTAGAGGTTGGTCGAGGTTTCTAGATGAGGTAGTAAATTGGATTAGATTTGGCTTTATGGGAGAAGCCAGAGAGTGGTAGTAGATAGTTGCCTCTCTGACTGTAGGCCTGTGAACAGTGGAGTGTGACTAGTGGCATGCCACAGTGATTAGTGTTGGGATCATTGTTCTTTATACGAGGGGTATAAATTGTGTAAATGCAAGCAGGCTTTTACCACTGAGGTTGGGAGGTACTAGAACCTAGAGATCACAGGTCAAGGGTGAAAGGTGAAATGTTTAAGGGGAACATGGGGGGAATTTTTTCACTTAGATTATGGTGAGACTGTGGAACGAGCTGCCAGCAGAAGTGATGGATGCATGTTCAGTTTAAACACTTAAGAGAAATTTGGGTAAGTAGATAAATTGGAGCAGTAGGAAAAGCTATGGTCCAGGTGTAGGCCATTGGGATTAGGCAGATAAATAGTTCGGCAAGGACTAGATGGGTAGGAGGGCCTCTTTCTGTGCTGTAGTGTTCTAGGACTCTGACTCCATGTAGGAATTCGAAGAGAAAAAAATCAGACTGCTGGTAGAACTCGTTAAATCGAATATCACCTGTGCTGGCAATGAAACATTTTGGGTTAAGGTACAGTTTCCCGACTGATTTTGATTGTCAATGCAAAATTCAGACCATTTCTGTGCATTCACATAATTCAACCCAATCTTGTCTCAACCACACATACTTTAATATTGACCACAGTCCAACTGGTAGTCAATAGGATCTAGATCCAAATCCCCTTCAAAGCACTTGAGGGCAAAGTTCTACGCCAGCATTCTGGAAGGGTACTGAAGAAATGCAGCATTGCTAGGGACACTGGCTTAGAAATTTGCTTGCCAAATGCCAGAGATAAAGAACAGAGCTATGAAGCTGAAAACCACATTAATGCAGAGTAAATCAATTATGCATGTTCCTCTAGGTGCCTCAGCACTGGTGTGTAGCAACACACACTCATTTTTGCATAGTATGTACATGTTTGCAAGTATTTTTTGTTACAGTTCAACTCTCAAGGATAATTTTAAAAGGAGTGTTCTACCCAAATTTTATCAGTGAGATGTCCCAAATTGGTCAGACCACTGCATGTAGCTTTTGGTATTCACAGTTTTATTCTGTCAACTCTCCACACTGGGCAGTTCTTGCAGTCTTAGCCACTTTGCTGCAAACATAACTGTCCCTCGATACCCACTTTCTCCAATGTAAAACTTCACTTTATGGATAATGAGGGCAAGGAAATGATGCCTGGCAGAGACCAAAGTGTCATGTTGTGAAGGACGTTCAAAGTCACACCACAATATCCATCCAGCCTGCACAGGGAGTCATGTTCTTATCCGTTCCTCTTAAAGGGACAAAGTTATACAGAGCAATATCATGCTGTGAACCTCCAAATAGAGGCCCATGTTCATCATGAACTTCAATCAAGTATTGGGGTTATTCACAATGCTGTTACAACATACAACAACAACATGCTTTTCAAATCTAGGGCAAGTCTACGCCCTCAGGTGAACAAAGACAAAATAAAGTTCTGATGGAGATCCACAGTTTAATTCAATTCAGTTCTGCTCAAGGGAAAGCCTTTCTCTTTCCAGAGAAGCTGCCTCATACGCCGACTTCTATTTGTGCTTCAGATTTTCGTTACCTGCAGTATTATGCTGAGAGAATGACTCTGCTTTAAGAACAATGGAATTAACCAGAATCCTAGTTCAATTATTTATACTTCAGACAACATCAGCACAGATTACCAGGTTATTATTTCTCTGCTGTTTCAAATCTAAGCAAGCTAGTTACAGGACACAACTTCAATTAATTAAAGTAAAAGAACAGCTAGAATGTAAATTATCAGTAACAGTGACCATAAAGCTAGATTGCTGGAAATCCAAAAGGTTCACTGGCATCCTTTAAGAAATTGAATGGGTTTCTTTCTGGTCTGGCTTATGTGCAACTACAAATTTAATAATGGTTCTTCATTGCTTTCTGAAACAGCCAAGAAAGCTTTGAAGTCCCAGAGTGATAATGGATAGGCATTGAACATTGATTCTGTCAGTGACACCTATGATCCACAAATGAATCAAAAAAGACTAATTCGCCATGCTTCCCCCACACACAAATTAAACATTATTTATCACAAAACAGTAAATAAAAGCTCTCTTTACATTCAAAGTGTGATTCAGTCTATACATTCATAGTGCTACTGGTTCTATTCACAGAATGTGTTTCCACATTGCATACATATCACTATTTCCATTCACATGTCCTCCTGAGATAATGCAAACCAAGTAAATGAAAGACTGCTTTGATTAGCTCTTGGTGTGATGTGGAAGGGCCCTAGACTGCAGTCCATTGGCTGCAGTCAGTTTAGGACGCCCCTTGGTCCATAATCCTGAACCTCAATAGCCCAAGCAACTAGGCAGAACATTGCTGGTAGCAGTCAGAGCTGCGGGAAGTCACCCAATCTGCACAGCCAGAGGACAGTCTTGTGTGAAACATTACATTCATCAGGAGTAGGTGTCCAACAACCACTTCCTTGACCTTGATGGTACCAGATATGATATATTTCACTGGCAAGAAAGTCTGAAGAGTAGTCTCCTTTGAAGAGAAGCTGAAAGGTGGTCTTTAAAGTCATGGTGTTTTGATTTGGTAAATTAAAGTATCAACTTTTTCAAAGTCCAAAATGTGGGGGATGGGTCATAGACCTCATACAATTATTCAATCTTCTTTACGTAGACAATATAAATTAGAAATCTGATATATTTGTATACGAGGAGTGCAATGTATCTGAATCCTCAAGAGACAATGAATGGAAAGTTAAGTAAATACTGCAGGTTTAGGTGAAGTAGGGCAAGAGGAAATTGTCAGTCATATACAAGAATCAGCCAATTGGATCAGAACAGACCCAAAGGGATGAATGGCCTAATTCTGCTCCTATGTATTGTGGTTTTATGGATCCAAATGCCTTGCTTCCATTTAGTAAATGAATGATTAAGAAACATAGAAACATAGAAAATAGGTGCAGGAGTAGGCCATTCGGCCCTTCGGACCTGCACTGCCATTTATTATGATCATGGCTGATCATCCAACTCAGAACCCTGCACCAGCCTTCCCTCCATACCCCCTGATCCCCGTAGCCACAAGGGCCATATCTAACTCCCTCTTAAATATAGCCAATGAACTGGCCTCAACTGTTTCCTGTGGCAGAGAATTCCACAGATTCACCACTGATTGGTTGGTTGTCAGTCATATCCGACAACAACAGGTCTCAAAACCTGAGGAGGAGTGGCTTTACAGTGGAAACGCTGCTGCAGTGGGTAATTCCACTCTCTCAATCTTGGTAGTCTGGGACCAGTGGTACAAGTAGTTAATCCAACTGGGGTCTTCCTTGGTTGCAGTGGATGACCATGACTGCTTCTGTGGTCTTTTCATGCTCTTCGCTCTCCACAAAGCATTGCAGACCCAATAAACCATGTTCCATATAATTAATATCGACTCACAGATAGAAACATAGAAACATAGAAAATAGGTGCAGGAGTAGGCCATTCGGCCCTTCAAGCCTTCACCGCCATTTATTATGATCATGGCTGATCATCCAACTCAGAACCCCGCCCCAGCCTTCCCTCCATACCCCCTGATCCCCGTAGCCACAAGGGCCACATCTAACTCCCTCTTAAATATAGCCAATGAACTGGCCTCAACTGTTTCCTGTGGCAGAGAATTCCACAGATTCACCACTCTCTGTGTGAAGAAGTTTTTCCTAATCTCGGTCCTAAAAGGCTTCCCCTTTACCCTCAAACTGTGATAGCCATGGGATCATACTCTGATGGCAGAAGGCATGCTCTGATGGTAGGAGGAGAGAGAGCAGCGCTCTGCGCGTGCACAGCCCTCCGGTGAAAAACGATATTGTATCCGTTAAGTAGGGGCATGGACAATTCTGATTTGATGGAGATGGACGTGAAAGCACAAAGGAACATCCGGAAAAATTTCTGAAATGCTCGTTCGCTGCTGTCGTTACTGCTTGATCGGGAATCTTTCAGAGGGAAGGTTTCAAAATCCCTGGCTTTGCCTGCTGTTGGCGACCGAGATGGTGGTCAAATCGTTCAGATAGAGATGGCGCTCAGTACTCGGTGTCAGAGAGCTGATCAGAGCTCGAAGTTTTCGGATGACTCAGAGTCGGACCGTGGTCCGGTATGGCAGGGAGAGTTTTTCTTCCTTCTCCCGTCTGTGTGAGATGTGGGACATTGGAAAGACTTTGAACTTTTTACTGTACTCATCGACTTCTTCATCAAGTTATGGTATTGTTGCACTGTTGTAACTATATGTTGTAATTATGTGGTTTTGTTAGTTTTTTTCAGTCTTGGTCTGTCCTGTGTTTTGTGATATCACACCAGAGGAAATATTGTATCATTTCTTAATGCATGCATTACTAAATGACAATAAAAGAGGACCGCGTGTCTTCATAATCTAAAATTGTTGATTACAGGTAAATTTATTCTTAGCAACTTGATCTGTTTCTTCTCAGGAATTGACAACAATTTGCAAAGCTCTGTGAGTAACATCAGTTATTAACAATGTCAACTGGTGGATTTTAAATGTCTAAGTTGTGTCAACAACTACACAATTATTCAAAAGGTCAATTCTTTGAAGCATCTAATGAAAGACTTATCGGAGTGCATCTAAATCATAGACAAATAAAAGGCTTACTTATCTTGGAGAAACACTAAGCAGTTAAAAAAAAATCACTCATCAGTACCATAAATGGGGGGAGTCCTCAAAACAATCAGAATGATTTTTATTTACAAAATATTCAGTATGCATGAACTGACGAAATAAATAACAACCAATTGATTCAGCAATTTTACCAAACCACTTTACCAAGTAGAACAAATGACAGAAAGATTAAAATGTTGTCAAGTGCCAAAGGTACTGGGCGGTATGAGGTGTTGCGTTATGTAGGTTACTTTGTCTATCCTATTGCAGGGAACTGACATGGATTTAATTATGATTTAATGCTTTATTACTTGTATACAAAAGTACATCGAGGGTTGCACAGTAATGTCGCAGTTAGCACAAGAATTTACTGCACCAGCGATAACCAATTGGAGTTCAATTGACCCCAATTTTGTTTGTAAGAGATTTGCACACGAGTTTCCTCTGGGTGTTCCATTTTCCTTCCACATTCCAAAGATGTGAGTTGGTGCGCTATGTTATCGAAAGAAGCATAACAACACTTCTGGGGTGTCCCCGACATATCCTCAGACTGTGTTGGTCATTGACTCAAAACAATGCATTTTACAGTCTCAACATACGTGTGAAAATAAAGTAAAGTTTCATCTTTAGAGCCGCAATTTGTGTAAACAGCTATTTTTCTCACCAAACCCCAAGTAGAAGATATGTACTTGTGTGCATTGAAATTTAGCGGTACTTTATAAATTTAACTGTTAACAAAGAGCAAAATTAAACCAATTCAATTTTATTTTACTATTCTGCTGAAGGGTCTCGGCCCAAAACGTTGACTGTTTTCTCTTTTCCATAGGTGCTGTCTGGCCTGCTGCGTTCCTCCAGCATTTTGTGTGTTGCTTGGATTTCCAGCATCTGCAAATTTTCGCATGTTTATCAATTTTATTTTCCTTCTTTTCTTAACTAATAAAAATACAAAATAACATTGGCTTGATTTCTTGCTTCTTATGGAATATTATAATAAAATCCTGAACTATGACTGGTATATTAACATGTTATTGCCTAATGGAACAGATTCTTTGATGGGTTATCGAGGACTGCAAAGGAAAGTATTTTTGAGAACGCCATGGAACGTTTGACTGAGCAGGAGTCAGCAGAGAAAGTAGCTGAAAAGCAAAACACTGCAGATACTGGAATTTGGAAATAAAATTCAGAAAGTGTCAGAAGATACTGGAATTTGGAAATAAAATTCAGAAAGTGTCAGAAGTACTCAGCAGATCAGGCAGAATTATAGGCCATGTTGGAATGGCGGAGCAAATTCAATGGGCTGAATGGCCTAATTCTGCTCCTATGTCTTATGGTTTTCTGGAAATAGCAGCAGAGTGATTGTTTGAGGTTGGTGACTTTTTAAAATCAGAATAAGGAAAGTAGTTTGTTGATACTATAAAATAGCAATGCAGGAAATTTTTAAACAGAGATATACAAGCCCGCAGGTGCTGGAATCTGGAAAACAGAATCTGTTGGAGGAACTCAGCAGATCAGGCAGTATCTGTCGAGAGAAGTGGACAGTTGATGTTTCCTGTGAAGACCTCTTCTCTGGACTGGGAGTACAGACAGACAGCCAGTGTGAAAAGGTGGGTGGGAAGCTTGGGGAAAGATCTGGCAAGTGATAGGCTGATCTGAGTGATGAGCATGATTGGTAGAAAGGGTCAGATGAGGGAAGGGAAATGGTGATAGAGGCCGAGATGTTGGAGCATGGAAATAAATGGTGGAGGGAGGGGTGGCCAGATGCGAATGGTGGAGGGAGCGGACTCAGTGGGAGAGATGTGTGGTGAGATGGAGTAGGTTAAATAAACTGGGTGAATTGGTGGGAGTGAAGTGGGGGAAAAGAGGGTATTGTGTTAGATGTGCATTGGAAGGACCTGGGTATCTCAGAAGGACAAAGGAAAACAGGTCATCTAAAATTGGGGAGTGCAGTTTTTACGAGTTGGTTTGTAGAACATGGATGATTAAAGGGAGATTTGATAGAGGTATACAAAATTATGAGGGGTATAGATAGGGGAAATGCAAGCAGACTTTTTCCACTGAGATTGGGTGGGACTACATCTAGCGGTTATGGGATATGGGTGACAAGTGAAAAGATTAAGGAGAACATGAGGGGAACTTTCGTTACTAAGAAGGTTGTGAGAATGAGCTGCCTGCAAGAAGTGGTGCAGCTGAACTCGATTTCAACGTTTGAGAAGTTTGGTAGGCACACGGATGGAAGGGGTATGGAGGTGTATGGTCCCAGTGCAGTACGATGGAAGTAGGCAATTGAAATGGTCTGTCACAGACTAGGTGGACTGAAGAGCCTGTTCATATGCTGTACTTTTCTATGACTATGACTTCCCAAAAGGAATGAGGTGCTGTCCTCCAATTTCAGCTAACTTGCTCACCCATCCTGTTTCTTTTTCCTTCTCCTGATCTAGCCAGCATCTTCCTCTATGCACCTCCCCTCCCTAATCGCCAGTTTCTTTCCCTTTCCCTTTTCATACCTCCAGCTATCACCTCTCAGTCTCTGTTGCCATTTGTACCCTCCCCCACCCAACCAGGTTCCATCTGCCAACCAACACCTTCTCGTCTGGATCCACCATTTGCTTGCCAGCTCTCACCTCACCTCTCCCCACCCTGCACGCCTATTTCTTTACAAGGCCCTCCTACTTAACCCTGAGGAAGGGTCTCAACCCAAAGTATCACCTGTCCATTTTCCACAACAGAGGCTTCTGACCCGCTGAGTTCAATCCTGGAATGTTGCAACACATGAACAGGCTTTGAGGCCTTTGCAGTCTGAACCAGGGTCTGATAACAATGATTTTAAAAGTCAAGGAGTTATGACTAATGTGATCAAGAAGAAGAAAACTTAGTTGATTACTGAATCTTTCTTCTCATTTCTGGTCAAAGTGGTACCAAGCTGCATTCTCCATCAAAATCATGTCTCAGACTTGGTTGTTTTTTTTTTAAGTTCATAAGGATGAGGAGTCAGAGTTCAGGTTAGGGTTTAGGGACAGGGATGTGGAGGAGTTAGAGGTCAGGGCTCCACTCTGCGCTCGAAGGGCAGCGACTTGGACGGGTGACGAAGAACATCTGGAGAAGAAAAATGTGCTGTTAACAGAAGCGACACATTTTGCTGCTTACTTCCATGTACAGATGATAAATAAATTCGAATCAGAGTCAATGGAATAGTCTGGCGTAGCAGTGGCTACAGAATTGTTAAGTTTGTACTAGCCCAGAGAAGGTGAACTATCACACAGCAAGATAGATACTTGACATTATCAAATGAGAGAAGGAGGTGGGCACAGAAATCTCTCTCCATGAAATATTTGGCTAGAATCAGTTCAATGAATTAAAGTAGTTGAAAATGCCGAGCTTTTGAACAGCCTGTACAACCTGACATTTTTGCCATGCGAATTGTAGTCTCAAAGCTACGGGAAGGTTGCGACATGGCGTGTTCAGGCCGAATGGAGGCAATGGGACCTGGGCCCGAGAGCAGGGAACAAGCCAATGCATGTTTGTTGCTGGAGCAGGCTCGGAGGAGATTTGAAGCAACAGAATTGAGGCGAGGTGAGCCAAGGCAAGGCAGAATCAAGGCGGCAGGGCCTGGGCCTGGGCCCGAGAGCATGGAACAAGCTGATGTTTGACTGATTTAGGTGTCAGGCCAGTTGGGAAAGGTTAGGTACAGGCCAAATTGAGGTGATGGGGCCCAGGCCTGAGAGCGTTTCAAAGTGGCAGGTCCCGGGTCCGAGATTGAGGAGTGACCCCCAGTTAGGCTGATTTAAGAGCCCATCCAGATTGGAAGAATCAGGGTGTCAGGACCAGAGGAGATGGATGGGCCAGTGTTCAGCTCACTACTCATGAGGTTTACCCGTCTCTACGGTGAACTAAGGCTGTGGCCTGCAACTAACGGGCTTCTGGATCGGCTGTAACTGGCTTTGTGGCTGTGGACTCACTTCAGTTCTGAATGTTATTTGCTAACTTTTACTGTTTGTACACTTAGTTTTTTCTGCATATTGAGTGTTTGATGATCTGTTTTAATGGGTTCTTTGTTTGTGGCTGCCTGTAAGGAGACAAATCTCAAGGTTGTATATAGCACAAGTACTTTGAACTTCGAGATAAGAAATGAACCTGCATGTTCATATAGACTTTCATACCTACAGGTTGTTCCCTATACTTTACAGCTAATGTATTTTTCTTAAAAATTGGAGCTGTTGATTGAGACCAGTATGTGCCCACACACTCGTGTCCAATAATTGCTTGAAATAGATAGTCGTAATTCCGATGTAACGGTAAGAGTTCAGGTATCAACGTTGATCACGACATCTGGAGTACAGACTCCCCATTTACAAATATTATCGAAGGAAATTTTACACCTCCTTCAAGGCGAACAGGACCTCTTCCAAAAGAAAATCCCATGTGTTACTTAAAACTTGCAGCTTTCTCACTTAGAAAGCCACAAGGCAAACAAACAAGAATAAACAGGAGTATCCAGCGGGCTGACCCTAAATTGCTGAAGTATTTGAAGGGCCAGAAAGAAACAGACAAAATACATTGAGATGTACAGTAGTGCAAGAATAACAGTCTTGAATCAATTATTGTATATCAATCAAAACCAATAGATGTATTGGAAATATTCTGATTAGTGCTCAATCCTATTTAAAGTCATTCACTGTAGAGTATTTGCAAGTGGGCCCACACATTATAATGTTAAATTACAGAGGGTAACAAGTCCTATAATATATCCAGCCATTTGTGCCCAGATCGCTTTGGGCTCCAAGGATTTAAATCTACCTAGTACCAAAAAAGGGCTATGAAAGTTTAAAATGTTGATATTCCTAGCTCAGAATAGGGCAGGAAGTGAACATAGGGTGGAATAGTAACACAGTGGTTAGCACGGCACTTTCCAGTACAGGCAACCCAGGTTCATTTCCCACTGCTGACTGTAAGGAGTCTATACATTCTCCCTTGGACTATGTAGGTTCCCTCCAGGTGACACACACAAAATTCTGGTGGAACGCAGCAGGCCAGGCAGCATCTATAGGAAGAAGTACATTTGACGTTTTGGGCTCGGCCTTGCTTGAATTTCCAGCATCTGCAGATTTTCTCGTGTTTGCTTTCCTCCGGGTGCTCCAGTTTCCTCTCACTGTCCAAAGATGCACTGGTGGGTAGGTTAATTGGCCAACTTGTCCCGTGATTAGGCTAGAATTCAATCGGGGGATTGCTGGACGATGTGGCTCGAAGGGCAGGAATAGCCTTTTCTACGCTGTACTGCAATTCAAGCAAAGAGTAATAATCTTATCCAAATTAGATGTTCAAATTATACCATGAATGTTGGGGATTTTTGCTTGAAATAAATTCTGTCCCAGAAAGTGGGATTGGTGAAAGATAAAAATGAAGGATAGGTGGAGGAAATGCTGTCATGCTAGGTTTACACATATAAAGCAAGTTAGGAATTTCCTGCCATTAAAAGCTGCATCATTTGTCACAATATAAAAGGACTGTTAAAGATTTAATTTACCACATGGGATTGGTCACAATGAAAATTCATTCTAAATGACCCACCGGGTGATTTTTGTAATTCCTCCTTCAGCAATAAAAATCCTTAGAGGTGGCTGAAATAGGGTGTCAAATGTGCTTGCCCACTTGGAGAAAGGATTGAAGCCAGCACGAGGGATAGCTAGTGGAAAGTTGTTAAGGGCTTATTTACCATTTAAATTACCTGCTAGTTGTAATTAAGAGAGGTGAGTGGCATTTTGATGTGAAAAACTTGACCTAAATGTGATTAGCAACTGATTAGCAGTAAATAAACCACTGGAGTGTATTTGAGCAAAATTAAAAGAAATATTGCTGTTCATTGTTTTCCTGCAGAATGGAAGTTTTGAAAAAAACTTTTGAAATACATTGGGACCTTTTCTGGACTATTCACCAACATCTTTGTTCAAGAAGGAGAGTTGGTACAAACCAGACAACTTCAAAAGTGGGTAAGGAAATAATCCGAAGAATTTTGAGAAACAACGACTGAGCAAAAATAATCAGCATTGGCCCATTAAGGGGAAATACTATCCAATTAACTTGAGTGATTTTTTTGAGGAAGTAGTTAAAGTGTGTTGATGAGGGCTGTGCTGTTAATGTAGTGTAAATGATTTCCTGAAGGCTTTTGATAAATTTGCATTTGGAAGACTGTTCCAAGATGTAAGAGTCCACGGGATCTAGAACAACTTGATAAAAAGGATCTAAGATTACCTCTGAAACCAATGGTCAAGGGTGGTTTTTATGATATAAAGCCTGTGACTAGTGCCGAGCTGCAGGGATGAGAACCAGCCAAATGTCCCTCCCTTATCTGGTTACACTATTTACCCACCAGTCTTCTAGTATCTTGCCTCCACCCCACCCTCTCCTTCAACCAACTCCCCACCGACACAACCCCCGTCCCTCCTGAAACACACCCTCCCTCCCTCCACCCCCCCGCCCCTCCACCCCACCCTGACCATCTCTCCACCTTAGCCATAAAGCAAACTACAGGTGGATATCTGTGAATATTGAACTTCCACGCCCATGGTAATGGCTGTACATTCTTGAAAACGTATGACTAATGGGGATTGAAAATGTGAATAAAATAGTTTCGAGTGTAGCTTGTCCAGTTCTAGTATTTGATATTCTAATTTTTTTATTTCTTAAAATAGCATTAATGATGCAGAACACACAAAATGCTGGAGGAACTCAGCAGGCCAGGCAACATCTAGGGGAAAAAGTGCAGTCGATGTTTTGTGTGTGTTGCTCGGACTTCCAGCATCTGCAGGTTTTCTCTTGCTAATGACACAGAAATCTAATGTTGGTGTTATAATAGATCCTTGGGGTAGCTGGAATTCAGTTAAGCTCAGAGAGAACAAATTGATGATTGCTAGACTTTGTGCATGAGAGTAGATGCTTCTTTTGGATATGCTATTTATAAAGAAAAATGTTAATTTTGTGGGAGCCACAGACCAGAACACAAAGGAAAGGAATTTTATACCCTACAGGACAACACACAACTATTTTAACAATTTTAATGTTTCTGATGCTGTATAACATGAATAAACTATGAACACTGTGATTTGTGGACAGGAATATAAAGTATAGAAGACAGACCTTTCCTGGCAATAGGAAAGGAATACCATTTCTATGATGCCTCATCCTATGACTGAATCATGCTTGCATGAATGTGTGTTCATACCATCAGGTTGGAGGCTATAAGGATGTAAGGATGGAGGATGTAACTAGTAGAGTGGATAGGGGAGAACCAGTGGATGTGGTATATTTGGATTTTCAAAAGGCTTTTGACAAGGTCCCACATAGGAGATTAGTGTGCAAACTTAAAGCACACGGTATTGGGGGTAAGGTATTGGTGTGGGTGGAGAATTGGTTAGCAGACAGGAAGCAAAGAGTGGGAATAAACGGGACCTTTTCAGAATGGCAGGCGGTGACTAGTGGGGTACCGCAAGGCTCAGTGCTGGGACCCCAGTTGTTTACAATATATATTAATGACTTGGATGAGGGAATTAAATGCAGCATCTCCAAGTTTGCGGATGACACGAAGCTGGGTGGCAGTGTTAGCAGTGAGGAGGATGCTAAGAGGATGCAGGGTGACTTGGATAGGTTGGGTGAGTGGGCAAACTCATGGCAGATGCAATTTAATGTGGATAAATGTGAAGTTATCCACTTTGGTGGCAAAAATAGGAAAACAGATTATTATCTGAATGGTGGCCGATTAGGAAAAGGGGAGGTGCAACGAGACCTGGGTGTCATTATACACCAGTCATTGAAAGTGGGCATGCAGGTACAGCAGGCGGTGAAAAAGGCGAACGGTATGCTGGCATTTATAGCGAGAGGATTCGAGTACAGGAGCAGGGAGGTACTACTGCAGTTGTACAAGGCCTTGGTGAGACCACACCTGGAGTATTGTGTGCAGTTTTGGTCCCCTAATCTGAGGAAAGACATCTTTGCCATAGAGGGAGTACAAAGAAGGTTCACCAGATTGATTCCTGGGATGGCAGGTCTTTCATATGAAGAAAGACTGGATGAACTGGGCTTGTACTCGTTGGAATTTAGAAGATTGAGGGGGGATCTGATTGAAACGTATAAGATCCTAAAGGGATTGGACAGGCTAGATGCAGGAAGATTGTTCCCGATGTTGGGGAGGTCTAGAACGAGGGGTCACAGTTTGAGGATAGAGGGGAAGCCTTTTAGGACCGAGGTTAGGAAAAACTTCTTCACACAGAGAGTGGTGAATCTGTGGAATTCTCTGCCACAGCAAACTGTTGAGGCCAGTTCATTAGCTATGTTTAAAAGGAAGTTAGATATGGCCCTTGTGGCTACAGGGGTCAGGGGGTATGGAGGGAAGGCTGGGTTCTGAGTTGGATGATCAGCCATGATCATAATAAATGGCGGTGCAGGCTCGAAGGGCCGAATGGCCTACTCCTGCACCTATTTTCTATGTTTCTATGTTTCTATGTTTCTATCAGATGGAATATAAGGTGTTGCTCCTCCAGCCTGAATGTGGCCTCATCGTGGCAATAGAGGAGGGCATGGACTGACATGTTGGAAGGAGAATGGGAAGTTGAATTGAAATGGGTGGCCATGGGGAGATCCCACTGTGTTGGACAGACCAAAGGTGCTCAACAAAGCGGGTCTCCCAGTCTACGCAGGGTCTCACTGATATACAGGAGGCCACACTAGGAGCTCTGGGTGCAATAGATGACCTCAACAGATTTGCAGGTTAAGTGTCACCTCAACTGGAAGGACTGTTTGGGGCCCTGAATGGTAGTGAGGGAGGAAGTGTAGGGGCAGGTTCTCCATTCCTGCTTCCTTGAATGGAAGTGAGGGAGAAGATGTAGGGGCTCATTCCCCATTCCTGTGGCTTATTTTGATCCTGTATAGTGCCCCCCCCCACCATACCTGATGGTGATTCAGCCAGTTAGAAAGCTCTTGGATTTCCAGCATCTGCAGGTTTTCTCTTGTTTGAGAAAGCTCTCCATGGTACATCTGTAGCAATTTTTGAGTGTCCTTGGTGATGTACCAAATTTTTTCAGAATCTTAATGAAATATAGCCTCTGCCATGCCTTCTTTGTAACTGCATTGATATATTGGGCCCGGGACAGATCCTCAGAGATGCTGACACCCAGGAAGTTGAAATTGCTCACCTTTTCCACTTCTGATCCCTAGTTGAGAACTGGTGTGTGTTCCCTCATCTTACCCTTTCTCAAGTACGCAATCAATTCTTTGGTCTTACAGACATTGAGTGCAAGGTTGCTGCTGTGACACCACTCAGCCAGTTAGTCTAACTCGCTCCTGAACTCCTTCAAGACACCATCTGAAACTCTGCAAACAATAATTGTGTTGTCAGCAATTTAGGGATGGCATTTGAGATGGGCCTAGCATCACAATCATGCTGTGGAGAGAGTACAGCAGTGGGCCAAGCACACATCCTTGAGGTGTGCCAGTGTTGATTATCAGCGAGGTGGAGATGTTATTAAAAATCCACACAGACTGTGGTTTTCTGGTGAGGAAGTCGAGGATCCATTTGCAGAGGGTGGTACATAGGCCTAGGTTTCGGAGCATTTTGATCAGAACTGTGGGAATTTATGTGTTATACGCTCAGCTGTAATCAGAAAACAGCAGCCTGATGTAAGTATTAATATTGTCCAGGTGACCCAAGGCCACGTGAAGAGCCATTGAGATTGCATCTGGAGTAGACCTATTGTGGTGATAGGCAAATTGCAGTGGGTCCAGGTCCTTGCTTAGGCAGGAGTTGATTCTAGCCATAACCAACCTCTCAAAGCATTTCATCACTGTAGGTATGAATGCTACTGGATGATAGTCATTAAAGCCATTCACCCTTCTCTTCTTGGGTGCTGGCATCACTATTGCCCTTTTGAAGCAGGTGGAATCTTCCAGCTGTAGCAATGAGAGATTGAAAATGCCTTTGAACACATCTGCCAGTTGGTTGGCATAGGTTTCCAGAGGCCTACCAGGCACACCATCGGGACTTGTCGCCTTGCCAGTGTTCACCCCCTATAAAGACATTCTGACGTCGGCCTCTGTGACAGAGATCACAGGGTCACCGGGTGCTGCAGGAATCCTCATAGCTGTAGTTTTATTCACCCTTTCAAAGCGAGCATTAAAGGCATTGAGTTTTAGTTTAGTTCTCACATACAACTAAAGGTTCACGTAAAACCTTTGGTTCTACGTGAGGCAAGATAGAACTTTCTTACTTCTTTTATAGAGTGTGTAATAGTGGGTCTCTCCGAATGCCCCAGCAGAGATTTATTGACTACAATATTTCCACCCTTTAGCGTCTGGCTGGTTCCTGTGTCCACATGTCAGGACTGCAGAGGAACGGGAAAAAACTGCAGAAAGTTACAAAGTTAGCCAGTTCCATCATGGGCATTAGCCTTCACAGCATCGAGGACATCTTCAAAAGGTGATGCCCAAAAAGATGGCACCCATCATTAAGGATCCCCATCACCCAGGACATGCCCTCTTCTCATTGTTACCATCAGGGAGGAGGTACACAAGCCTAAAGGTACGCACTCAAGATTCAGGAACAGCTTCTTCCTATCTGCCATCGGATTTCTGAATGGACAATGAGCCCATGGACACTACCTTAATATGTTTTTGCTCCCTTTTTGCGTTAATTATTTAAATTAATTTAAAGAATTAATTTCTTATTGTAGTTTATGGTTTTTATTATCATGTATTGCAATCTACTGCTGCCACAAAACGACACATTTAATGATATATGCCAGTGATATTAAATCTGATTCTGATTCATATGTTCTCCAGCTTAATGCTGCTTTGTCACGTGCAGGTCTGCCCACTATTATAGAATCAAGTAAAAAACTGACAAAACAAAGATAAAATGCATATCAGTTATCTCTTTACCTGTTAGAACAGACAAGTTAGAAACTGAATAGCATATTCCTGTCCCATAGAGCAGAAAACCATAAGACATGGAGCAGAATTCGGCCATTTAGAGCACTGGGTCTGCTTCACTGTTCGACCATGGCTGATTTATTATCCTTCTCAGCCCCACTCAGAATCAGAATCAGGTTTATTATCGCCAGCATGTGACGTGAGATTTGTTAACTTAGCAGCAGCAGTTCAATGCAATACATAATCTAGCAGATATATAAAAAAATAAATAAACAAGTAAATCAATTATGTATGTTGAATAGATTTAGAAAAATGTGCAAAAACATTTATACTGTATATTAAAAAGAAGTGGGGTATTGTCCAAATGATTCAATGTCCATTTAGGAATCGGATGGCAGAGGGGAAGAAGCTGATCCTAAATCACTGAGTGTGTGCCTTCAGGCTTCTGTACCTCCTTCCTGATGGTAACAGTGAGAAAAGGGCTTGCCCTGGGTGCTGGAGGTCTTTAATATTGGACGCTGCCTTTCTGAGACACTGCTCCCTAAAAATGTCCTGGGTACTTTGTAGGCTGGTACCCAAGATGGAGCTGACTAAATTTACAACCTTCTGCAGCTTCTTTCGCTCCTGTGCAGTAGCCCCTCCATACCAGACAGTGAGGCAGCCTGTCAGAATGCTCTCCATGGTACAACTATAGAAGTTTTTGAGTGTACTTGTTGACATGCCAAATCTCTTCAAACTCCTAATAAAGTATAGCCGCTGTCTTGTCTTCTTTATAACTACATCAATATGTTGGGACTAGGTTAGATCCTCAAAGATCTTGACACCCAGGAACTTGAAGCTGCTCACTCTCTCCACTTCTGATCTCTCTATGAGGATTGGCATGCATTCCTTCATCTTACCCTTCCAGAAGTCCACAATCGGCTCTTTCGTCTTGCTGACATTGAGTACCAGGTTGTTGCTGCAACACCACTCCACTAGTTGTCATATCTCACTCCTGTATGCCCTTTTGTCACCACCTGAGATTCTACCAGCAATGGTTGTATTGTCAGCAAATGTATAGATGGTATTTGAGCTATGCCGTGCCACACAGTCATGTGTATATAGAGAATAGAGCAGTGGGCAAAGCACACACCCTTGAGGTGCACCAGTGTTGATCGTCAGCGAGGAGAATATGTTATCACCAATCTGCGCAGATTGATGGTAGTAATGAGAAAAGGAGAATTCTTGGGTAGTGGGAGTTCTTAATGATGGAGCCATCTTTTTGAGGCATACTCTATTGAAGATGTCCTCGTGGTACCACTCAACCTGCCAATCTATCTCAATAGTGCCATCTTAACAGGCTCTACTAAGCCTTCTCCCTGTAAACTTTGATGCCCTTACTAATCAAGAACCTATAAACCTCTGCTTTAACTATACCCAATGACCTAGCCTACAGAGACATCTGTGGCAATAAATTCCACAGAATCCCCACCATATGGCTAAAGAAATTCTTCCTCAGATAGCATATGTTGAGTAGATCAAATCCTTTGTAGGTTGCCCACTTACAATTACCAGAATATCGCTTTTCCCTCCCTCTGCTGATATAATCATTTGCTTAGTGGATCTTTTTAAGATGGCACCATTGAGATACATTAACTGGTTGAGTGGTGGCACGAGCCTTCTCACCACTGAGGACATCTTCAATACAGAGTCCCTCAAAAAGATGGCTCCCTCATTAAGAACTCCAGCTACCCAGGACGTGCTCTTTTCTCATTACTGCCATCAGAGAGGAGGTACAGGAATCCAAAAACACACATTCAATGTTTCAGGAGCAGCTTCTTCCTCTCTGCCATCAGATTTCTGAATGGATGATAAAACAACACCCACAGCACATGAACAATGATTTTGCTCTTGTCGCCCTACTTATTTAATTTATTTTTTAATATATATCTTATTGCAATTTATGGTATTTTTATGCATTGCACTGTACTGTTGTGGCAAAACAACAGATTTCATGACAAAGTCAATGATATCAAACTTGATTCTGATTCTGACTACTGTAGCCACACTCATTGGAAGGAAACCCATGGACACTGTTTACATCTGCCACTACTGCTGTGATATTTCAGCAGTGATTCCTTTCACTCGGCCTTCTAACAGTAGGCCTGCCCAGGAGCAAAATACTTATCTGTCAGCCAACACAGCTGTGTAGCTCACTATCAGCTGTTCCTGATTGACTTTAACAAAGCAGTAACAAGCAAAAAAACAGCTATTTTCCAAAACCTTTTTGCTAAAGCTGGGTTTGCATGAGTTGAGCCCCTGCAGAGCAACATTGAATACAACCAATTAGCTAGTTCGGTCTCCCTGCAAATATTACAATCTGTTTCCTCAAGGCCTCCTTTCTCACAAAACTATTGAACATTTGAAAAGATAATCCTATTTGATTTGGCAGTCTTGAGAATTTGTTTTATTTAACAAGATATAATTTTTCTTTATACCGTCAAATTCCATAAACCTATTCATTTGGAGGTTGGAGATTCCTTAGCACTATTAGCAGACCTATTCCTACTCAATCAACATCGCCAACACCAATTATCTGGCATTATCATGTCACTATTTGTGGGATCTTGTACACAGACAGATTAACACATTTCCTGTAGATTAATAATAAATGCCTTCTAAGGCAATTGTGGTTGGTTGTTTAGCTTTTTAGGATAATCTATAAACCGAAAGAAATATTATATAAGGGTAATTTTATGAATAAGAGTGGCCTTATAAGTTTGAATATTTAATACTTCACATACATAGTGTGTTAATTTAATTCATGGTTTCAAATCAGTACGTAAATTAAAATCAATTATGAGACCTCATCCATCTTGATTTTTTTGTTATTTCAAGCAATTTTGACTGGGATGGCATGCAGATAATGAATGACACAGTACTAGATTGAACTAGAACTGAGCTGAACTGAATATGCCTGGACTCTTTTGAATTTGTGTTTTTTATATTCTATGTATTTCACCATTTTTCTTTGCCATTTGCGCGATTTGCTATTTTTCACACATTGGGAGTGGGGATTGATGTTTTTCTTTGAACAGGTTCCAAAGTTTTCATTGTTTCATGGTTGTCAGTGGGAAAATGAATTTCAGGGTTGTATACTGCATACATGTTTGGGTGATAAATGTACTTTGAATCTTTGTCATAAATCTTAAAAGAAGTCCTGATGTTGATAACACTGAGCCTTTGGAAAAGTAGGTAGTTCTATACAGAAGTGGTAAAATATCTCCAAGTGTCATCATGTTCCTCCCATCCCAAGTCAACTTGGAAGTAATCCTATGGTTTTATCAAGCTTATTCGCTGCTCTTTGACATGGATGCCCAATTAACTAGTTGCAATGCCTCAGTGCTTACACTGGGAAATCTGTCAATGAATTTGCTTGTTTAGATAGGGCATAGGAACAATTATTTTTTAAATAATCTTTACTGTTTCATGTTAGGGATATTCTTAAACCTTGAAAATAGGATTAAAAGCTAGCTAAGCGTTTCTAATCAGCTGTTTTGCCTTGATTCAGCCTACTCCCCATTTGGAAGCATTACCTTGCACAAGGCCTTGCCATTGAACATTGAGTCAGCACTTGGCAGTAAGATGACAAAGGTGGATCTACACAAAAGAATTAGACTTTTACTGTATAGCTAGTCCAGGCAGCTGACTACTGGCCGCAAGTACTGACTCATTATATGTTGCACTTAAAGATGAATTACAAATGATGATTTCCAGAATACACTCTATTCAAAGATCATTAAGTTTCTTTCACAGAGCCTATTTATGTGGCCCAGTGTAATCTATTTGGAACAAAGTAATTATAATGCTACAATCTGCCTGTGGGCTAATATGATTCATACATAAATTTAGAATTTCTCTTCAAATCGCTTATATAAAGATCAGATCAAATAGGCAAAATTTGGAATAGTCAGAAAATTGAAATTTTAATACAGTTTTTGTGGCTTTCATGTGTTCCTTTGAAGAGTTATAGTTCATTATTGGCAGATCCAGTTTGTGACAAAAATACAATTGTGTCTTTGTGGATTCTTAAAACCAGCTTAAGATGTCAGTGAAGTTAAGTTGAGCACTGACTCTATGCTGGAGCAAACTTGGCAGGGTAAATCATTATAAATTGGGCACTCTGTAGTCCCACATTAATGCAAACATAGTATTCTTTGAGTGCAGATAGCTATATAAATCTTAAGGTGAAATGTTTGGTAGTTTGAGCATATTAACTTGTAACTTGGAAAGATCCAGGTTTTCTGAATAATGTTGCCATATCTTTTCTTCTTAAGCAATCCCTTGGACTTCAAGATGACTAATTTCCACCAGTTGTTTCTGAAGTAACTAATGAAGCTAATGTGTGAATTGCAGATCCTCCCACGGCCGGGGCAGATAGTGGTTGATGTGGTAAGTGATTTGGTAATCTGTGAGTTGGTCTGTTACTTCCCCAGTTTGCAAAGGACTGCTGTGTGCTGCTGGTGCATGGAGTCATGGTTCCCATCTCCATTCCATATGTTTCTTCCGACCACTTTGAATGATCATGGGCCAGAGATTTGGAGAGCTGGTGGGAAGTGGATGGAGGCTTTGGACATATTCTTGAACTTTCTCCTTTGTCTGTCTGCTAATCTCTTCCCATGAAAGAGTTTGGAACAGAATGCTTGCATCGAGAGTCTAACTGAGATTAGAGAGAGAGATTAGCTTTGTTTGTCACATGTACATCGAAACATCAAAACACACAGTGAAATACACCATTGGCGTCAATGATCAACACTGTCTGAAGTTGTTCCTCATTCTATTTGCATCCCCGCTGTATCCACAGCCTTGTGCTTCTTTCTTATTCTTTCTCCACTTTATATTTCTGGAAATAGACTCCTTTAAATTCTGAATCGTATAATTTATCCCACATCTCTTTTGAGGATTCCCTGAAAGACAACAAAGGGAAAACATAACTTTGAATCCAGAAGTGCCCATAATTTTCACTGAGGGAGAATTGATTGCTTACTGTGGTAGACAGCTTCTTGGCCATGAAATTCAAATCAGACATGTTTAGACTGCTGCAAATTTTAAAACTAAGAGACTTATTTTCCTGTATGATTCTTCATTAAAATGCACACATACTGTTTTACTCTCAGTATTTGGAAAGGACCATTTCAGGATGGGAGTCTGTAGTTGGTGACTAGACAACAAAGAGCATGTGTAGGACATCTGGATGTTGCTGTGAATCATTAGTAATGATAGTGATAGTTTGTTAGGATATTAAACAGTTGAATGCAACTTGTTCCAAACCTACCACTGAATTTAAGTGTCCTTAAAGCCGTACTTTTCTCTTGAAAAAAGGAAGTGCTTCTCGACAAGGAATGCCAAATACTCTCATAGTCATAAAATTTTACAGCATAGAAACAGGCCCTTCAGCCCACCATGTGTCTACTGACCATTCGTGCCATTTTTAATTAATCCTACTTGCCTACATTTATTCCATATCTGTCCATGCTACTTAAACACTGATGCTGTTTCTGCCTCCATCACATATTTAATTAGTTCCTTGATCTCCTGGCCATTTTGTTTGAATCAATCCTTGTTCTTCTTGTTCGAGAAGCTAGGTGTTTCTTCAGAAGTGCCAATTATGGCAGACTTCAGGTGAGCCTTGGCAGGTCCCGTGTGCTACAAGCTGACAGGTTGTTGCAAGGTGTTGTCCAAGAAGAACCAATTTTGTGGCCATTTCAAAGTTCAAAATACATTTATTCTCCAAGTATATATTATGTACAATGTTGAGATTTGGCTTCTCATTGGCAGCCACAAAACAAAGAAACCCAATAGATCCCATTAAAGAAAGGAAGACTGTCAAACACCCAATGCGCAGGACAAAAAAAAACACAAATAGTGCAAACAATAAAAGTAAGCAAATAACATTCAGGACTGAAGTTCACAAAAGTGAGTCGACAGCCATGAAGCCAGTCGTCACTGTAGCCGATTCAGAAGCCTGTTAGTTGCAGGCCATAGCTGCAGTTCAGTGCAAATAGCTGTACATCGGCCTACCCCTTGCCTCCGGCCCTGAGACCCTGACCTTTTCAATCTCAAAGGTTTGCTTAAATTGACCAAACCTCAAGTCGTTCCTTGCTCTCAGACCTGGCCCCTGCTGCTTCAATACGCTCTTGGGCCCAGGCCCCACTGCCTTCATTTGGCTCAGTACTTAAATTGGTCAAACCTTGAGTCTTTCTTCACCCTCTGGCACAGGCCTGGGCCCCGTCTCCTCTACTCTGCCTTGCCTCGCCTCACCTCAGTACTACCACATCAAATCGCCTCCGTCTGCTCCAGCGCTGCCCAGACATTGGCACATACCCCACTCTCAGGCCCAGGCCCCACCGTTCCAATCTGACCCATACACACCACACCACAACCCTCTAGCACCTTTGAGACTTCAGTTCACACTGTAAAAATGTCAGGTCTTATAGGTGGTATAAAATTTCAACTCCGAAATGAAAGTTACAGTCTATTGAATGCAGTGATCATATCTGAGAAAAGACTATGATTAATACAGTAATTTATAGCTTTGTTTGTTTTGGTTGCTACCAGCAAGTCATCGCTGTGCTTCATCACTGCCATCTAAAACCAGATTTACTCAAAGATCTGCTCCCAGAATCACTGTGTGGATTCTGTCTGTTAAGATGCACAGCAGACATGAGCCTCATAACGTGACAACTCCAAGGTAAACACAGGGAGTGACAGCTCCTATTCATGACCTTTTCAATCTAAACAAAATCTTTGAAACTCACTTTTCAAAGACACCTGCCTGCAGAAATTTGCCTCTATTTTACACTTGCTACATACAGACATGCAAGCCACGATATCATTCAATGGACCTATAACAGAACCAATCTCAGTGAAGATTGGTGTCAAACCAGGATGTGCATTGCTCCAATTTCAATCCTTCTTGCACAACGTTGCATCTCAGGTACCAAGATCTGCTTGTGGGAATGGAACTACTCTTCAGAACTAATCGAAGGACAGTGACCAATGGCAAGTGCACTCTTGAACCAGGGTTATTCAAAGCTCAGTACCGTCTCCATACATGACACTTGAACTTATGTACATGAGTCACGGTGATTGCCTTCACTTTTTTCTGGCCTCAACATGAGCCGCTACTGTCCGAGAGCGGTGAAGTACAGCAGAGGTAAGCTGTCAGAGAATTTTACGGATGTTGAGTGTAGGGCCATCATTTCCTATGCTTCACTGAAGGTAGTGAAGCATCCTCCCATGCTTTTCTGAAAAAAAAACATCCAAATTCACCAGAAACACATGTTTACCAATGACAATCCCCACTCCTGAGTTCCTAGCTGCTCCCAGTCAGCTACACTGGATAAGCCACATCATTCACATACTCAACGTCAGACACGGAACGGACAGCACATTAGTGCAGAGGTGATCATAACACTTTACAGCCTCAGCGATTGCAATGGGGGTTCAATTCCCTCTGCTATCTTTACTTTATGTTATCTAGAGATACAGTGTGGAATAGGCCCTCTCAGCACCTCCTGCTGTGCTGCTCAGCAACCCACTGACTTAACAGCCTAATTATGGGACAATTTACAATAGCCAATTAACCTACTAACCTGCTAACAGTGGGAGAAAACCGGGGTACACAGAGAAAACCCATAAACACACTGGAAGAAGCGTACAAACTTGCTTTCTGGGGATACTGGAATTGAACTCTGAACTCCGAACTCCGACACCCCATGCTGTAATAACATCACACTAACCCCTATGCTACCGTGGCAGCCCCTGTTAGGAGACTGCATGTTCTCCCCATGATTGTGTGGGTTTCCTCTGGGTGCTCCAGTTTCCTCCCACATTCCAAAGATGTACAGTTTATGGTTGGACTTGTGGGCTCTCCCCAGTACAATCTTATGCTTGGGCCCTCAGCTCCCGGTGGAGTATAGGCCTTTGATGACCTCCCATCTCCATCATCCAAAGTCGATAGTTTGCTTGGAGTTCATCAATGTTTCTGTAATCCATAGTATTCACTGTACAGGGGATTGGCCTATACAGCTTCACCCTTTAAACTGGCCTTACCTATTTCTAACTTTCATGATGGGGACTTTGAGAGGCCCCCAGCACAATCCTTGGGACTGTATTGGTTGTTGACACAAGCAATACATTTCACTGTATGTTTAGATGTGTCAATGTACATGTGACAAACAAAGCTTTATCTTATTTTACTTTTCAGGGTATTTTCAAATTTAACTGCTGTTTCAAAGGTTAGAAGTTATGTTTTTTATGTGTGATACCTGTCAAAAAGAGACATTGATGATGAAATTGACAATTGTCTTTGATGTAACTGCACAGCCTTTACTCAATTGAGGGAACAGGTCTTTGATGGTCAAGAATACGCACCTAAGTCAAAATTCATGATCTACTGGACGGCGATATATTGTATGTTTCTGAAATCTACATTAACTACAGCAGCGGTCCCCAACCACCAGTTCGCGGACCGGTACCGAGCCACAAAGCATGTGCTACCAGGCTGCGAGGAAACGATATGAGTCAGCTGCACCTTTCCTCATTCCCTGCCACGCACTGTTGAACTTGAACATACGGTTGCCAACTGTCCCATATTTGCCGGGACATCCTGTATATTGGGCTAAATTGGTTTGTCCCGTATTTCCCCCGCTAAGGTTGAGCGTTCCTATGAAACCTTTCGTGCCGAAATGGCGTAAAGCGAAAAAGCAATTACCATTAATTTATATGGGAAAAATTTTTGAGCATTCCCAGACCCAAAAAAAATAACCTAACAAATCATCCCAAATAACACATAAAACCAAGAGTAACACTAACATATAGTAAATGCAGGAATGATATGATAAATACACAGCCTATATAAAGTCGAAATAATGCATGTACCGTATAGTCGGGAAGATGAAGGCAAAACCAATTTGTGGGGAAAAAAATCGGCACGTACGCGCATGCGCACACAGGTGCCTGTGCAAGGTTTCATGCTCATGGTAGTCTTTCCTGGGGTAAAGTGTCCCGGGATTTGACTGCTACTTTTGTCCCTTATTTGGGAGTGAGAAAGTTGGCAACCCTAATTGTAAAACAATTGGGGACCCCTGAACTACAGTTACTTCAAGGCACTTGAAAAATACCTCCAAGACTATCTCCACATATCCTTCAAATTCACTGGACACATAAGATCACAAATCCCTGTGCCCTGTCCCAGACAACACCCCAACCTCCGAGGTCCTAATTACATTCAGTCACCTTTGTTGGGCAAGCCACTAGGTTTGCATGACCAACACCACAATCATCAAAAAACATTCCATTCCAGGTTCTGGGAATGGGAAGAGATTTCTAGGCGGAGCGAGGAAAATATTCAAAATATGTTCAATGTCTCCATGAAAAAGTGCAAAGTCCCCGCTGATTCCTGGAATTTATGGATCTACGACAAGTCAAACTGGAGAGGTATCATTGCGGGTGGTTTTGTAAACTTTCAGTGCGTATATCTGGAGCACACAGAGGCCCTGCTTAAAAGCCACAAGGAGTGAACAAACACCACACAAACTACCCACCCACATCCTGTACCAGCGGTGGAAGAAACCTGGTTAGTTCCCTCAAAACCCACAATTTTGGAGTGAAAGCAAGTGAATCTCAATTCTGAAAGATTGCTATAGAAGATAGAAGAGTGAATAATACCGCATGTATTTTTATCTATATTCTTTCACCTCTATTTTGATTAAATTTAAAGAGCTGAACTATACAGATTAACTTAATGATTAGCTTTTTAAAGATTAGCTTTAACTTTATCTGCCACATGTACATTGAAACATTGAAACATACAGTGAAACGCATTGCTTGCATCAGTGACCAACCACAGTCTGAAGATTGTGCTGGGTGCAGCCCACAAGTGTCGCCATGCTTCCAGCGCTCACAACTTACTGACCCTAACTTGTAAATCTTTGGAATATGGGAGGTAACAGGAGCACTGTGCAAACTTCTTACAGATGGCGGCAGGAATCGAACCCCAATCGCAATCATTGGTACTGTAAAGTATTACGCTGACCACACGCTACCATACTTGACACCGTACTTACCGTCTATTATCATTAACAATATAATTTCCAGGTTGTGGTTACTTTAGCAGATTTGTTCTTAAGGATGAGCTGACTGGAAGAAGGGAAACAGTGAGAACAAAGGAAGCCTTTTCTGGTTGGCTGCCGGTGACTAGTGGTGTTCCGCACGTAACTATGTTGGGACTGCTTCTTTTCACGCTATATGTCAACGATTTGGATGACAATAGTGATGGCTTTTTGGTCATGTTTGTGAACAGTACAAAGGTAGGTGGAGGGGCAGGTAGTGTTGAGGAAGCAGGGAGTCTTGCAGAAGGACTTGGACATGTCGGGAGTATGGGCAAGGAGGTAGCAGATGCAGCATAGTGTAGGGAAGTGTATGGGCATGCATTTTGGTAGAAGCAATAAAGGTGTAAACTATTTTCTAAATGGGGATCACATCAGAAACCAGAGGTGCAAAGTGTTGTGGGAGTCCTCGTGCAGGATTCCCTAAATGTTAACTTGCAGGTTGCATTGGTGTTAAGGAAGGCGAAAGCAATGTTCGCATTCATTTCTAGAGGAACAGAATATAAAAGATAGGATGTAATGCTGAAGTTTATAAGGCATTGGTCTGACCATAATAGGAGTATTGTGAGCAGTTTCGGGCCACTTATCTAAGCTAGAATTGCAGAGGGTCCAGAGGAGGTTCATGAGAATGATCTTGCAAATGAAAGAGCATATGAGGAGTGTTTGATGACTCTGGGCCTGTATTCGCTAGAGTTTATAAAAATGAGGGGGAATCTTATTGAAACCTAGTGAATATTGAAAGGTATAGATAAAGCGGATGTGGAGAGGATGCTTCCTGTTTTGGGGAAGTCTGCGATCAGAGAGCACAACCTCAGAATAGAATGATATTCCTTTATGTAATGGCTTCTTTGTAATGTTCACTGCTGAGGTAATGGTTTCTCTGTAGCAGCCATGTTTGGGTTGTTACTAGAGATAACAGGACTGATAGCCAATCGGGTTTGTTGTTTTGTCTTGTGGATCTGGAAAGGAGTTGTTTTCGTGGTCTTTTGTCGAGGAGAGATGAGAAAGGAAGATGCGAGTGGAGAGAGCTGGTAGAAGGCCGGATGGATTGGACTCGGATCTGAGGGTCTGAAGGTCGGCGACGTTCAGAGGAGATTGATGGTGAAAGGATGACTACTGAGTGAGCTCAAACTGGAACTTTGACTTTGACTTGGGCCCTTTTTTTGTTTTGTTTATTTTCATCACTAACCCTATCTTCAGATTAAGATTCATATAGTCTATCATTTAATTGCATATGGTGTACTGTCTGATATTTTGCATTGTGGGTATGTTACTGAGGGTACATTACACAGCATCCACACAAACGTGATTACCCAGATTGGCGGGGCCGAAGGCTGATTCCCCTAGACGAACACAAGCTGGGTGAGCCTGAGGGTTACAGTTAGAGCAGAGAGTAGAAGGAATTTCTTTAGCCAGAGGATAGTGATTCTGTGGAATTCATTGCCACAGACAGCTGTGGAGACCAAGCCATTAGGTATATTTAAAGTGGAGGATGATAGGTTCTTAAATAGTGAGAAAATCAAATGTTACGGGGGGAAAAGGGAGAAGAGTGGGGTTGAGAGGGTTAATAAATCAGCATGAAGGAACAGACTGAATGGGCTGAATGGCCTAATTATTTTGACTTATGGTCTCACATTAAAAAGCCTCTTTGATATGCTGAGGCTTCAATAGTTTAAAAGATTGTGCCAAATATATAATGCACACATTTGGTTCACAGCAGTTTATAAACTTTGCTTCAAGCTCATTATCAAAGCCAAAATGCTAATAAACAGAGCCAAGTACAAAATAGAAAAACCCATGAGATGATTGCATTCAAATATGTGCTAATTGAGAGAGGCATTTAGTAGAAATGTTACTATTAGGTGTTAATCAGAAAAACAAGTATAGCATTGAATGTTGTTTATCAATAGGAATAGTGTAACTGGCAATTTTACTGTGTGTGTAATGTAGGAAAACAGTCCAGAAAATCTGGCCAATAGCACAATCAGAGGAAAACAAAGCAGAACATGCCAAACTTTCAGATGGGTGTTCAAAAGTCCTTTAAACCTGAGGGGCAACTTTTTTACACAGAGGGTGGTGAGCATATGGAACGAGTTGCTGGAAGAAGTGGTTGAGACAGGTGCAATAGTATCATTTAAGAAGCACTTGGATGATAGGTACATGGAGGGGCAGGGCTTAGAGGGATATGGGCTGAAAGCATAAAATTGGGACCAGCTGTATGGGCACTGTGGCATTCTCCCTGTTTAGTAATGAAACTCCTCCTTCTCTTTTACCCAGTTCTCTATCTTGTCTAAAACATCAAACTCCAGAAACGTCTAGCTGCCAGTCCTGTCTGGCTCCCAACCAAACTTCTGTAAGGACCACAGATCCATAATTCTATATGCTGATCCTGAACATAAGTTCATCTACCTAACCCATAATTCTGTTTTCATTAATACAAACAAACTCCCATTGCTATTGTTAACCTGCCTCAGCTCATCCTTCCTTTCAGACTTACTTGTCATGTCCACCTTTTCTCTCCACCTCACCACTTACAGCCCTTCTGCTCAGGTTCCCACACCATTGTCACTATAGTTTAAAACCTCCTGAGTGGCACTAGCAAACTCCCTGAGAGGATGTTGGCCCCTCCAGGTCACGTAGAACCCTTCTCACTTTTACAGGTCCCATCTGTCCTGGAAGAGAACTCAACACCTGAAGTCCTCTCTCCTGTACCAGCAACTTAGCCATACATTGGACTCCGCTATCTTCATTTTTCTAGACTTACTAGAGCATGACATGGGTGGTAATCCTAACAAACTTCAACTAACCCTAAATCTTTTAGATTTCCCTGAAATCTTTCCAGTCTCATCTTCCTTATTGCATCTGTCATTGCTCACTTTCTCCTCTCAAAATGCCCTGTCGCTGTTCAACGACATTCTTGATTCTGGCACTAGGGAAGCAACAACACTATTTTAGAGTATATAAATTGAACTAAGTGTCTGAAAATGACTGTAAATTTGATGTCATCTTGTGACAGGAGCAAGCGCTTATTGCACTAAGGTCCCCATATAAAAGATCAAAAAGGCTGGATCTGTCCCTGGCTACAACCTAGACTCTGTTGAGTTAGTGGTGGAGAGAAGGTCACTAAATAAACTGTTATCCATTATGGACAACTTGGTACATCCTCTCCATGACCTACTGAATAAGCAGTGGAGCACCCTTTTGAACAGGTTCCTTCAGCTCCCCGTCACAAGAATTGTTACTGAAAATCTTTCCTACCAAATGCTATAAGCATATACAACAGTTCATCTCTGTGTGACAGGAAGATACATATTATTTCATACATTATTATTGCACATTATCACAAATTATCACAGGTTGGTAAATTATTATTGTGTATATTATTATTCTGTACTTTATTATTAGTTAAGTCTGCACACTGCTAAGTGTGTTTTTAAATGTTGCTGCCGTAATGAAAGAATTTCCCACTCAGGATCAATGAAGTTTTAACTATTATTATTATATTCATTTGTATTTTTGACAATATGACAATCAATATGAGAAGCATCAGGATGATAGTTATAGTATTCACCAATATTGGCCAGAAATAAAGGACCTGGTTACTGAGGTTATTATTAATCACTTACATTTACCAGTGAGATCAGTGTATTTTGTTATACTGTTACCCAGGAACTTATGTTTCCTCTCTAGCTAAAGCTGGGAGCCAGGAGCAGTGAAAAGTGAATTCATTTCAAACATGTTTGTTATCACTAGCTTCAGGATATCTGCATCCTCCTCTAGGTACAATGAGAGTATATAAGAAAATAATCACTGGCTTGAAATGAAAGTGTCCAGATCGGATCCTCATCAAATCATTTAAGTTAAAATTGTTTCCGTTGCAGCTCCTTCAATATGAATAAATAGTTCTGTTATAGTCAACTTGGCAGAAAATAAATCTTGATGGTGCTTCGGGAAAAGAAGAACATGAGGATCATATGTGCTTTTTATGATTTGACTGAATCAAAATATCATTTAAAAGGACTAAAATAAATGAAAATCACTTTTACTCATATGAATGTGTATTGCTTTGTCCAATGTGTATAAAAATAGAAAAACAACATTATTCAGACAGACAGAAACGGTGGACTATATTTTAAATGGAAAGGAAATTTTTATTTTTATGTTCAAATCTTGTAAATTTCAGGGAAAAAACATAAAAATAGATTCAGATACTTAAATGGCTTAATCATTAATTCTAAGAGGGTGAATGACTAGATTAATCAAAACATTATAACATACTGTATATCTCTTAGCTTGACCCATGAGCTAATGTTCGAGGGATCTGTTAAATCATCTTTCTAACTGCTTGCTGCCCTCATCCATCCTGACCAAAAAAATTGATGCTTACTATATGGCAAATCAAAACACATGTGGCTACCACATGCAGAACAAATGTGTATTTGATCTTGAGGCATCTCAAAAGGATTTGCCACTGAGGTTCCAGATGACCAGAGGTGAACTCTTTGACTATCTTTGCAGTGTGTTAGCAACTACTAAATGTCTTTTGTTGAAAGTCTAGGAATTCTTTGGGGAAGAGCGTCAACCACCATGGCAACAAAAAATATGCCGTGGCTCTATTTACTTGAAACATTAAAAAATACATATTAATTGATCAGTCCCTGTTGTAACCATGTTATTTTGAGTGCTGCATATCAATATAAAAATGTAAACTTTGAATTATATGCAACCATACACAGTGATTTTAGTTGTGCTGGAAGTAATAGATAATTTGCTCAAAAATTCTTGTCAGTGGTTTTACTACCAAAATGGTTACCCCTGTTTGGAGTTCTACAGTTTAATAATAGAAACAAGAAACATTGGACATATACCGTGTGTTAGCCACATAGCACTGTGAGCCTGCTCTGCCATTCTGTAAGATCACAAATGATCCTGTGTCTTGTCTATTTCCAGGCCCGTTTCCTAGATTCTATTAATGTTCAAAAGCCCATTTATCTGCTCCTTGAATGTATTCAATGGTTGATTATCCAGGGTCATTTAAGGTGAAAAAATTCCAAATAATTTAAAAGCCTCTGCATAAGGAAATTTCTCCTTATCTCACTCCAAAATGATAACTCCTTTACTCTGAGATTATACCCCCAGCTCTAGACTCTTCAATGGTATGAAACAGTTTCTCACTATCTACTCAATCAATCCATTTTAGAAATGGGTATGTCTGAATGAGATTCAGTTTCATTTTTCTGAAGTCTAGTGACTGAATGCCCATCCTGTGTACTTCCTTCTCATGGGCCAATCTTCCTCAATTTCCCTTTATGAGACAAAACCTTGATCTACTGATAAACTGACTCCTGTTCAAATATTTCCTTTCTTAGGCATAGATACCATAAGACCATTAGACACTGGAGCAGAAATAGGCCATTCAACCCTCTCCATTATTCCATCACGGCTGATCCCGGATCCCATTCAACCCAATACACCCAATACAACCCAATAAGACCAAAAAAAAAGCCACATAGAAATGTCTTCATGGAGAGGATCGTGAGTCTTTGGCATTCTTTACCCTACAGTATTGATAAGGCTGGATTATTGGAGTTACCTAAAGTAGACAAATTGTTGGAAATCTGTGAATTGAAAGCTGTTGGGATCAAGCACAGAAGAGAAGATGAGATCCATGTCAGAACAACTGTGTTCATATTAAATGGCAGGACAGACTTGAGTGGCTGAATAGTCTGCTCCTGCTTCTATTTTCCTATGTCCTTACTGCAAGAATACTGCCAGAATTCTATTAAGTCTCAGCAATATGTCCATAGTTTCATTTTTGTACCACCTTGAGATGAAGGGCAAATGCATTGTTAATATTTTGCAATTTCACAAGAATGGACAACTACACACAGCACAATATATTTTCTTCTGTTTCAGTATTAAGCACTGTCTAGAAAGATTGCAAATCCTTTACAGAATATTACAGATCTAATATATAAATAGAATGAAATCACCCAATTCCATATTTTTGCCACTTCTCTGCATAGCCCCAGAAATATTTAAAACCCAATCAGTAAAGATGAAAATTTATCCCATAAGTTTTACTCCACACTTTCACAGACAACCATGAATGGACAATAGCCTGATTTGGTACTGCATGAAACATCTATGATCAACATTAAACTCTTCCTTTGCGCAGGCTGTCTAGAATCTATACTTTGTACAGTCGTTAAGTTGCGTCCTATGCTTCGTGACCTCATGGACTTTTCCATAAGGTTTTCTTGGCAAATTACTGGAGTGGGTTGCCATTTCCTTCTCCAGTGGACCATGTTTAGTCTGACCTCTCTTCCATGACTTGTCCATTTTGAGTAGTTCTGCATGGTATAGTTCATAGCATCACTGAGGTACACAAGCCCCCTCACCACGACAAAGTAACCATCCATGAGGAGGAGAATTTACCACTTATAGTAATAAATAAAAGTAGGGATGGCTGGAAATTCTCATCTGGTAGGAAATGAACTGAGTTAATGATTTCAGGTGGTGACCATTCATCAGAATTGAGAGTAGTCAGGAATGAAGCAAGTTTTCAACTGAAGGAGGGGAGGGAGCAGGAACAAAGGAAATGTCTTTTAGGGGGTAGAAGTCAAAACAGAGTGAATGACACATGATGCTGGGGCCTACTGAATGGAGATAGTAACATTTTTGCTTTCTCCCTATAGATGTTATCGGACCTGCTGAGTATTTCCAACATTCCTTGTTTTCCTTTCAGATTTCCAACGCTTGATTTTTTTTTCTTATTGGAGTTTGATAGTCATCACAATTATAAAACGACTTTTAAATTTAGTTTTCTGATTATTCCATGAGGTACTGCCATGAATAAAATTAGATCATTCTGTGGAGAAAAATCATTTAATTAATATCATCACCTTAAAGCTTTTATCCAACATTTAGATCAACACAAGTACAATCTTTCCTCCAGAGAATAGGAAGACCAAGATTTATGAAGAATTATGCAGTAGATAAGCATCACCCACTTGCAAACATCATGAATCCATCAACCCCTGGAGCACATTAAATATAGATTTCGTGTAGAAATGGAATACATTGATATTAAAAGAACATGATAGGACATCAAAAGAAGTTCAATAATGGTAAGAAAATTATGTTCACCCAACAGGCTTTAAGAAGTACATGAAGGAGACCCTATATATTAAATTTAATACTTACAAAGGATAAAGTTATAGGACTTTGTTTCCTGAAGGTATGTATCAATAAGGCTGTTGATAGTAAAAACAATTCAGATAAATCATTTTGTGATTTTATGTATGTATTGGCTTGTTGGGTTGACCTATTTAGGACATGGAATACATAGTTTTAAGTACCCTCATGTCAAATACAGCACATTAAGCTACATATGCTGTTCCTCAACAATGTATGTTAACTTCAAATGTGTACCTATCACATCATCAAGAATGTTTTATAATTCTCGTACAAGAGTATTTTATTTCCTATTATGTCTCAACATATTGAGGGGATTGTACTCAGTCACTTATTGTTTATTATGAATGCTGGCAGTAATAAAATCATTCAATTTTACATAACTCAAGAATATTTCCTGCCTTGATGTAATATGTCCACCTACAGGATCTAATTTCCTGCACAGTATCAAAATTATTTTATCTATCAGATGCTCAAACATTAGTGAGATTTCTAACATTTTAGATTCCATTCTGGGACAGTAATCAAAATGTCAGCAGTTTTACTGGAAGATTTAGTCTCAGACCAAAATTGAGATGCAGGTCCTTGCATGCAGGACAGACAGGATTAATATAGTTCATCGATCAGCAGATCAATACAAAATGTTTGGGGGGGGGGTGGTGAAATCAGCATTATGATGCTAAACAGGATTGGGGTCAAATACCAAGTTGTTTGAATCACTTGAGATTTATCATCAAATGAAAGAATTTAATTCTGTGGTTTTAGAATAAATACAATAGCTGTAGTAACAGTCTGATGTTTTCTGTAATAGTTTGACCCATTAAATGGTTCAAATCGTTCCGTTTATTATCAGAGAATGTATACCATATACAACCTGAAATACTTGTCTTCATAGACATCCATGAAAAACAGAAGAGCCTCGAAAGAATAAATGACAAAAAAACATTAGGATCCCAAAGCCTCCTCTTCCCCCACAGATTCACTACTCTCTAGGAAACTCCTCCTCATCTCCATTCTAAATGGATGTTCTTCTATTCTGAGGCTGTGCCCAGTGGTCCTAGACTCCCCCACCCATAGGAAGCATCCTCTCCACATCCACTCTATTGAGGCCTTTGAATAGGTTTCAATGAGATCCTCCCCTCCCCCCCACCTCATTTTTCTGAATTCCAGCGAGTACAGGCCCAGAGCTATCAAACACTACTCATATGATAAGCCTTTCAATACCGGAATCATTTTCATGAACCCACTTTGTAGCCTCTTCAATGTCAGCATATCTCTTCTTCGCTAAAGGGCCCAAAACTGCTCACAATGCTCTGTGAAGGCCTTACCAGTGCCTTATAAAGCCTTAACATTACATCCTTGCTTTTATATTCTAGTCCTCTTGAAATGAATACTGACATTGCTTTTGCCTTCCTCACCACCAACTCAACCTGAAAATGTACTGCACAAGGATGGATCATTTTTGGCTCACCTTTTCAAGGCCCACAATACTGCTAATCTATGCCATCCCACTTGTCTACATTAGGCCCATATAGCTCTACACCTTTCCTATTCAAGTACCTAACCAAATATTTTTTAAATGTTGTAATTACATTTTCCTCTACCACTGCCTTTTTTGTTTATTATTTTCTTCCAATGCAGGTATTAATTTCTCTCATTCTGATTAATTCCATGTTCCTGGCAATTAATTTGTTGCAACACACATCAAAGTTGCTGGTGAACGCAGCAGGCCAAGCAGCATCTATAGGAAGAGGTGCAGTCGACGTTTCAGGCCGAGACCCTTCGTCAGGACTAACTGAAGGAAGAGTGAGTAAGGGATTTGAAAGCTGGAGGGGGAGGGGGAGATGCAAAATGATAGGAGAAGACAGGAGGGGGAGGGATAGAGCCGAGAGCTGGACAGGTGATAGGCAGAAGGGGATACGAGAGGATCATGGGACAGGAGGTCCAGGAAGAAAGACAAGGGGGGGAGGGCCCCCAGAGGATGGGCAAGAGGTATATTCAGAGGGACAGAGGGAGAAAAAGGAGAGTGAGAGAAAGAATGTGTGCATAAAAATGAGTAACAGATGGGGTACGAGGGGGAGGTGGGGCCTAGGAGATGTCTTCATTTTTTAAAGAAAGGGGCTTCCCTTCCTCCACTATCAACTCTGCTCTTAAACGCATCTCCCCCATTTCACGTACATCTGCTCTCACTCCATTCTCCCACCACCCCACTAGGAATAGGGTTCCCCTGGTCCTCACCTACCACCCCACCAGCCTCCGGGTCCAACATATTATTCTCCGTAACTTCCGCCACCTCCAACGGGATCCCACCACTAAGCATATCTTTCCCTCCCCGCCTCTCTCTGCATTCCGCAGGGATCGCTCCCTACACAACTCCCTTGTCCATTCGTCCCCCCCATCCCTCCCCACTGATCTCCCTCCTGGCACTTATCCGTGTAAGCGGAACAAGTGCTACACATGCCCTTACACTTCCTCCCTTACCACCATTCAGGGCCCCAAACAGTCCTTCCAGGTGAGGCATCACTTCACCTGTGAGTCGACTGGGGTGATATACTGCGTCCGGTGCTCCCGATGTGGCCTTTTATATATTGGTGAGACCCGACGCAGACTGGGAGACCGCTTTGCTGAACATCTACGCTCTGTCCGCCAGAGAAAGCAGGATCTCCCAGTGGCCACACATTTTAATTCCACATCCCATTCCCATTCTGACATGTCTATCCACGGCCTCCTCTACTGTAAAGATGAAGCCACACTCAGGTTGGAGGAACAACATCTTATATTCCGTCTGGGTAGCCTCCAACCTGATGGCATGAACATTGACTTCTCTAACTTCCACTAGGCCCCACCTCCCCCTCGTACCCCATCTGTTACTCTTTTTAATGCACACATTCTTTCTCTCACTCTCCTTTTTCTCCCTCTGTCCCTCTGAATATACCTCTTGCCCATCCTCTGGGTCACCCCCCCCCCGTCTTTCTTCCCGGACCTCCTGTCCCATGATCCTCTCGTATCCCCTTCTGCCTATCACCTGTCCAGCTCTCGGCTCCATCCCTCCCCCTCCTGTCTTCTCCTATCATTTTGCATCTCCCCCTCCCCCTCCAGCTTTCAAATCCCTTACTCTCTCTTCCTTCAGTTAGTCCTGACGAAGGGTCTCGGCCTGAAACGTCGACTGCGCCTCTTCCTATAGATGCTGCCTGGCCTGCTGCGTTCACTAGCAACTTTGATGTATGTTGCTTGAATTAATTTGTTGTTTCCTTTTTGAGATTTATTCTTAATTTTCCTGTTACACTTGGATATTGCATAATACTTTGAATTATTTCTTCTTGAAATGTCTCCTTCATGGATTATTACTTCCTTTTTTTCAAGAAGTTGGTGCATTCAATTGTAGTAGCCATTCCAGCTCCAACAAATGATGTAATTATTCATCCTTTACGTCTTTCTTGTGATTTGTTTTTATTGACTTATGAGATGTGGGTGTCGCCAGCTAAGCTGGATTTATTGCCCATCCCTAGTTGCCTCTGAGAAGATGGTGATGAGCTGCCTTCCTGAACCACTGCAGTCCCTAAGGTATAGGTACACTCACAGTGCGGTTAGGGAGGGAATTCCATGATTTTGACCCAGCAACAATGAAGAAACGGCGATATGTTTCCAAGTCAGAATGGGTGAGTGACTTGGAGGGGGATTCCCAAGTGGTGGTGTTCCCAGGTATCTGCTGTTCTCATTCCTCTAGATGGTAATGGTTGTGGGTCTGGAAGGTGCTATCTTTGAAATTTTGGTGTGTTGTTGCAGTGCATCTTGCAGAGAGTAGATTACAAGACACTGCTAGATATTGAAAACAGCAAGTACTGCAAGTCCACCTCACTATGAGTAGTTGGGACAGCAGATGAGCTCCACAGCTTGGGCTTACTGCCCACCATGTTGTCGTCTACTACAGGCGCCCAGGGAACACGCGCTTGGAAGAGGTGCGCAAGGAAACAAAAGAGAGGAAAATGCGCTGATAGTTGTGCAAGACTAAAGGCGAAACCCTTCATGCCAGGTCTCCAGTCGATTCTCCTTTCAATGTTCCATCACTAGAAAATAAACTAGATGACCTCTGTCTGAGACCGAATCAGCATGAGATGAAGGACTCATTCTGATGGAAAGAAGGCTCCTGGCTACCACCTTTGATGCGGCCATCCAAAGGGTTTCCGCTCTTTTCAGGCTGACAGAATTTCTGTGATCTCTGGGAAGACCCGCGGTGGAAGTGTATGTATCTACGTCAATAAGAACTGGTTTGTGAACACTTCGTTAGTGACGGCCCACTGTTCATCTATGGTAGAGTTCTTAATGGTGAAGTGCAAGCCCTTCTATTTACTGAAAGAGTTCACTGCTATTCTGACTGTGGCTGTATTCATCCCTCCCCTAGGCTAATGGTGGGGAAGCTCTGCGTGAGCTCTACAGCACCAGCAGTGACTTGTAAACCATACAACCCAAAAGTTTCTTTATTTTAATCATGCTAACTTAAAAACAGCCCTGTCTAAATTCTATGAGCATGTTGATTTTGCTACCTGAGGCGAGAACATATTAGACCTGGTTTATACTGACATCCCTGGTACATACAAAGCTGCTACCCATTCTCCATTGGATTCTCTGATCACTTATCTGTTATGCTCATTCCTGTATAGCATCCACTGATTAAATGAGATAAAGATCTGGTCAAGATTCAAGTACACTTATAATTTAGGAAGGTATGAAGTGTACAACTTGGGATTTGCTTATTCACAGGACAGGAGAGCTGGCCAGAAGGAGCAATCTCAGCGTTACAGGACTGTTTTGAAAACACAGACTGGAACATGTTCAGGGAGGTGGCTACCTATGATCATCACATTAACATTGATGAGTATGCGAGATCTGTGACTGGCTACACAGCGAAGTGCATTGAGGACATCATCGTAAACACATCTATGTGAGGGCAAATGTGGTTTTTGTTAGTTTTTCAGTCTTGGTCTGTCCTGTGTTTCTGTGATATCACTCCGGAGGAATATTGTATCATTTCTTAATGCATGCGTTACCAAATGACAATAAAAGAGGACTGCGTGTCCTCATAATCTAATAATCTAATCTAAATCCGAAGCCATGGTTGACAGCAGAGGTCCGAGCGCAATGTAAGATTGGGATGCTGCCTTCAGATTGGGGAATAAAACAGTTCTCAGGTCAGCAAGGGCTGGACTTTCCCATGACATTAGGAAGGCAAAATGGGATTATTCATAGAGAATATACAGCTATTTCTGTAACACCAGAAATAAGAGGTTGTGGCAGGGCATTCAGACCATAACGGACTACAAGTCCACCCTGCGCATCCAACAGTGATGCTTCTTTTCCTGATAGCCTGAATGCCTTTGACGCTCCGTTTGATGGAATGCTGGTGAGGAAGCCCCCCCGCCTTTCTCCCAAAGAGCAGGCACTCCATCTGGCTGCAGATGATGTGATGAAGACCTTAGCCAGTGTCAACCCATATTAAGCTGTGGGGCCTGATAACATACGTGGCTGGTCGAGTGCTGAGGGACTGTGCAGCCCAATTAACTGAGGTTCTACCAGACATCTTCAACATCACTCTGGAACAATCTACTGTCAGGGTGCCCACCATCATCCCAGTGCCCGAGACTTACCTCACTACCTACTGTCCAGTGGCACTGACCTCAACAATAATGAACTGCTTTGAGCATCTGATTATGAATCGCATTAAATCCCATCTTCCTGTTATATTTTCTATCTTTATTAGGTATCATTACTGGCTGTTCCTCACATCTGTTCGTTTAGTAGTATTTGTCATTGCATTATTACGTTTCTTGGCAGAGAATAAAGAAATTCAGATATAGGAAGCTTGTCAGCATCCAAAGTCACAAAATCAGAAGAAGAAAATACATTTGTCATTTGGTGTCACACATCAAAGTTACCAGCAACTTCGATGTGTGTTGCTTGAATTTCCAGCATCTGCAGAATTCCTCGTGTTTGTTGTCATTTGGCGGAGTGAGTTTTGATTGGCATAATGAAGGTATTCTAGATGAAAATGCTTGAATAATATGTTAAGTCCCTGGTAGTAGCTGACTGAGAAATTATGCCCTTCCCTCTGCCTGTGGTCTATCAACTATGGGTGTCCCAGTAGTGCAACAGTTAGTGTTGCTGCCACATTACTCCACCAAGCATGGTTATAACCTGTTGCCTATGTGCAGTTTGCACATTCTCATGTTGACATATGGGTTTTCGTCCAATGCTCCTGTATCTACTCACATTCTGCTGCTAGGTTGTGCATATGATTGCAGTTGATTACATTTGCCAAAAATAAGAAGCGTAGAAGTGCATACATGAGAGAAATCAGGAGGGCCAAAAGAGGGCATGGCGTGCACCAGCTAAGCAAATTAGATGGCGATGAGGAGGCATGCAGGAATGAGATGTTCAAGTGGTGACACAACAATATTGCACTCAGTGCCAGCAAGACCAAGAAACAGATTGTAGACTTCAGGAAAGGGAAGTCAGGAGAACACACATTAGACCTAACTGAGGGGTCAGTGGTGTAAAGGGTAAGCAACTTAAAGTTCCTGGGCATCAAAATCTCCGAGCATCTAGCCTGGGCATCTATCCACTGATACAATCATGAAGAAGGCACACCCATAACTTTATTTCATTAGAAATTAGTGGAAATCTGGTGTGCCATTAAACACTTGCAAATTTCTATAGGTGTGTGGTGGAGAGCATTCTGACTGGCTGCATAACAGTCTGTTATGGGGCTCCACTGTACAGGATTTCAAGAGGCTACGAAGAGTTATAGAATCAGCCAGCTCTGTCATATGCACTACCAGTCACACCACTGAGGACATCTTCAAGAAGCAATGCCTCAAGAAGGCATCCATCATTCTGGACCCCTTACCATCGAGGATATATCCTCAGCAAACACACACAAAATGCTGGAGGAACTCAGTAGTTCAAGTAGCGTCTATGGAAATGAATAAGCAGTCAACTTTTCGGGCCAACACCCTTCTTCAGGACTGAGAAGGAAGGAGGAAGATGTCAGAGTGAAAAGGTGGGGGGTGGGGGGGATAGGAGAAGGAGGATGGATAGAAGGTGATAGTTGAAGCCAGATGGCTGGCGATGGTCAAGGGCTGGAGAAGAAGGAATCTGATTCGAGAGGAGAGTGGACCATATGAGAAAGGAAGGGAGGAGGGGACTCAGGGGAAGTGGTAGGCAGATTAGAAGAGGTAAAAGGACAAAGTGGGGAATAGAAGAAGGGGGGGGCGGGTGTGAAATTTACCTGAAGGAGAAATCGATGTTCATGCCATCAGGTTGGAGGCTAGTCAGACGGAATATAAGGCATTGCTCCTCCACCCTGAGGGAGGCCTCATCTTGGCACAAGAGGAGGCTATGGATCTCCTCTTTTTGTTAATACCATCAGGGAGGAAGTACAGGAACCTGAGAAACCACACTCAATTTTAGGTACAGCTTCATTAGATTGTACTGCTACCACAAAACAACAAATTTCATATTATTTGTTAGTGGTAATAAATCTGATTCTGATACTGGAAAGCTCCAAGATATTCTGCAGTTGTATTAAGAGTAAAAGGGTGGCTAAGGAGATAGTAGATAAGTATGACCATCTATGTGTGGAACCTCGTCAAAAAACTCTTATTAGAGAGGTGAGAGACGAATACCCATGCACAAAGTTGGGTTGACTGTTCCCAATCAGTCTTTGTCTATTCAAATAGTGGTACATTCTGACCCTCGGGATTACTACAGTAACCTACCCAACACTAACATCAAGTTTTAGAAGACTGGAGGGTGGCTGATATTGTATTGTTATTTCAGAAAGCCAGTAAAGACAATCAGAGGTTCAAAAGATGGGTGAGATCTTTAGTGAGTATTTTTCATCAGCTTTAGTGTGGAGAAGATCATGGAAGCTAAGGGATTGACGTAAATGAATTGTGATGTATTGGACCATATATGAATTCAAGTCAAGTCAAGTTTATTTCATTTTGACCATAAGCTGCTGGTACAGTACACAGTAAAAATGAAACAACATTTCCCCAGGACCCTGGTGCTACATGAAACAACACAAAACTAAACTAGACTATGTGAGACAGCACAAGGCTACACAAGACTACGTAAAACAACCTAAAAACTGCACTAGACTACAGACCTGCACAGGACTACATAACGTGTACAAAACAGTGCAGGGCAGTACAATAATTAATAAACAAGACAATAGGCCAGTAGAGGACAAATTACAATATAATAACAAATGATGTAGATGTCACTCTAGACTCTGAGTATTGAGGAGTCTGATGGCTTGGGACTTGGGGGCTTGGGATTACCAAAGACAAGGTACTGGCAGTTCTAAAGCTCGTTAAAGTGGAAAAATCCCAAGGTTCTAAAGAAGTGGGAAGCTAGGAGAGAAACTGCAGAGGACATGCAGAAATGTTGGCATTATTTTTAATCATGGGTGAAGTTCTGGAAGGCTGGAGGATAGCTCATGTTATCTTTCTTTCTTTTTAAATCTTTTTATTGAGTAAGTATACAAAAAAGGTAAGCCATATAAACATTAATACAATGTTAAAGTATAATAAAATTCCAAAAGATAACAATACCAAAAAGAAAATACTACAAACAATGTAATTTAAGCATAAGAAACCAAGATAACATAATAGTATACTAGATTTTATATATATCAATGGAAAAAAAGAAAAAAAAACCCCAAAAAAAAACCCACCGTGCAACTAACTAAAAGCAAAGCAAAGCAATGGGCTAACTTGAAACCAAACAGAGTTAAACTTAAAATCACGTCCTCAATCCCGACCTCCATTAAAACAGTGAAAAAAAACAAGAAGGGTAAATATTACATTAAATGAAAATATCGAATAAAAGGTCCCCAAATCTGTTCAAATTTAAATGAAGAATCATAAAGGTTACTTCTAATTTTCTCCAGATTCAAACATAAAATCGTCTGAGAAAACCAAAAAAAGGTAGTTGGAGCATTAAGCTCTTTCCAATGTTGTAAAATACATCTTTTCGCCATTAAAGTAAGAAATGCAATCATTCTACGGGCTGAAGGGGAAAGATTACTAGAAATTTTAGGTAGTCCAAAGATAGCAGTAATAGGGTGAGGAGAGATATCTATATTTAATACCTTAGAAATAATATTGAAAATATCTCTCCAAAAAGTTTCCAAAGTAGGGCAAGACCAAAACATATGAGTTAAAGAGGCTATCTGCCCCGAACATCTATCACAGAAAGGATTAATATGCGAGTAAAAACGCGCTAACTTATCTTTGGACATATGTGCTCTATGCACCACTTTAAATTGAATTAGGGAATGTTTAGCACAAATAGAGGAAGTATTAACTAATTGTAAAATCTGCCCCCAATCATCCACAGAAATGGTAAGCCCCAATTCCTGTTCCCAATCTACCCTAATCTTATCAAATGGAGCTTTCCTGAGTTTCATAATAATATTATAAATCATAGCCGATGCACCTTTCTGACATGGATTAAGGTTAATTATCGAATCTAAAATATATATAGGAGGAAGCATTGGAAAGGAAGGAAGTATAGTACTTAGAAAATTTCTAACTTGTAAATATCTAAAAAAATGTATTCTTGATAGGTTATATTTATTAGATAATTGTTCAAAAGACATAAGGGAACCATCTAAAAATAAATCCAAAAACCGTAAAATACCCTTAGTCTTCCAAGTTTGAAAAGCGCGATCCGTAAAAGAGGGAGGAAAAAATATGTTACCTAAAATAGGAATCGCTAACCCGAATTGATTAAGATCAAAAAATTTTCTGAATTGAAACCAAATACGCAAAGCATATTTAATGATCGGGTTAGAGACCTGCTTAAGGCGTTTCGAATCAAAAGGAAGAGATGAACCTAAAATAGAACCAAGTGTATAACCCTGAACAGATTGTAATTCCAATGCTACCCATTTAGGAATAGATAGTATATCCCGGTCAAGTAACCAAAATTTCATATGTCGAATATTAATAGCCCAATAATAAAATCTAAAGTTAGGTAATGCTAAACCTCCATCTCTCTTAGCTTTCTGTAAATGTATTTTACCCAGTCTCGGATTCTTATTCTGCCAAATAAATGAAGAAATTTTAGAGTCGACTTTATCAAAAAAAGATTTAGGAACGAAAATTGGTAATGCCTGAAACACATATAAAAATTTTGGCAAAAAAAACATCTTAACTGCATTAATACGACCAATCAAAGTTAAATATAAAGGAAACCATTTAGATGAAAGTTGAGTAATATGGTCTATTAATGGTAAAAAGTTAGTCTTAAATAAATCTTTATGTTTACAAGTAATTTTAATCCCAAGATATGAAAGGTAATTATTAATCAATTTAAATGGAAATTTATAATATAAGGGAAGATGTTTATTAATCGGAAAAAGTTCACTCTTACTAAGATTTAATTTATAACCTGAGAAAAGACCAAATTGTGCTAATAACAAGCTCATGTTATATTACTATTGAAAACAGGCAGCAAACTCACCCAGAGAAATAATTATAGGTTAGCTTGATATTAATAATGGGTAGGTTACTGAAAGGAAATCATCTTACACATATCTTTTAGAGTTTGTTTTTGAAGAGAACACCGAGATGACTGATGAGAGCAGAGCAATATTGCTCAACACAAATTGCAGGAGGAACTCACTAGGTCAGACTGCATCAATGGGGAGAAAAGGAGAGTCAATGTTTCAGGTACCACCACTTCAGAAATGTTTGTTATGATATCCAAAACAGAACAATGCTAACTAAACTGTTTTCCTATTCTCAACTTGTTACACTTGCTGACAGGACCCATTGAGATTTACAGGAAGAAGTTTCCTGCTTGGCATTGCTGCCTGCCGCACCTATATGTGGTAGCGATAGGCTCTTCTCTCGTTCCTCTTTAAGACATTCCCTGAAACCTACCTCTATGACCAAGCTTTTGGTCACCTGCTATACTATCCCCATATGTATGTCAATATAATTTTATTTTGGATAATGTTGTTTTGGGATCTTCCACTATATTGGTCTGAACATTTCATTGTGCATCAGAACCTGGTGTTTGCTGTGTAGTTCAGTATTGATTGAAAATCATCATGAAGGAATGCTTCTTTTCTGATTTTTGGGTACCCCACGTGAAGAAGTTATCCTGCACTCTGCTTTGATATTATTGGCCTACATGCCTTTTGTCACCTCACCCATGAATCCAACTACATTAATACACAAAAAAAATGCTGGAGAAACTCAGCAGGCCAGGCAGCATCCGTGGAAAAGAGTCAGCAGTCAACGTTTTGGCCCGCGTCCCTTTATCAGTTTTGCATTACTTTGATTTCCAGCATCTGCAGATTTTCTCTTGTTTGTGTCCTGATGAAAGGCCTCGGACTGTAATGTTGACTGTTTGCTCTTTTCCATGGATGCTGCCCAGCCTGCTGAGTTCCTCCTGCAGTTTGTGTGTCTTACTTTGATTTCCAGCATTTGCAGCTTTTCTCCAATTACGGGTTACTGTGAACATTCCCAGGTTATGAAACACATCCCAGCTGACCCTGTCCGTGCCTGACCTCCACATCCATTCACTCTATCAAAAGGATTCACCTGTCAGCATGTGAAGAGTGGTAGTCATTTCCCATCTCTGTTCTTAAATATTCTGAATCTGAAATCCTTATTTACAAAGGAATAAGTTTGGAATTTGTTCCACTTGGAACTATGCTTGTAGTGCTTTTAGTCTATTGATGGGTTTTTAACATCAATTTTAATTACCCAAAGAGCAAAATAAATTGAAAAGTTAGTCAAACTAAAATACAATGGGATTATTGTGGCATTATTTAACAACTTCCACTAAAGAACATTCTATTTATTTGCATTGTCTCCCTTCATATAGATATATACTGAATGTGATTTAGGAAGATGTCTGCAGTCTTGAAATTATCCTTGCAAAAGCAAAATAAAAAGATAATCTGATATCAAGGGAAATTGCGGATGAACACAATTAGAAGTGGTTAAATTTTTAATGAACATCTTTCATCATAAGTTCATTTTTGATTTGATTTGTGCAACTACTGGATACTGGATGATGAATCTGTTCACACAGCTTAAGGAATAATTTTTGACAAAGGAATTTCATTTAGACTGCATGTCAGTTTCATGTCAGTTGCCAGATGTCAGCCGTGCTGAGCCAACTTTAAAGGAAGGCTTCTCCAATCTCCTGCCTGCTGTGTAAGCCTCTCCATTTGGTGCTCTTGCCCCCACAGCACGGGGCTCCCGAATGCTCTGAGATCAGTTACATTAAATTCCTGAGGATGAGTTTTCAATTTTCTTGTGGTGTTCACAAAGATTGACTGTACAATTAAAACCGGCGTACTCCCTTTCTCTTGGGCTCTTTAAGCCTTAGAACTATCATGACATTACAGTCTTATAGAGTCAACATTTCTACACTAACCCCCACCACCCCTGAAGCATCACCATTAAAACAAAACCATATGCCTATTAACATATCCTTAGCTATTAAAAAACCCATTAAGGCTCTACAGAAAATGCACTTATATTTTACAAGGTAATAAAAATAAAAACTACATAATGAAAAAGATTTAATTTGATACATTATTACCATCTTTTATGAATTTTGCAATTGGAATCAAAAAGAGAGTAGTTAGTAATCTAACGCTAACATGTTTGAAATTCTTCAAACATTTTGTTCAACATTCACATGAACAGTTGTACTGTATATATTTTTCAATGTGTTTAGTAATCTTTCATCAGCAGTCTATTTTCTTTATCTACATGGCATGCAGTGACACTGATAAACCAAACAACTTCATATACACAGATGGAACAGCTGCTACCATCAGCTGTTTGGTGATCCCAAAAGGATTTCATTTTTATTTTGTTTCACAGCCATGTTTAATGCTTTAGAAAAAAACATGCACTCTTTGATTCTTTTATTCTCCCTTTTATCTACTCCTCAGGGGCTTCATCATTGATTTGGAGTGTTGTAGTCAGAAATTTTTACCTCCTTTAAAACAACACTGTATGGTCAATAAGTCAAAGGCAAGTTTAGATTAAAAGTAAGCAGAACTTGTCACTTTGTTTTCCTGTGAATTATGATTCAGCAAACCAGCGAAGACCTCTGGGGATTTGATCCAAGCAATAATGGCTATACAGTGGTGACAGATAAGTTGAGATGTCAGTGCTTGTTATCTATGTAGGAATCAGGCACTTTTAATACTTGAATGAACAGACCCCTGATGTTCTATGTGGTTAAATGTCAAGTGGCCTTAAGGGAGTGTTTGGCTTGTTGACAAAATGTATACCTGCAAATGCAGCTCTGCATCTGCTGCACTATTAATATGCATGAATGCAGCAAATTACCTGCTGAAGCCAAGCGAGTATAGGAAAAATGCTGTGGCTGTATCTTGTAAAGATCACATTGTGATTCATTATTGCAAGTGTTCCTGTGGAGGCTGGTTTTGCTTCACTTTAACACATAACTTAAAAAAGAATAATTTACTGATAGGATTCTATGTCTAATTGTAGAGTACATTTTTAAAATAGCCATCAGCAACACCTCTTAAAGGAATGGCAGCCACATCATTCAATATGGCATGCCTGTACAATTGAAAGAGAATTGGGGAGGAATTTAACATCTGCTCCACATTCACATTGCTCAGTGTGGTATAACATCTGATGATATTAGTTTACTATTTTGAATGATCTACCACTCAGAGTTTCATTGGAAATGAGAATTGCTACCCATCTTGTACAAGAAAGAATGAATATGCAATTGTTCTCAGCTTGTTGTTTGAATACGAGGGCCATCACTGACTAATCCAATCCTCTGCCAAGGTCCTATTTATTGTAACTGCATTTCTTTAGAGTTTTTAATTAATAAGAACAGATTGAGGCTTGTGGCCTTGCTGCAGATTTGTTTACTACAAAATAGCAGTTTTCTGTGGATTTATATGATTCCACATATCAAAGATCAAAACCCACACACTATGAGTTGTTGATTCCTGAAATTTTTCATCCTCCCACAACTTCTCCAGCCAAGGTCTAAGAAACTCCAGCCTATTGCAGGGGACAGAATAGTGAGGGTCAATAGCAAGCAAATGGGGATGTGGATTGTGCTAATATGGCAACAGGGATCTGCAGACAAAAGCCTAGAAGAAGAGACATGGAATGCATTACCTATAACATCCAAGGTTTAGGAACTTCATTAAATATAGTGTGCACCGGTTGTTGTAATAAAAAATTGGATTTACGTTAAACTTGTGGATAAGCACTTCATTCTTTAATCAGGACCTATTCTATTACTGAATTAAGTCTTCCTGTAGCCACCATCCTGGTATCAAAATGTAGATTTACTGGGAATCTTGACAATTGAGAATGTAAAAGCTGTACTAAATTCATGCTAAGGTAGATTAGCTTTGACTGGTCTGGTGCATGCCAGTTTTTTAAAATAAATTTCCCATTATTTTGAACACCAACTTTGTGTGATCTTTCAGTTCACATTTACACTCTCCAAAATCTTTCTGCCCAGTTTTTCCCTCTTTCTCACCAGCCAAGCTTTTGGTCATCTACCAGTGTGTGGTTTACCATCAAATACGATGTTGCTAACGGTGTTATTTTTACTTTGAAGCCACCGTAAAAATGAACTGTTGTTTACTGTGGTATCCTTAAGTAACATTCACTGTTCTAGCAAGCTGGATTCAGCCCTGACCTTGCATGCTGCTGTGTATTTTCCTTGTGACCTTGCAGGTTTTCTGCTGGATGTTCCAGTTTTCATCCATGTCCTAAAGGTGGCTTAATTGGCTGGCTATAAATTAACCCTAGTTTAGGTGGTTGGCAGGAGAATTAGGGGTGTTAATGGGCATGAGAGAGGCTGCCAATTACAGTGAAATAAACGAGAGATTTGTACTGATGGGAATTCTCTAAGAGCCAGAATACAGTATTTTTAATGGGGTGAATGGACCAGGTTAAAAGGAAATATTTTGCCTGGCCTCTAAACGACTTCCTGTGCACCATGGAACAGGTAACAGCATCTCATTGTGCACAGCCTGTGCCAAGGGAGCGTCACCCTAGAATGGTGAAACAAATAATTTGTCGATCAAACATAGAGATTCTGCAGTAAATGCATTTACATCATTTATTAATGGCTGTAATATCACTTGTCATTCAAAAATCTACTGCAAATACAATGATAAGCTTTGCAACTAACACAGTCAGTTTCTTTAAACAGATTAAGCTTTTACCTTAATTGATCTCCATCACTTAAAAACAGCTTGCTTAGAATATCTTCTAATGGAATTGAATAGATCTTGAGTTTTAGATAAAGTTTGAGTTTTTAAAGGAGAATTTCCACTCATTAGAAATATACATTTGTAATTAGCACAGTTGAAGGTCAATGTCATCTTAAGCATTTGTTTGGCAAAATAGAAATATGAAGCTTGCAGAGATGCTGGTATCATATATCACATCGTTAGAGTGTGCTGCTTTACTATGCCAACTTTCATGCATGCTCAAGTGGACGGTGATGAAGGAGAGGGCTTAGACAGTGCCTGTGCCCTTTCAATATAGTGCAGTTGGGGGTGAAGTCATAAAAAGAAGTTGCGATTGGAAAATGGCCTGGTTTGTTTCAAGCGTTTCTCAAGTGTCTCAGATAGCTGAGAGGATGACACAACACCCTTGCATAAAAAAAACTTGGCAACAATCATTTTTAAAGTCATAATCAAACAGAAACTACTGAAGATCTCTAATTTGGCTATGAGAGCATTGTAACAAAAAACACACAGCACTGCTGAAGGGTGAACTCGTTTTGATCAACTATTTTGGCAGATTTAAAGCGTTACTCATGAATGAACCCAAATATTCTACTGAGCTTTATTCAAAGTATAAGCTTCATTGCTCAGTTAAAAATAGGAAGGATTCTGCTGTTTTAAATAGCTACAGATATATTACCAGAATTCTGAATTCCAACTGGGTCCTCACTATATTTTAACAAACTTTCATGGCAGTAACTCCCTTTGATAAATGTCTGGCTAACATTCAAACAACCTGAAGCTAAAACGAAAGTTATTGCTCATAAGTTAAATGGCCAAATCCCTATCACATCTTTTGTTTTGATAGGTGATTGAGATCTGAAGGAGCTCCACAAGTGTTCTGCACCTGCTTATACACTGCAGTGGGCCAGCTGTTTTCTCCAAAAGAACAGGCTTTTCTATTGAATTAAAATGACAGTGGTTGAAAGATGATAGACTCATTCTTGTTCTTCAGGAATTTTGCTAGTATTAATACATGTGTTCACAAAGAAAGATGGGAACATTGTCCGTATATCCTTCTTTCATTATGATCATGTGCTCATGAGAAAATCTGCTTCAGTAACTTCAGGACATTAGTTCCAATAATAGTTCATTTACAAAGCTTTGATTAATAAAATCTCCATTATGAGCTTGTAATCATTTCCCACATCAATATATTTTTCCGTCCCATTTAAAAACTTTTAGTGAAGCATGTTTTGACTTTTGAGATATAAGGCAGAGAGATAATAGAGAATTGTCTGTTAATAACATGATGATGCTTCACAACAAGAAGTTATTTGACCAATCCTGCCTATACTGTACTTTGAACCTAATGCGATTTATGAAAAAAGTTATGTGACCAATAATTAAAATTTCAGCTTTTTACTGTGAAAGATAAAACTTCATGGCTCTTTGTCTAGTAATTTGTGTGAACCCCAAAGTAATGTGGTACAAATAATGGTAGAAACCAAAATGATAAAATAAATAAGGACTAGCATAATGCAAACTTGAAACTTATCCCAAAGCAATTGTTCCAGTAAATGGTGGTAGAAATATATTATTAATTTGGTGAATTATGAAAATCATTTATTTAATTTAGAATCTGTTACAAAAAAGTCTGTTTGAAGTAGATTTGCTAGAAACTTTGTAACAAATATTGAATGCTTACTTTAAAGATTTACAAATTTACAGTGAAGTTTTAGGGGGAGGTGGACTAATTAGAATTTTTCACAGAGAACTCGTGCATGAATGGTGGGCAAAATGCCCTCCTTGCTTCTGTATAATTGTGATATCCATGCTGTAATACATTCCAGTACACCATATGTAAATCGGGAAAACATTTTTGCACTCTGAGTAGGGCTCTGGTGCGAATGATGATAAAACTGACTATACTCATTTCTATAGCATAATGACTGTAATATCATTGTTTTGAATCATAAAACTAGTTAGAAACGTTTTCTACAATAGAAGACTCTCAGTTTGCACTAGCTGTAATAAATTTTGCAGCACAGTTCCTCCTGACTTGAACAAAGGTTTAAAATTTAGATGGATTGGCTGATGGAAAGATCTGTTCCACATTTCCACACTCAACAGACTGAGACAAAATGTGATATGAAATGTTGAAGTCACGTCTTGAACTTCAGTGAAGTTTAGTTTTGTTTAATATATGAAAGAGAGGGAAGAGGAACAGACACAGGAGAAGCTGGTTTAGTGTGTTTTCACTTTAGAAATGACGATTAAGGGTGGTATTAATAACCAGCTGTAGAATTTGGCCAATACCTAATTTGTGACTTGTTTCTTAATTTGAATCTTAGTACCGGTGATCTTTATAATTTGGACAAAATAAGTATGCAAGATACAAGAACACATGCAAATGGGGGCAGATGTAGGCCATAAGGCCCTTCAGGCCCAGAACACCATTTATTATTATCATGATTTAATATGATGACTATGACCGGAAGAAGATGGCACCAGTGAACAATACTACTCGAGCGACATCCTCAAGGTGGTCCATGAAACTGTTTCTTTCACTTCTTTTATGTCGCCTGTGATCTACAGTTTGATGGTGTGCTTTCAGGCCAATTGAGGGATCTGGCACTTTGCGGTTTCCGTGATGGTTATGGGGGGGTGAGTGCCCCCTCGAGGCGAAGAAGCCTGGAGGCAGGACACAAGCCCATGATCAACTCCACTTCTGTCCTTTGTCGCCGATTAAGGCTTCAAGGAAGATTGAAGACGTAGAGGCGAGTACAGAAGGTGAATAAGTATTCAGCTCCATCTACCAGCCTCTCACTCGCTGCTGCTGAAGAAGGTGTCTGCATGTGATGGCCTCTCTCTCCCCCCTCACTCTCGCTGCTCCCAAAGGAAGGTCATTGCGTCTGAATGATCGCTCTCTCCCTAAATACTGTTTGAGCATGGTACTGGAGCAAGATTTAATCGACATGGTTTGTGGATTGAAACGCAGTTCATATTATGATGTGTTTCCTGGTTTCTGGTCACTCCTTTTTCTGTTGCTATTTTTGGGCGATTTTGAATCGGGGTGGCCCGCAGATAGTGAACACGGAGCTGAACCGGACATGGACTCTTTGGTTTTTGAGTTTTATATTCTGCATTGGCACTCATTCTTTTTTGTTGCCATTTGTGTGATTTGTTTTTTGCGCATGGGAAGGGGTTGTCGTGTTTCTTTGAATGGGTTTCATGGCTTCCTTTGTTTCATGTCTGTGGGGAGATGAATCCCAGGGTTGTAAGCTGCATGGACATTTTGAAAATAAATGCACTCTGAGTCCTTTTATTGATTCATGTTAGTCTCAGCTTCTCTTCTGTGCTATTTTTCCATACACATCAATCTAGCAAATACTTTTGTACCCTTACATTAAATACTTCCAATGCTTCTGCAGCCCCACCCCAGGCAGAGGATTCCACAGATTTGACAACCTCTTCAAGAAGAAATCTTTTATGTACCTCCATTTCAAATGACTGGGCCTGTGTCTCTTAGTTATGTCCTTTTGTTGGAGACTCTCCCGCTATTGATGGAGAACAAAAAACTAAATATTCCATTAAAGAAAGAAAGGTATTTTAGTTACTACCCTCAGTAAAGTTGAATTTGTTTGCTAGTTATGGCTGATAATGGGACCAAGCTGATTTATCACACGATGGGGAGGGCAATATTCACGATCGAGGTGTGGAATAGACTCAAGTTATCTTGTTTCTAAATGATGAGGTAGTTTTCTCTCGCTTCATGTTCTCAATGTGTAGACTTTGCTGGATTAGACCTACAATGGTGTTCGACACCCTTTGGTACTTTAGCAACATTGCCATACTTCAATTTTCAATTTTGATGATCTTATTTGCGTGCTATTTAATATATCCCCTTTCAATAAGGAGAACTAAACAAATCAGAAGCAGTCACTTTCGGGTTGATTCTTATCTTTAACTGATGAACATGGAGATGTCCTGATTGAGCAGCCTAATTCAGTGAAACATCTCATCTAATCCTCTCTCAGACTCTGTGAAACATGCTGAGAACAGCTAAAGGGATTATTTTTCTAATTATTATCCAAGATATCTGTTCAAATTGTTCCTTTTATTGGTTCAGAGCAGCAACAGGCATGAGTAATGCCCTGTGTAAGAACCAAGAGCTAATTGCGGTGTGCATTTGCGGTAAGTGTGGAAAAGACTTGCAGGCTTTGTTCACACCATGTTGCCACTGAATATCTTAGAAGTGGGTGATTTATGCAGACAAAGCAGACATGAATGTTTTGCCAAAACTCCAGTAGGGACCTAGATTAAATTGTTAGAGAAAAGAAACATGTCATTGAATTTGGTCGTTGAGAACATCAGACTGGTCCTTTGGAAAATGCCATGAAAAGATTTTTTTCCTTACAAGGAGCAAGCAGATAACTGTACAGTTAACCATGTAATGTATCGATCTATTTCTTTTAGAGGAATGACCCCCCCCCCACTTAGCACTACATATTGATTTGTTGTCTGTGCATGTGCTGTTGTCTATGCATGCACATTGTTCACTCTCTCTCTCTCACAGCAATGTGAATACACCAGTTAAAGCCATCTCCCGTGTGCATGCTTTTATTTAATATACGTATATATAGTTGTGCACAGACACAACAAATTGGCGATGAGTACGAGCCTGAATGTCAGAAAATATCATGAACTGCACCGACAGTTACAGCATAGTTACGGGAAGAAACAGGGAGAGTTAGACAGTACGGAGATGGCTGTCACGAATGCTAACAAAGGCACGAGTACAGTGTGTAGCAACAGTGAAAGATGTGCTGAATTTAAAGTAAAAATATCAAGCAACGGCTTTAGTCGGGAAAGTTGACAAATTTGATAGCGTTAATGAAGGCTGGGAGTTGTTTATTGAGAGAGTTGAACTGTATTGTAACGTGAACAACGTGGAAGAGCAAAAGAAAACCTCTACACTTCTTAGCTTAATGGGCCCAAGAATGTACAGTCTCTTACATAGCCTAATAACTCCTGAAAAGCCAGCAAGCTAGGTGTTCGATGAAATTGTAACAATTTTACAAAATCACTTGGGCCCTAAATTGCTGTTAATAGCTGAAAGATTTAGATTTTACAAAAGGAATCAATCAAAAGATGAAAGTCTTTCTGATACATTGCAGAACTGTGCAAACTTTCCCAGTACTGTGACTTTAGAGATGGACTTCCTGAAAAACTAAGGGACAGGCTTGTATGTGGCATGTATAGTTAAAGCACTCGAAAGGAGCTACAGTCCAAAAGAGACTTAACCTTAGAAAGGGCATTGACCGTTGCTATATTGTTGGAGACTGTAGCAAAGGATGAAGCAGGTCAACAGAAAAGGAGGTTAGGATGTGAAATGCACAAAAATGTCCCTGAATGGTATAAAAAGCCAAAGATGTGGCACATCTTCCCATGATGCCAATGACAGTTGGTTCAAAGAAAAAGTCTGCAGAAAGTGTCACAGACAGGGTCACATAGAGAGAATGTGCAAGGCAGACAAAAAGCACAACCGAGTGAGAAGTCTCAAACACAAAACTGAGCAAATGCATAAAGTTACCAAATGTAAAACAGAATCAGACAACATAGAGTATGACAAAAGCGAACTGTCATGCCTAGAACTGCATAGTATAACTGAAGCAGATCACAAAATGATCTGGATCACAATAGATGTGTCTGGTGTAAAACTGAAAATGGAGCTGGATACGGGGTCAGCTTTGTCCATAATTCCAGAGGCTGACTAAACAGACTGTTTTCTAAGATACCATTAGAGAAGACCTCAGTGATGTTAAAGACTTAACAGGCGAAAAAGTGTCTCCCAAAGGCAAATTGAAACCAAATGTGGCATATGGAGGCCAAACACAACAGTTAGAGTTCTATGTATTGAAAAGTGGAGGGCCAGCACTTTTCGGATGCGAATGGTTGAGAACAATCCAACGAGACTGGCTCTCAATCAAAGCTTTCAGTGTGGCATCAACAGACAACTGCAGCCCAAATGATACACATCTCAGCACTAACCTGAGGCTGTCACAGCTGCTTAATGCTAATCAGAAGGTGTTTGAGAAGGGAATAGATAAACAGTTTGAAAACTTGGCCAAGATGTTCAAGATGCCAAAAAGTTCAAAATGCATCCCTACAGGCACCATTACACCCATGGGAGTGGCTGTCATCACCATGGCAAAGAGTACATATTGACTTTGCTGGGCCATTCATGGACTCCATGTTCCTGATTGCTGTGGATGCTTATTGAAAGTGACTGGAGGTCATACCAATGAAGTCAACCACCTCAGCAAAGACTGTCTCCACTCAGAGGACTACCTTCACTACAAATGGCTTACCAGAACAAATTGGGAGTGACAACAGACCACAATACACGTCAGAAGAATTCTGACTGTTCATGAAGAAAAATGGCATCAGACATTTCAAGTCAGCTCATCAGCACCCAGCAACGAATGGGTTAGCTGAAAGGTTTATCCAAAACTTCAAGAAGTCCTTTAAAGTGATGGACAAGGACATTTCTCTACAACACAAGGTGGACAACTTCCTGTTTGTGTATCAGAACTCTATTCAAGCAATGGCAAATCAAACACCTGCAATGCTGTTCACGAACAGGGATCTGAGATCTCGCATAGACCTCCTGATACCAGATGTATCGAGGGAAGTGCAGAATAAACAGTTCAGCAAGTTGCTAAGTGAAGCAGTAAGGAGCTTCAAGATTGGACAGGAAGTCCTATCGCGTGATTACAGAGAAGACAAGTGGACACCCAGTAGGATAGCTACAAGAATTGGACCGCTGATTTTCACAGTGGATGTTGGGGATCAGATATGGAGATGTCATGTCAACCAGATACTGGATGCTCAACCGAAGAACACACCTGAGTCAATTGCATCCAACAAGATGGATACATTAGAGTCACTGGACTTACCTCCCAGTGATGATCATGTCACTGACAGCAACGTGACACCAGAAACTGAGAATGTTGTCTTAGACAAGACAGCTGCCAAACCTGATGCCACTCCACAGGTCCGGAGGTGCTATCCTGAAAGACACAGAGTGCCACCCAAAAGATTGAATCTTTAGAACTGTGAAGTTAGTTATGGACTATTATTGTGAAAGCATGTTTATTTGGAATATGGGTTTATGAAAGGGAAATTGAATGTTTTGTATGTATACAGTCTTATGTTGCATTAATCTAAAGGGGGATGAAGTGTAATGTATGGATCTATTTCTTTTAGAGCAATGACCAACCCCCCCCCACCGCCAGCACTACATATTGATCTGTTGTCTGCTCATATGCTGTTGTCTATGCACGTGCATTGTTCTCTCTCTCACACTGCAATGTGAATACACCAGTTAAAGCCATCTCCCGTGTGTGTGTGCTTTTATCTAATATGTAGCTGTTCACAAAAACAACAGATCATATTTTGAAAAACATTCGAAGGAAGATGGTGCAAGTCAGACTTAACGCAATCTTTCCTACAGTTCTGATTGAAAAGCTCCAAAACCTGGGCCTTTGTATCTGCAACTGGATCCTTGTCTACCTCACAGGAAGGCAACAGTCCATATAGATAGGAAATAACATCTCCACCTCACTGATAATCAGCACTGGCACACCTCAAGGATGTGTGATTAGCCCACTGCTCTACACCTCTACAACCATGACTGTGAGGGTAGGCACAGCTCATATACTGTCTATAAATTTGCTGACAACACAACTACCGTTGGCAGAATTTCAGATGGTGATGAGAAGGTGTATAGGAGCGAGACAGATCAGCTGGTTGAGTGGTATTTTTATATTATTTTGTGTGTGTGTGTGTGTGTGTATATATATTTATATATGCTGTAATTCTCAGTTTTTAATTATGTATTGCAATGTACTGCTTCCACATAACAAATTTCATGACATATATTTATGTAATGAAATTAAACCTGATTCTGATAAAAGAACAAATATTCATACACACAGATATTCAAATCACGAACACTGGAAGCTCCATACTATAAAATGGCAGTACATCCCACATGATATTATGTGAATGGGTTCATGGCAGCATGGAAAATTTTCTTACACACCATTCTGTCTGAGATGACTTCCTCATTGTCCAACTCACCCCAAAGACGTTGACAGCAGAGCAATGAATGCTTGAATTCATCATCTGAAAGATTTACAATTTCATTGCTCTGATAATCAACTCATCTCCCTCTCAGAAGAAAAACAACTTCTACCAAAACAGATGAATCAAAAAAAAATTTAAAGGGCAAAATCCAAATATATTGTCCATGAGAAGATGTTGTTAAACCGCCTTCTTGAATTGCTATGGCTTTCTTGTGAAGGTACTCCCAATATGCTATTGGGTAAATGAGTTGCAATACATAGACCTAATAATGATGAAAAAACAACAGTATATTTTCACTTCATCGTGATGGAGGAGAACCTGCGGTGTAAAAAAACACTGCTGGATGAATTCAACTGGTTGAGCAGCATCTATGGGGGTTAAGTAGTTGTCATTGTTTTGGGTTGAGACCCTGCATCAGACCTGCAGTGGTGTTCGCATCATCCTGAATCTTTTCTTGATGGTAAGAGTCAAGGGAACAAGGTCAGACAGCTGCTCTATACTCTTCATTTTCCATGGCAATCCCCCAGGATCAATGACGGTTTGATTCCACTCCACTTTTCTGGTATCTGAAATGGCTAATGAAGGCAATGTGATAACTGCAGATTCTTCCACAGATCAGATAAGGAGGTCCTTACATGTTGACTGAATTGTGAGATGTTTCTCTCCTTCTCCTGCTCACACAGACCCTGAGTGTACTATCAATATATGGACTCAAGATCTCAATACCAATCTGAGTACTCTTTCACCTTTTTCAGTGCCATGAAATAGAGATTCCCAGGTCATTAAGGATGTCATTTTTTTTTTCATATGAACTTTGAATGTATCCTCTAAAAATCTTCAGAGCTAACGGGAATCTCTTCAAATCTGTAGCCACCAAATGCAGACCCAAGGTCACACAGATCTCAGCAATTAAGCTTCAATATGCAGATGACACTTGCATTTTTGTTCAATAAAAGATTGAGCTCCAAGCCATTATTACCTCATTTACTGAAACCTAAATGGAAGGGCCTTACTCTCAGCATCCTCGAGCCAAAGGTCTTATATTAACCTGGCCTTTATAGCTCTGGTATTGCTGGCATGTGGCCAAGTGGTTAAGGCGTTTGTCTAGTGATTTGAAGGTCGCCAGTTCGAGCCTTGGCTGAGGCAGCATGTGTGTCCTTGAGCAAGGCACTTAACCACACATTGCTTTGCGATGACACCGGTGCCAAGCTGTATGGGTCCTAATGCCCTTCCCTTGGACAACATCGGTGGCGTGGAGAGGGAGACTTGCAGCATGGGCAACACACAAAGGAAATTGGCTCTGTCTTTCATTCAGCTTCAGATTATCACTGTGGGAGTTCCCTCACGGTGAATTTCTTGGCTGAACATTTTCTCCTATTTCAGCAAAGTCTTCCCTTTCATGCAAAAAGACTTAGACAAAGTTCAGGCATGATTTGCTATGGAACAAGTAATACTTATGTAATACAGGCAATGGTCATCCCCAATAGGGAAGAATTCAGCCTTTGATATGTTACAGGAGTTTCGTTGCTGTGATCTTCCTCCCCTCATTAACACACTGGAGTTCAACAGTTACAGAAATTTATCTGGATTAATCATATAAACATAGAGGCCTTAAGAGTAGATCAGGGTCTAAGTTTTCTGTGTCATCACTTACCTCCTGAAATCCCTATGTCTTTCCAGTCACTCTGCACTGGAGCGGCATAGTAGCATAGCTGTACCTTAGCACTTTACAGTGGCAGTGATCAGAAGATCAGGGTTCAATTCCCGCCACTCTCTGTAAGCAGTTTGTTTTTGTTTTCCCCATGACTGGGTTTCCTCCTGGTGTTCTGGTTTCCTCTACATTCGACAGACACACAGGTAAATTGTGGGCATGCTATGCTGGTGCTGAAAGCACAGCAATATTTGTAGAACATACTCAGACTGTGTTGGCCATTGATGCACTCTATGTTTTGATGCACATGTAACAAATAAAGCTAACCTTTAATCTTTTTCCACTCTCTATTCAGCACAAATCTGGAGTGATTGTCAAAACTCATTTCTTGGTTAGATACATGACGCTCCAACAATATTCAAGGATCTCCACACCATCCAGGACCACACAGTCTCCTTGCATCAACCTCCCTAGGCATTCATGTCCATCACCTGATGCACAGTAGCTGCAGTGTGAACCATCTACTAGACTGCATGGGCTGCTCCAACAGCATATCCCAAACATTGGACCTCTGCTACAAAGAAGAACAATGGCAACAGGTACATGAGAACATTGCCAGCTCTACATTCTCCTGCAGACAACACATCATCCTGACCTGGAAATATGTAGTCACTTCTTCAGCAATGATGGACCAAAACCTTCCCACTCCTCCTCAGCATCACTGGGAAACACCATCACTAGAAGAACTGTAATAGCTTAAGCTGAGTCATCATCGCTTTATCTAGTTTAATTAGAAATCAACAATAAATGTTAGTTTTGCTAACAATGTGCAGAAGAAAATAAATAAATAAGAAATTCTATGGATGTTCTCTTTTGGATGTTTGATCTCCCTGCCTCAATTCTCTTTTGCATATTGCACCACTGTCCCAAGCAGTGTTTTTACAGCTGGAATGTATTTTAAAATGGATCAATCCTGGGCTCACAAATTCCCTATATAATCAGCCAGGAAAAGCAACAAACAATAGGATCCAACACATCAGAGCATAATTCAGGAATACACAACTCCTAATTCATGCCAGTTTTGCTCTATTTTTATGAACTACCACAGAGTTTCGTGATGATTTACCTGTAGGCTTCTGATAACGAATTACCTTAGCAAATTCCTTTAGGATTACTGGAGGCCTGTCTCAGGTCACTAAAGACAATTCTTTGAAGTTCCAAGTAAGGTCTTGACATATGACAGAAAATAAATGTTACTGTGTCTGTAGAATTAATTATTCAACCTCCTACCCATAAAATTATTTGTTACATCACAACAGGTGCCCCTGAAGAGATAATGATAAAGTAATGTCATGCCATGAAGAGAGTCAGTCCTTTCTTAAACACAGCAGTTCTTCAACTTTGATCTTCAGAAGGTCAGAGGAATACTTATCACAGAATAACTGACAGTTTGTGCTGATAGCAAAAGATTCTGTCTCCCTCCATAAATGTAACTTCACATAGTCAATAGAGGATAAACTTAGATCTTTCGTAGTGCTGCTTCACTTTTGTTACAGCCTTCATATTTAGTTGTCAGTGATACTAACAGCTACAGAGTTATTGTCGTGTTAGGTCTGAATGGGACCCAAGGCTTGCTTGGGGCCCCAGACAATTTCAGGCACAGTGGTTCTTGTGTCAACCTTGCTGCTGCTGCTTAATCTGTATCAGACCTAGCTTTGGATTCTTGACACATTTCCTGAGGTCAAATGACTTGTTTTATCGATGAGGTGAGAATGGATCAAAAACTAGCTGCTTTTTTTTTTGCTCTTACGGTTGCTTCTTAGTACGGGAAGTTTGTGACACTAAAAGTCGATAAATCCCAAAGACTTGATGAATCCACATTATTTTGAAGTAGCTGCCTATGGAAATAGTGAACAATTTAGTTATCATCTTCCAAAATGCTATGGATTCTTTACTTGTTATAGTGGATTGGAGGGAAACATTTGTGATCCCAAGCATTAAAGGGGAGAGGAGAGAGAAATATATATAGATACTGGAATCTACAGTAAAAAATGTAATAATAGAAAAGTTTGTAAAGAATACTATGATTGAGCTCAGTCTGCATGGACTAATGAAAGAGAAATCAATGTTGATGAATATATTAAACATAGGAGTTTCTGCAGATGCTGAAAATCCAAAGTAAAAGACGCAAGATGCTGGAGGGACTCAGCAACTCAGCAGGTCAGGCAATATCTATGGAAAGCAATAAACAGTCGTCATTTTGGGCCAAGACCATTCATCAGGAGTGGTGTCATAGCAGCAACCTTGCACTCAAAGACAGTAAGGCCAAAAGCTGATTGTGGACTTCGGAAAGGGTAAGACGAAAGACAAATCAATCCTCATAGAGGGATCAGAAGTGGAGAGAGTGAGCAATTTCAAGTTCCTGGGTTTTAATATTTCTAAGGACCTAACATGGTCCCAACGTATTGATGCAGCTATAAGGAAGACAAGAGTGCTATATTTCATCAGGAGTTTGAAAAGATTTGATGTGTCACACAAAGCGCTCACCAATTTCTATAGGTCTACTGTGGGCAGCATTCTGACTGGCTGCATCACCATCTAGTATGTGGGGGGGGGGGAGGGATGCTACTGCACGGGATGGAAATAAGCTGCAGGTAGTTGTAAAATTCGTCAGATCCATCATGGGTACTAGCCGCTATAGTGTCCAAGGCACCTTGAAGGAGCAGTGCCTCATAAAGTTGTCCATGATTAAGGACCCCCCACCACCCAGAACATACCCACTTCTCATTGTTACCATCAGGAAGGAGGTACAGAGTCTAAAGACACACACTCAGCAATTACGGAACAGCTTCTTCCTTCTGCCATATGATCTCTGAATGGACATTGAACCCAGGAACATTACCTCACTACTTTTTTTTTCTGTTTTTGCACTACTTAATTAATTTAACTATTTAATATATATATATGCCTACTTACCGTAATTCATTGTTTTTTCGCTATATTGCAAGGTACTGCTGCCACAAAGATAACAAATATCATGACATATGCCCATGATATTAAATCTGATTCTGATTCATATCAATTCCTGTCCATTGATGCTGTCTGACCTGCCGAGTTCCTCCAGTCTCTTGGCAAAAACACTGGAATGCTCTAAGAATGTGAGCACTAAAATGTACAAGGGGAACTACAGCCTACTGTGCATTTAAGATTTTCAGAAGAGTTTTGATAGAATCCACCCAGGTGGCTTATGAGCAAAGTTGGGTCCTAAGGAGCTACGCATAAGATAATGATATGGAATGAGACCTGGTCATGAGACCATCAGCGGAGAGGAAGAATAAACAACTCTTTGTCAGGTTGACAGGCTGTGACTAATGTAAGGAGATATGATTGGAATATGTAATTCTTATACGGCATGACAGGCTGGATGTTTAGGTTCAGGGGTCAATAACGAGGGTTCATTACCTCTGAATATAGGGTAAGACATTTAGGGCTGAATTGAGGAGCAATTTCTTCACTCAGCAGGTGATAAACTTGTGGAACTCTTTCACAGAAAGCAGTGGAGGCCAAATCAGTGAATATGTTTAAGAGGAAGAGAACAAAACAGAAGAGACATTGTGGGATATGGGAACCGAGAAGGAAGCCGGTATTGAGGAAGATTACATTGTAGTGAATGCTACAGCAGGCTTGAAGAGCTAATAAGCAGAAAACAAGATCAGTTTTAAATTAAACAAGGAAAACACTGACATGGACAAGTGAAGGTCTCCAAGAGACAAAGATGGGAGCTAGGAGGGTCTCAAAGATAATTTTGAGGAATCGGTCTATTTATGTTGTACAGGGGACTGCCTGCCAAGAAGCTAGCATTCAATGTTCAGGGGATGTTCAGTCTCTTTACACGAGGCTTTCGACTGACCATAGAGCTCATCCAGCTAAAAGAGATTGGTAGGTGGTGGAATTTTACCTGCCATAAAACCAACCATTTTTCGGTGTCCAATAGATAACCAAGTCAAGTCAAATTTATTTAAAAAACACATTTAAAAGCAACCCATGTTGACCAAAGTGCTGTACAAACCATAAAAGATAGCTAAAATCACAAATACAAGAAACACAGATATAAACAACAAGGCACACAGCTTATAGGCACAAAATAAACAACGCACGAGCCTAGGCACAATGCTAATGACATAGCTTTCAGGGCAGCTCAGTTAGCAGCTGCATATTGGCTGAATACAGCAATGGAAACCCTCACTGATACTGGGCAATTTCAGCTTCATGTAGTGGAAGTTCAAGCTGTTACTCTCATAGCTCAGGCTGTCAGTGCACAAAAGCGCTAGTATGATCTTGCAGAACATTCATGGCTGAGATTAACAGGGGTTTGGACGTCAAGAGAATCAGAGGATATGGGGTCCAAGCACGATGTGAGACAAAGAATCAGCAATGATTTAATTGAACAGCAAATCAGATTCAAGATCCAAATCTTCCACTCCTGGCACTTCAATGTGCTTACGTAAATTCACATTCACCACAACACTGAAGTAAGCCATTGAAACTTTAACAGTCTAATGCCCAAGGAAATATAGAAGGAACTAATGTGTGAGTAATTGATGGCCTGTTTAAATAATGCTGGAGGGCCTCTTTCATGCTGCTAGCTGTCATGTTCAGCAGCTCAGGGTTAAGAAGGAACATAAACTGCAGCATACAGCCCCAAAGTGGCTGAATAAAAGTCAAATCAGGGATATAATGAGCTCCTTGTTCTTGCCAGTAGACATTTAGATGCATGCACTATCCTCTATATTTGTGATACCTAGTGCATTTGCTGATAAAAGAGCATACATATGCCATATTCTGCATTTTAGAAATGTAGATTCAAGACTTTAGATTATCCTTAGTGCTATGTTTCCATTTCCCACTGTAATCTTGAATAAACCCACAAACAGTGTGATGTCCAATTTAGTGTCAAGTTTTAAGAAGCACTGTGCTTTTAATTATAGCCATTAAATAAAATCAGTTTATAATGTCTGAGATCACACCTAGAAGTTGCTAGGACTAGAGGGAAAACTGTTAGGAGCATTTCCCATTCTACTCTCTCACCTTTCTTTAAAGTGTAACTTTTCTGAAATGTTAGAAAATATTAGGAGAAAAAGCATTTGATTGTTTATCTTGTCATTTTCCTTCTTTGGTTTGTTGGAGATTTTCTTGTTAAGCAGACCAGCTCTGACTCAGCAAAGGATTTACTCTAACGCCTCAGTTACTTTTGAGCAATGTGAGGTGGTGATTTGATTGTCATTTCCCAGCTTCCTTTTCGCTGTGAGCAGAATGCCTAGGCTTGTGTTTCCTGCCTTCTTAAAAACTAACATGTGAAGGATCATGGACATTTCCAAGCCAATATAAATATTTGGCATAATTCTTTAACCACTTGACCTTACATTTTCTGATCTGCCTAGTAATGTAGCAAAGGGAGATCAACCAGGAGCAAGTCACCTGCCCACATCCCTCAGTGTTAGTGAATCATGCATTGTGAGAAGAAGGTGATAGGGCAGAACAGAGGAAATATAACTGAGCATTCAATTGAAGCCAGTCATAAAATGTATGGAAGCTGTATTAAGTGTACATAGCCATATCACTTACAGTAAGAGCTGTAAAATAAATATTTAATATAAATGATGTGCATTCTTTGCCTGGTATGTATAGCCCTTTCAAAAATGTGAAAATAGCAAATTTGAAAATGGGCCTTTGAAATGACCCTATTTTCCATTGGAGTAAATCTCCCAGCTTTCAGTCAGAAGTTTAATTAAAATGCCAGCATTCTTCAGAATCAGTGTCACGTTTGATGCCCTGGACTTGGCCTCTGGAGTTTTCATCTGTTTTGTTTTTGAGGAAAGAAATACTTTAACATTTAACTTTTTAATTTTTGATTCTTAAGTCACATATGTGTTAAGTTGTAATAAAGCATTTATTAATCCTGTCACAGTGAGAACAACAAATGCAAAGCAACTTTATTTTTCATGTACGACAGCTTTCACCTTTAGAAACAAACTTGAAAATTTGATTTTTTTGATGCCAAACAATAAGGACCTTTACATTAACTTCATATGACTTATCAATAATTACAACTGAATATAACATATTTTCAAAAGCCATTAATGCCACATGTGACTTTATGTGCCTTAAATATTATGGTGTGTGATCATTCATGACATTCGCAAATATTTCCATTTCTTGATATTTTTCTAGTCACTTCCTTCACATTTTCTCTCTACAGTTTGAACGTGTTGTCAGATAAAACTATGGTTCTCCTTTGGTGGTGTAGCTGCAAGGAAATTGATTACACTAGTTCCATTCACAATGAATTGAACTGCAGTTAGTGGACATTCAAATAACACACTCAAGATCAGCACTCACCTTGCTCAAGGAAGGGAAGCGGAAAGGGAAAGTGACAGAGGGGGAAGTAGGAAAAGAAGGAAATCGTGGTGGAGATGATTATAAAGAGTAGGAAGGTGAAGAGACATTTTTACCCTGAGGAAAAACGTAATGCCAATGGTCATTTCTCTCTTGACCCATCAACTGAACTACTGCCTCATTAATACAAAAGCAAAACAAAACTTTAATGAAAACAGATCTATTTCAAAGAGCAGATACAGGGTTGTTGACTTTGGTCTGATGCATTCCTGGAGATTTAATAAAGTAACATTTGATCACATGGAATTCAATTAGACGGCACCACTCATGTGATACTGATTCCACAACACTTGGTCACACAATGTTTGCCTGCACATTCTAAATACCCCAGTTGAATACCTTGAAGATGAAATATTTTTTCTTATTAATAATGTGATTGATAATTTATAACACATAGAATAAAAGCAACTGTGATGTTTCTGTAATATTATCAACAATGAGAAATTGTTGATAGATAACTACCTATAACTCATTAAAATCCTGATCAGTGTAAGTGATATCCAGAAAAAGATTTTGTACAGTTCTATGACTTTATGCATGACGTTATATAAATAAATCTAATTTGATGTACTGAATTTGCGCCCAACTCCGAAGGCTAGCTTTAACCAGATCAGCCTAGTCCCCATTGAGGAGTATCATAGCTGCCTAATCACTGCAAAAATATACAGTAGTGTTCATTGCAGTCTGATGTAAACTCTCCCATTCCAGAGAGAATCTCTCTTCCTATTCACTTCATGTTGCTCATTGTCCGATCCCATTCTGTTGCTCTCTTTCCCATCTGTCTTTTACTTTTCCTTCCCTCTCTATTTCCTTCCGCATGCTCTCCCCACTGTTTGATTTTTTATACACTTACTCTTCTCCCCCCATTTTTGATTCACTTACCTCCCACCCTCCCCATCTCTCTCACTTGTCAGTTTGCTTTTCACTCATCTTATTTCCTTTGTGTCTCTCTTTCCCTTCACCCTGAATTTTTATATCTCCCATGTTAGATATGCTTCTCAGTGAAGAAATGACCAAAGGATATAGGTAAATTACAGGAACAGGATGTGGTCTTGCTGTTACTGATTGGCCTTTTCCTTCTCCTATTTCCTATATTTCTTTGTTTCTCTCCCTCCTTAGTTTATTTTAACTTTCTCTCTCCCAAATTCTTTCTTCTAAATTTTTGCTCTCTTGTTGTCTCTCTTGCTAGATAACGTTTCTCTATCAGCTCCATTTTCTCATCCTTCATCACCCTCCCACATTACTCATCTCCTCTGTCTTCCCATTTATTAACACTTGAAGTTAAGTAGTTTAACAAATAAACCCTTCTTGGGCTTCCAGCTGGGTACAGGTCTCGATTTTAACCGATGTTTCGATGCCAAACCCCACATCTTCAACAGGGATGATGCCTAGGCACATCTGGTCCATCCCTCCTGATTGGCTAGACCTCAAGCAATCAGGTTTCCTCTGTCCCACCTTGTTTGCAATCAAATTCCAGTTCCTATTTAGAGTGAGACTTCGTTAAAATTCTTATTCTGTAGTTTTATTTTGTTGGCTTCCTTCACTAGGCGGTCCCAGAAGCCATTGACGTGGCACAGTAGTTTTGTGCCATTGAAGTCAATCCTGTGGCCATTGTGAATGCAGTGTTCTGCTACCACCGATTTCTCTGGGTAACCCAAACGGATACACCTCCTCTGCTCCTTGATGTGGGTTTCCACTGTGTGCCCAGTCTGGCTGATACTTGCTGCTCCACATTCACAGGGAATCCTGTAAATGCTAGCCGTCCTGAATTCCAGGTCATCATATATTGGCCTAGCAGTGTATATCACAATAGAAACCTACACCAAGGAGCATAGGATGTGTATCCATTTGGGTTTACCCAGACAAAAATCGGCAGTGGCAGAACATCGTATTTGCAATGGCCATAGGATTGTCTTCGACCAGGAGGCTTCTCAGTTTAAAGATTGGATCAAACTGCCAATTCAGAAAACATGGAGGTATATGTTTCATGATAAACTCTCGGTGGTGATCCATTGTGGTAGTTTTGTCCAACTCCTGTTCCCCTGACTTTGAACTAATGTTCAAATGCAATCCTTTTTATTTACCTAGGGAGGAGGGTTCCCCTCCATAATCCTGACCACAGTTTACATACCACCAGCGGCCAACTATAATCAAATGCTTCAGAAACTGCATGATGCTGTCTCCAGACAAGAAATAGTCCATCTCAAACGCATTTCAAATCATCATAGGGGACATCAACCACGCTCGTTCGAAGAAAATCCTGCCCAGTTACCATCAGCATATAATCTGTAGCACCAGTGTGGTCCGAACACACCAGACCACTGTTATACTAAGATAAGGAATGCCTACCGTTCCATGCCCAGACCGCATTTTGGTAAATTAGATCACTTGGCTGCCCTCCTACATGCATACAGGTAGACACTAAAGAGCAAAGCTCCAGAAATTAGGGCAACAAAGGGGTGGTCCCAGAAGGTAGAAGAGTGGCTATGATGCTTCAAGTTGATGGACTGGACTGTATTCAAGTACTGTGGATCTGAATGAATACACCATGGTTGTCACGGGTGTTATTAAAACAGTTGTAGAGGAGTGTGTACCTTCCCAACCAGAAGCCCAAGATGAACCATGAGATCCTCAGTCTGTTGACAAGAGGTCCAGTTACAACTTCTGTAAAGCCGTCTCACAGGTGAACTGGTAATTCTGGACTAAACTTGAGTCAATGAAGGACGCTCAACAGTTGTGGCTGCGTTTGAATACTATCACCTCTTATGAAGTTAAATCAAGTGACATAGGTGACAACAGGGCTTCGTTTCCAGATGAGCTCAATGCCTTCTATGCTACTTTGAACAAATAAACATGGAAGAACTATTATAAACTCCCACAGCCCCTGATGACTTTGTGATTTCAGTCTCTGAGGATGACGTACAAGCAGCCTTCAAGAAGGCAAACATATGAAAAGCATCTGGCCCAGAAGGAAACCCAGCCAAGTACTAAAAACCTGTTCTGATCACTAGGTAGAGTGTTCACTAAGATCTTTAACCTCCCACTTTGGCATTCTGAGGTACCCACCTCGTTCAAGCAGGCCTAAGAAGACCATGGCGACCACCTTCAATGACACTCATCCAGCAACTCTTACATCCATACCAAAGAAGTGATTTCAGAGGCTGGTGATGAAACACATCAACTTCTGCCTGATAATTGACTTGGATCCACTCCAATATGCCTACCAGAGAAACAAGCCCATAGCAGCTCATTGGCTCTTCACTCAAACCAGGAACGTCTCGAAAGCAAAGGTGCATACATCAGGGTGTTCTTTATTGACTACAGCTCAGCACTCAATACCATTATCTCCACAAAACTAATCAATAAGCTTCAAGATTTTGGCCTCAATACTTCCTTGTGCAATTGGATCCTCAATTTCCTCACTTGCAGACCCCAGTCAGTTCAGGTTGTCAGCAGCATCTCCTCCTCGGTCTCCATCAGCACAGGTGCACCACAAGGCTATGTGCTTAGCCCCCTGCTCTACTCATTTTATACTGATGACTGTGTGGCTAAGCACAGCTCCAATGCCACATTCAAGTTTGCTGACAACACCACTGCCATAGGCTGAATCAAAAGTGGTGACGAATCAGCATATAGGAAGGTGATTGAAAATCTGGCTGAGTGGTGCAACAAGAACCTCTTACTTGATATCAGCAAGACCAAGGAGCTGATTATTGACTTCAGGAGGAGGAAGTTGGAGGTCCATGATCCAGTCGTCATCGAAGGATTCAGAGGTGGAGAGGGTCAGCAACTTTAAATTCCTTGGTATTATTACTTATGAGGACCTGCCTAAGCCCAGTATGTGAGTGCAGTTATGAAGAAAATAAGGCAGCGTCTCTCCTTCCTTAGGTGTTTGCAAAGATTTGGCATGGCATCTAAAACTCTGAAAAACTTCTATAGCTTGGTGGTGGAGAGTATATTGACTGGCTGCATTACAGCCTGGTATGGAAACACCAATGCTGTTGAATGGAAAATCCTATGAAAAGTAGTGGATATGGCCCAGTCCATCATGGGTAAAGCCCTGCCTGCTGTTCAACACAGGCTGGTTTCCATGATGTGGTGTGAAACTATATTACTTTGAGTAGGATGTACTCTCAGTTTAGAAACAAATTCCAGATAGATTGTCCCACTTTCCTCAATATTTGAACAGACTTTTCTTTTAAGGTCTGAGGCTTCTTTGGTGGTGCAATGTACTGGTTCAACACATGTGAAGCAAGTTAGAAGAGTTTTTTTTAATATGCCCTCCATTTGTACATTTATGAGAAAGCTCAGCGGGGAAAGTCTAACTTTATCTTTAAGATCTCTCAAGGTGGCAAATTTCACACCAATGACTGCAACTATTGAAGATGTGGGTTCTTGAAGGACAAAGCCAAGTAAGGCTGTAAGTGCTGAATTGATTCCTTTTTGTAATTTGAGGTAAAAATTCCTTCAGAAGCCAATTAATTTGTTCAAGGACAAAAAAAACCCACAATATAACCACAAATATGTATTTGGTTCTAAAATGCTTCCAATACTGTAATCGAGACTCAGTATATTTGGGATATCAGACTACTACCCAAAGTAATCCATGGTATAAGCATTTGCTAGCAATTCAATATGCTTTTTGTTATCTGATCGATATATATCACATATAATTGTGGAAGTTCTTGGGCCTTTGCCCTTCTTGGCATCAAATTTACCATAGCTCAAATTATCAATTTTGATTTATTTTCAATAAAAGAAAAAGTATTGAAAAAGTGCGAAGAAATTAGATATGAATGAATGGAGCATTCATAAATTAATACTGCATTGAAAACTTTTTTGATCTTATAGGATCATGATGGAAGTCTGAATCTACCAGGATCATCTAAAAGTCCTCGTTGGACATCACTTTATTATATACCTTCTGTCCAGTCAAGTGTCCGTTCAAGATGGTGCCAGCATACAATGCTCCCTTGGTCAACATCTTCTAGATAGCTCACGAAAATTTCTTTTTTTTACTTCTCTTACATCTGTTTTTCACCTTAAGTGTGTTTCTGGGACAGTTAGAACCTGCGATTTACAGTTTGGAGATTGCTTTGCTGTCTCTGAGAAGGAGCGAGCACATACTCGGACGGCCTTGATGCGAAGAAGCTTCAAGGTGGGTGGGGGCGAGCCGACGTTCGACTCTATTGCACCGATTAAGGTGTCCATTAATTGCTGATTACAACGTCGGGGAAGATTGGGACGTTGAGACAAATGCAGAAGGCAAGTGAGAGTTCCGCACCGACTGTCTGCCGGAGAAGGTGTCTATGAGTGGTGCCTTTTGCTGTGTGGCTTGCTTTAGCAGGTGGGTAGGCTTCTCTGCAATCGTGTGGTGTCCTTCTCTTTCACTGAATGTTGGTGGTATCGGAGGACGGTATTGTGGTTCCGCATTCATGGATTGGAATATTACATTTACGGATTGCGGACCATTTCAGACTTGTAGCTTTCATATTCTGTGTCTTTTTTTAATCACCCATTCCTTTTCCATTTTGTTGTGCAAAGGGAGGATGCTTGGCAATTGATATTCTGTTAGTTACTTTGTGCAGGGGAGGGGATGTTTTTGGGGGGATTGACATTCCTATTCCATTTTGTGCAGGGGAAGGGTTTTGGGGATGGAGGGTTGATGATCAGGATGCCATTCTTTTAGTACGAGGGGGGAGGGGAGGCGGGTTGGATTTTTTTTCTCCCAACGATTTTCATGTACTTTCTTTGTTTCGTGGCTTTCTGGAGAAATATAAATTTCAGAGTTGTATAGGTACATGCTTTGATAATAAATGAACCTTTGAAACTGTATCTAATGAAGCGGCTGCTGAGTGTGTGGTCATAGTCTCCTGCTGCTGTAGCTTGCCCTCTTCAAGGTTCAATATGTACATTCAGAGATGCTCTTCTGCACACCACTATTGTAACACATGGTAATTTGAGTTACTGTCACCTTCCTGACAGCTTAAACCAGTCTGGCCATTCCTCCTCTGGCCTCTCATTAACAATGCATTTTTGCCCACAGAACTGCCACTCACTAGATAGTCTTTTTTTTGTTTTTTGCACCATTCTCTGTAAACTCTATAAACAGATATGCGTGAAAATCCCAGAAGATCAGCAATTTCTGCGATATTCAAATCACCCCATCTGGCACCAACGATCATTCCACAATCAAAATCACTTAGATCACATTTCTTCCCCATTCTGATTTTTGGTCTGAACAACAACTGAACCTCTTGACCTTGTCTGCATGCTTTCATGCATTGAGATGCTGCCTCATGATTGGCTAATAATATAGTTGCATAAACAAGCAGGTGCATAGGTGTTCCTAATAAAGTGGCCACTGAGTGTACATCAGTAAAATATCCACTGGAAGAGCAATGATGAGGAAAATGTATTCAAATACCAGAGCTATAATTGCAGATTTTAGGAAAAATATTACTGGCTTCCTATATTATAATTAAAAGAAAATACTGCATATTACTTTTGTTTCCTCTCCTGTCTTCCACAGATGAGGAACAAGTAGTGCACACTGAGTTCATACTCATGTGATAGATTTGTGTACTCCAGAGTTAATGCTAGACATGTTATCTCCTGCAAACTCATGCCCTGTCATAAACACAATGATTGCCGATCAGTTCCTCTTTGATCTCATGTACTTCTTATCTGGAAACCTATGCTGCAGTTACGTATGCACTTATAGTAACCGGAGGTTTTTTAAAAAATTCTTCTTATACTATTAATTAGGTTACTTTTTTGCAGAGCCATTCTTGTTTATTTAACTACCTTGTTGTTTAGATTATTATTGTTTCTGACAGAGCAAAGACATTAACTTAATTTGTTCAATAACATTGGGCTTGCAGAGGTAATCAAAGACTTCCCAAGGGATACCGGCATTTGCTTTATTCCATATATCAGAGAAAGTACTGATGAAAGGATCAGAAATTTTTGTTCCAGCCTTTCTGTAGGTACAAAGGTTCAAGCTCGCTCTTTGACTATGTTTTTGAACTTTGACCTGCATTCATAGACATCACACCTTGATTGATTGGGAACGTTTGGAGGGTCAGTTTACACCAGGACAGCAGTGTACCTACACAGCACTGATCTTATATTTTCCCTTCCCTGTCTTACAAAACGGGCAACAGGAAATGCTGAGGGATTTGCTGCTGTGCTCTTTGCCCTGAGCTAGACCCACTGTGTTTCCAACCTCCTGAGTGGAATAAACAAATAAACAACATCCTTGAAGTCTTCATTTTCTGAAACTCTGTGGCTCGGATTTCAAAATCATTTAAGACAAAAGCAAAAGAAATAAATCAAGTCTAGTCTGTCCTTAAAACATTATAACTTTTTTCATTCTCTATGCTGTCTACGAAAAATTCTCCAAAGACACTTGAATTTTACTGTGTTTCTGATCACTGGGTACTGATTCATGTACGATTAATTGGTTACACACATTGAAACATAACAGGCTCTACAGATACTAAGACTGAAAATATAAATTTAAATAAAGGCTAACAACTAACCAGGAACAAATTTGTTCCAATCTGTATTTGAATAAATTTACTTAATTTTTCCAGAATTTACTTAAATGTCAGTCATTCAGGGATTGAAGATTAAAGAATCACAAGGTCACGGAGTAATGGTGTATGGAAATGGGCATTTCAGCCCAACTGATCTGTGCTAACCAAGGTGCCCTCCTAAGGAAGTCCTATTTGCCCCCAGATGGGCCACAAATCTCTGAAACTATTCCCATACATATATTTATCCACCTTCTTTTATAAATATTATTTATCATTCTCAACTATTTCTCTGGCAGATCGTTCCATTTACACACCACCCTCCGCATGATAAAGTTACCCCTCATGCCCCTTTCTAAAATCTACTCCCTCTATTTCCAGTTCTGTTTCCCTAGGAAAAAGACTGTGTGCATTTATCCGTCGTCCTTCGAGATTTTATGCACCTCTATAAGGACAACCCTCCTTTGCTCCAAGAAATAAAGTCATAGCCTGCCCAGCTTTTCCCTATATCTCAGACCTTTGACTCCTGGCAAAATTCTCATAGATGTTCTTAGCTTTCAAAAATCATAAAGCTTTGAATGCAGCTTTTAGTCATTGATACTTTTACCCTGTGTCACCAAACTGGTCTTGTTTATTTCAGGTACTAGTTAATTTTTTTTGCATAAATTTGCTGTTCATTTAATGGAGAATACAATGCTGCTGAACTCAATAGTTTGTAGAATCAAGGCATTGATTATAGCAAGAGTTTGATTAATGCCATTACTGGGGGCTAATGTACCTGTGTCTTTATGAGTGGTCAGCGAATACTTTATTGCATTCAAGACTTGAACCTGATGATGAAATGGCGGCAACACACTCAAAATGCTGGAGAAACTCAGCAGGACAGGGAGCATCAATGGAAACAAGTAATCGTCGAGCTTTCAGACTGAGATCCTTCAGCAGGATCCTTCCAATGTAGGGTCTTGGCCTGAAACCAACTATTTACTCTTTTTCCATAGATGCTTCCTAGCCTGCTGAGTTTCTGCAGCGTTTTGTGTATGTTGCTTAGATTTCCAGCATCTGCCGATTGTCTCTTGTTGGTGAGAAGGTGGAGAGGCCATGAGCGATCAGAAGGTTGCCTTCTCTTTACAATGTATACATTCAGTACCCACATTATTAGTTAACTACTGCACCTAATAAAGTAACTACTGAGTGTATGGTCGTGGTCATCTGCTGCTGTAGCCCATCTGCTTCAAGGTTCAACATGCTGTGCATTCAGAGATACTCTTCTACACACCACTGTTGTAAAGCGTAGTTATTGGAGTTACTGCTACCGTTTTGTTAGCATGAACTAGATTGTCTACTCTCCTCTGACATCTTTCATTAACAAAGCGCCTCGCCCACAAAACGGTCGCTTACTGGATGTTTTCATTGCACCATTCTCTGTAATCTCTAGAGACTGCCGTGCATGAAAATCCCAGGAGATCAACAGTATTTGAGATACTCAAACCACCCATCTGGCACCAACAGTCACTCCACGATCAAAGTCACTTAGATCACATTAAATCCCCACTTTGATATTTAGTCTAAATAACAGCTGAACCTCTTGACCATGTCTGCGTGCATTCATGCATTGAGCTGCTGCCACGTGATTGTCTGGTTAGATATTTGCTTTAACAAGCAGGTATACAGGTGTACCTAATAATGTGGTCACTGAGTATGTGGTTGCCACTGTGTTCTTGCAGAATTATGTCAATGAAGATGATAGAGCTGTACTGATTAATGTTGATCCACTTTGATGGCAATGAATGTGGTGAACTGATGGCTGACGGAACCATTAATGTATTTGGGAAAATGTTTAGATATATTGTGGATATAGACAGTAACTGTATGACACATATTATTTTCCATTCCAAGTCTAAGTCTGGATTTTTTCCAAGTTGTGCTTAGGTTGGCAAAGTGTGGCTTTATTATCGAGAGGGTGGATTCTTTCAGCAGTGAGAAGCAGCAGAAGAAAGCTGGAATGGAATGAAAAAGAAGAATGGAATTCCTCTGCTCCTGAAATCACAAACCTCGTACATGTTGTAAAATATCTGTCGTTTACACAGACTGCTGAATCAGGCCTCACAGCAATAAAACTGCTCTTAAAACTTTCAGAGCCCCAACTCCATACACTCTGGTTTATGAGGAGTGCATGCCAATTCCCTACAACTCATGCTGGGGCAGGCAAGTGATTGGCAGTAGTTATGACATTTCAAGAACAACAAAAAGCCTGAATTGAATTCTTAAACCAACCTAGGTGTTACAATGCAGGCAAAATAACATGGACAGTGCTATGAGGGCAATGACGTAGGCAGAAAATCTCTTTTCATTTTCAATTTCAATATCCTCTTTCCAGAGATCCTCCCAAAGTGAAACAGTTGGGAAAACTAACTGTATACAGACCACTTATTGGTAACACCAAAAGGTCATTTTGTCCAGCAATTTCATTCTAATTAAGTTCATACATGAAAATCTCATTTCTTTCTATGTCACATTGTTTCATAAATCCTTTGATAGTCATAACTCCATTACCATTAATTTAATAGATGGCCATTTGGCCTTTTAAGGAGCCAATGGGACTGATTTAATAAGATAGAGATACACAAATATGTATAAAAATAAATTAAAGCAGGAAACATAACTAGTAATGTTAAACACAAGAGATTCTGCAGATGCTGGAAATCTAGAGCAGCACACACAAAATACTGGAGGAACTCAGCAGGTCAGGCAGCATCTATGGAAATGAAAAAAACAGTCAATGTTTCAGGCTGAGACCCTTCTGCAGGACTGGAAAGGAAGTGGAAAGATGCCTGTATTAAAAGGGGGGAGAGAAGGGAAGTAAAATAAGCTAGAATATGATAGGTGAAGTCAGGTGGGTTGGAAAGGTAAAGGGCTGGAGAAGCAGAAATCTGATCAGAGAGGATAGTGGACCATCAGAAAACAGGAGGAGGGGCACCAGGAGGAGGTAATGGGCAGGTGGGGAGAAGAGGTAGGAGGCCAGGGTGGAGAATAGAAGAAGAGGAAAGCAGAGGGGAAAAGAAAAAAAGAAAGACAAAGAGAACAAAAAGGTCACCAGGAGGACAAATTGATGCTCATTCCATCAGGTTGGAGGCTATCTAAATGCAATATGAGGTGTTGCTCCTCCACCCTGAGAGTGACCTCATCATGGCAGAAGAATGGGAATTGGGAAAGAAATGGAATTGGTAGGGCACCAGGAAGTTCTGTTTTTGGTAGATGGAGTGGAGGTGCTTGACAAAGAGATCCCCCAATTTATGTCAGGTCTCACCAATGTAGAGGAGGCTGCATTGGGAGCACTGGATACAATAGACAACCCCAGCAGGTAAAATGTTGCCTCACCTGGAAGGACTATTTTGGGCATTGAATGAAGGTGAGGGGGGAGGTGAATGGGTAGCATCCCTCTCACTCGCAGTGATTTGCACCAGGAGGGGAGGGAAGAATGGACAAGGGAATCACAGAGGGAGTGATACCTGCAGAAAGCGAAGAGTGGGAGGGAAGTAAAGATATGTTTGGTGATAATATCCTGTTGAAGATGGTGGAAGTTGTAGAGGATGATGTGCTGGATATGGAAGCTCATGGAGTGGTAGGTGAGGAATTCTATCCCTGTTAAGGCAGCAGAAAGGTGTGGTGAGCGCAGAAGTTCGGGAAATGGAGGAGATGCGGTGCAGGCAGCATCAATGCTTGAGGAAAGAAAAGCCTGTTCTTTGAAGAAGGAGGACATTTCTGATGCCCTGGAAAGGACAGCCTCATCTTGGGAACAGATGCTACGGCGATGAAGGATGGAGGAACAACACGTCATATTTCATTTAGGTGGTCTCCAACCTGATGCATGAACATCGATTTCTCCTTCCGGTAACCTTTTTGTTTCTTTTTTCTTTCATTTTTTCTTTTCCCCTCCCCCTTCTCTCTTCTTCTAATCCCCACTCTGGCCACTTACATATTCTCCTACCTGCCTATCACCTCCTCCTGGAGCCCCTCCTTCTTCCCTTTCTCCTATGGTCCACCCTCCTCTCCTGTCAGATTTCTTTTTCTCCAGCCCTTTACTTTTCCCTCCCATCTGGCTTCATCTGTCACATTCTAGCTTGTCCTCCTCCCCTCCCCCCACCTTTTCATTCCGGCATCTTTCCCCTTCCTTTCTATTTCTGATGAAGGCTCTTGTCCCAGAGCATCAACTATTTATTCCTTTCCACTGATGCTGCCTGGCCTGCTGAGTTCCTCGACCATTTTGTGTGTGTTGCTCTGGTAATATTAAATATACAACAGGACAATATCAGGATGTGTAGCGAATCTTCACCCTCATGTCTTACAAAAATAATTGAGACAAACTGCTAACAGTTTGGATTTGAAATTGGCTATGTGGGAGAAGACAGAGAGTGCTAGTGGGTTATTGCTTATCAAACTGGAGGCCTGTGACTAGTGGTGGGCCTCAAGGATCTGTGCTGAGACCATTGTCGTTTGTTGTCTATGTCAATGATCTAGATAATAATGTGGTAAATTGGATCAGCAAGTTTGCTGATGACACTAAGATTGGAGGTGTGGTGGACAGCGAGGAAGGCTTTCAAAGCTTGCAGAAGGATCCGGACCAGCTTGTAAAATTGGCCAGAAAATGGCAGATGGAATTTAATGCAGACAAGTGTGAGGTGCTTCATGTTGGAAGGACAAGTCAAGGTAGGACATACACAGTAAATGGTAGGGCACTGAGGAGTGCGGAGGAACAAAGAGATCTGGGAGTTCAGATACATAATTCCCTGAAAGTGGCGTCACAGGTAGACAGGGTTGTAAAGAAGGCTTTTGGCATCCTGGCATTCATAAATCAAAGTATTGAGTATAGGGGTTGGGATGTTATGGGGAGGTTGTATAAGACATTGGTGAGGCCAAATTTGGAGTATTGTGTACAGTTCTGGTCACCTAACTATAGGAAGTATATCAGTAAGTTTGAAAGAGTGCAGAGAAGATTTACTAGGATGTTGCCGGGTCTTCAGGAGTTGAGTTACAGGGAAAGATTGAACAGGTTAGGACTTTATTCCTTGGAGCGTAGAAGAATGAGGAGAGATTTGATGGAGGTTTACAAAATTATGAGGGGTATAGACAGAGTAAATGTCAGTAGGCTCTTTCCACTTAGATTAGGAGAGATAAATACGAGAGGACATGGCTTTAGGGTGAAAGGGAAACGGTTTAGGGGGAACATTACGGGGAACTTCTTCACTCAGAGAGTGGTGGGAGTGTGGAATGAGCTGCCACCTGACATGGTAGATGCAGGCTCACTCTTAAGTTCTAAGAATAAATTGGATAGGTACATGGATGGGAGAGGTCTGGAGGGTTATGGACTGGATGCAGGTCAATGGGACTAGCAGGATAATGTTTCGGCACAGACTAGAAGGGCTGAATGGCCTGTTTTCTGTGCTGTAGTGTTCTGTGGTTCTATGGTTCTAACAGGAATAAAAATACATTCACATCTGCAATAGCAGTTTTTGAGCTGAGCTGGTCTGCAGTACTGTGACTTTGAATACTGAATTACCTCTTGCATAAGCTACTCAAACAGGATATTGTCCTTATGATCAACATATTTTGACCGACCAGCTGTAACTGGGGTGTTGGTCAGAGAACTGACTCCTGATTGTACAGCTGTTGCTTTCTTTCTGAGAGCCGTTAAAATTAATTTGATATACAACAGCGACTGAAACTAATGACGGTTTGAAGTCCATTAGCCTTTACAGGCATACATGAGCTCCTAATTAAAAAAAATAGATGAGAACAAATCAGTTCATAAAACTGATTGATAGTAGGCATAGAATGTTTGCCTGACTTGGTGCTGCTGTACTTTAATGTCAAATTTCAAAAAATTACACCAGTTTCAAATTTAAGATAGTCGTTTAAATAATATATTAAAAAATTAAGACATTATTCTTTTCCAATTTCTACTGTATTGTTTACTATTGTAGTATACAGCTGCTTATTATTTTATTCATCTTAGATGACATCCTCCGCTCTACCTCCTTAAACACGGGGTCCATTATTCTAACAGAGGCCCCAGGTACATTAAAGTATCAATTATACATAACTGATTATGTGAAACTCCAAGGTACACTTGTCTTGCTTTTTGATCCTTCAAATTACATACAGGGACACCAGGGTGTTGCATGATAGCATATCTATCCAATGGACATTCTAAATTGTTCTTACGTGGCAAAGTCCTGAGGATACAGCCAAGTCTGTATAAGTTTATATCCAACGGATATGGATCCACCTTTGTCTTCAATGTATTGGCAACATGACCGAACCTATACTTAGAGTCAAGATCAAGTTGCCATTGAGAAATTGATGGTGAGCCTAATGTATGAATGGTCTAATCTTTGTGGCAATGTGTGGCTATGATTGGAGGAATTTTGCATATTAAACCATTACTATCTTGTGTGTGTGTTTAGATTAGATTAGATTATGAGAACACTCAGTCCTCATTTATTGTCATTTAGAAATGCACGCATGCATTAAGAAATGATACAATGTCCCTCTGAAGTGATATCACAAAAAAAAGGACAAACCAAAAACTAACACTGACAAGACCACATAATTATACTTATACTTTATACTTCATACATTATTGTCGCCAAACAATTGGTACTAGAACGTACAATCATCACAGCGATATTTGATTCTGCGCTTCCCATTCCCTGGATTACATATATAATTATAACATATAGTTACAGCAGTGCGAAACAATACTACAATTTGATAAAGAGCAGACCATGGGAACGGTAAAAAAAAGTCTCAAAGTTCCAATTGACTCCCGATAGTCCCCGATAGCAGGCGGCAGAAGGGAGAAACTCTCTCTGCTATAAACCTCCAGGCACCGACAGCTGTTGATGCATTGGAAGCACCCGACTGCTAATTCTAGAATTACTAGCTAATTCTAAGTCTGGAGAATCAGGAGGTGTTGTTGGACATGTATGGAAGAACAGATTATAGTGATATATTTATTAATATCAACAAAATATGTATATTTCAAAAGTATAAATGTTCATGGAGGCACCAAAATACATCCGGTATTTACCTCTTTATCACTGCATATCCAGAATCCAAGGGTGACAGGGTGGAGATACGTCTCTACCAAAGGAGGTGGAAGGTGCTTCTTCCCCAGCTAGCCTGCAGGTCACCCTTGGGAAAGGTGCAGCACCTTCCTAGTCTCCTCTCCCCACTTGATCAGGGCCACGTGAAGTCATGGAGCAGGTGGTAAGTGGTCAGATGAGCAGTCGGTGCATATCACAAGTCCTAGTTATGCGACCATAGATGCCAAGCAGACAATCTCTGAAAAGTATTGATAATGGCTGGGGTCACCTGTCTTGCAAAGATGCTGTCCAGAAGGTGGTAATGGCAAACCACTTCTGTAGAAAAATTTGCCAAGAACAATCATGGTCAAAGACCATGACCGCCCACATCATACAACATGGCACGCAATGATGAAGATGATTCAATATTCACTTACAAATGACAAAAGAAAAAAAATATGTAAGTGGAGCAATGTCGATACCAAGTGCCCCAGCTATTTACTATCCAAATACTGATGAGTACACCAAGTCGAAACATATCCAATGTCACATGTTCTCGTAACTGTCTGGCTGGTGCCAAGATGGTGTGAAACATGTACTCTGAAAACATCATGACTCTTGGGTAGTAAAAATCATTCACTACTTCACTTAGCAGTAAAGCTAGTCATTATGTATATATTTATTATAGATGGGGTTTAAAGAATTGAGGGGCAGCATTGCATGCCACATGACAACAAAACGTTTGCACATCCCATCTTGGATGTATGTACTATAGTTTCACCACCTTGATTCTAGACTATTCTTGTAGCCAAGCTATTGAAGTGACTATTCTTGACGGGTTATCGTGACCTCTAGGATATTGATAGTGTGATGCTCAGCAATGGTGATGCCACTGAAGATCAAGGGCAGATAATTAAACCCTCAGTTTTAGAGATGATCAGCCTTGCAAGGTAATTGTTCCCATTTACCAGCCCGTGTCTTCTTCGTGCTACCCTGGTCTTGCTGCAGGCAGGAATAGGGTGCTTTGTTTGCTGATGAGTTGTGAGTGGAATTGAACACTCTGCAATCATTAATGACCAAGCGATCCTGCTTTGAATCTTATGATGAAAGGTGAAAATCACCGGGCATAGGGACACAGCTCTGAGGAATTCTTAAGGTGACCGAGTCTTGGGACTGAGATGATTGACAAATGTAGCCTTGTGCAAAGTATAGAACATAGAAACATAGAAAACTTACAGCACAATACAGGCCGTTTGGCCCACAATGCTGTACTGAACATGTAGTTACTTCAGAAATTACCTAGGGTTACCCATAGCCCTTTATTTTTCTAAGCTCTACGTACCTATCCAGGAGTCTCTTAAGAGACCCTAGCGTATCTGCCTCCACCATCGTTTCCAGCAGTCCATTGCACTCACTCACCACTCTCTGCATAAAAAAACTTACCCCTGACATCTCCTCTTCCAAGCACCTTAAAACTGTGCCCTCTTGTGTTAGCCACTTCAGCCCTGGGAAAAAGCCTCTGACTATCCACACGATCAATATCTCCAACTACTGCAATGTTTTCAAAGTCAAACTAAGTCAAATGCTGCCTTGATGTCCAGAATAGTCACCCTCAACTAATAACTAAGACCACGGTGAGATCTGGAGTCGAACAGTCCCATTGCAACACAAACTGAGCTTCACTGAGAAGGTGATTAGTGACTGCTCTGTGCAATGGTACTATCAAGAACAGCTTCCATCATAGAGTCAATAATTAACAACTCTCTTACCTAATAATAATCAGAGAAGTTTATTATCAGAGCACATTACTGTAGTCTTCCATAAGTCAACCCAAAGTGATTTTTCTGTTGATTGGCCTCTAGGATTCAGACAGAAAAAAATATGTGGAGGAATTTATGATTTTTGATGGCAATCGCTTTCTTTTTGTTAAGATTGAAGGAATATAGATTGACGAAATAAATTTGTACATGAGGTATCACTACCGACTCTAGAGTTTGTAGATCTCAGAGGTGATTGCTCCTTCCTCCATCAGCAAACTAACTAGTTCTACTTTGTCCATTTTCCCGAGGGGCAATAGGAGTTTGGCTGTCGCTGGATATAAGCTTCCGGTCACAGCAGCAAGACACAGCAATTATTACAAAAGGCCTTGTTGTACGAAGCATCTTCAGAAGATCTCAGTCACATACCTTAATACCGAAATAACACTCTGGCATGAAACAGTGTTTGATGCTCTGTTCAGCTCATCCTCAATTATAAACCTTTCACATGGACTTTGTTAAGTATATTGAAGATCCTCTGTGAATCTTCAGTCAATTCTTCCTGCTGTCATTGATGTGTGACTGATAGAATACATGATACATTTGTGAAGTACTCTGAACCGAAAGGGTTATAATTCAACCAGTGTTCAGCCTGGTTAAATGCCAGCTAATATCTTATATTTGAAAGCTTTATGCAAAAGAAGCTCTGTTTTGCATAATTTTACAGCTGCTCATAAGCTGAATGTTAGAGTGAGGCGACAGACTATTAGAGAAGTACCAGTGGAGCAGCCAGACCAGTGCAGGGAGAGCACTGTGAAGGTAGTCAGGCCAATGGAGGGACAGCACTGAGGGAGCATCCGGTCTAAGACTTCATTAGTCAGCACCTCACATGTTCTGCAAGCACAGGAAAACAGAACCTTCACTGCAGACAGGCACAGTTGTAAGATATTTCTGCATTAGAAGCATTTTATAAAGTATTCCTTCAAGTCCTTGTTGATTACACTTTATTGGTGAGTTGATTGCTCAGAGAAGATCAGGTGTAATACAAAATGCACTCTTTTCGACATCTTCATAAGCTAAAGGATATTGGAAGTACAACCAAGCAAGAATTGTGAGAATAATCTTTGCCTTTTGCTGTTTCTCAACACTGAAAGTCAGAAAAGGTGAGTGGTATTGATAATGCAAAGAGATGCTTGCTCTGCAATTAAGTCAAACATTGATCAGGAAAGAGGGCTTAGTAAATCCAGTTACTCAAGAAAAATAGCAAGAAATGATCTACAATTGTTTTTTTTATAAATTATTTGTGAGTTTCATTTTAGATAATAGCCCATGTAGCCCAGTCAATATATTTTTTGCTCTTTTAGAGATAATTTGATCTCAATATATTACCATATTTCACAATATGAAATAACATGACGATTATCAGTTCTTAGTTTCCCATTAATCCTGGTTTTAAATTGCTCGTGCTTCATCAGTGACTTTAGATTCACAGATAGGACAGAGATTTCAAAGCAGTATCGTTATTCTGCAGATCACCTATGGAAGTACCTCATTGAGCAAATGAAGATTAAAAAAACCTTCATATATGTTCACATCAGAGAGCTCTGGAATGAATATTGGTATTCTAAGAAAGAGAGGTGTTTCAAGGATGGTACTGCCAATGTCCTGGATAGTGAAGGCAACATTTCCTTATCTTTATTCTACATCCTGTTTGAAATAAAGATCATCATTCCATTTAACCATCTAGTTAATTGCTATAACTGCACTATCATTTTCTGTGATTCTTATATATGTAGCCACTTTACATTTAAAAATTATTCTGCTTTTCTGTTCTTCCTTCCAAAGAGACTAACATCACTTTTCCTAACATTAGAACTTTTTAACAACTTTTAACCCGTCTATATCCCTTTCCTGATGAAGGGTCTCAGCCTGAAATGTCAACTGTTTATTCCCATCCATAGATGCTGCCTGACCTGCTGTGCTCATCAAGTGTTTGACATTTTATATCCTCTTCCAGATTCTTTCCTTCTTCTTTACTATTTAGGGTACAGGAGGGGACTAACCTCCGAGCAGGAAGGTTTGTTAATGCTGTTCGGTGGGGTTTAAACTAGAGTTGCAGGGGGATGGAACCAGAGTGTCAGAACAGTTAGTGGAGAGGTTGTGGAGGCAAATATTGGTAAGACCCCAGACAAAGTTAGGAATCAAAAATAGACCATGGAGCGACTAGTGTCCTGAGCTGCGTATACTATGATGCAAGAAGTATTGTGGGAAAGGCGGATGATAGTGCTGATGATGAGGTAGCTGGATTACAAACAATGTATAGTGAGGAGAGGCTACATCAGCAGGATGAGTCGCAATATAAAAGGTGGACAAAATCAAAAAAGGTGAGTACAAGACTGAAGATGCTGTATTTGTATGTGGAATAAGGTAGATGAACTTGTAGTCACAGTTGCAGCTTGGCAAATATGACATTGTAGGCATCACCAAATCATGGCTGAAAGAAGAGTATAGCTGGGAGCTTAACGTCCAAGGATAAACATTGTATCAAAAGACCAGGCAGGAAGGTAGAGGGGGCAGAGTTGCCCTGTTGGTTGAAAATGAAATCAAATCATTAGAAAGAGGAGACATAGGGCCAGAAAAGGTGTTGAATCATTGTGGATAGAGCTAAAGAATCTTAAGGATAAAATGACCCTGACGAGAGTTGTATACAGAGCCCTAAGTAATAGTAAAGATGTGGTCTACAAGTTACATTGGGAAAGTGTCTCCCAAAAGGGCAATGTTATGATAGTCATGGGGATTTCAATATACAGGTAGACTGACTAAATCAGCTTGGTGCTGGATTCCAGCTGGGGGAATTTCTAGAGTGCCTACAAGATGGTTTTTTAGAATATCTTGTGGTTGATCCCACTAAAGGATCAGCTATTCTGGATCAGGTGTTGTGTAATGAGCTGGAATTGATTAGAGAGTTTAAGGGAAAAAAAAACACAGGGGAGGCGATCATACTATGATCAAATTCATCCCGAAATTTGAGAAGGAAAAACTAAAGTCAGATGCATCCATATTATCTATAGGAAGAGGTAGAGTCGACGTTTCGCACCAAGACTCTTCGTCCTGACGAAGGGTCTCAGCCCAAAACGTCAACTGTACCTCTTCCTATAGATGCTGCCTGGCCTGCTGCGTTCCACCAGCATTTTGTGTGCGTTGCTTGAAATTCCAGCATCTGCAGATTTCCTCGTGTTTGCATCAGTATTATAGTGGAAAAAGGGAATTACAGAGGTATGAAAAAGGAGTTGTCCAGAATTGATCGGAAAAGAACCCCGTCAGGGATGATGGCAGACCAGTAATGGATGGAATTTCTCGAAGCAATTTGGAAGGCATGGGATATATACATCCCAAAGAGGAAGAAGTATTCTGAAGAAAAGTTGACACAACCTTGGCTAACAAGAGAAATCAAAGCCAACATAAAATCCAAAGAGAGGGCATATAACAGAGCAAAAATTAAGAGAAGTTAGAGGATTGGGAAGCTTCTAAAAACCAACAGAAGGCAACAAAACAAGCCATAAACAAGGTAAAGATAGAATATGAAAGTAAGCTAGGTATTAATATTAATGTGGATACCAAAAGACCTTCAGATACGTAAAGTGTAAAAGAGAAGCGAGAGTGGATACCAGACCACTGTGAAACAATGCTGGAGAGGAGGCAACAACAATGAAATAGTGGATGAACTAAGTAAGTATTTTGCATCAGTGTTCACTATGGAAGACACAAGAAATATTGTGGAAGTTCCAGGTGTCAGGGGTCATGAAGTGTGTGAAGCTACCATTACTAGGGAGAAAGTTCTTGGGGAAACTGAAAGGTCTGAAGGTAGATAAGTCACCTGGATAGTATGATGTATACCCCATGGTTCTGAAAGAGGTGGCTAAAGAGATTGTGGAAGCATTAGTAATGATCTTTCAAGAATCACTAGATTCTGGAATGGTTCCAGAAGACTGGAAAATTGCAAATAGCACGCCACTCTTCAAGAAGGGAGAGAAGCAGAAGAAAGGAAACTATAGTCCAGTTAGTCTGCCCACGTGGTTGGGAAGATGATGGAGTCAATTATTAAGAATAAGGGCTCATGATACTTGGAGGCACATGATAAAATAGTCCATACTTAGTGCATGCTTTCTTCAAGGAAACATCTTGCCTGACATTCTGTTGGAATTGTTTGAAGAAGTAACAAGTAGGATGGACAAAAGAAAATTGGTTGAAGTTGTGTACTTGGATTTTCAGAAGGCCTTTGACAAAGTGCCACACTTGAGGCTGCTTAACAAGCTACAAGCCCATGACATTACAGGAAAGATTCTAGAATAGATAAAGCAGTCGCTGATTGGCAGGAGGCAAAGAGCAGGAATAAAGGGAGCCTATTCTGGTTGGGTGCCGGTGACTAGTGGTGTTCGGCAGGGGTCTGTGTTTGGACCAATTCTTTTTATGTTATATGTCAATGATTTGGATGATGGAATTGATGGCTTTGTTGCAAATTTCGTAGACGATATGAAAATAGATGGAGAGGCAGGTAGTTTTGAGGAAGTAGAGAGGCTGCAGAAGGACTTAGACAGATTTGAAGAATGGGCAAAAAAATGGCAGATGGAATACAGTGTGGGGAAGTGTATGGTCATGCACTTGCATAGAAGAAATAAAAAGGTTGACTATTTTCTAAATGAAAAGAAAATACAAAAAACTGTGGTACAAAAGGACTTGAGAGTCCTTATGCAGAATTCCCTAAAGTTAATTAGCAGGTTGAGTCTATGGTCAGGAAAGCAAATGCGAATTTATTTCAAGATGACTAGAATATAAAAACAAGGATGTAATTTTGAGACTTTATAAAGCACTGATGAGGCCTCACCTGGAGTATTGTGAGCAGTTTTGGATCCCTTATCTAAGAAAGGGAGGGGAGGGGGAGGGGGAGGAAACGTCGACTCAGACCATGAGAGGCCTGCGTCGGGTATTTTCATGCCTTACAAGGCGCAGATTGGAAGTCTGTGTGGGACGCCACTCCTCGTACACACACTAGAGCAATGTGTGGTTAAGTGCCTTGCTCAAGGACTCAAACGCGTTGCCACAGCTGAGGCTCGAACTAGCGACCTTCAGATCACTAGACGAACGCCTTAACCACTTGGCCACGTGCCCAACACAATCTAAGAAATGATATGCTGAAACTGGAGAGGGTTCAAAGGGGGTTCACAAAAATGATTCCAGAATTGAATGCCATGTCATATAAAGAGCATTTGATGGCACTGGGCCTGTATTCAGTGGAGTTCAGAAGAATGAAGGGTGACGTTCGGAAGAGTTTTTTGACAGAGCAGACTCAATAGGTCTAATGGCCTAATTCTGCTCCTGTATCTTATGGTCTTATTTGCTTTCCTACCAGTCTTAGCAGTCACAGCAAATTTGACTGTAATGTAAAAAAAACTCTTCCCGCACAGCTCTTTAGAACCTTCTCTCACATCCCACAATCCTGATTGGCTGACTCCATTCCTAAACTGGACAACATGTCTCCTTAGCTTCACCAAAGCTGAAATACACTTTCCAGCATGGCACACTGCTTTTACAGAAATCTGCTAACATAAACTACCTCACAGCACAGCAGTGGAAATCTTAACCGGGGAATTACACAGTGGTTATTACAGATGCAGCACCTAGTCCTTGCAACCAAAACCAACACTATCCAAAAAAAGTAATTGTATTTGCATACTAAATTACCAAAACAATTACTATATAATGAGAGGAGGAAAAGAGACCAAAACACATCAGCATTTTGGTCTACTGAACTAGCTTTTAACACTTTACAGCTTGCACAAGCTTCCAACTTTGCGGTTTCCTCAGCACAACCAGCAGAGTTCTAAAGAATTGCGAAGGGCACTAATTATCAAATTTACACCTGCTGATTTATGTGCACCTTTATGTGCAGCCATCTGTAGAGCATTAAAATAACCCAAACTATTATTCCATCTGTGAAAAACCTGACCAATCTCTTCTGTATAACCACAATCATTTTCCGATAATTTTAAATGTACTCTTTATCCTAAGTATTTGATTGTGCAAGGTATTGAATTAAAATTCTTTACTAATGCGTGCTATATGTAAATTGAGTTAGCCTGGCAATTATGGTTGTAGTCATGGCAAATACATTCAGTGGCCATTTTATTATTAGGCACAGGAGGTACGTAAAGTGGCCACAGAGTGTGTGTTCCTGGTCTTATGATGCTGCAATCCACACACTTCAAGGTTCATCATGTTGTGCATTCAGCGACGGAATTCTGCACACCACTGTTGTAATTTACGGTTATTTGAGTTATTGTCACCTTCCTGTCAGTTTGAACCAGTCTCACCATTCTCCTCTGGCCTCTCTCATTAACAGTGCATTTTCGCCCTCAGAACTGCTGCTCCTGAGACTCGAGAAACTGTTGAGCGTGAAAACTTCAGGAGATCAGCAATTTCTGAGATACTCAAAGCACTCTATCTGGCACCAACTATCATACCATGGTCAAAGTCACTTAGATTACTTTTCTTCTCTGTTCTTATATTTGGTCTGAACAACACCTGAACCTCTGCGTGCTCTTATGCATTGAGTTGCAGCCACATGATTGGCTGTTTAGATATTTATATTAGCAAGCAGATTTACTTAAAAGAAGTAATTTAGATTACACCCAGCTCAGGTGTGCTAAAACACCAGTGCACTTAATACTAACACCAAACGTGATGCCCTACAAAATGTGACAATCTAAAGATTTAAAGATTTAAATATTATTTTTATTTCTCATGTGTACATTGAAGCAATTAAAGCATACAGATAAATATGTCATCTGCATCAGCAACCAATAATTCTGGTGCCATCGTAATATGTCCTCAACTTACTAGCCTTTACCCATACATCTTTGGAATGTGGGAAGAAACTGGAGCACCCAAGGAAACCCATGTGGTCACCCAGGAGAACATACAAACTCCTTAGAGACAGCTGTGGGAATTGAACCAAGATTGCTGGTACTGAAAAGCGTTATGCTAACCATTAAGCTACCGTACCACATCGAATGGAACTATCCAATCCGGACATTGAAACAAAAATTGGTGGAGGGGCAGTTAGTGTTGAGGAAACAGGTAGGATGCAGAAGGACTTAGACAGATTAGGAGAATGGGCAAGAAAGTGGCACATGAAATACAATGTTGGAAAATGCATGGTCATGCACTTTGGCAGTAGAAATAAATGTGTGGACTATTTTCTAAACGGGGAGAAAATCCAGGAATCTGAGATGCAGAGGGACTTGGGAGTCCTTGTGCAGAACACCCTGAAGGTTAACTTGCAGGTTGTGTCATGGTCTGGTCCGTGAAGTCTGCATTCCGGTCCATGGACTCAGGAATCCGGGTCTTCCAGCTGTCCCTTGTTTGAGTTAATCAAAGGCACCTGATTCCCATCTTTGGGCTTGCAATATAAGTTGCCTTGGGATTGAGTGTGGGTTGCTGGTTTACCTTGCCAGTCCCCCTTGGACCAACTGGTTGGTGGAAGGCTAGAGCAGCCAATTGCCATCTTTAGGCTGTGTTGGGGAACTATCCCCTCTTGGAGCCTTGTTGTCAGTAGTTGGAGCGGTATGGATTTGGCTGTTTCCTGGGCCAGATGAGTGGCTGCCAGCCACTCCAAGCTAGGTAGGGATCTGGATGTTTCTGTAGCCAGCTGAGGTTGCTGGCTGAACTGAGACTTGGAGTTACCCTGGAGCAGAGATAGAACTGTCTGTTGTTCTTTGGTGTTTGTCTCTTCTTGTCCTTGCCTCTGTGGGGTAGGCCAGGCTGTCTTGCCATTGCCCTGTTGGGGGGGGGGTGTCATGTCTTGTCCTTGCCTCTGTAGGGAAAGTTAGGCTGTCTTGCTGTGGCCCTACAGGGAAGCATGTCTTGTCTTTGCCTCTGTTGGGTAAGTCTGGCTGTCCTGCTGCTACCCAATAGGTGGACCTGTCCCACCTTGGTGTGGAGAAGTTGAGTCCTGACTTGTCTTAGGATATGTCCCGGCTCTAAGTTGATGTTTGGGTCCCAGTCTGTCTCTGAGCGCCGAGACCCCCGGCCTCAAGGATCCGGCAGCCAAGCGCTGAGACCCCCGGCCTCGAGGATCCGGTAGCCAAGCTCTGAGACCTGAGACCCAAGACCCCAGCTGGCAGCCAAGTCATGTTCTTGCCTGGTTCTGGGGTTAGAACCTGTGGCAAGACCCAGGTTCTGGGTCCTTGTCCAGTCTTGGACTTGGAGTCCAAGCCTTGTCTCCTAGTCCATGGTTCCTAGTCCTGGTCCTGCTTTCCCTAGCCCAACTCTGTGTTCTTGCCCCTGCTCCTTTCCTGAATCCTGTCATGTCCCTACTCTAGTCAAGTCCTGTTCCTTGTACTTCAGTGTCTGTGTCTTGCATTTGGGTCTGATCCCAGCACCCCATTGTGACAGGTTGAGTTGGTGGTGAGGAAGTCAAATGCCATGTTAACATTCACTTCTAGAGGTCTAGAGTACAAGAGCAAGGATGTGATGCTGAGGCTTTTTAAGGCACTGGTGAGAGTTTACCTTGACTATTGTGAACAGTTTTGGGCCCCTCATCTTATAAAAGATGTTTTGGCATTGGATAGGGTCCAGAGGAGGTTCACAAGGTTAGTTCCAGGAATGAAAGGGTTATCATATGAGGAATGTTTGATGGCTCTGGGTCTGTACTCACTGGAATTCAGAGGGATGAGGGGGGGATCTCATTGAAACCTTTTGAATGTTGAGAGGCCTAGACAGTAGATCTGGTAAGGATGTTTCCCATGGTGGGAGTCTAGGACAAGAGGACACAGCCTCAGGATAGAGGGGTGCCCTTTCAAAACGGATGTGAAGAAATTTCTTTGGCCATAGGGTGATGAATTTGTGGAATTTGTTGCCAAGTGCAGCTGCAGAGGCCAGGTCATTGGGTGTATTTAAAGCAAAGATTGATAGGTTCTTGATTGGACATGGCAGCAAAGGTTACAGGGAGAAGGCCAGGAACTGTGGTTGAGGAGGAGATGGAGAAAATGATCAGCCATGATTGAATGGTGAAGCAGATTCAATGGGCCAGTTGGCCTAATTCTACTCCCATGTCTTGTGGTCTTGTATCCCCCTCCACCACTGGTTCTCAGAGAGCATATTCACATATGCCCCACAGCTAGCTTCAAATTGGCTGTAGGCAATAGCCTGTAGGTGACTCTACTTGACTTGGCCACACCTAGCATTTTTTCCAGCACCAATAATAACATCTGTAAACTCTATGTGAAAAGAAGTAGTCTTTCAACAATCACATTGTAGCCAATTAAAAACTCCATACTGAAGCTTCCCTACCTCACAACCCCATATAAATTTTCTAAAGTTTAGGATGTAATAAAATCTGTTGTTAGAAACACTCAGTATGTGTGATGAAAGAAAACAAGTGAACGTTTCAGGTTTCAGGATAATGTCTGCTCTTCAGAACTTTGCTTCTCTCTGTCAGCGGCCAACTAAGTATTTCCAGTATACAGTGGGTTCTAGTTAATTGGGACATGTCAGGACCAGCACATTTTGGCCCAATTAAGTGGCTGTCTAATTAGCAAAAGCTTCATGGAAATGGTTAAAAGATCTTAAAAAAAAAGATAAACTACTGTTTAACTGAGTAGCAAATTACATATTTAAATAAAGAACAAATTAGAACACTATCAATAACCAGCTAACACACTTTTCGTCCCTCTTCCCTCCAGGAGAAGGCTCAGGAGCTTGAAGACTTGTACGGCCAGATTTGGGAACAGCTTCTTTCCAACTGTGATAAGACTGCTGAACGGATCCTGACCCGGATCTAGGCCGTACCCTCCAAATATCTGGACCTGCATCTCACTTTTTTTGCACTACCTTACTTTCCATTTTTCTATTTTCTATTCATGATTTATAATTTAAATTTTTAGTATTTACTATTGATTTGTAATCCAGGGAGAGGGAACCGCAGAATCAAATATCGCTATGATGATTGTACATTCTAGTATCAATTGTTTGGCAACAATAAAGTATAAGTATACTGCTAAAGTTCTATAGATCTGTGTATTAGATCCTAATACTAGTCAATAGAGGGATTCATCTGGTGTATGTTGCTGATATGGGGTGTCCAAGGAGGGGTAACATTTCTGGTGAAAGGGCTTGTCATGTCTATTCAGCTCTCTCAGGTTTGGTCCCCACTGGAAACTCATCTGTAACCTCTGGCTCCAAGTGGCCGTTTGAATGTGACGGTGGCCACGCCTTGGTACACTGCTTCAACAGGTGGGCTAAACCAGGTGAGAGTAGCTGGCAGGTCTCATACACTGGTGAAAAAGGGACATGCCTGTCCTAGTATATGAAGTCAGCTCCGGTGGGCGGGGTGGATGAGATCCAACGGCCAAGAAAGTGGCTATGCAACACTTCAAGGAGAGCAAAGACACGATAAGGCATTGAAGATATCATAAATATCCTCTGTAACCAAGGAAGACCCCAGTTTCTGATGACTAATCATAACACTGGACCCAGTCGTACGAGGTTGAGGGAGTAGAACTATCCCAGAGCAACAGCTTTTCCACTTTAAAAACTCTTCTGCGCAGTTTTTATTATTATTGTTGGATATGACAGACAACCAACATGTAAATGAACAAAATTAGTATAGACACCTAGTGCAGATAACCAACTGCCTTCATACAATACTTTCAACAGTTGTATCCTCCAAATTCTCATATTCATTGTAACATTCTAGATGATTAACAATACCTTCAAATTCTTTGTAGTTCCTAACTTGCTGAAGTGGTGAAATCATTTTATTTTCATTGGGACCCCAGTTGTTTACAACATATATTAATGACTAAGACGAGGGAATTAAATGCATCATCTCCAAGTTTGCGGATGACACAAAGCTGGGTGGCAGTGTTAGTTGTCAGGAGGATGCTAAGAGGATGCAGGGTGACTTGGATAGGTTAGGTGACTGGGCAAATTCATGGCAGATGCAATTTAATCTGGATAAATGTGAGGTTACACACATAAAAGTTGCTGGTGAACGCAGCAGGCCAGGCAGCATCTCTAGGAAGCGGTGCAGTCGACGTTTCAGGCCGTGACCCTTCGTCAGGACTGGCAGGCCAGGCAGCATCTCTAGGAAGAGGTGCAGTTGACGTTTCAGGCCGAGACCCTTCGTCAGGACTCCACTTTGGTGGCAAGAACAGGAAAACAGATTATTATCTGAATGTTGGCCGATTAGGAAAAGGGGAGGTGCAACGAGACCTGGATGTCATTGTACACCAGTCATTGAAAGTGGGCATGCAGGTACAGCAGGTGGTGAAAAAGGCAAATTGTATGCTGGCATTCATAGCAAGAGGATTTGAGTACAGGAGCAGGGATGTTCTACTGCAGTTGTACAAGGCCTTGGTGAGACCACACCAGGAGTATTGTGTGCAGTTTTGGTCCCGTAATCTGAGGAAAGACATTTTTGCCATAGAGGGAGTACAAAGAAGGTTCACCAGATTGATTCCTTGGATGGCAGGACTTTCATATGAAGAAAGACTAGATCGACTAGGCTTATACTTGCTGGAATTTAGAAGATTGAGGGGGGATCTTATTAAAACGTATAAAATTCTAAAGGGATTGGACAGGCTAGATGCAGGAAGATTGTTCCCAATGTTGGGGAAGTCCAGAACGAGGGGTCACAGTTTAAGGATAAAGGGGAAGCCCTTTAGGACCGAGATGAGGAAAAACTCCTTCACAAAGAGAGTGGTGAATCTGTGGAATTCTCTGCCACAGGAAACAGTTGCGGCCAGTTCATTGGCTATATTTAAGTGGGAGTTAGATATGGCCCTTGTGGCTAAAGGGATCAGGAGGTATGGAGAGAAGGCAGGTACAGGGTTCTGAGTTGGATGATCAGCCATGATCATACTGAATGGTGGTGCAGGCTTGAAGGGCCGAATGGCCTACTCCTGCACCTATTTTCTATGTTTCTATGTTTCTATTCCTGGCTATTTCTGTCATCTCCAAGCCTGAATGTTAGAAACTCCAAAGATCAAAACAATTCTAAATGATCTTACTGTTCATTTCTCACCAACTATCAGTGACAAAATCACTGCTTTTTGACACAAACACACACAAGTGGCACTTTTTAAAAACTGTTTGTTCTAAGCATGGTGTAGTGTCCTACTTCCATACAAGTTTACATGACTGACCCTAGTTAGAAATTGTTTGGCAATTGTCTCCTGTCCCAATTATGTAGCATAGTGTCCCAAATAAACAAAGGAAATCCCAGCTATTTTCTCAATTACTTATTGTTCTTCAAGCCAAATGATATCCAGGGAATTGAATGTGATACAACTGGATGGGAAAGCTTCAGTGAGAAATGATGGCTCATGCAGAAAAAGATAATATGACTTTGATCATATTCAGCTGCTGCAAACTGAGTGAAACTACATGCTTCTTCTACTAATACCTCATCAGTTCTAGACCATTGCGAATCTTGGAACAATGGTTTAAAGTGAAGCTCATTTGAAGTTAACGATTTTTCAGTGCTGAGTGACTGTAGACTTAATGCATCTCCCTAACCACCGAATACCAATCTGATCAAAACAGATGTAATGCACATTGCTCTCAGCTGTTGCTAATTCAATGTTGATGAGGCACCATCTACAAAGAGCAACAGCCTGACTGGTTCAACAACTTGGCATTCAAAGTAAAGGAATGTGTCTTTTGTGCAGATGCTGTAATTATTTAGCCAAGGTGACACTTATCAAAATGAATAGAATAGTTTTATCAAGACTTAGATATTATGGGGTCAGGCAATTGATGTAATATTCAGGGCAGGAAGATCCTTACAGCATACATGCAGAAAGGTGCTAGGAAAAGGCCAGAAATATCATGAAAGATTCCATCACCCTGCTTATGGGCTGTTTGTTGCACGCCCATCAGGAAGGAGTCTATATAACATCCATACCAAGACCATCAGACTCAACACAGTCACTTTCCCCAGGCAATAAGGTTAATTAACACCTCTATCCACCATCACTACTTTATCACTTCTGTCAGAGACACTTTATGTACAGATTTTCCTGTGCCAAGCGTTACTTCATGAACATACAATCAATGTATATAAGCTACCTTATATATTTATATACTTTTTTAAATTATTGTTTTCTTTATCTTTTTGTCCTTTTTGGTGCTAATTATTTTGTTCTCCTTTAACTTGTGTACTGGAAATGACATTAATCAATCTTGAATCTTAATTCTTGGTTATTACTTTACTGATTATTAGTGAATTAATTTGGTGCTATTAATCGTAATATGCTGATCATGAGTTAGAGAAACATCACTATTCCCTCTAAGCTCTGCGGGTGCATGGCCACGCAGTAGCTGAAATGCTCCTGTGCACATAGCCTTCGTTGTCGTGTAGCAGGGGTTTTATTAAAGTGTTGTGCAGTTTTCAGGTCGTGTAAAAATTTCCTGCTGGCGCAATGTTAATCCGCACAGCTGTAAGAAAAAACATTAGGTGGAACGTCGTTAAACTTATTTTGTAGTCTTTTCTTGAAAATTATATTGTGCAGATTTCTCTTGAAAGTTACCTCTGTGTTAAAAAGTTCCTTATACTCCATATAACTAATGCCTACCTTCTCCCTTCAGCTGCAGGATGAGGCTGTCAATGTTGAGTAGAGATATTCCAGATACTCACCTTCATCCTGTTCCACTTCCTCCTGCGGCTCTCCATCATCCACCTCAAGGCTCTCAGACATTGTGTCTTTTTGTAGTTCTTCCAGCAGCAGCAACTACCTTCAATTGTATGGAGTGTGAACGAAGTCACCACATCTTTCTGACTTGTACCACATGTTGGTCCCATAATATCACATGCGCAGAAATCTCATCATCAGACTTTTCATTATTATCCTGCTAGAGAAATCACTGGAAAAATCCTATGGTGTAGAAATTGAGAGTCACCATGACCTCCATGGAAAGAAAAGTCTGGGTATCTTCTTTAATGAAAATTACCACACATCCCAATGAGAACAGCTTCTAAAATCATGAAGTATATTTTTTAACAGGCAGGGGTCCAGGTTGTCTCTGGAGAATCAGTGGAAGTAGGCTCTTTACTGATGGGTTGCCTTTGCCCTGTGGTTGCTGGACCACCCTTATTGGCTAGCCATGGCTTTAAAGGTACCTCTGACAACGGAACGAGGCTAACATTGTTGCTACTGAGAAACTAACTGAGTGAGTATCATAACATTAAATGCTGCAAAAAAGCACCCCTAACAGTCATGGTGCATTCTGTGGAATTTGGAAGGTGTACGAACAGCCTTCTGTCATTTCTGTAGCTGCCCAATTCGGTCTCCTGATGTCAGCAGTGTGTCTTATATAGTTAAAAAAAAAGCACATATGCTCCCAATTTCACTGAGAGTGCTCCCTGATCTACATTGGTCACAGCTTTTGGCTCTAATTGTTGTCAGCACAGCAAAAAATGGCATTACATGAAAAATGAAGTATTTGGTGAGCAGAGGATGTCAGAAAAAGATTATACATACTAAAGTGAACAGCACATGAAAAGGCCCAGTTCTACTTCACGTTTGCCACAATATCACCTGAAAATAACACCAGCACAACAAAAATGGCACTACTCCTCTCAATTTTACATCTCTAATGCAGGATGCCAAATGAAAAAGTATTTCATAGATAAAGGAATATTACTGAAGTGTAGTTACTATCATAATATAAAAATACTAAATAGTTTTTTATATACAGTACAACAAAGTCCTATAAATACCAATTAAACAAATCAATATATTATTAGTTTCTGAGTGATTTTGGAGGTACTACTGGCCAGGACTCCAGATAATAGCTCTGCTGATCTTAAAGGGCAGCGGAGTGGAGATACATTTTCACCAAAGGAGGTGTAAAGTGCCTGGGGTCACCCTTGGGCTAGGTGTAGCACCTGCTTAGCCCCACAATCGGGGTCATGTGAAGCCATGGGAGCAGATGGTGGATGGTCATATGAACAGCTGGTGCATATCACAAGTACTGGTTATGTGACCACTGACGCCAGGCAGACTATCTCTGAAGAGTATTGATATTGGCTGGGCTCACCCGTCTTGTAAAGATGCTACTCAGTAGAAGGTAATGGCAAACTATTTCAGTAGAAAAAGGTGCCAAGAACAATTATGGTCAAGACCATGATCACCCATGTCATACAACCGGGCACATAAAGATGATGATGATCTTAAAAAAGACACATGGAAATTTTGTTACATAACTGAGGGAGCATTTATTAGCCAGTTTTTTAGCTGAAAATGACCAAGTTATGTAAAGGCGTTATAAATTTAGATAATGCTCTTGGCAAATTATTTTGATGGTCAGGAAAACTTGGGAACTGTGCAAGAACTCTTATCTATGCTTAGAGATCAAGCAACATGAAAATCTACATTTGTAGAAATTTTCCGGGTCTGAAATGGGGTCTCACTACTCATTGGGTCTTTCCCCAACTAACAAAGTTGTGAAAAACAGGCATAGATGTAAAGGTCAAGGTTGAGAAACCCCCACAGAAGGTTTCTGGGATTTCTTACCAGCTGATATGCCTGCAAAGAACACTGGAATGCAATACTGAACCCACAGTAAATAATGTTTGCTAAAATCCTTTGCACTTCATTGTGGTTCTGTCATGAGGACACTATAACTGTTTTGATTGTGGCCGTGTTTCATATCATAGTCAAGTTGCAATACAGGGAAATTTTTAGCTATCCTTCTATCAGTTCATACATCTATTGTTGCTGAAGGATTCCTGTTGAGTAACTAAATTACTGGCCAGCAGTCAAATCTTTGTGATTTTACAAGTGGTGTCTTATATCAGTACAGTTATACTGAATCTGGTTTATATTTAGTGAAAAGTCAAAATAAGAAATTACCTTGATAAGGTGGTTGGTTTCTGTTCACTCTCTCCTGAACATAATTCTTTTCCATATTCAACCAACCATTTGTCCAATGCTTGACTAGATTCCACTATTTGGGCATCTTAAAGCCCTGATGTAAATTAAATGCAGACTGATATGTGAATGGTTACCTTGGGCTAAAGTCTTCCAGTACAACACTATTATATAACAGTTAATTGGTTGGTGTGTCACAGGTAATCAGATTAGAATAGTTCTAACTGCAAATCCAAGGTAAATGTTGTTTTAATTTGAAATAAGGCATCATAAACTTCCACTACAAAGACTGTATAATTTAACATTCCCAAAAGAAAGGCTAGACAGTCAACTTCTCTTCAGAATATAAGCTATTAACCATAAAAATTTATAGATGCTTCACTAGCAATAGACATACAATATTTAAATTTGGCATTTAGAACCAAACTACAGCACTATGATTTACCACGAATATATAATCCTGGACATTAGAGCATTAAATAGTGCTTTAAACAAAGGGATTGTGACTTGATTGATTTTTGATACACTACTTCAATAGCAAATAGGCTTTACATCAGGAAACTTAGCCATCTTACTTCGCTGCTTCATGTAGGGTCATGAACAAGTTCACTCTTTCAGCAAAAACTCTTCCTGCATTATGTGCCTGCAGTCTACCAATTATTATATCATGGAAGAACATGATTCAATCCATAGAGTCCATTTTAATTGTAGAATTGCCAAATCCATTTCCTTAGTTCACAAAATCCTTTCCTTTCAGATATTTATTCTATTTCTTCTGAAAACCACAATTTGATTTGTAGCCACAGTTACACATAGGCAGTGGAAATCCAGATCAAAACTACTTACTACAGTAAAAAATATTCTCAGATCATCTACGGTTCTTATGTCATTATCTTTAGATTTATATTCTCCTGTCTTAGCTCTTTTATGCTTAAGGAAATGTCTTCCCTTTATTTAACTTATCATGACTCTGTACACTGCTAACAAACTTCCTCACAACCTGTTATGTCCCAAGTAGATCCGAAGTTTCTTTAGTGCTAGCTATCAAAATACACTGCCCAAGCCATAACCTCTATCACCAGGAATGACAAAGGTAGTTGAATGGAACTTGCGAGTTCCCCTCCAAGTCCCTCACTATTTTCTCTTAGAGATATACTGTTATTCCTTTAACATTGGCTGTCTACATCTGGTCAACAGTATTGTGAGAGTACCTGCACCAGAAGACATAAAATATATGCTAAATGCTGGAGCTCTGACCAGCGACCATTCAGGAAATAGAAGCTTGAGAGGAGGGAATTTCACTCAGGTCCACTGACTGAGTATAAAAGGCAGCAACTTGTGGCAATTTGTTTGGAGTTCTGACCAAATCGACGAATGGGATTAATTTATAAGAACATATTAAATGAAGGCAGGGGCAAGTACAATGGCCATTGTCTGAGAGGACAGAGTTAGAGCGGTGATTTTGAGGCTTTAGCTCTTTGAGGCTTCCACGAGGAGAGTCTTCAGTCAGAGAAAGCAAAAAATAAAAGCTCTGGGCAGAGACTTTCTCTTTGCTACTCTCCCATAAAGCTGTGACTGGTGAAGCACCCGGGCAACAGTTGCTGTATGCGCAGTCTCTCCCATCTCAGCCACTGAAGCTTGTAACTCCTCCAGAGCTATCATAGGTCTCATGGTGGCATCCTTCACCAGTCCCCTTCTTGCACAGTCACTCAATTTTTGAGGACGGCCAGCTCGAGGTAGATTTACAGCTGTGCTATATTCTTTCCAGACCAGTCTGAAAGAAATCACTAAACAATTACCATCAACAGATCACTTGCAATACTAGAGGAAACAACACACTGGACCATTGCTACACCACTATCAATAATGCCTACCGAGCTATTCCATGCCCTCACTTTGGGAAACCTGATCACCTAGCTGTATTTCTACTCCCTGAGCATAAGCAGAGACTGAAGACTGCAGCATCAGTAGTGAGGATCAAGAAAATATGGACAAGGGAATCTCCGGAGTGCCCTCACGACCTTTTTGAATTGGTGGACTGGACTGTATTCAAGGGATTCATCTTCGAACCTGGATGAGTAGGCTGCAGTTGTTACCGACCTCATTACAACCTGTGTGGATGAGTGTGTGCTTACAAAGACTTAATGTAGGCAGCTTCCATTATTAAGGACCACCAGCACCCAGGGCATACTGTTTTCTCACTGTTACCATCAGGTAGGAGGTACAGAAGCCTGAAGGCACCCACTCAGCGATTCAGGAACAGCTTCTTCCCCTCCGCCATTCAGTTCCTAAATGGACATTGAACCCTTGACCACTACCTCACTTTTTTAATATTTCTGTTTTTGTACCATTTTTAATCTATTCAATATACGTATACCGTAATTGATTTACTTATTGATTTATTATTATCATTTTTTTCTTCTATATTATGTAATGCATTGAACTGCTTGTGCTAAGTTAACAAATTTCACGACACATGCCCGTGATCATAATCCTGATTCTGATTTCCACTTCTTGATGATTGACTTAACTGTACTCCAAGGGATATTCAGTGGCTTGGTAATTTTCTTGTATCCATCTCCTGACATGTGCTTTTCAATAACCCTCTTAGAGAGTTGCTTGGAGTGTTCTTTTGTCTTCATGGTGTGGTTTTTGTCAGGATACTGACACACCAGCAGTTGGACTTTTCAGATACTGGTGTATTTTTACTACAATCAGTTGAAGCACCTTGACTGCACACGGCGATCTCCATTTAACTAACTATGTGACCTCTAAGGCCAATTGGCTGCACCAGTGATGATTCTGTGTGTTATTTTAAAGGGGGATGCAATCAATGATTTTGTGTTTTATATTTGTAATTAACTTAGATCACTTTGTAGAGACCTGTTTTCACTTTGACACGACAGTCTTTTTCTTTTGATCGGTGTCAAAAATGTCAAATTAAATCACCGTTAATCAATGTTGCAAACCAATAAAATATGAAAACTTCCAAGGAGGGGCGGAATACTTTTTATAGGCACTGTGCATCGGGTGGGACTACAACTAGAGGTCATGGGTTAAGGGTGAAAGGTGAAAGTTTAAGGGGAACATGAGAGGAAACTTCTTCACTTAGAGGATTGTGAGAGTGTGGAATGAGTTGCCAGCACAAGTGGTGCACGCGAGCTCAATTTTAACATTTAAGAGAAGTTTGGTTAGGTACACGGATCGTAGGGATATAGAGGACTATGGTCCCAGGGCAAGCCAATGGGAGTAGGTAATTTAAATGGCTTCAGCAGGGAGATAATGTGCCAAAGGGGCTGTTTATGTGCTGTACTTCTTTATGACTGTTATAGATATGATACATATACTCTCAGTGGCCACTTTATAAGGTACACCTGCTCATTAGTGCATCTAATCATTAGCCAATCGTGACAGCAACTCAATGCATAAAAGCATGTCGACATGGTCAAGAGGTTCAGTTGTTATTCTGAATGGGAGAGAAATGTTATCTAAGTGACTTTGACCATGGAATAATTGTTGATTCCAGACAGAGTGGTTTGAGTATCTCAGGAACTACTGATCTCATGAGATTTTGATGCACAACAATCTCTAGAGTTTACAGAGAATGGTGTGAAAAACAAAGAAAGAAAAAAAAGCATCCAGTGAACAGCAGGTCTGTGGGCAAAAAATGCCTTTTTATTGTGATAGGTCAGAGGAGAATTGCCAGATTGGTTTAAGGTGTCAGGAATACAGGTTACTCAAATAACTACATGTTACAACAGTGGTGTGCAGAAGAGCATCTCTGAATGCACAACATGTTGAACCTTGAAGTGGATGGGCTACAGCAGCAGAAGACCACAAACATACATTCAGCGGCCACTTTATTAGATACGAGAGGTACCGAGTATTTCTGTTTTAAGGCTAGGATGGAGAAAATTTTGTTCTCCCTAATGGAAAAAAAGGTTGAAAGGGAATTTAAGCAACACACACAAAATGCTGGTGGATCTCAGCAGGTCAGGCAGCATCTATGGAAGGGAATAAACAGTCAATGTTTTCGGCTGGCACCCTTCAGCAGAACTAGAAAGGAAGGGGAAAGAAACCAGAACAATAAGGTGGGGCAAGAGGAATGAGTACAAGCTGGCAGGTAATAGGTGAGACCAGGTGAGGGGGAAGATGGCTGGATGGAGGAGGGGAATTGAAGTAAGAAAATGGAAGGGGATAGGTGGACAAAATAAAGGGCTATTGAGGAAGGAATATGAAATGACAGACAGTAGACCATGGAATAAAAGGAAGGAGGAGGGGAACCATAAGTCAGTGATGGACAGGTGAGGAAAAGGGAATGGGTAAGAGTCTAACCGGAATGGGGATTAGAGAAAGAGGCAGAGAGGTAAAAATACTGGATTTTGGAGAAATCAATGTTTAATATTTCTCCCCCTCCCCGACCCCTGCCTCCGTCTCTTTTCTTTCCTGATTTTGGTTAATCTCTCGCCCTTCTCATCTACCCCTCTCCTCCCTCAGATTCCCCTCTTCCTTCCCTTTTTTCCATGCTCCTACCATTGAGAGATCTGAGTATACAAAATTATGAGGAGTATAGATAGGATTAATGGAAGCAGGGTTTTTCCACAGAGGTTAAGTGAGACTAGAACTAGAGGTCATGGGTTAAAGGTGAAAGGTGGAGTACTTAAGGAGAACCTGAGGATGAACTTCATCAGCGTAAGTGGTGGATACGGGTTCAATTTCAACATTTAAGGTAAGTTTGGATAAGTACATGGATGGGAAGGGTATGTAGGGCTATGATTCAAGTGTGGGTTGATGGGATAACAGTTCAGAACAGACTAGATAGGCTGAAGGGCCTGTTTCTGTGCTGTAGTGCTCTATGACTCTGTCGAAAATCAGCCAGACATGCTTATTTGATGTTGTTTAATTGTGATTAGTACATCCACCTGCTGTTTATCCACATTAGCAATCCATATCAGTGTTTGTGCTTCTGGGCATTTTGGGTATTTTGGGCCCAACGTGTTAGGGCAGCCATCTTCTGTTTTATCTTTATAAGTCATGAGGATTGCCCCTCTGATTTCCTTATCACTGGAATAGTTCAATACAGATTAGAAATAGTAGCATGGAGAATCAGGTAGGCAGAAGAGAGGAAGATATAGACTTTGATGGTGACAATGACCACATGTGTCACTGTGCCTGACACTCCATGGCATCACCTCAGAGACTGTGCAACACAGATTAGCAAAATGGCGAGCACAGGGAGAGACATTAGACATTAATGCTTGCAGTCGAGCAAAGGATTAGGGAATCATTTGTGGGAACTCGCTAAGCAGTCGCTTCTCGCTTCACACTTCACATTGTCATAAATGTGAACAAGATGATGTAGAAGCACAAGATAGTCAACCTATTGTCAGGCCTGACTAAGTAAATGTAGGAAAGGATCCATCTCCAGGTTCTTTCATGAAGTTGTGAGGAGCCAGCAAACAGTGACTCCCCTCCCCCCAGCACTCTGTAGCTGAGGTACCCTTTGCGTGGTCTCTGTATTAATACTGTCACTTGCATCTGATGTGACAACTTCTATGAAGGAACAGCTGGACACCAAACGACATCCTTCTGCCTTTTTTGTCTCACCAGCTAGAGGTCATGTGGTTTTAAAATAAAAGTACCATGCAATTAATTGTAGGTAACTTGGTCCAAAAGTAGAACGACTACACAATTTAATTTCTAGGGAAGGCTCTTTTTGCATTCATCTATCAGGGCAAATAGCTATGTGAATTCACCAAAAAGTTGGCACCTCTGGCATTATAACACTTCCTTAATTTACAATGACCTATGACTAATGACCCATGACCTTCTGACTCTGAGGGTAGGATTCAACTTGTGAGGCAAGGCTGGAAATTCTGAGAAGAATTATTCCAGTGAGAGGCATTGGCCTTAATAATTGTCTTTCTCTTTTAAGATGGATCAGTTACGCATTTCCTCTTTTGTTAAACCATTTGTGATACACAGGTTTTTAAAAATAAATCATTATAAAGAAAACTACTTTTACTCTTCCCAAAGTTGGAGCCAAATTCCTATGGCTTTCCATATTGTGGTTTCACCTTCTTTTTATTATAGCTTTCAGAACCTCGGGTTTATTCCAGAACAGAATAACATGTTGGAATTTCCCCAGTCTCCTCTCTTCAAGAGTGCAGCTATGTGGCTCACACTCCTCTCCTGCACTGAAGAAATATCCCAAGAATTCTTTGCTGACAAAAATCTGTTTCATATTCCCTTTTGCTGCTGAAATATGGTAACAGTGAATTTGATGCTTTTCTTCCTGTCACAGCTGTCAATCAGTCATGTGGGTAAGACTAGGACCAGAAGCTGTTGTTAGCCTAGAATCTAAGATGCCTGTTATGTTCACATTCCAGTTGACTGGAGCCCCAGCAGAACACAAACAAAGAAAGATTTTTATTATTGCATTACAGCATTCAAACAAAATTAGGGAATGATGTACTTTAAAGTTGCAAGAAAGTGAAGAGTTTTAAATTCAAATAAAGGATTTGCTATCAAAAACAGATTTTAATTTTAAAAATGCTGTAATCATACCCAGATTTAACCACAATAGCTCCTTCCCCTTAATTCTTAACACTCCTTGGTTATGTAATTTTATTCAACCCATTTTGTATAACCTCCCAAATTATGTAAATCTACTTTATCCATGTAGGTTCCTACACCGAATATATATATATGCAGACTGAAATAAAGAATGTTTTATTTGGTGTTAATCAACTTTATAATTACTTGATAATTATTACAAGTCTTACTTGATTATGTACCTGGTAGAGTTTTCTTTCCAGTCACCAGTTTGTTAATTTGTTTAATTATGCAAATACATTGGGTTTATTTCAACTATTAGAATTAATTCCACCTGTTTATATGCTCAATTATACTTATTAGTACATTTTAAATTCATTTATATAACAGGGGCACTGCTGTGGGCCTGAAGTATTTCAAAGTCAGGATATTACGTGATTTGAGTTGGAGTTGTATTTCCCAGTGTTCCTGTGAACCTTGGGGTTAACGATTGCGGACTTGGAAGATGTAATGACAGTAGCTTTATGAAGTAACAGAAGAATATTTCATAGATGGTCACTCTGTAACCATTGTGCACCAGTGTCACTTTGCACAAATGTGGCCTGACGTGTGGGATGTTTTCAACATTTCTGTTTTATTTATCCATGACTTGTTCTTTGTTCAGTGACTCATTTACAAAGCCAAACATAATCAAACATTATTTCTTTCAATGCATTGAAAACTTTCATTGCCACCATCTAATTAATTTGGCAGCCACAGGTCCCAATGCTCTTGCACGTCTTCAAAACACTGCTTCTTCACATTAATCCTTCCACAGTGTGTTGTTTCACATCAGTCTCTATTATTTTGCATCCTTTATTCTTCTGCCAGTTACAAATTCTGCTTGCTCTCATCTTACTCCACTTTTTAAATTTTACTAGGTTTTGTGTTACTCAAAACTTTCAAATTGGCCTCCCTATGCATATTCGAGGCATTTCCCTATGCCATTAAAACCAAAGGTCCTTACAGTAATCCATGTGAGATCCTCTGTATGCTTTTCACATCAATATTCTGCCTACTGTGCCACAGTAATTATGTTCCCAAATCGCACCTTCCTCACTGTTCCTTTAATATCATAATTTCTATATTCCAAATGTATTTTTAGTACTTTGCCAAATGATTTTTGGAAGTCTGAACATATTACGTCAACTGTCTCATATTCATCAACCCACTTTGCTACTTTATCAAAGAACACAGCTTAACTCATCGGAAGCACTTTACATTTAACAAATGTGTTTTCATTAATTTTTCACGTGGAAATCATTTTTGTCTTTGACAATATCTTCTAACAATCTTCCTTAGACTGGCATTACCATCTCCCCTAAGTAAATGGTGTGTTATAAGCAATCCTTTAGTTTCCTGGTGACATTGATTTATTGAAGAAATAACGGAAAGACGGTAATCAGAATTTCAGCTAATTCTGCCTCAGCTTTACCCAACAACCTTTTGAAATGTCACACTTAAGTGACCCCAATGTACTTACCACCTCCCTTCTTATTTTTATCCTGATTCTTTCTCTCTCTCACACACACACTCACACACTCTCTCTCACACACATACACATGCACACACTCACTCACACGCACATGCACACACACTCACACACACACACTCACACACACTCTCTCTCACACACACACACTCACACAGTCTCTCTCACACACACACGCACACACTCTCTCTCACACACACACACACTCACATACTCACACACACACACACTCTCTCTCTCTCTCACACACACACACACACACTCACACTCACACTCACTCTCACTCACACAGTTACAGCTTGAAAACCAACTTTCCTACTAATGGTCAATACATATTTATGTTTTGAAGTGTGATCATTCAGCATTTATTGTTTTCCTAATCATCTTCTTTTTAGTCTCCTTGTCCTTGATCTGTTCTCAAAATGCCTCTTTTTGGTCTATACATTTTATTAAATAATATTTCTTTTCTATTCCACAACTATTTTGACCCTATTTATATTTTGTCCATATTTTTACCCACATGTTCATCCATTGAAATACATATCACATTCTATTTCATTCTGAAAAAGCTATAACCAGTTTGTTTCTTTATTGATTAGGTTGGAAACATACTTAATGGGTTGAATTATGGCACTTGCTATACGGTGGTTCCATAGGGAACCTCAAGCATGCTAAGGTGTATGAGTCAGTGGACTTAGACTTATTAACTTGGGCACTACAAAAAGAAAATCAGCAACAAACTGGGAAATCAAATGCGGGACAATCTGACCTTCCCCTCTGTAGGTGTTGGTATATGTAGCATGACCCCATTAACTTCAGAGTTAATCAAATTTAATTTCTTTTTAAAAATTTACTTTAATTCAACATTTTTATTTATTTTGATGTATTTAATAATTTAACTAAATATTTTATCTTTTTATATTCTAAACTATTAACTTTTTCTAACAATCTTTTAAATCATGGTGCTCGGTGCTCGGTGTTGAAGAGGTGGTCGGAGGCTCGGAGTTTTTTGGACGGGCTCGGAGTCGGACTGTGGTTGGATGCTTCCAGGATGCTGCATCGGCAGGTTGGCGGCGCTGGAGGTTCACCGTCTGCATGAGATGATGGGACTTTCGAGAGACTCTGAGACTTTTACTGTGCCATGGTCTGTTCTTATCAAATTACGGTATTGCTTTGCACTGTTGTAACTATATGTTATAATTATGTGGTTTTTGTTAGTTTTTAAGTCAGTTTGTCATGTGTTTTCGTGATATAATTCTGGAAAAACATTGTATCATTTCTTAATACATGCATTACTAAATGACAATAAAAGGGGACTGTGTGTCCTCATAATCTATTAAAAAAATCATTTAATCTATTTGATCTGTTTTCAAACGTCTCAGCAAGTTAAATAATAAGTGTCAAGAGGTTCCATCAAAGGACTTCCTGGATGGTTCAGGTTTGGGCCAGATGATCAACCACATGAGATCGAACCATCTTATCGAACACTTTCTCTGTGGGACAGCCAAACAGCAAGACCTGGAGGATGCTTCAAACCAGAGGACTGCAAAATCTAAATGCATTCGTGGGACAGTATGGACATTGAGTGCAAGCAATGGGTCAGCCCCAAAAAACAATATCCTTCAAATCTTTAAAATTTCTTCATCTAGTATAGAAAATATTCAATATATTCATAAAACATGCATTCATGATTTTACTGCAGATTGTTACCTGTCCTCTGTGACGCCAGTGCACAGCTGTGATATTGGCTTATATCAAGTGACCAAAATCAACATCTGATGTCTGTTATTCTTGCCATGAATTCAAACAACGTGGCCAGTGTGGCATTGAGTGGTTTGGTTGGCCATCTCAGCAGCCTGTTAAGATCCAATCACATTGCTGTCGACCTGGAACAAACCAGGCTAGGAGGACATCAACGAAGCAGATGTAGTTTTTAAAAAGAGTCTGATAGTCATAATTATTAATAATGCCTCCTTTTCCAAGGTTAGATTAAATGTTCCATTATTTCTCAAACTTATATTTCCAGTTTAGTAATCCGAGCCCTTGGACATTAGTCTGGTAGCTTAACCATGATACCATCATGCTAATGTATGAGGAATGTTTGAAGATGCTCTGGGCCTGTACTTGCTGCAGGTTAGAAGAATGAGGTGCATTTTATATCAGCTATTGAAAGGCCTCGGTAGAGTGGAGGTGAAAAGGATGTTCTATAGTGGGGGAGGCTAGGACCAGAGGGCACAGCCTGAGAGTACAAGGATGATCCCTTTAGAACAGAGATGAGTAGGAATTTCTTTAGCCAGATGGTGGTGAATCTGTGGAATTCATCACTATGGATGAATGTGGAGGCCAAGTCATTGGGCATATTTAATGAAAAGATGGATAGTTTTTGATTAGTAAGATGACAGAGGTTATGGGGAAAAGGAAGGAGAACAGGGTTGAGAGAGATAATAAGTCAGCCGTGATAGAATGGCGGAGCTGATTCGATGGGCCAAATGGCCTAATTCTATTTCTATGTCTTATAGTCTTCTCATTCTCTATGCAATGTGCACTTGTTGCTATGCTGTCTCTCTCTGTGTAAACTGGACTGGATGCTAATATCCTGGAAGTCATTTTCTGGGTAAATGGTCAATGCTATCTTCAAAGTTTGACATTGAAGTTTCAAAGTTAAAATTTGAAGAGGAAGGGAATTATTTTCAATACTCAACTTAGAAGGAATTGGTAATTAGCTCATTGGAATTCTTGTTTTAATTCTGATTTTATAAACTGATTTTAAACTGGTTTCTGACTATATTGTTGCTTTCCATCCCCTTGTTTAAAAATATTTAATACATTGTCCTGTATTCTAAATTTACTACTTTGCACAATATAACAGAATATATGAAGAGGATGATTAAGCAGTAAACGGCAAATCTAATTCATCTAGTAATAACCCTTTTTTTCAAACTCGTAAAATGGATTACATTACAAAGCAAAACGTTGAAAATGTAAGGGTGACATGGTTTTTGTAATGACAACTGGAAACAAAACCTTACAATATGATCCTTAACCTTGGCAACTATAAATCTGTGTATGGGTTCATACTAGTGAGAGGATTAGCAGACACAGAGTAAGTGCCTTCAGGACATAATTAATCTGTATTGGAGATACTTTATGTCTTAGTGCAATAAATAAATCTTCACATCTGTGGGACTTCCTCTGAATGAAAACACATGAAACAGGTGCAGTTTAGTAATATAAAAGTTGCTAGTCTCCAAGAGTAAAGAATATCGCAGCTTGATCAGCAGAGTAACATTTAAATAACATAATTGTAAGGTTGATGTAAACCACTATGTGTGGTTAGAAAGACTGCAGTGTCATTAATTTTAAAAATGAATCTCTGCTGCACAAATTTTCTCTTTTGGTTTATTGCTCCCATTAGGTTTGATTTTAAAATGATGACTAAATATTTGGCATGGCTTAATAACAAAAATGTTGTGAGTCTGATCAGACTGAATTGTTACACCAAGTGGCCTCATCCATTTTGAGGCTGTTTCTTTATATTTAGTCACATAACTGAGCAGAGTGCCAAAACAAAACTTTATAACATGAATTGAAGGGGGAAGAAAAAGGGAGGTATGGTACTACCATTTGGAAAACAGAGAAAAAAATCCCAATACACGCATTTGCATGCACTAGCTTGCACACACACACACACACACACACACACACAAACACTCTTGACTTGAAGTCCTAGTATTCACAAATAAATCTCAACACTGCTAAAATGTTTCTGCTTTAAATTAAGCATGCACGATACTATCCACAATAATTTCTTCCATCCATCCCTCCACCCCCTTCATTTGTGAGTTTCTTAAATCTTTGAGGGCAAGGAAGTTCTCTTCAAAATGAACTTCAGTACAGTCAGTAATTGATCAATGCCACTTTTCAATCAATAGTATGAGCGATAAACAGTTTTCAGGCTGTTACAAATGTTTTCTTTAACATATACACTGCTGCCATTAGAAAGATTCTTTGTTCCCAGATATTCTCAATATAATTTTAATGTATTCTCTTGTCTCTAATGTGATACAACAGGTTAATCACTTCAGGGTGCTTTGGTTGGCAGCATTATCATAGCTGATAGAAGGCAAAGATAGCAAACTAGAATCTCCTGAAATAATTACATCTAAAAGATGATTAAGACGAAAGTTCATGTATTTTAATGCCTTTCTGTGGGCCTCACCTCATCACATTTTTACTTTAAGCAATAGAAATTCTAGCAGCAGTTTTATTACAGCCATTAATACAGATTTCTAGTAAGATTTTCAAAGGTTAAGTAATTTTGGAGTAAAGTGGAGTGCTATATAATAGTTTGGAATTATTGACTCCATTTTGTGACAAGATCTCAGAACATATGTTTTGAAGTTAACTTTAATTTTCATTGTCTATCTAATTCAATGTTTCCTTGTGACTATATGAACATCACAAATCTGATATGCTTCCACCTTCTTCCTTTATTATTTATCTAGAAATGACTTTCATTAATATTTTGCCTGCGGGATCTGGCATTTAGATATTGTTGACGTTTTCTATACAGATTTATCCTTTGAACAAAGCTCGAAATTTCAAAGGGAGCTTACGAATGGAGGATTGTTACATGTAGGTTGAACAGTCCAGGCCAGTAGCAAAGAATTAAAGAGTTCAATAGAAATTGCAAGCTGATCCCACAGAGCCTCTGGCTCTCTGATGACCCAGGTCACAGTGTCTTCCTGCAAAAAAGGTACATTTAAAGTTCAGGGCTTAGAGACCAAACCAAATTTAGGACCACTGCATCCCCTCTCGATGACCCCTGCTTTACAGTTGCAGAATTCTAGAGTCCATAAAAGTAAAAGCAAAATTCTTAGAATCAATGATGTATTTCAGACGTTATCTATCATCTTACCCTGTCAACTCATACATAAGCAAACCTTGCAAGTTCTTGCTGCTTTTAATCTCTGATCAATTCTAATTTTAACATTTTTTTATTTCTGTAATTTTACACCAAAAGTCAGACAGTTAAAACACTAACAAACCTTAATGGGTAGGAGCTAGGAGACTATGCTTATGGCACAGAAGGAAGTGTACTGAAAAATTTAACCATAATATACTTATTTTCCTTTTCAGATATTGGAGATGAAAATCTATGCTGATAATTTCATTGCCATATTCGACCCTTCATGTAAGGAACAGCTATTCAGACATCAAATTCGGAATTAATTTTTGCAATTTGAGCAATATCATGACCTTCATAGTTAAAGCTTGATGAGAGGTTTTGCAAGGGGATTGGAGTTTTGGAATAAGGAGGTATTGTTACAATTGCGCAGGGTACTGGTGGGGTCACATCTGAGTACTGTGCACATATTTGGTCCCAATATTCAAGAAAGGGATATGGGATATATTGGATAGACAAAGGAGAATTGGTTGATGTTGTGCATTTTCAGAATTTTCAGAAGGCCTTTGACCAACTGCCGCACATGAAGTTACTTAATAAGCTACGAAGCCATTGCTTTACAGGTAAGATTCTAGCATGGATAAAGCAGTGGCTGATTGGCAGGAGGCAAAGTGTGGGAATAAAAGGTGCCTTTTCTGGTTGGCTGCCATATACTAGTGGTGTTCCTCAGGGGTCTGAGTTAGGACTGATTCTTTTTATGTTAAATATTAATGAATTGGATGATGGCATTGATGGCTTTGTTACAAACTTTGCAAATGATACAAAGATAGGTGGAGGGGCAGGTAGTTTTCAGGAAGTAGAGAGGCTGCAGATGGACTTAGACAGATTAGGAGAATGGGCAAAGAAGAGGCAGATGGAATAGAGCTTTGTGAAATGTATGCTCATGCATTTTAGTAGAAGAAATGAAAATGTTGACTATTCTCTAAATGGAGAGAAAATACAAAAAGACTGAGGTGCAAAGGGACTTGGGAAAGTACCTGCAGGACTCCTTAAAAGTTAACTTGCAGGTTGACTCTGTGGTGAGGAAGGATCACCTCTGTCCCAGGATACTGACGGACTTTTTCCACCGTACCATTGAAAGCGTACTCACCAATTGCATCTCAGTGTGGTATGGCAATTGTCCTGTATCGGACCGCAAAGCACTCCAGCGTGTGGTGAAAACTGCCCAGCGGATTACCAGCATCCAATTGCCCACCATTGAGAACATCTACCATAAACGCTGCCTGGGCAGGGCAAAAAGCATTATCAGGGATGCATCTCACCCTAACCATGGACTTTTTACTCTCCTCCCATCCGGTAGGCGCTACAGGAGCCTCCGCTTCCACACCAGCAGGCACAGGAAGAGCTTCTTCCCTGAGACTGTGACCCTGCTGAACCTCACATCACAGTGCTAAGCAGTATTGCACCCATATTGTACTGTCTCAGTACTTTTATATTTGTGTGCTGTAGCACTTACTTTTTATTTGCAGTTATTTTGTAAATAACACTATTCTTTGCATTTCTGGTTAGATGCTAACTGCTTTTCATTGGCTTTGTATCTGTACTCGGCATAATGACAATAAAGTTGAATCTAATCTAAAATGCAATGTTAGCATTCATTTCAAGAGGACTAGGATATAAAAGCAAGAATGTAATGCTGAAACACTGGTGAGGCCTTATTGAAGTATTGTGAGCAGTTTTGGGCCCCTTATCTTAGAAAGGATGTACTGAAACTGGAGACCATACAAAGGCTTCCCTTCCTCCACTATCAACTCTGCTCTTAAACGCATCTCCTCCATTTCACGTACATCTGCTCTCACTCCATCCTCCCACCACCCCACTAGGAATAGGGATCCCCTGGTCCTCACCTACCACCCCATCAGCCTCCGGGTCCAACATATTATTCTCCGTAACTTCCGCCACCTCCAACGGGATCCCACCACGAAGCACATCTTTCCCTCCCCCCCTCTCTCTGCATTCCGCAGGGATCGCTCCCTACACAACTCCCTTGTCCATTCGTCCCCCCCATCCCTCCCCACTGATCTCCCTCCTGGCACTTATCCGTGTAAGCGGAACAAGTGCTACACATGCCCTTACACTTCCTCCCTTACCACCATTCAGGGCCCCAAACAGTCCTTCCAGGTGAGGCAACACTTCACCTGTGAGTCGACTGGGGTGATATACTGCGTCCGGTGCTCCCGATATGTGGCCTTTTATATATTGGCGAGACCCGACGCAGACTGGGAGACCGCTTTGCTGAACATCTACGCTCTGTCCGTCAGAGAAAGCAGGATCTCCCAGTGGCCACACATTTTTATTCCACATCCCATTCCCATTCTGACATGTCTATCCACGGCCTCCTCTACTGTAAAGATGAAGCCACACTCAGGTTGGAGGAACAACACCTTATATTCCGTCTGGGTAGCCTCCAACCTGATGGCATGAACATCGACTTCTCTAACTTCCGCTAAGGCCCCACCTCCCCCTCGTACCCCATCTGTTACTCACTTTTATGCACACATTCTTTCTCTCACTCTCCTTTTTCTCCCTCTGTCCCTCTGAATATACCTCTTGCCCATCCTCTGGGTCACCCCCCCCCTTGTCTTTCTTCCAGGACCTCCTGTCCCATGATCCTCTCATATCCCCTTTTGCCTATCACCTGTCCAGCTCTCAGCTCTATCCCTCCCCGTCCTGTCTTCTCCTATCATTTTGGATCTCCCCCTCCCCCTCCAACTTTCAAATCCCTTACTCACTCTTCCTTCAGTTAGTCCTGACGAAGGGTCTCGGCCTGAAACGTCGACTGCACCTCTTCCTACAGATGCTACTTGGCCTGCTGTGTTCACCGACAACTTTGATGTATGTTGCTTGAATTTCCAGCAACTGCAGAATTCCTGTTGTTTGTGACCATACAAAGGAAGTTCACAAAAATGATTCCAAGATTGAATAAACCCACAGTTTGCTGATGATACAAAGATTGGAGGTGTAGTAGACAGTGACGAAGGTTTTCAGAGCCTGCAGAGGGACTTGGACCAGCTGGAAAAATGGGCTGAAAAATGGCAGATGGAGTTTAATACTGACAAGTGTGAGGTATTGCACGTTGGAAGGACAAACCAACGTAGAACATACAGGGTTAATGGTAAGGCACTGAGGAGTGCAGTGGAACAGAGGGATCTGGGAATACAGATACAAAATTCCCTAAAAGTGTCGTCACAGGTAGATAGGGTCATAAAGAGAGCTTTTGGTACATTGGCCTTTATTAATCGAAGTATTGAGTATAAGAGCTGGAATGCTATGATGAGGTTGTATAAGGCATTGGTGAGGCTGAATCTGGAGTATTGTGTTCAGTTTTGGTCACCAAATTACAGGAAGGATATAAATAAGGTTGAAAGAGTGCAGAGAAGGTTTACAAGGATGTTGCCAGGACTTGAGAAACTCAGTTACAGAGAAAGGTTGAATAGGTTAGGACTTTATTCCCTGGAGCGTAGAAGAATGAGGGGAGATTTGATAGAGGTATATAAAATTATGATGGGTATAGATAGAGTGAATGCAAGCAGGCTTTTTCCACTGAGGCAATGGGAGAAAAAAAACAGAGGACATGGGTTAAGGGTGAGGGGGGAAAAGTTTAAAGGGAACATTAGTGGGGGCTTCTTCACACAGAGAGTGGCGGGAGTATGGAATGAGCTGCCAGACGAGGTAGTAAATGCGGGTTCTTTTTTGACATTTAAGAATAAATTGGACAGATACATGGATGGGAGGTGTATGGAGGGATATGGTCCGTGTGCAGGTCAGTGGGACTAGGCAGAAAATGGTTCGGCACAGCCAAGAAGGGCCAAAGGGCCTGTTTCTGTGCTGTAGTTTCTATGGTTTTCTATGGTTACATCAAAGTTGCTGGTGAACGCAGCAGGCCAGGCAGCATCTCTAGGAAGAGGCACAGTCGACGTTTCAGGCTGAGACCCTTCGTCAGGACTAACTGAAGGAAGAGTTAGTAAGAGATTTGAAAGTGGGAGGGGGAGGGGGAGATCCAAAATGATAGGAGAAGACAGGAGGGGGAGGGATGGAGCCAAGAGATGGAACCGTATGGGTCTTAGCTATGCCTGCCTTTTCTTTGGCTTTATGGAACAATCTATGTTCTGAACCTATTCTGGTATCTGTCCCCCACTTTTCCTTCGCTATATCGACGACTGCATTGGCGCTGCTTCCTGCATGCATGCTGAGCTCGTTGACTGTATTAACCTTTCTAGATCTTTCTGTCTCTATCTCTGGAGACAGCTTATCCACTGATGTCTACTATAAGCCTACTGACTCTCACAGCTATCTGGACTATTCCTCTTCTCACCCTGTCTCTTGCAAAAATGCCATCCCCTTCTCGCAATTCCTCCGTCTCCACCACATCTGCTCTCAGGATGAGGCTTTTCATTCCAGGACGAGGGAGATGTCCTCCTTTTTTAAAGAAAGGGGCTTCCCTTCCTCCACCATCAACTCTGCTTTCAAACGCATCTCCCCCATTTCATGCACATCTGCTCTCACTCCATCCTCTCGCCACCCCACTAGGAATAGGGTTCCCCTGGTCCTCTCCTACTACCCCACCAGCCTCTGGGTCGAACATATTATTCTCCGTAACTTCTGCCACCTCCAACGGGATCCCACCACTAAGCACATCTTTCCCTCCCCCCACTTTGCTTTCCGCAGGGATCGCTTCCGACTCGACTCCCTTGTCCATTCGTCCCCCCGCCCATCCCCTCCCACTGATCACCCTCCTGGCACTTATCCTTGTAAGCGGAACAAGTGCTACACATGCCTTTACATTTCCTCCCTTACCACCATTCAGGGCCCCAGACAGTCCTTCCAGGTGAGGCAACACTTCACCTGTGAGTCGGCTGGGCTGATATACTGCATCCGGTGCTCCTGATATGGCCTTCTATATATTGGTGAGACCCGACGCAGACTGGGAGACCGTTTTGCTGAACACCTACACTCTGTCCGCCAGAGAAAGCAGGATCTCCCAGTGGCCACACATTTTAACTCCACATCCTATTCCCATTCTGACATGTCTATCCACGGCCTCCTCTACTGTAAAGATGAAGCCACACTCAGGTTGGAGGAACAACACCTTATATTCCGTCTGGGCAGCCTCCAACCTGATGGCATGAACATTGACTTCTCTAACTTACACTAATGCCCCACCTCCCCCTCGTACCCCATCCGTTATTTATTTTTATACACACATTCTTTCTCTCTCTCTCCTTTTTCTCCCTCTGTCCCTCTGACTGTACCCCTTGCCCATCCTCTGGGTTCCCCCCTCCCCTTTCCTTCTCCCTGGGCCTCCTGTCCCATGATCCTCTCATATCCCCTTTGCCAATCACTTGTCCAGCTCTTGGTTCCATCCCTCCCCCTCCTGTCTTCTCCTATCATTTTGGATCTCCCCCTCCCCCTCCCACTTTCAAATCTCTTACTGGCTCTTCCTTCAGTTAGTCCTGACGAAGGGTCTTGGCCTGAAACGTCGACTGTGCCTCTTCCTAGAGATGCTGCCTGGCCTGCTGCGTTCACCAGCAACTTTGATGTGTGTTGCTTGCATTTTCAGCATCTGCAGAATTCCTCTTGTTCCAGGATTGACTAGCATGTCAAATGAAGAAAATTTGATGACACTGGGCCTATATTCACTAGAATGCTGAAGAATGAAGGGTGATGTTATTGAAACCTATTGAATGGTGAAAGGGTTTGATAGAGTGAATATGGAGTGGATGTTTCCTTTGGCTATGTCTGGAGGACACAGCCTCAGAATAGAGGGGCATGCTTTCAGAATGCAGATGGGGATGAATTTCTTTAGCCAGAGTAAGGTGAATCTGTGGAACTTGTTGCCACAGGCAGCTGTGGAGGCCAAGTCTGCATGTATATTTAAGGCCGAGGTTGATAGGTTCTTGACTGGTCAGGGCATGAAGTGAAATGGGGAGAAGGCAGGAGATTGGGGCTGAGAGAAAAAATGTATCAGCCATGATGAATTGGCAGAGCAGACTTAAAGGGTCAAAAGGACAACTATGCTAGCCTTTCCAGGACATAGTTGTCACCCAGTTTATTTTATTTTGCTGAAGCTCGATCAATAAGAAGAAGACAGTATGAAAGATATGTTGCATTTTGCAGACCTATAAGACTGAGTAGGCAGAAGGAAGGAACCTGCTCAGTGCCTACAGGGAACACATCCATGGCCTTATAGGATTTCTCATTGTAAGAAAATATGGAAGATAAAAGTTACCCTGTTCAACAACACTGGGGAATATGAGACAAAGTATTAGCATGATGTTCCAATTCAAAAGATTTAGAAGCATGTAAGGAAAGGAATGAACACAGGGTTTGGGGAAAACAAGGTGCTGGGAAGAGGGAGGAGTGGTGAGGCTAAACAGGAACAGAATAATCTGAATCCCAATAGCCAGTTTTAAAAATTAAAATATTAATGATGCATCTTTCCATATTCATTCTGCAATATTTGAGTTCCTTAAGAATCTAAAAAATACCAATTCCTGCACGTGTCGTGAATGAGGAATACTCTCACTAGTACCACAAAATCAGTGGATGGAAAGTTTATTTCCTTAAACAAATTTAACTAATAGAGTCATTCTACCAATACTTGCTGTACAACTCTTTGACTGTACCTTAACAGAGGCTACATCTAGTTGAATCTTATGGTTTTCAATTGCTTTTGCATTCCTCTGCTGCAGTTCTTAAAATTATAAAGGTGGGCTAACAAGGTAAACATCAAATGAAACATAGCTATAGTGGTACTAGAAAGATTGTGAACCCTGTAGAATTTTCTCTTTTTCTGCATAAATATGACCTAAAATGTGATCAGACCTTCATGTAAGTCCGAAAACTAGATACAGAGAACTCAAGAAAGATCCGTTATTTTTACCATGGCTCAATTAAAACAACTTTCAGGGGGACTTAGAAGAAGAATTGAGGAGATGCATAAAGCTGGGAAAGACTACAAAAGCATTTCTAAAGACTTGAGTGTTCATCAGTCCACAGTAAAAGAAATTGTATACTGTTGCTACTCTCCCTAGGAATGAGCATCCGGCAAAGATCACCCCAAGAGCACAATGTGCAATGCTGAAGGAACTGAAAAAGAACCCTAGGGGACAGCAAAAGACTTGCAGTAATCTTGCTAAAATCTCTGTTCATGTGTGCACTATAAGAAAAACACTGAGCAAGAATAATGTTCTTGGAAGGACACCATGGAGGAAACCACTGCTCTCCAAAAAAAACATTGCTGCACATCTCAGGTTTGCAAAAGACCACAACACTTCTGGGACAATGTTCTGAGGACTGACGAGACAAAAGTTGAGCTTTTTGGCAGAAAATGCTTGGAGGAAAAAGGGCACTGCACACCAACACCAAAACCTCATCCCAACTAAGAAGCAGGTGGAAGGAGTATCATGGTTAGGAGCTGCTTTGCTGCCTCAGGACCTGGGCAGCTTGCAACCATTGAGGGAACAATAAATTCAAAATTGTATCAAGAAATTTTACAGAAGAATGCCAGGGTAGCAATCTGTCACCTGAACCTTAATAAATGTTGGATAATGCAACAAGGGAATGATCCGAAAGACTAAAGTAAGTCAACAACGGAATGGTTTAAAAGGAAGAAAATTTGTGTTTTGGAATGACTGAGTCAAAGTCCTGACCTTAGTACTGTAGAAATGTTGTGGAAGGACCTGAAACAAGCAGTTCATGCAAGGAGGCCTACCAAGAGCTCAGAGTTGAAGCAGTTTGGTAAGGAGGAATGGCCTAAGACGCCTCCAAGCCGATGTGCAGGAACGATCAACGGTTACTGGACATGCTTGTTTGAAGTTATTGTTGTACAAAGGTTCACATACTTTTTCAACAAATACATGTAATATTGGATCATGTTTCTCAATAAATAAATCAACAAATATAATGGTTTTTTGTATTATTTATTTAATTGGGTTCTCTTACCAAAAGATCCAATCACATGTTTGGTCATATTTAAGCAGCAATAGAGAAAATTCTACAGGGTTCACAAAATTTCTAGCATGACTGTATGCCTACATATGATCATAGGTTCACAAAGAGGGCAGAGAAAAACTTTATAAAGTCTCACTGACTGAGATATAATTTATCAATTTCCAGGGGCGTGAGATAGTTTACAGGAATGTGATCGTGAAGGCAAACCATCAAATAGACACTTAATACTGACTCATTAAGTTGAAGCCCTCAGTTGGGCTGAATAAATTGAACTCCTATTTAAGTACATCTCCGGTAAAATTTGTTGGAGACAGGATTTGAAATTTGATGATGGAATTAAAATTTTTGAAGGTGATAGGTATTCAATTTTATCAATAGATTTCAGAACAAACACCCTCTCATTCTGCATTCTTTAAAATGGCCTTTACCATGGACATTATTACATTTTCCTAAACATGTTGATTGCCCAAAGACTATAGGATAAGAACATGATTTAATTAGGGTAAATATTCCTGAGGGACTTCAGCTGCTCTCTTGCCCAATTTCTGCCAGGTGGGCACAATTAAATTTGCTGCATGACGGAGTTAGTTAGCCTTCTATTGAACCTTACACTTTTCTTTGAGCTAGAGTATTTTTATTGGATACCATCCAAAATCCCCCATAGCTTGTACCTTTTTATTCCAAGGTGTGTATTTGATTAATGTTTTTGCAAAACTGGAAAACTAATGTATGTGTTTGTCATTTGGTATGGGAATAAGGATGCAATAACTGTTGGACGGTTTTTTGTAATGTTGTTGGTATTCCTGTCTTTTCTGAGTTTTTAAATTCCATATTTTTGTAAATTATATCAAAATATCAGTTTTGAGAAGAAGTTGGTAGCAACTCCTGCTTAATCCATAAGATAGAGTTTCTTTTACAAATGCTTGTAGATTTTATGATAGAAATGGTGGAAGATTAAAGAAGATACACTAGGGAGTCCAACCAATTACAAATATTTTAATTATTTTATGTAAATGTACTTTGAATCTTTGAATTATATTTAGGGCATTAAATCTGCTTTGATCAGATTAATCTGAGAGTATTTGTTCATCTAGAGCAAGAGTTCCCAGCCTGGGGGTCCACGGACCTCTCGGTTAATGGTAAAGTTCATTGGCATAATTTGGGCATGCTCTCAATCAGGAGTTCCCAATCTTTCTTATGCCATGGATCAATACTGTTAAGCAAGGGATCTATGGACCCCAGGTTGGAAATCCCTGCTCTAGAAAAACAGATCAATCTGGTGCGTAGCCTGGGTGGTAACCTATGGTTGATGATATACCCATGCACCTGTTTCTTTGGTCTACCTTGATGTCAGTGGTCACAATGCCTTCTCAGGTTGGTCTTGATACAGCATTAGAATTGATACTGATTCATGGCTACTCCTGCCAGTACTCATTTACCTCCTTCAGTTTGTTTTCTATATATTTGTTCCCACCAAACCTCTAATTATTTCTTTTAACAGTAAATTATTACCTGCAATATTTACATATTGCTATTTGTTTAAGCCGTTCACATCAGCAACTTTTGCCATTTTGCCATATGTACACATGCATATACACACACACATATGTGTATATGCACATATATAATCTTTATAATCTTCTTTGATCACTGACAATACTTGTATCATGCATTTGACATGTTTTATTCCACAATCACATCTGTTGTGGCTCCTAATTTATTGAAATAATATTTTCATATATCAAGTATGTGTACTACTGATGGAAAATACTTACATCTGCTGTACTTCCTTAATCCTTTGGATAACTTGCAAGAACATGAATATCTTTATAAAGACAGACACATTTATGTTCTCTTTTTGTGTTTTGAGACTGCGACCCACCCATGTTAAGAGGAATTTGTTCCATTAATCATCTTGCTAACTTTTCCCGTAAGTTCTATGTCTAAATAACAAGAGGCAGTATGTAACCATTACCTTTTATGACTGGGGGAAAAATGCTGATTTTAACCAATTTGTAATGCTATCCTCTATATTACATTCTTCACAAAGAACTTAATCAGACTTTCTGTCTTCAGAGCTTAATGTAATTGCCCTTCTGCTAGCCCTGGAGTCCTTCAATTTTTAAATGTTAGCTCTCTATTTTTAAAAATATGTATATGCTAATTATCCTACATTGAGCACACCATATCATCGTGCACCCATCATTTTAGCCCTTAGGAGTTGTTGGAAATCTTAAGGTAAATATTATAGTGATGCTGACCAGGCAAAAAGCTGAAGTCATTTTATTACTGTTAAGTAGTGCAGAGCTGATGATTTCCTTAGCGAATGCATTTGTGAAACTGTGTCTTAGATCTAAGGAGCAGAATAACACTTCTAAAATAAAAAGACTATAAAAGTTCACGTGGTTTTTGTTTGCCTTTTGTATTGAATGCACGATATCACAGCTGGATCACACACACAGAGTGTGGGCAGCCAACCTCAAAAATAAGAAAAAATTCGTGGAGAGCCACATTTAAGGGAACCAGCCACAATTTGGAATGTCACACTTCATCTTCCTTTGCACATGGAGCCCTCACGTGATGATGAAGCTGGAGAACTGAGGGCTGTGCATCATTGTAAGTCCAAAAACACCCAACTCCAAGGAGCACCAGATAACCCTACTATAACTTTTCAATGGACCTAACAAACGAAGCATGTTAAAATGCATATACACTCTACGGCCACTTTATTCGATACACTACATCTGTACACCTGCTCATTAATCCAGAGATCTGATCAGCCAATCATATGGCATTAATTCAATGCATAAAAATATGCAGACATGATCACAAGGTTCAGACCACGCGTATGAGTGGGGAAGAAATATGATCTAAGTAACTTTGACAGTGGAATGATGGTTGGTGCCAGACAGGTTTGAGAATCTCAGAAACTGTTGATCTCCTGGGAATTTCATGCACAAGAGTCCCTAGAGTTTACAGAAAAACATCTAGTGAGCAGCCGTTCTGTGGGAAAAAGTGCTTTGTTAATGAGAGAGGTCAGAGGAGAAGGATCAGACTGGTTCAAGCTGACAGGAAAGCGACAGAAACTCAGATTACCACATGTTACAAGAGTGGTGCACAGAAGAGCATCTCTGAATGCACGACACGCTGAATCTTAAAGTGGATAGGTGAGCTACAGCAGTAGCAGACCACAAACTTACAATTAGTAGCTACTTCATTAGGTACAGAAGCCCACCTGCCTCGTTGACAACTACCTGTCCTTTCTGTGGAGGAGTGTGCGGTTTCCAAATTGGCACTGCAGAATTCACAAAATGGAGTGGATACAATACACTCTTGATTCCAAGAGATTGCCCAAGAAGAAAAAGGAAAATACACCAGAGGTGCTTAATCATACTGTCCCATTAGTTGCTAAATTAGAATCTTCATCTTTTAATATTTGCTGCATTACTCATGGGGTAACATCAATTTTTATGCTGTGTTTTCCTTTCCAATACTAACTAGCTGTCTTTTATTGGCACATGTGTCTGATTACATCCAAGGGGCCACAGACATGGACTGATTCAGGGAAAGCAGCCAACATAATCAAAGACCCCTTGCATCCTTGTCATTCTCGCTTCTCTCTTCATTCTTCAGGCAAAAATGCAAAAGCCTGAGAGCATATACCATCAGGCTCAAGGGCAGCATCTCTCCCACTGCTATATGAATCTTAAGACTGTTAAAAGAACCTTTTGTATAATAAAGTTGAACTTTTAATCTCGCAATGTAGTTCATCATGGCCTTGCATCTTATTGTTGGCCTGCACTCCACTTTCTCTGTGAGTGTTACCTATATTCTGAATTTGATTATTTATTTTCTGTTGAATCACCTTGTTGTGTTGTTGTGTGGAATGATCTGCCTGGATGGTATGCAAACAGATCTTTTCACTATATTTCATGGCAGCATTGTTGAACGTGATGCCATATTTATATGACTTGGGTATCATCATGGGATGAAGGAGAAAATCAAATCCAAATTTCAAGTTATTCCATCATTGGCAGTTTGTCTTAGTCAAGAATGACTGCTTTCCACACCTTGGGATTTGTACCAAGTTGGTGACTTTGACCTTCAAACTTCCTTTTTCTTTCAGAATCAAAATAATTTTTATTGCTACTGGCAGACTTCATGCCTTGAAATTTACAGTGCAAAACATTTTAAAAAATTACTATAAGTTACAAAAAAATACAAAGTGCAAAAGTGAAATAGAGAGGTAGTTTTTGTAAGTTCATGAGCAGTTAAGAAATATAGTAGTAGGGTTCCAATAACATTGATGTGCATCTTTCAGATTCTGTACCTTCTCCCTGATGGTAGAAATGGGAAATGAGACTGTTCCAATGCTGAGGATACTTAATGATCGACGCTGCCTTCCGGAGGCACGATTTTTTGGAGATGTCCTCAAATTCAAATTTAATTGTCATTCAACTATATATGAATACAGCCAAACAAAACAGCATTCCTCTGCAGCTAAGGTGCAAAACATAGACGGCATATTTAAAAATAGCAAGCAAAAAAAATAGTCACACGTGAAAATGCATATACGGTCCAAAATCCTGAGTGACATGTCCTGTCAATTGATGGTACTGTTCCCAGTCGTGCGCAAACACTGCAATCCAGCTGGCCATTCCATCGATCGAACAATGGAGGGCAGCACCAACAGGACAGGCCGACCCCCAACCAAGAACAGACACCATGTTACATTGCCTCTGGTGTCTCCTCACCTGGACTGTAGCAGCATGCAAGCCCGCAGCTTGAGGCCTAGTCCTTGCTGCACCTGAGGCCATGTAGCTCCCACACCACCTCTCATGCTACCAAACAAGGGAAACAGGCCTGCGGCATCTTACATTATCAAGGTCCATCAGGGTCTTGTGATCACAAGAAAAACGTCCGAGGCGATCTCCCACAGTTACACTTCGTGCACCAACTCCGATGCCTTCGATGCCTCCTTGCAGCAGACTGTAACACCGTCTGCACCCAGGCCAACTCATCCAAACCCAGTCTGGCTCCTCCAACACCTCAGCTGGCTCCTCTGACACTCAGACCATCTCCTCTGACACTCCAGACTAGCTCCTCCAAACTACGAGCAGCTCACCGATGGGGCAGACATACAGCACCGGAAGCTCTTAGACCCCATCACACTCTTGTCATCATCAAAAACGCACTTAACAAAGAAGGTAAAAACACTATGGTTAGCCCCCAAGAGGCCGCTGCATACGAACACGCCGCCATCTTACCGGAAGAAGAGTGCAGAGGCTGCCTTAGCTTACAATCCTCTCCTGCCTCTTTCAGTCTTGAACACTAGAACCTCCATACCAGGCAGTGATGCAACCAGTCAGAATGCTCCCCACAGCACACCAGGAGAAATTTCCTAGAGTCTTTGGTGACATACCAACCCACCTAATGGTATGCCTTCTTCATGATTGCATTAATATCGTGGGCCCATGATAGATTTTCTGAGAGAGTGATGCCAAGGAACTTGAATCTGCTCACCCTCTCCACTGCTGACCCCTCAGTGTGTGGTCACACCGCTGTGTGTTCACCCAACTTCCCCTTTGTGAAGTCCATACTCTGTTCTTTGGTCTTGCTGATGTTGAGTGCAAGGTTATTGCTGAGACACCACTCAGCAGTCAACCTATCTCACTCAGCCCCGTCGTTGACATCTGAGATACTGCCAACAACACAGCGACTAATCTAATGATGGGCTTTGTCTGGTCATGAGAGAAGACAGAGTGGAGTGCTCTAAGCTGTGTTCTTGAAATGCACTCATATCGATTGTCAGTGAGGAAGAGATATTATTGCCAGCATGTACCGATTGTCTTTGATGAGGAAGTGTATGATCCAGTTGTAAAGTGAGGTACCGAGACCCAGGTTTTGAAGCTTGTTGATTTGTTCAGAGGGGATGATGGAGTTGAACACCATCGAGAGGTGGTCCGCGAGATATGGGAAATGCTTCATGTTTTACAGAGTTCTATTGTGGACCTTCATTGTTGGAGGATTTTGTTGTGCCAAGTTAGAGCAGATTGCTAGGTGTTAAGTATGTGGCTCAGTGATCGAGTCTGCATCCAAAGTAGCGCAAAGTCAAGTGTTGTCCATATATTGTAGCTCAATTACTTAAAGTGAGCAAACTTCGACGCTGAAGTGGAAACGAAGAAGTTTGAATAGTTCCCCATTTTTCCTGTTGATTTGCTCCACTGCGTTGGGAAGCTTGCTGAAGGGCAGTTCCAGCATTACAGTGAAAGAAATTGAGTCACATGGGCAGATAACACAGCTGCACTTGATACCATTCTGCTGTAAGATTAGGTCTATTATGCACCCGTGGTTAAGATTATTGTATTTATACTATCATGAAACAGATATAAAATAGATTAATTTGTGCACAGTGGAATTTGTTGATTCTTCAAGCCTGCGTTGACTGATGGACTCAAAGAGAGATGAAGAAAGAGAATGCCGTCTTCCTCAAGTGCCTCCTCAAAGCGGTCAATGCCCTGAACCCTATATTGAAATTTGGATTCAGTACATTCAAAGGAAAAATGGGCATGATTGCAAAAACGAATCCCTGGAAAACATAAAGCATTCTGCATATCTCGTGAGCTACCTCGAAATAAAGAGAGATATTGATAAAGAAATGGAGTACTTGATTAGATTTACTGTTTTTCTCTTGAAGTTGATGCATAGTGACAATCATATCCATCATTCCTTTATATGGAAAGTCCAAACTGTAGGTCAGGGAGTAGATCTTTGACCATAGATAGGAACAGTTGAGGAGGACCCTGGCGATGACATTCTTTGTGCCAGCCAAGAGAACAAACCCTCTGTAGTGACTACAGTCTTATATTTTTTCTCCTTTTTTGAAGATGAGCATCATATCTCTGAAATCCTTGGGTGAAGAATCTTCCTCTTACCAGTCAATCGCTAGCTTCCTGTAATCAACTTTTACTGTTTCTTCAGACAATGCTTTCACTTTGGTTAGTTCCCTTGGACAGTAAATATATCCTAAAATCTTTGGTCATGAGATTTACTCATTGTGCATTAATTTCAGCAATGCATTGGTGGAATGAGGTAAGTTTTTTCACAAAAGGCCATTGAGGAAATACTTTTTGGGAGCCAAGACAAATTAAAAGGTACACAGATGATGTACCATGGCCAAAATGTTTTCTGGCTGATGTTTATCAATGCTGATCCAAGCAGATACCACTGCAACAATGTGTTGATCGCTTGTTTTGAAGGAAACAGATTTTTAGCAGTTTGTATTTGACAAGACACCATCTGCAATGGGATAATCGGTAAGAATTTAAAGAAAATTATGTAAAATAGAAGCATAAAATGGGGAAGAAAGTTGGGCATTCGATCCACTGTGCCTGTACACAATCCATTGTTGTGGGGAAAGAAAAGAAGAGTGAGGAGTTGGAGAACCCTTTCCTCTTCATTCTTGCCTTTCCCCATAACAGTATTCTTTCTCCTCAGTTCAATGCAACACATAATATAGAAGAAAAAGAAAAAGGTAACAATAATAAATAGATAAATAAACAAACAAACAAACAAACAAATAAATAAATAAAGCAACTACAGCATATGTATATTGAATAGATTCAAAATCATGCAAAAAAGCAGAAATAATTTATATTTTAAAAGTGAAGTAGTGAGCCCACAATCCAGTCCATGCTGTCTTCTCACTGCTGCTATCAGGAAGAAAGTGCAAGAGCGTAGTGATTTTGGGAGGACACTAGTTGCAGATATTACTATTGGGACAATGTATACCCTGTTCATGTTCCAAAGTCTTTCAATTTCCTCTTTTAATTTAGCATATTTCTAGTGTTTTTCACTTATTGATTTCTGTAAGTTATGGGAATTAAATGGCTATATCTGTTAAACAAGTTGTTCTTGCCTTTTTATCCTGTATCATTACATCTGGACAGTCACTATGGATTGTCCTATCTGTAGTAACTGATCAGTCACAATATAAGTTGTGACATGTTTTATCAAAAACTGGATTAGGCTTGTATTTATAGTAAGTTGTTTGTAAACTTATTTATGAGTTTGTATTTTAAAGCAAGCTTTTAGTGAATGATGTTTGCTACTTGACTGTGCCTGTGTAAATAATCATGTTGTGTTTAACTTTTACAGGATCCTGTAATGGGTTGGATTGTTTCTGTTTATTCTTGCCATGTTTTACATTTATCATCTTGAATTTGTTGGTCTTTTATTGTCTTTTTGATCATTTTTTGTGTTAACTACCTGGTCTTGCATTGCCACAATGAACCCTTCTGTTTCTGGGAAGAGGTCTCCAACTCTGAGCCAGGCGTTCGATGATTCCTTGTCATCATCTAGCCTGCTCCGGTCGTGGGGATGTCTGCCATGGAGGGCCATGCTCTTCCATTGGTTAACATTTTCTTCAATAGTGAAAATGTCTTCATTTTTCTGGGCTGTGCTCTCATTTAAGTTTAGTGGTGTATTCTTCAATTGAAATGCTTGCTTGGAGTGTTGATCAACACACATCAAAGTTGCTGGTGAGCGCAGCAGGCCAGGCAGCATCCCTAGGAAGAAGTACAGTCGACGTTTCGGGCCGAGACCCTTCGTCAGGACTAACTGAAGGAAGAGCTAGTAAGAGATTTGAAAGTTGGAGGGGGAGGGGGAGATCCAAAATGATAGGAGAAGACAGGAGGGGGAGGGATGGAGCCAAGAGCTGGACAGGTGATTGGCAAAAGGATATGAGAGGATCATGGGACAGGAGGCCCAGGGGAAAGGAAAAGGGGGAGGGGGGGAAACCCAGAGGATGGGCAAGGGTTATAGTCAGAGGGACAAAGGGATAAAAAGGAGAGAGGGAGAAAGAATGTGTGTATATAAATAAATAACGGATGGGGTACGAGGGGGAGGTGGGGCATTAGCCTCCTGTACCATGATCCTCTCATATCCCCTTTGCCAATCACCTGTCCCGCTCTTGGCTCCATTCCTCCCCCTCCTGTCTTCTCCTATCATTTTGGATCTCCATCCCCCACTTTCAAATTTCTTACTAGCTCTTCCTTCAGTTAGTTCTGACGAAGGGTCTTGGCCTGAAACGTTGACTGTTCCTCTTCCTAGAGATGCGACCTGGCCTGCAGCGTTCTCCAGCAACTTTGATGTGTGTTGTTTGAATTTCCAGCATCTGCAGAATTCCTTATGTTGGAGTGTTGTTTCCTGTTTTCGTTGATAAAAGTATATCCTAAGAAATTTTACCTGACTGTTGTGTAGATTTTTAATGTCTGTTATTCCTCTTCCCCCTTCTGTCCCAGGCAGTGTTAATCTAAGCATATTCAAATGTACATGTTTTCTGAAATTTGAAGTTTTCTGAAATTGGGCTTCCTCACCTCTGCCCCTCTGACCCTCAACACAGGTGCCCCTCAGGGCTGTGTCCTAAGCCCCCTCCTTTACCCTCTGTAGACCCATGACTGTGTCACCACCCACAGCTCCAATCTGCTAACTGAATTTGCTGATGATACTGCACTGATTGGCCTTTCTCAAATAATAACGAGGCAGCCTACACAATGGTGTCAAGAAAACAACCTCTCCCTCAATGTCACAAAAACAAAGGAGCTGGTTGTGGACTACAGGAGGAATGGAGACAGGCTAACCCCTATTGACATCAATGGATCTGGGGTTGAGAGGGTGAACAGCTTTAAGTTCCTCGGCATACACATCACCGAGGATCTCACGTGGTCTGTACTTAACAGCTGTGTGATGAAAAAAGCACAACAGCACCTCTTTCACCTCAGATGGTTCAAGAAGGTTGGTATGGACCCCCAAATCCTAAGTAGTATCTACAGGGGCACAATTGAGAGCATCCTGACTGGCTGCATCACTGCCTGGTATGGGAACTGTACTTTCCTCAATCGCAGGACTCTGCAGAGAGTGGTGCGGACAGCCCAGAGCATCTGTAGATGTGAACTTCCCACTATTCAGGACATTTACAAAGACAGGTGCGTAAAAAGGGCCCGGAGGATCTTTAGGGACCTGAGTCACCCCAACCACAAACTATTCCAGCAGCTACCATCTGGGAAACGGTACCGCAGCATTAAAACCAAGCCCATCAGACTCCGGGACAACTTCTTCCACCAGGCCATTACACTGATTAATTCACGCTGATACAATTGTATTTCTATGCTATACTGACTGTCCTGTTGTACATGCTGTTAGTTGTATAATTACTCTAAATTGCACATTGCACATTTAGATGGAGACGTAACGTGAAGATTTTTATGTAAAGGATGTAAGTAATAAAGTCAATTTAATTCAAATTCATTTTAATTAAATTCAATTTATTTCAGTTCTTATTTTTCTTTGTAAATTTTCCAGATCTGTTTCAGACCAAGATATTATGCCAAAAGAATACATTAATATAGATAGAGAGAAAGTGTTTAATTGCCTTTTGTTATATTTTTATTGTTGAGCTCTGTTTGGCAGATTTTCTCAAGCCTTGAAGTAAGTTCTGTCAAAAGATTTTCCTTTATTGCACTATGATTTATTTTCTTTCTTGTTGATATTCCAGATACTTATATGTTTCATATTCATCCATCAGTTGTATTGCATCCTGCTGCTCTGTTTTGTATTCTGTTAGCTCTATTGCATTTTTCTTTATATTTAATACTCTGCATTTATCCAGTCCAAAGTTCATGTTTATAAATTTTGAAAATAGTTCTACTGTTTGAATTAATTGCTTTAGTTTAACTGATGAGGGAGCATATAATTACAAATCATCCATGTATAAAGGGTGTGTTAAGGTATAGCTTATTTCAACGTTTCTGATTTATACCCAATTTTCATCTGATTCATAAAGTTAGAGAGTGGGTTTAAAGCTAGACAGAACCATCATGAGCTTAGAGAATCACCTTGGAAAATGCCTCATTTTATTTCAGTAATGGTGGTTGTACTTGGGTGATTACTGTACACCAATGATTCATCAGATGTTGCAGGAATTTCACAAGTATTGGGTGTAGTTTATATACAGTATATTAAGATCTGATATTAACTATATTATTATTTTTATTGTTCTTTCTTTTTGTATTTGCACAGTTCGTTGTCTTTTGCACATTGGCTGCTTGTCCATCCCGTTTGGTGCAGTCTTTCATTGATTATATCATATTCCTTATATTTACCATGAATGCCCACAAGAAAATGAATCTCAGGGTTGTATTTGGTGACATATATGTACTTTGATATTTGCTTTAAACTTTTGAACTTTGAAACTGAAAAGCAAATTCCTGTTCATGCTAGAAATCTGAGATAAAGAGAAAAAAAAAAGTTGCAGATTAGGCAATAGCTGTTACTCTGACACTTCTCATCACACTTTTGCAGGGAAGTTTCCCAAAAACAGGAGACCCAAACATACCTTCTGGGTGAAACAGTGTATAACTTGGATTTCCCCTATTTTATTGTACTATATTCCATTCTCGCAACGTGGTGGTGGAAAAACCAGATATAGATCGGGTGACTGCTTTGCAGAATATATCTGTTCAATTTATAAAGATAACCTGAGCGTTTTAGCTTATATCAGGCCTGACTGTTTCCAGAATGAGGACATGAGGGTTCTCAGCAGTCAGGTGATGTCAGGATGGATGTTTACAGCATGATCTATTTTTTAAAAATTCCTGACATTTTCACTTATTCTCCCAAACTTCCTAACTTGTTTAATTGTCAGCCATCATCCCAGAACTTTCAAGAGAATGTTTAAAAGAAATTTGGATAAGTACATGGAGGGTTATAGTCTGGATGCACATTGATGGGGCTAGGCAATTTAAATGGTTTGGCATGGACTAGATGGGCTGAATGGCCTGTTTCTGTGCTGTAGTTTTCTATGACTCTATGACTAACCTTTGCAATGTTCTCTCTATCACAAGCGCATCCATCCCTTCAGTAAATAAACCAACTCTGTGCACAATAATTCAGATGCAATCTCACCAGGATCCTATATAATTAAATCAGGATGTCTTTACTCTTGTGCACCAGTCTGCTTACAGTAAAGGGCAACCAAATATTTGCCTTTTCTAATGCTTACTGAAGCTACATGTTGCCGTTCAATGATTCATTAAGGAATTTTGAAAGACTTGCATTATTTATCATGTGTACATCAAAATGTTGAAAGATACAATGAAGTGTGCTGTTTGCATCAATAACCAGTGCAGCCCGGGCTTGTGCTGGGGCAGTGTAGCCATACGTCATGCACCAATATATCATGTACACAACTTACCGATAATGCGGCAGAAAACTGTAGCATCAAGAGCAGCACCCATGCTGTCAAGGAGAGAGCAGATAAACTTCTTGCAGGCAGCGGCAGGAATTGAACCCAGATTGCTTCACCCCAAAGACATGTACAAGGTCATCCAGATCCTTCTAGACAAAAAGCATCTTTCATCCTTACGTTTTGATAAATATTCTGCTCTGTACAACTTCTCTATAAAAGTGAACAATCTCACATTTTTCCACACTATATTCTGTCATGTCTTTGCCTATTTACTTATACTTTTGTAGCTTGTCTACATCCTCCTCACAGGACATACCACCACCTACCTTTGTATCTTCAGGAAACTTTGATATATTCAACTTGATTCCCTCATTTAAAGTAAATAACTGAAAAAGAATGTTAACAACTAAGCCCAAGGAACCTGTCATTATGGACTGACCCAATTGTCACAGCCTCCCATCCAAAAATAAACCATTTGTTCCTGTGTTCATCTTTTTAACCAGTTCTTAATCCAAAGCAGCAAAGAGTTTGGTAGCAAACTCTCTAATTGTATTTAATAAACTCTTATGTAAAGTCTTATCAAGGGCCTTATGATATCACATCCACTTGTTTCTCCTTATCTTTTGTGTTTGCTATAGCCACCCAAAAAAGCAGATTTATCAAACATGAGTCCATTTTGACTGGGGCCGATTCAATTAATATTTTCTAATTGCCTGCTACCGTTTGTCTAGTAAAAAATTCCAACCTTTTCCCAATCAGTTACATTCAACCAACTGGCAATGGTTCGTTCGTTCTCTCTCTCTCTCTCTCTCTCTCTCTCCCTCTCTCGCGCTCTCTCTCTCTCTCTCTCTCTCTACATTCTTTAATCATGGGATTATATTTGCCTGGAATTCCAGCTATATACTGTCAGTCATGAAATCCCATACTTATTGACAGATCCAGAGCACAAGGGAATTGCCAGTCAGTGCAGGATTTCCTCTCAATTTCAACGGGGATTGTAGAGCTATGGATTAGGAGCCATAGAGGAAGGTAGGCAGGGAACAGAAAGCAACCATCTAAAAAAGATGGGATTATTGCTAATGAAATATTAAGGGGACTGACTTCCTCTCAGCTGGCTTGTATTTTCAGTGCTGTGTGTCGGCTGACGAATGTAATTCATACCCATAAACCTCCAGGAAGTTCAGCAGAACATGCAAGTTTTCATGAGAACCAGAATAAAACCACCCAGTAACAGCTATGATTTCACTTATATTTCACTTTTAATATTGCAAGATATCCTTAGGCATTTCACATGTCTGTTATCAAACAAAATTTCGTACATTGACAAAAATATATTGGGCAGTTGACCAAAAGAATGATCAAAGAGTTTGTTTATAAGAACGTCTTAAAAGAGGGGTGGGTGGGGTGAAGAGAAAGAGAGAGGGAGGAAGGAAAATGAGAGAAAAAAGATAGGGGGAGAGGGGGGTTGAGAGAGAGACAGAGAGAGAGAGGTGGGGGCAGGGTGAGAAGAGGGTGAACAGCAGAAACCTTAGAGAATATATTCTAGAGAATGGGATCCAGGCTTTGAAGGCATGTGCTCCAATGGTGGAGCAGTTAAAATCCTGCCTCGCTCCTAAGCTGTCACTTAGAGTTAGGGATGCTATCATTAAAACTGGTGATGTACAAAATAATTGGAAAAGCATAGACATCTGAGGATGTATAAATGGAAAAATTAATACAGTTAACTAGCGCCAGGGCCAAGCAGGGACTTGCAAACTAGGAAACTAAACTTAAAATTCTTCCACAGAAAGCACAGGGCTGATGGCACAACAGGCCTTAGTGTTATCTAGGACATTGGCAGCAAAGGCTTAAATAAATGTCATTTTATCTTAGCAACAGTTCAGATATAAAGATGTAAGAATAATGTGCCAGGATTTGTGAAATGACAACCTGTTTGAGAACTGTAGAGGAAAAGAAGGATAGAAATAGGGTAGGCCTCCACAGGGCTGACTATTAGGAATGGGTATTGAAAGTGTGAGTTGGTACCTGAGGATACCTCTTCTCCTTCTTAAGCAGGTCTGCTTTTCCTATGGTTTGTTTCCATGCTATGAGTATGGAGCAAAGATGAATTGTTTCCACTCTGCTTCTCTGGGTTCCAATTAGACCAAATGTGGGACACACAACTTTTGCACGGGTGAGGCAGGAGGTACTTAGTAGGGCAAGTGGATGTGTAGTTTGTCAGGTGATGAACTCTTCCACCTTTCATGCTGTGTTTATATTCCTGGATTTGAGTTAATCAACCCATCCTAAATTCTCCATCTCCATTTTGAGCGTGACAGTCCAAGGCCACCCAGGAGGTGTTGAGGATGTTGCAACTTTTCATGAAGATCCAGAGATAATCCTCAAGTTATCCCCAAGCCTGCCTGGTAATCTCTTCTAGTGGCAGTCGTGGAATAGAGGATCTTTGTAAGCCTATGAATAACAGAGGCTGTATAATGGAGCCAACAGTATAGTTAAAGTCTCAATACAAGATCTGCTGGCCCAAGAAAGGATGTTGATGTTGGTTTTCTTATTCTATCAGTGGAGTTTGCTGAGAGAATGTTGGTGGTTTTTCAGAAATACTTTGAGGTGCCTTCTGAAGTACAAGTATCAAAAGGGTATAGGAAGGTGACGGTCACTGATGCCTGGTAGACCATTGGGTCTAGGGTCCTGATCTTTCTCCTCAGATGCTCAAAAGCTATATTAAGGTAGGAACCTGTTAATTAACTTAGCGAACTTTAGTCTTAAGAGGAGTAGAGTTAACAGGAGTTTTGTTGGATTGAGGATACAGGAGGTGGGTGTGACCTTCAAAAGACCATGCGGGATATTAGGAGAGTAACGGATAAAAACATTTGTGTTCGGGGACAGGGCATTGACCTGCTATCTGAAGGAAAGATTGGAACAGACAGAAGCAGTTGAACAGATCCCTCAGAATAGAGTAGTCCAGGTAAGTTCTGGAGAAAATAAAGGAAGAACTGGTCTAAAGATTTTAAGAAGATATTTTGAGAGAAAAACAGGTTTGAGCAACACTTCATAGGCATCTTAAAGTAATGAACACCAGAGCCATTTTTATTGAACAAAACAAAAAGCCTAGTTTTAGGTTAACTAAACTGCTTGCTTCAAAGTAAACAGAGCAGAGTTTTCATCCTACACTTAAGTTATATCATGGGGCCTTGCCTGCAAGATAAAAGTTAAAATGCAAGTAGCAAGAGCATCTGAACTGCTTCCAATAACAAACAATTCATAGCTTGTTTCAAGCAAAATTTACTTACGTATATTTTTATCATTTTATGAAATTCCTTTTTTAGGTTTGAAAGCATTATCATTGCCAGCATGAACCTTTATCTATAAAATGCAAATTGTACAAGGTCATTCTTGATGGTAACTTATTTCCAGGTTCTGCCGAAACTACTTCACTGGTTATCAGATGGCAATTGATAAGGAAAGAAGTAAGTGTGTCTACAATCTTATGGTGTGGGCAAAATCAATTTCATTTCATGGGACACACACAATATAATTGGGATGAGAGAGAACTGTCCCTCTGGGGTGGGATTCACCTCATCCAGTAACTTAGCAAACCAAGCGATAGGTAAGGCTCTAAATTAAATAGTGGGTGACTGGAGTCTAATGAGGAGAAAATTAGGAACAGAAAGATAAAAGATGAGGAAATAGCACAGAGTAGGTGAATGGTTATTGACAACTAGGGTCTTTCATGAAGGGGCATACACTGTAGCACACAAGTATACTTCTAATTAAAGTTAAAGCAGGAATAATTAGTAAAAAAAAATAATTGAAAACTACCTAACAGATTCAGCATTCATGAAAAGAAAGAAGAATTGATCGCACAAAATGAAATAAATGGGTACGAGTAAATAGTTTTACACAGATGTTGTTCTAAAGTGCCCAAGCTTAGGAATTAAATGCTTCTGGATTTTTTAAAGTAGCTAGTCAAAAAAGGAAAAGGAGAATCTGTGATAATAAAAATGGAATAAACCCAAAAGAGAAAGAGGATCTGGGCTAGAAATAAATTAACTTACTTACTTACTGCCTGCTACACTGCTGACATTTAGAGCAACAGAAGGATTCTCCATCTGTAACAACTTTGTTTTACCAGTCAATGTTTGTTAGCTGCTGAGCTGAACCCCTAAGCCTGGAGAACCGGTGGAGCACCCTTAGTCTATCCTCCACCCTTTGAACAGTTCGGGTGACTGAAGCATAAAGCCCGGACTCCAGCCTACATAACTCTCTGGGTCATAGAAGCACACAAGCCTCCAAACTACAGCAAGGAAAATGAATTAAGAAGTAGAATCAATCAGGATGGTGCAGAAAAGATATTGCAGTGAGTTTTATGCTGATTGCAGAACAGCAGCAGTAATGCCAAATAAGGTATGAATCATGAAATGAAAGGTGCATTTATCAAGGCTAATACAATTCTGGAGGCTTTAGTCTGCATGTAGAATGGAGAAACACAATATAGCAGTAACCATGTGAAGGATTAATTCAAGGAGTATACAACAGATGATTTTCTACGTTGATAAATCAAAGCTGGAGAGGTTCAAATGAAGGTCTTTCAACCTGAGATATGCATTCTCTTCCTCTTTCCATTGATGATGCCTGACCTGCCGAATGTTTCAAGTAATTTCTATTTTTATTTAAGATTTCCAGTATCTGCATATTTTAATCTCAGGTGAAGATCGAGGCAATTTTAGATCCAACATAGTTCAGTGAGAGAGGGTTAGTTGATCTTCTGGAAGCTGTGGGAGCTTAGGGAAAACTAATCGATCTATGATTACATTTTATATAAAGATTAAAAGTGATTTATTTCAGTCTGAAACCAGGGTATTAAATCTACACAAAGCAAATTATATATGTGAAGTACAAAACTCAAAGCAAATTCGTTATCAATTCATTGTCACCATATGCAACCCTGAGATTCATTTTCTTGTGGGCATTCACAGTGAATAAAAGAAACAGAACAGAATCAATGGAAAACTGCACCCAACAGGATGGACAGCAAAGTGTGGGGAAAAGACAATAAACTTGCAACTACAAAAAGAAAGTGAGAAAAAAACAAAATAATAATAATAATAATTAAATAAACAATAAACAAAATAATAATAATAATTAAATAAACAATAAACAAAATAATAATAATTAAATAAACAATAAACAAAATAATAATAATAATTAAATAAATAAACAATAAATATCGAGAACATGAGATGAAGAGTCCTTGAAAGGTTGGAGAATAAAAAATGTTACTCTCTGTTATTCTCTGTTCAAGAAAGTAGGAAAAGAAGGGAAAAGATCTCATTAGTTGGCCTGGTGTTAATAGTAGGGAAATGCTACAATCTATTATTAAGTACATGGTTACAGGGTACCTAGAAAATAAAAATAGGTTTGGACAGAATCAACATTGACTGACAATATGGAAATTACATTTGACAAGTATGTTATTTTTGGGTTATAACCAGCAGAAAAAAAGATAAAAGGGCCCTAGTAGATATACTGTTTTATGATTTTAAGAAGGCCTTTGATTAAATATCACATAAGAAGTTATGAAGCAAAATTAAAGCACATGAAATTAAGGGTAAAGTACACCCATCATCTGAGATTAGAGGCAGAGAGTAGAAATAAAGAAGTTCACACACAAAATGCTAGAGGAACTCAGCAGGTCAGGCCGTATCCAGGGAGACGAATAAACAGTCAATGTTTCACGATGAGACCCCAGTGAAAGTCTTGGCGCAAAACATCGACTGTTTGTTGCTCTCAATAGTTGCTGTCCGACCTGCCGAGTTCCTCTAGCGTACTGTGTGTTTTGCTCTGGATGTCCAGCATCTGCAGAATCTCATTTTTTCGAAATGAAGAGGTAAACTTTTAGCTTGTGAGGTTGTGATGACTGTGGTGCTGCAGGGATTGGCCTGGACTGTTCTCAGTCTGCATCAATAAATGGGATTAAGTGAATGAGTATCTAAGTTAGTTGATGATGTAAAGTTGGGTGAGAGTGAGGGTTATGTGGAGGAGACAGACAGGCCTTAGAGTCATTATAAACAGGCTAAGTGAACAGGAAAGGATATGGTTGATGGAAGTATGATGTTATGCAGTAAAGTCATATCTCACAAAACCGAATTTCTTGAGGCAACTATGAAAATTGATGGATGTTGCATAGCAGGTACGGTTTACGGATTCTACTGAGGTTTTTTTTACAAAGTCCAATATGGTAGACTGGTGCAGGAGATTAAAGTTTAAGAGAGTTGAAGCTCACTGGTAAAGTGGATCCAAATTTTCAGTCCAAATGAAAGTCTTGACCTGAAATATCAGCTATCCATTTGCTTCCATAGATGCCACCTGATGTGCTGAATTTCTCCACTGTTTTGAGAATTAAAGGGTTATCATATGACAAACGTTTGATGGCTTTGGGTCTATACTTGCTGGAGTTTAGAAGAATGAGGTGGGATCTCATTGAAACTTCTCAAATGTTGAAAGGCCCAGACAGAGTAGATGTGGAAAGGATGTTTCCCATGGTGGGAGAGTAGGACAAGAGGGCACAGATAGAGGGGCGCCCTTTCAAAAGAGATGTGGAGAAATTTCTTTAGCCAGAGGGTGATGAATTGGTGGAGTTTGTTGCCACATGCATCTGTGGAGGCCAGGTCATTAAGTGTATTTAAGGCAGAGATTGATAGGTTCTTGATTGGCAATGACAACAAAGGTTACGGGGAGAAGGCTGGGAACAGAATGGGCCAGATGGCCTAATTCTGCTCCTATGTGTTGTGGTCTTGTGGTCTTTTGTGTGTCCAAGTTCCAGCACCTGAGTGTCTTGTGGATCCATTAACTAGATTGGTATTAGGAGGAAGAGGGGAGCTGTAGATGGCTATTTTTCTGACTGTAAGTGGTGTAGTGCGGGGATTAAGTTCAAGTTCAAGTTTATGGTCATCTGACTGTGCATATATTCAACCAAATGAAACAATGTTCCTCCGGACCATGGTGCACCCACACAACATATACCACACACAGCACATAAACCAAAATATTATACTATAACTAAGTTAACAAAATATAATTCAAAATGCATGTGGTAAAGCGCAGCAGAGGTAAGCAGTAAACAGTACTGTAAACAGCTTGTTGTCCTAGTGACAAGGCCTCGGTGGTGGCAGTGTATTCATTAGTCTCACAGCCTGAGGGAAGAAGATGTTACCCAGTCTGGTAGATCTGTCTTGATGCCTCTGTATCTCCTTCCTGATTGTAGTGGGTGAAAGAGATGGTAGGATGAGTGATAGGGATCCTCAACAATGCTTTGGGCCCTTCGTTTGCAACACTCCCAATAAATGTCACCAATAGGGAAGAGGGGAGAGGGAGACTCCAATGAGCCTCCCAGTGGTTTTTACTATCCTTTGCAGCATCTTGTGCTCCGATGCCTAGCAGCTTCTGTACTGCACAATGATGCAGCCAGGCAGGACACGCTTGATGGTGCTCCTGTAGAAAGTTGTTAGAATAGGGGTGGGGAGACTTGCATGCCTCAATTTCCTCAGAAAGTGCAGATGCTGTTTACTGTGAGGAGATGTTGGAGATCCAGGTTAGATCGTACATTATGTCCACACCAAGGAACTTTGTACTCTTCATTCTCTCCACAGCAAAACTATTGAAGTGCCATGGAGAATGGGCAACCTTTGCCTTTCTTAAATCTACAATCATCTCTTTTGTCTTGTCCACATTGAGATTCAGATTGTTGTTCTCACACCATTTGACAGGTCTCCCTACCTCCTCGCTGCATGCTGACTCGTCTTTATTGCTGATGAGGCCAACCACTGTAGTACCATCAACAAACCTGATGATACGATTTGAGCTGAATCTGGTATTGCAGTCATGAGTCAGCAGCAAATGAGCACGCAACCCTGTGGGGAACCGGTGATGGAGCTTGAGATGTTGCTGCCAGCTGGAACTGACTGCAGCCCTTCCATCAGGAAGCTCAAGATCCAGTTACAGAGAAGGGTGCTAAGACCCAGCGAGCACAGTTTGCCCGACAGCCTCTGAGGGACGATTGTATTAAACGCTGAGCTAAAATCGAAGAACAACATCATGGTATACAAGGCACTTTTTTCCAGGTGAGACAGGAATGAGTGGAGGGCTGAGGCTATGGCATTATCAGTGAACCAGCTGAGCAGTAGGCGAGCAGGAAAGGGTCCAATGAAGCTGGATGATGGGATTTTTATACAATCCATTCCCAGCCACTCAAAGCATTTTATAATTGTTGAAGTCAGTGCCATTGGGTAGTAATCATTTAGGCCAATTACTGTTCCTCTCTTGGGCACTTGAATGATGGTGGTTGCCTTAAAGCCTGTGGAGGTAGTGGATGGTTTCAGAGAGATATTAAAGATGTCCGTTAATACCTCTGTTGCCAGGGCCGCACAGTCCCTTAGCACCTGGCCAGGAATGTTGCCCAGCCTTGCAGTTTCGCATGGGTTTACGCTGGCTAGAGGCCTACTCACCTCAGCTGCGCCAGACAGAGTGCCTGTTTCTTTGATGTCATGTCATTGAATTGCTCTAAAAAAAACATTCAGCCTATCAGGAAGGGAGGCGTCGCTCTCATTGACTTGTAACCGGTTATGGTTTGGAATCAGAGCTTGGATCTGTGCTTTTTATCGTACATATGAATGATTTTGAGGAGAGTGTCGATTGTCTTTGACTGTTGGAGATGTAGATAGTGAAGAAGGATCATTGATTGGCTGAGAAGTTGGGTAGAGCAGGTGCAGATGGAATTTAATCTAGGCAAGTGTGAGGTTATGCATTTTGAGAAGTCAGATTCTGATAGGACATACATAGTGAAAGGCAGGGACCTTAAAAGCTTTGATGTACTGAGAGACCTTGGGATGCAAGTATACAGCTCACTAAAAATGGATAAACAGATGGATATTTACGACTCAAGATTGTTTAAAGCAATTTCCTGTGCACGCATGTATAGGCGAATGAAATAATTGTTACTCCAGTTCTGATACAGCACAGAAAAACACATAAAAAAGATAAAGAGCACAATAATAAAAAAACACAATAAATATACATGGATAAGGTATACATAAATTGATTGCAGACATCCCACCTCTCCCGGAAGTTCCAGGAGTCTCCCGCATATTGATAGTGGCTCCCTGACGCCCGCAAGTTATATACAATGTCCCAGAAATCAATTTTTTTGAGAGCGACCACGAGAGAGAGAGAGAGAGAGAGAGAGCGAGAGAGAGAGCGTGCAAGAGCGACCATGAGAGAGAGAGAGTGAGCGCACGAGAGAGAGAGAGAGAGAGCGCCAAGGCAGAGTATTCCAAAAAAAGAAAATATAAAACCTACGTCACCCCAGACTACACTAAAATGTAGCCCTGCTAAGAGGGGTCAAAAATAATGACAGTGTTGCTCACTGCACTGTTTGCAACAGTGACTTTTCTATTGCCCATGGTGGGTTAAGACTGTAAAAGACATGCTGAGGTGAGTTTAACAGGTGTCATTCGTTCATTCGCATAGCCAACGTTATTTAAACTAGCTGGCTAGCTGATAAGGAGCTGCTCTATTGCAGACATCCCACCTCTCCCGGAAGTTCCGGGAGTCTCCTGCAAATTGATGTTGCTACCTCCCTGAAATGAGTTTTTGCAGGGTGGGATGTCTGTGGTTGTATGTCCATAAAATGACTCTAGGCAGTACGTAAGGAGTCTGACAGGAAATAGTAAAGTAGTAGTGGTGGTATTGGTGGGTGGAGGTGTTGATCAGCCTTACTACTTGTGGAAAGTAACTGTTTTTGAGTCTGGTGGTCCTGGTGTGGATGCTATGTAGCCTCCTCCCTGATGGGAGTGGGACAAATAATCAATGAGCAGGGTGGGTGGGATCCTTCGTGATGTTACTGGCCCTTTTCCGGCACCTTTCTGGTGCCAGTGATGCTTTGGGCAGTTTTGACTACCCACTGCAGAGCCTTCCTGTCTGCTGCAGTGCACTTTCTGAAACAAGCTGTGATGCAGCCTGTCAGGATGCTCCCTACTGCACATCTGCAAAACGACCATATCCGTGGAATGTGCCATATCTGTCAATATGGCTGGTGGTGAAGTGGGTGAATGGTACGCTTTCCTTCATAGGCTGAGCATTGGGATGTCATGTTGCAGCTGTAAGATATATTGTTTAGTCTGCCTTTAGCGTATCATGTAAATTTCTGTTCACCCTCACTACAGGAAGGAGGTAGTGAGAGTGTAGAAGAGGTTCACCAAGGTATCAAGCCAGGCAGCATCTCTAGGAAGAGGTACAGTCGATGTTTCGGGCCCAGACCCTTCGTCAGGTCTCGGTCCGAAACGTCGACTGTACCTCTTCCTAGAGATGCTGCCTGGTCTGCTGCGTTCACCAGCAACTTTTATGTATGTTGCTTGAAATTCCAGCATCTGCAGATTTCCTCGTGTTTGCATCACCAAGGTATCACCTGGTTTTTGTTGTAAGGAGTGATCGGATTGGCTAGATTTGTTCTTGCTGAAACATAGAAGGCTGAGAGGTTAACACAAAAGTTTATAAAATTATGAGTGGCATACATACAATAATAGCCTCAGTCATCTTCTCAGGGGAACAAGAAGGCACAGATTTCAGATAATAGAGAAGAAATTTAAATGAGATCTAAGGAGCAAGTTTTACATTGAAACACAGGTTGTGACATTACACGGTGGAACTGCCTATTAAAATATATCAAGTCAGCATGAATGAGCTGGGCCAAAGGTGTCCATGCCTATGCTGTACAATTCTATGATCCTATGAATAATCATCATCATCTTCAGGTGCCATGCCCAGTTTGAGCTTTGACTGCCACGGCCCACACACTCCTGTTTCGGGTTAAGTGGATCAATTCATTGATATTCATTTCCAGTTCTCTGGCTGCTGTCTCCATCATCATTTGTCTCCGTCTTCCTCTTGCTTTCTTCCCTTCAATCTTTCCCATAATTACCGTGCATTCTAACTCCTATGAATATAATGTGCAAATGTGTGAAGCAATTTACTTTGATAGAAAAATAGAGTATTTTAAATAGGATGAGAGATTGGAAGTTGTGGTGGAAGTTCTAGGAGTTCTGGTATATGACTGCTATGTTTAAATTTCAACTCCTTATCAATATACATAATCATTAATTGTACTAAATTAAGTACACATTTCACCCTTTGGGTGTTCAGAACTTCTTTAGAGAAGAAAATGACCACCTCAAATTGGAGTATATGTTTATGGTTACCTTTCTAACTCTCTGACATTTCTGGATACTTTTCCAAGATGATTATTTCAATTAAATTGTAATTATGTTTTTACTTTCAATTTCATATCCAAAGCCAAATTTTCCAGCTAGGTGCTTTGACAGGTTTTCATCACTGTTAGGGGACTACTTCAAAGGTGGCATGATCAGGAGCTCATCAATACTGTGATGATGAATCAGCATAATTTTTCAACTTTGTGATGCCGATGAAGATCAACTGTAAAAAGGACATTGGAATTCAATACAAGTTCTGAAGCAAAGGTGAGTTTTGCAACTCAATTCTTAATGCTTGTTTTTTCCCTCTGTGTTTATTGGCTCTCCCTCAAAGCTCTAATTCCTGGAATGGCAGGACTTTCATATGATGAAAGACTGGATCGACTAGGCTTATACTCATTGGAATTTAGAAGATTGAGGGGGGATCTGATTGAAACGTATAAAATCCTAAAGGGATTGGACAGGCTAGATGCAGGAAGATTGTTCCCAATATTGGGGAAGTCCAGAACGAGGGGTCACAGTTTGAGGATAAAGGGGAAGCCTTTTAGGACCGAGATTAGGAAAAACTTCTTCACACAGAGAGTGGTGAATCTGTGGAATTCTCTGCCACAGGAAACAGTTGAGGCCAGTTCATTGGCTATATTTAAGAGGGAGTTAGATATGGCCCTTGTGGCTAAAGGGATGAGCGGGTATGGGGGGGAAGGCTGGTACAGGGTTCTGAGTTGGATGATCAGCCATGATCGTACCGACTGGCGGTGCAGGCTCGAAGGGCCGAATGGCCTACTCCTGCACCTATTGTCCATGTTTCTATGTTTCTAATGAAGAAAAGGATGATGCTAATAAGTAATTTAAACCGTGGCAAGTGACATATGGAACAAACAAACCTTAAGTACTGAACTCAGTTTGATTATCACAAGGAGTTCCATTTCATTTTGGAATCTGATAATGCTAAACTGAAGACTGCAGGTACAATAAGGATACTCATCTGGATTCAGTTATATAGTGCATGGTGTCACCTTTCCAAATTATTAAGATCAAAGATTACACAGTGGAACCCTTATTAAAAGACATCATAGCATCAGAGGAAAGAAAAACTGCCCAAGATATTAATTGCTGGTGGTTATTCATCGCCACAGACTGAACAGAGACAGATTTTCAATAGGGCCATCGTCAAGTTTGCTCTAAACCAAAGCAATACCAGACAGGTCATCTAAACATAGAGCATGTTAAGCATTGCCTGGTTCTAAAAGTAAATGATTTAACAATGTCCTTTTAAATGTTCGCGTAAACAAAACAAAGTAAAAGATGATATTTCTACTTCAACATCATACTAAATTTCAGTTTCAATTGATAGATGATTACCCTGTCATGATATTGTTTGTTTGCTATTCTTCAAATTATATTTTGTATTTTTGCAAAGAGAGGGATCTTTGATCAGGAATTAAGGGGGAGGGGTCACAGGTCACAGTCATGACAACATGTTTTAGACCGCTGTCTAATGTAGGGAAATCAAATCATGAGAAGTAACTTTAGACCTGCCTGGTGGATTTTAAAACAAACTTGGTTAGATCATATCATGAATTGGAAACTCATTCCAGGGTTCAAAGATCGGATGATATTTATCCCAAAAGTTCACTGTAAGGGAATATAGTACACTTGTCCCTCGGGGAAATTCTCTTATTCTTTCATTACACAACTCTTAAGGCAGTCACATAGCTTTGCTTTCAATTGTTAAATTCCTTTATTTAGAAGCAAACCATGTACGTATATAAAATTAGTCACAGACTGATTTTTTTCCTGGTATTTCAATAGTTAGTGCTGATTACCGGAAGCAAAAGACTTAAAAAAGCAGGAGACTCTCAGAAATGATCAGTGATTGACTTACATTTCTATAAATATAATATATCGCATTTGATGCTCAAACTGGTTAGCTCTAGTTTGCTAAAACCTAATGCAGATTTGGTGACTTATATTAGTCCACAAGGTTGCAGCCATCAATCCTGTCCACTCTCCATTCCAGACTCACTCTGATCTCCCCTACACTGTTTCAATAAAGCTGGAAGAAAAGTACCTCATCCTGCTTGGTACATTAGAGTGTTCAAGATTCAACACTGAATTCAGCCACACACAAAATGCTGGAGGAACTCAGCAAGTCAGGCAGCATCTATGGAGGGACAAACATTCGATGATTTGGGCCAAGACCCTTCTGGCCCAATGGAAAACCATGGTTGTCAAGAAATTAGCTGCTACTGAAAATGTATAGCAAAGGAACACACACAAATGCTGGAGGAACTCAGGCAGCATCTATGGTAAGGAATAAGCAATTGATGTTCCTATCTGAGATCCTACATCAGGACTGGAAAGGAAGGGGGAAGAAGCCAGAGTAAGAAGGTAGGGGGAGAGGAGAGGGTACAAGGTGGCAGGTGATAGGTGAAACCAGGTGATGGTTAAGATGGGTGGGTGGGGGAGGGGAGATGAAGTGAGAAGCTGGGAGGTGATAGGTGGAAGAAGTAAAGGGCTGAAGAAGAAGGAATCTGATAGGACAGTGTACCATGGAATAAAGGGAAGGAGGAGGGGCACCAGCGGGAGATGATGGGCAGGTGAGGAGGAGAGAATGGTTGAGAGCGTAACCGAAACATGGAACGTAAAAGAGAGAGGGGTGGGATTACCAGAAGTTAAGGAAATCAATCTTGTCAACATGTTGTCAGCTACTCAGATGGAATATGAGCTGCTGCTTCTCCAAACAGCGTTTGGCCTCATTGTGGCCGTAGAGAAAGCCGTAGACAAACATGTTGTTATGGGGTTGGGAAGTCAAATTGAAGTGGGTAGTTGCCAAGAGATCCTGCCTTTTGTGGCCGACAGACCAAAGTGAATTCACTTGATCTGATACTCCAATTCTGTTTCTCACTCTTTCAGTGTTCAGTTCTCCTTTTCCCTCCCTTTTCGCTAATTCAGATTTCATTTGTTTCTTTGATTTATATATTTTCAGAACTACTTTTCATTAAAATCTAGCTATTAGCACCCTGTTTTAGCTTACGTGCCACTACTTGCATCACTTAGATATTGGACCCAAATGCACCTACTTTTATATATCAGCTGTGTATATAAAAAAAACATTTCACTTTTGTTTTGAAGTGTTTGTAAGCACTCAACATTAAAACCCTCCAAATGAGCAGTGGACTAGCGTGTATACACAAGGGTTTCTGAAGATGTTGGAAACTCAGAGTAACACATATAAAATGCTGGAGGAACTCAGCAGGTCAGGCAGGCTATGGAAGGGGACAAACAGTTGCCATTTTGGGTCAAGACCCTTCATCATGCATCAGATGTTTTGATGAAGGGTCTCAGCCTGAAATGTCAACTGTTCATTCCTTTCCATAGGTGCAACCCAACCTGCTGAGATGACGCGGTATTTCGATTCACCGAAACACAGATTTCATTGTTTTTTTTTATTTCAAACATGTGATTGTCACAATTTTCCTCACTTAGGAGATGAGTTGGAAGCCCACCTGATGTCTCAAACATTGGCATTTACATCCTTCAATTCCTAGGATTCATATAAATTCTGGCTTCATGCATCTCTCATAGTCTGTGGATCAGCCATTCAAGTGCCAGAATGTAAGTATCGGTGGGGAAAATTGTAAGAATTATTATCCTGGGCAATTTTAATTGTCCACCCTCTCAGATTCTTCAGAGCATGTAGGGTTAAGAGTACATGCTAATGACTTACTGAGGGAAGAGGAACTCTTCCATCATTTCTCCCTCCTGCTAAGTCTTTGTTCTGCTCCCTGGCAGTTATCTGAGATTAAACCAAACTGTTTGTAACTATTTCTGACTGTTGAGCTGAACTTTAAAACCACTATCCTCACTGACTCTAAGGCCTCTTAATTAAACTTCCACGGCATTGCCTGAACTGCCCATCCCTCAGCTGATCATAATCACAAGTGATTCTGCAAATGATGAAAAATCTTGAGCAGCACACACAAAATGCTGGAAAAACTCGGAAAGTCAGGCAGCATCTATGAAGGGAAATGAACAGTTAATATTTCCGGGGGAGACCCTTCATCAGGACTGTTGAAGGTTCTCAGCCTGAATCGTCAACTGTTCATTTCCGTCAGCTTCCTGTTGTTGAGATCATTATTCATGATTTTGCTACTCTAGAATTGATCACTACAATGTGTACCTATCTGAACATCCTTGTTCCAAGTTCCATATATCTGTTACAATCAAACATTTAAATACCTATGTCACAACCCTCAGCAAGTTCATTCTGCATTCACTGATCTTCAGTGGCTCCCAGATAACTAAGGTCTCTGTTTTAAAACCTCACATTCATTTTCAAATCCCTCTGTTGTTTAGTCCTGCCCCATTTCTTTAATTTCCTCAAACCAAGTCATGGTGGCAGATATTAGACACCGGCTTTGCAGGAGAAGCCAGAGAGCGGTTCTACAGTAGAAAGTTGCCTCCCTCCCTGACAGATGGTGTGCCACAGGGATCAGTGCTGGGTCCATTGCTCTTTGTCATCAATAGCAAGGACCTGGATAATAATGTAGTAAACTGCATAAGCAAACTTGCACATGATACCATGTTTGGTAGACAGCAAGGAAGACTATTTAAGCTTGCAGTAGGATCTGGACCTGCTGGAAAATGGGCTGAAAAATGACAGGTGGCATTTAATGCAGGTGTGAGATGTTACACTTTAGAGGAACAAGCCAGGGTAGGACTTACTCAGTGAGCCGTAGGGCACTGAAGGGGTGTGGTAGAACAGAGGGATCTGGGGATACATATCTATAATTCCTTGAAAGTGGCATCACAAGGAGATAGGGTCATAAAGAGAGTTCTTGGCACACTGGGCTTCATAAATCAAAGTTTGAGTACAGGAGTTAGGATGTTATGTTTAAGTTGTATAAGGCATTGGTGAGGTCTAATTTGGAGTATTATGTGCAGTTCTGGTCACCTACCTGTGGGAAAGATATCAGTAAGATTGAAAGAGTGCAGAGAAAATTTACAGGGATGTTGCTAGAAGGGCCCAAGTTATTGGGGAAGATTGAATAGGTTAGCATTTTATTCCCTACAGTGTAAGAGACTGAGGCGAGTTTTGATAGAGATATTTGAGGGGTATAGATAGGGTAAATGCAAATAGGTTTTTTCCACTGAGGTTGGGTGAGACTAGAACTAAAGGTCATGGGTCAAGGGTGAAAGGTGAAATGTTTAAAGGGAACTTGAGGAGGACCTTCACTCAGAGGGGAGAGAGAGTGTGGAATGAGCTGCCAATGGAAGTGGTGGATGCGGGTTCAATTTCAATATATTAAAGAGCAATTTGAATTGGTACATGGGTGTGAGGGGATAGACGGCTATGGTCCGGGTGCAGGTCGATGGGACTGGAGAAATTAATCGTTCTGCGTGGACTAGGTAGGCCAAATGGCCTGTTTCTCTGCTGTAGTGTTCTATGCACTATGATTCTATAATTATATTGACAAGGTACTTAAGCAGTTACTTAGTTAGAAAAAGCATATGGGGATATTGGCTTAATGCATACAAATGAGATTAGCATAGAGGAGAATCAAGGTTGATTGATTAGATGGGCTGAAAAGCTCATTTTATGTTCTGTGCATTTATACAATTCTTTGATTCTCTGATAACTGTCTAGAAACTCAAATTCTCTGACTTCTAATTTAAACGTTCACAATTTCAAATGCCATGCCTTCAGTTACCAGTCTTCCATCCGTGGACTCACTTTACACCGCACGCTGTCGGAGCAGTGCTGCCAGGATAATCAAGGACACGACCCACCCAGCAAACACACTTTTCATCCCTCTTCCCTCCGGGAGAAGGTTCAGGAGCTTGAAGACTCGTACGGCCAGATTTGGGAACAGCTTCTTTCCGACTGTGATAAGACTGCTGAACGGATCCTGACCTGGATCTGGGCCGTACCCTCCAAATATCCGGACCTGCCTCTCGGTTTTTTTGCACTACCTTACTTCCAATTTTTCTATTTTCTATTTATGATTTATAAATTAAATGTTTTATATTTACTAATTTTAACTACTTTTAATATTTTTAATATTTAATATTTGTAATCCAGGGAGTGTGAAGCGCAGAATCAAATATCGCTGTGATGATTGTACGTTCTAGTACCAATTGTTTGGCGACAATAAGGTATAAGGTAAAGTATGTAATCTCTAAAATTCTGTCTTTACTCTACATCTCTCCCAGGGATTCTTTTTCTTTCCCATTTAAATGCTGCTTCACAATTTATCATCAACTAAGCTTTTAATTACTTAAGAAGCTTAATGTCATATTGTATTTTTAATGGACTAAAGGGACTTGTTAATAGCTCATATGGAGTGTAAGTTATTTTCATTATTGTTGGCTGAACAATTCCTCTGAAGTTGGCATCCTGACAATGCACTATCACCTCAATACCACACTGGAGAGCTAACATATTATATTTAAATCTCTGAGTTGTGTACTCTGGGGTGGAATTTGAATCCACAAACTTCTGACTCTGAACTAAGGATTTGATTGGTTTTGATTGAATCTGTTGCCTTTAATGTGCCTTCTTCTTGCAAAAGCAAACATTGTCAGCAATCAGCCCTAAAGAACGTTGCACAGAGAACTGTGATGACTATTAAACCCTTAAGCACTCAGAATTCAGAAGCTCTTTAACTCCCTGGTTGACATGCTGACGAGGTAGTGAGAGATGAGCAGAGCTGAAGGCAAGTGGTTAGGAGTTGAGTGCTGATGGCTTGGATTACCTGCGGCAGCAAGAGACTCGACCTCAGGTTCAGCACCAGTCACAGAAGAGAGTTGAATCAGAATTTGCACTAACTAAACCAAAAGGTTGTCAGCTAGAAAATGTGACCATGCATCAGTGTGCTGGAGTTTGTGACACTTCATACTTTAATTAAGTAAAGGAATGACTTATCTCTGAAAGACCCAAGGATTTATTGCATAGTGCCTGTCATGGGATTATTGAGAGAGCGTCTCATGGTCTAATATGAAAGCTGTGATTGATCCTTCTCCATGAAATGATTAGGTATGTCTTGAGGTCGCAAAAGGTGGCATATAAATGTAAGCTCCCTCCTTCTTTCTTTATTGAAAACAGTTGTGGATCATTTCCTGCTATTTTCCTCCAGTTACTAGGCAATGGGTCTACCCTGCTCTGCATTCTGACCAATCTCTGCACAATCGGGATTCCTAACAATTCAGCTTCACTGGGCAAACTACTGGAGTTTCTCAATTATGCAACATGTACCAGGCAACTGTTAAAAAATTTAACATCTATACCCCATGCTGCAAGGGCTCTCCACCAAGGTACCTGGAATAGGACTTTATCCTGCTGAATGTGTACTCAGAATTGAAAATACACGTGGACTAAGATGTTAACTGTCCTGTGCTATCACCAGTGGGATCATCAGTTGATTTGCCACCTGTCTTCAGGAGTTTCAGCCCGCTTATGATCAAGACTCCCTCGAGGTGGTGGGCCAGCTGTGCTAAAGCACCACCTCCCACTGGTGAGCTTAAAAACTTGGCATCTGCCTCTATCAGAGTTGTTGGTCACTTCCATCCAACAGATAGTCTACTCTTCAGATGTCTATGCAACTACTGAAGGGTTTGCGAAAGATGTATAAACTGTCCAGCTATCTGCCCCTCTGGACATACTTGGTCCACACCCATGCTGATCCTGTCTCTGCTGCCTCAGCTACAGCCCTGCTGGTTGACTTGATCTCTCTTCTAGTGAAGCCAAAGTCACGCAGCCACTTCTGGAAAGTGAACGCAATAAACCCACGGCAGCCCACTTCGAAGGGATACCATGAGACCTTCCACCCTCTGTCTCTGCACTCTGATCTTAATTCTGCATACTTGGTTAACTTGAGCTCGAAAAGATCAGGTAGATTCTGAACTTTGTCACCCAAGTTCTGTGCTGTGGAGGCCAGATCATAGAAAGCTATCAAAACCAGATCCATACATTCTTGGCTATCCCTAATTAATGTAGGTGTTGATGGATAAAATTGGGCTTTCTTGATTTCATGTGCAACACCTTAAATTGGGATGGCATACTAACCTCACACAAAGAGAGTGGTGTCCGTTACTGAGAGAGATCACAACTACGACTTCAGTGTAATATATTACCATCAGCAAAGTGTGACTTTGAGAACTCCGATATTTAGTGAACTTCATTTTAAAATGCATGAAGGTAGGCTTAGGGGCCCAGCGTTTAAGTGCCATTACAACAAAACCTCTATTTCCATAGAAATTTGCAAAGAATTGGCATGTCTTCTCAAACTAAGTGCACGGTTGAGAGTATGCTGACCGGTTGCATCATGATCTGTATAGAAACACCAATGCCCTTGAACAGAGAAGCCTGCAAGAAAAGTAGTGAATACAGCCCCATCCATCACAGGTAAAGCCCTCTGCATCTACAAGGAGCACTGTCAGAGGAACGCAGCATCTATTATCAAGAACCCTTGCCACCCGGGCTATGCTCTCTTCCCATTGCTGTCATTAGGAAAGAGGTACAGGAGCCTTAAGTCCCAAACCACCAGGTTCAGGAACAGTTATTATCCCTCAATCATCAGACTCCCGAACTAATCCCAACTTATGAGCTGATTCCACAAACAACGGACTCATTCTCAAGGACTCCACTCTGATGTTCTCAATATTTATTTACTTATTTATTTATTAGTTTTTGTTTTTGCAGTTTCACGATTTATTGTCTCTTACACAATTTTCACAACCTGCATTTTCACAATTTGTTGTTGGTCTGTTTTTGTTCATGTGTAGATTTTTATTATTTCTACCATATCTACTTCATATCTACTTTGTCCTTTGTATCTACTCTGAATGCCCACAGGAAAATGAATCTCAGGGCAGTTGAATCTCAAGTAGTATATGGTGACATATATGTAATTTGATAATAAATTAACTTTGAAATTTGGAATTTGAGCTGTCAGGGGTAGTTTTTTTTTAAACACAGAAAGCGGTAAGTGCTAAAGGCAGTGGTAGAGGCTGATATATCAGGAACACAAGAGCTCCTAGATAGGCAGATGGATGAAAGAAAAGTAGAGGGTTATAGGAGGAAAGGGTTAGATTGATTATGGAATAGGTTAAAGGGTCGATACAGTACTGTACTATTTAATATGTTTCATAGTCAGCTTTTATTGCTTATTAGAATCCATATGTGAGAATATAACTTGGGAATCCAGCTGACTGAAGTCACAATAATCTTTGTCTTGCAATGGAGCACTACAGATTGACATACGTCATTATGATCACTCAAGAACGCTTGGAAAGACTTAACAGCATAAACCATCAAATCTGCAGCCACTTTGCCGGTTACTGACTTGCCCACCGTCTCTGAGAAGGTCAACATAAAGCCATTATTAGTATCTCTCTGAAAACTTCAAGAGAGGCAGCAACAACCCCCTTAAAAAAAATTTGAAGGTAGGATTTCTATAGTCTATAGAGATTTGGCATGCCGGAAATAAGCTTCTCATTTGAAGGAAGTGCCTAGTTCAACTACATTAACCTTTTCCATAAACCTCTTCCAATAACATAGAGCAAAGAAGATTTAATTATGAAAAAATATCTGCATGAATTTTAAACCACTCCATTAGCACATCATAAATTAATTAAAAAAGAACGATGGATTCTTTTACCGCATCCACAAGATCCTACCTACAGGTTTCAGCAAACAAACATGACAGTGAGTCTGTACACAGCGAGCTCCCACAAAAATAGTGAAAATGCCTGAATGATCTGTTTTAGCTGTGATTGAGGGACAAATATTAGCTAAAAACATTTGAAAGAATTCACTGTACTCCTTCATATCATTTATATTCACCTGAGAAAGCTGAAATCACTGCCTAGCATTTTGCCCGAAAAACATTTCCTACAGTGAAGGCCTCTCTTGATTCCAATTTAAATAGGCCTTTGTTGCACAAGTTAATTCAATTGGAAACATCAGCAGTTTCACATGACATGTGGTTATAAAAGATCCAAGCTTGTGAGGCATGTTATGTCTGTGGCTTCTCAATCGTGTCCCATCACTGGATTCTCATGAATTTCCTAGCAACTGCAAGGGAGATCTTGCTCTGAATCCTTCTCAAGGACCTGTTCTGAATTGTTCTAAATTCCAAGCAGTACCAATCTGCTCAAACCTTTCTCCCTTCATACCCAGAGTTAGATAGGTGAACCATCTCTGAACTACTGCAAGGAAATATCCTTCCTTCAGATAGGTGACCAAAATTGTTCACGTTACTCTGGATGTTATTTCATGAGTAACTTTTATAGTTGCAATATGATTACCCTACATTCACACTCCAGCCTCCTTAAAATAAGAGCGAACGTTTCATTAGCTGCTGCATTGTACGTTAGATTTCAATGATGCTGAGGTATATCCTACAATGTGCTGGGATGCATCATCAGTGATGAAACTTCGGGTCACTGGGTGTTTTGGGTCTTTCACCATCAGACACCCTCGCTCAGGCAACCCAGCCAGACCCCAACAACAGCGTTGGTCCACGTGTCACACCTCTTGATCCGTAGCTATCTGGAGCCTCGCTCAATGGCCCTGATGGCTCTTCTCTTTGCAGCCCCCATAATATTAAGAAGAGAGTAGGTTCTGCACAGCAAGCAGACAGCAAAACCTCTGTAGGCTTGCATAGTGCCCTCCACACCTGTCTTTGGTGCGATTCTAAAAGCTCCTGGTATTTGGTCTTCTGCTCAAATACCTCCTCAATACCTCCAAGGCACGATCATGACAAACGGCTTCGAGATTTCTGAGAGAATGACCATGCCAAGCCTCAGTGATGATGACGCAATGAAGTCAGGAACTTTAACTGCTTGCCAACATCAACATTCAGTGGTCAGTCAGAAGCCATGGTGAGCAAGGTGATCTGGGCTGAGGCTGTGGTTGGTCTCCAGCTTTGACAAAGGTATGGGCTTTCTGGATCGGTGGAGGTGCTTACTGTTGTTAATGGCTGAGGTGATATTTTCTGCCACTCCCTTCAGCACCTGGCCTTGGTTCCAGCAGAAGCGTCCATCTCCTAGGGCTTTCGGGCAGCTGCTGAAATATGTTCCAGGATCCTTATGTGAGGGCACAGAACATATAATGGTGCCTCACTCTTGTCACAAGGAAAAAGGTTCGCTGGACTAGGCACAACATCATACACAGCCTGGATCGTGAACGATGCACTGGGGTTCTGCCTACCAGATGTTGGACCAGGAGGTCTTCTGCTTCAGCGCACCCTTCCACCTTATCCAAGCTTTCTGCTGCCCCATTCCAACCATCCTGGAGGTACACACTTCCTTGACAGCTGCTTGCACCTCTTCCCGGACCGGTTTGCATCTGACCCTGCCCTGGGCCTCGTCAAAGTGGATTGAAGGGGATCCATTTGGAATTGAGTGAGTGACATTATCCATGTCTATGCTAGGATACGCATGTTCTGGAATCCCAGAACCTTACCCAAGAATCTGCAGATGCTGGAAATCCGAAACAACACACATCTATGGAAAAGAGTAATCAGGTGACGTTTCGGGCCGAGATCCTTCATCAGGACTGAAATGTCGACTGTTTACTCTTTTCCATTGATACTGCCTGGCCATCTGAGTTCCTCCAGCATTTTGTGTGTGTTCTCCCAAATCCCATTTTTCTTTCCAGCTTATTGCAAGTTCTCTCCATTTATACTCCATTTGCCCAAGTTCTGTGCACTCTTGTAACCAATTAATATCTGTGAACTACAAACGTTTGTATTTATGACCTCCTTGTAACTGACATCCCACCAATTTTGGTGTCATCTGTTAAGTTGGTTGGCATACATTCATGTCCCTCCTCCATGTCACTAATACGCTGTACAATGTAAACAGTTGGCAGTCCCAGCACTGTCTTGTGGATGCCAACTGAATCCTTATATCCCCTATATCGTTTTGAGGATAGTTGGAAGCAAATCATCCAGGTCAGGGAACTTAGTGAGTCTTCAGCCCCAAGGGCAGCACAGTAGTGTAGTGGTTAGCACAACACTTCACAGCGGTTCAATTCCCACCACTGTCTGTAAGGAGTCTGTATGTTTTCCCCATGACCACGTGGATTTCCTCTGGGTGCTCAGGTTTCCTCCCACATTCCAAAGATGTATAGTTAGGGTTAGTGAGTTGTGGGTATGTTCGGCTGGCACTGGAAACCGCTTACAAGGAGTGCTACAACAAAAAAGCAGCATCCATTATCAAGGACCCCCACCATCCAGGCGATGCTTTTTCCTCATTGCTACTATTGGGCAGGAGGTACAGGAGCCTTAGGTGCCGCAGCACCAGGTTCAGGGACGGTTATTACCCTTCAACTATCAGGCTCCTGAACTGCCATGGATATCTTAGCTCACCAGAACTCTGACCTGTGAGCTGATTCCACAATGTACAGACTCACTTTCAAGGACTCTATGGTTCATGTCCTCGGTATTATTAAATTTTCATTTGCAGAATTTGGCTTCTTTTGCACATTGGTTGTTTGTTAGTCTTTGTTTTTGTATAGTTTTTCCATAAGTTCTATTGTATTTCTTTATTTTCCTGAAATGCTTGCAAGAAAATTAATCTCAAGGTAGTATATGGTAACATATATGTACTTTGATAATAAATTTACTTTAACTTTGACGTTGAGTTGAACACATCTTCTTGTAGTTCAAGAGTTGAGAATGCTATCAACGAATCCACTGCTGACAACTATGGGAACTCTTCAGTGATGCCTTGGAAGTCAAATAACCAAAAACTGTACTCATACTTCATGCAACATACATCAAAGTTGCTGGTGAACGCAGCAGGCCAAGCAGCATCTATAGGAAGAGGTGCAGTCGACGTTTCAGGCTGAGACCCTTCGTCAGGACTAACTGAAGGAAGAGTGAGTAAGGGATTTGAAAGTTGGAGGGGGAGGGGGAGATCCAAAATGATAGGAGAAGACAGGAGGGGGAGGGATAGAGCCGAGAGCTGGACAGGTGATAGGCAAAAGGGGATACGAGAGGATCATGGGACAGGAGGTCCGGGAAGAAAGACGGGGGGGGTGACCCAGAGGATGGGCAAGAGGTATATTCAGAGGGACAGAGGGAGAAAAAGGAGAGTGAGAGAAAGAATGTGTGCATAAAAATGAGTAACAGATGGGGTACGAGGGGGAGGTGGGGCCTTAGCGGAAGTTAGAGAAGTCGATGTTAATGCCATACTTCATCTTCAGAAAGAAATATTCTCTTCTAAATGGGGTTAATATATGTCAAGAAAATTATTTTAAAATTCGTTCTGTGATCTTTCCTTATAGCTCAAGGTGTTTCCATATGCACTCACAAACAAAGGAGACGTTGCACATGTGTTAAACCACAAGAAACACTTTATTAGAACTAGCACAAACACAATACGGAAAGAAAAACAGTAGTATTACCGAATTCAAAATAACACTTATCATTCATGAAACAAGCCAGTTTCTGCAATGTTGAACAGATTCAACAACCTTAAAGATAGCCTGTTCTCTCCTTCTCCCTCTCCCTCTCCCTCACCCTCACCCACTCCCTTCCCTTCCCCTTCCACCTCCCCTACCCCCTCCCCCTCCATTTTCTTTGCACTAGCACCGGCTGTGGCCTAACCTAAGACAAAGCTCTCCTACTTGCACAAAGAATGTGCTTCTTTTTATACGCTTTAAAACCTCTCTCACTGGTCCTTTTCCACCCCTTAGAGGTACCAACTGCACCCCCTTATCTCTTACAAACTCCAGCCATGTTTTTCACCACATGCCACTACTATGGCGGCAGATTTGTACTTCCTTGACTTTCTCAAGACATTGCTGTGGACTGTTTCTCTTGTACTTTCTCAGAACGATCCCATTCCAAGATAACATCATATTGCCTTACACAGTTTTCATTTTAGAATGTACCAAGGAGGAATCACTTTTAAATCTTTCCTCACAACATGGCACTGCTCCTACAGTTCCCATTACATATTGGTTATCTAACAATTAAGCTGAGGGCAAAAATTGTAAACTGAATTTACATGTGGCATGGCAGTCTTAGATCAGTGACAACTGCACAGATATGTAGAAATAGTATGCTGCAGTCCTTCAGAAGGCAAATAAGAAAACATGCTGAAATTGCTTCCGGAACGGGATCAACAAGCACCAGCCTAAGCACAGATTTCCCTTCAATATTGCTCATGAAAATTGCTTCAGACTGCTTTCAGTAAGATTATTAAGCAAGCTTAAGAACCGATGAATAGGCACTAAAACAATCCAATTTCCCAAATGGGTGATAAATCACTATGTCTAAAAATACCTACATAATATTTTAATTGGTCTAGTGCTTACTTAAAGCAGGCATTTGAGAAGATTAAAAACACCCTCAGCAAAATGGTAGCAATTTTCCCCCGTTACATAGGGCCAATGTTCATGTATTTACAGGACAATTCAATTACTATCATCTTATGCATCACACACAAAATGCTGGAGGAACTCAGCAGGCCAGGCAGTATCAATGGAAAGGAATACAGTTGATGTTTTAGGCTGAGATCCCTCATCAGGACTGAATAAATGTCGACTGTACTCTTTTCCTTAGATGCTGCCTGGCCTGCTGAGTTCCTCCTGCGCTTTGTGTGTGTTGCTTGGATTTCCAGCATCTGCAGATTTTCTCTTGTTTGTAATTGGACTTTCATCTTATGTGTCAGGTTGAAAGATTGTGGTCCATTTTGTTAATTAACAACAGGTGAAGCACAATACAATTCCTCCACCTTCCAGTTAGATTAGTAACTCCGGTAGTTTTGTACTTCAGTTTAAGACAATGAAATTCGACAGCCTGCAACTGAGAAAGTAAGATCCCAAATTAACTCACAGTAAACTACAGCTTCAAACAACAGACCAGACAAATACACAGGACTCCTGTTGTTACTGTAGTGAATGAGACGGAAGAAATATTATTGTTGAATATTGAGCTTTTACATCAAAGAAACGAAAAGCAGTACTGATCACTGGTTGCAAATAGCTACCACACTGATGAAATTTCTTCTGAGCAAAATGCTAGCTTGTGAAGGAATTGCGGTAAGCCAGTGCCTCCAATTTCCATTTGGATCAAATAAATTTATTGTTAAGATTAACTTTCTTTTTGTGGCATGGATGTTTGGTTAAGCAGCTTCAGACTGTCTCAATCTCCATGTTTTCAATGGGATTCCCTTTGCTAGGACTGGACCTTAGGAACTTGGAAATGTTGAAAAGCGGCCAACAGAGGAAATCTCCTAACTCTAGAGTTTTCAATTTTTGATACAACCCAGAGAAAATCAGCCTGGATATATCAGCCTTTCGTCTATCTCAATGAACTCTCATCCCTGCAGCCTTTCTGTACACTGCGGCTTAACTATTTAATGTACTGCATAATTACAGGTTATATCAATATCAGGCAAATCTCGAGAAATCTTCTCATGCCTACATCTTTTCATATGTACTCACTTATATCCCTGTTGTGCACTATTTTAGAATTAGCTATTTCTAGTGTGATGGCGAAAAATATTAATGCCAGTAAAGCAATATTTGCAATTCTTTCTTATTTTTCTATCCAAACATATAAATATAGTATGTAATGATTGCTGAGTGGAACCAGATGGCTCCACATACTTACCAGATAATTTATTTGCATTGGATCAGTTCAGAGTATGGGGCCCAGTTCGAACACAGTAGAGCTGGGGATGGTCCAGTTTCTACCTGCAATGGGTACCCTTCATCCTTCAGGCGGGAACAACAGAAATGGAATGTTCATTATTGCCAAAAACTATAGTATTAAAGGGAATTTATAGTAGTGTGCCAGTAATTACATCTATAGTATCATTTTATCCAGCTATCAGCATCAAATGAACTTTATTTGTCACTAATAATGATCATCCACTGGATAAAGCCAAGGATTAAATAGATTCCTATGATTCCTGAGGCACATGATAAAATAGGCTGTAGTCAGCATAGTTTCCTCAAGGGAAAATCCTGCCTGACAGATCTGACGGAATTCTTTGAAGAAATAACAGGCAGAATAGACAAAGGCAATTGATCAATGTAGTGTACCTGGATTTTCAGAAGGTCTTTGACAAAGCGCCACACGTGAGGCAACTTAACAAGCTATGAGCCCGTGGTATTACAGGAAAGATTCTAGCTTGGATAAAGCAGTGGCTGATTGGCAGGAGGCAAAGAGTAGGAATAAAGGGAACCTTTTCTATCTGGCTGTCGGTGGCTAGTGATGTTCCACAGGGGTCTGTGTTGGGACTGATTCTTTTCATGTCAAATTTGGATGATAGAATTGATGGTTTTGTTGCAAAGTTTGTAGGCAATATGAAGATAGGTGGCAGGACAGGTAGTTTTGAGGAAATAGAGAGGCTACTAAGGGCTTAGATAGTTTAGGAGAATGGGCAAAGAAATGGCAGATGAAATACAGCGTCCAGAAGAATATGCTCATACACTATTTTTTAAGTGGAGAGAAAATACTAAAAACTGAAGTGCAAAGGGACTTGGGAGTTCTTGTGCAGGATTCCCTAAAGGTTAATTTGCAGGTTGAGTTTGTGGTGAGGATTGCCAATGCAATGTTAGCATTCATTTCAAGAAGACTAGAATATAAAGCACAGGTGAGGCCTCTCTTGGAGTATTGTTAGCAGTTTGGGCCCTTATCTTTGAAAGGCTGTGCTGAAACTGGAAAGGAGGTTCATAAAAATGACTCCAGGATTGAACAGCTGGAGATCAATATTTGATGGCTCTGGGCCTGTGTTCACTCGAATTCAGAAGAATGAGGGGTGTCCTCATTGAAACGTATCGAATGGTGAAAGGCCTTGATAGAGTGGATGTGGAGAAGATGTTTCCTGTGGTGGAAGAGTCTAAGACCAGAGGACATAGCCTCAGAATAGAGGGGTGTCCTTTTAGAACAGAGATGAAGAGGAATTTCTTTCACCAGAGAGTGGTGAATCTGTGGAATTCTTTACGTATATTTAAGGCAGAGGTTGACGGATTCTTGATTGGTCAGGGCATGAAGGGATATGGGGAGAAGGCAGGAGATTGGGGCTGAGAGGAAAATTGGATAAGCCCTGATGAAATGGCAGAGCAGATGCGATGGGCCAAATGGCCCAATTCTGCTCCAATATCTTATGGTCTTAAGGTCTTAATAGATTAAGCCCACAGTAAAATAAAAGCAGAAGATGTTATCAGATTCAAAGTGGATGTTGGTATTTGCCAAGTGACACTCCTGAGCTGACTTCATTCACCTCAACTCTGAAATAATTCCACAACCCACAGACGCACTCTCAAAGTCTCTACAATTCATGTTCTCGGTATTATGCATTTACATATTTTTTATTTGTACTTTTTGTCTTCTTTTGCACATTGGTTGTTTAACAGTCTTAATTAATGAATGTTTTTTTCATGAATTCTATTGTATCTTATTTTCCTGTAAATGCTTGCTAGAAAATGAACCTTAAGGTGTATATGGTATCAGATATGTATTTTGATAATAAATTGACCTTGACGTGAGCATCAGCCATTACTCACTGCATCACAACAGATGTGTTTCAGAGGGTATGGTGTGAATTTCCTACTAGATCTCACCTTCATTTAGACTTTTCACCCACAATCATATCTGAATCTGCAGATTAAAATCCTGCTCATAGCCTCCAATAAGTAATTTTTCCTTCATTTTTAATACGAAGTCATTAATAGATGTTTCATGGTTTGAGTGAATTGCTGCAGGACAGAAACAAAACAAGGAGCATTTCTTCTGCACACTCTGCCAGCAGTCCTCCAACACACGCAGGATAAAACCTTAAACATAAGAGATTCTGGGGGGGCTAGAAATACAGAACAACACACACAAAATGCTGGAGGGGCTCAGCAGGTCAAGCAGCATCTGCACGGCTTAAAACCTCGTTACTTTATCATGAGATTTTATGTTTCCCCATTTCTGCCTTAGCCTCCGGTTTCAAAAGTAAAGACTTTAAATGTATCGGAGCCAGAATTGTCGACCCTTTGGATAAACACCGAAACCAGGAAGTACATTTACTAGATTAATATTTAATTTTAAGTTGTAAAAGTTTTGGTTTTTGTTGTGTATGCGACCGTTTACACAACAATATCATTAATAAAAACGCTAGAGACTGGAGCTAAGTTAACAGGGGCTTTTACTTACGGAACCCAAACATAATGAATACATATATTCAGATCAATACGCACCTAATAGTGCATGCTAACATGTTACTACGACATAAAATAGTCCCATATTATACAGTAGGCTATATGATACACTCCTCCCCTTTTATTTTAAAAGTGTATCAACTGTTTTTTTTTAGGGGCACTACACTAAACAAATATTGTATGTGAACTCTTAATATATGAATGCCCACCAACTGTCTCCCCCATTTCACGCACATCTGCTCTCACTCCATCCTCCTGCCACCCCGCTAGGAATAGGGTTCCCCTGGTCCTCACCTACCACCCCACTAGCCTCTGGGTCCAACATATTATTCTCCATAACTTCCGCCACCTCCAACGGGATCCCACCACTAAGCACATCTTTCCCTCCCCCCCTCTGCTTTCCGCAGGGTTGCTCCCTATGTGACTCCCTTGACCATTCGTCCCCCCCATCCCTCCCCACTGATCTCCCTCCTGGCACTTATCCTTGTAAGTGGAACAAGTGCTACACATGCCCTTACACTTCCTCCCTTACCACCATTCAGGACCCCAAACAGTCCTTCCAGGTGAGGCAACACTTCACCTGTGAGTTGGCTGGGGTGATATACTGCGTCCGGTGCTCCCGATGTGGCCTTTTATATATTGGCGAGACCCGACGCAGACTGGGAGATTGTTTTGCTGAACACCTACGCTCTGTCTGCCAGAGAAAGCAGGATCTCCCAGTGGCCACACATTTTAATTCCACATCCCATTCCCATTCTGATATGTCTATACACGGCCTCCTCTACTGTAAAGGTAAAGCCACACTCAGGTTGGAGGAACAACACTTTATATTCCGTCTGGGTAGCCTCCAACCTGATGGCATGAACATTGACTTCTCTAACTTCCACTAATGCCCCACCTCCCCCTCGTACCCCATCCGTTATTTATTTATTTATATACACACATTCTTTCTCTCTCCTTTTTCTCCCTCTGTCCTTCTGACTATACCCCTTGCCCATCCTCTGGGTTTCCCCCCACCCTTTTCTTTCTCCCTGGGCCTCCTGTCCGATGATCCTCTCACATACCTTTTGCCAATCACCTGTCCAGCTCTTGGCTACATCCCTCCCCGTCCTGTCTTCTCCCAACATTTTGGATCTCCCCCTCCCCCACCCATTTTCAAATCTCTTACCAGCTCTTCCTTCAGTTAGTCCTGACGAAGGGTCTTGGCCCGAAACGTCGACTGTACCTCTTCCTAGAGGTGCTGCCTGGCCTGCTGCATTCACCAGCAACTTTGATGTGTGTTGCTTGAATTTCCAGCATCTGCAGAATTCCTCGTGTTTACCCATCAACTGTTTAATTAATTACTTAATAATGTGAAATTATAACAAAGTAACGTAATAATAATAATAATTATTATTATTATAACTGAGGTCTTGGGGGGGTCTTCTCTGCCTCTCCGGGTAACGTCTGCCCTGCAATGTTTGCTTTGGTGAATTAGTCTCCACAGGTACCTCAGATGGGTCCTCAGCACTGATGACAGGCTCATCTGTGGGCGAGGCTGATGTGGTCACATCAGGAGTGTTTGCTTCTATGTCCAGGGATTCTGGGCAAGGTGTTGTTGTGTTTTTCACCTGAGCATTCAGGATTTGATCTACATGACGTGCTTCTATGTCATGGGAGTCGGGGCAAGGTGTTGTTGAGTTTTTCACCTGAGCATCCCGGATTTGATCCACATGATGTCTCCATACGTTCTCTCCCACCTGTACTCTATACATCAGTGGCCCATCTATGGCAGAAATTATACCTGGTTGCAACTTTTCAATTCAGTAATCCTGTGCAAGAACTGACTGTCCCACATTGAAGCTCCGTGTTGACTTAGCATTCAAGAGTTTGAACTGTCTGTTCTCCACATCATGCCATACATCTGGTTTGAGAAGATCCATGCAGGACCTCAGGTTCCTGTTCAGAAAAATCATCGGTGGAGTCTGGTTAGTGGTTGCATGTACTGCATTACGATAGGCAAGGAGGAAGCTGTCTAACTTGTGTTGTAGTGGTCGATTTTCGCTATCCCATGCCTTGAGGGCTTTCTTGAATGCCTGTACAAATCTTTCTGCCAAGCCATTTGTGGATGGATGGTAAGGAGCCAATGTAAAGTGCTTGATTCCATTGTTCTTCACAAAACTTTGGAATTCTTCAGTGACAAATTGTCGTCCATTGTCTGTGCATATTTATTCTGGTATGCCATTCCTGGTGAACATGGTCCTCAGAACTGTAATGGTCTTTTCCGATGTGGTTGTCTTCATTTTGATGACCTCTGACCATCTGGAATGTGCATCAATGGCAATTAAAAAGATTGAGTCCATGAATAGTCCAGCAAAGTCGATGTGCACTCATTGCCATGGTGATGAGGGCCACTCCCACGGTTGGAGAGGGGCTTGTGGTGGTGTGTGCTGGATCTTTTGACATCCAGAGCAGTTCTTGGTCGCATCCTCAATCTGTTTATCGATTCCTGGCCACCACACATAAGCACGGGCAACACCTTTCTCTTCACGGTACCCAGGTGTCCCTCGTGCAGTCCCTCCAGCACTCTGGTGCGTAGCTTGGGAGGAATCGCAACTCGTGAGCCACACATTAGTGTTCCTCGACACACTGACAACTGCTCCTTCCTCGCTGAGAAGGCTGGAAACAGTGTGTTACCCCGCACTGGCCATCCCTTTACCGTGATGTCATACACTTTTGACAACATAGGATCATTGCGTGTTTCCCTTTCAATGAGGCTGTTTGTTACTGGTAATTGTTCAGCTATTGTAGTGTGAAAGATCTCTGCTGAATCCATTTGCGTAGTTACCTCGGAAGTCGGCAGTGGTAAACGTGACAAACCATCTGCATTGCCATGTTGCTTGGTCCCCTTGTGTTCGATGTTGTACCTGTGACCTCCTAAGAAAAGGGACCATCGCTGTAGCCTTTGTGCTGATATCATTGGAACGCCTTTTCTTGGGTTGAATATTGACACGAGAAGCTGATGGTCAGTCTACAGGGTAAACTTTTGGCCATACAGGTAGTGACTGAATTTCTTGACTTCCCACACGAGGCTTAGGGCCTCTCTGTCAATCTGTGTGTAGTTGCATTCAGCTGAAGTTAGCGTTCTTGAGGCAAAGGCTATTGGTCTTTCGGAGTCATCTGAAAACTTGTGTGATAACACAGCTCCTATCTCGTGGGGTGAGGCATCACAAGCCAGTCGGATTGGTAAGGAGGGGTCAAAGTGCACGAGCACCCCTTCCAAAGTTATGAGTCTTTAGTTTCTTGAAACGCTTTCTCACAGCTCTCAGTCCACTTCCATTGTGTCCCTGTCTGTAATAGTGCATTTAGTGGGTGTAGGACTGGGGATCGGTCAGGCAAAAACTTGTAATGGTTCACTAGTCTAAGATATGCTCTCAGCTGAGAAACATTTTCAGGTGGTGGTGCCTTAAGCACCCCTTCTATCTTGTTTTGAGACATGTGTAAGTCACCCTTGTTGATCACATGCCCACAGTATGAGATTTCCTTTTTGAAAAACTCACATTTCTGTTGATTAGCTCTGAACCCATATTCTCGTAACCTGGTGAGCACTTGTTCAAGGTTAGAAAGATGTTCGTTGTCATCTTTACTGGTGACAATGATGTCATCCAGGTAACACTGAGTCCCTGGAATCCCTGGACCTGGTCCATTGCCCTTTGCCAGATTGCAGGCACTGATGCTATCCCAAACACTAACCTGTTGTACTGGTAAAGTCCTTTGTGTGTATTTATTGTCAGGTATTTCTTGGATGCTTCATCGATTTCCATTTGAAGGTAAGCCTGGGTCAAATCAATTTTTGTGAAAAGTTCCCCTCCTGACAGGGAAGCAAAGATGTCCTCAATGTGAGGTAGAGGACACTGTACTGTGCGGAGAACTGGGTTAACAGTCACCTTAAGGTCACCACATATGCACACCTTGCTTGGTTTTCCTGGTTTTGTGCTGGAGGTTTTCTTCATCACTGGAAAAACAGGCATGGCCCATTCACTCCAATCCACCTTTGACAGGACCCCAGTCTGCTCCAGATTTTTCAGCTCTGCCTCTACTGTTGGAAAGGATTGCATATGGCACTGGCCTGGCTTTGTGAAATCTTGGACATGCATTTTCCTCAATCTCAGTCTTTGCCTTCATGCCCTGAAGTGTTCTTATTCCTTTCATGAACACCTGCTCAGAGTCAGCAAGTATTTGCGACAGTCTCTCAGATGTAGACTTGCTGCCCTCCTTTGCTGACACATTTAGTGCCTTAATGGTGTGGCAATCCAACTGAATTTTCCTGAGCCATTCACGTCCCAGCAACAGTGGTCCTCCATTTTTCAGTACATAGAGCTTCTGTTGCTGCGTTTTACCACCATGGGTCACTGTCACTTAAATTTTACCTTTGGGACGCACTTTCTGTCCTGTGTAAGTCTTTAGCAGTAGTTTGATTCGTTTTAGAGGTATGTGTGAAAACAGTCATTTGCAGTCGCGTACAGAGGTCACTGTTAAGGCTGAGCCTGTGTCTGACTCCATTTTCAGTCTCACGCCTGCCACTTGTGGAGTGATCGATATTACTCTTCGATCATCTGTCTCTTACACTCTGTGAAGTGGTAGACAAGACAATTCAATTTTGTCTGAGTCATTTTCATCAGAATGGCTTCTTTCATTTTGTGCACATTGTGTATTTTCCTTTCTGGGCTTTCTTGTTTCTCTGAATTTTGCTCTTTTCCTGCTGTTTACTAGCTTTGCATGCTCTGCCAATGTGACCCTGTTTGCCACAGTTTCGGCATTTTTTATCTTTAAACCAACAACCGTCAGGGTCATGTGACATGTTCCCACAACGGTAACATTTCTTTCCTTCATTTCTGCGCAGTGACATTTTATTCGTAGCATATTCCAGAGATTTTCGTTGTATCTCTGAAGCACCCCCTGTGGCTGTTTCTAATGATATTACGATGTTTCGTGCTTTCTCGAATGTAAGGTCTTTTTTCACACAGTAGCTTCTTCTGTGTGGTTTCACAGTATATGCCACACACTAACCTGTCCCTCAATGCGTCCGGTAGATCAGCTCCAAATTGACAATGTTCTGATAATTTGTGCAATTCAGCACAATGCTTTTATTTTTGCTCTGATTCCATTTATGGAATTTAAATCTTTCAGCAATGACCAGCGGTTTGGGGTTTCAGCGTCTACTATTTGCTTGAAAGTTTTGTCAGCTGGCTTTTCAGGGGTTAACAAGCTCCGTAGCAGGCCGTATGTTTTCGCGCCCATTACACTAAGTAAGACGCTGGCTTTCTTTTCTACATTAACATCGGTAGCATCACAATATACCTCCATTCTTTCAATCTAAGGCTACGTCCACACCAGACCAGATAAATCCGTAACCGAAGCTTTTTCTCTTCGTTTTGACCCTCCGTCCGCACTGAAATGGCGTTTTCCTCCCCCGCAAACGGAGCTTTTCTAAAACACTCTCCAGAGTGTTTAAATCTGAAAACGCTGGTTGGCCGTTGTAGTGTGTACAGGGTAACTGGCTAATTTTAAAAACGCTGTCATGTCGTGCCGGATCAAATGGTGGCGGCAACGCGGCATTTCATTGTTTTCGTGAACGCAACCTCCAACACCACCACAACAATATCTGACAATAAATGTGTAACAGCCTAATGTAACATTATATGGAAATACAAGATAACACTGATGCAGACATGTTTTATACATTAACAAGGTGCTTATTTGTCATGGTCCCTTCTGGCAATCCCCCACCTTACTATTTACCTCAGGAATTGGGCCTCAATCCCCCCCCCCCCGTTTAATTCCCAGTCATTCCCAGGTTCCACTAACTACACACACCTGCTTCCCATCAGAAAATGCAGGATAAAGACCCTGTGATCACAACAAGGAGCTGCCAGTTTGTTGGTGAACTCTGGTGCCAGTAACCTCGTTTCATGGTTCTTAGTCTAGCACTGCTCCTGGACTCTCGCCAAACCCAAAACTTCGGGTAAAGACTCTCCTGGAAACCGATTCCACACTCGCTACGGCAATAACGCTTCCCAACTCTGCCCCCGCGCCCGTGTTCTGCACTTGGGTTCGTCCACTGCCATGCTCGTGTAACATTATTAACGTATTGCTTGTGCAAACATTCAATAGATGCAATTGTCACTTTTGCCCAGTAACTCGTCTTAATGCATATGTTACATACAGCAAAATAATACACAAAGACATGGCAAAAGTAAAGGCAAATGAATGAGGTAACAGCAAATTTCACTTTTGCCCAGTAACAAGCCTTATTGCATTTAGTTGTAGCTGTCGTCCCTTTCATCGGTGAAGAGACTATGGCTGTAGGAAATGTTTCTGGACAAAAGTGCACCAAGTATACCGTTTCTTCTTCGCTTGTTTTCTGTGTGTCCTGCGCATGCCTAGTAGGAGGAGATTCACCCAGATATCCGTTCTAACGTGGACGGAGGTATTTTGAAAAACGCCTGGTGTGGACACCTATCGTTTTTACGTGAAACCAGCATTTTCAAAATTGTTTGGTCTAGTGTGGACGTAGCCTAAGTTGCCCAGTCTTCAATGCCACTATCAAATGCTATAATGGTTCCAGTTAACACCATCCTTGTTGTGTTCATTTATCCTTGTTATGTAAATTTAGCCTCAGTCCCTTGTTAATTTAACCCCGGTTCCTTGTTTTCTTTTTGACTTGCGTGGCCTTTTTTTTGCTACCGGCGCGAGCGTACTCTGGCTAGATGCGTGTGTCACTCCTTTTTTTTTATCTCCCTTGTGAGGCAGGCAGACCCTCAGCCCTGGGGTTCAGCGCCGGCTGTGGTCTCCCCTGGACGCACCGCGGCTCAGACTGTGTCTTTCCGTCTCCCGATGTTCCCGACTCCAGCTGAACTCCCGCTTCTTTTCAGACTCGCGGCCTCACTCTGCCTCTTCTGAGTGCTATTATCAATTAAAACACGGCGTTCCGATACGATGCAGGTTCATTAACCTCGTCGCCAATTTGTTATGTATGTGGCCGTTTACACAACAATATCATTAATAAAAATGCTAGAGACTGGAGCTAAGTTAACAGGGGCTTTTACTTACGGAACCCGAACTGAACACATATATACAGATCAATACGCGCCTAATAGTGCATGCTCAATAACGTGTTACTACGACATAAAATAGTCCCATATTATACAGTAGGCTATATGGTACAGTTTTAAAAGTAGTCTACTTGTTTCTGGAATAGCTAGTTCAATATATACCCCTTTTTCTCTGCTCTCAGAAATGTAAATGTGCAGTACTGTTCTCTTTAGCTGGACATGAGTCAGCTTGTGTCTTGACTTGATGCCTTGATCAGGGCAGACATGATGATTTCCTGCTTTGTGTGACATTCCTTTGGACCACATTATCCTGCTACAGTGACACACCATTTCGAGTCCACCAGAATTTCTAGGCTTGGATGTCCAAGTACTGATAGTGAGGAAAGAGTAGCCTTCATGAAGCCAACCAAAAAGACCCGAGAAGCTACCACGTGAAATTTGAGAAAAGTGTCTTTAAATGTGGGGCAGTTCCTCCTGGGTCCATTTCAGAGCTAAAGGCCAATCCACAAACAGGCAAGGATTAATCTGTGACTACTCCCACCAGATCCACTATCCATACAAGGGGAGGGATTTATTCTGGGTGTGGTCCCTCTTTTAGCTGCTGTGTCCATTATAGTTCAAGTGCACAAGACTGACATAGTGCTGGTTGGTGAGAAATCTGGCAAGTAGGCAGTCCCTCTCTATCCATTGCACCTCCTGTCTGCATGGCTCAGGTTCCAATGCTAGCACAGTGCAGGAAGAGTGATTGAGGAGTCAGAGGAGATGGGCCAGTGGTCTGGCTATTCCAATGCTTTAAATTCTAAATAATCCTTTCTAACTCTTATTTTCATTTTAGTTCCAATAGACTCATTCCACTGATCAATCCTGGTCCATTTGTATGTTGTATTTGTTGAAGATAGCTTGTTTTTTTTTCAAAAATAATAGTGTTTTCATTTCTAAGACATTAATAACAAGTTGGTGATTAGCATTGAGCAGTATATGGAATCAAAAAGAATAGAAGATTGATGCAAAATGGCACCGGAGCACGGTGACCCATTGCAAGCTGCTGTATGCAGACATACTCACTCCTATCTTTCTACCCTTGTCAATTCATTACGTAATGATTTGATCTGTATGAGCACAATGCAAGACAAGATTTTCACTGTGTCTTGGTACATGTGACAATAATAAATTATTGCCAATACCAATTCCAATGAAAATCGAGTAGGCCTCACTCCCGGTCACTTGCCTCTCCTGTTTCCCAAGACTGGTCTCTCTCCTGAACATGAGCTCAGTCTCTATTCTAGTTCAATAGCCCCTACTCCCAATTAACTAATCCATCCCTACCACTCCATCCTCCTAGAGCCCAACCAAGCCGCACTGCTGTTGAAATTTAAATCCTCCTTGCAAACTCTCAGAAAAATCCTAGCAGACATCATCACATTGTCGGTCATTTGTAAATGAAGGTTGAATATTGGTTGGTGCACAGTTTGCTCCTTGTCCTGGCCTGTAGTGTTACAATAGTTTACAATAGTTTACAATAGTTTTACAATAGTAACTGCCAAGAAGGTGTTAGACTTCCAAGTTGGCCTCCTGTAGAGCTATGGTGCTGTTTAAACTGTGGGATGAGCAGGATGTGTAGACTGTGTCTATTTACTCTGGAAAGTACTAGCACTTTTCTGTTGACAAACCCCTTTAATCACTGATAGTTGAGGAGACAGACTGGTAAATGTAGACACAAGCACCATAAAGTCAGTTAGCCAGTTCCCGTTTGCAGGAGACAAAGAAGCCCAAAGGCACACTGTCAGCTGGTCCTGTCCATTTTTCATACCTGTGATGTCTCATTAGAACACAGTAACTGACAAAAGGTCGGCACACTGACACTGTGCTTCGATTCCTGTTTTATTCATTTTTGGCACAACTGGACATATTAATTGCCAATAGCTCCCAATTAAATGAAAGAATGTTGTATAGTAATGAGAAGCTATTAAGTTTTAATATTTGGGTCCACTCGGGAAACCTTAATCAGTTTTCAGTTTGGCAAAGTCAGGTATGTTCAGTTATTCAGATATATTAATTTTCAGTTTCTATAATAAATTGCAACTACATTATTATTAACTCATCATTCCAATTTTGCACTATTTGTTTATTTTTTGTGATTTATAGAACTGTTGTCTTTGCATGGTAAAGACTGTCACAAAACAACAAATTTCATAACATATGTCAGAAGTGATGGATATGATTATGATTTTATTGTCAATAATAACATTTGCATAACCACCAATTGTCATCAATTTCTGTACTATTCCGGATTATCCATACCACAACACTGAAAGACCTGCTCCGCTATGTATCCAGAGAAAGTTATGGTTGGGCATTAGTCTGTGCACAACATGCACATTTTGAAAGAGTCATAAAGAAAAATGCATTCTCAATGATATAAAATATTTTGGATTGCATTGCATTGACCCTAGCTGTGCCTTAAGTTCCTACCCACTACCGTCAGAGAACTTGTTGCAGGTGGGCAAGTTAAGGAATTTTGAAACCACACAGCTCCTCATTGTCATGTTGCCTTGGCCTCCAAGGGCAGATCCTGAGGCCCCTTGTATATGTTGAAATTGATCAAAATAATTTAAAATATACTCTTTCAAATAAATTAAAAATAATAAATGTAATTAATTGCACATATCATTGATGAAAACAAGTTTTTAAAGTACAATAAAACACAAGCTATTAACATTAATTACCTTTTCTAACCAGCATGGCAGCCCCATTCAAATAAGGGAGGTGGGTATTATATACATCAGTAACTACTGATAGAAAAGCTGTTTTTACTCATGTCAGCATGATCCAGATCTACCCCTGCATTCACAGAAGTATTGACCTGTAAAGGGGAAATCATTGTTGGTGATCTGCTAAGCCACTGTCAAAGACTAAATATATTTCTGGTAATTTGGGACCACATGCATAAGCTTTGGTGTAAAAAAAATTGGATTACAACCTGTTTTTTTTCTCTGTTAACTTTGGTTAAAACCAAACATTTCAATGTCTGCTGGTAACACAGAATGTACCTTTCCACAGTTGACAATCAGGCTCATTTATGTTATGATGAAAATCATATCAACATTAAATGAACCTGGCTCTTTCTTTGAATACTTGTTCTACGAGTGAGAAAAATTATATAAAATCTGCAAGAATTAAAACAATTGTGTGATATTGATGAATTATTAACATCTGACCTGGTGTCCTGGACTCCACATTTTTCAAGGCTCAATTACCTAGCAGATGTACAGCCTGGATTACCTTGTCTGAATGAAATATTACTTTGCAAAGACTGCTACAGAATACATTATCCAAAATTTAAAATGCTATTTTATGATCTTATGCATATATCTAAATACTTTTCTGAAGAATGAAATAACTTATATTTCAAAAGATAATTTCTAACTGTTGACATTATTTCTTATTGCCAAGATTGGCAAGCGAACTGGTCGTATTCTGTGTTCTTGCATTCAGCAGTTTTTCTCTTGGTTGGCATGTGCACAGCAAATACAAATATTTTGTACATTTATAAATGTCATGCAATTTAATCAATGTTTATGTTATGATGAAGATAATTAGTTTTCCCTTGAATGGTCCTTCAATTGCACACCCTTTGCATGTATATTTATGTGCAGATGTCTATAATGACATTTTTAAAAATCTTTCATAGTTGTCTTACTAAACAGTTAAATTGAATAAATAATTTCCTCAAACATTTGTAATTTATTTATTTTGATATTGGTAGCTATCCAGCTCATCTACGGAGAGTTTGCACCTCATCCAGGTGTAAATGTCCTTGCAGATCTTCCAACACAACACCAACACCTACATGGATGAATACAGCAATATCCCGGCATAAATCTCAGTTTCTAGTGCCAGCCTGCAGCCAAACTGGTTGCAGCATCATAGCAATTGTAGCTTTGTAGTTCCAGGCCGCACTAACTTGTGTGCAGGCTTCACATGTCTCAGCACAAGCGCAGTTTTCTTTAAAAGGAATGTGAGAAATCAGCTGCTCGAAGAAAGGCATGTGGAGTCATTCTAAGAGCTACTTAAATTATTTTCTGATTTAAAACTATTTTTATTGTGTTAATACATCTTAATGAGTCATAGGTTAAAAAAAAAGTACTTTTCATGATTTCAAACATTGCAGACATTGCATGTCCCTGGTAACACCATTGACTTTGTCAGATGTTGAGCCTGTGGCAGTTCTGTGGACATAGCCAGCTGTCTGTGCTCGGACTTACACCCCATAGCATTAGGAGCTGGGCTCGCCACTGAAGGCTGAGCCACACTGGAACAAACAGGAAAATGCAGACGGCAATTTCAGGGCAAGGAAAGATACGTCCCCTTATACACAAGCATGTCACAAAGAGCACACTTAACTGATGGGGGGAAGATATTCTATGCCAACGTTACAACAAATAAAAAAAGACAATATATTGTGATTAAAGTAGAATTAGTTAAAATACTGCAAAACTTTTATATATGTTCTAAATATTATTGGGAAACTAATGAAAGTTCAACCATATTTCAAGATGCCTTCTCCATCTACAGTCATACCTTTGTGAGGTTGCATATTGATGGGGAGGAAGGCCTTACAGTTGATGAGCGCATGTGTATGATGTAGAGGGTCTTGATTTCTGCATGACACCTTACACTGTAGAAAGCCAGACAGCACTTAAGGCCCTGCCTAGTCAGATTGTCGCGTTGCAAGCTGACGCAACAGGCCAACGTGCATAAAGGAGAAATTATCTTTTTGTCTATGCAGTTGTGTAGCTGATTGTGAGAACTTACATAGGTTATTTTGGGAGAGTACTGAAAGAATTGTAAGGCAAAGGTGTTGAAGGAGGTAGTGGCATTACAAACCATCGATAAAGCCTGGACACTCAATCTCGGTGGCAACTTGCCTGCTTTAAGATTACTGCAAATATCTTCCACTATCTGAGCCTATTTTGAGCCTTTCTACTTTGAGGTCCTTCTACCCAGGACCTCTCCATTTCTCTTTCATCTGTAGTAGCAGATACATGAGGAACTGCTGCTACTGTTCCAGATGTTCCTGCGGTTGCTCAAAATTAGTCTTTTCTGATTCTGTTAGTGATGCACAGTAAACCAGCCGCCTTGGGAATGAGACCTGGGAGAGCTGCAAAATTTAGCTGGCACCTCTGAAGTTTGAAAACAAGGGAGAAGGTTCACAGACATAGCTCAAATTCTAACCAATGTTTGCCAAACAGCCACCACATATAATTGACACAAGAAATTCTGCAGATGCTGGAAATCTTGAGCAACACACACACACACACACAAAGTGCTGGAGGAGCTTAACAAGTCAGGCAGCATCTATGGAGGAGAATAAACAATCAACACTTCAAGCTGAGCTTCTTTCCCCTTCCTTTCCAGTCTTGGTACGAAACATTGACTGATTATTCCCCTCCGTAGATGCTGACTGACTTGCTGAGTTCCTGCTGAACTTTGTTTTTGTTCTGCCACGTACAATATCTCCGAACATTTCAACTGGGGCAAGTGTCTCTACTTCCTTATCTAGACGACAATGCCTCTACCTCCTCAGGAGTCTGCGAGATTTAGCATTGCATAAAAAATCTTGGCAAACTTCTATAGATGTGCAGTGGAAAGTGTGTTGACAGGCTGCATCACGGCCTGGTATGGAACACCAATGCCTTAGAGTGGAAAATCCTACAAAAGGTCGTGGATTCAGCCCAGTACATCCCACTCAACCATTGAGCACATCTACACGAAACGTTGCCATAGAAAATCAGTAATCACCAAAGATCCTCACCACCCAGTTCATGCCTCTTTCTCACTGCTGCCATCAGGTAGAAGGTACAAGTGCCACAGGACTCGCACCACCACGTTCAAAACCAGCTACTACCTCTCAACCATCAAGCTCTTGAACGAAAGGGGATAACTACACTCATTTAAGGACTCTTATCTTGTTATTTCATGCTCATTATTACTGATATTTATTATGTCTGCATTTGCAGTTTGTTGTCCATAGTTTACAGTTACTGTTCTACAGATTTGCTAAGAGTACCCACAGAAAAAGAATCTCAGGGTTGTATGTGATAACATGTATGTACTCTGAGAATAGATTTTACTTTGAACTTTGTGTATCCTTACCTTGGTCTCACAGCCAAGAAACTCTGAAAAACTGTGCTCATTCAGTTAAGTAACAAACACGCCGGAACTTTCAAGCCATTTACCTGATGTGTTCCCAATTAGTAATATGGAACACTTGGGTTAAAGTGCATTCTTCTTAGCTTTGCTTAATTACTGCATGCTCCCAAGTCCACCTTCCCACAGGAGGTGAACTTCCTTGGCAGTCTATAAAATGTAAATAGATCTGTTAGTTTCTTACATGACTTTAGCAAAAGGATTTTCTGCCCAAGTATGAATTCCGCTGTTACATAACTGTACATCTTCTGTATATCTTATCAAGCTAATTTGGTTAAAAGGCAGCTGACACTGATTCATCTGTTCATGTGAAAACAATTTTGGTTATATAATGCCATCGTTGTCCCTCTTTCCAGTCAACTACTACTAATCTCTTCATGAGAGTCTTGACATTTTCCATGTTTTGTAACATTTGCAAGGTTGACCATGGATAACAGTTAGAGAGGTTTTCTTGGTAAACTGTGCACATAATGACATGTTTGGTCTATAGGATTATCAAACTCTTTATTTAGCAAACAAGAGAAAATCTGCAGATGCTGGAAATCCAAAGTAACACACACACACACACACACACAATGCTGGAGGAACTCAGTAGGCCAGGTAGCATCTATGGAAAAGAGTTAACAGTCAACACTTCGGGCTGAGACCCTTCTTCAGGACTTCAGTGACACAGCCTTTCTGGCTCTTCGAGCCACACCACGCCAGCAACCCCACATCGATGATTAACCCTAACCTAATCATGGGACAACTTACAATGGCCAATTAACCTACCCAATACATCTTTGGATTGTGGGAGGAAACCAGAGCAAGTGGGGAAATCCCATGCATTCCATGGGGAGAATGTACAGAGACTCCTTACAGAAAGGGGCCAGAACTGAACTGCGGAACATCCCAAGCTATAATAGCATCACGCTAACTGCGACTATAGAAAATTAATGATACAACTATAGAACCTTACAGAGCAAAATGAAGTCATTTAGTCCATCATAATTCTACCTGCTCTCTGGATGTGCATGACTTAATGAAAGATCATCGACCTGAAATGTTAATCCTGTTTCTTTCCCCACAGATGTTGCCTCTCCTACAGAAGTTTACTGGTCTTTTCCCTTTTAACTTTCGTAGCTTTCTTGCTGTACTTTGCGTTCCTGTCTACAAAACCAAATAACCAATATTCTTTGTTGTATATATTATCAATTAGCCTGGACAGCATCAAAGAGAGTTATGAAGGTGCTACTCAGGTGTTTACATGCTTCAGAATGTTGCTGATAGCATAAACTGCTTTTTAAAGTGCATCAGCTCACATTTATGTACAGTAACTTGAATCTGCCATGTGTGTGCTCCGTTCATTGCTGAAATAGGCTGTTTTCCTCCTCATTATTAATCTTGTCACCACTTTCAACTTATGCAAACTTCAAAGTTACACTGATATTTAAGGTGGTTTTCTCAGGACAGATATAATGAAGACAAAGTGAAAAAGGATTACATAGGTCATAAAGATTAAAGAAAGAGCTTTGTGCATTGCAAGCTAGCTTTCACTTCTACTAGACTGTCATGACATTGGACAATAAATACGAGATGGATGCTACAAAGAATTATAATTAAATGCAGTAAGCAACAGTAAATGGACATGGTTTTGTTCGACATCACAAACACCATTCTCAATTTAACACCTGCATGTCTCTTAATGGACTTGAATCTCAAGGTAGTATATGGTGATATATATGCACTTAAATAATAAATTTTTACTTGGGATATGATGATGCTAACAATTGAAGCTAATTACTGCAACTAAAATCCTTTGTTTTAGAAACATTGGAAAAGCAAGCCGTAAAAGTTAAATTATTGAGGCTAAGTATTGCAGGATCTCAGTTAGTGGATACTGAGAATGGGTGAACTGAAGAGACATAGGAAGGAGCTAGCTTTAAATCATATTGGCAATTTCACCTTCCTCTAAAGTGTTTATTTCCGAACTCTTAATTTTCTCCTCGCACTGCTCACTGACTGACAGTATGATCAGATGACTTGCTGCCTCCCTGTAGCTAACCACTGGGAGGTTCCTGTAGTTTTTAATGTTAAGATTTTATATCCTGCAGTTTTAGTCAATTATTTTCAGCCTTAGGCTAAGATTTCACAAAGCATAAATTTGCTTGGATGTGGTAGTTCTCTTCATTCAAGTTGGGCAGAGTCCATGAAAATACAGATTGTGCATGGTCTACCAGAAGGAACAAACTGAATAGGTTATTCAAATAATTCTAAATTTTAAAGTGGCAAAAAGCGGGGTAAATGAGTCCAAGTGGATAGCTCTATTAGAGACATCGGATCAATTGCTTGAGTTAGTAGGAATAGGCAATGTTTCTACTTGCTCCCTTGATTAATTTACACAAAATGCATACACACAGCAATTTAATATGATATCAAATAGTGGTGCACCCTCTCTCCTTCTTTGCCATCAGGTATTTTGCATGATAGTATGTTTGTATAAACTAAAATGGTAAACTTCATCCACTGCCCAAAGTTTATGCTATAATCATAAAGTTTCGATCAATTGCATTCTGAAAGACCCATTACTTTAGCTGCCACCTCTCCATCTCATTTTAAATTGATCTTTATCAAAACAGTCATTGTTATTTAGTGTTCCTATAGATTATAATTTTACTACCATTTCAGGTAGAACATTTCATACCTTGATAAACCTCTGTGTTAAAAAGTACTTCCTAATATCTGTTACTATTTTAGCAATGTTCTTAAAACACTAATATAGACCAAGTTGATTTACACCATGATGGATCTTCAGTCTCACTTCAGTTTTATGGTTTACTTTTAGGAAATTCCATTATATAATGTATTTTCTGAGTTTTTCATCCTCATCCAAGAGAATAATTGAGTAACTCACTTAATAAACAAAAACAGAGATGATGGAAGCACTCAGCCAGTCTGGCAACATCTGTAGAAAGAAAACCAAGAGTTAAATTTATAATCAAAGTACAAATGCACACTGTAGTCACATTATTAGATACCTTCTGTACCTAATAAAGTAGCTACTTGATGTATTTTCATGGTATATTGTTGCTGTAGCCTATCCACATCAAGGAATGATGTGTTGTGCATTCAGAGATGCTCTTCTGCTCATACTGTTGTTAACCCATAGTTACTTTAGTTACTGTAACCTTCCTGACCACTTGAACAAGTCTAGCCATTCTCCTCTAACCTCTCTCATTAAGGCATTTTTCCCCACAGAACTCCTGGACACTGGATGTTTTTTTGCTTTTCATACCATTCTTTATGAACTCCAGAGACTGTTGTGCATAAACATCCCAGGAGATCAGCAGTTTTTAAGATACTCACACCAGCCCATGTGGCACCAACAACCATTCCACAGTCAAAGTCACTTAGATCACATTTCTTTCCCTATTCTAATGTCTGATCTCAGCAACAACTGAACCTCTTCAGACTATGTCTGCATGCTTTTATGTATTGAGTTGCTGCGAGATGATTGGCTGATTGGATATTTGCGTTAACGAGCAGGTATACAGACCTACCTAACAAAAGTGGCCACTGAACGTACGTTACTGTGTAAAAGTCTTAGGTACATGTAAAAAAATCTGTAAAGAGAAGACACTTTCAAAAATAATGAAATAAAATCTTTCTAAATATCAAAAAATTCCGAAAAAGAGCAGTAAACAGTATAAGACTAAATCAAATAAATATTTGGTGTGATCACCCTTTGCCTTTAAAACTGCATCAACTTTCTTAGATATGCTTGTGCATTTTATAAGAAAATGAGCTGGTAAGTTTTCCAAGCATCTTGGAGAACTTGCCACAGTTCTTTTGGCTGTCTCACTTGCTTCTGTCTCTCCAGGCAATCCCTTCAGCTTTGATGATGTTGAGATCAGGGGTCTCTGTGGAGGCCGTATCATCGGAGACCATAAGTAAAACAGACTTTTGGCACACTACTGTATGTCACCATATACCACCCTGAGATTCATTTTCTTGCAGGCATTCACAGTACATCAAAGAAAAGCAATAGACTGAATGAAAAACTGCACACAAACTAACAAATTCTAGCAAACAGCCAATGTGCAAAAGAAGACAAATTGTACAAATACAATATTAACAATTAATGATAAACAAGTAAATAAATATAACCGAGAACATGATTGGTAGGGTCCTTAAAAGTGAGTCAGTAGGTTGTGGAATCAATTCACTGTCTTAACTCCTTAATCAGAAGTGGGAGAACAAGGAGGCATGTTAGTTTTCAGCTGCAGAGAAAGTTGGCGGGGGGATGGAAAGGCAAAAAGTGAGACTGGAAAAGCTGTGCTTGTTTTTCTTGAAATAGAGAACTAAATGTGAAAGATTAGAACAAAATAGATTTGCAGCACAGTATAGTAGAGATATCCTTAATCAGAGGCAATAAGGGGATATACAAAAGATTTTTTTTTCCACACAGAATGTAGTTAGAATTCGAAATGCACTGATTGAGAGGATGGTGAAGACTGGGTCTTTCACACCATTTAAGTTGTAACTAGATGAAAACTTGAATCACTAAGGCAAAAAAGGTTACATATCAAGTGTTGGTAAATTTTATTCTACATTAGTACTGTAACTTCTAACTTTTTTATACAATTCATTGTTCTTTATAATTGTTGAATGTTGTTGTTTTCGAATGTTGCACCCTGACCAACACAACATAGCAAACTCCTACTAAATGTAAGTTTACTGCATATCCGGAGCAAAGTTCACCCTTGAACCTTGATCCTTGAACTGAGATTCAAATAGGTGGGTACTTGATGGTCGGCATGGAGCAGCTGGGCCAAAGAGCCTGCATCTGAGCTGTGTGACCCATGACCTGGTCTCTGAGACAATGAGAACAAATGGATTAATGTGGCAGCTAGAGGCAGATTCTACACTGTCCATGTTCTATGCTTCTAATAGAAGGCTGAAAGATGGTCATGTTGCACCAATGGAAACAGAAATAGTGAGCTAAAATCGCAGACGGATGATTTGCTTCTGAAGCTGTATAATGGAGGTCAGAGGGTTGATAGGTCTGATTGGGCTGCCACTTCCTTCCCCTCTTAGATGTACAAGCTCTTCTCTCCACACCTGACTGATAGCGTGTGTGGATAATTGGGAGTATGAACTTCACACAGGCTGTATGAATCTTAATATGGTGTAGGAGAATATTTACTAAATATATGCATTGGCTGGATAATAAGTCGCCATTAATAATAAACTACAAATTTCTATCTGCTTCAGGACATGAGAAAGTAACACTTTAAACAAGGAATTCTGTGGTTGTTATAAAGCTAGACATAATTACAATCTTTGTACAAAGTTCAAAGAACCAAACTAAATTTTTTCAATAGGAAAGAAATGACACACAGAGGCCACTTTATTAGGTACAGCTGTACACATGCTCATTAACACAAATGTCAAATTGACCAGTCATGTGGCAGCAACTCGATGAATAAAAGCATGCAGTCATGGTCAAGAGGCTCAGTTGTTGTTCGGAACAAACATCAGAATGGGGAAGAAATGTGATCTAAGTGATTTTGACTGTGGAATGATTGTTGGTGCCTGACGGGCTGGGGTCAGTATCTCAGAAACTGCTGATCTCCTGGCATTTTCGCACTCTAGAGGTTACAGAGAATGGTGTGAAAATTATATAAAAGAAACACCAGTGAGTAGCAGTTCTGTGGGCAAAAATGCCTTGTTAATGAGAGAGCAGGCCAGGCAGCATCTATAGGAAGAGGCGCAGTCGACGTTTCAGGCCGAGACCCTTCGTCAGTCCTGACGAAGGGTCTCGGCCTGAAACGTCGACTGCGCCTCTTCCTATAGATGCTGCCTGGCCTGCTGCGTTCACCAGCAACTTTGATGTGTGTTGCTTGAATTTCCAGCATCTGCAGAATTCCTGTTGTTTTTGTTAATGAGAGAGTTCAGAGGAGAATGGCCAGACTAGTTCAAGCTGACAGGAAGGCGACAGCAACTCAAATAGCCACCCATCACAACAGAGGTGTGCAGAAGACCATTTCTGATTGCACAGCATGTCAAACCTTGAAGCTGATGAGCTGCAGAAGCAGAAGACCACAAACGTACACTCAGCGGCCATTTTATTAAGTACAGGAAGTATCTACTGAAGTGGCCACTTAGTGTATTTTCCATGTACGTGTAATACTTGAAGATAACATCTTTGTAAAATATATAATATCATCCTGTTATCCACTTTCTAATGTCTAAGGTAAGAATCCAACTTTGACCTACAAGTAACAGCATAACAAGTCAAATCCATTGATATAAAATAACTCTATTTGAAGGAAGTTCTATGTTTGTTGAATTCAGTTGAGTAGGGACTTAAATTTTGCTTTAGTTCTTTCAGTTTAACATACAGCCATTACAATTCAACAATTTTTGGCAACGTAGTTGTGTAATTTTGTAGAGAATAACCATATTATCATACAAAATGTTTCAAGTTACTTTTTAAAAGACATATAAGTCTAACGTGTCCTAAACCTTCACATCTGCTAAGTTTTCACTGTAAATTCAGCCACATTATTCTTTTTCCATCTATAGCTTTTGACAGATTTTGTCTGTTGAGCCAGAAGTACTTGAAAGAAGCATTGAAAATGAATGAAAATGATATTGCTTTGATTGTCTGTACTGAGAGTATCAGTAATAATTCTATCCTGTGTTATGCTGTGAAGCTTTTACTTCAATTGATGTGGTTGTGTAAAACCATAGTTAATTCTTTGGCTCCAAGGGCAGAACAGAGGCGTGTCAATTTTCATGCATATTTTAATATTTGATGCACAAAATCATGCATGCCATTTAGGTCTGTTATATATCGAAATCAATGGAAAATGATCTCTTTGTGCATCAATAGATGCTAAAAATTCAGATCAACTGTTTCAGATTTAATAGAGACTGAACAGGCATGTGTCTCATAATGGGGCTTATTTATGTTTCATTTTGGGAATTAGAGCTGAATGCCTTTTGTGTTGGAATTGTTTTTGGCTGGGAAATATCAAGTGCTAGAACTTTATTTTCTGGTGTGTATAGGTTTCACAGAAGTCTTCATGAAGGGACTTCGGACTGTTGCAATTTCACACATGATGGTAAAGCAGTACTAGTCATTCATAACAAAGAGAGTGAGAAAGAAAGAGAGATGGAAAGGAGAAACATTCACCTTGATTTTAAACATCATATTCTACTTTAAATAACCATGGGCTTCCTCTGATCAAAAAAGGTTGAAAAGTGGTGATTTTTTTAAGATTGCATAGAAAATGTTGCTACAATGTATATAAAAATTAGAGAAATTGCTTACTACACACTACTTTCTCACTATTGAGTAAGTACACCATGGATTTATGTCTTGGCCTAAAGACTTAATGCTTATCAGCATGGATGATCTGTAATCTATGCAAAAGGCTTCTGGTAAACCGGCAATTTATTTCACTACTTATGCTGGACATGGAACTCATAATGGACGCAGTATTAATAACATTGGGGCATAACCTTGAGGGGAACAATTTGAAAGGGTGCCTGTTTGCTGTATATATTTTTTCAACATGATCTCCTTTACACACATTTATCCAGAAGAATAAAATATCTTATAACATCTAAACAACATTCTTTAGTGTTTAGAAGGCAAATGGGTGGGAAAATGGATAGGAAAGGTTCAGAGAAGTACGGGCTAAATGCCTCAAATGGTTCTAACTTAGGCTGACTCACTGGATGACAGAGACAGGCTGGGCAGAAGGATCAAGAGGCAGAATCTCAGATGGAGATGAGAGGAGGTACAGGAGTGAGGTGTACTAGCTAGTTGATGCTGTCACAGCAGCAACCTTGTACTCAATGTCAGTAAGACGACAGAGCTGGTTGTGGACTTCAGGAAGGGTAAGATGAGGGAACACAAACCAATCCTCATAGAGGGATCAGAAGTGGAGAGAGTGAGCAATTTCAAGTTCTGAGGAACTAACCTGGTCCCAACATATTGATGCAGCTATAAAGAAGGCAAGACAGTGGCTATATTTCATTAGGAGTTTGGTTTGTCATCTAAAACACTTGCAAACTTTTACAGATGTACTGTGGAGAGCATTCTGATGGGCTGCATCACTGTCTGGTATGGGGGGTAGGTGCTACTGCACTGGACCAAAAGAAACTACGGAAAGTTGTAAAATTAGTCAGCTCCATCTTGGGTACTAGCCTCCAAGACATCTTCAAGGAGTGGTGCCTCAGAAAGGCAGCATCCATTATTAAGGACCCCCACCACCCAGGACATGCCCCCTTCCCATTGCTACCATTGGGAAGGAGGTACAGAATCATGAAGGCACACACTCAGCGATTCAGGAACAGCTTCCTCTCTGCCATCTGATTCCTAAATGGACATTAAACCCATGAACACTGCCTCACTTTTTTCATTAATTATTTCTGTTTTTGCTCTATTTTTAATCTAACTATTTAATAAACACACATATACTTACTGTAATTGATTTACTTATTTATTTTTTCTTTCTATATTATGCTGCTAAGTTAACAAATTTCACAATACATGCCGCTAATAACAAATCTGATTCTGATTCTATTTTCATGCTGTATAATGTCATAACTGTTGGAGCTTCTTTTAATTTTTATCCAGTGTTTTTCACAGTGTATATTACTTATTGAAATATTGAAAAGTATAAGGGAAATTTTTAATTAATGGAGCATGGTGATGTGTGTGTTTCATAGTATCTAATCAATTTCTCTGCTTTTGAAATCAATAGTGCTGTAAGGGTAGACATTCTACACCAAATTATCACACAAGACTGCACAAATTAAAATATATAAACATGAAAAAGTCTGCAGATGCTAGAAACCTAGAGCAGCACACACAAAATGCTGGACGAACTCAGCAGGTCAAGCAGCATCGATGCAAATGAATAAACAGACAACATTTCAGGCTGAGACCATTCTTCAGGACTGAGAAAGAATAGGGAAGACACCAGAATAAGAAGGCAAGGGGAGGAGAAGGAGGCTAGCTAGAAGGTGATAGGTGAAGCCAGGTGCGTTGGAAAGATAAAGGGCTGGAGAAGAAGGAATCCGATAGGAGAGAAGAGTGGACCATGGGTGAAAGGAAAGGAGGAGGGGACCCTGGCAGGTGAGAAGACTTAAGTGGCCAGAATGGGGAAAAGAAGAAGAGGGGAGTGGGACAGAAAAAAAATATTTACTGGAAGGAGAAATCGATGTTCATGCCATCAAATTGGAGGCTAAGATATAAGGTGTTACTTCTCCACCTTGAGGGTCGCCTCAACGTGGCACACAAGAAGGCCATGGACCAACATGTCGGAACGAAAATGGGAACTGGAATTAAAATCCTTGACCACCAGGTAGTTCCAATTTTGGCGGATAGCAGATAGGGGCATGATGAAGCTGTCTCCCAGTTTATGATGGGTCTCACCAGTGCAGAGGAAGCCACATCGGGAGTACCAGACACAATAGACGACCCTGGCAGATTCTCAGGTGAAGTGTTGCCTCACCTGGAAGGACTGTTTGGGGCCCTGAATGGAGGTGTGGAGGAGGTGAATGGGCAGGTGTGGCACATAGGCGCTTGCAGGGTTAAGTGCCGGGTGGGAGATTAATGGGGAGGGACGAATGGACAAGGGAGTCCTGGGGGGAGCGATACTTGCAGAAAACAGAGGCGGGGGGGTGGGGGTTAAGATATGTTTAGTGGTAAGATCCTTTTGGAGATGGTGGAAGTTGCAGAGGATGATGTGTTGGGTGCAGAGGCTCATAGGGTGGTAGGGGTGAGCGCAGATGTTCAGGAAATGCGGACATGCAGGTGAGAGCAGCATCAATAGTGGAGGGAGGGAATCTTTGAAGAAGGAGGATATTTCTGGAAGTGAAAGCTGCATCCGACGAACAGATATGGTGGTGGCAAAGGAACTGAGAAAAGGGAATAGCTTTTTTACAGGAGATAAGCAAATTAAAATATGCCTTGCCCTCCACCTCTTCATCAATATATTAATAATAAACTGTCCGGTGATTATCATAATGCTGAGTTTCATAAAGCCTGTTTTATCTTAAGTAATAGGGTTGTGAACCAAAGGAGATGAAAACAGCAAACTAAGAAAGTTGATATGAACATATTGAATCTGATTGGCATCCGAGTTTACATGTAATTCACTTCCCCTATCAGTGACATACCATGATTAGAGTGGATAACCACATACAACATATATCAATCAGTGCAGTGAGACCTTCCACAGCACATTCCAATCCTGTAACCAGTGTCTTACACTGGGTCTCTCCAAATCATGCACTGCCCTGACTTGGAAATCAAACACCATTCTTTCACTGTAGCTGAGTCCAAACTCTGAGGCTCGCTAACCAATTACACAATAGAAATATCTTTATCACATAAGCTACAGCAATTCAAGAAGATGCTTCACAATACCCTTTTTCCAAGCATTAAGGGAAGTTTGGTGAAATGAAAATAGTGTTGGTAATTTACAGTCCTGAAACTTTTTATTAAGATTGGGGAGAATATAAGACCTCTTTTAAGAAATTAACATATAAAAATTACTTTTGTTTTCTACAGGTAATAAAGAAAATGCTACAAAATGTTCTCTGCTATGTGTAATTCTACAATGCATTTAAAGATTACAGAAACAAGTTGGATCAAACTGTCCTGGAAAATAATTTTAACTGAAAATTCACAACACACTCTGTGAACATTGCACATTTGGCCAGCAATTTAAGAAGTAAAAATGTGTTATACATTTCAAATCTCCAGAGCTTCCTGCTGAATTTAAGCCAAATGCCTTCTGTCTTTCATCTTGGTTTGGACTCATTTTATTTTTAGGAACTCTCTGGATTTGCACATTAAGCCCGCCACATAATGATAATGTTCACACTTAACAGTGCGATTGCTCTTGTACAAGATGTTGATTATCATTACAAAGACAATCTATCTTCATGGCTCAGAAATAGAACAATTAAAAAAAACTTAAATAACACTGAATTTCATCCTTGCATGTCGTAAATTATTTAAATAACTTTACTACTTTAAATTTTCTTTCCATTTCTTCCATGTAATCCGATTTTTTAACCCCTTATAATATTATTCTGGCTCTAATTCATCCTTCCTCGTCATCCCACTCCATCCCTATATCTGTTACAAAGTTAACTTGAAGTACACTTCAATTTTAAACTGCAAAGGAACAAGCACTTCTCTTCTGTAAGCTTATAAATTTTCGTGTTAGTCACCTTTCAACACACATTTTAGACAATTTACACATCTGAACTTTTTAACAACCATTATACTTTGTTAACAGGCAAAAGTGAAAAGGCTTTTAGTTCAGATTGTTCATGCAATTAACAACAAAATATTCAATTCATGAGTGAAAGTTATTGAGCCATGATGATGGCTAAAGCTGGGGGATATACAATATATATTGATACACAATTAATCAATCTGAATTATGTTATTTTGCAAGCTTTGCATTTATGAAATGATCAGAGTTCAAAATTTCAAAGTAAATGTATTATCAATGGTCATACAATATGCCTCACCATATACCACCCTGAAATTTATTTTCTTGTAGGCATTCACAGCAGAATGAAGAAATACAATAGAATCAATGAAAAACTACACACAATAGAGACTGGCAAGCAATCAATGTGCAAAAGAAAAGAAATTGTGCGAATGCAAAAGAAACAGATTATAAGTAAATAAATAGAGAATATTGACAATACAGGCTGTAGAGTCTTTTAAAGTGAGTCCATGGGTTGAATTCAATGACCAGTTCAGGTGTGAGGAGAATGAAGTTATTCACATTGGTTCAGGAGCCTGATGGTTGAAGGATAATAACTATTCCTGAGCCTAATGATGTGGGATATAAGGCTCCTGTACCTCTTTCCCAATGGCAGCAATGAAAAGTGAGCATGGCATGGATTGTGGGGGTCCTTGATGATAGATGCTGCTTTCTCGTGGCAATGCTCCTTGTAGATATTCTCAATGGTGAGTCCACCACTTTTGAATTTACTACCTTACTTTTAAAATTTTTTAACAATATTTGAGTGTGGTGTAGGAAAAGAAGTCCTCGGTTCTAATATTACCATAGAAACTCAACTAGTTCTGATGGAACTCTGCCACCTTTACCAATTTGGTATTTAGTTGAGCCCAGACCCACCAATGTTACTGACTCTCTTGCCAATCACCATGACTCTGCTGGAAATGTGTAAGTCTCATTTCAGCACATCAGGCTGAATGGTAAGCTACCTTGGTGTTTTCAAACATCTTTTTATGCAACTACATTGTTCTTTTGCGGGTGACCTGAAAGAGCAATTGCACTGAAGATACCAAATAGTTTGGTGAACTATAAATAGGTGAAATCCAATTTCAGAGCAATTGTATTTGATTTAGACGATATATTTTTAAAAGTTAAATTGCTCATTTGTTTGGTAGACTAGTTGATTGTATGTTTGTGACATTTTAATGGTAACTAGCCTATATTATTTTTAGATTCGTTTATCAAGGTTGGGGCTGAGGACAATGTTACTTAGGCCTTCTTGTCAGGAAATTAAATACTGCTGCCAAGTCATAACCTTTCGTGCACTCCTCTCACTGCCCTCTGATAGCTACCTCCTGAAATGCTTTTTTTCTCTGCTGATTGTTATGCTCGTGTTAAGCATTTCCTCCTTTGGATGTGAAAGGAGAGGTCAGTGTCACTTTCTTCTGCTCTATGTGTTGTAAGTGCAAGTATTGTTCTGTGTCCTTTTGAACTAGGAATGAACTGTCCTAATTTTAAAATACTGCCTGAAGCCTGATCAGTCTGTGTTTGATTACATATTCATCGATGCTCTCTTTCCAAAATATTTCCACTATTCTCCGCATTTACGGTCCAGCCTTCAACTTGATTGACCTTTGAATGCTGAATTTCCGTTTGCAGGATTTTCAGCTTGCACATGTTTGTTATCAGGATACAAGTCTGAGAGTGAACATTTTGTAAAAATTTGCGATTTTAAATTAGATTAATGCCAGCCATGGAAGATACAAGTACTGAAGAAGTTCGAAATTTGCAAACAGCCTTACATCCTATGCCTGTCAAAAGTTAACATAAACCTACGTGTCATATACCACTAAAAAGGATTTCATAGTCAGATTATGAGGGTGAAATTGGTCTTGCGGAGTAGTGCTCAATGCGTGACAGAGATCAGCAAATGTTTTTCTCATTGGTTACTTTTTATTACTCCTAATATCCTCTTATTTTTATTGGTAACAGTTTTTGCATGTATCTGCAGAGCTGTTGACTTGGAAGTCTTAGTACCATCTATGGATAGTCTAATACTATCCATATCAGTCTACAGGAAGTGATTTACTGTTTGTATTTACCGGAGAAAAGGATTTTACTGAGATCCACCAGAGAACTGTTGTAAAGAATATTTTAAGAACATTGTAAATAAGGTTGAAAGAGTACAGAGAAAATTTACAAGGATGTTGCCGTGTCTGGAGGACCGGAGTTATAAGGAAAGCTTGAACAGGTTAAGATTTTATTCCTTGGAATGTAGAAGATTGAGAGAAAATTTGATAGAGGTGTTCAAAACTATGAAGGGTGTAGACAAGGCAAGTGCAAGCAGACTTTCTCCACTGAGGTTGGGTGGGACTACAACCAGAGCTCATGTGTTATGGGTGAAAGGAGAAAAATTTAAGGGGACCATGAGAGGGGAACTTCTTCATTCGGAGGGTCATGAGAGTGTGGAACGAACGAGTGGTGCATGTGAGCTTGATTTCAACGTTTAAGAGAAGTTTGGATGGTAGGGGTGTGGAGGGCTATGCTCCCGGTGCAGGCCAATGGGAGTAGGCACTTTAAGTAGTTTGTCATGGACTAGATGGCCGAAGGGCCTATTTCTGTGTTGTATTTTACTTGAGTCCATGAAGATTTTCTGAGGTTGCTTTAGTGTGCATTAAGTGGAAATTGAAAAGCAAAAACTGCTGGCACTTAAAATTTGAAAAAAAAGGCAGAAAATGTTGGTGATACTAAGCAGGTCAGGAGCTTCTCATTAGAGAGGAACAGAATTACTGCTTCTAGTCGATGACCTTTCTTCAGAACCGTAAAAGAAAGGAAGCAACACTACAGAAAATTACGGCAACTAATTGATCACAAAGAGGTTCAAGAATCTAAGTTCCTGAATATTTAAGGTGCATGGCTCTTCCAGGAAGAAGTTACTGAAGAAGCTGTAAAACTTTACAATCCATAATATCAACTTGCAAGCTTGAGTTTTACCTTTAAGTTAAAACTTTGGGAATTTAGCATTTGCTGGAATTTTAATACAAATATCCCATTTTATCCAAAATGCATCACATCAGGGGAGTATATAGGTCGTACAGTATGTATAAAGTTTTTCAATATGGAACTAATGATGCTCCATTTCTTTGGACTTGGTATAAGAATTGTGGAGTGTTGAGTGTAATCCAGCATTACATTTAATTTGTCAAAGACTGACAAATAAGCAATGCAGAAAAAGAAGACAAATTGCGCAAACAAATAAAGACATGCTGAGAAATAGAGTTGTAAAGAGTCCTTGAAATAGAATCTGTAGATTGTAGAATCCATTCAGAATTGTGGTGCATAAAATCATCCATGCTGATTCGGGAGCTTGTAATAACTGTTCCTGAACTTGGTGGTGTGGGACCTAAGGCTTCTATACCTCCTTCCTGATGGTAGCAATCAGAAAAGAGAATGCCCTGGACAGTGGGGATCCTTGATGATGGACGATGCTTTCCTGTGACAGTGTTCCATGTAAGTATGCTCCAGAGTGGGGATGGTTTTGCCTGTAAAGGACTGGGCTATATCCACCACTTTCTGTAATTTCCAAGTAAAGTTTGCTTTCTGTTTTGAAACACCAATTGGTAATAAGCATCATTTGAATAGAGAAAAGCCATCAAGGTACTTGTCTTAACAATGAAAAATGACAACAGTTACGTGCATATCAACCTCGTACTAGTATTAATTATTTTTTCAGGCTGCTTGGAGCATAAACCACTGGTAGAGGAATGATTACCCTGATGGTTTCTCTAGAGCTAGCAGCTTATTAAACAATAGATTTGTCTATCAAAGTCAAATCATTTTTAGAACATCTATGCTGTTTTCCGAATGATTAATTATCAATTGATTTGCATGAAGCTCCAACTGGAGTCAAGCTTGAAAGAAATCCTTATTAACAGCTTAGTCAGGCTTATGCATTTAGATTTAATTTTCTAGGTGGACATAATGCGGTGGCATGGTAATGTAACAATTAGCATAATACTCTCTGTAAGGAGATTATTCATTCTCCCCATCACTGCTTAGGTTTCCACTGGGTGCTCTGGTTTCCTCCCACATTCCAAAGTCATATGGGTTAATACCTTAATTGGTCAGATGAGTGTAATCAGGCAACATGGGGTAATTGGACCAGGAGGCCTGCTACCCATGCTGCACCTCCACATAAAAATATAAAATAATGTGTTTAGCACATTACCCTGTTCTTGTCATTCAGCTCTTCCTGCGAACATGGAGAATGTAACAAAAAAAAACACCAAAACATTTAATGGATTCAGATTCCAAATTCTTCAAACACAATTGTACAAGATACCTGAAACCCAAGACTTTTTTTCCCCCTTTATTCAAGTATGTGTTTCCATTTCTAGTTAAGGGAACACCACAGACTCTATCAGCTTAAAGTCAATCACAGCAAGCACAAATTGTTCTCATAATAATTCTGAATACTGTTTTAATGATATTCTAATGATAATGAGTATTATAATCTAAACACATATAACTAGATTTAAATGAGAGTTACTTAAGTGTACTGATCATTGTGGTACCTACCCTACTACATAGAATAGATAATGTGCCAAGCCCGTAATTATGACTTTCTCAATATTAGAGAAGGGAATACCAAGGCCACCTTGTTAAGAATAGACTGGAACATCCACCAAGCAATAAATATTATAAAATTCCAACAAAGTGAACTGTTCTTCCACCTCCAGTAAATCACCAAACTACAGCAATCTGTAAACATTTAAGAATTCACAGCAGATGGCATTGATCAAACGAATATTCGTATAAAAATAGAATTACATTTGAGAGTTCATCATTGCGACAACAGTTTCCAAACACAGTAACGCTGGTGGTCATAAGCACTGTGTGATCTTTGACATAGCTGGAGATTGTTGTGAAAACGCTGTCAAGTATAGTGTGACTAATACCATAAATCACAGAGAAAGAAATGCCCTTCAGCGCTCTGGGTATGAAAGTGCTGTGTAATCATTAAATATCGCTGGTTGTAAAAGAATTGTAATAGCCCTTTTAGCAATAAAGTGGAAGACCCATTGAGGATTTTAGTGTAGACACAGCTATCGTCAGAAGAAAGTAATACCCTTTTGATTGTTTTGTTTTATGCTTACTCTAGAATTAATAGTGAAAAACCATTACTGGCTGTAGAACCTACTTTTGGACCCAGATTTCACTCTTTTGGCCAAGTCCTAATCTGTTAAGAGCATCCAAGATCATGACGAAAACCATCATGCATAAATTGTGGCTTCCATAAAAATGCTTTTAACCCAACTTTTTTTCTTTTTTTACCCCCAAAGAACTAATAATAATTGGCATGTTTCACATCAGGCAAGAAAATTCAGCATAGTCAAGGACAGAAGCTGAACAAGTAAATGCTACCCTGTCATCAGTATGTTTACAAGTTGGATGACATGAATTGAATTTGCTAATTTTTCCTTCAGTGATATTTCTGGAAATTTTCCTGAGAATTTCTGCTACAGAAAAGGCATTGCCCAAATGATGTTTATTGTAGATTTTGTAATATATCTCACAGTGGTAGCCTCTGAGCTATAAATCAAAATGATATAATGTAGTTAAAATGAAATTTGATGTTTTGAAAATATTCTGCAGTTATATACGCATTTTCAATTCCACATTAAATCTTAGAACAATCCATCAAATAACATGTGTTACAACATAGCATTCATACAAGACAACATTTTTTAATAAACACGAGAAAGTCTGTAGATGCTGGAAATCCAAAGCAATGTACACAAAATGCTGGAGGAACTCAGCAGGTCAGGCAGTATCAATGGAAATGAATGAACAGTAGATGCACCAGGGCTGAGTCCCTTCTGCAGGAAGATTTTTTTTAACGTCACTTCCAGTACTCAAGTGTAAAGGAGAACAAATAATTATTACTCTGGATCCAATGCAGCACAAAAAAAATAATATAAGGAACACAATAATTATAATAAAACACAATACATTTAAATACACAAGATTGCGTATATATATCAATTGATTGTATGTCTATAAAGTGACATTAAAAATACTTGTTTAGAAATTGGTTTTCTGCAGATGATTAGGTTAGCAATACAGTCTCTATCATAAATGCAAAATAAGTGATAAACTTAATTTCCCTTACTATTATTCAATAGCATAACCTGCTTCATTAAATTCACCTGAGATCGACCTCCTTCAGGCAGGAAATAATGGAGTCTCATCACACATTGATAGAACAAATGGTGCTCCAAGATAACCACCTAAACTCCCAACTACTGTATGTGACTATTGCAAGCTTATCAACCAAACCTGTTTCATGACACTTCCTGGTCTTTAATTACTGGAACTGCCATGCCACAGGAGGCACACAGTCCACAGGAGATGGTATGCTCATGGATGATTCCAGCTTATGACATTCGATGTTTCCCTCATTTCATCATCTTTTTATTTACATAATAGAGTAGTGTAAATATGTCTCTAAATATGGTGCACCCTCACAATTACCCATTTGTTTTTTTGCATTCAGACAGCCAGGAAATCCAAACTGCCCCTGGCAAATGGGAAGAACTACCACCTGGCCAGACCTCAGTTCAGACACAAACCCTTAACTTAATAATGATATGAAATTGGAAGCAAGACCTGCATCGGATAAATTGCTGAGAACTTGAATAGCCCAGGAGGAAAGTATAAACCAGCTCCCTGCCCAGTCATGGTAATACAAGGATACCACCAAAAAAATATTTAGAAAGGATTATGTTGAGATGTTTGGGTCACTGGCCAGTCAGCCAGCAAAGCTGAGTGAAATGTCACAGGGGATTAAAGGGTCCATTTCCGGCTTTGTATAGAGACTGAAGCCCACTGACTAACACAGCACTATTTCAGCCATTGTTCTCAACTAGAATCTATAGGTAAATCACATCAGACTCAGGCAAATTATAGCTGTACAGGCAAAATATAGATGCAAATGGGTGGTCTTCATCCTGTCCCTCCCATTCCTGCTCCTCCTCCTGTTCTCATTGGCATTCATCAACAGCTGACACTGCATCAGTGCCAGGTTATGGAGAATGGACACATTATGTACCTGGAGATACCTCGAGGACTGTTTTAAAAGGTGCTTCCAGATAAGTCCAAGCACCAAACCCACCATTCCAGGAAACTAATTGCAAGCTCCATGTTGAGACATGCAGTGGAATGGTTCTCATTATTTGCCCACTATTGTTTGGCTGACTACACCAAAATACTATCATTAGCCATGACTTTAGTGGGTACTTCTTGTTGCCAAGCAGCTGCTGCTAGTATGGTCTGGTGGCAAAAAATATGACACAGTGGATTGCCTCAAAATTGGCGCTTCTGCCCAGGTATGGAAACACCAGTGTCCAGGAATGGAAAAGCCTTCAAAAAGAGGTGGATGCAGGCCAGCCCTTCCCAGCATCGAGTGCATTTACATGGAGTGCCACCACAAGAAAGCAGCATCCATCGTCAAGAACATCCACCATCCAGGTCATACTCTCTACTTGCTACTACTAGCAGACAGGAGGTACAAAAGCCATAGGTCCTACATTACGAGGTTCAGGAACCGTTATTACCCTACAACCATCAGGCTCCTGAAGCAGCATGTATAACTTCATTATCTGCAAACTCTGTACTGATTGTACAACCTACAGACCCACTTTCAAGAACTCTCCAATTCATGTTCTCAGTATTATGTTTTTGTGCAATTTATCTTCTTTTGCATATTAGCTGTTTGACAGTCTTTGTTTATCATGGTGTTTCATAAATTCTACTGCATTTCTTTATTAGCAAGAGCACAGACAAGTTATGTGGCCATTGTTGGAGTGGACCAGTGTTAGAATGGGGAGGCTGGCTCAACAGGCTTCCTCGAGGTAAAATTCTGGTAAGTTTATTCTTTATCATTCTTCATTTTTGTCACAGTCTGGTCCATGTTCCTTATTCCAGGTTTTCCGGTTTTCCCCAGGTTCTGTTGAGGCAGCTGATTCTCATTTGTGCTAGCTTCATAAATAGCATCAGGATTCAGCCTCTGTTTGCTGGATTGTTCCTGTCCATACCCCCTGTCTGAATCCTTTCCCCTTCCCCTTCACCACCTTGTCTGCACTGCTGTCAAGTTCCATCACCGGAGCAAGATAAGGAACTGTCTATTGTTGTTTTGAACTGTCTCTGTGTCCACGCCTTCACTAGGTAGATCTGGCCGTTTGCTGCTACCTAGCATTGGGATCTGTCTTTGTGTCCTCGCCTTTGCTAGGTAGGTCCGGCCTTCTGCCTCTACCTTGTGTTGGGAACTGTCTTGTCTGTGTAATGAGTCCCAGCCCTACGTCCTGTACCCAAGGAGGGGTCCCGGCTCTGTGTTCTGTGTATGAGTCCTGGCCCTATATCCTGTTTCCAAGGAGGGGTCCTGGCTCTGTGTTCCATGTTCCTGTCTCTCCCTTGACCAAGTCAAGGCTTCGGGGTCTTGTCCAGTCCTAGCCATGATCCAAGAACCTTGTCCTGTCCAAGCTATGGCTTTGTGTTCTCGTCTTGTCCATGTGTCTCGCCCAGCCCAAGAGTACCTTGCCCAGCCCGGTGCTGGGGTTCCTTCGCCCTGTGCTGGGGTTCCCTTGTCCTGTCCAGGAGTCTCACATCCAGTCCTGTTGCCTCTCCTCGTCCTGTAGCCATGTCATGTCTCGCCTAGTTCTGGAGTCCGAGCCCAAGTCAAGAACCAGGTTCTGGGTCCTTGCCCAGTCTCTGGCTCGGAGTCCATACCCAAGCCTCGAAGTACCCTAGCTTCAAAGAACCCAAGCCTTGTCATGTCTCGCCTAGTTCCGGGGTCCGAGCCTGAGTCAAGACTCAGGTTCTGGGTCCTTATCCAGTCTCTGGCTCGGTGTCCAAGCCCAGGATCCTAGTTCCAAGTTCCATGTCCTGGTTTCACTATCCTAGTCAAGTCCTAGCCCAGGCCCTGTATCCTTGTCTCGTCCAGGGCCTGTGTCATGTCCAGCGTCCTTTCTTCCCCTATCCCCTTGCTTCCTTGTCACGCCTAGCCCTGTTCCTAGTACTTCAGTGTCTGTGTCTTGCATTTGGGTCCGCCATCAATGCCCCCACTATGACAATTTTTCATCTGTTACTGCATTGGTAGAGCAGTGTAAGTGGTTCCAGGGGCTGTGTTGTGCTCTTTGTGTGAGGTGCTGGAATTGTGGGAGACCTTCGGTCTCCAGGATAACCATATCTGCATTAGGTGCACCTAGCCACAGCTCCTCAGAGAACATGTTAAGGAACTGGACATGTGCTAAAGAAGAGGAAGTATTTCAAAGGCAGGATGAGGTAACCATGGCTGACAAGGGAAGTCAAAGCCAACCATAAAAGCAAAAGACAGGACATATAATAGAGCAAAATTAGTACGAAGTTAGAGGATTAGAAAGCTTTTAAAAAAACAACAGATGGCAACTAAAAAAGCCTTAAGAAGGGAAAAGATGAAATATAAAGGTAAGCTAGCCAATGATATCAAAAGTTTTTTCGGATAAATGAAGAATAAATAGTCAAAAGTAGATATTGGACCACTGGAATGATGCTGGAGAGATAGTAATAGGATACAAGGAAATGGCAGGTAAATTGAATTAGTATTTTGCATCCATCTTTACTGTGTAAGACACTAACAGAATGCCAGAGGTTCGAGAGTTTCAGGGAGCAGATGTGCATGCAATTTCCATTACTAGGGAGAAGGTTCAAAAGTTCATTTATTATCAAAGTATACAACTCTGAAATTCTTCTTCCCCAAACAGCCACAAAGCCAAGAAAGAATGACACCATGATCATCAACCCCAAATTCCAGCTCCCCACACAACAAAAAGAACAAAAACAGAACAGGCAGATCAACCGTTAAATCCCCCTTCCCCGCGCACAAAAAACGAGAAAGACCAGATGAGAAACACAGAATATAAAAAACCATAAGACTGGAAAAATAAGTCCATAGTCCTAGTCCATATCCAAAATGCAGAAAACCTGGTAGCGTTCTCCGGCAGGCCACACAAGCTTCCCACTCTGGTAGCAGCGCAATCCCACCAGCGATCAAAACTCAGCACCTCATTTCCAGCAGCAGAACGATCCCACCAACAATCAAAAGGCAGGCAGCTGGTGCTCACCTTCGCGTTCACCTCAGTCTTTCAATCCCCTCTCGTCACTTTAGTTGGCGAACAATGGAACCTTTAATCGGTGAAATGGAGACGAGCATTGGCTTGCACCCCATCCCGCAGCCTTCTTGCCACAAAGTTTGCACACGCTGCCGCTGCCTCCCGGAGACTGCCAGAGCACAGAAACACACAAACAATCTCCAAACTGCAAGTCACAGGCTCCAACAGTTCCAGAATCACATTCATCGTTACATTGTTACAGGAACATAGCAGAACTAACCAATGGAAATTTGACAGAATAAAAACAAATCCAAAGAAAATGTCTAACAGTTCCAAAGTATCTGACAAATCGCCTTGACTGATAGTCCTCGGCATTGAATGAAGTCTCCTTGGTTGACTGTAGATTCTCCATTAGTGACATCACAGAGCAGGAAGAAGAGAATCATAATTTTACATTTTACATCTAGGTTACAAAACTGTTAATAGATATTGTCTTCTGTAAAATGAAAATACGTAGCCACTTTGTTTAATTCAATGAACTGTAATTAATGTTCAATAAAATAAAAAGCATAGCAAAATTATAATTTTAATCAATATAAGCAGCCAAATGAAGAAATTAAATTGAAAATCATTGCAACAGAAACTTCAAAGTTTTAGATTTTCATAGTGAAGCTGACATAAAAATACAATGAGTATCTGCACTTTCTATTAACAAAATATACTTTTTTGGTGGTTGCAACCAAGGCCAACTTGCTTCTACTCTGATTTGTAGACTCTGGGATAGTTAATGTGGGAAATAGAGAGTCATTCACAAATGGGCTTGGAGACATCTGATCGATCAGGCAGGTGGCCACCTTGTGCAGAACGTCTGGATGCATCTGATGGATGCCCTCAAGATAATTTGTGTAGTTATGAACTAAAGGTTCCCAGTAACCAATAGACTGGGGTTCCCAACCTGGGAGTTCATGGATCCCTTGCTTAATGGTATTGGTCCATGGCGTAAAAAAGGTTGGGAACTCCTGCTCTGGGAGTTCATACCTCTAAAACATAAAGGAGATCACTGCTGCCCAGTGGACCTTGAAGATCCTTATCTTCAAATGCCCTTTTTCTCACTCAACCAAAGTCTATTCTTGCACATTGAATGGGGTGGTGAATTTCATAATTGGGCTGTCTTTCCTAAGAGCGTGCTCCCAAGAAAATGGGAAATTGTCACTGTGCCCCAAGTTTTTATAGTGAACCTTCATAATTGGAGGGGAATGTCAGGCAGAGGATCCGGTTGGTGAAGGATCAGGATGTGGATGCTCAGTGTAAATTGGTATATTGGTTAATTGTTGTCATATGTACCGAGGTACAGGGGAAAAAACTTGCTTTGTACATCATTCTTACAGACTGACTCATTACAACAATGTAAAATTATAACTGGGTACAAAGAAAGTACAGTGCAGGAAGACAATAAGGTAGATTGTGAGGTCAAGAGTCCATCTTATCCTACTAGGGAGCTGATCAACAGTCTCATAACAGTGGGGTAGAAGCTGTCCTTCAGCCTGCTGGTACAAGCTATCAGGCGTTTGTATGTTCTGCCTGATAGGGTTGGGGGAGGAGAAAGAATGTGGTCTTTGTTTGTCTTTGCAACTTTACGGAGGCAGCAAGAAGTGAACACAGTCTGTGGAGGGGCCAGTTAAGTGCTGAGCTGTGTCCACAATTCTCTGCCGTTTTTTGCAGTCACGTGCAGAACAGTTGCCACACCAAGCAGCAAAGCGTCCAGATAGAATGCTTTCTTTGGTGCATTGATAAAAATTGGTGAGGGCCGGACGGGACTGGCCAAATTTTTTTAGCCTCCTGAGAAAGTAGAGACATTGGTGAGCTTTCTTGGCCCTGGCATCAAATTGGTTGGACCAGGACAGCCTATTGGTGATGTTTGCTCCTAAGAACTTCAGCTCTCTACCCTCTGGACCTCATTACAGTTGATATAAACCACCCCACTTCCTGAAATCAATGACCAGCTCTTTTGCTATATAGACATTGAGGGAAAGGTTGATGTCATGTCACCATGTCACTAGGCTCTCTATGTCCCTTCTGTACTCTCCTTCACTGTTATTTGAGATGCATCCTGTTAAGGTGGCATCATCTGCAAACTTGTAGATGGTGTTAGACCAGATTCTAGCCATGCAATCGCAGAAGAATATGACAATAGAATATGTCAGAACTCATAATACCAGATGTAATTTACTGATGAAGGTAGGAGTTCGCCATTGATCAAATCTAAAATTACAATGGGAAACAAGTACTATTATTCTAAGGACTGGAGGCTTCCATCCACTAAACAGAAAAAAACAACAGTACGATAATTCAGTATTTATTCCACAACTGACCTTACTTGTACTCCTGAAAGCTGTTTAATTTAGTTCCCAAGCACAACAGTTGAGATATAGATCCAGGCTGTTGTAAAAGACATTTACAACCAGTCAAAGGAGTACTGGGGCCATTTGAAAAAATAGGCCTTCATCAATATGAAAGTGAGACTCTCAATTGTTCTGTCTTATTGTTGTTGATTACCTTAAGGATAGAGAATGCTGGGCTGGTTTGGGATGTAGCACAATTATAAGCTTTGCTGCTTATTTGGTTTAGATAAACAATATCTCCAGACTTTCATTTTATTTATTGCAACTTTCAAGCATATCTGAGTTGAATCTCTGTCACTATGTAAATCTGCTGTAGTGACGCTATCCACAGGATTGCTTAAAACTGCCAATTTTCTACCACCATCTTTAATCTGGATTGATGCCGAGGGAGTTTCAATCTACACCCGTCATAAACTATATGGGAAATCTGGAGTCAGTACCAACATTATTTCAGTTCTGAATGGGATACAGATAGCGGCTTATTCACTGGTTTGAAATTTTAATATCATATATAGTTACATGTCAAGTCTGGTTTTGGAGCACAGTTCAAGTTTGTGTTTATTGTCATTCAGCCATATGCATGTCTCCAGTGAAGTGAAACATATTCAGGTGCATGGTAAACATTGAAGCAAACCTTCAAATACATTCCACCATTCCATCAAGTCCAGAACACCACTTCCTTCAACTCGTCATTCAAGTTTGCTGAACTTGAATTACTATGCTTGTAAAACAGTCTTGAAATAAGCAGCACACATCAAAGTTGCTCGTTCACCAGCAACTTTGATGTGTGTTGCTTGAATTTCCAGCATCTGCAGAATTCCTCGTGTTTGCGTCTTGAAAGAAGCAGTTTTAGGAGACAAAGTCACACATATCCGCTACTTCGGTGAAAAAGGTTTCCTTTAACCTATCATAAAATGGCTGAGGAATTTAGTATTATGTCCTTTGTTCTAAATTTTTGTTTCATATACCCTGCTATATCACTTTATTATTTCAAACACACCAAATATTCTAGAACCCAACCTTGCAATGGCAAAGGATTACTTATCAGGTGAGGGATCCTCTGGAAGAGTAAATTCTACACTCAGATGAGGACTAAAATTTTAACAAAAATAAACTTGACTATATGGTTCTTGGGATGAATAGCCTGAGGTAGACTGATAAATTAGATTAAAATAGTAAATAAACAGTAGCAAACATTTAAAGAGGTATTTTGTAACTATACTATTGAGATAGCAAAATAGAAAAATGCTCCATTCACTGGTAATCAGAGATTAAGGATAGTATCAGCCTAAATGGAATTTACAAGATTTGCCATAAAAACAGTAGTCTGGAAGACTTTTAGAAGCCAGCAAAGAATAAGTAAAATCATAACACAGAGAGAAAAAATAAATTAAGGGTTAACTAAAGAACTATGAAAAATTGCTGACATGTTTACATACTTTACATATAAAGAGAAAAAAAGAATCAGGTGAAATCAGTCTTCAAAGACTGCAATGGGACAAGTTATCATGAGGGGTAAAATATAGGTGAGATATTCAAAAATGTTTCTGTTATTCTCACCGTGGACGACTAAACAAACCAGAAATTGTTAAGAACTAAAATAATGTGCGAGGGACTTAAAAATAATTATGATTGATAGCAAAAACTGTTTAAGAAATTAAACAGGACAGATCTCCTGCACCTAATGTCCTTTAATTCTAGTTTTAAACAAGAAAGTGGATGTAGCAACAGTGATCTTCAACAGTTCCCCAGATTATGGAAATACTCCATGGACGGAAAAATAGCAAAAGCACTATTCAAAGTGAACAAATGTGAGAAAATAGGGAACTACAACTAGCCTGACAGCAGTGTAAGGAACTTGATTAAAATTCTCTTTTGGAGAAGACAAGGCATTTAGGGAGTAGCAACCAAACTTATTGAAAAGGAAATTTGTTTCTGACAGCTCCCTCTTTAAGTATATGTGGTGCACTCTCGGCAGTGTAGTTATCCCTTTCTTCCCCTTCAGTTCAATCTAAGGGATTTAATTTGTTGATCTCATTATCTCTCCTCCTGGCTGTAATGGATTCTAACTCTAACATTATGAATTTCTGCCTTTCAGATTGTTATGTTGCTCCCAATCTCAACTAAAATCCCTGTGCGGCAACATTGAATTGGTGTAAAATTGAATTTCCATTCCCATGGTTACTAAAATACCGTTCCAGCAGTAACAGGAACATCATACTTTCATAAGCCTACCTGTGCCCTTATTTACTTTAATGGAAGTATACAATCTTTACTTGCATTGAAGTATACACAATTAAAATTTCCAAACTATCAGGTCATCCTTCTTACTAACTTTATGTCCTCTGCTTTTTAATCTCACTCACTAATTCATTGTCTTCCATTTCCAATTTCATCTCTCCATTCCAAATCGTGTTCAAGATTCCATTTCTATGCTAAGCTATCTCAAATCTTTCCCAATACCACTAGCAACCCATCTTCTGATTAAGTACTATAGGAGTGATTGAGTGAGGTGGTTCTACACTTACCCAATTAAGAAATGAAAGACAAGATTGGCTTTATTTTAGGACTCCTGGAGAAGGGTCTTGGCCCAAAACATCGACTATTCATTCATTTCCATAGATCTGCCTGACCTGCTGAGTTCCACCAACATTTTGTGTGTGTTGCATAGCTTTATTTGTCACATGTACACTAATTGCCACTGTCTGTAAGGAATTTGTACATTCTCCCCATGACTGTTATGGGTTTCCACTGGGTGCTCCAGTTTTTTTCCAATGTTCCAAAGTTGTACAGGATAGTAGGTTAATTGATGACATGGGTGTATTGAATGATGTGGGGTCATTGAGCCAAAAGTCCTGTTACCATGCTGTATCACTAAATAAAATAACTAAATAAAAATAAATAAAACAAAACATGGAAACATATCGTGAGATGCATTGTTTGCATCAACGACCAGCAGATCCCAAGGGTGTGCATGGGGTAGTCAGTAAGTATCGCCATGCTTCCAGCGTCAACACAAAATGCCCTCAACTCACTAGCACTAAGCCTAACCTGTACATTTTGGAATGTGAGAAGAAACTGGAACTCACGCGGTCACACGGAGAACTTCCAGATTCTTTAAGGACAGCAGCAGGAACAGAACCCTGTGTCACCCATACCATAAGTTGGCATCATTGAATTATAGGATTCTAAAGAGGATCCTTAGAATAGAAGCTGGCATCTTATGGCCACTGGCCTTGGCGTCAAAAGTCATACCAGGTGCCCCAAAGAGGTGAAGTTCCACCTTGCAAAGTAGCAACACCGACTAAATGCAAACAACAAGAGCAACATAAGCAAGAATGCACAGATGCTGGAAATCAAAGTCACACCCACAAAATGCTGGAGGAACTCAGCAGGCTAGGCGACCTCCATGGAAAAGAGAAAACAGTTGACATTTCAGGCCGAGACATTGACTGTTTACTCTTTTCTATAAACGCTGCCTGACCTGCAGAGTTCCTCTGGTATAGCTAAGAACAGCAACATGTACTACATAGAGATCAACAATCCCACATCCAAGAGGTCAGCTCAAATTTCAGTAGCCCCACCACATTCTGTCCTAAGTCGCAGTGGATTTTAAGACCAATAATGGAAAGAGGAGGTTGTGAGAGCATCCAAACATCCATCTTCTATTACACAAGAGATTGTGCGGATGCTGGAAATCCAAGCAACACACACAAAATGCTGGAGGAACTCAGCATCTATGGAAAAGAGTAAACAGTCAACTCCAGATGAAGGGTCTCAGCCCAAAATGTTGACTGCTTACTCTTTTCCATAGATGCTCCTTCTTATGTTTGTTGCTTTAATGCCTACTGAGTTGATCATTTCCAAAACAAGCAAACTTCGCACAAGATATAGTTCATGGTGTTAAAAATTGCTAGAACCATATAACCATAGAACCATAGAAACTACAGCACAGAAACAGGCCCTTCGGCCCTTCTTGGCTATGCCAAACCATTTTCTGCCTAGTCCCACTGACCTGCACACGGACCATATCCCTCCATACACCTCCCATCCATGTATCTGTCCAATTTATTCTTAAATGTTAAAAAAGAACCCGCATTTACCACCTCGTCTGGCAGCTCATTCCATACTCCCACCACTCTCTGTGTGAAGAAGCCCCCGCTAATGTTCACTTTAAACTTTCCCCCCCCCCCCACCCTTAACCCATGTCCTCTGGTTTTTTTCTCCCCTTGCCTCAGTGGAAAAAGCCTGCTTGCATTCACTCTATCTATACCCATCATAATTTTATATACCTCTATCAAATCTCCCCTCATTCTTCTACGCTCCAGGGAATAAAGTCCTAACCTATTCAACCTTTCTCTGTAACTGAGTTTCTCAAGTCCCAGCAACATCCTTGTAAACCTTCTCTGCACTCTTTCAACCTTATTTATATCCTTCCTGTAATTTGGTGACCAAAACTGAACACAATACTCCAGATTCGGCCTCACCAATGCCTTATACAACCTCATCATAACATTCCAGCTCTTATACTCAATACTTCAATTAATAAAGGCCAATGTACCAAAAGCTCTCTTTACGACCCTATCTACCTGTGACGCCACTTTTAGGAAATTTTGTATCTGTATTCCCAGATCCCTCTGTTCCACTGCACTCCTCAGTGCCTTACCATTAACCCTGTATGTTCTATGTTGGTTTGTCCTTCCAACGTGCAATACCTCACACTTGTCAGTATTAAACTCCATCTGCCATTTTTCAGCCCATTTTTCCAGCTGGTCCAAGTCCCTCTGCAGGCTCTGAAAACCTTCCTCACTGTCTACTACACCTCCAATCTTTGTATCATCAGCAAACTTGCTGATCCAATTTACCACATTATCATCCAGATCATTGATATAGATGACAAATAACAATGGACCCAGCACTGATCCCTGTGGCACACCACTAGTCACAGGCCTCCACTCAGAGAAGCAATTCTCTACCACCACTCTCTGGCTTCTTCCATCGAGCCAATGTCTAATCCAATTTACCACCTCTCCATGTATACCTAGCGACTGAATTTTCCTAACTAACCTCCCATGCGGGACCTTGTCAAAGGCCTTACTGAAGTCCACGTAGACAATATCCACTGCCTTCCCTTCATCCACTTTCCTGGTAACCTCCTCGAAAAACTCCAACAGATTGGTCAAACATGACCTACCACGCACAAAGCCATGTTGACTCTCCCTAATAAGCCCCTGTCTATCCAAATGCTTGTAGATTCTGTCTCTTAGTACTCCCTCCAATAACTTACCTACTACTGACGTTAAACTCACCGGCCTATAATTTCCCAGATTACTTTTCGATCCTTTTTTAAACAACGGAACAACATGAGCCACTCTCCAATCCTCCGGCACTTCACCCGTAGACAGCGACATTTTAAATATTTCTGCCAGGGCCCCCACAATTTCAACACTAGTCTCCCTCAAGGTCCGAGGGAACACTCTGTCAGGTCCCGGGGATTTATCCACTTTAATTTTCCTCAAGACAGCAAGCACCTCCTCCTTTTTAATCTGTACAGTTTCCATGGTCTCACTACTTGATTCCCTCAATTCCATAGATTTCATGCCAGCTTCCTTAGTAAATACAGACGCAAAAAAACCTATTTAAGATCTCCCCCATTTCCTTTGGTTCCGCACAAAGCCGACCACTCTGATCTTCAAGAGGACCAATTTTATCCCTTACAATCCTTTTGCTCTTAATATACTTGTAAAAGCACTTTGGATTATCCTTCACTTTGACTGCCAAGGCAACCTTATGTCTTCTTTTAGCCCTCCTGATTTCTTTCTTAAGTATTTTCTTGGACTTCTTATACTCCTCAAGCACCTGATTTACCCTCTGTTTCCTATACATTTCATACAACTCCCTCTTCTTCTTTATCAGAGTTGCAATATCCCTTGAGAACCAAGGTTCCTTATTCGTATTCAATTTGCCTTTAATCCTGACAGGAACATACAAACTCTGCACTCTCAAAATTTCCCCTTTGAAGGCTTCCCACCTACCAATCACATCTTTGCCAGAGAACAACCTGTCCCAATCCACGCTTTTTAGATCCTTTCTCATTTCTTCTAATTTGGCCTTCTTCCAGTTCAGAACCTCAACCCTAGGACCAGATCTATCCTTGTCCATGATCAAATTGAAACTAATGGTGTTATGATCACTGGAACCAAAGTGCTCCCCTACACAGACTTGTGTCACTTGCCCTAATTCGTTACCCAACAGGAGATCCAATATTGCATCCCCTCTAGTTGGTCCCTCTATATACTGATTTAGAAAACTTTCCTGAACACATTTTACAAACTCTAAACCATCTAGACCCCTAACAGTATGGGAGTCCCAATCAATGTATGGAAAATTAAAATCCCCTACCACCACAACTTTATGTTTCCTGCAGTTGCCTGCTATCTCTCTGCAGATTTGCTAGGAATCAGCATAATCCATAAAAAATATTAAGGGATCTAAATTCAAATGCTGTGGTTGTAGATGGAGGGACTAAATTTTAGTCAGACCAAATGTCAGCTTATAAACATCTCTGAGACGTTAAATTTAAACAATTTATAAAATCAATAATATTTAAGCAGTTTCACAAAAGTCACGAGAGTTCATTATTTTTATAATGGAATACACTTGTTTATTTTTAGGTATTTGGCAATAACTTGAAACAAAATGCCAAAGTGTTAATTTTCTCGGTTGTTAGTAGCATCGGGCAAATAAATTGCTGTTTTAAGAAAAGAAAGAAACGGAGATTACAGAGAACGTTTGTTGTTTGGGAGTTTGTCTAGTTCCTGTGGTGCATCAAAACGGTTATTATTGTCGTCTCTGATTGCCACTCCAGCGAAGAAATACGTTGGATTTTAATACAAGAATATCGTTCGTTTTTGACTGACACCGAATTGAACCTTGAACTAATAAAGTGGAAATTCATACCGGGCTAAAGGTGAAGCAACCCCACTTCGGCCACATGGTTTTCACAAGAGCTCCAGCTTTCTGAGGTCAGTGACGTCAAGAGAGGCCGACATGGCCCAACTGACAGGACGTGTCACATACTCACATCTGACTTTCAGCTCCCGGGGTTAATCTGCAATGAAACGTTGGATCAGGGTTCAGCATTGTCCACTGAAGTCAGATATCACTATTTATTTGACAGGCCTCTCAAATCCTCTGCCTCGCAGACCAGGAAGAAGATGCATGTAATTATCTATTATGGAAGGCCATGGAGGAAAATGAAAACCACAAGACCAGATTGTTTTCACAGCAGACACGATTTATCTCTCAGTGCTCCCTCTGTTCTTTTATCTCCCAAGTTTCAACACGTGAAAATTAATAAAAACAAAAAAAATGGGTTACTATAAAAGCAAGTTTAAAGTATTTTAGAATCTGTCTCAGCCATAGGCCTCATAATCTTCATTCTGAAGTTATTGAATGCAATTTATTTGAAAGCCGATGTTTTAACTTTAACTGGCTTCTGAATTTCTACTTTCTGGAGTTGAGGGGTTCTTATTCGCGTTTTCTCTCCGGTTGAACTCAGTTCAGCCTCTATTGTGATGAGCCTTGAGATCAGAGAACTTCACTGACTTCGGGAAAAAACGTGCAAACAAAACAACAGTTTAAGTATCGGAGGAATATGAAATAAAACTGCCTCGACTATTGTTACACTGGCTACAGACAGAAATCATTTGTGGTGCTATAAGAATTTAAAAACAGATAAAATGTTTTATTCTGGTAAAATACTTGTCAACTCCATCAGCTGTGATTGTAGATATGTGCAGTCTTCCTTTATTACCTATCGATGCGAGCGACAGACGCCAAAACTGTTTATTAAACAAGAAACTTTATTTTTCTCTGTTTTAAATGTTTCGTGCTGCGTTACAAGCATAAGCACGAAGGTAATGTTAGGTTGGAGTTTTTAGTGAGCATTGATTTCGGTAATAAAAACAGAAAATCTTGCAAGTACAATATTCGAACAGCGATTTCAATATCTTGCTCTTTCCATTGACAATATGATTCATAACTAAAGAATTCGTACAAATTAATTTCACGCGAGCCTCCGGGTCAATCAGCGCAGAATGGAAAATGTGACATCAAGGTTTCGATTTAATAGACCGCGGAATATTGAGCGGAAGATGAGAATACACAATGACATTTTGTACCCTTCTCGTCCTTCTGACTGTTCCAGCGCGACGACTTTTCGGAAACGTTCCATTCATTGACGCAAGTGCTGAAAATCTATGTAGTTTATCTGGAGACCCATTAACAAAACCGTTAACTTCAAGAGTTCCTATTATTCAAGTGGAGACAGAATAATACACATGTTTGCACACTACCGCAAATAATAACTGGAAGGAAAACTATGCCTGATTCAAACTTTGTCATTAAGAAATCCCATTTTGGCTGAACTCGGATAACTTATCTTGTCTGCATACGTATTAATAAGCGTTCAAATATGTCAATAAATATGCCTAACTACTCAGTAACAGTAAATACTATAATGTTTGCAAAAGGACAGGCAGCACCTTTGGAAATGAATAAACTGTGGAGATTTGGGGCCAAGACCCTTCTTCGGCAGTGTTTGAGGTTTACATCTGGTGTATAAACAAGTATTGGAGGTCATCTTGCAGAAATCAAAATTATAATTAAATTGAGTGTAATATATTTTAATGTCCGGATAAGATGAAAGAATCTAATTATGAATGCAAGACAGTCCAAAGTACTTGTCTATATTAATTTACACTGTATTGTGACAGAACTCTATATTTAGCATTAAATAAAGATAATTTATTATTACACATACACACATAAAGTATTCCAAGCTGCTGGTGCGTGGTCCTGATTCAATGCAAGTGTCGATTGGATTGGAAGTCTAGACAAAAACAAAAATCCACAATGTGAACCAATAGAGATTAAATCTATTAAACAAAAAAAAAACACTTTGAACAATGGCAGCAAATATTTTATCAGATCTGACAAATAGATCTAAATATAATTTACAGCAAAAGCATAAGTCAAATGAGAATTTGTTTTCTTCGTCACAATAGACTCAGTGAAATATAAATGGCAAATTGTCATTTGACTGTTTTGAAATGCCTCAGAATTGACCTAACACTCACTCAAAGATGCTCTGTGCAATTCTGCAATACGTATGTGTCATAAGATGCTCTAAATCATGACTTCTCAGATTTGAATATCAACTCTGGACATGCACACTGCAGCAAAACTATTCCACAGACTTGAGATTATTAAATATAAGGTGGCTGCCTACACTTTTCCTGAGGACTCTTATTAAAAATAATTGATTTTCAAACCTAAAATATTTATGAAACATTATCCACACTTCAAAACCAAAGATCAAATATAGTATGCATGATAACAGTACTGAGAGAAAAACTGGCTGAAAGGCAAAATATACCATATCAAATTTAGAATTCTTTGTATTATATATTTTATAGTGCTTTTCCTTCTGTGAAGTAAGCATGCAATATGAATTTGCAAGAGCCGGGTGACTGATCTCTGTTTTACAGCATGGCCTTTTATTTTGCTTCTTCTATTTTCTTTGCTGGCAATTGACTAGTCAATTAGGTGCACTGTACAGTTGGGAATATAATCTCAGATTGTATTATTTCTTTAATTTTGTATCTGGAATTATCCTTTCATGACACCATTTTAGCTGAGTAGAATGCAAATGTTTAGAGTTTTGTTAGTGGAATTGATGTTTCCACTGGCTGCAGAAGCAAGGTTTCAAAATAAGTGGTCAGATATTTAGTCACAGACAAGAGAAAATCTACAGATGCTGGAAATCCCAGCAACACACAGAAAATACTGGAGGAAATCAGCAGGCCCGTCAGAAGGGTTTCGGCCCAAAACGTCAACTGTTCACTCTTTTCCATAGATGCTGCCTGGCCTGCTGAGTTCCACCAGCATTTTGTGTGTGCTGGTCAGATACCTAGACCTGAGTTAAGAGATGGTGCATTGTGATAGGGACCACCCAAATCGGGGGTCCAGCTGCGAGGCCGGAAATACTCAGATGTGAAGAGGGAGGCACTTCCATCAGTTTTCTTCATGGAAGAGTACCGTATTGGGTAATACAGAATGAAGAATAATAGATGAAGACTGGAAAGCATAGAATATTAAAATAAAATTGGCATATTAACAGAAGATATTCTCAGAACTACGAGGGGTGATTGATAAGTTTGTGGCCTATGATAGAAGGAGTCAATTTTAGAAAACCTAGCACATTTATTTTTCAGCATAGTCCCCTCCTACATTTACACACTTAGTCCAGCGGTCGTGGGGCATACGGATCTTGGACCTCCAGAAAGTGTCCACAGCAGGGGTGATTGATAAGTTTGTGGCCTATGGTAGAAGGAGATGAGTTGTACAGCTCTCGTTACAGGCACATGCAGTTCAACTCTGAGTGATTATGCAGAAAGTTTGAAGTTAATAACTCATCAGTGGTGATTGATAAGTTTGTAGTCTAAGGTAGAAGGAGACGAGTTATTCAAACTTTCTGCGTAATCACTCAAAGAGTTGAACTGCATGTGCATGTAACGAGAGCTGTATAACTCACCTTCTTCTACCTTAGGCCACAAACTTATCAATCACCCCTGCTGTGGACACTTACTGGAGGTCCAAGATCCGTATGCTCCATGACCGCTGGACTAAGTGTGTAAATGTAGGAGGGGACTATGTTGAAAAATAAATGTGCTAGGTTTTCTAAAATTGACTCCTTCTACCTTAGGCCATGAACTTATCAATCACCCCTCATAAATAAAGTTATTCACAGGCAATGAAATGCTGCGGATTTTATTCTCCAATCTCCTTTGGCTACATGTATTGTTTTGGAGGACTACAAATAAAATAGAAAGCTCCAGTAATTTTCAGCAGATCATGCAGCAACCACAGAAAAGAAAAGCAAACTAACATTTCAGCTCAATGGCCTTTCATCAGAGTCCTTGAAAAAGTGTCTCGTACACAGATGAGTAGTTCTTGCCCTTTTTTATTTAGAGTACTTTGTGTTTGTTACTATGATACCTTTGTTTAAAAAGGGAAAGGACAAGGGAACTACAGACTTGCGTCAATGATGGGCATGGGCAAATTATCAAAATATGTTCTAAGAAGTTCCAGAAATCAACACTTGAGGAGGCACAAGTTAATTAAGGATGCTCAGCAGAAAATTTAAGGCTAAAATATGCCAGCCTAATGATTGAATTATCTGAAGAAACTACAAGGATTTTGATTAGAGTAAACCATTTGCTTATAGATGGCAGATTGTTCCAGAATGTAAAAGTCCATGGAATCTAAGGAATCCAACTGTGATTCAAAATTGTCTTGGTATGAATAAATAAATAACAATGGTCAAATGGAGATTTGGTGATAGGAGAGCAGTATACAGTGTACTTTACTTTTTGTTGTATACAATGATGTAAATTTAAATGAAAAGGCCACAATCCGGAACTTTGCAGATGAGATCAGTATTCAACCTTGTGCTTATGGTAGAGTGCAGCAAGGTATCAACAGACTTGTTGGCTGGGCTCTGAAATAACAAATAGGAGTCGATCCAGAAGGTAAAAGGCAATGCTATTAGAGATGGCAAACAACAAAAGAACTATTAAGAAATGTAGAGACCTTGGAGGGCATGTCCTCTGATCCCTGAGTGACTAGATAAGGAAGATAGCATAGTTAATTAAGCATCTTCTTTTATTTGAGGGACAAAAATACGTACAAGGATACACACAAAATGCTGGAGGAATTCAGAAAGTCTGTTAGTATCTATGGAGTAGAATAAACAGTTTGCACTGAAGGCTGAGACCCTTCATCAAGACTGGAAAGGAAGGGGGCAGAAAGTGGAGGAGGAGAAGGTGTACAACCCCCTCTCCCACGTATCCCTCACCTGGGTCTCACCTATAGTCTACAAGTTTGCACTCCTTCCCCTATTGTCTCCACCTTGCCTCTGCCCTCATCTTCTTATTCTCGATTCTGCTCCCCTTCCTTTCCAGCCCTGATGAAGGCTCTCAGCCCAAAGTGTCGATTGCTCATTCTCGTCCATTGATTCTGCTGGGCTTGCTGAGTTGCTCTGGCAATTTGTGTGCGTGCTCAAGAATTCCAGCATCTGCAGAATCTCTAGTGCTTAGGTGTGGAGTGATATTGTCCAAGAACCACAAGATTAAAGCCATTTAAAGCACTGTGTACAGTTCTGATCGTAATCCTGAAGGAAAAATATTACAGCACTGGAGAAGGTGTGGATGAGGTCAGGCTAATGCTGGAAATGGAAAATTTTGTTTTAGTTCTTAGCTTTGCAGAGAGGTTGGTTAGGGTGGGGTTGTTTCTATTGAAACAAAGGGGATTAAGGGGTGATTTATTTAAGATGCATAAAATTATAACAGGACTGGAGAGGGGGATCTGGAGGGAACAATTTTCATTGGCACATGTCACTACCCAGGGAACATGATCTTACTTTAGAGGAAAAGATTTGAGGGAAGTTGAAGAAAATATTTTTCACCCAATAAATAGAAAGGATTTGGAACTTTCTTCATCATAGAGTAGTGAGGACAGAAACATTCATTGCTTTTCAAAAGTACATGAATGAATACTACGAAATTCTAAACTACAAGATGGGTTCCATTGTAGCATAGCAGTTAGCATGGTAATATTACAGCTGGTGCTGTCCGACCTTTAGAGTTCAATTCCAGCGCTGTTCTGTAAGGAGTCCCTGTGCCTCCTCTCCATGGAGCGCATGGGTTTTCTCCGGGTCTTCCAATTTCCACTACAGTCCAAAGGTGTACTGGGTAGGTTAATTTATTCATTGTAAATTGTCCTGTGATTAGGTTAGGGTTAATCAGGTTTGTCGGGGGTTGCGGGGGCAGCATACCTTGAAGGGCAGAAAGGCCTACTCCACACTGTATTGCTAAATAAAATATGAGAGTAGATTCTATTTTGGCCACCGGACCCAATGACCCAGATGAGTTCCTTTTGTGTCATAAGTTTTGATAATTCTATAATATTAAACTTCAAGTGTTTTTTAAAATCAGAAAGCACAAAGCATTTAAAACAAAACAGGTATTATCAGCTTAAGTAGAGATAAACCTGCTTGGCTTTGTGGCTCACATGAGAAGAGGGCAGGAGAGGAGTACAGTAGTGATAGGGGATTCCATAGTTGGAGGAGCAGACAGGAGATTCTGTAAATGTAAAAGAGACACACAGCTGGTACGTTGCCTCCCACGTGCCAAGGTCTGGGATGTCTGGGATCAGGCCACAGTATTCCAAAGGGGGAGAGTGAACAGCCAGAAGATGTGGTACTTTTGGTACCACTGAGATAAGTAGGAAAAGGGATGGTCCAGAAGAGAGAATATAGGGCTTTAGACAGAAAGCTGAAAAGCAAGACCTCAAAGGCAGTAACATCTGGATTGCTGCCTGTGCCATGCAACAGTGAGGGTAAGAATACGATGGCTTGGCAGATGAATGCATGGCTATGGAAATAGTACTGGAAGCAGGGTATCAGATTTCTGAATCATTGAGTTCTCTTCTGGGGAGAGAATAACCTGTATAAAAGGATGGGCTACAGCTGAACTTGAAGGGGAGCAATATCCTTGCAAGCAGATTTGCTAGAGCTGTTTGGGAGGGTTTAAACTAATTTGGCATGGGGATGGGAACCAATGGGGCAGTTGGTATACAAGTCGATGAAGTGCATAGTGAGACTGTGAGGAAGGACAGGCAGATGATAGTGCAAACTTGCAGTCAGTGGGATGAGTTGAAATGTAACATGGGGGGAATTGAAAGGGGTGATAAAAACAGGACTGAAGGTATTGTATTCGAATGCAAACAGTATATAGGATAAGGTAAATGATCTTATAGTACAGCTACAGATTGACAGGTATTACATTATGGGCTTCACGGAGCCGTGCCTGAAAGAAGATCATAGTTGGGAGCTTAACATCCAAGGATACGCATTGTGTTGAAAGGACAGGCAAGTAGGCAGAGAGAGTGGGGTAGGTTTTTGTTGGTAAAAAAATAAAATTAAATCCTCAGAAAGTGGTAACATAGGATCGGAATATGTCGAAAACTTCTGGGTAGAATTAAGAAACTGCAAGGGTAAAGAGACCCGGATAGGAGTTGCATGCAGATCTCCAAATAGTAGCCAAGATATGGGATACAGATTACAAATGGAGTTAGAAAAGACATGTAAAAAGGACAATGTTATGATAGTCAGGGAGGAATTGATATCAAACATTCAAAATTTCATTTATTATCAAAATATACAATGCTGAAATTCTTCATTTCTCTGGATAGCAATGAAATAAAAAAAAAGAAAAGAAAGGTAGCATGATTATCAATCTCCAAATTCCTCCCCCCAACACAGAAACTGAGCCAAAGGGATATGCAAGTAGACTGGGAAAATCAGGTTGATGTTAGATCGCAAGAGAGGGAATTTGTAGAATTCCTACAAATAGCCTTTTTTAGAGCAGATTATGGTTGAGCCTAATAGGAAAAGGGCAAGATTGAGTGTTGTATACTGAACCAAATTTGATTATGGAGCTTAAGATAAAGCAACCCTTAGGAGACAGCGATCACAATATGATAGAATTCGCCCTGCAGTCTGAGGGGGAAAAGCTGAAGTCAGTTGCATCCGTATTACAGTGGAGTAAAGGGAATTATAGAGACATGAGAGGAGAGATGGCCAAAGTTGATTGGAAGGGGACACTAGCAGGGATGACAGCAGAACAACAATGACTGGAGATTTTGGGGACAATTCAGAAGACGCAGGATAGATACATATTCTAAAGATGAGGAAGTATTGTAAAGGGAGGATGAGGAACCCGTGGTTGACAAGGGTAGTCAAATACAGCATAAAAGCAAAGGAGCGCACATGAAATATAGCAAAAATTAGTAGGAAGTTAAAGGATTGGGAAGATTTTAAAAACAAATAGAAAGCAACTAAAAAGCCATAAGGAGAGAAAAGAAGAAATATGAAAGGAAGCTAGCCAGTAATATAAAAGAAGATACCAAAGGTTTTTTAAACTATATTAGGAGTAAAAGGTAGGCAAAACTGGATATCAGACTACTAGAAAATGACATTGGAGAGGTAGAAATGGGGGACAAAGAAATATCAGGGGAATCTGCATCAGTCTGGAAGACATTAGCAGCCTGCCAGAAATTCAAGGCTATCAAGGGGCACGACTTGCTGTTACTAGTACTGAGTAGAAGGTCTGAAGGTAGATAAATTACCTGGACCAGATGGACTACACTCCAGAGTTCTGAAAGGGGTGGCTGAAGAGATTGTGGAGGCTTTAGCAAAAATCCTTCAAGAATCACTAGATTCTGGAATGGTTCCAGAAGAGTGGAAATTTGCAAATGTTGTGCCACTCTTTAAGAAGGGGGAAGGCAGAAGAAAGGAAATTATACACCAGTTAGCCAGACTCTAGTGGTTGAGAAGATGTTGGAGTTCATTATTAAGGATGAGGCTTCAGGGTACTTGGAGGCACATGGTAAAACAGACCAAAATCACTGTCGTTTCCTTAAAGGGAAATCTTGGCTGACAAATCCGTTGGAATTCTTTGAGGAAATAACTGACAGGGCAGACAAAGGAGAGGCAGTTGATGTTGTTCACTTGGACTTTCAGAAGGCCTTTGACAAGATGCCACACATGAAGCTGTTTAACAAACTAACAACTTATGGTGTTACAGGAAAGATAGTAGCATGAATCGAAGATTGTCTGCAGGAGACAAAGAATTGGAATTAAGGTGGCCTTTTCTGGTTGGCAGCCAGTGACTAGTAGTGTTCCACATGGGTCAGTGTAGGGACCGCTTCTTTTCACGTCCATGTGAGTGATTTGGATGATAAGATTGATTACTGTGTGGCTAAGTGTGCAGACGAAATGAAGATAGGTGGAGGGGCTAGTAGTGCAGAGGAATCAGGGAGACTACAGAAGGACAGTCAGATTGGGAGAATGGGCAAAAAAATGGCAGGTGGAAGGAAATATATGGTCATGCTCTTTGGTAGAAGAAGTAAAAGCATCGACTATTTTCTAAAAGGGAAGAACATTCAAAAATCAGAGATGCAAAGGGACTTGCAGATTTCTCTGAAGGTTAACCTGCAGGTTGAGTCAGTGGTGGTGATGAAATGCAATATTAGCATTCATTGTGAGGGGGTAGAATATAAGAGCAAAGATGGGGTGCTAGGGATTTATAAGGCATTCATCAGACTACTTGGAATATTGTGAGCAGGTTTGGGCCCCTTATCTAAGAAACGATGAGCTGACATTGGGGAAGGTCCACAGGAGGCTCATAAGAATGGTTGCAGTAATGAAAAGGTTAATGTATGAGGAGCATTTGATAGGTTCTGGGCCTGTAATAACTGGAGTTTAGAAGAATGGGGGTGGGGATCTCTTTGAAACCTTTCGAATATTGAAAGGTCTGGATAAAGTGGATATAGGGAGGATGTTTCCTATAGTGGGTAAGTTGGGGACCTCAGGGCACAGCCTCAGACTAGAGGGATGCCCATTTAGAACAAAGATGAGAAGGAATTTCTTTTGCTAGGGGGTAGTGAATCTGTCAATTTCATTTGCACAAGCGGCTGTGGAGTCCAAGCCATTGAATTTATTTAAAGCAGAGGTTGATAGTTTAGTGATTAATCAGGGTGTCAAAGGTTACTGGGAAAAGGAAGGAGAATGGGGTTGAGAGGGATAATAAATCGGCCATGATGGAATGGCAGAGCAATCTCAATGGGCTGACTAGCCTAATTCTGCCCCTATGTCTTATGGTCTTTGGTCTTTGATCAGTTGTTTCTGAAATCCTCAAACTATTCCACCTAGCACCAACAATCATTCCATAGTCAAAGTCACATAGATCATATTTCTTGTCCATTTTGACATTTGGTCTGAACAACAACTGATCTTCTTTTATGCATTGTTGCTATCACATGATTGTATTAGCAAGCGGGGTACAGCTGTACCTAATAAAGTGGCCACTGAGTGCATACTAAATTAAAAGAAGAAGCTTCTAATTTTTCCTGGGAAGATTGTCATTATGGAGATTGGGTGTGTTTTAGAAACCAGTGTAGGGGGACTTAAAAAATTTAAAAAGCAGGAAACGGAATAATCTCTTCTGAGTTACAGAAGGTTGTAAAGACTTCTACAAGTCCTTGAAAGGAAGAGATGTAAATATACATCTCTTAGTGGTTGATTTAAAATTTATAATAGTAAGGGGATAAGGAAGTGACTGCAGTATTAAATATTCTGAAGACAAAAAAATGTGGCAAATATAATTGGGACTCAAGAGAAATAAGTACGAAAATCTTTAAAAATTATTTGTAAAAGAAATGTGCTTGAGAAATTAATGAGCCCAAAGCACCCGCCCACAACATAATGATATAGCTTGTAATCTAGATCCTAGAAGATGCTACTGCACAGATAGTAACTGAATTGTTTTAATATTCCAAAAGAACCCAAAGCATTGAAAAGGAACATAGATAACACTACATTGCATTGGAGCAGGGAAAGATAAAAGGGCAGTGGCACATCAGATAAGGTGAGATCAGCTAAAAGAAAAAGAAATTTCTGGGTACCTGGGAAATCAGATTACAATTCAGTGAACATAGCTTTGTGTTAGGAATACAGTATAAACCAAATCTAAAAATATTTGAAGATTAACTAAATGGATAGATGAAGGAGAAGCAAAGGATACTGTATAATGTATGTGGATATTTGAAAAGTTCCACAGGAGTGGCTACACAACATATGCTCTTTTTGAGCCGAGATGACAACAAATAGGTGGACTGAGAATGGGAATGGAAGCAAAGGTACTGGAAATCTCAACGTCTGTGAAGAGAGACCAAGTTAACATGTTAAGTCAATGATATTTCGAAAGAAAAGAAATGAGAATTCATGGGCAATTTCAACTTGTCAGACAGTTATAAATAAGGGGGAGAAAATGATTCCACAAGTCAGTACTGAGGCTCTACTTATTACATTGTATGTTAGTGACTGTGATAAAGGTACTGAGTGTCATGTATTCAGATTTGTTGATCATACAAAGTTCAGGAAATAACCTGTAAGGAAGACACACGATGCAGTGAAGTAAAGAGTGCTTAAAATTGTAGGAAAAAATGGCAAGAAGTACAATTTACAAAAACTGTACATTATTCACCTTGACTGGCAAATAAAACATTGAAGGTGTTAATTAACAGAAAAGCTATTAAATATTGGTTTCCTACATGAACTAAATGAATTTAACTTGGATATGCAGCAAGAAATTAAAGTGATGATTGGTATTTTCTCCTTTATTGCAGGAGCTTTGTCTTAATGTTGATGTCTGGAGGTTCACTAGATTTATTTATAGGATGAATGTGTTGTCCTTTGGGGAAAAGTTGGGTAGGAAGGAACATAGTGTTTGGTAGCATGACTTGTGCCTCATTGAGTGATATTCTATTACACTGACTGATATGGAACTCTGAGAAGGCTTGACTCCTTGGATGGCGAGAGGATACTTTGCTAGGCTGGTGAACCCCGAACAGCAGTGCACAAACTAGAGTCAATGACGACAGGATGATTTTATTAGGGCTACTTAAAAGAGTCATGACTAGTTAGCACTCTTCCTTCTCCTGCAATATTGTTCTAATATGATCTGTAGGGCCTACTCCTCGCTGGTGAGGCCTTGTTTACCAAAAGACACTGCTGTCATAACTTCATCTCCCCCCTCGCCCACACACCTTCCTTCTCACCTGGTTTCATCTACTTCCTGCCATCTTGTGCTCCTCCACCCCCCACCTTCTTATTCTGGCTTCTTCTCCCTTCCTTTTCCAGGTTCTCAGCCTAAAATGTCAATTGTAGATTACTCTCCATCGATGGTGCCTGCCAGTTCCTCCAGCACTTTGCACATATTGCTCAAGATTTCCAGCATAAGCTTCATATATGTTTAGCATTAAGGAGGCTGATCAAACCCTATGATTTGAATAGTGCAAACAGTCAAAGTGCTTAAACTTGCAAACATAACATTCCAAACTTTCTATTTCTTGAGCAGGTCACATGCCTCTTTAAGGGGAAAAAAGACCAAAAATAACATGGTAAGAGTATCACATGATAAATAGTTAAGGGAAAGCAAATTTGTTTCTGTAAAATGGTTTGTTTACAGCAATTAGTGCCTTTGGAATTTACTTCAATAGATCAAACTGCCACTAAACATTGAGTAAACACAAATTCTGTTCTGGAGATACCCTGTTGTTTTTTTAATGGTTTGCTTTTAATCATGTTTAAACGTAGTTATAATAATCGAAATATATATATGCATATTATGCTTTGCAATATGTTCTCTGACATTGTCTCATAATTGGAGTGTCCAGTCTTGTTTTTACCTATGGTTGTAAAGAATTTATCTCAAAAGAACATGTAAAGGAACCTTCCACTCCAAAACAGTTCTTATAATGAATTGCCAACAAGTTGCGGAGTTAAGGGAGCTGCCCATTATATTGTGATGGACATTGATACTGGACTATTTTGGTTTACAGAGGTTTTTGATAAATCTTTCTCGCTTCTGAACCACAGGATGTTCCTTGTCTGCACTTTTAATGGGGTTCAACAAAAAAATAGCTACAGTGCATTCGATCCAAAAGGTGTCACAAGCTCATTCCTAAACTGTTGTGTAAAGTACGACCTCACATTTTTAGGTGGATTAATTGCATACCTTATTTCATCTTTAACAACGGTTCTAAGCCTCTTTTGTTATCCAGGTAGGAACTAATATCTAAAAAGAACACAGCTAATGAAATAAGTCATTAATATATTTCATAAGATTATGCTTGAATGAGAATAGAGAATAGTGATAAATCTGAGTTCTGAGTAAATAACAAATACGCTGGCTTTCTTCAGTCACTGGTAGAGTAACATAGTTAGCACACCTTATAGTATTGGTGACCTGGGTTCAATTCCAGCTACTGCCTGTAAGGAGTTTGTATGTTCTTCTTGTGATCACGTGGTTTTCCTCTGGGTGCTCTGGTTTCCTCCCACAGTCCAAAGACGTACTGGTTGGTAGGTTAGTTGGTTATTGTAAATTGTCGTGTGATTTGGCTAGGGTTAAATTGGTGGTTGTTGGTTGGCACAGCTCAGAAGGCCAAAAGGGCCTACTCCACACTGTACCCAATAAATAAATAAAGTATGAACAGCACCAGTCCCTGAATGTATAGTTTCTTCTCACACCCCTCCTCAGTCTGAATGTTGACTTCTGTGACTGACAGATTTTTCTTACATATGAGTCATCCTTCTATTTTTGGGAAACGGAGGGTTTTCATAACTCGTTATCAAACAGGAGCTGGGGTACACATACAGCAGCAAGAACCACAGTGTACTTTCCCTTTTCCTCCACACAGGTATGGCATATTAAAATTAAATCTGGAATCACTTGTTGAATCATGTGAAGGGTTAGTACCATTCACCAATTTCCATTGATCATGTTGCTTACGCTTAGTAATTGTTCATGGCTGGTAAAACCATCACTGTGTGCGGGGCATTGGTGTTTATAAATGAGAGGGAACTGTGGTCACTGTAGGTCAGTGATTCTAACATTGATGACTGGAAAACTTTGAATGAGAAAGGATATGGGATAGGTCGTGAAATGAGATAGTGGGATTGAAGCAGGTGTTCAATATTTAGTATATCATCTGTGTTCAGTGCAAGTTTATATTTGACTGTGCAGCACTGCATTGTGGTTCAATTGCATTTGGCTCAGGTCAGTTTGATAACCATGCTAATCACTCAATGCATGATACCAATTTGCCAATTTCTGAAAAAGTCCATTGGAGTAACTACAGAGCAGTCTTTAAGCCGTCTAGCATAAGAAAGTCATTGCTAGGGTACTCTTCAACTTCCTCCTCCCAGGGCCCACTTAACAAATTCATTTTCTTTTATACTCCAGTCCAAGAGAATAACTTACTACTTCTGTAAATGGTATTCCTTTTGTCAATTATGTATCTCAAATTAAAAAACTGCCAGTAGGATGCTGACAACTAGAGGCACAGGAGACATGAACTTCACTTGTAAAAGCTCCAGGAGAAAATGCAGGGAGCCACATCAACCACTATGCATTGCCTAATATTAACTCACTAGAGTTGTTAACTCTAGCAATTTTACCTCAAATTTACATCCGTGGATATTCTCCTTGTTGGCTTCATGGTGACATGCAAATCATGTTCCAAACTGATGGTTCCGCAAGAGACCCATCAAAGAAAACTGTATGTTCACACTAGCGTTATTCTCAGCATTTCTCTTTGCACCTGACCCCCAACCAGTCTCCCAGTAATGTGAATCCAATCTGCATGTCAAACATATACAGTACATCCCCTCCATCCAGGTAAGGTCTCTGCAATTTTGATAATCTATCTGTGCAATTCAGATGATAGTTAATTGTACACATGTTCTAAAGCTGGGCCCTTTGTCATCAGCAACTCCTTAAATGAAACATATGACAATGGGCTTTTAGTTCACAGATGCAAAGTGAAGATGCTGTCCTGACTTTCCCCTACTGTACGGCACTACCCTCAGACTATATGTGTTCTAAGACCATGAAAAATGTGGATCATTTCATCCATAAAGGTGCATGTCAGTAATAAAATACACCATTGCCTTCGCTGCACTAGCAAAGGGCGGGGGCAGCTGAAAATGTTCGAAAGTTAAGTTCTTAAACCCAGTGGAAGGCACCTGCTATACAGGGCAAACGTGATTCTGCACTCACGGAACTTTGGAGGCAAGAATGACCTGTGCAAGCACGTCAAAACATGGAGAGATGCCACCAGTACTGCCTCTGGAGAATCCACCATATCCATCTACAGGAAAAGCAAATTCACATCCTCTCTCAGGACAAGATATGGGGCACTACAGTCCTAATACATTCAATCAGCTCTGGTCCCAGGTGGAATTGATTCCCTTTGTCACAGAATGGAATTAAAACATGGACTAAAGAAAAGGGTTTGTTTTTGGACTTCAATGATTCGATTAGACTCATTTGTCACAGTTCATCCAAACATGCAGAGAGATGTGGCATTTGCAACAGCAACCAGCGCTGTCCAAATGTGTGCAAGCAGTGTCAGCAAAGCATGAGCACGATGTACAACTCCCAACCCAGGCCTTTGGAATGTGGGAGCAAACCTGAGCAGCTGGGGGAAACCCAGGTGGTTTCCTGAAGAAAGTTCCATGACTAAGTGCCGCATCGCCAGCAAATCATGGGAATCCCTAATCCATGACCAGTCATATGGACAAGGAATATTTGGATGGCACGGAGAAGGTGGAGTGCGTCGGGAACACACATCAGCTTAAGTGGCAGGAAAGGTCAGCAACTCCTGAACCACTCTCCTGCCCTTCCTTCTACCCCACACATACCAGGGTGTGCGAGACGCGTATTGGTGTCATCGCTCACGTCAGAACGCATGGATTGGGAGTGGATTGGAGGTGGCTCCGGCACTAGAACACTGGCTAAGAATAAATGTATGATATGTGGTTTGGTCAGATTTGACAACCGCACTAAATTGAACGCCTAAGGCACTGGGTATAATCAAAATCAGAATCAGCTTTAATGCCACCAGCATATGTCACGAAATTTGTTAACTTTGCAGCATTACATGATAAATATTTTAAAAATCTGAACTACAGTAAGAATCGTTTGTATATTAAACAGCTAAATTAAATAAGTAATGCAAAAACAGATTTTTTAAGAATGTAGTGAGGTAGCGTTCATGGGTTCAATGTCCATTTAGAAATCAAATGGCAGAGGGTAAGAAGCTGTTCCCGAATCACTGAGTGTGCGTGCCTTCGGGTTTTGGTACCTCCTTCCTGATGGTTACAATGAGAAGCGGGCATGGCCTGGCTGGTGGGGGTGCGGACCTTCATGATGGAAGCCACTTTTCTGAGGCACCACTCCTTGAAGATGTTTGGATAACAGGGAGCCAAGTAGCCAAGATGGAGCTGGCTAATTTCACAACTCTCTGCAGCTTACTTTGATCCAGAGCAGTACCACACCACCCCCCCCCCCCCACCCATACCAGACAGTGGTGCAACCAGTCAGAATGCTCTCCACGGTACATCTGCAGAAGTTTTCGGGTGTTTTTAGTGACATACTAAATCTCCTCAGACTCCTGATGAAATATAGTTACTGACGTTCCTTTTTTATAGCTGCATCAGTACATTGAGACCCAGGTTAGACTGACACCCAGGAACCTGAAATTGCTCACTCTCCACTTCTGATCCCTCTGTGAGGATTGGTTTGTGTTTCCACGTCTTATCCTTCCTGAAGTCCACAAACAACTCTCTGGTCTTAATGATGTTGAGTGCAAGATTGTTGCTGTGACACCACTCAACTAGCTGATCTGCCTCGCTCCTGTACACCCTCTTGTCACCATCTCAGATTCTGCCAGCAAATTTATAGATGGCTTTTCAGCTATACCTAGCCACAAGGTCATGGGTATAGGGAGAGTAGAACAGTGGGCTAGCGCACGTCCCTGAGACACACATCATAAATTAATGCAGCTCAATGCACCAAATACCTACATTGCATCAGACAATAACACTGGTTACCTGAGGAACAATGTGTTTAATATTTGCTATATATCACAAGTCATGAGGCCCGGTAATCCATTTTCGTAAAGGTAGTTTCTTTTTCTAATTCCATTATACTCACCACATTTCCCAAATTTGGCACCAAAGATTTTCCGTTCCCATAACACACGTTTCCAAATTTTCGCTTGAAGTACATCACTCCCTGAATTTCATTTTCAGTTGTTGAAAAACAGTAACGTATTTGAATCTGCGGCTAAATTTAATTCAATAAACACTATGTGAACGTGACATGGTCAACGGGGTCGGCAGCGTCGCAGATTAGTTTGTTAAATATAGTATAATATTGCGTATGTCGGAATAGTGTGCTGTTATATTCATTCACAGTTACTGTACAACTACGAGCCTAGTATGTGGTGTTAACCCTCGTGTGTGCCACTGTAGGGGTTGTAAAACATTGTAGGGAATTCTTTGGGATTCATAGAAGTTTGAAATTTTGGATTTGTATTTAACTCCCGTGTTTACATTCAAACTACACGAAATGCTTGTCGGTTTTGTACGATCCTTGATTTTCTGCGAAGTTCCGATGGCTGCCATTATTCCAAATCGTCTTTCATTCAAGACATAAAAGGATTTTCAAAGGCAATGTTTAAACTACAGTACTGTGCCAAAGTCTTATGCATTTATATAGCTAGGATGCCTAAGACTTTTGCACAGTACTCTATATTACGTCCTTCTGGTTAGCAAATAACACATAATACTTAACAGCTAATACAAAGCTAAGTATTCTTATTTCCGTTTACCATCCTACTTCCCATTTTAACCAACAGTACCATGCAAAAGTTTTAAGCGCCCCAGCTATATATGTGTGCCTAAGATTTTTGCACAGTGTTGTCATTCTCAATTGAATTCCGCTTTACCTTTTAAGCTCCGATTTCCTACTTACCATCACACATCCACAATTCGTTAATTAAACGGTCGATTGTGTTCCAAATCGAAAGATCGAACTGCTTCCACATGTCAAAAAGTAATTTCGCATGATCTCAAGGACGATGCTGTCTTAAATTACGCAACTGAGTAGGATTATTATACTAACTCCTGAATAGAATTACATCAATAAATGTTCAAAATTCATTTTTGTCTCAACACATAGAGCGTCCATATAATGAATTATTGCCGAAGAAGCATGAGGACACATTACACTGGGAAGCAAGGCAACAGAATGTAGAGACACCGAAAAACACTACAATTTATATTACGGATATTGTCTATATTACAGCATGATATTCTCTGCCGCTTTAATGACCTGCTGACTGAAATGATACCCTGAACAGCGTATTCAATACTGATTGCAGTCCCTTACAAAATCAAATATATCGCGAGTGCAATTCATTATAAGCGAAGCAAACGTTTAAAGAAAAAATTAGTTTCCCCAAATTATCCTCAAACTTCCGAGTAAAATATTAAAGTGCTGTGAACTGCAGACTACCTGATCTTTAGCAACGGAAATGAACTTCGGCTGACATTTACCATGTTCTAAAATCATGATTTTAATGAAACCAAGCAGGAAAACCAAGCGCAGTTCGGGGAGACGGGTATTATTGTCGCAAAGTAATTTTTATTTTATTTTAATAAATTTCATATTTTATGCTGTATAATTAGTTCGATAAATTTGTTTTTTATATATATAAATTGAACAATAGATTTCGGAAAGTGTGACAAACTTCCATTCTTTTGTCACCAACATACGGCAAAGTTAATTAATAAGGTCATTAAATACACCTTGAAAACTAATAACAGTTACCCAAACAGTAAAAATTCTGTATATTCTTTACTGCACTAGTCCATTTATTGCTTTATTCTGTAAATAAAAGTATTTAAATCGATATTGATTCGTTTAAGGTGGGATACGGGTGCTCGCCCACCTCATACTATTGTTTGTATTGAATACACCACAACCCAAAATAGTGCCGTATCCCTATCGCTACTTCTTTTTACTGAGTCATCTACAGTCCACAATTCGTGTTCCAATATAACTAAACTTACCTAATCAACTAAGCTGGGTAATTTAAAATATATCGAAGTGCAGCAATTAGAGCGGAGCTGAATTGCGATTCAGGTAAGAACAATGTAACCAAAAGTGTTCTGACGCAGAATTTTAACTATTATACCAAACGCTGAAGGGAAATACACCAAGAGTAAATGCACTTGGATTTCAAAAAATAATAATAAAGCAACGTGATAACGGGATATAGTTACTACCCAACACATGATTCCGACCACGGCTTTGTAACCTCCGTTTGCTATACTAGCATTAACGAATCTATATCTTTCGTTGCGATTCTTTAGTAAATTAATCCCCTGTTCTTTCATATTGTGCTATATAGGATTCTCTTTATAATAAATAAATAAATAAATATATATATATATATATATATATATATATATATATATATATATATATACACACACACAGACGAAAGGGCGGTGTCATCAAAAAGGACAAAACGTGCCAACTGTCATTGTTGATAATGCTTGTGTGTATTGTCTTGCTGGAGGTTTATATACACCCAATCCCGTATAATCAACAACTTCAGATTTGATATTTTATTTCATCAAGTCGTTGAACTTTATATTTGTCCTTACAGCCGTTTAAGACCTTCTTTTATTCCTATGTCAATGTGATGAGCTACCATTTAGATAATCTGTCTGAAAAACAAATCTAGATTTTTGATTATCTGGTGTCAGTGTAATAGCTACCATTGGGTCTTTAATGAATATATAGTATCTCTACAGCATGCGTTATAGCATTTTAGAAAATACGAGAATGAAGAAGGGCTCGAAATCGGAGAAAATCATTTCTCAAAGCAGATAAGGTTATTTTAACACCTTATCGGGCTCATGTAACATAATTCAACATAAGAGGAAAAGATAAAATTTAGAAGCGAATGTTTCCAGGGAGGGATGCATTAGAATACATAATCCTATATATTACAAAAAAGAATACATAATCCCGAAGTGTTCGGCTGACTTTCGGTTTACTGGGGTCGTTTTTTTTTCCGTTAACAGCAATGATTACGCCCTTACCCCACCCGCTCTTTATCTCCCCCAGCGTCCATGACTAAATGCAGCTGATTTGGGTGGAACTAAAATTCTCGCGCCTGTGTTTGTATTCCATAGACTCGACTGTTGTCTGCCTCCGATGGGGTGACGGCATTGAATTTAAACTTTCAATGTTCAGCCCGGATACTCGGAAGGAACTTTAAAAAGTAAACTTATCGGCACTTCTTTGTTACATTTGAAGATGCATGCATCTGATGGCCTTTAAAAACGATTTATTAAACTAATTGTAATAGTTTGAAGTTAGCTCGATGTCCCCTTGTACTGCAGGCAGTTTGTGAGGTCTCTTGTCGATTGTCCATTGGATGTGCATTCATGTTAGAAAACTATCCTCGTAAGTTTAAAGTCTTTGTAGAATGCCTTCAAATTCATGATGACGTGGGGCAACACAGACAGTACCTCGCATGAAATGTCACCTAGACGTTGTTCATGATTAATCTACGGAGCTTTTGAACAATATTAACGTGTCGGGATGTTCTTGTAGTATGATCTTCAATTTAGCGGAAGGAAGGTGAACTGCGATTCCAAGCAGCACATGACATGTTATCATTACAAGCTTAATGTTGGTTTAAAGATTCCCAGGCCATCTGTGCTCTCAGTACGAGAGAGCCTGCACGATTTTCAAAAATGGTTAAACTTGACCACGATCCCCACCGTTGCTTATGTAAATCGTTGCATGAACTTAAAAGAATCATATTTTAATAAATAATGCAGTCAAAACTTACTTTAAGAAACAAGGTATGCTCCTTTCGTCTCCCTTTCATGGCTAATGGTTACTGCGGATACAAAACTGTTATGGTTGGCTATTCGCATCGATAACGCAAAATTATGTTTTTTAAAAGAAAGCTACCCCCACGGTTCATTATTTTCAAATAAGAACCTGGCCTGTGATTTCTAAACAGTCTTTTCAATGGGTTTTATTGACCCCGTCCAAAAATTATATTAAAAATTATTGAATTCAAATATTCAATTATAATGAATAGTGCTAAACCCTAAGAGTGATGCATCACGGGAACTATTGCGGAATTTAAGAATTAACCAATGGGGAATCTCCAAGATTATTAAAAACAATAGGGAATTAAATGTTACACTTGCATCTGCTTGTATGTTTAAAAATAGCAAAGACAACCCAGTGGAAGCCGGGGATAAACATGGATAAACAGCCAATACACAAAACATGTACAAAGTAAAACACAGATAAAACACCTCTACGCGGAAGTTGTCATCTGTGTTGAATTTTCTACCTGGCTTTTTTGAGTACTTGAATTTGTAGACCTCTAAACTAGCCATCAAGACCTTCTGCTGTATAGATACTCGAATGAGGTGAAAACAACCTAATAGGAGTACCTCAATGTATATTTCCGAAAATAATGTACAATATTGAAACAACTGTTTCTTCAGCTTTTACGTTACTGTATTCTGAATCATGCTCAGCTTATTTTCCCCGATTTTGTGGCTAGATCCTTATAAATAAACAGGTTATAAATATTTCATGTAAATGTTATAAGATATTAGCAAAATCGTTCAGGTACAAATTTGTTAAAGATGTTGCTCCAAGGGATTTAGAAACTTGCCCTTAACACTGAATTGTCTGGGGGGGGGGGCGGAGGACGAAGATAAAGGAAGTTTAAATTGAAACTTCTGAGTTGGTTTTCATTAGGTCCCAGGGTTATTTAAGGAAAGAATTAACAATGGCAGCACTAAGTTTTTTTTTGAAATGATGAGCAGGCGAGTTCGCCCACTGTCGTGGATCGGCATCGAGCGTTTGAACCGATTCTCCAAACAGCGTCAAAGCGAGATTCTGCTTAGGCAACGAACACCGAGACGTGACCGCAGAGCTCTAACCAAAGTGGCATATTGCTGAAATGATTTACCATTTCAACCAGTTAACGAAACGTGAAACTGGCAATCACTGAACGCGACTGTTACCAATGTTTAGTCGAGGCGAGGTGAGAAAAATATCTCGATTAGAAAGACATTTAAGACTCGATGTCAATTTTCTTTTAATAAATGTATATTCAAGCCACCGTTCACTTCAGGCTGTTCCCTTGTTAAACACTGAAATGCGAATGACAGTATTTTACAGACTTCAACTAAACTTCACTTTCTGACGCCGATGCTTATGCGTAACCTTATCGTTGTTAAAAAAAAACAAGAGAAACGAATCAGAGTTGCAGTGTTCAGACAAAGACGGGACTCAACAGGGGCGTTGCAAATCAAGAACAGCATGCTCATTAAATTGACCCTGGTTGGATTTTAAGATAGGAACAGATATATATTCATCCTCCTAATTACATTACTGTCATGTGTTTAATTGACTCTTCTTTTGAAGTGTTTTGTGAGGAGATCTGACCTCCCCATTTATCTGATCTACATATTAATTGGGGGGAAGAGGTGGGAGACGCTGAGGGTCTGGGATATAGCAAGCTGTTGCATCTGCAAGCCCCTGCCTCTCACGGAAAAACCCACAAAAGGACTCGAGTTCAAGTCGACTCCCATCTCTGCTCCGCGATTCCGAATCGCTCGCAAGTCATTTCCGCGCTGCGACTCTGGCAGCGCGCTTTCCTTGAGTACTCGAAACTTGTATTTTTGGGGGGAATGAACGGGGAGACCTGCGTGTCATATTGTGAGATAACCAGCATGGATTCGTATTATAACACAGCTCCGCAGGGGAGAGAGCATCAACACGCTCCTTTTCGAACATTCCAGCCAACTGACAAGTTCGGCCCTAACTTCCTGGCCAACAAAGGCCAAAGTTATGGTGACAAGTCGAGGAACCCTTTCCACCAGGAATGCGAGTCATTGGATACCAACGTTCAAAACCCCATCGGCGACAGCGCATTTAACAAATATCTCTATATGCAGAGCGCTGGCCGGACGGCTAAGTCCCCTGTTCAAAACAAGAAGATTCAAGAAGCGAGCCCCAACGGCGCCTTGATACCCTGCTACGGTGAGTCATCCCTTGGGGGAACTTCATCTCGGGCCATTTGGGTTGGGAGTAATTGAATATTTGCTCTTACATCGCGTGAAATTAAATCGTACTTCAATATAATCGTGGTACCTTTAAAAGACTGGTGCTCCGCAGTGTCAAGTCTAGAACTTATTCCAGTAGTACATTTTAACGCGCTAAAATCCATTTATTGTTTGACGAAACAGGTTGTGGAGAGGCAGAGGATGTCTTGGATCTGTGAGTGTGCAAGTATTGTTTGCTTCGTTTTAACTCATATTTTGACCGGTTTTTTTTGCCTCCAGTGAACTATGTTGCAGAATAACGGGGCTTTAGACAATTAGAAAAGGCGCTTCGTTGCTTCGAGCAAAAGGCAGATTCGAGTAGATTAAATAAAACTGCTCATTAGAGAGCAAGGGGACCACAAAAGAAATACAACTTTGACGATTTGGTTACTAGGAATGGCCGTACGGAACTGGGGGACGGGGCGCGTCCTAGGACAGACTAGTGTTTGGTTTGTAAGTGCGAGATGGCACTGCGGAATCCATTGCCCCATCTCCGCTCTTCAGTCCCTGCCGCACCTGTACATCAATTCCCGTTAAGTTGCCGTGTGAGTGGACACTGGGCAATAACTCAAAGAGTCCGAGCTGATGAAGGAGCGGCGCCCCGAGTCGAAAGGTGCCGGGTTATATTAACAACTCATCCATCAGTCGGCTCGGGCGCATAGCCGGCTCCAATTCTTTGGACATCCCTGGTTTAAACTGGATAAACTTTTACGCTGTCGCCCATTAAACAGCAAAAACTCCGCTGACTCTTACAGCATATTGACCCCTACACAATGCACATCTCAACCTACACCGTCTAAAGAGAGAGAGAGAGAGAGAAAGTGGGGGGGGGGGGAAGCTGAGTGCTTCTGGCTGATTTATGCTGTAAACATTAGCTTTGTTTTTCTTTGGGAGCAATTTGACGAGTGACGATCAATCTTGTGAAAGAGTCAATGTCACTTTCAGCTTGCAGGCTACATTGTTACTGTTTCTCTGCTGGCTGTAACTTAACATTGAACCCTTGATGGCAACTCTAGTTTACTTCTATCGTTAAATAGTGGAAACATTTGGGAAAGATACGAATTTCGTAGCAAAGAATCACCATCATAGAACGAGAATAGATTTCTTCCAAACTTTTTTTTGGATTTCTTTTTTGTTTTTGTGAGAATCTCATGAGCGGAGAAGTCGAGGTGTTATAACTGCACCACAGCCCGAGGACAATCAAATTCCTTCAAGTAATGGAAGATTTACAGATACTCTAGTAAGATCCGGGTTTCAATCGTCAACCCTTAAACATAGTATATTTAAGAAGTATGTGGTGACATATACGTATTTTGATAATAAACTTATTTTGTAGTTTGAAAAAGATCATTGCATTTGAACGTTTCCTTGGGTTGCAATTTTACAAATAAAATGAACAAAAAAAAAGAATTTAAAGTCAGACATTAAAATCAAGTAGCACAGTCCTTCCTGGGTGCTCATCTTCTATTGAAAATGAGTTTTTCACTTTTGGTTCGAGATTCTTTAAAACCTGCTTTCCAGGGAGCAAAACAAGCAAAGGCGTTTCACAGAAACCCGGTAAATACCAAACTGAATGAGGTCCTATTATTGCGGGTGATTTAATGATGCAAGATTTAAAGGGAAAGTCAGTGGAGAGCAGGGTGCTAAGACGGTTAATGTTTAGGAGCTGGGTGGATGTGCATGGTGGTGGCGGGTGGGGGGTGGGGGGAGGGGGATTCCATACTGGGCAGTGGTGGGATAAAGAAAATGAGGAATAGGCAGGCGTCTTGTGTTGGAGGACACACAATTCTCCGGAGGCTCGTGGAGGTTACAGTGTATCTGCTGATTGGAGGGCGGGGGTGGTTTTGGCGGGGTGGATGTGAGTGATAGTGGAGAGAGAGAAGATGACGATGCCGTGGAGACAAAACAAAACCAAGAACATCGAATTCAAGATGTGACTGGTCAAACAGCTGGTATCGGTCAGTGAACACAAGGCTGGCGATGTGTGAGTTGCATTTGCTGCGGTTTAGGTTATTAACAATAGCGATGTGAACTTGGTCAGATTTGAGGTGAAAATGGGAGACCAGCAGAGATAGTGGTAGCAGAGGTGAAGCAGAATATATTTATTTTCGGAAAAAAAGATACAATCCTTAATTTAATTGATGACACGTTTTAATATTGGTGAAGGGTAATAACACAGTTGGGATTTATAATTATACTTCGCAACAAGTGTAAATACTCGAGATGGAGGGCTCCCAAGTTGTGAAGGTAAGCAATGTGGTAAACGAATGGATTCCAGTTAGATACACACAACCGAATGACATTTAAGAATTCTTATTTAAATCTTTCAATATTCCATAAACTATGCTAGTTTCAATAAAAACAAAAGTTGTGACATTTAAGGCATAGAAATTTGGTCGAAAATACTTTAGTGGACCATGTTGAAGAAGCAAATATGCATTACGAAGCATTCGAGCTGAAAGAAATAACACAATGCTGACGTTCAAACAGTTGATTTCAATAAATTTCTAACAAGTTGTATTACGTGTTTACTGCGCCTATTAAGGTAAAGCACCAAAATGAACTTGAAAGCCCTTCGAGCATTTAAGATCTCAACTTCTCTTCCCTCAAATCCCAGACTAAATCTCTGTTTCTGCACGAAACCGAATTATAGCAGAGGTAAATTTTCCATTCGAATCTGTCAGCTGGATCCAAACAGGAGTGTTAATTCTATTCATCTGTTTGTAGATTTATGGGAGATCTACAGTGCTTTGAAAAGATATTCAGCCCCCACAACTAGTTTCACATTTTACTGTATCATTTGCTAAATTTAAAATATATTAAAGTAGGATTTTGAGCTAATCTACAAAACATAGTGCATCATGTCAAATCAAAAAACTTCCAAAACCTGTCAACGATTTATTACAAATTAAAAACCAAAATCGTGACCCTGAAAAAGTATTCATCCTCTTTGTAATTGCTGTACTAATTTTCCTCAGGTGCAATACTGTATATTACCTTACCAACTCACCCAATTTGTTGATGTAGAATTGGAAGTTCACTTGTTTTCAATGAATTCATAAGAATAAATACCCCCTCTCTCTGTAAGGCCTAACAGTATGGTAGATTTTCAACAGAACAGACCAAAGTGACGGCAAAAGAGCATCAAGACAAGCCAGGGAAATGGTAATATAGAAGCACAAATCTGGTGAAGGGTACAAAACCGTCACAAAGGCACTGAACATGTCCTAGAGCTCAGTGCCGTCCATCGTGAAAAAGTGGACAAAATAAGAAACTGAAGCCACACTACCTAGGTCGGTTCGCCTCTCCAAACTTAGTCGCCAGAGAAGAATGGCACTTGTAAGAGAGGCTACTGTGACGCCAACAGTTACTCTGAATGAGCTGTAAATGTCAGTGGCTGCAACAGAGATGAAGTTCATGGCTCCATAATCTCTAAGACCTTGCACAAAAAGGGTACTTTGTAGAAAAGTGGCAAGGAAGAAGCCCTTGCCCATGGAGACTTTGCTCAGTGTCACTTAGGATATGCTGTGAAGATGTCGAAGAAGGTCTTGAGGTCGGATGAGACTAAAGTGGAACTTGGTGGCCTCAACGCTAAGCGGTACGTGTGGCATAAATCTAATATTGCCCACCATGATACAACACTTGGCAGCACGGGAGGTCGTTCCTGCCTGTGGCCATCGAACGTTCAGCTCCTCCCGTGGAGGGTCAGACACCCTGAGCCAATAGGCTGGTCCTGGACTTATTTTCCATCTGGCATAGTTTGCATTTTGGTGTTGATTGTTGGGGTTTTTTGTATTGCTATATTTACGCCCTATTCTTGGTTGGTGCGGCTGTAACGAAACCAAATTTCCCTCGGGATCAAAAAAGTATATCTATCTATCTATCAGACGGGTAACTCTACCCCTACTGTAAAAGGTGGAGGTAGCATCATGCTATGGAGATGCTCTTTTGCAGCAGGGTCTGGCAATCTGGTCAGAAGTAATGGCAAGATAAATACAGAGGGACCCTGAGTAAAAACTTGCTCGCCTCTGCCAGAAAGCTTAAAATGGGGAGAGAGTTCGTCTTTCAGCAGAACGAAGTTGAACCACGGATATTCTTGAGTGACCTAGTCAGAGTCTTGGCCTTAGCTATCGCACATCTCTGGCAAGACCAAAAGATTGCTGCCCACCGCCGCTCGCCAACTAGCTTGGCACAGCTTGAGCAATTTTGCAAGGGGGAATGGGCTCCATCACGTTGTGCAAAACTAATAAGAGTAATAACCTGTATCCAAAAAGACTACTGGCTGTAATAGCTGCTACCGGTGGTTCAACTGAGTACTGAGCAAAGGGGGTGAATACTTTTGAATTGCTGACATTTCAATTTTTCAATTTTTAGTTTTACTTACTCAACAATTTTCCCTGTTTCCGGGGGCCCTGCTGTGGAAAAAAAGGAGCATGTGATTCAAACATAAAAATTCCCAGTGAAGTTGATCATAAACCCTGGAATTAATACTGATTTATGTGAACAAAGGGTTGGTGCTGAATACTTTTTCAAAGCAATGTAATAGAGTAGTAAGTAAATATACGGGTACCTTATCGAAGTGCGAATGCTTCCCCGAATGGATTTTGCTGAGCCCTTCTCGTGACGAGCTGAGGCTGTCTTGTACGGTAAAAGATTACCGTGTAAATAACGTCGCCTGACAGCTTGACCCTATGCTAATAATATTTGTATAAACCCCACGGTTTTCCTCCTTGGGTAGGGCCGAAAGGCAGAATTTCTTTAACTTAGATAGAGTATTTCCATATTACAAGTTTAACGGAGTTACTGACGAACTTTTCTAATGAGTGGACATACACCAGGACAATACATTACTTTCTTCATTACCTCGGCTTCTTTTCCAGTTATACAGAAGGAAAAATAAAACGCGCAAAAATGCTAAGATTTTGGTCATATGTCCCAATTAAATCTTATTCCAGGACTGACACGCTACAGGATGCCTTAATACGTCCATTATGCTGTAATGAATCATAAAACAAAATTCTCTTGTTGGATTATTGCCAAGATCGCAAGCCAAAGTATCTGCACAGTACAAAAGGAGACACAAGAGAACTCAAGCTGTTTATTGTTTTCCAATGTATCCTTTGGCAAGGAATGATTTGGTAGCCATGGCAAAAATAACAGAGATAACTGTAAATATGTTTATCCTACCTCATATAAAAGTGACCCAGAGATATTTAGATCCGACTAATTATATTGCTTGGAAGGACTCACATGCTCACCATAATACGATATCACCTCGTGATATCGTGGATGTTGGAATCTTCATAACCTAGACTCGTTTCATTATGTTCTGATTTCAGAACAAAGGGATCAAACTAGCAGCCAGGCCCGTTAATTGATTTAATCAACTAGAGTTACCCTTCGAAAAATTTGGAATAAGTGCCAAGTTTCATCTGAAGATAAGATAATATGGCATGCAACCATATGCAGAGCAGAATTGCAAAAATGCAGCTTCTCGAGTTTGCATCAGGGCGGGCAGTGAGTGTCATCATCAGCTTCACGCGTGTCCGTGCTACTTGTTTGTATTTATATCAATATTCGTTTATAGGTTACATTAGTGTCGCGGAAAAACACACCGTTTATGCCCCATTCCTAATTCATTTTAAATAGTAGTGGTGTCCTGCCATTTTACACAGCTGTGAAAATAGTCCTGATGTGCCATCCGGTGGAGAAGCTATATCAAGAAAACTATAACACCAAACATTTCACAGATGCTAGAAATCCAAAGTTACACCCGCAAAGTGCTGGAGGAACTCAGCGGGCCAGGCAGCGTCTATGGAGAGGAATAATCAAAGGAGAATCAGTCTTGATGAGCATCGACGTTCATCTCCCTCCACTGCTGCCGCCTGACTTGCTGAGTTCCTTTAGCATTTTGTGTGTGTTATCAGGAAAATTTCCAATCCGAGGCTCGGAGATATATTTTTTAGTCGCAGTTTGTATATTTTCTTTTTATTAATAAAATTGGATTATATATCGAAATACATAAGTATTCGTTACTCATCAGGATTTAAAGGGAGTTGAAGTAGAAGTTGTTAAGTAAATTCAGCTAGAAGAGCGAGCGGGGTCGGGGTGGGGGGTGGTGGGGTGTCAAGGCCATGGATGGCATGAGTGGCTAAAATCTTCCTTCAATAACCGACATTTCTTTCACACAACAGAATCTATCGGATAGATTAATCACATAAGCATAGCAATAAGGTGACCTCACAGTTTCCTACAACGATATATTTTAATTGACTAACCACCTTTATTCAAGTTTGGAGAAAATATTTCATCCGTCTTCAAGTTGAACTTTAATAAGATTAAGTCAATGATGCGCACCCAGAGAAACTGACGACTGGAGTGTTTATGGAGAGTGATATTACAACGGCGTTTCCAAGTGAGGTCAGTGACAATAAAGCCGGTTTAAGAGAGCAGGTAGCCATCTACATTTTGTGCCAACAGAATGGAAGTGACGTGTGCAATACTTAGACACCACATTGGTGGAAAACGGTATATGGGCGTGGGGTGCACCTTAGTGGGTCATATTAATGTCAAACTTTTAATTGAAAAGTAGGGCTACAACATCCGTTATCGAACTACCTGGAATCTCACTCTATTTACTGCCAAGTGAACTACTCATTCTACGGTTGCTGAGATTTGCGACCAAGGGGGCAGACTAATAAACTGTCAGTTTGGATTCGGTTATATGCTCCCCTTATTTCATCTCTGTACTTCAGTTCATGTTCTCAGATTCAAGTTCGCGTGCAAAGTAAACTATTTTACAAGAATATAAAAAAAACAACAATAAAACTGGTAACTGAATCTCACATATTGTATGCACCAGTTAACCAAATTTTATTACTAAATGAGCAAAAAAAAATCCGTATTAGTTTTTGCCCAAATCACACTGCACGATTCATCTTCAAGTACTCCATAGCAGTGTGTTTCTTTTTTTTTAATCACGCTGTTATAAGAAAAATAAATAAGGGTACAAAGAGAAACAAGTGACTGAATCACATTTTTAAGTGAACGTGCAAGTTCGAACCCCCTCTGGGCTTTACCTTGCAGATTCCAGTAATCCCTGTTTTTAATTTTAACACTTAAATTTGAAACATAATTCATTATACTCATAGCGTCATAGAGCATTCAGTACAGAAGAAGGTCCTTCGGTCCATCTAGTCCGTGCCGAACTATTATGCTGCCTAGCCGCATAGACCTGCATTCCCACCATAGTCATACATACCCTTCCTATCCGTATACCTATCGAAATTTTCTCTTAAATGTTGAAATCCAACCCACTCCCACCACCTCTGCTGGCAGGTAGTTCCACGCTCTCACCAGCTTCTGAGTGAAGTACTTCCCCTCAAGATCCTTTTAAACATCTCACCTTTCATGCTTAAGCCATGACCCACCCATCCTCAGTGGTAATATGAAATTATGTTGATATAAAAAGAGAATTTCCACTATATGCACTATATTTTTAGAGAATTAACTGAATCACTGGTACCTTTGGCATGAAGCTCGATTTGGGTACAAAGTAGAAATCCCTTACTCACTCTTCCTTCAGTTAGTCCTGACGAAGGGTCTCGGCCTGAAACGTCGACTGCACCTCTTCCTAGAGATGCTGCCTGGCCTGCTGCGTTCACCAGCAACTTTGATGTGTGTTGCCAGTTCTTATCATTCATTTTGGTCCTGAACGCTGCAGAATGGAGCACCTCCAATATCATTAAACAGTGTCAGTGTCCGCATAAAACATTCTCACGTTACACAAAATACTATTGGTTCAAGTTCCCTCTACCCGAACAGTTGGCAACACCATCCTGCATCAGCGAAACTTTTTTTCTCTGTAACCAACAGCAGTCGATCTGTAAAGTCGGCGAACCATGTCTATCATGACCATATTATAAACAATTCGGTATCGTTTTGTCCTCTAGGCACATGGTCATTAGGAACCAGGTCGGCACTTCTCAACTGTAATACATGCAAGTTCATTACGATATACAATATTAAGAAATTGTTATCCCTTCGTTTTGAACACAGGCTCTAAATGTGAGCCTCTGTCATAATCATCTATACAGTGCTTTGCTTAAACATTCTCTAGATTTATTTACATTACAAATAACATGCCGCTGTACCTGTTATTTTTTTAGTGCAAGGAACTATTTTTGCTCATATAGATTTCACAATAAAGTTTACTGTCACATTTCTGGGGCTGTGTTTTAAAATTTTGTATACTGGATGATATCCATCGCTACGCTCACTCAACTGTAATTGGTCTTATTAAAACACACCAAGAGGAAATTATTCCATTCCCTTTAAGAATAGTATTTCCACTTCATGCTAATACTGCAGTGTTCTGCATAACGTCAAAATGTATTTGGGGGAGTTACAGGATGAGGAAGTCAAGCAATTAACAAAGGGACTGAAGGACAAAATATTTTTGATGTCTCTATCCCATGCCATTTAAAATTTACTGCCCCATTATTCTCTAAGCGTACCACTTATTGTAATTATGCACTATTTTAAAAAAGGAACCGTATATTTTTCCCTCCTCCAGAACAAGATTAACCAAAACATGAGACTTTACACACCAAGCTATGCAATTGTACTAAGGTAGAAACTCAGCTAGTCAGATTATGAATGTCCCAAGATCTGTACTGTATATTTTTCATTTATTTCAGCCTGGTGGCAATAATCGTGTTAGAATGTACTCCCTCCTGAACACTCAAAACACGGAAGAGACAGCACGGTACTGAGAACAACCCTGTGGCAATGCACTGTACGCCAAGCTGTACAATCCTTATTTGCCAACCTTTAGCCTCATGGAATGTGGCAGAGAGATTCCTCATATTTGTCCCATATCGACTACATTGACATTTGTACTGGTTGTAGTTTATTGCCAAAACTGCTGTATGTTTCTTTTAAATTTTATATGTGAGAATTCCCGGGTTCCCAGTTCTGCAGCGAAAAAAAAGCAATCAGGTGGCAATTGAAGCGAGGGAAACAATGTGAGAATCGTAAGGGAGTAAAAAGACTTTCAGGATAGACGGAACGCCTGTAAATTGGCAGTTGTAGTGCTATTAATGAGCACTATGCCCGAGTATTGGACTGATAAATTTTACAGGTGTTGTTTGACGACGTTAGATACTGACTGTATATGGATCTACGTATGGATGCCAACCGCCGTAAAACAAGATACAGACAGACAGCAATTTTCTGTGAATTTTATCATGCATCGTAGGCTAAGCTAAATGCCTTGAAACTTATTCAGAGTGTTTTAAAGATTTATTTTAAGGTCCGTGAAACATTTGTTTATCTTATGACTTTAAAGTGTAACTAGTCTTCGCCACTTTCTTACGTAAAACGATCAAATATGTCACGCATTTTGTTTTCAAGGGTTTCACCGAGCAGGTTTGCATAAATTCTTGAGTTTAATGTGGAGTTTGCGGAAGCTTCTTATACATTGACATACCAGGGAGGTTATGGTACCTTAACCAGATGAAATTTGGAGCCTCAAGTGAATACTCTTCACAGAGAAAGACAGCAAAGTACAGAAACGCTGCCTAGTTTAGGTTTTAATATTTTCGGTAGATACAAGTACTTCTCCAGTTAACGACTGTAATGATGTACTAAAGTTGTATGCTGGGATTCACACTTCGAGGATTCTATGGTCTCAAAGGGAAGAGTCAGAAGATATTTATCTGAATGGGACCGAGGAATAGCAAGCAAGTATGTAACGAAGCCGAGCACTCTGATGTTGTTCTGCTTACACCAAATAAGCTCAAGAGGTTGTGTGAAACTATTTAAGTGGCCTGGATCGAGAAAGGAAGTAAAACAAACTATATTCCTTGGCAGGTAGATAGGTAACCGATGGAAACAGAAGGAAAACGATTGAAGGCGATTGAAGGAAACTTCCAAAACGTATTTAAAAAGCTTCCACGATCAGGAATGTAATACTCCGGAAAAGGTGGCAAAAGCTGACTGAGTGGGACATCGAAATACAAAATAGGTAAACACGTTAAGAGGCTGTGCGGAAAGAGTCTCGAAAGTAGACATGTTCAAGATGGGCAGAATGGCTAGAGCGTTCCATGATTCCCGTCTTTTCTAAAAGTCAGTCACTTGAACAATATGAAAGTCATTGTTCAATAGTAATAAACGTCATTAGCTAATTGCAAACAAACGTTCACAATGAATTTTCAATTCAAAATTAGCAAACCCGAATCCGCATTGCAGGGCTAGGAATAAACTGCATGAGGAACACGGAACACGGTGTATTTGTCAATACTCTTCCATTGGGTTATGTAGTTACAACAAATAAGGTGACCACGAGTATAGAAAATTTCTGCAGTGCATTCCCATTCTTATACCTTCAACGCATGTCTTCTTCTTTCAAAGTCTTTCCATTAGCTGAATGTCTTCCTTTTCTGTAAAGGGTGGGCGCCGACGTGGTTGTTTCGATGTGACCTTTGCTGCCACTTGTCGTGCGCATGCGAAACTACGCGCCATGCAGCTGGAAACCTGTCCCGCCAGACCCCTAAACACCTGCATTAAAGCGAGTGTGCCCCTGGGGTTTGGCAGGGAAGAGTTCCAAGTGCAATGTAACTATAAAGGAACCGTCGTGCACGGTCAATCCTTCTGATTACATAATATAATTCAATAATATAATTTAATGAGAACACTTCTTGGGCGATGCGTGAAACTGTTTGAATTACTCATGTGCCATCTTACATGGTGTTCGTGTTCTTAGCGCGCGGGCTTCCGAGTTACTACCCGGAGTAGGGTGCGAGTTTGGCCCCCATACGATATAATATATCCGGGCTCTAGGAATTACGAAGAGACAATTGGGACCCGAGTGTTAGGCGTCGAATTACGAAGAAAATTACGTGGACATTGTATTATATGGATTGTTTTTCTATTTATATCTATTGTATGTTTTGTTTGGCTTTTATATGTACTTTAAACATTGTTTTTTTATGCGGAATAACAATCACTTCGTTCACCTTTACACTTATGCACTGAAGAATGACAATAAACAATCCTGATTCTTAAATCTTGAACTAGGTGTTCTCTGAGCAAGCAATCCAGAAGGGACAGCACTGCAACCTGGGAGCGAAACGGCAGGTTGCTTCGCAGTACACGTTCGAATTGGAGGCTGGGAGCGAGTACTGTACAGACGCCGGCGGAAACTGAACTCTGGGTTACTGGTGCTGTAATAGCGTTGCGCCAACGGAAAGGCTGTTAAAATTCATTGGGCAGGAGGAACACCTAAAGTGTGAATTTAAAAAAAAGTTTGGGACCTCTTCTACTAAGCAGTATAAAAATACACCGTTCAAGGTCGTGAAGGAACTGTTAACAGTCCAAGTGTTTATTTGCAGACAGCACTCAACAGCTGAAACAGGTTGGCAGGAAAGCAAGTTGAACCTAGGGCACCGAAATCACAGTAAAGCTAGAGAGGGAATCTCCAGCTAGCGAGAAAGAAAATAGCACGGCAGGAACGCTGATCAAATGGGTCAAAGATTCTTTACCTCAGCTTAATTTGCGATTGATAAATTGCAATCATTTCCTGTTACACAGCCCAGCATTGGGTCGGCAAGCTGACTGCGGAGTCCATGGAGGATGTGCTTCAAAGGGATTGTTTTGATGTATGCTGGGTAGACTAATAGTCCAGGGTCCTCAGTACAAATCAAAGACCCAAAATGCGGCTTACAGCTCTGTGCGGCGAAGGAAATTCCATCTTGAACCCCAGTAGTTAGAAAACGCTGGAATCTATCTTCCAGAAAGTGGTAAGGGAGCGCTTGGAAATTAATTGGATTCGACAAACTCAGCAGGGATTTATGAAAGGGAAATCGTGTTTGACAAATCTATTGGGGTTTTGAAGTTTAAAATAGCGGATAAGTGAAGTGGGGCGGAGGGCGCGTTATGGTGCATTTGGAATTTCAATAGGGCTTTGATAAAGTGCTATGCAAGAGGGTATTGAACAAAATTAGAGCACGCTGAATTAGAGGCAGTGTGCTAACGTGAATTGAGAATCAGTAGCGGACAGAAAAAAAAGTAGGGTTGAACGAGTCGATTTTGGACGGCTTTGGGAGGCAATGGCTAATGGTGTGCGTCAGATATCAGTGGCTTGGTCTCCAGATACATAAGCTCAATATCAAGAATTTTCGTGAGGGGATCAAATCTAATTTATTCAAGTTGTTTGATAATCCAAGGATAAGAGACGATGACCATAAAAAGGAGGGTACAGAGACGTTTCGGTGCGGGGTATATAGACAGAGTAAATGAGTGAGCAAGAACAGGGGAGGTAGAATGTAGCCTGGAAATTTTAAAGCTGTGAATTTTGGCAGAAGAGAAAGTAGAAAAACAGTGCATTCCTATATAGTGAAGACTGAACACAAGAGATTATGCAGATGTTGGAAATCCAGAGTAACACACACACACACACACACACACACACCATACTGGAGGAACTCAGCCGGTCAGGCAACATCCATGGAAATAAATCAACAGTCGACGGTTCGGGCCGAGACACTTCATCGGTAGAGTCCTGATGAAGGGTCTGGGCCGGAAACGTCGACTGTTGATTCCTTTCCATAGATGCTGGCTGACCTGCTGATTTCCTCCAACACTTAGTGAAGACTGGACGGTATTAACCTTCTGAGGAATCAAAATAGACTTATACCAGAGGTTCCCAAACATTTTTATACCACAGACCAATACCATTAGGTCAGAGGTCCGCGGACTCAAGGTTGGGAATCCCTGCCCTATACACAAATCACTGAAGATAGCAAGCACGGAAATAATTGCAAAGGCAAAGTGTTTATTGACTTTTATTACGAGATATTTTGAGCAAAAGACTCGTGAGACAGCAGCCGGAACATTGCATATAGGTCCGATCTCCTCACGTTTGTAAAAATAGTCATGTGGCAGAGGAAGTGCAACAAATGTTCACCAGATAGAGTGGCGTGGATTATCCTTTGAGACACGATTAAGCAGACCGGCTGGTGGCGCAGTGGCGTCAGCGCCGGACTTCGGAGCGAAGGCTCTCGAGTTCGAATCCAAGTCCCCCTCCGAGCATGCTTTCCACGGATTTCCATCCGTGCCGGGTTGAGCGTCGAGCTAGCTCGTAAAAAAACAAGGGTCCAGTCAGGAACGTTTCATATCGTGACCCGGTTAATCCGAAAGGAGAACAAACCTGACACTTCGCGCCAGCCAAGAATGGCTGACGCTAGAGAGGAAGCAGACTCGGCCCTTCCTCTCCAAATGAAAGATGCAGAATTCCTAAAGGGTAACATGCAGGATAACTATATTCCCCTTGGCTACCTGGGGCGGGGTCAAAATAGGGAATTGTCCACTCAGGATTGAAATTAAAAGGTATACGTTTCCACTGGGAGGAATGGATTATTTGAATTTATCCATCCAGCATCATTGTGGATGCTCAGTCACCGTAAAGGGACCAGTATACATGGGTGTCTGATTCTAGAGTCTCTTTCTGTGCCGTAAGATTCCGGAACTCAGTTTCCGGAAATCCATTGATGAAGCGAATCAGTGTATAAGGAGTTAGGAGTTAGTACATAAGAGTGTATGTACTAACTTCTAACACACAAGAGTGGTGTGAGGTGAAATATCATTCATGATTTTATTGAATGGTGATCAAGCGAGGCCAAAGAACCTATCGGTTCTGTTTCATTTATCACGATTCTATGCAAAATCGCGCAGCCAGCACATAATCGCGGGGGCGGGGGGGGGGCGGCGGGAGTAGGTCTGCAATCACGTACTGATCTCTTACAAGTTCTCAAAATATGGGAGAATCAGCCGACTAGGAATTCATATGTAATCTTCAGGTCCCTGATCACGTAGGTACATCTCTTTTTCAACAAAATCGTATGTTTTCTTGCATAGACCTAATTTACCCTGCAATCTACAATCTGTCTCTACATGGAATGCCGTATCACCAAAACGAAAAGAAGTACATTTATTTCAGACTTCTTGACACCATGAGTGTTTCCGACTCCCAATATAAAGTCTGCATATGGGTCCCTAGTCAGCTGGCGCTCCGGAGCACTGGGAACTCTAAACATCTGTTTCAAACTGAGATGAAATAGACCGCTTCCATCCTAAAGCTCCTCTGCCAAAACAAAGCCAAGAAGGAGTTGATAAAATATTAGTGCACAACTCTGCTCTAGGCATACCCGTTTGAGATCTCAGAAGAACAGCAAAAAATATGCTGCGATAATCGGAATTGTGATTAGTTTTAGTTAATTCCCAAGTGTGCTATGAAAGTTTAAAGTCATATTTGCAAAATTTAAAATCCATTGAATAGACGGTAAAACGTTTCTGAAGCAAAACTCTGCAAATTCAGATTGCACATTATAGCCTAATTTACAAAGCGAATTATGTTAAGGAAATTTGGGCCAACGCTGATCCAACGAAATAATTGGTAACGTTCAGGTGCTTATTATTTGTGCTGAAAACATTAAAAACAACGTATTATGTTTGTCTAAATGTAGTCAGTACCTTTCTGTTGTATATAAATCACTACTTAAAAGATTTTGAGAATATACCACATTGAGAACATTTCTGTTTTCGAACATTTGCATTCGAAAGGCAATCGAAGAGTAGATTTCACAATTTTATTACAGTTAACGATCAATAACAACGTTACAGCAGATGCAGCTACAGAGCACGTCCAGATTATGGCAATAGTTCCAAAATCCAGTCTAATTGTATCTGCTTACACTATGGTGAATTTTGTCACAACAGACACTAAATTATCTCCGCATCGTTTTGCACCGTGCATTGTACTTGGTAAGGTTGTAACTAGCTAATTTCCCACTGTACTATAAGGGGCGGGGATATTCTCTGGAAAATTTGCAGTGATTTTCAATGGAAAATGGATGAATGCAGGCTAAAAAACAGATTGCAAAATTTCGAATGTGAACCGTATACATATTTTGCATATAAGTCGAAAGGGTTTCGTTTCGTGGCGTCTCTGAAACACGCCTACAGATGAGATTTCCATTGTAAAATCTTTTGAATGATTGTGTGTGAGTGAAGTGCTGGGAGCGGCTCGACGCTACACGTCCTAGGAATAGGTTTCTTTGGGGAGACTGAGGACACATGGGATAATGACGCATTTTCTCTTGGCCTTTTCCGCTCCTTAAATCATAGGCTGAGGGGAGCGCGAGTTCCCGGCATCACTTTCACTAAGGGAAAAAAAACCGCTGATAAAACACACATTGTCACTTCTACTCGCTCTGGGCAGGGTATTTCTTGCGTTCACCTCCTATTCGGAAATAAAAGGACTTTTAGCATCTTGTTGAACCGGTCAACTGTAGAAGCTCCACCGTGGAAATCAGACTTGATTTTCAATGCGTACTATCATAGAGGCTGGAAGGTAAGAAAGATCCTTGTTCTGAACATAAAGAAGTCGGTCGCCCCGGGAAAGGAGGGATAGATGGGTTGGTCCTTGCTCTTTTGCAATCAGTTTGTCCACTGCCTCCTACAATGCAAATGTGAGTACACTTTCAATGTGCTTCGTTGGTTGTGAAACCCTTTAGGATGTTCCGAGATCGCAGAAGGCGTTAAATGAGAGTCTTACTTTTCACAGTGATCCAAGAAGTCAGATTCATGCAATGTCCGAGACGGAGATTATGTTACAAGTTCACCGACCGCAAGCAAAAGCCTGCAATGATATTGATCCCTGCTTCTCCTAAAGGATAGAAGCAAGATTACTCAACCATAAACTGGATTTTTTAAAAATCCCACCATATAAGACAATCTAAACGTTTAACACAGGCGGCACTTCCTCGCTGACAAGACAAGCAGAGTGTTCAAGAGGAAAATAATGAAGATTTTTTTGTCAACAATCTAAATCACGCCATTGTAAAACAGCTATATGCATGTCTTAAGTAACTTTCTCCCTTTTCGTTATAACGAAATGATATCCCATATTAACATTAGAGATTACTGGCTACAGTCGGTTGTGTAAGATGCGCGCGTCGTCTAGTTTATGCATATAACCAGCAACGTTCTCGAATCCAAGGATCGTGTTGCTAATACTTTACAAGGAAGTGAAATATATAATCAGACAAGATAAAATTAAACTGAAGTGGCCTTACGTGTTTCATAAGGTACTGTTTTCTTGTATTGTTAACTGCACATTGTACCAGCAGCAAATTCAGAGTAAATTGGGGCACACTCGCCGTCCGTTGTGTTTACAGACCAAAAAATCCGCCTGCCTGCTGAAATGCAGAATGTTAAATAGCCCGCAGGCGGTTGTACTAAAACATATACAGTATCTCAGAGAGAACATCACAAACAGTTTCTCTTTATTTACTGGGTGTGGAGGGCTATTTGAAATAATGAATCAATTTAAAATACCTTGGGGTGAGGGGGTTGAGGTGTGTGAGTGGCGGAGTGGGAGTTAGGGGCTGGCGGTGAGAGAAGCTAAAAGATAATCGTCAAAATCCACCAGCAACCCTCCAGTTGGGGATACATTGTCCATACTGGTTAGGAAACGGTCAAGGTTTAGCAGGATATGACGTTATTTGGTAAACAACTAAAATGTATTCGGAAAAGTTTGACAGATAGTATTAAGTCGGAAAATTTCAAATCTTTTTTTTCTTTTTTCGTTCTATTCGCTTTTCCCGCCCTCCCTAATTATGCGAATGAAACGGGAAAGCTGGAAGAAGTTGTACTTCATCACCACTTCTCATCAAAATGCAGAATTAGTAATTGATGAAAGTCTACTAACAGGTATTTTTATTTAACCCGAAATGAATGGCAGTCAAAAGGAAACAAATACTAACCTTCAGCTGGTTGAATTATGCTGTTTTTTCTGAAGAAAGGACTGCAATGGGGAAAAGACCCTAGGAATGGTGTTGTGACCTCTGCTTCAAAATGGCTACACACGTATGGATCTGGAAGGGATGGGATATATGGACAGTTCTATCCACACAGATGGACGCCAAATAAAGAGAATAATATTTGCCTACATAATGCAGCTGTGCCTAATGCCAAGTTGCATTATTTCCCCACATCGTACAAACCCTCGTAGCAAGGCCCAGAAACAAAGCACAGAAGAAGACAAACTTGGGAGGATACTGACCGAGCTTGTGCCCCCGATGGCCAAGCCGTCTACTCAAGTTTGTTATGTCTTTAATAAATATTTGACAGATAATTATGATTACCATGACCTGGGGTATGAGTGCGGTAAAGTCTTGAACCTCTATTTTAGTCGCACTGTACACCCAAAAAGTTGTGCCCACATCATATTCCCGCTGCAATTATATATTTTTTTGCCACATTAATGAAGATTATATTTACATACGGGCACTTCCATAATCGGAACAACAATCTAAATAAATCACAATGAGAAAATATTACATTTCCAATTTGATATGTTGTGAACTTAAGCGTCGAACAAGGACGTAGATATGTCACGTTATTAATACCGAACACATGGAAATATTCAACCGTTGTCAGAAGTTCTCCATGTTTGTTTCATGAAGGAGCTTCGTCTGAGAGATGAGTTACTTTTTTCGTTGAATGAAGCCAAGGCATTAAGGGCGTGCGGCGGGCAAGAGGGGCGCCGTGGTGATTTCGGAAGAGAACCTTAGAACTTAATCCTATTTCCATGGTAGTTGGAATGCTTATTTTTGGGAATTTATTTGGAAAGGTCAGCAACATAAAATCCAATGTCTGATTAAGGTAATCAACAATAACATTTACTTCTAAGGAAGCAGTATACTGTACCTGGAACATAATCAGGACTGATTAACAGGAGCTCTTATCCGATGTCTGTAGGCAACCCGGGGTTCTCACAGACGAAGTAGAATCGTGGAAAATCAAAAAGGTTTTAGACGTAAAGACACAGTATACAGAAGATGGCCGTCATAATCTTATTTCTGTGGCACTGATTACTTTTAGTGCTAGCTGTGTATCTACAATTAATGATACTTGTTTTCTTAATGAGACTGTTTTTTTAGAAAGTGCTTTTGATAAATTCTTCACTATGCCTTGATCATTTACTTGCCATCTTCTCGTTTTACATTTGCATTCGATCGAAGCTGTGCCATGTAAAATAATTGTGTAAAATTATCAATTAACTTTTATGTGCCATTAAATATCTACATGGGATGGTAGCGTTAAGTATTCAATTGGCATTTGGCGATAACTATTTAAACATAAATCACTGAAGGGCTTACATTACTGCAGTTACTCACAAATATGAAAATATTTAAGTTTGACTAAGTCTTAATTTCTCCAAGTTCAGACTATTAATTAGTGCATACTCTGGTAGTGGGACGAATCATGTAAAATAGTTTATCAAGTCATTTCTAAACATAAGTACAAACTAGAAAAATTGGTATGAATGTAGAATTGATAACATTGCAATAAATGAACGCTTTAAGTGATCATTCGGCGATTATGCTGTGAAACTGTATCAGCATCGGGCAGAAACGGCGTCATTTTCACGAGTATCTAAATTAAGATTTTTAGAGGGATGGAAAGGAACTTGTTGGGAGGAGACATTTCTTGGCTGTAAATCATTGGTTGTTAAACGCCATTTTCAATTTTGTATAACACTTTCTGGCGAGTTTCCGAATTTTAGTGCATTAGATTTAAATAGTGTTGGTATTCTTTTAAAAATGGGAATTGCCCGTTAGATTTGTTCCACTGTAGACCGTTTGGCGGCAATATTCGTTTTAGGTAGAAATGTAACTCAATACTCAAAGGATTAGGGGATGAGAGGATTACTAAAGAGTGTATTTTAGACGTAAAGATATATCAAATGTTTCCTTTAATTCTGACCTTGTTTTTGTTCAGCTAAAGACAGCCCACTGGGAGAGTCGGAGTTGCCCCAGAGCTCAGACCCTGCAGTGATGGAGAGCCCCTACCTCAGTGTTAAGGAGGCAGCAATGAAAGGACGCAACAGTGAGCTGCCCAGTGCCATGGAGAAAGGCGACAACGACAGCAACAAGGGCAAGAAACGCAGGAACAGAACCACCTTCACCAGCTACCAGCTGGAGGAACTGGAAAAGGTTTTCCAGAAGACGCATTATCCCGATGTTTATGCCAGGGAACAGCTCGCACTGAGAACGGACCTAACGGAAGCCCGAGTGCAGGTAAAATGTGAGCGCCGATAATAATGTTGGGGGGACGAGGACTGGCGTTTAGCAATAACGCAAGCAACACCATCCGAGTGATTTGAGGGAGATCAGTAACACGCAAAAACAAATATATCGAAGAGCAAACCATAGGATAACTTCACATTCCATTTATTTGTTCAGAGTCTCAGAGGAAACACTGTAGCCTCCTATTAAACTGTCCTCCATTCGGGTGGGAAAAATGGTCGCTGTTACTCCAGGCGATTCTTGGTCCGATTAGGGTTAATCTACAAATGGTTCAAATAATTCTCTAAACAGTTTTAAATTGTTCACTGTGCACGTCGCTTAAGTATCAGCCGTGGAGCTTTATGGAAAACGGAATGGATACCTTAATGAGGCATATTTCTCCCAGAATAAAGACTATTTGGAATTGAGGGAATGCCACTCAATACACGTTTCTATACAGAAACAGACATTGAAATTTAAGGAAGGCTCAGTGTGACCGGCTTTTATCAGGTTCTTCAAAGTCGTCAAAACAGTCCCTCTAATCGAATTGCGTCAGGTATTGCGGACTAAGTTCCAACAGATCGTCACGGAAGCAGTCTACTTAATAAAAAAATCAAACTCTACCGTAAATAACATAGAGTATGCATTTATAATAGTAATCCAGTATATATCAGCCCTTCAAGAAGTTTTTCTAAAACTTCTTCTAATGTTGTATTTGCATTATTGCAACGTGCTTCACGCATAGTAAAGACCCAGGAAGATTCGTCTGCATTGTAACAATAGACGTTAGTCAGGAGTAACGTTCGAGATATGTGTAATACGGTTGAGCGCCAATGTTTAACATCCTTTGATATATAAAAACGCTTTATACTGTATGATTATAAATCTTTAGCGGGATTATAAGTTCCTTGGGTCATGTTGCATGGGGCTGCGAAAGGACCTAAATCGAACCTGACAGTAGATGAAACCGAAATTTCTCGGCACTTGCAGACTAGTAGTTGAGTTACGACGTTTCAAACCAATTGAAGGATGGCCAAACCGGTGACTGGAGAGGGGGAGGGATTTTCCGCAGGAACTTGGGGCTCTTCGCATTTATGTGAATCATAGCAACCATCCTGAAGAATCTTCGCACTGATAATTTTGTTCCATACAATCCCTGGAATAAACAGCGATGTGCGCTTGCGTTTCGCTTGATTTTATTTGGAAATGTTATTACAATTGCATTCACTTTATACTATTCTTTCTATAAAACTCGTCTCCAATTCTAGAAGATATTCAATTTGGCTAAAAATCCATCCACCCCCAAGTTGCAAAGATAAGCATTTTTACCAACTGTGCGCCAACAAAGTTTTAGGCTAATATTCACTTAGTCCCATAAAAGTTTTTAAAACAGAACAGGTCTGTTTCGACAGATACCGGATCGCCCGAAACACTGGAACACTGTGCATGCAGATCTGTTTACGTAAGCTGTAATAATGAAATCGAGTGAAGGTTCATATATATACATATATATATAACTCCATCAAAACGCGGGAATTAAGGGAAGTCAAGGCAGGAAATTAAACATGCAATGAAAACATTCTACAGCTTAAGACCTTACCATCAAGTGCTCTTGTTTCCGATCGTTTTAGAGATAAAAGATACCTTCTTGCAGCCTTGTGTTTCATGGGTTCTCTTTTTGAATATCTTTCCCTGTTTGAAAACCATCTAAACGTCCACAATTTCTAATGAAACTGAGAACGAGATCTCATTGGCAGACTTTATTTTACCCTTTTGCCTTTTGTATTCGAAAAAAAGTAGTCGCGCGCTGAGTCTCAAGGCTTGGATTTCAATCCGAATCTATTGGTACTGCGGGACAATCACAATCATAATCAAAATCAGGGATTGTCTTGATGATCTATTGAAGCAGACATTTACGTACAAACGTGTAAATCAACTCAAAAGTACAGCATAGCAAACCATTTACTGAAATGTATTACGTATTTTTACTCTATCACCTTTGATAGGATAATGCCGAATTGCACTTTAATCGTTGTAAACAGTAAACATATAGCTTTAAAAGTTCTAGCAATACTTTTACTTTCACTGTTTGATTTTCGAACGAGGAAGTTCATTGACGTGTAGTTAAACTCGGAACTCTGACTAGCTTAGGTATGAGTTAACGGAAAAGATAATGCCCAACATGTTATCAATGTAAGAGTCTACAAGGTTTGCAAAGTTCGCTACTCCACTATATTCTATGCATTTTCATACACAGCTGGGGCCCAGTTTATAACTTGTTGCATAAATCCCCGTGAAAAAAAATCAAAGCGTTTACTTACCGGAGATTGGGCTGTTCCTGGCAAAAGTAGAAACTTTTTCTGCTTTTCTTAGTCTTCGTTTTCCACACGTTAAAATTGACATGACAAACTATGATCAGTGGAGTTGACAGTGTCGATTATTGCATGTTCAAGATTCACGTATTATACAGTTCGATATTAATCAAGCCGACATAAGTAAACTTAGTACACTTACTTCCATTTATCTTTATTCCTGTTGTAAATGAACAGCGTCGCCATTCTATTGCGCGCGGTGATAGATTTGATTACCGGAGTTATCAGGCCATCTCCATTAAGCAGGCCGAAGATTAAGTGATTGTGAAAGTAAACGGATATTATAGCCATCTCTCAGTGAAGTGTTCTCGTCAGTGATTGAATTAATAGAGCTACATCAAAGGCAACATCTCTCTCGTTAAAGTGTGCGAGGCAAAGCAAGTGAGGAAGTTAACCTGTACCCAGCTCTGATGTGATAGTCCGCTGAAGCCAGCCCTTACATGGTATCCGTTTATTTCTCAGTCCTCAAGCGGATTGGTATGTTTTCCCACCTCAAAGTCTTTTGATCATTGCAAGTGGGTAAAAGGAACTTAATTGACTTCTCATCACATGCTTTCCAAAATGTCATCGTTGAAAATTATTTAACGTCTAACCAGATTTATTTAAAAACAAGATGATAATTTACATTATTCTTAAAATATCGACAGTAACAGGGCTCATTGACAATATAGTTAATGCAATATTGAAATAGAAGCCTTTTGTTATATACTCGGATTTAACTCTGGCATCGCTGAACAATTCGGTTAAATATTTAACCAATCTTTTTTAAAGCAGATTATCTGGTTGACAACTTTAATGTAATGTAGAACAGTGCTCATTTGAAAGCGAGGTTCTCAGATTTAAGCAAAATGTAGTTTATCCACTGCTTGCAATGTTCCGTCTGCGCGTATCCTGGAGGAAATAGAAATTACATCCTTTGTTCCATTGCCTTTAGGTTTGGTTTCAGAACAGAAGAGCTAAATGGAGGAAGAGAGAACGCTTTGGGCAGATGCAACAAGTTCGGAGTCACTTCTCCACTGCCTATGAACTACCCATTTTAACCAGGGAGAACTATGCACAGGTAGGCATCGCGCACATTGTTTGAAATCAGTGATACCGAATACACCCGATTGTCAGGTAACAACTGCATCAACGATATGTGACACTGATATGAATTAGGTTGAATGCTATTTAACTCCTTTTAATAAATCAATTATGCGAAGTGCTGAAATGCTACTTTTTTCTCTAGCTTTAATGTGTTTAGTTCTGCACTAGCTTCAAAGTTCAATAATGTCGCATCTGGTACAAAAACGATCGAATTTCCTCTTAGCGCAGCAGCAGGCCACAATTCATCATCTGCTCAGAACGGAATCTGCAAAATCCGAAACTTCTTCAGAATTGAGGGAAACAAATAATTATAAATGACAAAGTTTGGATTTCGCGTTGAGGTTATTTGTGCTGGGGAATGGTTACTACGGGTCTGAAAACTTCAAGTGGTTCATTACTGGGAATAGTATACACCAGATGTTGAATAAAATCAGATCCGTTGTGTTCTAATAATTCCACTACATGTATTCTTTATTTCATAAGCAACTCCAAGTAAACATTAAGTTTCAATTTATTCATTTCCACAAATTCACCGAATGAAGGGCGCACCTCTTACTCACAAATTCCCCAAACCGAACATACCTGTCTCCTTACCCTCACCACCTACTCCCTCCACAAACATCCAATTTCATAACTGGGAAATTCTGAGCTGCTGCTTGCTTGATAGTTAATTGCACATGTAACTACCCCTTTACTGTCAGTAAACCAGCAGTGGTTTTCCTTCAAGATTAGACGAGAATTTTTAAATTGTCTTTGTTTTCTTAACATAGGGTATGGTTATACTAATGCAAATCTGTGGTAATTATGTCTGGATGCTCTCGGAAACATAATGGTAAACACAAGAGATTCTGCAGATGTTGGAAATCCAGAGCAACACATAGAAAATGCTGGAGGAACTCAGCAGGCGAGGTAGCATTCCTGGAAAGGAATAAACAGTCAACGTTTCAGGAGGAGAGACCCTTCATCAGGATTAGAAGGTCTTGGTGTGAAACGTCAACTGTTTATTCATTTCAGTAAGTACATAATAGAGCAGGTTAGGCTAGAGTTTCATTGTGTCCTTATGTAAACTTTTATATGGTGATTGCTTAGGTTATAAGTGTACATTGTACTCTGTTATTCAAATATATAGTTTTATGATGACATCATGATCACCTTTATGAATTTTTATGCATGGAGCATCTGAATTTATGTCCTGCTCTTGTGGCTTCACTTGTGTCTAGGCCAAATGGTTCAGTTAATGCTGATGGAGCACTGCCACATCTGAGATGCATTTTTTTTTCGTAGAGGCATTGAAAACCCATCTGCTTATTTAGCTGGGCTAAGACAATCCAATCATGAAGCAAAGGAATTCTCCTGAATACCCAGGCAAATATTCATCCCTCATATTTCACTCTTTGCAGGAGCTTTTGCACAAATGGGCTGTTGAATTTCCTGAACTGCAAAATCTACTGTACTTCAAAAAGTACTTAATTAGCTGTAATCTCAGAGTGAAAGACATCATATTCAGACTTCCGGTAGCGCTCATGGAGTGAAGTCGCGTTCTTGACTCGCTCCATTACCTCTGAGTTTTTTTTCTCTATGGTCAGCTATACTTTAATTAACCATTAAGGCATCAATTTTTACAATACTTTGAAAGACATCATATTCAGATCTTTGTTTCTTTAGCTTTGAAATCTTGGCATAAAACAACATTAATCATAGGTCATACATCATTGCAGATTAAAAGAAAAACAATTTTCACTACTTCTGTACAAATATCTTTACACTCTATCTCCTATTTAGCATGTCTACAAAGACTATTCTTTTTCAAACCATTTTCTCAAATGCAGTGTACTATAAGTGGCTACAACTTGTGGCTCACTTTTTGTTGAAAGACTTAGCCATGAGGTGACTAATCAAGAATTCCCAAGATGACTGGAGTAAAACTTTTTTTTAAAAAAATGTACTTATAATTTAAATTTTGATGATTTCATATGGGATAATGGCTGAGAAATCTGGGCAAGGTGACTGAATATTAACTTTAATTCTCAATAATTAACATTGCTTAAATTTTAGTCATACATATGTTTTGAATTAGAAAATATACTCAAATGTGTATAGTTAGAATTATTTTATTTGTACAATAGTTATTAAAGACAGACATTGAAAATAATATAAATAACGCATGGAAAATACTCTTGAGAAGTTTAAAGGAATGTTGCGAGATTGGGAATCACCACCATAACTAGCAATACATTAGCTTAGAAAAACTGTTTTAAATGACTTTTAACCGTGTCATAATAACAAAAAACTTGTTTACACTTGTGTGCACTTTAGTAGCTAATATTATTGAATCAGGGCAGTTACTGCACATTATTTGTCCCTTTTCTTAGGTATTTCATCTAGAACAATGTAATCCCTAAGAATGTTAGAAATTTAAATGTCAAGATTAACTGCACTGTAACTCTTTAAGATTAAAACTGTTTACAAAACCAACAACTCAAAGGCCCAAAGCCTATGCAAAAACACTCTGCAGATGCTGAAAATCAAACATATAAAAAACACAAAATGCTGGAAATATGCAGTACCTCAGTGGGCTGAAAAAGAGTTAAGAATTCAGATCAATTAAGGTCTTGGAGCAATAATTATTGCTCCCTCCTTAGATGCTGAACAGTTTGCTGTATAATCCATTTTAATTTGTATTCCTATATGATTTTATTATTTCATTTGTTTCCTTTCCCAATGACACAATATTACAGAGTAGCCAACATTTCACTGCACTTATGCAACTTTTGCAGATAAGGCTATCTTTCAGATCACTGTGGTGTTAAACTCAGGCTGAACTGAAGTAATTGCTTTTGATAAGTTTTACTTTTTCATAGAGTCTGTCCATTAATAAAAATTACATTTTGTTCAAATACATTTTTTAGTTATAGCTTAACAGGAGTCTTACAAAATAAAGCAAGACTTTTTGATGGAATCTTGCATTCAAACTATTTCAATAGTTTCAAGCTAAATTAAGAGACTAAATGTACCTTGAGATTCAATTTTACCTTTAGAATGACAACTTTTAAAAAAAATTTCCATTTGATACTGTAGTCAAGCAGTGCTAGATTTTCACTTCTATGGAATCTCCCACCTGCGCTATCAGCTTTGAGCTTGCAATATCAGTGTTATTGCAAGTGAAACCACTTGCAATACTAGCTTGGTTTATTATTTTTTTCTGCTAATATTATTGGTAAAAATCATTGATACACTTTCTGTAAGTTCTTCTTAGTGAGTTCAATGGTTCAAAATTATAGACGGTGCAAGTGCAATTTTATAATTTGTATGCAAAACAATGTATGTGGTCTGGCTCTCATAATTTGGGGATAGTGCAATAGTTGTCCAACTCTAAAGAGAAACTGAATGAGGCACCAGGAGAAGGAAATCTCAGCCAGCTTAGCTTTTGACACAATTTACTAATTTTTCAGGTGAAGTTGATTACAATTCACACCCACATTAAAGGGATCATTCAAAAATAAAATCCAATCAAAAACTCTCATGATTAAATATGCAGCAGGAACCCATTATGATGTGACATACTAGGCAATGAAACTCCATTATGATACTGCCTGTATTGATGCAAATTTGGTTCAAGGTTAATGTGGATGTTGTAGGTGTGTGTGGATCAGGAAATTATAGGTATAATCTCAGTATTTTATTTTCACTCCAATTTATAGCACAAAATTTTGTGATAGTCAGTATTTCTTCCTTTATGACTTGCTTAACTAGGCACCAACTGCAGAAATTTAATTTACTCTAATTTGAGAGCTGCGGTTCAGCTTTAAATCAGCAGATACAGGGTTGGATGGTTCCAGCTGGAGATCAAATTCAGCTGATGCAGGCACACTCACACATGGAAGGCCTGTTTTTACCAGGGCATCAACATAAAATAGGTTGTAAAATAGCATAAAATTTGAGAACGATTCTCAAATTTTAAATGCAAAATACATAAGGTGGAGGTTAAGAATTTTCAATTTGCATTAATTTGGGCTATTTCTTCAATATTTATCAACATTTAGCAAAATAAGGCATTTCTTATGATTTAAAAAGCAGTCAGGAAATATATTGACTATCAGGCTGTATAAAGTGCAACAAAATCAAAATAAATCATAATAATTACAGGTTAATTCAGTATTTATCTAAATCATTTTCTTTCATGCAATTGTGATGACTTTTTTCCCAATTTCATTTTGGTCCTGGTTTTAATTCTGATTTTTTACATCTCTATCATAGAGTTAGAAACAGGTCCTTCAGCCCATCTACTCTTTACTAAACTGTTATTTTGCCTAGTCCCATAAACCTACATCTGGAGCATTGGCCTCCGTATCCCTTACATCCAAGTACTTATCCAAACTTCCTAAATGTTGTAATTGAACTCACATCCACCACTTTTGCTAGCAGCTTGTTCCACACTCAAACACCCTCTGAGTGAAGGGGCTCCCTGTCAAGTTCCCATTACGTATTTTATCTTTCAAACTTAACCTATGACCTCTAATGACCTAATGGCCTTCTCCCAGTGCAGCCTCCTCTACATCGGTGAAACCCGACGCAGATTGGGGGACCGCTTCATGGAGCACCTCCGCACCGTCTGCCAAAACAGACAGGATCTCCCAGTAGCCACCCACTTCAACTCTGCTTCCCACTCCCGTTCAGGTATGTCCATACATGGCCTCCTCTACTGCCATGATGAGGCTAAACTCAGGTTGGAGGAGCAACACCTCATATACCGTCTAGGTAGTCTCCAGCCCCTTGGTGTGAACATAGAATTCTCCAACTTCCGGTAATTCCCACCCCCTCCCTTCCCCTATCCCTATGTCACTCTGCCCCCTCCCCCAGCTGCCTATCACCTCCCTCATGGTTCTGCCTCCTTCTACTACCCATTGTATTTTCCCCTATTCTTTCTTCACCTTTCCTGCCTATCACCTCCCTGCCTCCCCTCCCCCACCCCTTTATCTTTCCCCTTACTGGTTTTTCACCCGGAACCTACCGGCCTTCTCCTTCCCACCCTCCCCCCATCTTCTTTATAGGGCCTCTGCCCCTTCCCTCTACAGTCCTGACGAAGGGTTCCGGCCCGAAACGTCGACCGATCTTTTCCACGGATGCTGCCCGACCTGCTGAGTTCCTCCAGCGTGTCGTGAGTGTTGCTTTGACCCCAGCATCTGCAGATTATTTTGTGTTTATGACCTCTAATTTTAGTCTCATCCAACCTTAGCAGACAAAGCTTGCTAGTGTTAACCATATTTATATCCCTCCTAATTTTTAGACCTCTTTCAAATCTCTCCTCGTTCTCCTACACTTCAGGGAATAAAGTCCTAATATATTCAACTTTTCCTTTTAACTCAGGTTCTCACCTCCTGGCAACATCCAACATCAATGCTATTGAATTGAGTTGTCCTCCGATCTTGGCAATCCATTTGCAACTGTCTCCTCGTATGGTGACAAAGCATTTGCAAATGGATTGCCAAGGTTGGAGAACAACACAACCCAACCATCAACCACACAAGCTACACATTTTCTGAGTTACTTCTATCAATGCCTTTGCTACTGGTATCCCACAAACAATAGGGATTGGTCACTTCTATGTGAAATCTTTAAAGGTTATCAAAATGGCATTTTCCCAACAAAACATATATGCAAGCTCAGTTGGTATAAAATTTATGTCTAGCACAAAATTTTTGATGATTAAACTAAAGAAAAGTTTTTGGTGGATGTTTTCTCACTCTCTTTTAATTGGATAAAATCAAAATTTCAGTCGTAAATATCAACAAGCCAAGACTGATCCTGTCGATAAAAAGAGCAAAACTTCTATTTCAAGCAAGAAAGATGAGTTACTGCCAATGCACTAACTTCACATTACTTGAAGAGATGCACTGATAGTTAAGTTTAATTAATTTTATATCATTGCAGAATTGTAATACCAGTTGAGAAATGAATCATAACATGCCTACGGTATTGGGCAACCAAGATGTTAACAGCCTTCAATTGACCAACATAATTATTTTCCTACCTTCTTTGAATCTGCGAAACTTACAGCTTTCCCATATGACTATCAATGATGAAATAATCAACTGAAACCAATTTAATGGCACATATTCTAGATTCTACTGTTATTTAAACTAGTCTGAACATATCACCATTGAATACTTCTAAATATCCAATTTACTTTTTGTTTAAACAGAACCGTTATTAAATATTTGGGAAATTTGAACAAAAATTAACATTATTGTTAAAATCAAATTTACCTTGAGTAAATCATTCAAATGCTTGCAGGAAATTATTACCAAAGAAATACCTAGAGCTATTTGTGCTAGATAATCACTACACATTGATTTTGAGCAGCATTTTTAAAAAACCAGGTGAAGAATATTTCACTAGCTTGATCTGAACACTGGAGGTTTCCAAAAGTAAAACAGAATCAAAAGACCAGTGGAGTAGATTTGTGAAGTGAGACCTAGACAACGGGGAATATGATTTTATATTTAAAGGGTGGTGACTCTCAACCCTAGCAACTTGCACTTAATCCTAATTTCCGGCACTTTTTTTGGAATTTGTAACCAATTTCCTTCAATATTCCAAAGTTGAGCAAGTTGACAGATTAATTAGCCAATGTAAACTGCTTTGTGTATGCAGGGGAGTATTGAAATCTGGGTGTGTGGTGGAGTCAACGGGAATTTGGGTGAATATAATGACAGTTGTGTCAATGCATGTTCGGTAATCAGTATGGATTTGGAGGGCCAAAGCACCTTTTTTCCTATGCTACGTCAGACTCCATGACACTTCAGATATTACTATAAAACAACAAGACATATTCTCAATGGGTCAGGCAGTATCTATGGAACTGAATAATTAAGAGACTGATGAAGGATTTCAACCCTGATGCGTCCACTGTTTATTCATTCTCATAGTGTTCTTAGGGTATTATCTCTCTTAATCATATTTCCCTCACTAAAAATTTTTCAATTTAAGATTTTGACATCCAATGACAGAAGAAAAAATTGTTTGGAATCAGTTAATGGCTTTGATGCCCGTCAGAAATATCACTCAGTTCAATCTAATGCATTAGAAGCTATCAACCCATAGTAATTAAACTTTTTCCAAGATGTGTATTGACTTGGTTGATAGCAGAGTCTGGGGTTAGCAGAGTTAGAGTAAAGAGTTTTTATTTTGATTAAGGGGCCAACTATTTTATCAAGTTATTTGAGCAGGTTGACTGTCTGACATGCTCATGGTGATAGCATAGGCTATTTTAAAAGTGGCATCAACATTTTGGGTGCAGAATTTAAACAGCAAATCCCAGTTAGATGTCTGAAGCAAGATAAGCTATAGAAGGAATGAATCAAAGAGGGAAATATGGTCCATATTTTCAGATTAAGTTTAAAATCATTTCAATTGAATAAACAGATAAAAATGACCTTAATGGGAATGTTTATATAAGACAGCATTTAAGTAAATGCAAGGATTGAGGGAAAATGGTACGAATTTTAGGTACAATGAACTTACCTTATTGTAAAATGGTCTAAACTGAGATTGATTGGAAATGCTATTAAAATGTCTATAGGAACTTTATTTTTCCAGTGAGGTAGATAATTATAAAATACATTATAATTTAGCACATGACTGACACTTAAGAAGGTGACTTGATGCTTTGTCTACAGAATACTCATCTTAATTCATTTAATAAATTGTTTTAAAATAAATTGCTTGAAATAGTTCTATTATACAAGTTGAGAAGCCTATTGAACATCATTATTACTTATACTTACTTTCTACTTTATTGTCGCCAAACAATTGGTACTAGAACGTAAATCATCACAGCGATATTTGATTTTGCACTTCCCACTCCCTGGATTACAAATATTAAATATTAAAAATAGTTAAAATTAGTAAATATTAAACATTTAAATTATAAATCATAAATAGAAAATAGAAAAATGGAAAGTAAGGTAGTGCAAAAAAACTGAGAGGCAGGTCCGGATATTTGGAGGGTACGGCCCAGATCCAGGTCAGGATCCGTTCAGCAGTCTTGTCATAGTTGGAAAGAAGCTGTTCCCAAATCTGGCCGTACGAGTCTTCAAGCTCCTGAGCCTTCTCCCGGAGGGAAGAGGGATGAAAAGTGTGTTGGCTGGGTGGGTCGTGTCCTTCATTATCCTGGCAGCACTGCTCCAACAGCATGCGGTGTAAAGTGAGTCCAAGGATGGAAGATTGGTTTTTGTGATGTGCTGTGTCGTGTTCATGATCTTCTGCAGCTTCTTTCGGTCTTGGACAGGACAGCTTCCATACCAGGTTGTGATGCACCCTAGAAGAATGCTTTCTACGGTGCATCTATAAAAAGTAGTGAGAGTTTTAGGGGACAGGCCAAATTTCTTTAGTTTTCTCAGGAAGTAAAGGCGCTGGTGGGCCTTCTTGGAAGTGAACTCTGCTTGGTTGGACCAAGTCAAGTCATTTGTGATACTGACCCCGAGGAAGTTAAAGCTTTTGACCTGTTCCACTTGCACACCACTGATGTAAATTGGGTCATACGGTCCGCTACTCCTTCTGAAGTCAACAACCAATTCCTTCATCTTGCTGATGTTGAGGGATAAGTTATTGTCTTCGCACCATGCCACAAGGTTCTTAATTTCCTCTCTGTACTCAAACTCATCATTACCCGAGATACGGCCTACAATTGTTGTGTCATCAGCAAACTTATATATTGGGTTCAATGGAAACTTGGCTACACAATCATGGGTGTACAGTGAGTACAGCAGGGGGCTGAGTACACAGCCTCGTGGGGCACCAGTGCTCAGAGTGATTGTAGAGGAGAGCTTGTCCCCTATTTTTACAGCCTGGGTCCTGTCTGTGAGGAAGTTGAAGATCCAGCTGCAGATCTGAGTGCTAAGGCCCAGGTTCTGGAGCTTAGGAATCAGTTTATCTGGAATGATGGTATTAAAGGCAGAGCTGTAGTCAATGAAAAGGAGCCTTACATATGCGTCTTTATTCTCCAAGTGTTCTAAGGAGGAATGTAGACCTTCTTAAAACACAAGGGGATTTTAGACTGAAGCAAGGAGCAGCTGAAGATGTCAGCAAACACTCCAGCTAGCTCGCTTGCACAGGCCTGGAGAACCCGTCCTGGGACGCCATCTGGGCCCGTCGCCTTCCTTGGATTTATCTTCAGGAAGGCCCTTCTAACGTCCTCCTCGGTGACGATGAATCTCGATACCACCAGGTCCGGTTCATCCAGAGGGAGCGGGATGCTCCTCTTCTGTTTGAATCTTGCGTAGAATACATTAAGTTTGTCAGGAAGAGAAGCGCCACAGTTATTGATATTCCCAGCCTTTTCTTTGTGCCCAGTGATTTCATTTAGACCCTGCCATAGTCTACTGACATCCTTTTGGTTAGCCTGGGCTTCCAACTTGGCTCGATATTGCCTCTTGGCACCCTTAATGGCTTTCCAGAGTTCACGCCTGGATTCCGTGTAGTGACTGGTATCCCCGGACCTAAAGCTGCAGCTCTAGCATTTAAAAGGGATTTGACCTCATAATTCATCCAAGGTTTCCAGTTAGGGAATACCTGGATCGTCTTGAGAGACACAGTCCTCCGTGCATTTCCAAATAAAGTCCGTGACAGCTGAGGCATACTCATCGAGGTTAGTTGCCGAGACCTTGAATACTAACCAGTCCACCTATTCAAAGCAGTCATGGAGGACCTCATTTGTTTCCCCCGTCCAACGTGACACCACTTTTGACACCGTGACCTCCTGCTTCAGTTTCTGTTTGTAAGCCGAGAAGAGGAGTACGGCCTGATGGTCTGATTTTCAGAAGTGAGGTTGTGGGACGGAACAGTAGGCATCCTTAACTGCTGTGTACCAGTGGTCAAGTATATTCGGGCCTCTAGTGGGGCAAAAGACATGTTGGTATAACTTTGGCAGTGCCTTTCTGAGGTTGGCCTGGTTAAAGTCCCCGGCTGTAATGAGCAAAGCCTCCGGATACCTGGTCTCAAGTTCACTGATGTTGGCATACAGTATGTTCAGAGCACACTCCACATCTGCCTGGGAGGAATGTAGACTGCTGTCAGTATGACTGAGGTGAATTCCCGTGGCAGATAGTAGGGATGACACATCACCGACAGGTGTTCCAGGTCCGGGCTGCAGGAGCTTGTCAGTGCCACTGTGTCTGAGCACCACGCAGTGTTGATCAGTAGGCAGACACCATCTCCCCTCGTCTTGCCCAATGACGCCGTGCGGTCCATCCGATGGGTCGAAAATCCCTCCGGTCGGATGGCACAGCTGGGGGTGGCAGGGGAGAGCCAGGTCTCAGTGAAACAGAATACACAGCAGTTCTGCATCTCCCTGCAGTAGGTGAGTCCTCCTTTAAGATCATCCACCTTATTCTATATTGCTTGCACATTTGCTAGTAGGATGGTGGGCACAGGGACCCTGAAGCCCCTCAACTTCAATCCGACCAGCAGCCCAGCTCTTTCTCCACGCTTCCTTGGTAAGTAGTGCATCTTTCCAGGTTTCCATCAATGCAGTGTGTCGTTGTCAGCTCTTTAATGTTGGTGGACGCATCCCACGGGAATCGATTGGTGGGTCGCGTCGTCGTGTGCTCCGGGTCGGGTCAAGTAATGGGGGAGGCTCTGCTGCCACTTCCAGCTGCCGGGGCCCGGGCTGTCGATTGGGTGGTGCCCCAAAGCCGACACTTAATTACCTCACTGATATACAAATTAATTCACTGATTAGTTATGTGAAGTCAATCTCTTTGAGATTATCATCCACTGTAGAGAATGGGAATATTGCATTTAGTCAGCAATGTACTGTATAATTAAGAGGAAGAGCATCTAAGAAATGTAACTAACCCTTACTTTCTTCTTAACCAAATTAATATCTCCAAGGTCAAAGATCACACAGGGAAAAAATATGGCATAGTCAGTTGAAATCAACTTCTGACTATGCCTTTTTTTTTCCTTTGTGTACCATACCCAAAATGTGTTACTGCTCTACCTCAGTCTCAGTTCCTTTACAGACCCTACTATTAAACAATAATGACGAAGGCATTATTTCTGGTAAAACTTCAATTTTATAACCTATGAAAATTTTTGCTTTAATAAGTATTTTTAATAAAATAATTTTATTTACTTTGGTGGTGACCCCATGACCAGTGGAGTGTATTCTAATAAACTAAAACAATTGTGGGTTTTACTACTGTAGAAAGGTCAGTTATCAGCATTTGTAACCATAACACTGAAACTGATAGCAACTTGAGTATTTCCACATGCAGTTTAATACAGAAACCACTTATGTCATTGTCAGTACTTTAGCCTCTCTCTAAAGGTTTAGAATTAGATTTAAAGGAAATCTTTGAGACTTGTTATTTCAGCTAGAATGAACATGCCTTGTTGTAAATAGTTTGAAGATAACTTGTTTTTGTTGGAGGTCCATTTGAATTAACAATTGCTAACCCACAATTTCTAGGTTTTTTTTTCTGTAAACAATGGCTTTCATGTACAAATGTAAAGAATTTAAGTAAAGACTATTATTCTACTCCTAAACAAAATCAAATGCTATGTTCATCTTATTTGTTGTAATCTTTACTTTGAATGTGCGGTGCTTTAAATACGAGCTTAAAGTTGTACTTTTTTTCCCGCATGGTTTTTGCAGATAGGAATTTCTTCAATGTGGTTGAGTGTTTAGACAGCTTGATATCAGAGCTGCTGAAGCAAGTGTTATCTTCAACCAACACACAGCAGCAACTAATGCCAGGGAAGAAAATCCATGCCCAATAGATTACTGGATCCTTCTGGGCAGCTCTTATTCGGGTCAGATGATAACTTCACTGACCAGGCATTACTTTACCTTTTCCTTGAATAGTAGGGGCATTTGCAATTGAGTAATATGGAAAGTCTGATCATATGATCATTGAGGTAAAAGCTGTATTTTTTGAAAGGAAGTTGTATATGAAAGTATGTAGAACAATAGAAATAAACTGGGACTAGGGGTGAATGTTGGAAGCATTAATTTGAGATGCTGTTGATATTTTGAGTTTCCAGCATTCAGAGAATGTTGGAAATTCTCCAACAGTATTAATGGAAAAAAAAAACAGATAATATTTTAGGTTGATGACATTTCTTGTGACCGGTTGTGGTAAAAGGTCACTAATCTAATAATGAGCCAGTTCTTATGCCAGCACCAACATCATGATATCTCTGCTGCAATCTTGGTTTCCAATATGATGGTGTACCAAGATGGCTTTGTCCTCATGGAGTTCAATGGGCCTGAGCCTGTGCCTGTGCAGAATTAATAGACTTCCCATATGCAAATTTTTAAAATACAACTTTTTCTCCCACATATATACAAGGTTCATATTGAATGATTGTGATATAATAAAAATGACATTAGTAAACTGGTCCTCACTGGCTTTCACTTGTGTTTAGAATGTAGAAAGCTGTCTATGATGAGATAGCCCCTACGCTCAACTCTATCACACCACTATGCTGGAAGCCAGGTTTTCCACAGAAGACCAAGCCTGGTGATGCATTGAACTTAATAGCATAGGAAAAGGCAGGGCAATAGAAAACTTGTTGCCTTATTGTTCTGTCTCTACAGATGCTTCTTGACTGACTGATTTTTTCCAGATTTTGTGTTTTTCTTTCAAAATAGACAATCTGAGTAAAGAAACATTACTGCAAATGAAGCCACATCTCTAGTCTTCAAGCAGTATCCAGATCCTATTGCCTATGCCCATGCTGGATCTTTCGTTTTCCTCTTCGCCTTAACAGAAAGTCCTTTTGTTCAGATTGCAAGGGGCAGATATAATAATTCACATACTTCCACATCAGGTTAAATTGCTAGTAACTCACACATTGTGCATTTATCAATAGGTGTTGATTTACAGGAGAAATAAATTAGGCATCTTAGAATACCTTTAGAGCCAGGGGTGGCAAAGATGGCATGTGCAAAAATTTTGTTTGCATGCGGTATACAGCGCCAATGCTTGATTCTATACTTATGAAAATGGGGCTCATAATACAAAGATATGTTATAATTATCTTTATTGACAAATGAAGCAGCGATTGATTCTTTTACAACTCAAGAGCAATGAACTGTTTTCACAAGTCTCGTACCAGCTTGGTGCCATCTAGATAGCTGGGAAAACATATGATGTTGGATGATACATTTTGAAATCTGCACAGAGCTAGTGTACCATCAGTATTTGGATAGTAAATGGTTGGGCCAGTTGCCATTGGCTTTGTTCTCATCTTTTTTCTGTTGTTTGTGAATGAACACTGGATATTCAGTGATAATAATAGTAAATACTGATTGTAGTTCAGCTCCTTCATGCATATTCATGTAAGTCATTGTTTTGAATGATGAACTTGGTCAAGTCTAATTATAGGAGTAGACCTACTGATAAAACTAGTGCTGTGTGCATAGCTCCCAAAACCAAATACAAGCCGGATATAAAATATTTGCCATCGTTAGAACATAGAACGTAGAATAGTACAGCACAGTACAGGCCCTTCGGCCCACAATGTTGTGCCGACCCTTAAACCCTGCCTCCCATATAACACCCCCCACCTTAAATTCCTCCATATACCTGTCTAGCAGTCTCTTAAATTTCACTAATGTATCTGCTTCCACCACTGACTCAGGCAGTGCATTCCACACACCAACCACTCTGTCAGTAAAAAACCTTCCTCTAATATCCCCCTTGAACTTCCCACCCCAGTGCAGCAACAAAAGTCTTACTGAGAGTAAAGTATTTATTTTCTTTTCCTTGACCTTTTATGAACATGTACCAAAGCTTACAACTTTAAGTTCACATACCTCTCAAGGCCATTCAGCCCATTTTCTCCACCATTCAATGATGGCTGATCTATTTTCCCTCTCAACCCCATTCTCCTGCATCCACCCTGTAACCTTTGATGCCCTTAATAATCAAGAACCAATCAACTTCTGCTTTAAAAATACCCAATGGCTCGGCCTCCGTAGACAACGGTAGCAATTAATTCCAGAGATACACCTCCTCTGGCTTAAGAAATTCCTCTCCATTCCTGTTCTACAGGGCTTTCCTTCTACTCTGAGGCCCTTTTGGTCTCAGACTCTCCCACTAATAGAAATCTCCTCTCCACATGCTCTGTATCTAGGCCTTTCAAACCTGTAGGGAGTGTCAATGGTGATAAAGGCTCTCACAGTCCGAAATGTTGACTATTTATTCCTCTCCATAGATGATGCCTGAGCTGCTTAGCTCCTCCACCATGTTTGTATGATCCTCTGGATTTCCAACATCTGCAGAATCTCTCGTGATATCTTTTTAAAAATGATTAAATAATTAAATATTTATAAAGGACCAAATAATTAATTCAAACACATTCATTAACTAAATAATGAAGTGTTTAAAAGAAACATTTAGAACAGCTAGGTTACAACGTTAAATTATTATGGTTTGCCTCCAAAATGAAAGCAAGGGAATTAAGATAGAGCCATGATCTAATTAAATGAATGATCTCATGAAGCTGAATAGATTTACTCCTAATTTGTCACCCACACCGGCATTTTCCAAAGCTTGTTGTATAAAACCAGCACATTTGCCCATGTAACTGCCTCTTCTTCATTACATACAAACTGCTTTTTTTTTTCTGATTAGAATACCAAAGCAAATTTCTGTTCATAAAGTCCACAACCTTTTGTTCAGGAAAGCTAAATTACATAGGGGTTTATAGCAGTATCACTTAACTCTTGGGCCATAAAATGAAACTAGACAAGATTATGAAAAAATAGCACTCTTCTCTGCTAGTTTCTCTTAAGAAATTTCTATAAATTATAACGATTTGACATTATGTAATAATATTTAATAAAACACAAACTGGTACAGGTTACGAAACATTAATTAACATAGAAGCTTGTATTTATATAGTCCTTTCACATTTGTTTTAAAACATTTCAAAGTGCTTTACAGTCAATTAAGTAATATGACCAGTCACTGTTGCAGAATTGGGGTAGAAAGAAACAACATGCTCCATTATACTGACCAAGTACTGAAGAAAGTGAAATGAAGGCAATTATTATTCTGCCAAATTGAAAAACTTCAGGCATTTGCACATACGCAATTTAATGCATAATTAGAGTATTTACTGTCAGTAGTAACTTGTTACTTCAGGGTACGTTGTTGAGTCAGTGAATATTGCAGTCAGCAAGTTGACGTTGCAGTAACCACCGAAAAAGGTGATCAAGTTGAATGAAATATTGCAGAGTTTAAACTAAGCTACTGTTGGCAGAACTACCCAGCCCAGAAAAACTAATTTTCTGCATGAAATCTACTCCTTTCAGAATAATGGATTTGAATTTTTTGTCTACTTTAATGATTTTCCATTAACTTTATATCATTTAAGATTATATTACATTGGCAGTCTTTATCAGCTTCTGATCAAAATGCATTAAAAGATAAAAATTATAACTTTTTACTTATTTCTTTGATGACTATCAGAATTCTTCAGTCAGATTGTCATCTTATTCGCCCTAATATTATCACTCTCTCTGGACATGACAAAAGCTACAGAAGTACCAGATCCACATCTGCAAAACAGATATCCAGGCTATGAGGTCTGCTGAGTCTTTGTTGGTAGGGTTATTTGAGAGATAGAGTGGCATCTGATCTCTTATTGCAGACTACAAGCTGTATATTTAGGACATCACCTGTCCTTCAAAACAATGTTAAAAGCTCAGAAGGATTCAGCATTTTTGAACACTAAGATATTAACCAGTGAATTGCTCCTTTGTTGTCAAAATATTACACAAACATTCATACCAATAAGATCTTGACAAATGAAATTAAATTCAAAAATCAAAATAATTATTAAAATACTTATGTAATATTCAAATTAACACTTGGTCTGTTCATTTCCCTTTCAGATTCAAAATCCATCTTGGATTGGTAACAATGGTGCCTCCTCTCCAGTGCCAGCCTGTGTTGTGCCCTGTGAAACAGTAACATCTTGCATGTCCCCACATGCACACGCACATGCTCCAGCTGGGGTATCCGACTTCCTGGGTGTTTCTGCCCCTGGCAGCCATGTGGGACAGGCACATATGGGTGGTCTCTTTGGCACCGCTGGGCTTGGGGCCGCTATTAACACATTTGACATCAGTAATGAACCAGATCGAAAGTCATCCAGCATTGCAGCCCTAAGAATGAAAGCCAAGGAGCACAGTGCTGCAATATCTTGGGCTACATGATTGACTTAATGTTCATATTCAAACACTGAAAATAATACACTATGCTGGACTAAAGACATAAGAGAACATGGAGATTTATATGCAGCACTTTTCCTATTATAGGTTGGTAGGATTAGAAAGGAGGTTTACTTCTATTTAGAAATATTTATATTTTACCTTTTGCTGTACAAGAGCTACCCTGTAAACTATTCAGACAGTTTCATTTGAAAGTGATATCCTAAAGCTTCTAAAAGTATCTATAACAGAAACATTAATTTTGCAATTAGAATTTTAAAAATTTCAAAGGAAATAGCTTTTTGAAGGAAGTTTATCTAAGTACATTCATGGTGAGTATGAAATCAGAAGCACATGTAGAAGGACTATTTTATAAAATAGAGACAAGCAATTAAAATGATTCTCCTGCTTAACTATTCTGATAAGACCTTAACAAGATAAACCATTCAAACAGAACAACCACTGAATCACAAAGTGGGAAATATTGTTTATTCTATATTGAATGAACTAAACTAATTATTAGATTCTGAAATCCTTTACAATTTGTAATTCTTATTAAGTATATCATATTATTCTAATTGAACTTTAAGAAATAGTTTACAAATTGCAAAAGATTTCCATCTTGCCATATAGGTCTAAGTTCCATTTAGGCTAGGAGTCCTTACAGTATATTGGCCGTGACTTCTTTAGATACAAGTTTGTTTCATTTTGATAGAAAATAAAACCAACTGGATATCAAGTTCAAATTATTTGTTAAATTGCTAATTCTGCAAAAAGAACATTTACTTGATTTGTAAACATTAAAAAAACCCTATGTGACTAGTCCTAGGCACTGACCTATAGTAGAAACAGTAGTTTAAGATCTTGCAAAGTTTACACAATTTAAAAACAAAAGACAAGAAAACGTCTTACAAATAAACAAAAATGTTTTATTGTGTACTGTGCTAATATACCAAAAGTGAAATGTTATAGTTTTAAATGTAATTATCTTTTGCAACATTCACGCCCATTGCTATTACTTATACTACTGAAGCAGAAGGTTGAAGTTCAGAGTAATATATCTGTTTGGGTGTGTTGTGTACTTTTGCTGAAATAAAGTCTTGAGACTATTACTGTTATAATTTGTTGTAAAATATTTTAACCTTGTAAACTCCTTTAGCTTTAATTGCCTTGTTTTAAATATAATAGTAGCAAAGGGTGCAGTTAGATTACATTCAATAAAAAGTGTTACTGCATCCGAAGTAGTGTTTATCATTACTGTGAGAATTTAGCAAACTCATAATTTGCCTGTGTTATATTGGTTTATGAATAAGTTATTGCACTTGGAACCATGTTTTGCATATGTAATTTCTTAGGAAACTGTAAGAGTGGGTCAGGGTGGTGTGTGTTGTTGTGACAGGTATAATCAATAACCCAATAAAAAGAAGTCTTTTTCCTACTGAAAAGAAATGTCTTTTTTCCAGCAAGGAATGGTGTTGAAATGTGTTAATGATAGCTAAGTTCCCACATTAATTGGACTGGACAAAAATACCAACATTGCCCTTCTGATCTGCTGACAGAGTATACAGCGGATTACAGAACTTGTGTTAACAACAGGTGTCAGGGGATTTACAAAGGTAACACTGAATGCAGTCAATTTATAAAAACAGGCCATCTCCAAAGAAAGTTAAATATAGAAACTACCATCTACTAATATTTCTTTAACTTTTCTTCACTTAAAAAAAAATTGAAAGAATTGATGTCCAATAATTAATGTAATAGTGATTCAAATTTGGCAAAAAAATACACAAGAATTAAATGCAATTGTCTATCATTCACCTTTTATAAACAAACTGATATCACAATTTCTTTTGAAAGTATCTAACTTCAAGCAACAATTTGACTGGCACCCATTCCTCACCTTTCAGAATCATCCATAGATGAAGGTAGAGTAGTAGACTTAGTGTATATGGATTCGGAAGGTCGAGCAGTAGATGTAGTGTATATGAATTTCAGCAAGACATTTGACAAGGTACCCCATGCGAGGCTTATTGAGAAAGTAAGGAGGCATGGGATCCATGGGGACCTTGCCTTATGAATCCAGAATAGGTGCCTCAGGGATCTATTCTGGGACCCCTTCTCTTTGTGATTTTTATAAATGACTTGGATGAGGAAGTGCAGGGATAGGTTAGTAAATTTGCTGATGACACAAAGGTTGGGGGTATTGTGGATAGTGTGGAGGGCTGTCAGAGGTTACTGTGGGACTGACAGGATGCAAAACTGGGCTGAGATGTGGCGGATGGAGTTCAACCCAGATAAGTGTGAGGTGGTTCATCTTGGTAAGTCAAATTGGATGGCAGAATATAGTATTCAAGGTAAGACTCTTGGCAGTGTGGAGGATCAGAGGGATCTTGGGGTCCGAGTCCATAGGATACTCAAAGCTGGCGCAGGTTGACTCTGTGGTTAAGGCAGCATATGGTGCATTGTCCTTCATCAACTTTGGGATTGAGTTTAAGAGTCAAGAGGTAATGTTACAGCTATATAGGACACTGGCCAGACCGCACCTGGAGTACTGTCCTCAGCTCTGGTCACCTCACTACAGAAAAGATGTGGAAACTATAGAAGGGGTGCAGAGGAGATTTATGAGGATGTTGCCTGGATTGGGGAGCATGCCTTATGAGCATAGGTTGAGTGAACTCCGCCTTTTCTCCTTGGAGCGGCGGGGAATGAGAGGTGACCTGATAGAGGTGTATAAGATGATGAGAGACATTGATCGTGTGGATAGTCAGTGGCTTTTTCCCAGGGCTGAAATGGCTAATACGAGAGGGCACAGTTTTAAGGTGCTTGGAAGTAGGTACAGAGGAGATGTCAGGGGTAAATTGTTGTTGTTGTGTTTTTATTTTATTTTTTTTTTAAACGCAGAAAATGGTGAAAGTGTGGAATAGGCTGCCAGCGACGGTGGTGGAGGCAGATATGATAGGGTCTTTTTAAAGAGACTCCTGGATAGGTATATGGAGCTTAGAAAAATAGAGGACTATGGGTAACCGTGGGTAATTTCTGAAGTAAGTACATGTTTGGCACAGCATTGTGGACCGAAGGGCCTGTATTTTGCTGTAGGTTTTCTATGTTTCTATTACTGGCAGACCGTTACTGCAATCCCCAGCTATGAGGAAATAGCCCCACTGCCTTGTGGGCAGCCTCGGAAGGGCTGAAGGCTATGGGAGTAAACCCAGACAGAAAATCCGAAATGGAGCTCCTAAGGTGGCTGGACATCACTGAACATTCTTCCTGCATCAAAGCTGATGCCAAATACATTGCAAACACGAGGAAATCTGCAGGTGCTGGAATTTCAAGCAAAACACACAAAAAGTGCTGGTGAACGCAGCAGGCCAGGCAGGCCTGACAGGCCTGACGAAGGGTCTCGGCCTGAAATGTTGACTGTACCTCTTCCTATAAATGCTGCTTGGCCTGCTGCGTTCACCAGCATTTTTTGTGTGTGTTGCCAAATATATTGTTTCGCTTTCCTTTGGACTGCACTGGTGAGGCTGAGAGGGGTATCTTGACGACTGAGCATCCCAAGATCTCCATACTTTCCCCTCAGGCTTATGCCCTGGAGAGGTCACTCCAGTGCTGCTGTTTGCAGCGACAGAACTGACTGACCCACAGCGCACACTGTATTTCCATTGTCCTGTGAGATAGATGGATGCTATCATCATCATTACTGCAAGGCGCATCATCTCCAAAAACAATCCAACTACTCATCAAGGCTTTTCTGATAGCATCTACCAACTTTCACCAAACATAAGGACAAGATGAGCAATGGGATGAGAAGATTACCAACGCCTTGTAGTTGCTCAAAGAATCATATTATCTCAACAATTAACTACATTGCTGTTTCATCATTGTCCATTGGTCAAAATCCTGGATCTCCCAACATCACTGCATTACAGGAGCACTTTCACCACGTTTTACACTGTAGCGGCAGCTGTCTATTGGAATAATTAGAGATGTGTAATAAAGGCTAGCCTTACCAGTGATGCCCACATCCTACCAATGGATAAGAGAAGACATTAAATTTGTTACCGCCTTGTTAATTTTGTTAAATGCATTTATTAGCTGGTGTACTTATCACAGGACTAACAATAACCGATGGTAATAGCAAATCAATTTATTTAAATGATTCACAGCTGTTCACCCAAAGAATATTAGACAGTTCTATTGTCTGTGAAACAGACATCAGTAATTTATTGTGTACAGAGAAGAATCACAAGTAATTAAGTACAATAAAATCACAATGACACTTGACAAAAAATAAGTAATAAAATACAAACTCAAAGAACAGGGGACAATATAGGAAATAATTTTATCATTTATGATTATACAAACCTTAGAGAAAGATCAACAATGCCAATGAATAGTTTATAGTTGTGGAGATTCAATGCATAATTTTAGGACTTTACGAGGTTCAAGCTCTTAATACATTCATTCAATTTCAAAGAAGAGCATCTAATATATGATAGAGTGTGTAAATAGTTAATAAGCCCCTTGATTATTGTCGTCCACATCTTCTTATTGAACAAAAATATTCATGAGTTGACTTTGTTTGCTTTCATGACACAGGAGAACATTCTACAGCCTCCCAAGTTTACCATTCCTGGCAAGTGGCAGGACCAGTTGCACATTCCACATTGGTAACCTCATTAATATTTCTATCTGAACATGGGATTACATCAATTCTTCACCTATTAGATCAGAAGAGAAGGGCCAATAGACCAACCTTAGTTTATTTCTAACAAAAGCCTATTTTTTTTTAATCCCTCCACAATTGCATCCGAAAATGGTATGCTATGTTTTTAAATAGTGAGAAATGTTATCAGTGGTACATTTCCCTTATATTTGTTTGAGTCAATGCCTCTAGCATTGGAGCTGTGTCACCCTGCCTTATACCTATTAAGTTCACAAACACTAGTTTTCTAGTTAGCAACTCTGGTTTTAAATGGCGAACGTTGCATACTTTTAACATTGTGATATTTTAAACACTTAAGGCCATAATTTAGATATGCAATGAATTTGCTGCAAAAGTTTAGACATCTGTTTTTAATAAGATATCTAGATACCATACTAATTCAAAATTTGATATTCTTTCCATTAATACATAATCTTCTAGTATTTAGAACTCCTTTTCCTTTCTAGCCTTAAGATGTCAACTCTTACTTGTACCAACTGGCTTTCAAAACAAGAGCTAACTATCAGCTTTTTATGTTTAAATATGGCTGAGAGCCAAAAGACTATTGAAACAGGGTATGCTTCACTGAAAATTCCACAAATACTCTTTCAAGCAGAAATCAGAAGGACTGGGAGCCCTGGCTGATATTCCTTTATATTGTCTGGATCAAATGCAATCTGATGTGGGATAAAAATCAGTAAATATTAAACAAAATTAAACTGCAACAAATTGTGGTATACTAATTGGTAACCTATTGTATCATTTAAAGTGTAGCAATATACAGCATATATATTAACTACTGATATGGATTGAATGTGTATACAGTACCTGGAGTTGGGATTCTATAGTTTCCTTGTCTTTGTGATATAATCCATCAGTCAGATAAATAAGGGTATTCCAAGGATGTAAACCAAAGTATGAATTTATATGTGCTGTGAAAAATTTCACTGAAAAGCTGCTATAGTTGTTTAATAGACTTCAGAGAGAGAAACAACGATGGTCAAATACAGTTCAAGTTGATTTTCGTGACACAAAAAAACCCACTTAAAACCAGATTCTAACAATTTACATTTGGTAAGAAAAAGGCAATTTTCACTAACATTCTGGGTTTAATTCCTACAAGTGAAAGTAGATTTGTCATCACAAAACCTGTAAACAACAGCAGCAACTTAGTAAATATTTGCATCTCCTAGTCAACATTTCACCTTCAACTAGTCATAGAGCACTGCAGCCCTTTGGGTCATCTAGTCTCTGCTGGCCTGGTCTTCTGCCTAGCCTCATCTATCTGAACCCAGACCATAGCCCTCTATGCCTCTCCCATCCACGTACCTATCCATCTAAAGCACATTGAAAGTTAGGTAGTGGAAAATGGGAGCTGCTTTTGATTATATATCACTTTAGCTCAAAAATAATTTCTGTATTTAAGTACACTGATGTGAGGAGATTCATAAATACAAGTTCTTTTTTCTCTACTGCAAAGGATGTAACTGAGTAAGATTTACCAAAATGTTTTAAAATTCACTGGTAAATTTTAGCAGACACCATTAATTCCTCTTGCACTGTCAGAAAATAGATTTATTATAAACTCATAATGCAGGTGTATTAATGCTAATCACTGACAGTGGGATAGCATCACCAACTAAAGTTACCTGATCTAGGAATAACATTTACACAGACAGTATGCAAAATATCTATATTTTGGCCCTTGTAATTCATGGTACTGATGGTATTGTTTTGACATTATTTTCAATTCATTAATCATTGCCAAAGTATTATGATTATCAAAGTATTGATATTATGCATCAACAGGTCACAATAAACAAGGAAAATAAAACTTATGGCTTAATAGCTGGATCACAGCAAAGAAACTATTGCAGAGAAGATAACTGGGACAGGATTTTGTGATGTTAAAATTGAATATGGCAGCTGTTGGAAAATATTTCAGTATAAATGGCTCCACAAATCAGGAACATACTTGGTTTCTCTCAATGATAGCTATAACTGGCATCAATTAAATATATCTAAGCAGACTGTTGTTCAACAGGCAGCCCTTTGGAAGGAAACAAATGTGCAAAACGCTGCACCAGTTTAAAGCAGCTAGGTGCCTGTATTATCTCAGGAAGATTTGATTACATCAAATGAATCAATGGAACTCTAGAAGTTGCCAAATCCCTCATTTGATGAATGACAGAGTGTAATATAAATCATGAGTTCTAATACAATGCTTTTGAGTGTGCTGCTGGATTCACTCTGCAATAATCTTATGCACTGCCTAATGAACAACTTCAAGACCACCAACTTATTAATACCAGTAGCAAGGAGAAGCATTTTACATGGAATTCCTAGGATTCTTGTAAGTTCCTAATTCTTTTGCATCTGGATAGGAACCAGTCATGCATCACCCTTACATATAGAATTGCAAGATTTTGGTTGAAATCTTAACTATCAGTGCATCTTTATTGTATAAACATTGTTCAACAAAACTGTTTTTTTAAAAAATATATCCAGTATATTTCCCCACCTCAAGGCAATGATTCCTGCAGGAATTTGACTGCAGAGGTGGTGTAGACACTCAATTCCTGTAATTACTAGAAGGATATCGGGCTTGTTTAGTGTGAAATAATGTAGAAAGGAAGCATCAATCATACCCTTAACTCAAAGTCTAACAGCCTGGATATGCCAACAAGGTTTTCTGGATGGTGATCTGATACTTAAGCACCAATCTTAAGTGTTCTCTTTCTCTCTATTCACCAGTACACTGTAAATATTGGGGAAACTCTTCATCTTCTCTGGGAAGTCATCCTTGTACATTACAGGGCCTTCTCAGGACATCAATGCCTCCCAATGCCAGCTATCTGTTTCCCTGCCTTTCTTGTCAAGATCAGCCTCTTTCAGCATCATTGTTTGTATATTAAATTCTACAGTTCAAATATAGACTTCAAGATAAGTGGCTATTCTAGACAGTTCAACATGACCAACCTAAAAAGATGTCATATTTCTACAAAGGCAAGTTCATTTGAAATATTACTTTGAACTATACATTATGAATAGCTAATCAAGGGCACAGTAAGCTTCTAGTGTTATGCCTGCAACGATGTTAAAATGGAACTTGTCAGTAACATGATCAACACAAACGAGTTTGAGAACAGTTCGACAAATATTTTAATGCCCGAACCAGCAATATTGTGTTATAATAATTAAAAAGCAACTGCATAGTCAAAATGCATTGTGAGTAAACTTGGGTTTTGTTCTTCGCTAGTCATCAAAATATAAAATACACTTTTAATTTAAAAACAGAATCTTTTCTGCCATGTCAATCTAATGTAAATTCATCAACATCCATCATTTTAAAAATACATCAAATGTTGATCTGTAGTTTGTAAATGCTATTACAGCAGGAGATAACTTTAAATTCCTGATCGCCTGGTTTCAAAACATACAGCAGTCAGACCTTATTAAAGCACCTTGTGTCACAAAGCTGCTGTTAATGTGGCCAAGATTTTGATGATTTCCATTTTATAAGCTGCCAATATTAGGAAAACTCTTCAACTTCTCAGGAAAGTCATCCTTGTACAAGACAGGGTCTGCTCGATGCTCCACTACTTTCAGTGGCATGATCCCAAACACAGATGCAAATTTATTGATGCATTCTGACCTGCAATTATATTCCCATGGTGTTAAATATGTACTTAATGATATCTAATAAAGCACTGTCAGAAAAACATCTGCACAACCAGAGGTCATTACAAAGCTGATAGCAATACTAATAAAACTGGGAAATCATCCCTTAAGCTCTTTATGCAGAGTTAAAAACTAAGAAAAGCACAGCAACACTAATGTTTATAAGAAGCTCTAATAAAGCAAATGCTCACAAACTCACAAGTAAATTAAAAAATTTGAGGTCTTCAATTATTTCATAGTTAGGGCTTATAGCAAAACTAAACAGTGAAATATAGAGATACAAAATGCATTAACTGTTATGTCTGTCTCAGCCAGGCATAGATTGTAAGAGACACATATAAAAACCCAAAAATAAAAGTGGACTCTCCCTTTAATATGATTCTGACAATTCAATTTTAAACAAAATATACAAGTCCTTTTGCAATAAGTTCTGAATATCTAAATATCTACCCATCTAAATTATGAATAAAGAGTTTGAAATTTAGGAGCCCATTGTGTTCAAATACAAACAGATTTAAATGATTCCTATATCAATGATTTAAGTACACAGTGCAGAATTTTCACTGCTGCACAAGGCAGTGACTAACATTTTCTGACAGGGCTATAAATCTGGAACCAGTCATGCATGTTTTTCTTGGGCTCTTCTGAAATGGCAGTCTCAAGCTGTTAAATACATGCAAGGAATGGAGCACTTACCGTTCCACCATATGGGTCTGGTCCAGTGACAGTCCATCAATTGCAGTGCACTCCGGGCACTTGAACTTTTTACGTGGGGTTACCTGCATGTCACAATAATTCCAACAATATTAATGGCACGTTTAATCCAGCTAGATGTTCAAGCACGCTTGCAGTGTAATGTGAGAGCACCATCCTTTCAGAACAGTTTGCTCAAGTTCCATCTGGCTCACTATGGCATATTTCAATTCACAAGAGATCAATAAAATTACTAGAATGCTTTCACATTCATTGAAAGTGTGTGACAACAACCCATTTAAAATCCACTTAATGATTGTTTTCACACTTCCAGGCGCCTTATACAAGCACTGGTCTCCCTATGATCACAAGGTGATGAAATGTTGCTTCCCCTTCTTTGATATTGCCTCATAACCTATGCCTGTTTTCTTATTAAGTTGACTGACAGATTCTACGAATATTTTGAGATTCTAAAGGTGACAAAGTTTATAACACCCATGTGGCTTTTCCCATTTCTTTTAATTCACAAAGCTCCTTATATAAACTTCACAACGCTAGTACCTTTTCAAGGTTGTTTTTAACAAACATTAAAGACTATAAAAATTGTTGCTTGAAAGCTTACAAAAGGAAATACAAGACAAAAAGTGACAAGGATTTTTATTTCACACCATAGAAAATGAGGAGAAGTAGTGGAGACAGATTCGACTGTAACATTCCAATCAGATCTGGATAAAATAAAAATTGCAGAGCTATGGGGAGAAGGTGCAAGAGTAATTGGACTAGCTGTTCTTCTATAAAGTCAGTATGAATTAAATAGGTCAAGTGGCTTTCTTTGATGCTGAAAGCATTCTGTGATTTAAGTTTACATTCTCAGCTTCTTGAATACTTTAAAGCAAACTTATTTTAAATTGAACACACTTTTTATGAAGAGGTGAGTTTAATACCTTTTAGTGATTTCATATCGTTGGCCTTTCAGCAACTGACCTTAATTGGAGCTTTTCCCGTCATGTTGGCTACCAAGAAGTTCATAGCAATATCCTCACAGTTCATGTGATCATCCACCCAATTTTTAATATCTCCTGGCATCTTGTAGGTGTACAAATAATTAAAATACTAAGACAAAAAAAAATCACAGATAACTATTAGAGACTATTAATTTAAACTGGCTAATTCATGAAGAGTTGGCATGGGATTCATTAATCACAGTTTTCTTTTCAAGTTTCAGTAACCTCAAGCCTGTCTAGAATCTCCTCTAGTCCTATTTCCCTCCTGGTTCTGATTCTAGCCTATTGAGTATCAGTTCAAAGTGCTAAGCACTGGACCTTAAATCTATGATTCTCCACTCTGATCTTCTCTAAGATATTGCCTAAAACATCCCTTGATCAACCCTTTTGCAACTACTCCAGGAATATGGCTCAGTTCAATACAAGATTTTGATAATGTCTCTTATGAACTACGTTACATTATTTTATTACATTAAATGTAGTACACAAATAAGAGTAATGAATGTCTTAAATTCTGCGATAAACATTTGATCATTTTAAATGTCCAAGAATTTGTTCCCTTCAAACTCCTTAAAACTCTGCATGTATGATTGTCCATAAGCAAAAGATGCTCATGGCTAAGTAATGACAAAAGATTCTGCATGTCCAAGTTTAAAAAAAATAATAAACAATGAAAATATCATATTTTAAATTAATTTCTACCAGTAAAGAATCTGATGGACAACCTTAGACAGAATAAGCATGCATGATGAAGGGCACCAACTGCAACATAGGCTCGTAAATTAGGTGAACTTTTGCATGGATTTTGTTTTTGTGTTGAATGAGAATTTAAAAACTGAGTAGAAACAAGCTTGGAGGAGTGAGTACAGTACACAAATCTTTGAACATGGCAGGTCCAATGAGAAAATTGTGAAAGAGAAGTTATGGGATCCAACATTTTATTGTTAGAAAATATATAACTAAGGAAGGCATGCCAAAGCTTTATAAAACCTATTTAGGCTCAGTTGAAATAAGGTGCTAGTTCTGGTCTTACACCTTAGGAAGGATATTGACAATTTTATCAAGAAAAGTTCCATTATCTGATGGATATTCAGAAACGGGGGCTATTTCCCCATTTAAAACAAGGGTTAAAAAGGATTTGATCAAGGTATCCAAAAATCCTGAAGCCTAAAAACAGAGAAATTCTTTCCCAGTTACAAAGCAGAAAATTGTAGGAGCAACACACATAAACATTGCTGGTGAACGCAGCAGGCCAGGCAGCATTTATAGGAAGAGGTACAGTTGACGTTTCGGGCCGAGACCCTTCATCAGGACTAACTGAAAGAAGAGATACTAAGAGATTTGAAAGCAGGAAACTGTAGGAGCATTTTCCTCTACAAAGACTTGTGGCATAGACTGCACTGACAGATTGGGTAGCAGACTGAAAAATAATATTCAAATTAGAAATGCATAAACACTTACAGGGAAGAGATTTACAGAGTCCTGAAGGAAGAGAGTTAGATAATTAAAGATGACCGACCAAATCATCAGCATAAGCACATTGTGCCAAGCAGCCTCCAGTTATATATTATCCTTTCAATAAAAAGCCTTGATTTATTTTGAATACCAAAGCCCATGAAAAAATATCATTTGGACTTTATGTGAGAAGTATGCTAAAATACACCATTCCTCCATTAATTAAGGGCAGAGTACTACAAGGTTACATGGGGCCCCTGACAGGATGCAACACTCTTAAAAAAATACTAATCGGTTTTCTTCCTATACTTTACTTCTGAGATGCAACGGGACTTGGGAGTCCTCGTACAGGATACCCTTAAGGTTAATCTCCAGGTTGAGTCGGTGGTGAAGAAGGCGAATGCAATGTTGGCATTCAATAGAGTATAGGAGCAGGGATGTGATGTTGAGGCTCTATAAGGAGCTGGTAAGACCTCACTTGGAGTATTGTCGGCAGTTTTGGTCTTATTTAAGAAAGGATGTGCTGACGTTGGAAAGGGTACAGAGAAGATTCACTAGAATGATTCCAGGAATGAGAGGGTTAACATATGAGGAATGTTTGTCCGTTCTTGGATTGTATTCCTTGGAGTTTAGAAGAATGAGGGGAGACCTCATAGAAACATTTCGAATGTTGAAAGGCATGGACAGAGTGGATATGGCAAAGTTGTTTCCCATGATGGGGGAGTCTAGTATGAAGGTCATGACTTAAAGGATTGAAGGGCACCCATTCAGAACAGAAATGCGAAGAAATTTTTTTAGCCGGAGGGTGGTGAATCTATGGAATTTGTTGCCATGGCAGTAGTGAGGACAAGTCATTGGGTGTATTTAACGGCAGAGATTGATAGGTATCCGAGTAGCCAGGGCATCAAAGGTTATGGTGAGAAGGCGGGGGAGTGGGACTAAATAGGAGAATGGATCAGCTCATGATAAAATGGCAGAGCAGACTTGATGGGCCGAATGGCCAACTTCTGCTCCTTTGTCTTATGGTCTTTATCTTATCAATATTATTGTTTATTAAATATATTAAAATATATTCAATATTTTCCTCTTATTTGACATGGTTTACCTTTTCCTTAAGTATATAAAGTACTGATATCAAGACTTATTTTACAAACCAATTTTAACTAATTCTTTCTCAGCACTGCCAAAATGAAGAGACCCCTTACTTCCAGTCTTTGTTTTAGACTTGTAAGTTTGGTATCACCTAATGCTTAACCATCTCACTTCATGTAGAACTGAACTGATATAGTGCCTTGTATTGACATCTTTACATATGCAAAACATATCAGTTATAGTACATTCAAAATTATGAGCAGAAATTCTTAGGGTTTCTACAGCTGCTATCTGTTCAGTTCTATCAGGACCACTGCCACAATTCACCATTCTTTTTCATGTCATTTACTTAAATTGATTTTCAATTTATACACATTTTAATAATTTGTCATGAAACAAAACTAAATACAATTATCCTTGAATGCAATTCACTCAACTATTATTGGAAACAGGGATTCTTGGACAGCTTAGAAACGGGCTTTCTTGGGAACGTTTGTCCATGTGACGATGACACATATCTTCACCAATCCCATTTAACTGCATTGTCTCCTTTTCCTCTAACCCCTTTTTTTTCAAGAATCTGTCTAAATGCCTTTGACACACTGGAATTGTACAGTATCCGCCTCTACTACCTACTCTGGCATCTTGTTTTAGATATTTACCATCCTCTGCATGAAAAAAAACACACCTTAAATTTTTACTCTCTCACGTGTGCTCTATGGCTCCAGCAGTTCTGCCTTATAACTTCAGCAGTCCTTCCCTGCAAAAAAGCCAATCTCTGTCCCATCTATGCCTCATGTAATTTAAAAAAAAACTCTATAAGGTTACCCCTCAGCTCTCAAAGTGTATCACCTCACAGTTTTTATGTTATTAACTCCACAATAAATCCACCTTTCTTGCTGCATAAGGATATCTCTTTAATGAAAGTGTTTAGCAGAAGCCATATGCGTAAGTTAATTGTTTTTTTTTGTCCTACTAGCTTGAACAGGATATTACTTTTTGAAATTCACTCAGAATTTATCCACAGAACCCACTTGTCATAACCAGTTTAATACAACATACTCTCTGCTAAAATGTCCTTTTGTTTTAGAATCTGTTTTCTAATCACGAGTTTTTTATGTTTCATACATTTCCACAATTTGATGACCCCTTATTTAGATCCTCCCTGTTTTCAGCCTGCCTGAAATCATACATATTAACACCTGTCTTAATACTGACGCTTTAATATCCAATTTGATATTTTGATGATGGTAATGGTCAAATGGCAATAATATTTCTTGTAATCCCAATCTCACCATTAAGCATTAAGACATAATTTCACCAAATTATACCTAATTATAAATAAATCTCAAATATGTGCATGAACCTCTCACTTCGAAAATTTCAATACCCATCTCATTGTACATTGTAACAAGAATTCTCCCTGAACAGTTGTCCTCAGTTACTGTGTTGTCCTTTCAATCATTTTCAATTGGCACTTTTAATGGCATCACATGTTTCCAACAAGCTGGCTCATACATTCCTTTAAAATTAATTCAGTTGTTTTATTTAATGTCAGAACTTTCCCCATAAACTGAATAAGAATTAATTCATACAGTATATTGACAAACTACAACTCATTATTATTCCAATCAGTGAATTTTTGTATTTTCATTGTACTACATAATGTATTTGAACCTTCCTGATGACAAATAATGTTCACAACTATATTCAATCTCATGTTAGCATGGTTTTGAAATACATTATACCTTGTGGTAGAAAGCAGCTCCTGTTAATACCATTGAGACCTCATTTGTCCATTCTGATTCATATTTCCATTTGCTTGTCTCTTGGTCCCACAAATGAAGTCGACCAGGGTACCCCACCAGCCTGTCAGGGAACTCGCGCCATACCTACAGTAGTTGAAAATTCCAAACATTGTTACTGGCTTGAGCCAGGATAACAAAATCTATTGATTCTGTTATTAATCTCAGTTATCTATTGTGAATTTTCTTTAACTCCTCTGAAATTACCATTATGCACACTAATTAGATACGACTTGTGTCAATATTACATTTTGTCATTAAAATTAATACAAATCAACATTAGCTGGAAATGCACAGCAAGTCAGGAAGCAAATGTGGAAAGAAAATAGAGGTGATGTTTCAGGTTGAAACTTTTCATCGGAACAGAAAAAGAAAATTTGTCTAAATGCCAGAGAAGGCGGGAGATGGCAATACGTGGAATAAAGGGAATATCTGTAACAGGTTGAGATGACATAGCCATTACACTGACAATCTCCTTTGTATACTGTTTTTCTAGTATTTTGTTTCTATTTCAAATTTTCTGCAACTGTAATTTTAATTTTCTTTTTTTTTTAATTTTATTTTTATTTGGATAAGGAATTCACAAATATCATGTACTTTTTTCACACATATAACCTTTTCCATTTTTTTATATATATAAAACTATAATTATTTATACATTCTTAAGTACACATTGAGATGATATAAAAGGAAATTAGACACTTAAATAGATAATTATGTACTGTGGTAATTCTAATCTATTAGGCTAAGTAATGGTATTAGTTGTTAAGAAAAATAGTAATAATAGTTTCCATATAACTCCTCTGGACCATTTCCACTGGTCCAAAATGTTGTATGTAAGCCTATGTAACAACCATTGTAGGTGTTTATATCCTAATTTGTTCATGCTTGCTCCTGCCCGCAGACATAATTATCCAATCCCTATGTACTTATTTACTTAATTTTTCATTTTTTATCCCTTTCCCAAATCTTCCCCTTTACTTGTGTTAATTCTCTATTTTCCAAAAGAAAATAAAAAAAAGACATTTAGACTAGGGGTGTTTACGTTAGCAATATTACTGTATTGATGAGAAGAGCAGTATAAATCATTAGGAGAGTCATCTAAAGTCTGCTCGCATTGGGGTTATATATTCAATCCATTTATTCCAGATTTGATAAAATTTTTCTTTTTGAATTCTCAGGGAGTAAGTCAACTTTTCCATTTTAAATATTTCCAAGATAATTTCGTGCCAATCTTCTAATGTAGGTGGTATTGGATTTAGCCACTTTCTAGTGATTGATTTCTTACTTGCCGCTAAGAGGGCCTGCAGCAACTTTATATCTTCCTTCTGTTCAAGAAACAATACATGCCCCAAATAGAGCGTCTCAAAGTTCAGAGGTATCTGGGACCTAAGTACCTTAACTAATGTTCTACGAATACCTTCCCAATATAGACTTAATTTAGGGCAATCCCAGAAAATATGAAAATGATTTGCCTCCTTGGAGCCGCACCTTCTCCAACACGTCACGTTTGTATCTTTATATTTTTCCTTGAAGTATCTTATAATGTTTTTCCAACAATGTTCTCTCCAAGTCAAAGAATTAGTCGAGGACCATTGAAAGCTGCAGATTTTCCCCCAAGCCTCCTCTGAAAGTACCAACCCTGCTTCTTTCTCCCACTTCTCTTTAATATACAGTGTATTTACATTTTTAGCATGGGAGAGTGCATTATATAATCGAGAAACTGATTTACTAGGTATTGAACTGCAAGTCGAATTCAGAATCTTGAAAAATTCTAATTCTACTGTTGATAGGTCTATATATCGACAACTCTGGTTAACATAGTTTCGTACTTGAAGGTACCTAAAAAAGTCATTGTGTTCTAGGCCATGTTTGTCCTGTAGGATTTGGAAACTTTGTAATACTCTTTCATCTATAAATGAGAGGTAGGTTGTAAGACCTTTCTTTATCCATAGCTCAAATCTTTTATCTCCTCTGTTGGGAAGGAATTCGGTATCATATGCACACCATCTAAAGAGTTTTAACATGTTATTAATTCCACATGAATTAACCACCTTCTGCCATACTTTTAATGTAAGATTTATCCAACTGTTTTTAAATTTTTCCAACTGGGCCATCAATCCTTTGTCAGCTATTTAGGCCTGTAGAGGAAAACTGTCAACTAATCCAAATTCTATTTCCTTCCATCTAGCCTTATATTCCCTATTACACCAATATAACGAGAGGTTATCTGTGAGGCATAAAAACAATTTCTCAGGCAAGGAAGAACCATACCTCCTCCTTCCTTCCCTAACTGTAAGGTGTTATATCGAATTCTAGGTTTCTTTCCTTGCCAAATGAAGCGGGAAATCCATTTGTCCCATTCCCTGAATTGATTATCATCCACCTCCACCAGTAAAGTACGGAAAAGATACAATAACCGAGGAAGAATATTCATTTTTATAGTATTTATCCTTGAATTTAAACTTAAAAAGGGGATAAGATTCCATCTACGCATATCTGCTTTTATCTCTGAGATTAATGGCCCATAATTTACCTGTGACAGTGTTGAAAGATCCTTCGGCAGGGTTATTCCTAAATATTTTAATGATTTAGCTTCCCACTTAAGATCGTATGTATCCTGCAATTTTTTGGATGGTGTATAATTTAGGGACATAACCTGCGTTTTCTTTACATTTATTTTATAACCTGATATTTTCCCAAAGTCATCCTACAGTGTAAACAATCCTATAAATGATTTTTCTGGTTCACTCGGATAAACCAAAACATCATCTGCGAATAACGCCACTTTCTGTTCAATCCCTGCCACCTTGATACCTTTTACAATTTCGCTCTGTATTATTAGTTGGGCAAGCGGTTCAATATATAGCGCAAAAAGGAGAGGAGAAATTGGGCATCCCTGTCTAGTGCCTCTCTCTAAGATGAAGGAGTCAGAGAGGTCCCCATTTATCTTAATTCGGGCTGTAGGGCTGTCATATAGAGTCTGAATTACTTTAATAAACTTTTCTTGAAAGCCGAATCTTCCTAACACTCTGTATAGGAATGCCCAACTAACCGAATCAAAAGCTTTCTCAGCGTCCAATCCTACTACCATTGTCTCTGTCTCGTTCTTATTAACCTGTTCTAATATGTGCAGAGTTCTCCTTATGTTGTCCTGTGTTTGTCTTTGTTGAATAAATCCAGTCTGGTCTAAATGGATTAGGCCAGGTAAAAGCTTTTCCAATCTGCGCGCTAATATAGATGTAAATAGTTTGTAATCTAAATTAAGAACAGTAATTGGCTGATAATTGCCACATTCTAGTTTATCTTTACCCTCTTTAGGAATAACTGAAATAATCACTACTCTCCAGGAAGGTGGAGTTTCTCCTCTCTGCAAGATCCAATTAAAGGTGTTAAGTAGTAATGGGGCTAACTGTGTCTACAGGGACTTGTACCACTCTGAGGTAAAACCATCAGAACCCGGGGACTTTCCAGCCTTTAACCTAGAGATGGCCATGTTCAGTTCTTTGACAGTTACTGGTTCTAATAAACTTTCATTTTGTAAATCTGTAAGTTTAGGTAGACCTAAAAAATTCAATACACTGTCTATATAGGGCTCATTGGGGGCCCAGGGTTGGGAGTACAGCTCTCGATAATATGTTTCAAAACTCTCTTGAATTTTCCCTATTGTACTCTCCACAAGCTTTGTCTTTGGATTCTTTATTTTATGAATTGTATTGTCTGCTTGTTGTTTTCGTAATTTATATGCTAATAATCTAGCTGATTTACCTCCTACTTCATAATTCTTTTGTCTCAGGTAAAGAAACTTTCTTTGAGTTTCCAACGTATAAATATCATCAATTTCACTTTGCAATTTCCTAATTTCCTGTTTTCGATTTGAATTACTTTTGTTGCTATCTACAACTTGAAGTTGTTTTAATTTTCCTTGAAGGTCTGCTAATTTTTGTGCATTGATTTTTTTCATGTGAGTGGTAATGGAAATAATTTTCCCTCTCAGTACAGCTTTCAATGTATCCCATAAGATCACTGGTGATGTTTCTCCCGTGTCATTAAGGCGTAATTTTAATTTTCATTCACTGACAATCAATATTTGCTACCTAACCCTTCAGGTCAGAGGTCAGCATCGAGCAAACTACATCTTTATTGAGGAATGATACCTACATTTTCTAATAAGTAGTTATAATTCTGTGACCAGTTTCTTTTCTATATTAAAATATTGTCACAAGCTGGGGAAGGGTTGCATTAGACCTGATCAGGCCAACTTGACCCTAACCAGAAGCAAACTTGGGCTCCTTCTGGCCTTAGAACGCTTTTCGAAACTACAGCAGGCAGACATCAATTTTCCTTTTTTTTTCAAAATTTGTAAACTCTGGCAAAGAAAAGCAGCATAATATTAATTAAAGTTCAGGTTGCTTAGAAGCGGCAATCAATCAAAAAAGGGAATTCAATGGTAGAGCCTGTGTTGACAATACAGTATTGGTTCCACAATACAGCTTCAGTACAGCGAACACTAGAAACTATTGTGCTGTAGTAATGAGCAGACTGTGAATATAAAATTAAAAAAAACATGTTTTTAAATATCAAGGATAAATTTTGAAACAGTCTGTCAATTATCTTCTTCCACTTGCACCTACTGCAAACATACATATCACGAAGGGTTATCAAAATTCACTGCCCATTCTAAGATATCACCAATAACATTTTTTGTTATTTAGATTTCCAACTCTCCCTCTACTCTGCAATTAAAAATATGCTAGTTTTTCTACTTTACTAGTTCTGAAAAAAAAAATCACTGTTTTTCTCTCCACAGGTGCCGCCTGACCTGCTGGGCATCTCCAGCTTTTAATGCCAGACATCTTAGCATTGATTTGACAGTGCACTGAAATGAATGGAACTCCCAATAACGTTGCTCTCCCCAAGTACTGAAACTCAGCCCAATTATGTTGTATTCAGGTCTCAGGAATGAGACCTAAGCCCAGATTCAATACTCAAATCTCTATCTGCTTACAATCATATTGATAATTTGTGGTAGTTTATGCATGATCCCATCCCATAATCAGTGAGTCCTGGGGTTGATGCCCAATTGTCGGTAAAGTCCAGAGAGCAAAGCTGTAGGTTGAGGTCTAAAGCATAGCAAGTCCAAATTTTAAGTTATTAGTTTGCATAAAGGTTGAATATCAAAGCCGGATACATATATCATACACAGCTGCATGCAATTAGACTTGTATAGAAACACTATTTGCAAAATGCTAAGTGATGTGAAGTCTGAGCAAAGATTACAGCATTTGTTTAGCATTATCATTAACATGCTTTATTAAAAAAAAGAAAATCAAGTATAAGAATGAAACGAAAGGACTGCTTAATGGACTCTTAATTACTTCAAAGACTACTGTGCAGATTAAAGGATCAGTTTATGATTATAAACATAGGCTATACCATGACAGACCGGATCATAATTACCAAGTCAACTGCCGTTCAATAAGAATCTGCAATTAACTGGCTTTTGTCAATGTCTTTTCACATGCAGTTTCCCACTAATTTTCATTTCATATGCAGAAGCATGAAGTTTTATTGGACTGCTAATTTGAAACATAAGCAACATGAAAAAGGACTCCAGAAGAAAGCATGCTCATGGAAACATAGGAAGATTGCAAATAGGCTATATTTGTACAGCACCCAGCATACACTATGAACAGGCCCTGGAAATAAAGAGTCAAGGTGGTTGGTTTAAAAGTGCGCTATCCACATGCATTTTGAACTTCTTTCCTTTATTGCAAAACAGTAACAAAAGTTTAGCTCCTCTTAAATTTCAATGTATGAAAAGTTTTTTTTTTAAACCGAAGAAATCAACAGTGAAAATTCGAAAAATATCACACCATCAGGTCATGACAATCCTTCATATTAGGTGGGTTATTATTTGATCTGCAATATTTGTGTTTTAAATAATGATCCATCACCTGAATTCAAAGTCCAGAAATCCATTAACGTGTTTTAAAAGAGTTTCAGAATTAGAGTTAGAGTTGCAGTACAGAAACAGTCCCTTCCGGCCCTATGAGCCCACGCCGTGCAATTACACCCATGTGATCAATTAACTTACTAATCCACAAGTCTTTTCAGAATGTGCAAGGAAACTGGAGTACCCAAAGGAAACCCATGCAGTCACAGGGAGAACATACAAACTCCTTATAGACAGTAGTGGATTTGAACCCAGGTCACTGGTCCTTCAACAGAAATACGCTAACTGCTGCATTACCATGACGCCACTTTTAGGCAAAGATATCACAAACATGAAAACTAAAGCTAAAGTTAAAAACAAATTTGTTTGTCTAAACCAGCACCCTCAAATTAGCAGTTTGTGTGAATATCATTCTATTTCCTTGAGAAACAAACAGTTCTTTTTTACTCCATCCAAGTTAAAAATAACCATCCTTCCCTCAAGATTTCAACAAACTTTAAATTCTTGGCATCCTCTGATAATATCTTTTTAGTTTGATTATTTCTGATTTTTGTGCAATAAATTCAAAGCTCCAGTAATTACCAGTCAACACAAATTTTGCCAATGAGAATGATCATTTCAAGGGATGAGCTGAAGGGGCTGTTTCTGTGCTGTATTTAGAACTTCATAGTTGCATAAATTTAGTACTTTAATTTGATGTATAGCATATGATTCCAATTTTTGAAACAAATAAAATTGATAATTATAGTTAAATAAAATCTTTTATATGTCTATCCCATATTCATGGCACATTATTCTTTATAGCTGAAGTCATCAAAAGCAATGTATAACACCAAGAACTTTTGGGTTAAACAAGGGGAGATTTAAAAAAAAATGTAATTCCCAGATGACAACATTCAAGTAGGAATGCAAAATGATTTGTACCTCAATAAAAGATTAAAATGTCAATTTACTGTTTTGTAACTACTGTCATGCAGCAGATCTAATCACAAATTTTCATAAATCAGTTTTAATTCCTCTTCCTACAGCACGGTTGAAAATACTTATTTGGTCTGCTGATACTTCAGAATTCTTCTTTCAAACAAGAGGAATGCAGAATTTAATTGTGCATTGCTTCTCAAGGAATGCTCATATATAACAATCAACATCAATGGAATGATTACAATACATCTCTACATGATGAAATGAAGTCCGATATATTTTCATTTTTTAAACAGATTTATCTGCTCTATTTCTGTGGTTAAAATGCAAAGCTATAGTTTCTCCCCCACTCTAGTAATTGTACGATGTTCAATCAAAACAATATTGTGAAACAAAAAATATTCCATATCATTTATATTCTTAACTTAAACCAGCAGATCAATGATACAAGTTTAAAACCATACACAGACCCCAAACTGCATAATCACAACAGCATAATCACATTCTCTAAAATACCTCGATGTGAGGCTGTTAAACTAAATTTTGTGAATCTATTCAAATCAAAGTAATGCATGACATTTTCAATAATTTGGAAGAAAAGATTTAAAAGACAATAGACTGGTTTACTTCTTATTTTAAGGATATCTTTTTTTATACAGCATCTTATTACATCTGCTGGAAATACCCCATAAAAACAGTGTAATTCCCTGGTTAAGATTTTCACTGTTATGCTGTAGGTATTTCATTTTAGCAGTTCTGTAAGAGCAGTCTGTTCTGTTTTCAGGTTGCTTGGGATTGACTGAGATACGGGCCTTTGTTATTCAATTTAGGCCTGTGGTGTCAACTAATCAGGATGGTGGAAATGGGAGAAGGTTCTGGAGAACGCTGGGCGGAAAGGATTATTTTGTGAGGGAACTGGTGTGGATTGAGGTCTTTTTGGCGGGAGCTGAGAGAAGACAGGAGGGAAGATGCACAAGGTGCTTTGTGCAGATGAATGGCTTCAAGGAGGAAGGAACAATACTCCCATGGGAGAGCCCGTGTGTTCGAGATGGATTTCGAGTGACATTTGGAAGGTGGTGCATGCTTTCATGCAGACAGAGAGCCCAGCACGAGTTACAGACAACTTTAAGATGAGCTCCAACTTTTGTGCACATTTGTTTAATTATAAAGGGTCCTTCTTGTTTTTTTCTTCTTCAATATCTCTTTGGTTAAATTAGTGTTCATAAATATACTTTCTTTATAACTGTATGGAGTGTATGATCTGTTATTTCTTGCTGACAGGCGATTGCGGGGGTTGGAGGGGTAGGCAGTACATCTCACAGCATTCATATGAACCAGAATTTGGGTGGGCAAGACGTTCCAACCTCATGGGTTTGACAGAACCACAGTCATACACATGCTAGACATACGGAACCTGAGAAAGGTAGCTTCCTCGCCACAGAATCCAGTGGCTGTTAGCAAGGGGCTAATAAGCTGCACTTCCAGAGACACCCAGTAGAAAGGGGTTTCAATAGCAGAAATATACAATGAATTATTGAAGTGAATTTATTAAACCATAAGACACAGGAGAAGAATTAGGCTATTCAGCCCATCAAGTCTGCTCTGCCTTTTTGATCATGGTTGATTTATTTTCCTTCACAATGCCCATCTTGCCTTCTCCTCCAACCTGATGGCATGAATACCGATTTCCACGTCCGGAAAAAAAACCCTCTCCCTCTCCTCTTTTTCTATTCCCCACTCTGGCCCCTGGCCTTTTCTCACCTGCCTATCACCTTCCTCTGGATCTCCTCCACCTCCCTTTTTTCTATGGTTGACTCTCCTCTCCTATTAGATTCTTTCCTCTCCAGCCTTTTTCTTTTCCTACCCATCTGGCTTTACCTATCACCTTCTAGCTATCCTCCTTCTCCCCCCCCACCTTTTTATTCTGTTGTCTTCACCCAAACGGTGACTGTTTATAAACTTCCATTGATGCTGCCTGACTTGCTGAGTTCATGCAGCACTTTGTGAATGTAGCCTTGGAACCTTTGCTGCCCTTACTAATCAAGAATCTCTGCTTTAAATATAACCAATTACTTGTCCTCCATAGCCATCTGTGGCAATGAATTCCAGAGATTCACCATCCTCTGGCTAAAGCAACGCCTCATTATCTCTGTTCTAAAGAAATGTCCTTGCCTGCTGAGACCATGGTCCTAGACACTCTATTCATTTTGGTGAACCAATGATATGCTTATAGCTATAGCTCTGCTTGCAGAAACTGTCTGAGGGACCGAAAAAAAAACGTACTTCCCACAAACGCTCTTCACTTTCAATTTCATAACATGTCCCATACATGAAAGATAGTGGATCATATTTTCTAAGGCATATCTCCTCTATGCTGCTTTTCTATTCCTTCCTGAACCATTTGTTAAAAATCTTACTAAAATAAAAAAAACTAATGGAGGTATGTCTTGCCTATTTAAGATGCTGATTGGCCAGAAAAATGTTTATGTGGTAAAGAGAAAAAAAAATTACCACTGAGGCCATTTGCCCGATCTTATCTATACCAGTCAAAAGAGGGCAATCCAGAACTAGATCATAACACCGTAGGCTTTGCCTCAAGAACATATCTATATACCTTTAAAATGTAATATGCTTTTGCTACTACCACCTTTTCATTTCAAGTGAATTCCAAAACTCCACCACATTTTGGAAGAGAAAAAAAATCTCCCCTTTGATGTTTGACCCCTTCACATAGAAAACAAGGTCCTTTCCATTTTAATCTGGGTCCCATGACTCAATTGTCCTCACTAGCCTCCCTTATTTCAAAGAAAATAACCTCAGCTATCTTAATTGCTCCTTGCAGCAAAATATGTTCAGTTTCAGCAACATCCTTGTAAATATACTTTAGAGCCTCCCCAGTGCACAACTTCCCTGTAACATGATGACCAGTACAATATGTAGTATTTAAACTGTGCCACAAATCGTACTTATTTAGTTCTTCAATGTCAACTAATAAAGAAAACCTTTTGTGTGTCTTTTTAAATCAGCTTTTCAATCTATCTTCATATTATCAAGGACCAATGGATTAACATTCCGAGGTTTCCCAAGGACTCTCAGTATTCTATTTATTATACATTCCCTGTTTCAGTACTTTTTCACAAATGCATTATCTGACAATTCCTTGGAATGATTTTGTTTGCTACCGCTCTCTTCAAATGACAAGAAAATCCAAAATTTGTATTCCCTCAAACTTTCTCATTGTCAACCAATTTTAATGCAATATGAAAACCTCCTTATCGTGTATCCCAACAATGAAGTCCTTTTGCCTGATCATACTCTCCTTATTATCCAAGAGTATTTGTAGAACATCTTCACTCTCAACTCCTGGAATTTTTTTCTGAGTGCCTCCCATTGCTCTAACACCATTGGTCACAGGTTTGCTCATGGGTGAAATGGGCACTTGTGCCCTGCGCAAAACTACAAGTTAAACCCCATGAGAACTGAGTATGGAGTGTGAATCAATGACAAGTCAATAAAGATTCCACTAATTGGCTGAATAGCCTGCCTTTTATTTTTCTGGGCAGTGAGGAAATGTTTCAACTTATGTAGGGTCCCAGCCTTATGATAAAGAAGAGTTTCCATGTGCCAAAAAGTATGACTGACAGCAAAATTGCAACAGTTTGTCTTTTGAATACACACAATAAGCTAAAATAGTTATGGATAAAAAGGGCCAACCTTTTAAATAAGTCACAGTATAATATTATTTTAAATATCTCAGTTCACTGATTTATTTTCAAAATTGCCAAAATTGTCTTAAGTGGCTCCAGGTGAATGCACAGCTGTAGTTCAACTTGTATAAAGTTTGTTAGCACATGTGATTATGATTCAGAAAATCTAGCTTGAGGGTAGAATGTATTTCCCAGCAGTTGCAATTGACATTGTTATAATCAGGAACATAAATAATATGCCAATTTTCAAGACAACAGTTTGTTTTTGCATTTGAATATATTTTTTCCATGCATTGAGTTAAATTTTATGCATATCCTAGTGAGATAATCAGCATCAGGCTTCCCACACTCAGAAAAAATGCATGACTCTCTAAGGGGTTATATTTACCTGTAATTACATAGAATTAAATTGTATTTACAGAAGAAGAGACTACTTGTATAAACTTGTATTTACTGTTGTTTATGCCCAATTGGTATTGTTGGATTTATTTGATACAAGCTTCCTTCCAGTCCTACAGTTGCAAGAAAAAGCTTGTGAACCCTTTGCAATCACCTGGTTTTCTGCATTGATTACTCATAAAATATAGTCTGATCTTCATCTAAGTCACAATAATAGACAAACACAATCTGCCTAAACTAATAACACACAAACAATTCTACTTCTTCTCATCAATACTGAGTACACCATTTAAACAATCACAGTCTAGGTTTAAGAAAGTATGGGAACCTCTGGAGTAATGCCTTCTATAAAAACTATATGGAGTCAGATGTTCCAATCAATGAGATGAGATTGGAGGTGTGTGGGTTGTAGAGGTGCCCTGCCCTATAAAAAAGACACAAAAAGTCAGGTTACTGATAGAGCCTGCTCTTCTCAAGAAAGATCTGTTTATGTGCACCATGCCTCGACCAAAACAACTTTCAGAGGACATCAGAAGAAGAATTGTAGAGAAGCATGCAGATGGAAAGGGCCACAAAAGCATTTCTAAAGACTTGAGTGTTCATCAGTCCAAAGTAAGAGAAATTATCTACAAATGGAAGAAATTCAGTACTGCTGCTACTCACCCTAGGAGTGGGCGTCCTGCAACGATCACACCAAGAGCATAACATGCAATGTTGAAGGAGGTGAAAAAGAACCCAAAGGAAACAAAAAAAGACCTGCAGAAATCTGTAAAACTTGCTAAAGTCTCTGTTCATGTGTCCACTATCAGAAAAACACAACAATGGAGGAAACCACTGCCCTTGAAAAAAAACATTGCTGCACTTCTCAATTTTGCAAATGACCACCTGGATGTTCCACAACACTTCTGGAACAATGTTCTGTGGACAGATGAGACGAAAGTTGAACTTTTGGCTGAAATACATACTGGTATGTTTTGAGGAAAAACACCAACACCAAAACCTCTCCCAACTTTGAAGCATGGTGGCACTTCGCTGCTCAGGGCCGAGAAAGCTTGCAATCATTGAGGAAACAATGAATTCAAAATTGTATCAAAATATTTTACAGGAAAGTGTCAGGGTAGCAGACTGTTACCTGAAAAGCTTGAAGGGGTGATTGATAAGTTCGTGGCCTAAGGTAGAATGAGTCAATTTTAGAAAACCTAAGCACATTTATTTTTCCTACATTTACACACTTAGTCCCGTGGTCCTGGAGCATATGGATCCCTTCTTTGTAGAAGTCGGTGTCTTGGACCTCCAGAAGTGGTCCATAGCAGGGGTGATTGAAAAGTTCATGGCCTAAGGTAGGAGATGAGTTATTAACTTCAAACTTTCTGCATTTTCACTCAAAGAGTTGAACCGCACGTCCATGTAATGAGAGCTGTAAAACTCATCTCCTTCTACCTTAGGCCATGAACTTATCAATCACCTCGGCTGTGGACCACCTGGAGGTCCAAGACGCTCTCGTTACACCCGCTGCAGTGTGCACTGTTACGCCGCTGGAGGGTCCGCCACTGCGGTGAGCCTGCGACAAGTGATGTGCGACTCAACAGCTTTATGTGACCCAGTTCATGATTCCTCATTTTTTTCCCCTGATTTTGGGTAGTTCGAACCAGCTCAGAAACATACAAGATCGGATTAGACTGTAAGCTTCAACCTGCATTTCCCAATTGAAATGAGTTTCAATAAGCAACTAAACAGATAATATTCAGAACACTATTCCTAGTTGGTTGTTGAGTGCATGTGATCCACACGCACTCATAGCCACAACAGTCACATAAATCTGTTATTGTTCACTAGTCTTTGTTGATACAGTTACTTAGCTGAAATGTGCTGCTGAATGTCGAAAGAAAATTAATGCTTCTTGACAATTTGTAGAAAGCCTGTACACATTTTTTTTTCTGCTTCTACTTATCAGTGGGATCTCCTTTCTGCTGCATTATCTGATGGTGGTGCTCATTTGTCCATTGTGAAAAGAATGTCAGATACCAGTTGGTCAGCTTGTGCAGATGCAACAAAAGCACTTCTACACAGCTTTTCTGCAATAAAGCAAGTCTTGGATGACATTTCAAATAACAATGATCAGAAAGCAGAGTGTCAACAACAGGCTCATGGACTACTTTCAACCATGAAGCTGGAAATAGGAATAATGGTCATATTGTGGGATCAAGTATTACAGCGTTTTCAAATAACCAGTTCTTCTTTGCAATCTTCTGGCCAAAACTTGAACACAGCTTGTGCACTCTATGAGTCCTTGCATGGATATATTCAAGCTATGTAGTCTACTTTTTCAGATACTGAGCAAAAAGCCAAGGATCTGATTAAGTGTGAAGATTATCAACAGCAGACTCGAAGAAAACACAAACAAAATTACGCATATGATGATTTCAGTGGTTCCAGCACTCTTGATCCACTTGTTGAATCTCAAATGCCTTCTCAGAAGTTTAAAAGCTGAACATTTCTTGCCATTATAGACAGCTTACTTTCTGCCCTGTCAAAAAGGCAGAAAGTTTATCTAAAGGTGAATGGTGTTTTTGGATTCCTTCATCAGTTACAGTCGTTTACAACTGAAGAGATTGTAAAGAGGTCATCAAATCTTATTAAATCATATCTGGAAGATCTGGAACAAAGTCTTAATGAAGAATTTCTGCAGCTTACTGAACTGTTGAAAACTGATCTTGCTTCTCATATTGGCACCAAACAAGACCTTGTAGAGTTACAGTTGTACTGTTTGATAACTGACAATTCTTTGGAGTCATGTTTTCCAAATGTAGAAAATGCTTTGCGCATCTATTTGTCATTCATGGTTACCAACTGCAGTGGAGAACGCTCATTTTCAAAACTGAAAAGGATTAAAATGAACTAAGGAGCACCATGGGTCAAAACAGATTGAACAATCTCACTCTAATAAGCATTGAACATGAACTTCTGCATGAAATAGACATTTCCAGTATCATCAACAAATTTACTCATGCTAAATCTAGAAAATCTAACTTTTAAATTGTAGTTCTGTTACTTTTGACATTTGAAATTGATGTAAGTAATACTATTACTGAAGTGTCAGACAGTTGTCGTATTATCTGGCTGTATAGCAAATGAAAAAATTGAATTACTTTACTATGCAAGTAAATAATTTATGTTTTAATACTTATGAGCATTTTTAAAATTTAGGGCCCCTTTATAACATATGCTACAGGCCCCGCACTAGCTTAATCCGGCCCTGTATAGAGGATGATCCTCCTCGCCGTTGTGCTAGTCTGATCAGCAGCTACAGGAAACATTCGGTGCTGTGACTGTGAATGATTAAACAATATGTTCATTGAAGACATGAAAAGTACAGTTTTGTGTGTTATTAGCTTAAGCAGATTGTGCTTTGTGTATTATGGTGACAGATGAAGATCAGACCATATTTTATGAATAATTAATGCAGAAAAACAGGTAATTGCGAAGGGCTCACAAATTTTTATTTTTGCAACTGTACTTAACTTTCTTTGGAAAGCAATCTGCCTTAACCATTCCTGTAGGAGCAAGAACCACATTATTGATTGGTCAAAAATTTATCAGAAAAGTGCTCGGGTTTTCGATCAAATGTGCAACAAGTTCACTTGGACTCATCACCCATTCCCTACCAGCAAGAAAACATTTGTACATTTCTGGTGACACTTCTCATTATGCTGGAGCTGTAGGATAGGGTTCTTTGAAACTACATAAAATCAGATTTTCCTTTAATTTCCCTTCCATGTTTTGTTGAAAAATGTTTCATAAGTAGCAAGGACCCACCAAAAGTTTACATCAACTATCATTAATGGACTACAAAAAGTTATCAAGGGCTGGACATAAATTACTCATACTGAAATTGCATCCAGTGCAGAAATCTAAAAGGCGCCTGGAGTTCAAACCTGTTACCTTTCTGCTTCGTGTGCCTAGTACAATGTACATTAACCAACTGACAACACAAAACAGTGGAGGAACTCAGTGAATCAGACAGCATCAATGGAGGGAAATGAACAGACAATGTTTTGGGTTAAGATCCTTCATCTAGAAGGGTCTCAATTCAACCCAATTGCCCATTTCCTTCTACAGATGTTGCTCAATCTGCTAAATCCTTCCAGTGTTTTATGTGTTGCTCCATATTTCAGCACCTGCAGTATTGTCTCTCCATTAACCAAACTTGCCTTCTAGAAGCTTTATAACTTAATATTAATATTTAGTAAGATTTTGCAAAGCAGTTTGCAAAATAAGCACATGATATAGATTCACCAGATTATTTTAATCCAGATTTCAATAAAATCAAAGGTTAATGACAAACTTTTCATCAATTGAGGGAATATTTATGCAAGTGCTATACAATTTGTTGATCTAAAAGTGCAAGATTGTAAAATAATTTCTTGAATTCTTCAACCCTCAGGCTATTACATTCAGCTGTGTAAAACAAATTTCTGGCAGGAGTATTAATTTGCAGCTGATACAATCTGGTTTATTGAGTGGCCGAGGGACGGAGTTTTACAGCCATATCTGTGGTCTGTTCATATGTACATGCACTATGCTTTCCACCCACTCAGAAACTGCTTTAAGCAGAAGCATCTGCTTTTTCAGTTGACTTCAGTTCTAGGTAACTCTAAGCAATGGTCAAATAACAATGCATCTACTTAATGACTCCTTTCACACATAGCATACATGTCATTGGCATTATACTCCATAATTTTGCCAAAATTATACAAAACAGCTCAGGAATTAGCTGGCAGAAATCCTGGGACTTTGAAAAAGGAAACAGACTTGCATTCATAGATACGGTGCATTCCTGACTTAGCGGCATGGGAAGTGGCTTCCAATTTGTAGCTAATGTACTTCAGGATAGGCATTGGAGCAACCAGAAAAAGTGAACAGTAACAAGCAAAGAAAAAATTGCAGATTTGTACTAAAACTGTTAAGGATAAATTCTAGTCATGCTGAAGGGTCTCGGACCGAAGTGTTGACTGCACTCTTTTCCATACTTTCTGCCTAGCCTGCTGAGTTCCTCCAGCATTTTGTGTGTGTTGCTTTGGATTTCCAGCATCTGCAGATTTTCCCTTGTTTGTGGATGAATTCAGGGGTAGTTTAGAGGCAACAAAGCAAGGGAATGGCATGTTATCGGCTTAAGGAATGATGGTTTGGAGGAAGAGTATCCAAATTCACAGGTAGTGTTAAGTAACAAAATGCTGAGACTTAGATGCACAGATCAGATACTGGAAGTGTCAGGGACAAAGGTGGTGCATTCCCTCAGCTTCCTAAAGGTTGAGAAAATTATTTAGCCTGCAGTTAACTGGGAAAATGTACATCTTAAAATTTGCTCTTGTAAATTTTCCAGCACTGTACATAGGAAAATCATTGAAATAAAATGCAATAATGGTTTCTGGAACAAATTGCACCAAATCAAAATTGGGTCAGGCACTTCCAGCTGCAAATCATATTTGTTTAAATTACTAATTTTTCCTACTAGATGTAGACATAATAACAATGTCTGATGCAATATATATTTCAGAATGTTAGCAGTCATTAGCTCACATTGCCTTGAACACTGGGCATTCAAAGCCTGAACACACTTTCATGTTGTTACCACTTTCCAGTTCGACAGAAGGGATTTCACCAAGCATATGGATTTAGTTTTTAAGTCACTCATACCTTTGAACATCAGCTTATCACATCCAAGCATCCATGAGTGTACTGACCCCAATCCTGCATCCACCCTCACCATCCGAACTGAAGATTCTTAATCAACTGAACCACAAGCTCCAACCATCACCACTCCCAATGGTCCTGCACACTCTCAGCTTTCTAATCACCCTTATTTTGGCTTATATATGACTCTAACCCTGAATTTATCCATGATTCATAGAACATAGAACACAGAAATCTACAGCACATTACAGGCCCTTTGGTCCATAATGTTGTGCCGACCATGTAACCTACTCTAGAAACTGCCTAGAATTACCCTACTGCATAGCCCTCCATTTTCTAAGTTCCATGTACTTATCTAAACGTCTCTTAAAAGACCCTATTGTATCTGCCTCCATGGTCGTCACCGGCAGTGCATTCCACGCACCCACCACCGTGTGAAAAACTTACCCCTGACATCCCCTCTGTACCTACTTCCAAGCACCTTAAAGCTATGCCCCCTTGTGTTCGACATTTCTGGGGAAAAGCCTCTGGCTATCCACACAATCAATGCCTCTCATCATCTTATACATCTCTATCAGGTCACCTCTCATCCTCCATCACTCCAAGGAGAAAAGGCCAATTTCACTCAACCTCTTCTCATAAGGCATATTCTCTAATCCAGGCACCATCCTTGTAAATCTCCTCTGCACTTTCTCTATAGTATCCACATCCTTCCTGTAGTGAGGTGACCAGAACTTAACACAGTACTCCAAGTGGGGTCTGACCAAGGTCTTATATAGCTGTAGCATTACCTCGTATGAACTCAGTCCCATGGTTAATGAGTGCCAACAAACCATACGCCTTCTTAACAATACTATCAACCTGACACAGGTTGAGTGTCTATGGGCACGGACCCCAAGATCTCTCTGATCCTCCACAATGTCAATAGTCTTACCATTAATACTGTATTCTGTCTTCAAATTTGACCTACCAAAATGAGCCACTTCACACTTATCTGGGTTGACTCATGCTCCTTTCCTGACAGCTGGGCTTCTTTCCCTGGACTAGTCCCAGATTTACTCATTTTCCATAGTGATCACTGCATTGATGCTAACTGAATGAAAGATCCTCCTTCCTTGTCGACGAATTCTGCACCATCTGACCCGGAGCTTCTCAGGCTGGTCCAGAAGAAGTTAGTCGTTGATCAGTACTACGCTCCACCCAATTAATGTGGCAGTGGAGATGCTGATGAATGGCACGGCTTAAATATAGGTTAGTCCCCAAGTTACACAAGGATTTTTACTGAGAACTGTCCATAAGTAAAAAATATCAGTTTTCTACAATAACCCATGTAATATAGCGTAAACAACAGGAAATCTGCAGATGCTGGAAATTCAAGCAACACACATCAAAGTTGCTGGTGAACGCAGCAGGCCAAGCAGCATCTATAGGAAGAGGCGCAGTCGACGTTTCAGGCTGAGACCCTTCGTCAGGACTAACTGAAGGAAGAGTGAATAAGGGATTTGAAAGTTGGAGGGGGAGGGGGAGATCCAAAATGATAGGAGAAGACAGGAGGGGGAGGGATAGAGCCAAGAGCTGGACAGGTGATAGGCAAAAGGGGATACGAGAGGATCATGGGACAGGAGGTCCGGGAAGAAAGACAAGGGGGGGGAGGTGACCCAGAGGATGGGCAAGAGGTATATTCAGAGGGACAGAGGGAGAAAAAGGAGAGTGAGAGAAAGAATGTGTGCATAAAAATGAGTAACAGATGGGGTACGAGGGGGACGTGGGGCCTTAGCGGAAGTTAGAGAAGTCGATGTTCATGCCATCAGGTTGGAGGCTACCCAGACGGAATATAAGGTGTTGTTCCTCCAACCTGAGTGTGGCTTCATCTCCACAGTAGAGGAAGCCGTGGACAGACATGTCAGAATGGGAATGGGATGTGGAATTAAAATGTGTGGCCACTGGGAGATCCTGCTTTCTCTGGCGGACAGAGCGTAGATGTTCAGCAAAGCGGTCTCCCAGTCTGCGTCGGGTCTCACCAATATATAAAAGGCCACATCGGGAGCACCGGACGCAGTATATCACCCCAGTCGACTCACAGGTGAAGTGATGCCTCACCTGGAAGGACTGTTTGGGGCCCTGAATGGTGGTAAGGGAGGAAGTGTAAGGGCATGTGTAGCACTTGTTCCGCTTACACAGATAAGTGCCAGGAGGGAGATCAGTGGGGAGGGATGGGGGAGACGAATGGACAAGGGAGTTGTGTAGGGAGCGATCCCTGCGGAATGCAGAGAGAGGTGGGGAGGGAAAGATGTGCTTAGTGGTGGGATCCCGTTGGAGGTGGCGGAAGTTACGGAGAATATAGTGTACCCTTGTTACAATTCTTCATTTCATTGAATAACGTTATCCATAATTAAACTAATGGGTTTACTGTAAACACTCATCAATGAATACCATGAAACTATTTCCCGAAGCTGGATTTTCATAAGTCAGGTGAGGTACTTATGAGTACATTAACTACAGGTTCCTTCTGTTTTAAATTTCAGAAACATTTGTAAAAGTTATTTTATGATATGTAGGTGTCACTGGAAAGAGGACTGAATGCACACTTCTAATTTTCCTGATTATAGGTGTGAGGTACTGCCATGATTCCCTGACTTGAAGGAAGATAATCCTAATGGTGTTTAACTTTATGTGTACAGTATTTATTGCTTAGGAGCTATGAGGCGACGCTGTAGTTTTAAATCAGAATAGTATGTGATTTGATGTAGCGGAAGGCGAAGGTGATCCCATACATTACATATTATCCTTCCAGATTGAGTTATGGGTTGCTGGTGAAGGAGGAGTTGAAAGCTTGGGGATTCTGGCTGTGGTATTAATTATCTGAGCAGCAGCTATCAGGTTTCTTGTGCATTGTTCAGGCTGCATGTATCCATATATGTGACAAGTACTCCATAATCTTCCCCGAAGACTCATAGGTGGCTAAAAGTGGGATGGAGAATCAGGAGAGACTTTAACACCTCACCTGTGCTTTAGTCCCATTATCTACGTTTTGGTCCAATTAAGATTTATTTAATCCTGAGCAAGACTGGCATTTATTATCAATCCCTTAATGTACTCTGAATTTGCTGAATCATTTCAGAAAATAGTTAATTAACCATATTGATGAGTCTTGAAACACATTTACATGATATTGCTTAATAACATCCAATTTCATTCCTTGATATGTACCAATGGAAAATGTCTCAGCTTACTAAAAGATGGATTAACAAGCTCTAGCTTGTTTTCAGATATATTCATAAAAACCTCAAATTTATATGCAGGTTTTTAAATATATATATTGAAGATTATACTGCTGCATGTTAGAAAATAACTCTCCTCAAATTGGAGCATCAGGAAAAACGTTAACTACAGGTTTTGCCATTTGAATGACAAGAGCTCCAACACCATACACTAATGAAAGTGCTGGGAATACCGTCAAATAAAGTACTGTTTTTGAAATTCAGAGACTTAGTAGCAATTTGCTACTGCGTTATGGCTGCATCATCACAGAAATATGCACACTACCTCACTCTCTTTTTAGCTCAAGTTGTGCAATTATAATGCCAACTATAGTTCAGAAACACTCTGCAAATGTACCTGAATAACATCTTTGATCAATATCTTAACATTCCTGTAGGTGAAAGAAAAATTGATGGATTCCCTCTCTTACTTATGACTTAATTAACCTACAAAGAGTGGTCTGAACTTTTGTTTTAACTATTTAAGTTTTCTGTGCTAGTTTTGATCAATGCCTTGACCTTAGTCATTTTTACCATTTCACTATTTATCTTCGAACCACTGTAAGATTAGAAGTGGAGATGCCTGCTGATGATTGCACCATATTTAATTCAATGGACAACTGTTCAGCTGAGAAATGACAGGTACCATTCGTGCCATAAGTACCAGATCATGATTTTTTTTTTCCTCTACCTAGAATTTTACTGGCTACTCAAGACACTCGCTCTGCAGAGTACACATGTCCAGATTTTTAAACACAATATCTATTCTAGTATTAAGATTACATTCTATATTCCTTCTTAAGACAGATGATGTTTCAACCTGTCACTGCTATTATAGAAACGACTTTCAAGCAATATCCAAAATTATGCACTATGCTGTAGGTGTTTTATAGAGGCCAAGTTTGCTATAGTTGGGGGAGATAGTGGGGATAAGCTCCCTCTGCATACTAAATGCTTCCAATGGTGTGTGTCTCAAATAGCTTCTGACAGCTAAGTACACCTCTTGGCCTTCACGTAAGACTTAGCTACTGAGCCCAGCACAACTATTTCTATCGATAGAAGAAATGGGCAAAGGTGGGTTACTGGCACCTTAAAACCAGTTGCTTCAGACACATAGGGCTCATCAGCTGTGGTTGGCAGCTCATCCAGGAGAAAGAAAACTCTCATCTCAAACCTCCACTCTCTTGCGGCTATACCCACTCATGGGAATGGCTTCGGGAGTAAACCCTGAGGAATAATTCGGAGCTCAAGTCTTACATTGAGTTCAACCTTGACTCAACTCCAGTGCAAAACTGTATCGGTCTCTGCCGTTCCTTTGGATTTCTCAGCTGCATGGAGAGGGGACACCTGTTACGTGAGCAAAAGCTTGCTTTCCATATTGTACAGTGCTGGCTTATGCATCATGTAGCCAGCTGGGACACAACATCCATGGTCGACCTCAAACAATGAAGGGCCTCACAGAGGCTATAACTGAGATTAACCTCAATTCATGAGAAATACCAGCATTCTCAAATTACCTTTAGTATGCATAAAAGGGCACAGCAATTTATAAATTGCCAAAGACACAGGGCTAATGTATTTAATGAAGAATCAATCCTCCCTGATGGTATTTATCTATACACATAACAAAGTGATTCTACTCATGACAAGTTCCAAGTGATGAAAGGAATCATTAGCGAGGCACAGGAGAAGAGTACGAATAAATATCCACATAGTTATCCACATATATTCCATGCCAGCTATACTGCACATCACTTCACGAAAAGAAAATGTTATCAGCGGCAATCAGTTAATTGAATGAGACAAAGTTTAGATTAACACATGCCATTTCTGCTTAAACTTGCAAATTTAAGTACTTATTTTAGTTTCCTTTGAAATTTTTATTGTAATAACCTCTTATTGGTAAGTTGTAAAGTATTTATGTGAATGTTAGATCATCATTTGGTTATGGAAAACAATGCTGAGGAACTCAATTCCATTTCTTCATTCTTTACTTTCCATGTAACAAGTGATGACAGTGTAAATATATAGTTGCAGCATTTATACAAACAATGCTTGATGATAAATGTGAACAAACATGTACATGGGACCCTCAATAGTGTATACATACGTGACAACTCCTACAGATTCTGTACTAACAACCATTTTTATTTTGTGTTACTTGATTTAGATACAAGTAAAATCCAGCTGTAAAAATGTAACATTAAATTCCAGTCAACGTTCATGTCAAGTGAATAATGTAGCAGCACAATAACCCTTTAAATTATGCGTTTCGTACCCTGTCAAACAGGTAACAATCTGTTTTTCCTTCCCTGCATCTGTTACATTAAGCCCTTCAGGAAATATTTGGAGTGCTGCAATATTTTTTGTGAGCCTAGGTACAGAAAGGGTTGGTTAAATAGGTACAAAGGAGGCCTTTATTACCTTGCCAAAACAAAACAGCATAAAAAAAGAAAATATGATGCAAAATGCATTTATTGCCAGTCAAGCACATTAACACTATTCAGCTTATTTTGCTAGAGGGAAAATTAGGATATCCTGCAAGAAATGTAACCAGCAGGTTTTGATATATTCTTCATTTTATATTTCTTCTAACAAACTTAATGAATAGTTTTATTAAAGAAGCAAAACTGGCAGCTTTTCACTCGTGTGCTATTTTGTGCAAATTAAAATGAAACAGTAAACACTGAAACTGAACTGCGGGAAGGTCTGCACCTCAAAGGGAAAGGAAGTGCAATGTTTCAGGCAGGAGTAATCATTCTTTTTAATTTTTAAGATTTTATTTTCTTTGGCTTTTTAGATTAATCTAGTAGCGCTCATTTTACCTAGGGCTCCAGTATTATCTAACACTTTAACCGTTAGTCAATCATACACAAAATACAACATACAGAAACAATTTAGCTAGCTCCTAAATTACCTCCAATTTTGAAATGAAAACCATTTTACAAGTTGTGCCAGGATTCTGTATTTAAAATGATGTAATTCTAAATGCTTTTCTGCTACTTTTCATTAAGGAATTCTGTTTAAAATCTTGGCATTTATAACTGCTTACATGTTGGATTGAATTAATTTTCTTTCCTCCTTTGAAAAGTAACAGACCTACAGAGCTATTATTGGTACAACAAGGCACTCCTCCCGACTCAATCAGATTCGAAACTCAGCTTCTTAGTAAATCACTAAAACATGTATGTTAAACTTAGACTATGTTCCCTGATTCTCAGGGTGACATGACAACATAAAAAAGCTCATAATAAAATAACGAGTATGGCATCTCAGCTGAATGCTATCTTATTGAATGATCCTTCAGAAACATAAATTTACTCTATAAAGGGATGTCAGCATAGAACTGCAATACTTAAATGCAGCTTTTAAACCTGTACATGGAAGGAACAAGAACGTAATTTCTCAAACCTAATAAAAACATGCATTTTCAAATGTTCCCTATACCACAATTCACCGACCATGCACTATTTTCAGAATGGTGAAACCATAACAAGATGTCCACTTTGTTGTCATTTTCAAAATACTTCCTCCACCATCATTCTTCCCTAAGAATATTTCCTTTCTATTGTCTCTTTACTGTAAAGTTCATTTTCATTTCCTATCTCCCCCCTTCCGCCATTCTACTCATTCATTCTCTTCCTACCCCTCTAATTGGTCCTTGCTTTTTATCCAAACTAAGACTATTATGTGGAACGGAGGAATTTCTTAAGAATCTAATTCACTTATTTCTTACAAGGTAAATTACTTTAAATACTTATAAAATGAGCTAATTTACTTAATTTCATATATCAACTAATTCTCCATCATTTAAAAATTAACACATTCCCCTCAATGCTGAAAATCCCATTCTTTAACCACATGTTGGGTTTTGTGCAATTAAGTTGATCTGTAGTGGGCTTGTAGGATAATTGCTCATTAGGTTAGTGAAATCATCATTCATTTAGAATGAGGAAGTCTGCAACTATTTTAGATACTGAATTTTGTCCATCTAAAGCTGATTTAATTTCCAGTGATTGGTGAAGCTTCAGATTACATTGTGATTCAAGTAAAGGGCAATTTTCAATTTAGTTCCAGCTTGAGCTTTGCTCTCTAAACTCTACAATTCTATATACTCTTGTACTTAACTCTCTCTTTTATTCCCTTGAATAACATCCTCAGCTGGAAATCGCCTTGGCATTAATTAAAGGAAGTCTCTTAAGAATTAGGAGCAGAATTAGGCCATTTAGCCCATCAAGTCTGTACTGTTCTGAAACAGAGCCATTCAGTTATGACTGATTAATTTTTTAGCCCTATGATCCAACATTCTTCCTGTAACCCTCAACTCCCTTATCAATCAAGAACCTATCAATCTCTGGCTTATATACACCCTTGGTCTTCATAGCACTCTGTGGCCGAATTCCCCACCTCCCACCTACTGGTTGTTCAGCACAAAGCCAACAATGGAACCGCTCTGCTCATTTCTCAATACAGCACTATTTCTGCTCATCCACGTTCCTCAGAAGCTTAGCAGATATATTCTTCCAGTGCCATGTTCATTTTATAACATGTGACATTTTATGTGTATTGGGATCAGAATGTGTGTTTACCTGTAGGAAAAGTGACAAACATATTTTTTGCAATAATATTTAAACATTCCACAAATCTGGTAAAAGGTAACAACTCACTCATACTTGCGAACGAAATGGCTAAGTTGGCCAATCTTTTCAGCAACAAAGGCGCATGGATCAAATACTATAATCATAGCCATTTCAAAGTGGTTTTGTTTTGGTAAATGGAATAAATAATACCACAAGATTAGAGTCATAAATTGGTGCATAAAGTAGCTCCCTCTTACATTTATTACTTGCGTACGAATACTTTACATGATGTGGGAACCACAATTCTCTGTGTGATACCAAGACATGCCAAAAAAAGGTATTTCTTTGATTTTTTTAAATATATCTGAACCAAAGTAGTAGATAGAGTGAAAAGTCTTACCTCGTAACCAAACTGCAATTCATCTGATGTCAACATGATGATATCATCATCAATCGCCAGGACAGCTTCGGTTTCAATTTCATCATAAGGAAAGAATCTGTTACTCAGCTTGTTTTCTTTAGTCCTTACAACTTTGAGAGGTACTCCAATCTTGGGCCATGCTGACTCTGGAAGAAAAGCTAACATTGTTACTGAAGTTTCTCATATAAATGTAAAACAAATTCCCCTTCTCTTTCTGCAATATGGGCATAATCATCCCTCCTACCATTCCATAAGACAGGAAGACAAGAGGAGCAGAATTAGGCAATTCAGCCTATCAAGTCTGTTCCACCATTCTATTAATTATTCTCCCTTACAAGCCTACTATCCTGCCTTCTCACTGTAACCTTTGATGCCTTTACTCCACTTTAAATATACCCAATGACTCTGCCTCCATAGCTGTCTGTGGCAATGAATTCCACAGATTCACCACTCTCTGGCTGAAGAAACTCCTCTTCATCTCTGCTCTAAAGGGATGTCCTCATATCCTGAGGATGTTCCCTTTGATCTTAGCCTCCCCCACTATAGGGAAAATGCTCTCCACACCTACTCTGTCTAGGCCTTTCAATATTTGATATGTTTCAAAGAATGTCTCATTCTTTTAAACTCCAGCAAGTACATGCCCACAGTCATCAAATGCTATTCATACATAGTTTATACTTTATTGTCGTCAAACAATTGAAACTAGAACATACAATCATCACAGCGATATTTGATTCTGCGCTTCCCGCTCCCTGGATTACAAATATTAAATATTAAAAATAGTAAAAATTAGTAAATATTAAAAATTATTTTACATTAACCATCTCATTCCTGGGATAATTTTTGTGAACCTCCTCTGAACTCCCTCCAATGCCAGCACATCCCTTCTTAGTCAAGGGGCCCAAAACTGCTCATAATACTCCAAGTGCAGTCTGCACAATGACTTATAAAGTGCTCTTATATCCTAGTCCTCTTAAAATGAATGCTTATTGTATTTGCCTTCCTTATCACCAACTCAAATTGCAAGTTAACCTGTGGGGAATCCCAGGTTGCTTTGCACCTGATTGCTGAAATTTCTTCCCATTTAGAAAATAGTCTATGCCTTTAATCTTTCTACCAAAGTGCATGACAGCACTCTTCCCTACACGATATACCATCTGCCACTTCTTTGCCCATACCCCTAATCTGTCCAAGCCCTTCTGCAGACACCCTGCTTCCTCAACACCACCTGTCCTTCCATCTTTTGTTGTATCATCTGCAAACTGGGCCACAAAGCTGTCATTTCCATCATTCAAGTCACTGATTTTTAACATTGAACAACAGTGGTTCCGACACCAATTCCTGTGGAATACTACCAGACACCGGCAGGCAACCAGAAAAGGCCCTCTTTATTCCCACTCTTTTCCCCTCTGTGCATTCAAAATAGTAACCTCAGCACATAAATTAAAACCTTGGTGAATCTTGCTTTGATGCCCATAAACACCAGTGAACGTAAATAAAATTTTTCCGAAGGGACTGCATTTCTTTAGTTTGGACACAAGTGGCAACTACTGTACAGTTACATACCTTCAAGTTCCAGGCTCATTTCCTGCAATGGCTTATTGCCTAGGAAAAGCGTGTAAAAGCTCTTTCAGAGCTAGTTTGGATAAAGGAAAGCCATAGGACCCCAGGCTGAAATATGTTCAATAGCCTTTTTCACAACAGGAGTGTTTCTTTATTTGCTTTGCACACACTTAACATTTTATCTCTACATGTCCTTACACTCCAAAAAGATTAATGTTGATAAACTTTTGATTTTTAATCAAATACATTTGCGCATATATGGATAATCTACATAATTTACAATCATGTAACTACATTGCAGCCAACATCATTTGAATCAATAAATTTTTGACATGTATAATACAAACTCTGTTAAATGACAAGAAGACTAATATTAAATATATAACAAAAACATTCTATGGTAGTCTAAAGATGGAGTTTTCCCCCAATAGATCCTGTATGTAGGATTCATCATGTTCAACAACCATCAAATGTTAGACTTCAGTAATCAGCACACTGCCATGGATTGCTTGCTCACTCCATACGGAACAGCCTTGTACTGTAAGGTCACAGCTTAGGTTATCTGCTTTTGGATATGAAATGGTTCAAATATCCACATATTTTTCTTCATGCCTTTTGTACAAGGGAGAATTCTATCAAGAGGTGAATGCTGCATCCTGGCTGTAGCCTCTAGGCCACACAAGATTGTGGTGAAATCTATTTATTATATACATAATGTTATATAGTCTCTGTTTTTGAGCACATTGAGAGGTTTGCACCATTAGGATCTATATCACTAGGGCATATCCTACCAGCTGTTGGGCTGGTCCAGCAACAAAATGTTTTGCTAACTGAATGTTCGATTTCATGCTTCAAATACAATCCTAGCTGGGTTCTTTTACTTGTGCCTAAACATGGCAATGGAACTCAGACTTCATGAACATGTTTTGCAGCTTGCAACTGAGTAACCTCCTGCAACCAGTTTTATTGGGATTCAGTGTGGCCATATTTCCTGTTAGAGCAGTCAAAATATAGGAACTGGAGGTGTGGAAAATTCAAACATCAATGGGCATAATGAATGATATTATGTATCTCCTGGGTACTATCAAAATCATAGAGTCATAGAATGCTACAGCACAGAAACAGGTCCTTCAGTCTATCTAGTCTATGCTGAACTATTATTCTGTCTAGTCTTACAGACCTGTACCCAGACCATAGGCCCTCCATGCTTCTCTTATTCATGTACCTATCCAAAATTTTCTTAAATGTTTAAATGAAACCTGCATCCACCACTTCTGTTGGCACCTTGTTCCACATTCTCACCACCCTCTGAGTGAAGTTCCCCTTAAATACTTAACCTATGAGCTCCGCTCTAGTCTCACCTATCCTTGGTGGAAAAAGCCTGCTCACATTTACTTAATCTATGGTGGCCCTCTGCTGATCGAGATCAACAATGGATGCTGCACCCGAGCCGCCTACGTTGTTGGTCTGTGGCTGATGAGACCAATGCGAGAGTGGCAGTCTCTGTTGCGAAGACCGCATCTGTAGGTGGCCTCAGCTCTGCTGGAGCTGCAGCATTCCTTTGTATGGGCCTGTCTGTATTCTGACACTTTTCAGGAAATTTTCTTCGCCTGAATTAAGGTGTTATTTGAAGGTGCCCTCTCCTCCTGGTTCGGTTGGCTGCAAGTTGCTCCCAGGACTCAGTGTTGATGGGCAGTGCCTTCATGTCCTGCTTGCAGACATCCCCATAGTGAAGTTACGAGCAGCCAGCTATTCTCTTGCCTGAAGCTAGCTTACAGTAGAGATGTCTTTTGGGATGCTGCATGTGGCGAATGTGGCCGAGCCAGCGCAGCCTACGCTGCCTGAGCAGGGTGTACATGCTAGGGAGGCTGGCACTAAAGAGAATCTCAGTATCAGGTACTCTTTCTCTCCTGGAGATACCCAAGATGTGATGAAGGCACCTTAAAAGGAAACTATTGAGGCTTCTCTCTTGTTTAGCATATGTGGTCCAGGTCTTGCTGCCGTACAGCAGTATGCTGGTGACACAAGCGTCGTATAATGCTATCTTTGTTCTGGCTAAGAGTCTGGCTACCCCTCAATGCTGTATACCTCTATCAAATCTTCTCTCATTTTCCTGTGCTTGAGAGAATAAAAGTCCTAACCAATTCAACATTTTCCCCATAACTCAGGGCCTCAAGTCCCAGCAACATCTTGTAAAATTTTTCTGCACTCTTTCTATCTTATTGATATCTTTCCAGTAGGTAAGTGACAAGAACTGCACACCATACTCCAAAATTAGGCCTCATCTTATATAAATTCAACATAACATCCCAACTCAATACTTTGATTTTAAATTCATTATGCTTACACTAACGACTACACTTATCACTGGAGTCTAAGGATGGCAGCTAGATGGGTTAAAGATCCAACCAGGAGCACAGCTCATTCAAAAGTGTAACACCAACCTACCCTGGCAGCAGGGAGGCCACATGCAAAAAAATAGTTATGCAAAAATATCATTTCTTGCTCTTGACTAAACTACTGGCAGATTGCTTCAACACAATCTACAATATTAAAGTGAAAATTTAGAATCACCAAAACATCACATGCTTTTAATTAACAGTCTGATCAATACTGTTTTAAGAATTCTTTTAATCCATAAAAGGTCCAGGAATGAAGAGTTAACATGATAAGCATTTGGCAGCTTAGGGCCTGAACTCACTGGAATTTAGAAGAATGCGGGAGGTGGGGTGGTGGGAGGGGTCTCATTGAAATCTACTAAATGCTGAAAGGACGAGATAAGACGGATGACGAGAGGATGTTTCCTCTAGTGGGGGTATCCAGAACTAGAGGCACAGCCTCAAAATTCAGGGGCAACCTTTTACAACGGAAGTAAGGAGGAATTTTTTCGTCAAAGAATGGTGCGTCTGTGGAATGCTCTACCACAGACTGCGGTGGAGGCCAAGTCCATGGGTATATTCAAAGTAGAAGTTGATAGTTTCATGATTGGTTGGGGCATCAAGGGATATGGTGAGAGGGTAGGTGTATGGGGTTGAATGGGATGCAGGATCAGCCATGATGAAATGGTGAAGTGGGCTCGATGGGCTGAATGGCCTAATTCTGCTCTTATATCTTATGGTCTAATAAATATTTGCATGTGGCTTTTCACTAGTCACAATACAACAGGCATTCTTTGCTGCCTCAGTGACCTCAGGAACTGTGCATTGCTCTATTCCTTTCTTTCTGTATCAAAATTGACAATTTCTAACTATCATTTTGGCCAATTCTTCTGCTTTAGTTGTACAGTCTGGCTCTGGGCATGGCCTATTTGCAGCACATGAAACACAAAGAAATTTAATCCAATCTCATCTGCCACATTTACCCATCTTTCCTCACTCTATGAGAGTTATTCCCTAACTCTCTCCATGCGTTCCCACTTTCTCTGTTACTCATTACTAATTTTTTTTTTCTCTTTTCTCATTCTGACAAAGGATCCTGGATCTGAAATAATAATTGTTTCTACAGATACTGTCTGGCTTGAGTGTTTGTAGCATTTCCTGGTTCTGTATTACATTTCTAACATCTGTAGTTTTGATTTGATATTTGCAAACCATTTGCTGGTAGCTGCTCTAATGATTCCAAAGAAAAAACTACTAATTTTCATTGCATGGATCTGCAAAATTAAGAGAATGCTCCATTTTATTAAGACCGCTGTTAATCTACCTTCTCTCTAAACAGCACAGTAGAGCTACTACCAAACACTATTTGAATTTCTAACACTCCCTAACATGCCAAGTAGTAAAAGTGGCATTAAACAATTTGATCTGGTGAGCAAAAATTAAGTTATAAACAGTATTTTGAGAGACAACAGAAGAATTTTACTTTTTGCCAGGACACAGAACTGCTTCAAGGGGAATTTCACAGTCTGGTATCTAAATTACACAAGCCTCAGGTCTCGCAAAAGGAATGGAAAACTCTAAAGAGTTCAAGCAGTTCTTAGAATGCTGTTGAACCGAAATTTAGAGATAGGAAGGGGCAAGATAATTGATGGAAATGAGCAACTTTACACTGAGGAATCAGGTATATTCAATATAAAGACAACACATTGGAAATAATCTTTCCTACTCTGTCAGACAACAACCCCAATATACATTGTCTGCAATGAGAGAAATTATATTTTATTGTAAGGTCCTTGCTTCACAATGTTATATGTCATTGAAAAATTATGAAGTATTTCTTTAATTATTTACCATGGCTCAGTTTTTGATTTATAATTCAGATTTTCAATTCACCAATGCAACTTTCTCTTCACACCTGTGCAAATGAATTTAACTTCAAAGCCTTTATTTTATACTGAGTTTCTTAATGTAAAATTGAAGGTGGAACTCCATTATGCACAGTTCTCCCCAGAGGAATCTTTACCAGGTAATCTCAAATTAATCCTAGCAAATTGTCCTTACAATATTCAGAGAACTCATCTTCAATTGCCAATATGATTAGTCCAATCTCTAATAAGACTATTATATATTTTAAGAGGACTAACATATGAATGATTTCCCTTATTGCTTTTTATCGCGCATTCAAGCTGATTACGTTTCTCATTTACCAAAGGTAGGAAATATCTCAATACTCTCCTGCTAGTATGCTTTATTATTAATGTTACCCAGTTTTATTTCCAGTTCTGCCTACTCTTCCAATTTGTCATAATCTTGAATCGAAAAGCTAATTAAATTGTTTCTATTTATCACTATGAAGATGCATGAGTAATTTTAACAATAAATCAGAAAAAAGTTCTAATATCTGTAACCTTTTAAGCAAGAAATCAAAATTAAGCAATGGCGACACTGGGGGTGCATTATGGCATTGGCCAAAATACACTCAGTGGCCATTTTATTAGGTACACCCTGTATCTAATAAAGAGGCCAATGAGGGTTTGGTTTTCTGCTGCTGTAGCCCATCCACTTCAAGGTTTGACATGAACAGGGTATAATCGTGGTGTGCATTCAGAGATGCTCTTCTGCACACCACTGTTGTAACATGTGGTTATTTGAGTTATGATCGCTTTCGTGTCAGCTTGAAACAGTCTGGCCATTCCCCTCTGACCTCTCTCATTAGCAAGGCTTTTCAGTCCATGAAAATACTGCTAACTGGATGTTTTTTGTTTCTTGCATCATCCTCTTTAAACTCAAAACTGTTGTACATCAAAATCCCAGATCAGCACTTTGAGATACTCACCCCTTTTGGCACCCCTTTTTTCCATGGTCAAAGTCACTTAGATCATATTTCTTCCCCATTTTGATATTTGGTTTGAACCACAACAGAACCTCTTGACCACGTCTACATGCTTTTATGCACTGAGTTGCTGCCATATGATTGGCTGATTAAATATTTGCATTCATGAGCTGTACAGGTGTATTTAATAAAGTGGCCACTGAGTGCAAAATAACTAAATTGTGCACACGGAGTCCATGGAATTTAAACTACCTTGAAGGAATCGAGTATTTTTTTTAACAGGACCTCTAACTGGCTCTGTGGTGATTTGGCTGACTGCACTTAACAACAGTTATATCTCACTCAATAAAGATTAACATTAATGAGATTTCATAGCAATTCAAAACTGATTACACTGACAAAGGCAAACAAAATTGGTATCACATCAACAACTGCTTCAGTATTTCCTTGTTTAAATGTCACTGTATTAATATAGCAGAACAGGTAGCCAATAAGGCTCTTCCAATCTGGCCTTTTATTCGTTAAAATCATGGCTGATCTACTTGACACTATTTCTACCTCTATTTTCCTATACCTAGAAATGTAACAGCCTATGTTTTGAATGAACATTATGACTAAACATTCACAAGCATTAGGAGTAGAGAATTCCAACAATGTACCACCTTGAATGAAGAAAATTCTTAACTGCCATAGAGAATTTAGCATTTAATCTCAGACTGTGCCCTCTGATACTGGACTCCTGTGGAAGGGAAATATTTTCCCTGTAATTTGCCTGTCAAACACTTCAATAACTTTCCAGGTTACAATGAGATGAGCTCTGCCTTCACTCTTTTAAATTTTAAGAGAGGCAGACCCAGCCTGCTTAATTATTCATCAACGGATGCACCCACCACCTCTGGAAGTACATCAGTGAAACTCCATTGAAACACACCCTTTAAAATAAATGCACTGGATTCCAGTTAATTGCGACACTTCATGACCAGTATATTTTGGATCAATTATGTGGCTGCCCCAGTTATCCAAAGTGTCACGTAAATATTTAAAAATATATAAAAGAGACAAAATATATATTTAAGTGAAATACAAAACAAATTAGAACACTATCAATACTATTACAGCACTTTAAGAGTTCCTTAAGAGTTGCTCTCAATAAGTGGCTGCCCTGATTAACTGATGGCATACATAACTGTATACAACTTCTTAATTAAGGAGGCAATTCTTCAGGTGTGGTCTCACCAAGACCTTGTTGAATTGAAATGAGACTTCCTAACCCTTTTGCCCTAACTACCGGCTGCATGTTGGTCTTCAGTGACTCGCGTACAAGCAAATCCAAGTCCTTTTGAACAACACTGCCCCAACTTTGAAGTTTTAACAAATACTCTGCTTTTCTGTTATGTCCATTAAAGTGGATGACCTCATCATCTACTGTGTTTTTTACCCACTCATTCAGCTTGTTCCATACCACCTTGAAGTCTTCTTACAACCTCTTCCACCTTCACAATCCAACCTAGTTTGGAAATATGGCATTTCATCCTGTGGAATTCCTGCAGTAACTCACTGCACAGACTGTCAACCTGAATAGGATCTATTTATTGCCATTTTTTTTTTTTACCTTCTGTTCAATGCCATTCTGGAGACTCCTCCCAATGCAGACATCCTCTCTGCTCCTTATCTCAAAGACACAAAAGACTTAAATCATGCACTACCAAGCTTAAAGGCAACTTATATCCTGTTTTTATATGACTACTCAATACTTCATGGGCAATAAGAAATCTTGACCTCAAAATCTACCTCTTCATGGCCTTGCACCTTATTGTCTGCATGCACTTTCTCTGTAGCAGCAACACTATTCTACATTCTGTTATTGATCTTCACTTGAACTATCTCAGTGTACTGTATGGATGACAAGAAAATTTTCATTGTACTGTACCTCATTACGTGACAAATAATACACCAATTTACTAATGTCAATATAATACCATACCATAAACAGATTCTGCCAATGCTAGAAATCTGCAGCAACAAACGTTTCTCCAGTGATCAGTGTGGAACAGGCACTTCGGGCCCAATCAGCCGCAGCACCCGGCAACCCAGCACCACCCAGCAAACGCGTTAGGTTAAGTTGGGGGTTGCTAGGCGACACGGCTCGAACGGCTGGAAGCACCTATTTCCAAGCTGTATCTCAATAAATAAATAAATACACACCTAGTTAACCTAGCCTAATCACAGGACAATTTACAATGAGAAATTAACCTGCTAACCAGTACGTCTTTGGACTGTAGGAGGAAACCAGAGCACCCAGAAGACCACGTGTTCACGGGAAAACCGTACAAGCTTATTACAGACAGCAGTGGAATTGAACTCTGAATCCCTGAGCTGTAATAGTGTTGCATTAACCACTACACTGTCACAGCACTCTAAACATTTTGTGTAGATTGCTCAATACGTTACCACTGGTTCTATATATTTTAACCTAATTAACCAATTTCATCGGCAAAATCTTATCAAAAGCCTTCTGGAAATCTGAACTAATCTCATCCATTATAGTAACCACAATTATACAAGTCACATTCCAAAGTTAATATTGATTTCACAGCATATTGATGGTGAATAGACCAAATTATACTTTTGTCAATTGTTCAACAAAACGATTATAAAGTCACAAATATCTCAGTACAATTAGGGTAATATAATGCTTTGCTCTTTGAGGATATTTATCGCCTTAACTTGTTATTGCACTAAGAACTTAATCATTACATTTTTAAAAAAAATAAACGACAAATTTATGTGCAACTTAGAGTTGAAGAAATGCATTTCAGGTGAACCTTTTTTACTGACAGCAGCAGGCCTCATCCACTGCTCATAGCAAATGAAGAGAAGTAATTTTAAAATGAAATATATCAAGTGCTAAAAGCCACGTATTACTTGATATTATGAAAGCATCGGGTAAAGAGTTGAAGATCAAATCCTTGAATCTGTATGAAGATATGTGATCCAGCACCCAATTCTCATTTGATTTATTGTATATTGCAAATTATTTTTTTTAAATCACTGGTATCTCTTTAAAATTATCCTTTTGACAAAATTATGTCTTCTGGAAGCAGACCCAGGTTATGACATTAAGTAATCAGTTTCTGAAGCCTGGTTTGAGACAAAGAGGACAGGGTTGAGACATTACAGGAAAATGATGAACAACGCTGAAGGAGACAATCCAGAAACAAGGAAGTAGGTCGACAACTTGGCAGAAAACTGAGATTCTAAAGACTTTGGTGCTAGACATTAAAATTCTTTTAATCTAAAATGTCAGCCATCTACAGTGGAAAATAAAAAAGAATAAATGCAGATTATTTTAAAAACAAGAGGCAGTTGACTGCATTATATGTGCAGTGGTTAGGCTAATTAGAAAAAAGCTCCCACTGAAGTCCCTGCATCAGAAACTATTAAAACCAACCAGAGAACTGTCAAAACAATGAGTTGTTTTAATAACCAGAATTTGAGAGGTTGGGCAAACAAACCAATTTTAAGAATGGGAAAAAAATACTCTACTCACTTTATACTTATGACTATGAGGCTAACCACAGCTCCAATGCCATATTTAAGTTTGCTGATGACACCACTGTTGTTGGCTGAATTAAAGAGGGAAATTGAAAATCTGGCTGAGTGGAGCCGCAAAAATGGCTCACTCAATGTCAGCAAGACCAAGGAGCTGATTATTGACTGCAAGAGGAGGAAACCACAGGTCCATGAACCAGTCTTCATCGGGGGATCAGAGGTGGAGAGGGCCAGCAACTTTAAATTCCTTGGTGTTATCATTCCAGAGGATTTGTCCTGGGCCCAGCATGCAAGTGGAATTATGAAGAAAGCACAGCAGCATTTCTACTTCCTTAGAATGCAGTTACAAAGAAGACATGACAGTGGTGCCTGCATCAGTTGCTTGAGGAGATTTGGCATGTTGCCAAAAACACTTATAAATTTCTACTGTCTGGTATGGGGGGGTGGGCATTGCACAGGATCAAAATAAGCTGCATAAAGTTGTGAATTCAGTTTGCTCCATCATAGGCACTAGCCTCCCCAGCATCCAGGATATCTTCAAGGAGTGATGCCTCACCATTAAGGACCTCCATCACCCAGGATGTGTCCCGTTCCCATTACTACCATCACAGAGGAGATACGGGAGCCTGAACACACACACACACACTCTCAAAGATTCAAGAATCGCTTCTTCCCCTCTGCAATCAGATTACTGAATGGACTTTGAATCCATGAACTTTTTGCACAATTTATTTAATTTAACTTAAAAAAAATATATAAACACCTACAACAAATTTCACCATGTATGCTGGTGATATTAAACCCAATTCTGATGTTTGCGAAGATTCAGCATGACATCCAACACTTTGATAAGCGTCTATAAATATGTGGTGGAGAGAATATTAACTGGCTGCATCAGTCTGCCTGGTAAGGAAACACCAATGTCCTTCAACAGAAAATCCTACAAAAAGTAGTGTATACGGCCCAGCCCATCACGTGTAAAGTCCTCCCCACCACTGTGCACATCTACAGTGAGTGCAGATGCTGGAAAGCAGCATCCACCATCAAAGATCCCCATTACCCAATCAACGCTCTCTTCTCGCTGCAATCAGGAAGGTGGTACAGGAGCCTCAGAACCCACACTACCAGGTTCAAGAACAGTTATTACCCCGATTAATCAGGCTCCTGAACCAGTGGGGATATATATATATCATCAACATTATATATAGATACATAGAAACATGCAAAAGACAGCAAACTGTCCAAATACAAAAGTAATAATAATATATATATAAATGTCTTATGGTGAGAAATAAAGAAATCTAAGCCACATTTCAAGTCCTATGTTAAGTAAATTTCTGAAATGTGAATGCCATTGAGTCCACTGCCATTCCACGGCATTTGGCCCACTGAGCTTGCTTCACCGTTCGATCATGGTTGATACTCCTGTCAACCCCATTCTCCTAGCTCCACCCCCCATACCTTTGACACCTTGACTAATTAAGAACCTATCAACCTCATCCTTAAATATACCCAATGACTTGGTCACCACTGCTGTTGGTGGCAATGAATTCCACAAATTCACCACCTTCTGACTAAAGAAATTCCTTCTCAACTCTGTTCTAAATCGACATCCCTCTAATCTGAGGCTGTGCCCTCTGTCCTCCTAGACTCCTCCACTATAGGAAACATCCTCCCCACATCCACTATCTAGGTCGTTCAACATTCACCAGATTTCAATGAAATCCCCTCTTATTCTTCTAAACTCTAGCAAGTATAGGCCCAGAGCCATCAAACGCTCCTCATATATTAAACCCTTTCAATCCCAGAATCATTCTCATAAACCTTCTCTGGAACTTTCCCAATGCCAGCTTATCTTTTCTCATGACTATGCACATGCTGAGTTATGCTATTACTTCCATGGCTTGCACAAAGGTCAAGTTAGCAGTACAGCCATAATAATTTTTCCAAACCATTGTCACCACTGAATGACCAAAAACAGACTGTATGAGTGAAACAAATTATATGACATCAAGATATGTGAATTGTTCTGAACTGAATGTTCATAACAAACTTTACAAGAAAAAACTATGACATCTGAGAACATGGCGTACAATGAATTAAAATATGCATTACTTAATGGCTGTCCTACAACTGCCAGCATGACTTCGATGAAACCAAACCTCAAACCAATACTAAATATATTAAAATTGCTTAATGAACATAAGATGGCCTGAGAGGCAAACCACAATTCATTATCATTATAAATTAGTCATTCATCAATTTTTGGGTTTATAGAAAAATTATGCATTGCTCCTCTAATAAAAAATAAATTAACTGTAACACGCACATTTAAATTTATAGAAAAATCTTGTGGAAATTATACCTGTACTCAATTTAGATAGGCGTCAATAAAAAGCTTTCAAGTGGAATTCTCAGACCACATTGATATGCATTATATATACTATGTCAGTATGTTGTATTTCCCTAGACTCTCTACTGCTGCCAGTTTAATCATTTATTCTCTTGCTTTAAGGAGTGTTAATTCTATTAGTTAAATGACAAAGGAAAACTTGTTACTTGTTGACTTATTATCAGCTGGAATTTAAGTTTAATACCATAAAAAGAAATGGTTACAATGTTATAATCTGTCTATTAATCTGCATCGAGTCATCAAAACTAATTAGCACTTTATTTTAACAGGACTTTAAGGCACTTGATTAAGAAGTATTAAATGGATTAGATGGGTTGTCATATGAAGAACATCAGATGGCTCTAGGCCTGTTTTCACTAGAATTCAGAAGAATGAGGGTGACCTCATTGAAACCTATCAAATGGTAAAAGGCCTTGATAGAGTGGATGCGAACAGGATGTTTCCTATGGTGAGAGAGTCCAAGTCAAGAGCGGACAGCCTCAGAACAGAGGGGTGTCCTTTTAGAATGGAGATGAGGAATAATTTCTTTCGCCAGAGAGTGGTGAATCTGTGGAATTCTTTGCCATATGATAGGCAGCTGTGGAGGCCAAGTCTTTAGAGGTTGATAGATTTTTACTTGGTCAGGGCATGAAGAGAGACGGGGAGAAGGCAGGAGACTGGAGCTGAGAGGAAAATTGACTCAATCCACCGAGATGCAACAGAGAGCGTCATAGGAAGTCATTCCTGCCTGTGGCCATCAAACTTTACAACTCCTCCCTTGGAGGGTCAGATACCTTGAGCCAATAGGCTGGTCATGGACTTATTTCTTGGCATAATTTACATATTACTATTTAACTATTTATGGTTTTATTACTATTTAATTATTTATGGTGCAACTGTAACGAAAACCAATTTCCCCCGGGATCAATAAAGTATGAATATGACTATGATGAAATGGTAGAGCAGATGTGATAAGCCAAATGGCCTAATTGTGCTCCAATATCTTGTAGTCTTATGGTCTAAAGTAATTAGTTGTGGTGTGCCCTTTTGAAATGAGGAAAAGAATCCCAAAACATAGAGCCCAATGAAGCTTCCCTAGGGACCCAACAAATATTTACCAATTGCAAAATCTTAACAGAAATAAAGACTTAGACAGTCACATCAATGCCCCCAGCAGACACTAATGTATTGGCAAATAGGGAACTAAAATGACAGATCGATTTCTCAGAGCTGAGTCACAAGTAAAATATGAAAACTGAAAACGTGTAAAAAGTTACAGTAATCATCCATCATGGAAGATCACAAATTATTTTGTTTGCTTTTCTCAGCTTCACCCTCATATAAAATGAAGACAAAAGAGACTACCTATGCTGGAATTTGGAACAAAAAGCAGATCAGGGTCTCACAGATCTGAAACATGGACTTAACATTTTTTTCCTTCACAGATGCTGCTTGACAGTGTTCTTCCAGTATAGCGATCTTTGTGAATTTATAAGGAAAAATTGTTGCAAAGAGCCACTGAGGAAATCACCTGAGACATCGCACCATTTTTTGTAAACAACAATTGTGGATATACTTGAATACAATAGGCTTGTTATGCTGCAACCTGCAAATAGCTATTTCACATCAGTTAAACTTAGACTCGTCCATAGATTACATGAAATTTTTGCACAGCAAGTTTGTCTTTCAGACATCCAGAGAGCTCAGCGCCCTCTATAGGTTTTGTATCTGGAACTTCTGAATAGCACTATCAATAGCCAATCACATCGAAAATAGGTTGTGCATTTAAAAGATTCTGAACCAGGAAATCCGAGTTGAAAAATATTGAATTCAACTTGAAATGAGGTATAAAAAAAGTCTGACTTGGGTCCAAGAACAATAAAAGAGAGATGAAAGTGACAAATTATAACAAAATAGTTTGCAATATCGCCACTGAAATTTAGTATGCATATAGAAGTTGTAATCTTGGAGCATATTGTTGATCTTAATTAAGACTTATATCATTTAAAGGATAAAGACTAATGGACAAATCTCAACTTTGATAACCTTAGTCAACAACTCTGGCATCAATACAAGAACTTCACATTATTCAATTCTGAAGCAAGACACCTTTTTCAGAAAGCTTATGAATGAAAACTACATCGCAGGGCATGTGCATTCCCCAAAAATTGGTCAGACATCATTGAATTTTTCTACAGCAAAGCCTTGAATAAATCTGCTGCCTTATCGGTCTGCTTTTACAGATTTTTTAAATTTATGCATTGGGACAGAACTTCTTGGCAATGCTCAGAGGGCTGCATAGGAGGAGGAGTAAAAAGGTAAGCCCCAAAGCCTCCCAAAAATCTTCTGTCACCTAGGAACAGACTGTGTATTTATGGTTGAGACACAAAAAATTTTCCTCCTTAAACTGGAGTTTTGAAGATAAAGCCATTGATCGAGTAATAGAGCCTGATTCTTAGACCCTGTAAAAACATGGAGGAAGAATATTCTATATTCAATTAGCAAATTTAGATCACCTGGAAACCAGTATCGATGTAGACCAGATGGAGGCGAGAGTAAGCACAACACCACAGTCAAAGATGATATACCAGACAATAGGTGGGAAGTTCCTGATGATAAGGACATGCACTTCCCTAGAATCATTTTAGAAGTTATGTACATTTTCTTTTTTAAATACTGCATCATACACAAATGCCCTTTTTAGCCATGTGTCAGAAAAAGAGGCAAGGCTTATACTTGGAAAAACACGATCAAAATGTTTGCTTAGGGACAAATTCTGAAATATACAAAATGCTCAACGGAATGTGGAAAAAGAAACAGTTTAGTATCTGTGTACAAGCTCATCCTTGCCTTCTATTAGCTATCCTGTCAATTTGAAAGTAATTAATGATCTATTTTAATCTAGAAGGTTAGGCTTGGGTCATAAAATTCTCACTAATTTTTGTCAAAGTCTTAATTTAATTTTCCAGTATCCAGTGTTTTTAGTTTTGGGCAGCTGAGAAAACTTAGTGTTCCAAATTAAATATATAAAAACAGTTACATTTTACAATATTCATCTGTGCAGAAATTAATTTGGAAAGGTTATGAACTAGCACATTGCACAAAGCTGCTGTTTGCTTCTTTAAACACACAGAAGCCCTTAAAATATGGAAGACTATTATATTAAACAATACCTCAAATTATTGGGATTTGTAAACTTCAATCTGTTTCATGACTAATCTTCCATAATTTAAGGCCAAATTGGCCATAAATTATAAATCCTTACAAAAAAAGCATGCATTTCTAGCAGTAATTGAGGTTTAAAGTGAAACAAAAAAAATCATTCCGGCTAACAGCAGACCTTACAACCAGGTGGAACTGATTTTCTCATTCGCAGAGCCACCAACTCGCACACTTGTTTCCTCTTGAAAGAAAGCATTTGAAAAGACACTGGCTGCATTTTATGTTGTATTAGCATTACAGCAAAGTTGAATTAATTATTCCGGAAAAGGGATCTTTTTTTTAAAACGAGCAAAAATTATAAATTAAGATATTCTATGAACCACAGTAGCATAAAGCTAAATTTAGGCATTGACCATCAAACGAATTTGTGCAATCAACAGAACATTTTGTTCTTCCGCAGTGTAGAGAGATGCAAAGATAATTTCTATGGAAGAGTGGAAATGAAATAAAAGTATCTAAAGAGACTTATAACCAAAGTCCTTGATTCCCATTACAAACTCCTCTCCAGCCACCAATTCATTCACCATCCCTTTTTAATGAGGCTGAACCAGAGAAAAGGATGTGCATATCTCTGGTAATGGAGTGTTACGTACCCCGTAACTGGGTTGCCAAACCAGCAGAAATGGATCACTCAGTTGGAGTCTGGATTACTAGAACTAAGAAAGTTTTATTAAAGAAACAAGCAACACAGTACTCTAATCAAAAGGATAATAAATGCAACAGTTCAGCAATGATAAACAAACATGCACACAGAATTAAGATAACAGGATTAATCAAGCTCTATCGTTGTCTAGGGGTAAATGACCAGTTTCAAAGTGACGCAAAGTTCAGTTCAGTTCACAGTAATCGCTGCCGTGGCGATGGACAGTGGGGGGAAGGAGAGAGAGAGCAAAATGAATGAATATTCAAACGGTTTCCACACAGACCTTCGCAGTCAGCTTTCGGGCGAGTCCTTTGTGATGTCATCTGAGGTCACCGACCGTGACCCCTCCGTTTCCAGATACGATCGTTTCTCTGCGGTGAACCTGGCACCCAGGCAAGGGTGGACACACACCAGGTTCCCGCCGATCGTGTCTTTCCACCCTAAGCGTCTATGGCTTGATCCCGCGATCAGCTGTCCAAGAACTTCCCACCGACTTGTGAGAGACGCACCGCTTCCAGGGTCTCGCTACCTCGGGTGTCGTGTGTGCTCTGCCTTAGCAAACCTGTCCCTTTTTATCCCCCTGCTGGGGTATCGCCTGTCCATCACTTCAAACAGTTCAGGGTTCAAATGGTGAGCCGATCTTGACAGCCCTCCTTCCTTCATTAACATCTCCAAATGCTGCTCCATTGTTTTCCTCATCTCTCTCTCTCTCCTGAAGACAGGTGGCAGACCAACTGCTGATTCCACTGGTGCCAGCACAGGACAGCTACATCTTAATCTATGTGTATTCTTGTCACACTTCCCCCCTTTAAGGATTTTTACCAGGGGGGTAAAAATTACAAACATGAATACATTATTTGATACACACAAATATACATCTTTATCAGCTATTTGGCTAATACAGCGAGTTTGAAGTTGTCAACACCTGACAGACAGTCAGCCATCACATTTCCTGTTCCTTTTATATGTTATTAATAATCCCTTAGACCAGGCTCCAACTTAGCAAACTTCATAGTGGCCAGAAACACTGATGAATTGCGATCAATGTAACCTCTCATTGGGTTTCGTCTCGGACCACAATAACAAGGGTCGTCCCATTCCGACTTAGTTTTCTCTCGCAAGGGCTTAGTAGGAGGGGGAGGGGTAGTGACCGCAGAGTTATTGCAAAACTTCCTACAGTACCCCACCATCTCCAAGAGCCTTCTGAGGGCCCTCTTGTCTGTTGGGGTTGGGATGTCAGAGATAGTCTGCACTGTAGCTTGCATCGCTGCCAGCTGCCCCTGTGTCACCCCAATTCCCAGGTAAGTGACCTTCGCGTGGCCGAACTCATTTTTTTCAAGGTTCACTATCAAGCTGGCTTCAGACAGCCGTATTACATTGCCAATACACACCTCTGTGTTCGTCAGCCCTTTAGTCACTGAATTACTCATTCTATATGGCTGTTGCTCGCTAGGCTAACCTAGTATAACAGACACCACCCAACGTCCCAGCTCTTTGCATCGCCTCCGGACAATCAAACACCCGTGTGCGAGTCGTTTAATTACTTCTCCTAAAGAGTCGCTTTGTTCGGGGATTAAAGGAGAGACCTTATCAGCAGAGCTGGCCAAAACAATAGCCTTCTCCCATCTGGTCGATACCATACTCATCTTTTCAAAATGTTTTTTTTCTCTTATCAGGGGGCCCCTAGCTTCATTGATTTCCGCGCTAACACCGACTAGGTTTGTTAGCATATCAAAAGCCTGTGACCGTCTTAGTTTGCGTCGGCCATAATCAATAACATCCTTCCTCCGGTGCAGCCGGTAAACCTCTTTCATGATTCCACCAACTGTTCCCTCCAGTACCGTAAAATGTCCACCGGGGGGTACCTTGTGGGCCAGGTTAAAAATCTCATCCTCATAACTCTTTTGCACCACCCCCCATTCCTCATCTGTGGGCACGGTACTTGGTTTCCCTTTCTTCCTTAGCACTTCCTCCTCCACCAAAACCATCAGCCCCTCGTCTCGCTCCTGCGCCTGCACAAATTCTTCCCTGGCTAATGCTAAGTCTGTCTCAGCTCCCTCACTACCTCTTGTCTCACTACACTCCTTCTTTTCACTTTCTACCCCCTTCTCGTACAAGGCTGGCAGAAACGTCTCAGCTAAATTTACTACCGCAGTCCCGTGATGAACCTGTGAGTCCATGGGCGGGGCCTCAATGCTGGCAGGCTGACCTGTCAATCTCACTGCTTCGAACACGATTCCACCGGCGAGGTCATTACCAAGCAAGACTTCCACGCCTTTCATCGGTAACTCGGACCTCACCCCGATCATGACTAGTCCAGAGACCAGGTTGCTTTGTAAGTGTATCTGGTGCAAAGGGACTGACTCTGTCCCTTCTCCAATACCTTTGACCTTGACCTCCCCAGTCTGGGTCCCTGATACTCTAATACACTCTTCAGCATTAGTGACTGACACGCTCCCGTGTCTCTCCAGATCCGCAGTGGAACTGGTTTTAACCCCTCCTTCACCGACACCAATCCGGCCGAGATAAACTTCTCGCGCCCTTCCTGAACTTTGGCAGACCTGTCCTCTCCTAGCGGTTCGTTTAACAGCTCGATACAAATTCAAAATTCAAAATCACCGTTTTTCCTTTTCCCGTCTCCTTCTTTGGGGCAAAGCACCTGGACGCAAAGTGTCCGGCTTTCCCGCAATTATAACAGACGACCCCAGGAGACTTCCTACCAGACTGCTCCCGGTCTACCTTATCCTTCTCACTAGTCCCCGGCTTACTTTCTGACTTTTCTGGCGGACTCTCCCTGCCGTCCTGACTACCCTTCTGGTAGCCTTCACTCGGGGCAAACTTCATTTTATGCGTCAACGCATACTCATCCGCTAACTTAGCAGTTGCGGCTAACGTGGCTGCCTCTTTCTCATCTAGGTAGGGTCTCATACCCTCAGGGACACAACCTTTAAACTGCTCAATCAGGATCAGCTGTAGTAGTCTGTCATAATCCCCCTCTACCCCCTTCGAGGCACACCAACGCTTACAATATGTCTGCATCTCACGGGCAAACTCTAAATACGTGCGGTCCCACTGCTTCCTCGCATTCCGGAACCTCTGCCGGTATGCCTCCGGGACCAACTCATAAATCCTGAGGATGGCCTCTTTCACCACCTCGTACCTCTGGGCATCTTCCGCGGACAAAGCTGAGTAAGCTTCTTGGGCTTTCCCTTTCAGTACACTCTGAAGCAAAACAGCCCACTTATCCCTCAGCCAGTCCTGACTTGTAGCAACTTTTTCGAAATGGAGAAAGTACCGATCCACGTCAGTATCGTCAAATGGGGGAACCAGCCTAACCTCCTGGGTCGCCCGGAACCCTCCACCTTGGTTCGGCACGGGCCCCTGCTCTGCCCTTATTCTTAACTTCTCCAGCTCGAATTCCCTTTCCCTCTGTTTCTCCAACTGCTTCTCTTCTCGCTCCAACTGCCTCTCTCTCTCTTTCTCCCACCTTTCTAACTCTCTCTCCTGCCTTTCTAACTCTCTCTCTTTCTCTTGCCTTTCTAACTCTCTCTCTTTCTCTTGCCTTTCTAACTCTCTCTCCTTCTCTTCTCGCTCCAACTACCGTACCCGGAACTCGTGCTCGAGTCTCAGTTTTTCAAGCTGCACCTGTACCGTGTCTCCGGCAGGTTTTTCAATAGACACCACCTTCAGCTCACCTTGGGGAAACACACCTTTAGATACATAGTGCTCTACGATAGCTCTGTGTATCTCCTCTCTCCTCATTGTTGACTTCCCCTTAGCAAGATTCAACCGTTTGGCCACAGCTACCAATTCCAATTTCCTGGCATCCTCTAATGCCTCCAAGGTCGGCGCCTTTATAATTTCCTCAGCCTCCATTTCTGCTGTTTGTCTTTTCTTTCTTTCCGGAATTTTGACCCAATCAATTTACTCCGTCCCAAATTTAGCGTTCAAAATCGCGGACGAGAACCCCACTTATGTTACGTACCCCGTAACTGGGTTGCCAAACCAGCAGAAATGGATCACTCAGTTGGAGTCTGGATTACTAGAACTAAGAAAGTTTTGTTAAAGAAACAAGCAACACAGTACTCTAATCAAAAGGATAATAAATGCAACAGTTCAGCAATGATAAACACACATGCACACAGAATTAAGATAACAGGATTAATCAAGCTCTATCGTTGTCTAGGGGTAAATGACCAGTTTCAAAGTGATGCAAAGTTCAGTTCAATTTAGTTCAGTTCAGTTCGCAGTAATCGCTGCCATGGCGATGGACAGTGGGGGGAAGGAGAGAGAGAGAGCAAAACGAATGAATATTCAAAACGACTTCCACACAGACCTTCGCAGTCAGCTTTCGGGCGAGTCCTTTGTGATGTCATCTGAGGTCACCGACCGTGACCCCTCCGTTTCCAGATACGATCGTTTCTCTGTGGTGAACCCAGCACCCAGGCAAGGGTGGACACACACCAGGTTCCCGCCGATCGTGCCTTTTCACCCTAAGCATCTATGGCTTGATCCCACGATCAGCCGTCCAAGAACTTCCCAACGACTTGAGAGATGCACCACTTCCAGGGTCTCGTTACCTCGGGTGTCGTGTGTGTCCTGCCTTAGCAAACCTGTCCCTTTTTATCCCCCTGCTGGGGTATCGCCTGTCCATCACTTCAAACAGTTCAGGGTTCAAAGGGGGAGCCGCTCTTGACAGCTCTCCTTCCTTCATTAACATCTTCAAATGCTGCTTCATTGTTTTCCTTATCTCTCTCTCTCCTGAAGACAGGTGGCAGACCAACTGCTGATTCCACTGGTGCCAGCACAGGACAGCTACATCTTAATCTATGTGTATTCTTGTCACAGGAGCTTCTACTCTTCATTCTCAATTGCTCCTGATGTTACAGTTAAGAGTTAAGCACAGCAAAATACTTTGATACCGAAAGTAATAAACAAAACAGAATATGTTGGCAACATTGGCAAGACAGGAAATTTAGAGTGAGTTAAAAAAAATATTGGAATGGCCAATGTTATGTTGATGTTTTGCACTGAAAAAATCTAAATGGGACAAAAGAACATATGATGGGGACAGAATCTAAGTGGAATAAGGTCCCTTTAGATTCTGCTAGAGTAAGACATCTGGCTGAAGAAATGAAATGAAATGAATTGAATTGACTGGGAGAGTGGTAAATGAATCACAAGAAGGACTCAGTCTCCTCCCAGATTTGAAGTTCATTGAGGCTGGGGCATAAGCATTGAAATTATGTGCTCTTTATATGACCAAATATTTGGAGTCAAACTTGTAGGGGATAGTAAAAGTGTCAGAACAAATGGTGAAAAAACAGAGATATAGATTTAGGGTTGGTGCCTGGGAACTGCAAAATTGGAAATTTTACACACATTTAAAAAGAGCACAAAATAAACCTAATAACTATACACCAAACAATTTACTAGAAAAAGTTCTAGAAACTATCAGGGACAGAATTGGTACTTAAGAGTAAGAAAGCACACGTAATGGAAAACAGAAAGGAAAATTAAACATTTGGAAGGATTCAGTTGGTTAATGGTGAAAGAATTGGTTGTCACTTGGACAAGCACGGGTTGATTAGAGAAAGCAGTATAGTTTTGTCAAAGGTAAATCATATCAAACTAACTTGATAAGAGTTTTGTGCTAGACTAACCAAGAGGATTGATGAGGGAAATGTAGTTGATCCACTAAGTCTGGAATTTCAAGAGGCATTGATGAGGTGCCATTAAGTAAGTGTTATCATTCATCAGCAAATTTGACTAAAGTCAGAAATGCACTTGGAAGGATGGCAAAGGAACTGAGTACAATGCTGAAAAGGATCTAGTGCTTTCCTGGGGTATGAAACAAATAAGCCCTTTTCGGAACTTCCAGTCAGGTATAGGTATTGATTATAACTGACATCCGATGACAAAATCTGCCATCTTTTTCAGGGATGATGCCTGGGCATGTCTAGTCCGGTGGTATTTATATCTCTGTAGTCCATCCCTCCTGATTGGATAGTCCTCATCCAATCCGGTTTCCACTCCCCCACTTTGTTTACAATCAAATTACAGTTCTTACTTAGAGCGAGACCTTCATCTCTGTTAAAATTCATTTCCTCCAGTTTAATTTCAATGGCTTCCTTTACCATGTGGTCCCAAAAGCTATTGGCAAGGCTCATCTCTATTGGGTTAAGGTCTGAATTTTAACTTGGCCATTCCAAAACACAAATTTTCTTCTTTTAAACCATTCTGTTGTTGGTTTACTCTTGTGTTTCAGATCATTGTCTTGTTGCATCATCCAACTTCTATTAGGCTTCAGGTGACAGAGTGGAACACTGACATTCTCCGGTAAAATGTCTTGATACAATTTTGAATTCAATGCTCGCTCAACGATTGCAAGCTGCCCAGGCCCTGAGGCAACAAAGCAGCTCCAAACCATGATGCTCTTTCCACCACGCTTCACAGATTTGGTGAGGCTTTGGTGTTGGTGTGCAGTGCCCCTTTTCCTCTAAGCATAACGATGTGCATTTCTGCCAAAAAGCTCAACTTCTGTCTCATCTGTCCACAGAGTATTGTCCCAGAAATGTTGTGGAACATCTCGGTGGTCTTTTGCAAAATTGAGAAGCAGAGAAGCAGAGGGATCTGGGAGTACATGTCCACAGATCCCTGAAAGTTGCCTCACAGGTAGATAGGGTAGTTAAGAAAGCTTATGGGGTGTTAGCTTTCATAAGTTGAGGGATAGAGTTTAAGAGTCGCGATATAATGATGCAGCTCTATAAAACTCTGGTTAGGTCACACTTGGAGTACTGTGTCCAGTTCTGGTTGCCTCATTATAGGAAGGATGTGGAAGTATTGGAAAGGGTACAGAGGAGATTTACCAGGATGCTGCCTGGTTTAGAGAGTATGGATTATGATCAGAGATTAAGGGAGCTAGGGCTTTACTCTTTGGAGAGAAGGAGGATGAGAGGAGACATGATAGAGGGGTACAAGATATTAAGAGGAATAGATAGAGTGGATAGCCAGCACCTCTTCCCTAGGGCACCACTACTCAATACAAGAGGACATGGCTTTAAGGTAAGGGGTGGGAAGTTCAAGGGGGATATTAGAGGAAGGTTTTTTACTCAGAGAGTGGTTGGTGTGTGGAATGCACTGCCTGAGTCAGTGGTGGAGGCAGACACACTAGTGAAGTTTAAGAGACTACTAGACAGATATATGGAGGAATTTAAGGTGGGGGGTTATATGGGAGGCAGGGTTTGAGGGTCGGCACAACATTGTGGGCCGAAGGGCCTGTAATGTGCTGTACTGTTCTATGATCTATGTTCTATGAGAAGTGCAGCAATGTTTTGTTTTGGAGAGCAATGGTTTCCTCCATGGTGCCTTTCCATGAACACCATTCTTGTTCAGTGTTTTTCTTATAGTGGACACATGAACAGAAACTTTAGCAAGTTCTACAGATTTCTGCAGGTCTTTTGCTGTTACCTTTGGGTTCTTTTTCACCTCCTTCAGCATTTCACATTGTGCTCTTGGTGTGATTGTTGCAGGATGCCCACTCCTAGAGAGGGTAGCAACAGTATTGAATTTCTTCCATTTGTAGACAATTTCTCTTACTGTGGACTGATGAACACTCAGGTCTTTAGAAATGCTTTTGTAGCCTTTTCCAACTGCATGCTTCTCTACAATTCTCTTGTCTTCTGAAAGTTGTTTTGGTCGAGGCATGGTGCACATAAACAGATCTTTCTTGAGAAGAGCAGGCTCTATCAGTAACCTGACTTTGTGTGTCTTTTTTTTTATTATGGGGCAGGGCACCTCTACAACCCACACATCTCCAATCTTATCTCAATGACTGGAATAACTGATTCTGAATAGTTTTTATAGAAGGCATTACCCCAAAGGTTCACATACTTTTTGAACCTAGATTGTCAGCATTTGAATGGTATACTCAGTGGACAAGAAGTAGTACAATTGTTTGTGTGTTATTAGTTTTGGTAGATTGTGTTGTTTATTATTGTGACTTTGATGAAGGTCAGACCACCTTTTATAAGTAATTAATGCAGAAAACCAGTAAGTGTAAAGGGTTCATTTTTTTTCTGGCAACTGTACATAAAAAAAATCAGGATGTATATTGCATATATTTCTCTGATATTAAGTGTACCTATTGAAATCTAATGAAAAATCAAGTTGCATGGATAAAAGTGAATGGCCACTTTGAGGAAATTTGCAAACCTGTACAACTGAACTTTCCCCATCTCGTTTATTTCATTTAACTGTGCAGTTTTATCACTTCCCCATTATTCATCCATGTCTTGAGACTAGATTGACATCTTACCTTCAGGGGGGCTTTTGTTCTGATTGTTCCACACAACCAGCAATTTGGAAAGGCTGGGCACTTTGGAAATCTCAGTGATCACTCGGAATAAACTCTCAACACGGTCAAAGGTGAGAACAACAGCGGTGAAGCCTTGAGACCGAGGTGGAATGAGTGGGAGGAAGAGAGGATTGTTGACACTCACCACTTTCTGAATATAAAACAAAACATACAAAGGTACAAGTCTCATAAATAACAGTGTAGATCAATACAAATAAAGAGATGATTACTGTTACTAAATGAGCTGGCAAAAGATATTTTCCAAGATCATCTAAAACTTTAATCAAACATTGTTCAATCAGTAGCAAATATTTTATGTAATCTTTTCCAGGAGTAAAAATACTTGAAAAGAAATGAAGACTTCATTTGATTTGACTTGTTCCAGATAATGAATTTACTTATGGCAAATAAGAGCATTGTTTGAAAACTTTATGTATAGAGTTCTGTTCCTGGAATGATAGGTTTTTCTCACGAACATAGACCAAGTTGACATTATTGAGTTTAGAAGAATGAGAGGTGATCACCTGAAATATACAATTCTTAAAGGGCTTGGCAAGGCAGATGCAGAAATAATGCTTCACCAATTTGGGCATCTAGAACCAAGGATCAGCTTCAAGGTGTACACTATTTAGCACAGAAATAAGGATAACTTTCTACAGATAGGGATAGTGAATCTTTAAGAATTTGTTTCTCAAAAGGCTGTGGCGTCAATCATAGGATATACAGTCAGTTGTTCCAGTCCCTTGGTTGTAATTTTATCAGCCCTGCTCATCATATTCCAAGAACGGTCTCATCAGCGTCCTGTATATTGGATTAAAATGCCTTTGTCCTCATAGTCAAGAAAGGCCAACTTACACTATGTTTCCCACTCTGCTTTATAAACCTGCACGTTAACATTCAGTGGCTCAAGGACACAGCAATCACACAGAAATTCAAACCCTTTTATTTTCTTGCCATGAAAAAAAAGACAAATCTTTCTGATTTTCCCCTTATCTGCAATTACCTTGCTCATTTATTTTGTTTGTATTCTCTGAGAATCATTGTATTTTTTTCCACAACTCACAATACCCATATGAATGTTTATTCATGCATCAATAAACCTGCATGAATTAAATTTGGGTTGATGTTGATATACAACAAAGGCCCAAGAGCCAATCCCTGTGACATTCCACAAGACACGGTCTCCTAATCTCAATGTCTACATTAATTTTTTGCTAATCTTTTTCTATATTTGTAGAGTTTTACAGTCAGCTTTTATGCACCTCACTAGATTACTTCTATCGGCCATTCTTTTTACCAATTGTTTGGGTAAAGTTTCAGAGTGATTTATTCCAATCTGAAACCAGAGTTTCAAATCTAAACATAGGATAGTACAAAAGTCATACAGCAAGAGTAAATACGGTAGATTGGAAAGTTGCAGTAAAAGCTGTGACTGTAAGAACATAGTTTATAACAAAGAGGTAGTCCTTTTAACGTACAAGAAGCCAACAAGCAATGCACTCCAGATATGGATACTCCTACTACTACTCCAGATATGGATGAAAGATGAAAACTGAAAGCAAAATTTACTCTTTCGCTAAAAGGAGAAGGAGTCCTGAGAAAACTGGGAAAGTTTCAGAACTTGGCAAATGAGGACCAGTTTTTGAATCACACAATGAAGTCCCCGATCCAAGGCAGAGATTGATAGGTTCATGATTGGCCACGGCATCAAAGGTTACGGGGAGAAGGCCAGGGAGCAGGGCTGAGTGAACTGAATGACTGAATGGTGGAGCAGACTCGAAAGGCCAAATGGCGTAATCCTGCTTTTATATCTTAAGGTCTTATCTCACTGACTCGTTGCAATTTTCACATGGTTCAGAGAGCAATCCATTGATTACATTACTATCTACTTCTTAATTTGGACATTAACTTTTCATGCTGCTTTGGATAAATCTCCTCATCCTAAGTTACTGGTGACCATTTGGGTCAAGATAATTGGTTTGTTCCTTTCTGACCCAGGTTTCTCTCCAGCCTTGAAGAGATGGTTTAACCTAGATACTGAACAACAGCACAGCCTTTAGGACACACTACATTCCTGTTGCTTCTCACAACTCACCAATCTACCTTTGTGCTGGTCAGTTTGCTGATCGTTTCTGCAGTCTCTGTGCCTGTCCTGGTGGGACTCGTATGGGGGTACGAGGCTCCTGCACCTTCTTTCTGATGGTAGCAGTGAGAGGAGAGCATAACCTGGGTGGCGGGGGTCCCTGATGATGGATGCTGCATTCCTGCAACAGTATTTAATGTAGATGTACTCAATAGTGAGGAGGGCTTTACCTGTGATGGGCTGGGCTGTACCCTTGTCGGACTTTCCATTCAAAGGCACTGGTGTTTCCATAGCAGGACATGATACAGCCAGTCATTTACACTCTCCACTACACATTCACAGAAGTTTGTCAAAGTTTTAGATGTTGTGCCAAATCTTCACAAATTCCTAAGGAAGTAGAGGCACTGCCATGCTTTCTTCATAACTGCATTCACATGCTGGGCCCAGGACAGGTCCTCCAAAATAATAACACCGAAGAATTTTAAAATTGCTGACCCTCTCTACCTCTAATCTTCTGATGAAGACTAGCTCATGGCCCTCTGATTTGCTTCTCCTGAAGTTAATAATCAGTTCCTCTGTCTTGCTGACATTGAGTAAAAGGCCAAGCAGATGGCCTTGTGGTGCACCTGTGCTGATGGAGATTGTGGAGGTGTTGCCAATCTGAACTGACCAGGGTCTGTAAGTGAGGAAATTGGGGATCCAATTACATAAGGAAGTATTGAGACCAAGGTCTTAAAGCTTACTGATTCACTTCGAGGGATGATGGCATTGAATGTTGAGCTGTAGTCAGTAAAGAACATCCTGATATATGCATCTTTGCTGTCCAGATGTTCCAGGGTTGAGCGAAGAGCCAATGAGATGGCATCTGCTGTGGATCTATTGCTCTGTTAGACAAAATGGAGCAGACGAAAGTCCCTTCTCAGGCAGGAGTTGACCTGCTCCATCACAAAACTCTGAAAACACTTTAGCACTGTGGATGCAAGTGCTACTGGTCGATAGGCATTGAGACAAGTCACCACGTTCTTCTTGGGCACCAGTATATTTGAAGCCTACCTGAAGCAGGTGGGTACCTCAGAGTGCTGAAGCGAGAGGTTTAAGATCTCAGTGAAGACTTCAGCTGGTTGATCAGCACAGGTCTTCAGTACTTGGCCAGGTACCCCATCTGGGCTGGATGCCTTTCATTGGTTCATCTTCCTGAAGGCTGCTCACACATCAGTCACATGATGTGAAATCACAGGATCACGAGGGGCTGTGGGAGCTCATGATGGTTCCTCCATGTTTTGACGGTCAAAGCAAACATAGAGGTCATTGTGCTCATCTGGAAGTGAAGCTCTGCTGTCACCTACGTCACTTGATTTAACTTTATAAGAGGTGATAGTATTCAAGCCCTGCCACAATTGTCAAGCATCCTTCGTTGATTCAAGTTTAGCTTGGAATTGCCACTTCACCTGTGAGATGGCTTTCCAGAGATCATACCTGGATCTCTTGTAACTTTCTTCTTCCCTAGACTTGACTGCCTCTGATTTTCCCCTCAGCAGATTGTTGTCTTTTGGCTCATCCAGGGCTTCTGAATGATTCTGTGGAGTCACATTCATGCACAACTGTTTTAATAAAGTCATTCATTCAGATCTGCAGACGAGTCCTTGAAATTGGTCTAGTCCACTGACTCAAAGCAATGTTTCTCTGCCTCCTGCGACCACCACTTTGCTGTCCCAATCTCTGAAGCTTTGCTCTTTAGCTTCTGCCTGTATGCAGGTAGGAGGATAGCCAAGCGATCCGATTTATGGAAAAGCTGGTTACTCAATTAACCAGCTTTAGGAATAAACCTAATAACCCAGAATGGCCATTACTTATAAGTGCATATTTTCACACTTACATGTTCTTATTTGGAAATTCCAATGAGATTTTTTTCACCTAAATATGTAGCAACGGGAAATGAATTCAAACAAACCCACAGAAAGGTCAGCACTGAATTAATTTGCAACCTACCAATCTTAGACTAATAGTTATATATTAGAGCAACTGATAATATATTATTGCACCAAATTATTGTTTATTTCATAAAATTCAGAAAAAATGTATAACTTGCAATATGAATAAAATTATAGCCTCAATTTTAATTTTAATAAAAATGCATGTTCCAGACATATAAACCTCAAAGTCAAATGGATGCCAGAATATAAAGCCAGCAGTTTTGGCTCGAATTCAAAATATCTCAAATACTCCTCATGTGACATGAAGCCGGCAGGAGAACAGAGAGACCTTTCCTGCTGACATGTTTTTTTTATTTAAATATAAGAAAGAGCAAATTAAACATTACCGTATGTTTACACTTTAAAAAGAGTACTTTTGGCAATTGGACACTTGAATAAGAAATGTTTAAAAAAGTCATTCAGAGTTTTGAGAACAGAAGATACTGTACATGAATATTTATAATATAAAATTTGCTTGCCACTAAATTAGTGTACACCAGCTGTAAGTAATTGTAATCTAAACACAAAAAAGCTCAAGCCATTTCAAAGATGTTGAACTTAAATGCACAGTATAATTCATAAAGCAGCTAAGTCAGCATTTGAGATGGCCCACCTAAAGATTAGCACTTTTTCCTCTTCTGCCTATAACTTTCAGTTCCAAATCTGAACTGCAGACAACTTTTCTTTTTCTTTAAGTGTGCAGCCTACAGTAGATTGCAGTGTAATTCTAAATCTATGTAAAGATATTCAGATGTCTAGTTTGCATTGAGAAGTTCGTCTGCCTCGTCCTTACTGCAACAGATGGAGTTGCTGCATTCTGTCTGGATGTTTTTCATGTATCAGATCGTCTACAATTGTATTTCTTCATCTCTATCCAATTTTGTCATTTTTATAATATATGGTGCACATTTCTGACGTTCCAGTCAGGAGAGATGATCTATTCCACACTTACACATAGCAGCAACTTTAAGGCTGGTATGTGTCTCACATTGAGCTTCTAAAACATCTTAAACCTGCAAGAACATAATCTCTCTCATAGAGATAACTAACTTAAATAACATCCTTTTCTCTTTGGTAATACGCATTTTTAAATTTAGTATCCTGAAGTATGATGTTTGGGTCTAATAAACATTTACTCATCATGATTGAGCTATCTTGCATTTCAACAAGCACCTACTACATAAACATGCAAGTGCTTTGTGACTGAATAGTGTTAACAGTCATCTGGGAGAGATCATTATTTATCATACTTCCAGTGCCTCAAAATGCTGAGTGTTTCATAAAAATAAGAAATAGGAACAACAGTACTCCATACTGCCCTTCAAAATTGTTTTGCGTTTTACGATTATGGCTGATCCTCCACTTCAACACTATACTTGTTTTTCAATGACCAGAATCTATCAACCTCTGTTTTCAATGAAGTGTAAACTGTCATTCCAATCTAACAAAATTCACAACATGTTAATGTCATGGATAATTAGAGCAAACTTAAATATTTCAATTAATATATAGCCAAGTCATAACGAAGTATTTAACATTTTTGGAAACACTGTAGAAAAAAATTTGGAAGAATTGGCTCAAATCTGCCCGATCATTTCTTACTGTTCTTTTTTGTAAAGAATAAATACTTAAATGGAACAGATATTCAAGAAACAAAGCACTGGACATATTCCTCCCGGAAGTTTTGCTTCCTCAGAATTTTTTTTGTTTCATGATAGATCCCTTGAAGCGGAACACAAATATAATTTCAGACTATTTGTATCATGTATGAATTTGGAGAAACAAGAAATTAACTTTTATTGAATATGTTTAATTGCATAATGGTGCTTTAGCTTGGTTCAACTTAGCTAAAAATGTTTTGATGATGATTTTCATTTGTACTCAGTGTCTGAGGTTTCTCACTTAAGTGTTGAACAATAATCAGCCACCATTGATGGATACCAGTTGCCCTGATACCATTTCTCTATGAACATGGCCCTTGTGGCTAAAGGGATCAGGGGGTATGGAGGGAAGGCTGGTGCAGGGTTCTGAGTTGGATGATCAGCCATGATCATACTGAATGGCGGTGCAGGCTCAAAGGGCCGAATGGCCTACTCCTGCACCTATTTTCTATGTTTTCTATGTAACAAAGTGTCCTGGAGAAACCTTTCACCATGCTCGTCACTGATAGTGAGTACAAAGAATTGCAGGGAAGTCATCTGAATGGGAGTGCAGAAAATGAATCTTTAGTGACATGTTGCACTTTATGGTTTGTTTACTTGAGGCTTGTTCTCAACCAGCTGCACATAGTTCGGTGCTCTGCTGTTGCCATGAAGTTTTCAACAACATCCTTAAATGCCTTCCATGTGATTTTCTCAAGTCCAACTAGAAGTTGTTCAAATTGCCCGTCATTGATGATCTGTTTGATTTATGGAACAAAAAAGATGCCTTCCATAACCTTGACATCAATTATTCTGGGAAACATCTATCTCAAATATCTAAATCCTTCAAAGAAATTTATAACCTTTCTAAATCCTGTCCTACCATGCAGAATACACCCAGCCTAAGCGTGCCCAGGCACGTCTGCACAAGATAGAAAACTTTTCAGCTTATCTTGTGGGCAACATTTTAATTAATTTGAATCATGAATTGAAATAACAAATATAGGCAATTTCAAACAAATGGTACGTGATAGGGAATTTTTCATGGTGATTTTCATGATCAGCAGAACGAAGTCCATAAGACACACCCAAAAGTATTCAGGAAGTAAAATCTTTGTTGTCCACTGTAATATGGGGGAACTCAATGAGTCATGCAACATCTACAATTCCTGTAGCCCTCAGATGTTTTGGGTCGAAACACTGCATCTGTTCTGTTTTTCAGTTCTGGCACTTTCTCCCCCCCTCATTTTCATTCATCACTTTTACATTACTTCTAGAAGCCTGAAGGTCAATTGAATGTTCCAATATAAGCCTGAAGGCTGATCAAAAGTTGAGGTCTAATGGCTGAAGCAAGTCTGCAGTGAAGTTGGGGCCCAATGTTTGTGAATCCATGAGTCCGCTGGAGGCTAAAGACAGCGTGAGGGTGGGAGGAACAGCGGCTTTTCAGCGGCACTTCTTTGTTACTTGGTATGTTCTGGGTTTTTTTTGTGTTCTCTGTTGTTCTGACAAGCATTATGGGCATGCTATGTTGGCACCAAAATGTATGGCAGCACTTACAAGGAAAAGCCCCCAGCACATCCTTGGGTGTATTGGTTGTTAATGCAATTACACATTTCACTTTACTTTTCAATATTCATGGGATAAATCTGACTTACCAAACAATCTATTTGCAATTTCCTAGCCTTCACTAGCCTCTCTCACCATTTGAGTACTACCCTCTTATTTTCCTTATTCTCTTTATTTTCCCTACCTGATTTCTCATTACTCTCAAAGTATTTAATTTCTAAGCTCTGTCAGTTTGTATCAAGATCACTATTCAGTTTCTCTTTCCACAGATGCTGGCTGACCTTCCGAGTACTTCTATATTTTGTTTCAATTTCATATTTCCAGTTTTTGCAGATCTGCAGTATTTGTTTTACTTTTAATATCCATCACATATCAAGTCCTGCTCACCAGTTACTCTCATCTTGCTAACCTATATTGATATTTGATTTGGAAAAGTTCTGATTTTAAGACTCATGTCTCTAAGGTGCCTTCATTGCCTATCCCTTAACTCTGTTATTTTAACCTTCTGAATTTTATGCACTCTTCTAATGTTCATCTCTTGCACATCCCTAACTTTAATTCCTCCAACAATTTGAACATTTTCAGCCATCTAGATTTGAAGTATTAATATCCTCCCTCAGCTCCTCCACCAATAAATCCAACCTTTTCAGCAAAGGGTTTGATAATTTTACCCAATGTAGATGTGAGAAGAAGCTACAAATCATTCAACAATGCTTTTAAGTTCTTTGCAGCATCTTGTGCAAAAACCACAAAAAAAGGAGATTTTTTTAAAGTTACACCTGCAGTAGAAAAATAGTGGCAAATTCCAAAGTCTCAAATAGTATGGCAATACAGCTGTATTACAACTGGCTTAAATTACAGCAGCTCCAATCTCTAAACATTTATTTATACATTTTAATAACCTCATTAGCTCATGGTCAGTTCAAATGTTAAGAAGCCCAACATATTGAAAGCTCACTTTGCTTTACTCACCTGGGGTACATTATAGATTGAAACCCCAAACCATTACTTGTCTTACATAATATGCACGATTGCTGTCACAGCTCTAAGTTACTTTTCACACTGATGTTTACTTTAAGACTATTATTCAGCGCACAGAATAAACAGCAATATGAGGAGAAAACAGGAGTTTTATGGAAACTTTTATTCTCCTATTAGGCAGCATACTTAAAAATTCTGAACACCAGTTTTGGAGAATATAGGAGTAGTGTGCACAACTTTTCTTTTGAAATAATTAGCTGGACTATTAACAATCCAAGTGATTTCTGATGGCCTCTTATATTGGCACCAGAATTCGGAATTTTGAAAAAGCTGAGTTGTTATTGCAAATTTTCTCTAATGTTGGACCGAACATGGAGACCAATGGCACAGTACTAACACCTTATTCTGCTCTGAGAGTGAAACTTGGCTCAGGTTCATTGACTGTTCACTTCAATACAGGCAAACAGCTCCAAGGAAGATGGAAACAACAGGAATTCTGCAGATGCTGGAAATTCAAGCAACACACATCAAAGTTGCTGGTGAACGCAGCAGGCCAGGCAGCATCTCTAGGAAGAGGTGCAGTCGACGTTTCAGGCCGAGACCCTTCGTCAGGACTAACTGAAGGAAGAGTGAGTAAGAGATTTGAAAGCTGGAGGGGGAGGGGGAGATCCAAAATGATAGGAGAAGACAGGAGGGGGAGGGATGAAGCCAAGAGCTGGACAGGTGATTGGCAGAAGGGATATGAGAGGATCATGGGACAGGAGGTCCGGGAAGAAAGACAAGGGGGGGAGGGGGAAACTCAGAGGATGGGCAAGGGGTATATTCAGAGGGACAGAGGGAGTAAAAGAAGAGTGAGAGAAAGAATGTGTGTATAAAAATAAGTAACAGATGGGGTACGAGAGGGAGGTGGGGCATTAGCGGAAGTTAGAGAAGTCGATGTTCATGCCATCAGGTTGGAGGCTACCCAGATGGAATATAAGGTGTTGTTCCTCCAACCTGAGTGTGGCTTCATCTTTACAGTAGAGGAGGCCGTGGATAGACATGTCAGAATGGCAATAGGATGTGGAGTTAAAATGTGTGGCCACTGGGAGATCCTGCTTTCTCTAGCGGACAGAGTGTAGGTGTTCAGCAAAACGGTCTCCCAGTCTGCGTCGGGTCTCGCCAATATATAAAAGGCCACATTGGGAGCACCGGACGCAGTATATCACCCCAGCCGACTCACAGGTGAAGTGTTGCCTCACCTGGAAGGACTGTTTGGGGCCCTGAATAGTGGTAAGGGAGGAAGTGTAAGGGCATGTGTAGCACTTGTTCCGCTTACACGGATAAGTGCCAGGAAGGAGATCAGTGGGGAGGGATGGGGGGGACGAATGGACAAGGGAGTCATGTAGGGAGCGATCCCTGCGGAAAGCGGGGGGGGGGGAAGGGAAAGATGTGATTAGTGGCGGGATCCCGTTGGAGGTGGTGGAAGTTACGGATAATAATATGTTGGACCCGGAGGCTGGTGGGGTGGTAGGTGAGGACCAGGAGAACCCTATTCCTAGTGGGGTGGCAGGAGGATGAGTGAGAGCAGATGTACGTGAAATGGGGGAGATGCGTTTAAGAGCAGAGTTGATAGTGGAGGAAGGGAAGCCCCTTTCTTTAAAAAAGGAAAACACTTCCCTCGTCCTAGAATGAAAAGCCTCATCCTGATAGCAGATGCGGCGGAGACGGATGAATTGCAAGAAGGGGATGGCAGTTTTGCAAGAGACAGGGTGAGAAGAGGAATAGTCCAGATAGCTGTGAGAGTCAGTAGGCTTATAGTAGACATCAGTGGATAAGCTGTCTCCAGAGACAGAGACAGAAAGATCTAGAAAGGGGAGGGAGGTGTCGGAAATGGACCAGGTAAACTTGAGGGCAGGTTGAAAGTTGGAGGCAAAGTTAATAAAGTCAACGAGCTCTGCATGTGTGCAGGAAGCAGCGCCAATGCAGTCGTCGATGTAGCGAAGGAAAAGTGGGGGACAGATACCAGAATAGGCACGGAACATAGATTGTTCCACAAAGCCAACAAAAAGGCAGGCATAGCTAGGACCCATGCGGGTGCCCATAGCTACACCTTTAGTTTGGAGGAAGTGGGAGGAGCCAAAGGAGAAATTATTGTGAGTAAGGACTAATTCCGCTAGACGGAGCATAGTGGTGGTAGAGGGGAACTGATTAGGTCTGGAATCGATACGGTTTTATCCCCCCTTGTTCAATCCCTTCCTACCTATGTTCGTGACACTTCTCATGCTCTTAAACTTTTCAATGATTTTAAGTTCCCTGGCCCCCACCGCTTTATTTTCACCATGGATGTCCAGTCCCTATATACTTCCATCCCCCATCAGGAAGGTCTCAAAGCTCTGCGCTTCTTTTTGGATTCCAGACCTGCTCCGTCCAGCGGAATTAGTCCTTACTCTTAATAATTTCTCCTTTGGCTCCTCGCACTTCCTCCAAACTAAAGGTGTAGCTATGGGCACCCGCATGGGTCCTAGCTATGCCTGCCTTTTTGTTGGCTTTGTGGAACAATCTATGTTCTATTCTGGTACAATCTATTCTGGTATCTGTCCCCCATTTTTCCTTCGCTACATTGACGACTGCATTGGCGCTGCTTCCTGCACGCATGCAGAGCTCGTTGACTTTATTAACTTTACCTCCAACTTTCAACCTGCCCTCAAGTTTACCTGGTCCATTTCCGACACCTCCCTCCCCTTTCTAGATCTTTCTGTCTCTGTCTCTGGAGACAGCTTATCCACTGATGTCTACTATAAGCCTACTGACTCTCACAGCTATCTGGACTATTCCTCGTCTCACCCTGTCTTTTGCAAACCGCCATCCCCTTCTTGCATTCCTCTGTCTCCGCCGCATCTGCTCTCAGGATGAGGCTTTTCATTCTGGGACGAGGGAGATGTCTTCCCTTTTTAAAGAAAGGGTCTTCCCTTCCTCCACTATCAACTCTGCTCTTAAACGCATCTCCCCCATTTCACGCACATCTGCTCTCACTCCATCCTCCCGCCACCCCACTAGGAATAGGGTTCCCCTGGTCCTCACCTACCACCCCACCAGCCTCCGGGTCCAACATATTATTATCCGTAACTTCCGCTACCTCCAACGGGATCCCACCACTAAGCACATCTTTCCCTCCACCCCTCTCTCTGCTTTCCGCAGGGATCGCTCCCTACACGACTCCCTTGTCCATTCGTCCCCCCCATCCCTCCCCACTGATCTCCCTCCTGGCACTTATCCGTGTAAGCGGAACAAGTGCTACACATGCCCTTACACTTCCTCCCTTACCACCATTCAGGGCCCCAAACAGTCCTTCCAGGTGAGGCAACACTTCACCTGTGAGTCGGCTGGGGTGATATACTGTGTCTGGTGCTCCCGATGTGGCCTTTTATATATTGGCGAGACCCGACGCAGATTGGGAGACCGCTTTGCTGAACACCTACGCTCTGTCCGCCAGAGAAAGCAGGATCTCCCAGTGGCCACACATTTTAACTCCACATCCCATTCCCATTCTGACATGTCTATCCACGGCCTCCTCTACTGTAAAGATGAAGCCACACTCAGGTTGGAGGAACAACACCTTATATTCCGTCTGGGTAGCCTCCAACCTGATGGCATGAACATCGACTTCTCTAACTTCCGCTAATGCCCCACCTCCCCCTCGTACCCCATCTGTTACTTATTTATATACACACATTCTTTCTCTCACTCTCTTTTTTCTCCCTCTGTCCCTCTGAATATACCCCTTGCCCATCCTCTGGGTCCCCCCCCCCTTGTCTTTCTTCTCGGACCTCCTGTCCCATGATCCTCTCGTATCCCTTCTGCCAATCACCTGTCCAGCTCTTGGCTCCATCCCTCCCCCTCCTGTCTTCTCCTATCATTTTGGATCTCCCCCTCCAACTTTCAAATCTCTTACTCACTCTTCCTTCAGTTAGTCCTGACGAAGGGTCTCGGCCTGAAACGTCGACTGCACCTCTTCCTAGAGATGCTGCCTGGCCTGCTGCGTTCACCAGCAACTTTGATGTGTGTTCCAAGGAAGATGGGTAAGTTTGAGACATCAGCACCTAATATCATTCACACAGAAGTATTTCAAGTAGGGGCAAATTCATTACTACATTGGTCAAGATTACCATCATCAAATAGGATTTGAATTTGGCATTTACTTGTTATTTTATCTTTTTGTACCATACCACCAAGTGCATTTACACAGTCCTCAGGGAGCTCTCAAATGTACTTAAGGAAATTCAATCTATTTTTTGAAATGAAGTTATCAATTTTTAGAAAAAAATCAGAACATTTTAATATAAATAGAAATCATTTAACTTCTTTATGTGTATCATATAATCATGGCAGAATTCTGATTGGCATCATTTCTGATCATGTCTAGCCTGACAACTCAACTTGTTCCAGTCCTTGCCCCACCCCTCAAATTGCTTTATACACAACTGTACTTTTAAAGACTGGAATTTTCAAATGAGCATCTTAATGGATGTGCATATAATTCAGTGTCCATAGTATGTTTGCTTTTTAATAAACTTTGAGAGAAACTATTGCTTGAATATTTCAAAATTACATTAATGCTCCCCAATAATAAGTAAAATGGTAACAGAGGAAACACATGCTGGTTTGACAAAAATCTCAGCAGATTTCTGAAAATTAACACCTTTTTCTTTAGGCAATATTTCAAACATGTTTTAGACAATCATGAGGTCACTATTTCAATTGTAAGAAACAAAAATTTTAAACAGAACTTGCACAATGTTCATACAAGAGTAGCAGTGCTAAAAATTGAATGCAGAATCAATTCATTGGCTGCTCAGCTTTCAAGGGAATTTTGCTCCACAAACAATTACGAGCACAGTAAAACAATATTGCTTCCCAAAAATCAAACATTTCAGGATCAAAGAGAGGACTATATTTGTTGGAAACAGATTGGCAGTTTTACTCATGCTGTGAGAACAATATTTTAAGTGTCTGGAAGCTGGCATTTCTCAGTTTCAAGCTATCCACAAATGCAAAGTAAATAACTATGATGCTTTTGTGCTGACATGTGCTATTTGAGATACTTTTTCCTTTGCTTAAAATGTTACAGACATGCATGACAAGCAACACTGTCAGAAAGAACTACTTTATTGAACTGATCAGATTACAGCTTGAGACATGCTGTGTTGGACAGACAGTGAAACAATAAAGGCTGCTTGTTAACACACCAACATCTATACAACTCATCATTCTGTAAAACTAAGGGGAGCCTTTTAAGATTCACAAATGTTTATCAGAAAGGGAGTGGACACATTTACAATCATGGATTGCTGCATCTTAGGCCTCTGCGAGACTGCAGAGACAAGCACATCACTCTGTCTATGATGCCTTTTAAATTACATCCTACCACAATGTGGTTTCAATTACAGCTTTTGGATAAAAAAAACACTTGATTTATTCAATGCTTCAGTCCAATTACCCTAGATGCGCTTCCAATGAATACTTTGAGAAAGTATTCCAAGTTGCTTCTCATCCTGTAATGGTCAAAAGGCCAAAAACAGCCTCAAGATACATTAACTCTTTAGGTTCTTCCCTCAGTTCATTCTCCGTGTATTTTCATGTTCTAAAACTGATTTGATCTATTGCAAATCATAAGCTTTGAGCTTTATTCTTTATTTGTTCTACTGTATGACCTCTATATTGAGAAGAATAGGGACTATACATAGTGTCAAATTATATTAAGATAGAAAGGGCCACTAGATGGAGTAGGAGATGGTGCAGCAATTCTTTCAGATAGAGATCATAAAAAAATGTTTTCCCCCAAAGCAAATCGATGAACACGTTTAGTCATGGCAGTGAAAATATTCAGACAAGATGACAAGCAGTGAATATCAAATGTGAATGAAAATAAAACTTAAATAAAGTTTTATTGCTGTGGTGTTTTCTACAGAATACCTATACTAAAATGTTATTCAACATATCATGTAAGACATCACGGGACTCAGGAAGCATGAAGGGATTGTGCTATCAGAATATTCTGCATACCAATCTCTGGTTCGAGACAATCCAAGTGTTAGATATTCTGCATTGCTAGCTGTGAACCAAATTCAACTGGAGAATTAACATTTTGAAAAAAAATCACGTTTATGGCTTTACAGCAGAAGTAAAATGTCAATTTTTGCCTTTTAAGTGTTTTATAAGATATTGCTAAGCATTAATCACGATCTCTTCTGATCTAAAATCATTCCATTTTTAAACAAACTAAGCGATGAATATAAAGACAGGTGAAAATCTCAGCTGGTTCTTGTTGGAATGACACATTTTCTCTTAAGACAATGCTTTATACTTTATACAGTCACCATTTCATTAGTTCTGTTTCATTCAAAAATAATAAATTGATCTCAGTACGGAGGGATATCTCTAAACAGGCAACAGAATGATAAAGATCAGTGCATTTCCTTAACGCAAATGAATCATTTATTATCATCTCCCAATTACCACATCATTAAGTAGAGGTAAACGACTGTCTGAGCTTTAACAGGAGAATCTGTTTTTAGTTAACCTTCAGGAGCTCAAGCAAGACAAACATGAAGAGAAACAAAGACCATGAAAATAAAGCTATGGTAAACATTTCATTATTGTAAAGAGCGCACGGAGGAAAAAGTACACATAAAGGACAGATGAAATAGTTGATGCAGCTAGTCTTTATGAGTACTGGGTATCATACACTTACCACAGTTGTTGGATCATTCCAGTCCTCGTAAGATTTGGCAGCATAAGGATAGATTCGGTCATTGATGATTTGCAAGGTAGCAAGTCCAATGGCTTTCATTGATTTAAAATAAGCTTCCCAGAACCACCTTGCCTGCAATAAAAATAATAAAAATTAATTGCTTTTAACAGTAATAATCTAAATAATAACAATCATAATTGTAATACTCTAAATTAAAATTTGCTTGGGTAATTTTACTATTATAGAATAAAGGTAGCCCAAGTGAACCATGATATGAACAATCATACATTGTCATTTGGCCCATTTGTAGAGCAACTCTACAATTCTAATGCTGATGCACACTGAGATTTGTACTCCACCACCACCTCACCAGAAGAGTATAAGTTCACTTAACACATTCATTAGTCTTGATGTAAAGAATTGTATTACACCAGCATAAACAATTGCCATTTTAAACTCTGAAAATATTAAATAAAGATATCTTGTAATTTTAAAGTAATCTAGGATATGCGAATACGACTAGAAAGACAAGCATCTGATGTCTCTCCCAATTCAGAAGGGGGAGACTGAAAATTTGGCTGAGTGGTGTAATAACGACAACCTCTCACTCAATGTCAATTAGACCAACTGATCGTAGACTTCAGGAGAGGGAAACCAGAGGTCCATGAGCCAGTACTCATTAGAGGATCAGAGGTGGAGAAGGTCAGTAATTTTAAATTCCTGGGTGTCACTATCTCCCAGAAGACCGGTCATGGACCTATCATATAAATACGATCGTAAAGAAAACAGGGGTCCGCAGAGATTTGACATATTGTCAAAAACCTTGGCAAACTTCTAGAGATGTGTGGTGGAAAGCGTGCTGACTGGCTGCATTATGGCCTGATATGGGAACACCAGTGCCTTTGAATGGAAAATCCTACAAAAGTAGTGAATTCAGCCCAGTACATCACAGATAAAAGCCTCCCAACCATTGAGCACATCAACATGAAACGATACCATAGAAAAGCAGCATCCAAAGATCCTCACTACTCAGGCTACGCTCTTCTCTCATTGCTGCCGCCAGGTAGAAGATACAAGTGCCTCAGGAATTGTTACATCAGGTTGAAGAACACTTACCACTCCATCAGGCTCTTGAACAAAAGGGGATAACTACACTCATTCTACTTCTGGTGTTCTCACAACCGAAGGTCTCACTTTAAGGACTCTTTATCTTGTTCTTTCATGCTCTTGTTATTTATTGCTATTTATATTTGCATTTACACAGTTTGTTGTCATTGATCCTGTTTACAGTTATTGCTCTATAGATATACTAAATATGCCCCACAGGAAAAAGAATCTCAGGGTCGTATGTAGTGACATGTATGTATTCTGGTAATAACTTTTACTTTGAACTTTGGTAGTCCGCCACTCAATAAAGCTGCAAAGTTACATTTGGTAAAAGTATCCTCACAGCTATCGAGGATAAGATTTCTAGGACTTTAGCAGTTCTGATGATAGCACCTAATCAGGACTGTGTACTACTTGGACTGAAACCTCCTGATAATAGTCTTAGGTGGCAGAAGTTAAGACATGCAAAAGTATGTTGAAGTAGCCTCGGCAGAGTGCTGCATTGCATCCAGTGGATGAAATACACTATTTTTAATATGGTGAGTGGGCCATCAAGTACAAGAGGCTCCTTCAACCTGAATAAATTCAAGCTTCCAGTGTAATTATCCAGGAAAATGGAAAGATTTAATTGTATTCCTGACTTGTGCTGGGAGAAGTTTGGAGAGTCAAGTGGATTTGCCTACTGTAGAATACCCAGCCTGTGATCACAGAACTTGTGACTACATTGCTTGAGTCAAAACAAAAGTTGGGGAATTCAGTGTTGAATGATAGTGATGTCACTGAATGTTAAAAAGTGGTGTTTTGATTCCCACTGGACATGGTCACTGCCTGGCACTTATGATCCAAGTGTTACTTCTGCACAACATAGAAAACCCAGTTCTTGCATCTTGTAGACACAGACATCTGAGCAGTTGCAAATGGCACCAAATACCATGCAATACATCAGACAACTTTCCCATCCCTGATGTTTATAATGGAAAGAAAGCAACTTGAAGAAGCCAAGGACACTAGCATACATAGATTAGATTTGGGAATACTGCCACAGTGGAGAGTTATGATTTTTTTCATAAACTTGAGTTTAACAAAAAAATCTACTGCCAGTGTTTCAAGTTACACCAGTTCTTTCACCCATTTGCTACTCAAACTAACAGTGGTTCTTTTCTAACCAATCACACTTTAAGATTCCTAACAACATACACAAAATGCTGGTGGAATGCAGCAGGCCAGACAGCATCTATAGGAAGAAGTACAATCGACGTTTCAGGCTGAGACCCTTTGTCAGGACTAACTGAAAGAAGAGATAGTTAAAATTCCTAACTTGTTTTCAAATTTCTTCATGGTCCTGCTCTTCATCTTTAATCTTCTCCAGCTCAACATTCATCTAAAACATACATGCTTCTCTAATTGGCGACCTGTGCAGCTCCAAATTTAATTTTATAACATTGTTAGGCATGCCTTCAGAGATCAAGGTCCAATGGTCTGAAATTCTTCCTTAAATTGTTCATTTCTATATGTCCTTCTTTTGAGCCTACGCTGAAGACCAAATATTTGATCATCTGCTCCAATATCTGTTAATATACCTTTGGCAATTACAGAGTAGAGGTTGATTAGAATTTTGGAGCCATGCACAATAAATCATCAATAATTTCCATAATATCAACTCACTCTTTTATTTTTTCCTCTACTTCCAAGTATTCTATATTTTTATTTGAAGAGGGTTTCAAGGGATTCTTATTTGTAGAGTTATAGACTCAGCCAGTTCCATCAAGGGCACAGCTCTCCCCGCCATCGAGGATATTTCAACATGCAGTGCCTCAAGTAGGCAGCAAATGTCATTAAAAGTCCTCACCATTCTGGACATGCCTTCTTTATGTTACTACCATTGGGAAGGACATACAGAGACTGAAAACCTGCGTGCAACAATTTGAAAGTGCTTCCATGAACACTACTTACAGTAGTTATTTGTCTTTTGCACTATTTATTTTGTAGTTTATGGTAGTTTTTATTACTCTTACACTGTACAACTGATAAAAAACAACCAATTTCATAACATTTGTCAGTGATAATAAATCTGATTTTGATAATTATCTGTTGCAAAGCCCACAATTTGTTGTTGAATTGATAAGATGGAAGGTAACAAAAAATAGGTCTGAGCTCGTACAGAATTGTGACCTTTTGTTTAAATGACCACTTTTAACATTTCCTCATAGCCGTACCTATCAGTATGGAAACACCATTAAATATAGGGCATTAGCAAACACAGTTCTCTGAAAATCAACAAAGACAGCCCAAATATTTGGAGGAACACAAAGTGCTTGACCAATGTGAATCAATCTTATAAAAATTGTGCTATATTATATGCCTGTTCCACCCACAAAACTGATCATACTCCTAAATCAAATTATCATAATGAGTCTAGTGATTACCCACACTCAAGTGTTTTTAGGGTCAAAATTAAGTCACCATGTTTATAAAGGTGCAAGAATACCCCCCAAAAAAAACTCAAATGTCAAAAAATTATTCAGGACAGTTATACAAGTCATAAGTAATCATCTTCAGCTCAGATCTTTAAATTAATTGTTTGTTATTTATTAAGTTTTTAAAGCAGGAAAAGATTGGCTGACTAGCAGGAGGTGAAGAGTGAGATTAAAGGGGCTTTTATGGGTGGTTGCTGGTGAATAGTGGTGTTCTGCAGGCATCAGTGATGGGACTTTTCACATGACTTAGATGAAGGAATTATGACTTTGGGTCCAATACGAAGATAGGTGAGGGGCAGGTACTGTTGAGGAAGCAGGGAGTTCTAGAAGGAATAGACAGATAGGAGAATGGGCAAAGAATTGGCAGATAGAATATAGTGTTGGGAGGCACGTGATCATGCACTCTGGTAGAATGAAGGTTGCACAGAATATTTTCAAAATGGGAATCTCATTCAGAAATCAGAGGTGCAAAAGGACTTGGGAGTCCTCATGCAGGATTCCCTTAAGGTTAATTTGTAGGTTGAGTTGGATTTGAGAAAACTAGAAAATAAAAGCAAGGATGTAATGTTGAGGCTTTATAACCACATTTGGAGTATTGCAAGCAGATTTGGGCCCTTTATCTAAAAGATCTGCTGACATTGGACGATCCAGAGGAAGTTCATGAGAATGATTCTGGGAACGAAAGGGTTATATATGAGAAATGTTTGAAAGCTCACTGGAACTTAGAAGAATGTGGGGAATCTCATTGAAACCTATTGACTATTGTAAGACCTCTATAGAATGGATGTGGTGAGTATGTTTCTATAGATGGGGGTGCCAGAGGGCACTGCCTCATAATACAAGGACATCCCTTTAGAACAGAGATGAGGAGGAATCTCTTTCGCTGGAGGGTGATGAATCTGTGGAATGCAGTGCCACAGATGGCTGTGGAGGCTAAGTCATTGGGTCTATTTAAAGCAGTAGTCAATAAATTCTTAATTAGTAAGGGAGTCAAATGTTATGGGGAGAAGGTAGGAGAATGGGGTTGAGAGGGATAATAAAACTTGAACAAACTATGCAATTAATAAAATTATGAGCAATCTGTATAACTTGCTATATTATGGTGTCTTAACTTCATTACTAGGAAGATAAGTTCAAAGTTAGCAAACAATGATCCAGGATTGAGACAAAAAATTTCTCCCAAAAATTGCCACCAATATGGACAAAAGTAATGTGGGAGGCAGACAGCATTTTTCAAGGAGGAAGTTTCTCCTCTACACTTTGCAAATTTCTTAAAACTAGGTAGGCAAGAAAATATGTCAAAGTGGAGAAGCTCTGCACAAAATCTACCTGGTTATCTCAGTCCAATCATTGTTGGAAATTCAATTTGATCTAATTGATATGCTCTTTGGACCTATGTAGGTGAGAGATCATTTTACAAGACAATCTTTTTTTATGAACTGGGGACTACTAATGCATCAACTTAAACAACCTGCCGCCAACAAAACTCATGGCTCCATCATAAATCATTTGGGACTTTTCAGGGTCAAAGGGATAAGTGAGGAATTTATACATTGTTCATAAATCACACTGCTTTATATCTGCTGACCTTTCAGAGACTGAAGCTGTTCATATGTATATGAAATGCCATTAAAAGCACTCACCAAAGATGTTGAAATTTTCCGAAGCAATATTATTTTTCAAAGAATATTCCTGATATTAGTTCAAAATAAATTTATTACCAAATCTCACCATATAGTACCCTGTGATTAATTTTCTTGTGGGCATTCACCATAGGTACAAGAAACACATTACACTCGATGAAAGCTTCACACAAAGACAAACAAGCAAAGCGCAAAAGATGCCAAACTATACAAAGATAATAATTAGTTTAACACAATCTGATTACTTACACAGACACTATCAAGTGGCAAACAGCACTCATCAAAAGTTTGCTTTAAAATACAAACTCATAAATGAAATCACACCTTACTATAAATACAAGCCTAATCCAGTTTTAGTATAAGAATATCACAAATTATATTATGACTGATCAGTTAGTACAGATAGGACAATCCACAGTAACTGTCCAGGTATAATAATACAGGATAAACAAGAACAACTTATTTAACAGATATAGCCATTCCAAACACACACAACTTACAGAAATCATTAAGTAAGAAACACCAGAAGTATGCTTAATTAAAAGAGGAAATTGAAAGATTTTTAAACATGAACAAGCTATACATTGTCCCAACAGTAATATCTGAAACTCGTGTCATCCCAAAAGCACTTCAAAATAGCATTAAACAATTAGGGCTACACTGTAATAATTATGTAAACATTCAGAAAGCCACAATACTAAAACACAGCTAGAATAATCCTAAAGGGCACAGCTATGAAAATTCCTCTATACCCAAGTTATAGTATTGGACTGTTTTTCCAGCATATTGAAGTAAAGCAACATTTCTTCACTCTGCCACTCTATTTACAACAAAAAGCATTTATACTGCCAAATAAATTTAAGATCTTGCTAAATGGTGGAAACACTCCATAAGCATTATTGAATTTAATATTTTTGTTAGCTTTGATAGTGACACACAAGTACATTAAGTACTACTGCCAAACGCATTCTTGAAGAGAAACATTTATCACTGAAATACTGGCATGAGCTTAGAATAATTACATTTTATCGACATGACCATGATTTGGTTTTTAATGCTAGTCATATATTTAAAGTAGAATGTGCTTAGACTGTCAAGCAATTTTTTTTAGAAAAAAAATTTAATCCAAATCAATAATAACATTAATTTATGCATTATTAGAGGCAGAAACTTGCAATTCCTTCTGAATAAAACAGACTTAAAGGGTTCAGAATGAGGTCATTACAACCGGAAATTACTGATAAAATAGCATGCTCATGTTTCAACTGCATTCAGATAATTTAAAGATTTTTAGGTCCTTTTATATCGTACCCTATGAAAACAGCATGACATACTTCAATGCGTCCTGATTAAATACATTTTAAACTCCAAATCTATAATTGTTGGGCAAATCCCAGTTCCCCTCAGCTCCACAGCGGAAAAGCCAGACACCATTTTTGTGCCATCTATACAGTTACATTTTCACTATTTTTATGCCATTGATATGGTTATATCTTTAATTAAGAACTGAGAATTTAATTTCACTCCACTTAAGGCTACATTGCTGAACAGCATGCCTTACCCAATCATCTGTAAACTATCTTATATATTCATTATCATACTAATTTGACACTTTTTGCTATCTCTCATCTGTAATTCTATCATAAACAACAAATTACATAACAAGTTTGCAGGCCCTTCCTCTTCTCCAGTGTTCAAAATTCTTGCTATTGTCTACAAATACCCTCCATTTTTCGAGCCACTTATTTATTTATTCATTTACAGCCAGTTAAACACCTACCCAGTGCGCGCTCTCTTTCTTCAATCCAACAATTGGACACAGACTCAACCCCCACTTCACTTCTACCTTTCTTAAAAAAACATATTTTGCTAAATGTTTCCAGAGTTGTACAGTGAATTCTGGTTAATTGATCCATCGGTTATTTGAGGAAACTCTTAAAGAACGAAAAACAATCAAGGAAATAGCTAGGATTCCCTTCATTTATTTGGGACACTATACCATTTAATAGAGACAGCAGACTGCTGCCGAACAGTTTTATAACGAACAAAAGGAACGTAACCTTGTGTGACTGGAAAGTACCCTAGCAGGGATGACAGTGGAACAACAATGGCAGGTATTTCTGGGAATAATACAGAAGGTGCAAGATCAGTTCATTCCAAAGAGGAAGAAAGATGCTAAGGGGAGTAAGGGGCGACCGTGGATGACAAGGGAAGTCAAGGACAGTATGAAAATAAAAGAGAGGAAGTATAACATAGCAAGGATGAACGAAAAGTCAGCGGATTGGGAGACTTTTAAGGAGCAACAGAAGATAACTAAAAAGGCAATATGGGGGGAAAAGATGAGGTACGAAGGTAAGCTAGCGAAGAATATAAAGGAGGATAGTAAAAGCTTCTTTAGGTATGTGAAGAGGAAAAAATTAGTTAAGACCAAAGTTGGGCGCTTGAAAACAGAAACGGGTGACATTATTATGGGGAACAAGGAAATGGCAGACGAGCTGAACAGGTACTTTGGATCTGTCTTCACTAGGGAAGACACAAACAATCTCCTAGATGTAATAGTGGCCAGAAGACCCTAGGGTAACAGACGAACTGAAGGAAATTCGCATTAGGCAGAAAATGGTGTTGGGTAAACTGATGGGACTGAAGGCTGATAAATCCCCAAGGCCTAATGGTCTGCATCCCAGGGTATTTAAGGAGGTGGCTTTAGAAATCGTAGATGCATTGGTAATCATTTTCCAATGTTCTACAGATTCAGGATCAGTTCCTGCGGATTGGAGGGTAGCTAACGTTATCCCACTTTTTAAGAAAGGAGGGAGAGAGAAAACAGGCAATTATAGACTAGTTAGTCTGACATCAGTGGTGGGGAAGATGCTGGAGTCAATTATAAAAGATGAAATAGTGGCATATATGGATAGCAGTAGCAGGATAGGTCTAAGTCAGCATGGATTTACGAAGGGGAAATCATCCTTGACTAATCTTCTGGAATTTTTTGAGGATGTAACTATGAAAATGGACATGGGAAAGCCAGTGGATGTAGTGTACCTGGACTTTCAGAAAGCCTTTGATAAGGTCCCACATAGGAGGTTAGTGGGCAAAATTAGAGCTCATGGTATTGAGGGTAGGGTACTGACATGGATAGAAAATTGGTTGGCAGACAGGAAACAAAGAGTAGGGATTAACGGGTCCTTTTCAGAATGGCAGGCAGTGACTAGTGGGGTACCGCAAGGCTCGGTGCTGGGACCACAGCTGTTTACAATATACATTAATGATTTAGATGAAGGGATTAAAAGTAACATTAGCAAATTTGCAGATGATACAAAGCTGGGTGGCAGTGTGAAATATGAGGAGGATGTTATGAGAATGCAGAGTGACTTAGATAGGTTGGGTGAGTGGGCAGATGCAGTTTAATGTGGATAAATGTGAGGTCATCCACTTTGGTGGCAAGAACAGGAAGGCAGATTACTATCTGAATGGTAAACACAAAATAATCTGCAGATGCTGTTGTCAAAGGAACACTCACAATGCGCTGGAGGAACTCAGCAGGTCAGTCAGCATCAGTTGAAAAGATTAGTCGACGTTTCGGGCCGAAACCCTTCCTTAGGACTGAAGGAAGAGCTTTGGGGAGAGTTTGAAGAATGCTGGTAGTCGGAAAAAACAGTAATTTGAAAGACAAAGGGGTGGGGGAGGGGAAGCAGAGAGGTAATTGGCAGGAGAACAATGCGAAGTAGTAGAAGGAAGCGGAACTATGAGGGAGGTGATGTGAAATAGGGATAGAGGAAGGGAGGGAGAGGGAATTACCGGAAGTTGGGGAATTCTCTGTTCATACCAAAACATATAACATAACATTCTCCAACTTCTGGTAATTCCCTCCTCCTCCCTTCCTCTATCCCTATTTCACATCACCTCCCTCATAGTTCCGCTTCCTTCTACTACTTCGCATTGTTCTCCTGCCAATCACCACCCTGCTTCCCCTCCCCCACCCCTTTGTCTTTCAAATTACTGCTTTTTTCAACTACCAGCATTCTTCAAACTCTCCCCAAAGTTCTTCCTTCAGTCCTGATGAAGGGTTTTGGCCCAAAACGTCGACTAATCTTTTCAACTGATGCTGACTGACCTGCTGAGTTCCTCCAGCGCATTGTGAGTGTTCCACTATCTGAATGGTGTCAAGTTAGGAAAAGGGGAAGTACAACAAGATCTGGGTGTCCTTGTTCATCAGTCACTGAAAGTAAGCATACAGGTACAGCAGGCAGTGAAGAAAGGTAATGGCATGTTGGCCTTCATAACAAGGGGAGTTGCGTATAGAAGGAAAGAGGTCCTTCTGCAGTTGTACACGGCCCTGGTAAGGCCCCACCCGGAGTATTGTGTGCAGTTTTGGTCCCCAAATTTGAGGAAGGACATTCTTGCCGTGGAGGGAGTGCAGCATAGGTTCACTGGGTTAATTCCAGGGATGGCGGGAATGTCATATGTTGAAAGATTGGAGTGATTGGGGTTGTATACACTGGAATTTAGAAGGATGAGAGGGGATCTGATTGAAACATATAAGATTATTAAGGGATTGGACACGCTAGAGGCAGGAAACATGTTCCCGATGTTGGGGGAGTCCAGAACCAGAGGCCACAGTTTAAGAATAAGGGGTAGGCTATTTACAACGAAGTTGAGGAAAAACTTTTTCATACAGAGGGTTGTGGTTCTGTGGAATGCTCTGCCTCAGAAGGCAGTGGAGGCCAATTCTCTGGATTCTTTCAAGAAAGAGTTAGATAGAGCTCTTAAAGATAGCGAAGTCAAGGAATATGGGGAGAAGGCAGGAACAGGGTACTGATTGTGGATGATCAGCCATGATCACAGTGAATGGCAGTGCTGGCTCAAAGGGCCGAATGGCCTACTCCTGCAACTATTGTCGGATAGACACTGCACTGTTTAGTGCAAAGTTTTTAAATAGTGTCATTTGTGTGTGTTTGTGTTCAAAAAGCATTGATATGTCACTGATAGTTAGCGACAAATAAACAGCAAAGCCATTTAGAACTGTATTGCTCATTGCAGTTTCAAGCATTCAGACTTGGAGATGCCAAAAATGGCTGGGAGTGAAAATGAAACAATTTCACTACTTCGCAAGTTGGGAACTATGAAAAATATGAAGGTATCGATAATCATCTTGAATGTTACAATGAGAATGAAGAATTGGAGGATGCAATCATCAAAAGCATTGTACGAAGGCAATCCATTATCTGTACCAGGTGCTTGCACTAATTTGCTCTTTCACAGTCATGCAAAAGAACACAGAAGCGTGATGGTTGACTGTCATATCCGACAATCACAGTGAAACCTGTGCGAGAGATTTTTTAAAAGTGAAAAAGCTGTTGCACTGCGACAGTTCCACTCTTGATCTCAGAAGTCCATGTTCAGTGGTACAAATAGTTGCCATAAACTGGGGTCGTCCTTGGTTACAGTGGATAACAATTGTTGCTCTCCTTGAAGTATGCAGAACCACCTTCTTAGCCATTGGATCTCACTGTTGATCTCATTCACCAAGTCCGCCAGAGCTGACTTCACATGCTAGGACAGGCATGTCCCTTATTTCACCAAGGTATGAGGCCCGCTAGCTACCCTCACCTAGTTTAGCCGCCTGTTGAAGCAGTGTACCGGGATGTAGCCATTATCAGATACAAATATTTTCTTGGAACCACAGCTGAGAGCTGAGTGGCTGGTGGGGACTAAAGGTGCCCCTTCAACATCAATGATACCCCTCCTTGGATGCTCTATATATGACAGCATACACCAGATGAATTCCTTGGTCGATAACTAATAGGAACTAGTACACGGTTTTATAGTACTATAAGCAGCATTGATCGCTCTAATTCGTTCAGTATTTCATTTAAACACATAATTTGTTACTCAGTTAAACCATAGTTTGCCTTTTTATACCTTTTTAACTATTTTCATGAAACTTCAGCTTATTGGGGCAGCTGCTTAAATGAGATAAACTGTACTGGTTCCACTGTACTTCTCATTAATTTCATCAACATTTTAACTGTTGCACATTTAGTATCTGCAAATTTTACACATCATGAAATTGAAATTAAGTTGTTGTAACGGAGGCTTATTTCAAACAAAAACATGAGCACATAGTTAAAACAATTCATGATTTATGCCTTTATTTCAGGAATTTGCCAAAATTTGAATGAAGGAACTCTATCATGTTCTGACACATGATGGACAGTGTTTGAAACCCAATGCCACACATTTCAACACTCCAGGGTATCATCTTTAAATCTGTCAGTGTTTGGGACTCGTATCAACTTCCCTTACAACAGACACCCAGCTGAGAGAGTGTTCCAAGAAAAATATATGGATTTAATTGCAAAGCTTTGCTCAGGCAGCCCCAGAGGAGAGTTCAAAGGCAAAATAAGGTACTTTCTAGCACCTCAGAGTGCTGTAAGGTCTAAAGGTTACTAAAGCAGGAGCCACTGCCCAATAAAAATCTGGTTTGAGAGTTCAATTGTAAAGCATATAATGGATCCTTTTACAGCGTTCCCCTCATTCTGAGGCAGAGTGCTGGTTCCTACAGTGATATCGTTTCAGCTGCTGTCTACTTTTGCCTTCAAAGCTACCCCAAAGCAGTGTCTGTTTTAGCTCTATTCACTTAGCAGACAATTAATAATATATCTATTTTGTAGAACCCAGAGCATTTGATTTAATATTAAGTGTGGCTGTATTCCTGCAGTCTAACCCAAATAAACTGGATACTGGGGTTGTGACTTGTAAGCAAAAGAGTAAACTCTCAGCATTCTGTGGATCTGAGAACAAGAATGGCACGGTACTCAAACCAATCAAATAAGATTGAATGAATTGCTCAAGCTCTCAGTCAATAACATCACAAAAGGAACCTGTTAATTCTGGGCTAAAACTAAAGGATCTCCAATGTGGTTTTCAATCATGTTTTTAATAAAGGCAATAAATTGATTCACTAACATTTTTCACCTGCCTGGAGTGAATTTTAGAGTATAAATGTAAGCTAGTTTATTTGTTGATAAGAAACATTCCTGTACCTATAACAATATATAGGCAGTGTCCCAGTCAAGCAGAAACTAGAGGCACCAGTATTAGTGATGCTAATAGTCCTCATTTTGGGTAGTCATGACTAGAAGCTAGCAGAGTTTGTTTTAACAAAAGGAGTGCTTTACAAATCATTGTGGTCTGTCTTCAGATATTTTTACTTCCTTTTCTCCTCACCTCTACCAACATACAAAAAAACACCAAATAATCACAGCTATTCTTCAATTTGCAGTTTTCCCTGTTTAAAATGCAGATTAAAATGCATCATTAGCATTCAAATAAATGTAATTAAAAGATGGCAACATTCAACTGAAACGCAAATAAAACACTTGTTTGCTACCACCACCACACTACAAAGGCTGCCGATTTAAAGGTAACCCTGTTTTACGCACTGGACAAAAGATGGTGATAAATAACAAGGTACCGTATATAACAATGTCGCAAAAATTACATGTATGAAAGGTTTTGGCTAATTCAGTTCAATTACATTTTTTGTATTTTAAATGGAATTCTATAACTGCATCCTACAAAGTAAATGTAGGAAAAAGTCTGAATGTCACTACATTGTAAGTAAGGTATCCTTTCTGTACCGTTTAAAAATCTTGACTTGCAAATTACATACAAGTTATTCATTTTTTAAAATTCATGCCACTGTAACTGATGCAGAGAAGGAAAAGATAAGCAGGCTATGAAATTTTGATCACTTCCCATTGGTTAATAGTTTTAAATAAGGAATCAATGAAACTTTTACTAAAATGATCTTATTTTGTTTGCTCTTTTTTTGGTTAACAGCCAATTCTCATTTTTCAAAATAAAAGAATGATGTGAAATATACAAAATATTTTAATAATGATTCTTAAGAAGCAGCTTTTGAAAATGAATTTTTAATTTTACAAATCATAATGGATTTTTGTGACAAGGAAAACGTAATGAATGATTCCGCTGGAAATCTTGACTTTGACAGATAGGTTCATGTGATTTCAGCTGCAACTCAGAACTGGATAAAGAGAAAAAAGTCATTGGCTTAAATTTTCATCACCATCCAGACACACCAGCCAAAAGTGCATGAAGACAAAATCAGGCTTGCCTGTGATGTCTTTTGTGATAAAGCAGCCTGCCAACACTCACTGCAACAGATGAAAAATTCAGTTGTTGCAGTCAAGGATCTGGGGCAGAAAGTTTCACTTTTAGAACTACATAGTTCATGGGAGGAAAAAATATTTTCAGACACATTAAGCCATACTCAAAACATGTGCTTGTCTGGTTGCCTGCTGCATGAATCTGCTTTGTTTCAATTGACTAAATTCAATTAAGTTATGCTTTAAATATCTGAAATCTAAACAAAGAACATTTGTATAATATTAATGATCAAGCATACATTTTATCATTAATTTACACTTATAGTTAATATCATTGATTAAAACTGCATTTAAATAAAACTTCAAAGTATATTCATATTTTAGCTCCTGAAAAATGTTTGTATGTTTAACATAACATGGACACACAACCTCTACTGTTGTACTTATTTCATCTATGCTTATCAGCTGAACTGCACTGGGAGGTAGCCAGACACAGGCAGCAGAGATGGCATGCTTTCTATCATAAGTGATAAGGATACATGAGACAAACTATATACCCCCTCACTTCTGAAAAATTATAATGTGTCTTTGCTCAATCATTATAATTTTCTATAAGTAACAAAATATTTCTCAAACAGGTGAAGGAGAAAAATGTTAAGAATTTATTTTAACCTTCAAAACATAGATAAGTTAAGCTAACCCTTCAGTATAGTTCTTGAATTAGCCTCAAACAGTCTGAAATATCATAAGAAAACAATATTTTTAAAACATATACAATACTCAATAAGGTTTTAATCATGTAATATTAGACCTTTTAATTCCATTTTGAACCTAGTTTGACATTTTATGATGTAGATCAGGATTTGTATATTATGCTCCCTCCTGTGAGTTCTGCAGGATTCCCCTGGAGTACTGAGAAATTTTAAAAGAAATCAAGAAAGAATGGGACTAACGTGATACAGTAGCATTAAGACGACTAATCATACTGTTATTGGAAAGCAGAGCAACTCGAACGCAGGATATGATCTATCCCTGCCCATACTTCCTCTACCAATAACTCATTTACATATCATCTATTAGATTTGAGCAGAATTAATCTTTCAAATTATCCCTTTGCTCATCGAGTTAATATACAACCAAAATCTCTGAATTACTTGGATTGTCAATGCATGTCTAAATGCCTCCTCCTCACACAAAATGCCTGTGTCATGATGTTCTAAGAAAATGAAAATAAGTTGTGCTGATGGATACTACTATTCATTCTCTCTTCAAATGGGCACTTCTAACCTTATCACATGATAGATGCATTACACTACTACACTTTGACTTTGAGACCAAAACATTTTCCAAAGCACCATCCACTTGAGGATTTATTAAGTACTGTCAGAGCTCAATATTTCATTAGCAGACATGCAAAATCTGTTTTTAGTCAAAGAGAGAAATTCTTGCATTTCATATTCCTTCCTATTCATCTTCCAATAGCTTCTCTCACTGGCCAACAAATCTGAGGTAATCTCAATAATTTTCAAGTGGATATCGTAAATTCATATTATCAGTCGATATTTTCCCCAAAAAGGTATACGAGTACTTGTGTATGGTTAGTCGAATGGAAAAACAAAAGTTGTGAATACAAAACAATATTAACATTAATTTGAATTTAGATGGGAATAGGTCACCCTTCTCTTTCACCCCAAGATTAAAACACACAAAAAAGTAAATGATACTGAATTACTTTTCTAATCCAAACAGCTTTCATGAAAATGTGACAAATTTCAAAATTATGCTTTGATTCCTGAAAAGAAGGCAATGAGTAATTTACTAATTGGAAAATATTAGGACAGGGACAGTGCCTCAACGAACTGTGTCCGGAGGCTGCACAGCACCTTTGCAGACCACGCGTGCACTTGGACGAGAGAGAATGAACATTAACGTAAGAGATTAATCCAATCTGTACAAAATTCAAAACATCTCCAATCATCTCCACTTTGTCTTCTGAAAAGGTCCAAATTATTTTCTTTTAATCTTTTCTGGAATTAATCTCTTTATTTTTATTTTCACCAACTACCCCACATTCAACTCACTTCATAACAGAAGTAATTTACAGTGACCAACAAACTTACACATCTTTGTGAACCTATGTTGTCACAGGGAGGATGTCCAAACTCCACAAAGACAGTGCCTGAGGTCAGGCTTGAGACCAGGTTTTTGGCACTGAGACACAAGTTCAACTAAATGTGCTGCTAGTTGTTAGAAAAGTTGCAATTTTTTGCATCTCAGTCTCAGATTGGGTTTTTTTAAAAATATACTGTCAACTGGTGAATAGAGTTTAGCATATTTCAACCAAGTATTTAGGAGCAGCATTGGCTAGAGATATAATTATTTTATTCTGAATTTAATTTGGACACAAGCATGTGAATTAACAAATCCCTGTCTGCCATCTTAAAAACTTAATCTTAAAATAAAGTTAGCTCCTTTGCTAAAATAACAGGTATTCCAGATGAAAATATTAAATGGTCTTATGTTAATGAAGCAATGAAATTTCAGGATCCTTAACTTATATTGAATAAAGTTAGACAGCAGTGGCTGCCAGTAAACTTCATATGGGAAAAAATGGTATTTACTCTTGAAATGTGCATACAATACATTTCTCTCTACAAAAGATCCATGAGATAATTATCACATTTTAGGGGAATGATAATTCCTTTAGATTGACTGAGTGTGGAACAGGCAGCACAAGGGGAACACCTGTCAAATGGAATCTCAGGAGTTCCAAAAAAAACACAGCAGAGGCATGTCAGTAACAAAAATTTTCATATGGGCAAAAGAAAGACTTTTATATATTCTTTGTTACAGCAAAAGTAATCAAAACAGGGCCAACAAGTTTTCTCACTCATCATATCACAATTTTAGCAAAGAATCCTAAATTGAGCAAATTGAGTCCACTACTTCTAAACATTTGTGAAGACTGGAAACAATTATTTAGTAAATACCCTTTAGACTAGGACACTGTCCACTTAAATTAGCCTTTCTTGCACCTCTAACAAGTAACTCAAGGATTGCTTTCTACCTCAAATCTCTGTTACTCGCTCACTTCTTTCATGTTCATCAGAACAATCTAATATTTTCTACAGCTATTGGCCACCTTTGATTCATAATATTTCTTGCTACACTACTTTAAAGATATACAATTTCAACTATTTCCATTTTGTTCTTTTTGCCAGTACTATGATTTTGATCATTATAAACCAGATGTACAGGAGTAATTGCAGATGCTAGAAATCCGAAATAAAAACAGAAAATGCTGGAACCACTCATCAGGCTAAAGAGCTTTGTGAGAAGAGGAACAGAGTTTACATTTTGTTGCATCAAGTTGAAGATTTTTTTGTCACCTATTCAGCATTATTTCCATTCTGAGGAAAGGAATTCAACTCATTGACACAATTGTTTCTCTTTTCAGAGATGCTAAGTGTTTGCAACACATCAGTCTTTATTTCAGCAGAAATGTACTGCTAAAACTAAAGATATAATTCTGCCATCTTCTACGGGATCATACCACTAAGCACCTCTTCCCCTCTCCTCCAACTGTCTGCTTTCCACAAGGATCGCTCTCTACTCGATCACCTATCCACTTGTTCCTCCCACTGATCTCCCTCCTGGCACTAAACCCTGCAAGCGAGACAAATGCCCCAATCTGCCCCTACACCTGCTCCCTTACCAAAACCCAGGGCCTCAAACAGTCCTTCCAAGTGAGGCAACATATCATCTGTAAGTCTTTAGGGCTTATTTTATCTGGTACTCCCAGCTTGGCCTCCTCTATATTGATAAGACCCAATGTAGAGTGAGGGACTGTTCGTTGAGCATCTTTGCTCCATCTGTCACAAAGTGTAGCATTTCTCAGAGGCCAACCACTTTAATTCTATTTTCCATTCAAGCATGTTGGCCTCCCTTGCTGCCGAGATAAAGCCACTCTCAAGTTGGAAGAGCAACACCTCATATTCCATCTGGGTAGTCTCCAACTTGATGGCATGAACATCAATTTCTCTTACTTCCAGTAATTATTCCCCCTCTCCCTTCTCTCTTTTTCCATTCCCCATTCTGGCATCTTGTGCAAATGGATCCTCAATTTCCTCACTTGCAGACTCCAGTCAGTTTAGATTGGCAACAACATCTCCTCCAGGATCTCCATCGGCACAGTGCATCACAAGGCTGTGTGCTTAGCCCTCTGTTCTCCTCACTTTACACTTATAACCATGTGGCTCGGCATAGCTCCAATGCCATTTTCAAGTTTGCTGATGACACCTCTGTAGTAGGCCGATTCAAAGGTGGTGAAAAATCAGCATATCGGAGGGAGACTGTAAATCTGAGTGATGCTATAACAACAATCTCTCACTCAATGTCAGCAAGACCAAGGAGCTGATGACTGACTTCAAGAGGAAGAAACCGTGGGATCAGAGGCAGAGGGTCAGCAACATAAAATTCCTCGGTGTTATTATTTCAGAGGACCTGTCCTGGGTCCAGCATGTACGTGCAGTTACAAAGAAAGCATAGTAGTGCCTCTACCTCCTTTGGAGTTTGTGAAGATTCAGCAAGACATTTAAAATTTTGACAAATTTCTATAGATGTCTAGTTCAGAATATATTGACCTGCTGCACCACAGCCTGGTATGGAACCACCAATAGCCTTAAACGGAAAATCCTGCAAAAAAAAATAGTGGATACGGCCCAGTCCATCACAGGTAAAGCCCTCCCCACCATTGAGCATATCTACATGAGATATTGTTGCAGGAAAACAGCATCCAAGAGCAGGGACCCCATCACCCTCAACATTCTCTCTTCTTGCTGCTGCCATCAGGAAGGTGGTACAGGAGCCTCAGGACTCACACCAGGTTCAGGAACAATTATTGCCCCTCAACCATCAGACTCTTGAACCAAAGGGGATGTTATGTGCTTGGATTTTCAGAAGGCCTTTGACAAGGTGCCATGCATGAGGCTGCTTAACAAGCTACAAGCCCATGGTATTACAGGAAAGATTCTAGTATGGATAAAGCAGTGGATGATTGGCAAGAGGAAAAGAGTGGGAATAAAGGGATCCTTTTCTAGCTGGCTGCTGGTGACTGGTGGTGTTCCACAGGGGTCTGTGTTGGGGCCAATTCTTCTTATGTTATATGTCAATGACTTTGATGACGGAATTGATGGTTTTGTTGCAAAGTTTGCAAACAATTTGACGATAAGTAGTGGCACAGGTAGATTTGAGGAATTAGAGAGCCCACAGAAGGTTTTAAGATGGATTGGGAGAATGAGCAAAAAAAAAAATGGCAGATGGAATACAGTGTTGGGAAGTGTATGGACATGCATTTTAGTAGATGAAAAGGTTGATTATCTTCTAAATGGAGAGAAAATACAAAAATACTGAAGTGCAAAGGGATTTGTGCAGGATTCCCTAAAGTTTAATTTGCAGGTTGAGTTTGTGGTGAGGAAGGCAAATGCAATGTTAGCATTAATTTTAAGAGAAATAGAAAATAAGAGCAAGGATGTAGTGTTGAGACTTTATAAAGCACGCTGAGGCCTTATTTGGAGTACTTTGAGCAGTCTGGAGTCCCTTATCTTAGAGAGGATGTGCTGAAGCAGGAGAGGGTTCAAAGGAGGTACACAAAAACGATTCCAGGATTGAATCACTTGTCATTTGAAGAGCACTTGATGACTCTGGGCCTGTATTCACTGGAATTCAGAAGGGTGAAGGGCGACCTCATTGAAACCCATCGAATGGTGAAAGGCCTCGATAGAGTGGATGTGGACAGGATGTTTCCTATGGTGGGAAAGTCTAAGACCAGAGAACACAGCCTCAAGAACAGAGGGATGCCCTTTTAGAACGGAGATGAGCAGGAAGGTCTTCAGCCAGGGAATGGTGAATCTGTGGAATTCTTTGCTACAGGCAGCTGTTGAGGCCAATTCTTTACGTGACACACTGTAAGGTTTCACTGCTAGTGTATTGGCCCCTCTGCAATGTTTCACTGCTAATGTAATGATTTCTCTGTAGCAGCAATGTTTGGGTTATGACTAGAGATAATGGGGCTTTGGAATGTATGTTATCCAATGGGAGAAATGTTGCTCTTTCTTGTGAGTCTGGAAGAGAGATTTTCAGGGTCTTTTGTCAGGAAGAGGAGGAGGAGGAAGCCACATGTGGGGGGAGCCAGGAGACGACCGGACAGAGTGGACTGGGAGCAAGGGTCCAAAGGTCGGCGATACTCGGAGGAGGTGGATGAATGCTGAATAGCCGTATCAGTGAGCTCCAACATGCACTTTTGACTTTTTTCCTTAAAAAGAGTCCTTTTTCTTTTTATTTTCTTCACTAACCCTTTATTCAGATTAAGATTTATAAAGTTCAATCATTTAATTGCATATGGTATACTGTCTGATATTTTGCGGTGCAGATTTGTATCCAGGCAACACATCACACAGCATCCACACAAATGAGATTTCTTAGTTTGGTGGGGCCAGAGGTTGTCTTTCCCGAGACGAATGCGTGCTGGCTGAGCCTGAGGGTTACAATTCCCCAAATCAGTTGGAACTCACTGATACGGCTATTCAGCAACCATCGACCTCCTCCGAACATCATCGACCTTCGGACCCTTGCTCCCAGTCCACTCTGTCCGGTCATCTCCCAGCTCCTTCCACACACATCTTCCTTATTCTTCTCTCTCCAACAAAAGACCCTGAAAATCTCTCTTCCAAACTCACAAGAAAGAACAACACTTCTCTCATTGGATAACATACATTCTAAAGTCCCGTTATCTCTTGTCATAACCCAAACATTGCTGCTACAGAGAAACCATTACATTAGCAGTGAAGCACTGCAGAGAAATCATTACACTCGCAGTGAAACATTGCAAGGAGCCATTACATTAACAGTGAAACCTTACAGCGTGTTACATATATTTAAGGCAGAGATTGATAGATTCTTGATTGGTCAGGGCAGGTAGGGATATGGGGAAGGTGATGGGAGATTGGGGCTGAGTGGAAAATTGGATCACCCATGATGAAATGGTGGAGCAGATGTGTTGGGCCAAATAACCTAATTCTACTCCTGTATCTTATCCTTTTATGGATTTGAAGGGTTTTAATGAAAACAACAATGGTGCTGCAAATGCTCTCTCTAGGTTCACCACATCCCCTAAGCAAACAAAAGGGTAGAGATCACAACCGCTTTGCAGACCACAAGTTTGATGCCAAGTTTGAAGGCTTAAACTTCTAACACTTTTCCACAGTTAACTGTGCCAGTGCACTGGTAAATTTCATCAAAGTCTGCATTGAGAGATACAAAGAGTAATCCACAGGTTCTTAAGGTCTTGCTAAGAATGTTTATTGCTGAGGTGTTGTACTTAGCAGCAGAGTCCATTGACAGTGGAGCTGTGCCTTTCAAATGTTTAGAATTTGGTCCATCCTCTCAAAGATTTCTGTGAGAGAATCAGCAATGACCTGTAACTTGGCGACTGAGTGTACGTATTTGCAAGCGCAGTTATGCATTCTATTAGATAAGCCAGCCTGAAAGGAGGAGACAAATGTTTCTCACTGGTCCTTTGAATTAGCTCTATTCCAATAGTAAGCACATGATTGTCGGTGCAAGACTACAGCAAATAAAATTGAGAAAGGGTTAGTGGATTGTCACAGTTTTGCTTCACTCCATTCTGCAATGGGATTCAGTCTGTATGAGACTTGCTGGTTAGGATCACTGATTGTATGCACTTGAGCAGCCGATGTAGAACGGTGATAAATTTTTGGGGATAACCTCACTTAAGGAGGAAATTCCAAAATTTCTTTCAGTTGACAAAGTCAAAGGATTTTAGTGAGGTTAAAAAGAATACCACGTATAATAGTTGGTGCAGCTCCATTTTTTTTTGCATCTCTCAGTGGATGGAATCTGTAGTTCAACTCGGGGAGGAGCTTAATGAGGAAGATATTTGGTATGACCTGCCCCATGGTTAAGCAGGAAGACTACTTATCGTTACCACAATTAATCTTGTCTCTTTTCTTGAAGTTGGTCACAATTAACAGCAACCAAGATTCCCCAACATCCAGCAGCTGCCATTCCAGTGTTGCAATGTCATTTTAGTCCCTTACTTTGACCCAGACATGGTCAAACATGTAGCAGAGCCTAAATAAAGCGTGTTGTGTTGGGGCCTTGTATTTGGACCTCTGATGAAACAGGGTCTTAATTATGACTAGATTGTTGCAAGCATTTTAACAGAAGGACAAATCTGTTGGAATTTTGTGTTCCCTTTTTCCTTCCTCACATCAAACACAATTCTTTTACCCTTGCATGGACCAAGCTTGCAATGGTGTCGGAATCTGAATGGTCCCATCAGTGATTACACTATGTTAGAAAGTGTTTAATAGCAACATAGACAAATACCTTTTAATACTTTTTTTCATTATATTCCAGTAATTTTTTAATGATTTGTGGATGCTAATAGACTAGATGTAATTTGTCTTGATATCCAGGTGTTGGATTAGAGTAAAATCATTATTTTTTTCTTGTAGGTTAACTTTCCTATAGTTGCTTATATTTTTATATAATCACCTATGTACTTGTTGACAATTTCATAACATTTTTATAATTTCTCAAAACTTTTTTTCTTGGAGGTTAACTTTCCTATAGTTGCTTATATTTTTATATAATCACCTATGTACTTGTTGACAATTTCATAACATTTTTATAATTTCTCAAAACTGAAACAACACATGGATTTATTACAACAAAGCTCATGCAACTCCTAGGCATGGTCTGATAAGTGGAAACTAATGCTTGCACTACACAAGCTTCTGTTCCCAATTTGTTACCTCTTACAGTCACTGCCTGATAACAGTGGACTGTAGCCTGCTATATGGTCTAAAAGCTTCTAACATATTTTCCCTATGCCAAATGTTAAGTTAACTGCCTTGTAATTTCTTTTTTGATTCCTCCTGTTTTGAAAAGGATGATAAAGAAAAGGAAAAGGGGCATTGCTACCAACAAGGGATGTGTCAGCATAGAACTTGTATTGATACGGCATGGTTGACTTCCTAGAAGAAAAAAAAGCCTCCTAGAAACACTGGAAAACCAAAGCCCAAGAAGTAAAACAGAAAATACATTTAAAAGGTGTTATGGAAATTAATGAACCTGAGAATTGAGAAATCCCAAGGACCCTAGAATTTTGAAAAAGGTGGCCATGAAGATAAGTGAGGTCAGATTATCATCTTCCAACATGCTGACCTGGCGCCTGGAAACTGGAGAGCAACAAATGTGTCACCACTATTTGAGGTAGGCAATACAGAACTACTGATCTGTTACACTGACACAGAGTCCAGCAACTTGATGAAGCATGCTATGGCAAGACTCAAAAATAGTGACAGAGCTGACTTAAAATGAATTTATTAACTGGAAATCATATTGATTAATATTTGAAGTAATTAACAATGTATGTAATAAAGCAGATGGAAGACATAAAATTTGAATGAGGAATGTGTGCAAATCATTTGTAAAATTAAACCAAATGTTGGAAATATTTGGAACTAATAAATCCCCCTCCTTCCCTCGCTCCTCTAAACACTTATGTAATACACTGAATTTTAGTATCTACTTACCCAAAATTGTTTAAGCTTAAAATTGAGGATTGATTTAGTTGGTTCTTGGGATGGCATATCTGTTGCATGTAAGTGATTCACTAGGCTATGCCAGAACTAGGGATCACAGTCACAAAATAAAGGTAATGCTACTAAGGACTGCAAAGACAAAAAAATTCTTCAGTCAGAAAGTGGCAGATCATTGGAATTCTCTCCTTTGAAGTGTTGTAGAATCAAAAAAATATGGAGTTTTCAAAATTGAAGGAATCATTGAATTTTGGGACAGGTCAGGAAATATTAAAGCAGAATATCAGTCATGATCTTGATGAATGGCAGTGCATAATTGAGGGGCTCAATGGCTCTCTTGATGTTCTACTTTGGTTAAATAGGTAAATGGCGAGATAAAAAGTGAGGTCAGCCATGAACTAGAGAAGACTGCAACTACTTTCTGAAGTATGCTGGATAGTGGTTAGAGTAACACTATTACAGCTGCAGGGACCTGGGTTTAATTCCGTCGCTGTCTGTAAGGTGTTTACAGACCCGGGATTGAGTGGATTTCCTCCAACATTCCAGAGACATATGGCTCGGTAAGTTAATTGGTCATGTGGGTGCATGACCAATTTGGTGGCATGGGCTCGTTTGGCCAGAAGGGCCAGTTACTGTGCTGTGCCTTTAAATAAAATAGCACTCTTAGGTTTTTAGATTTTATATTTAGGGATACAGCACAGAAAATGGTTCTGTGGAAATTAATGAGAAATTATCAGAATTAAACAGAAGTGGTTAAATGCACACACAAATCATTTTAAGAAAGGATGTCACAACTTCAATAATCCACTATTCCATTACCACAGAAATCCAATGCCATCTGGTTCATCACATTCTTGTTTTCCATGTTGCCCTTAAGTACACCAGAACCCCATTTTCATGGATTATTAATAGCTCTATTAGTCTGTGAAATCTCAGTCCAGAATCCCAAAGATGCAAGATTACCAGAGTTACTAAAATAGGAAATATATATCAGTAAAGAAAATCATATTTCCTTATTCATCATCCAAAAGAGATGATGAATAAGGAAATATTCATTACAGAGAGGAAATTGAGAACCTGGTGGCACTGTGCAAAGACAATAACCTATTCCTCAACGTCAGCAAAAAGAAGGAATTGGTTGTTGACTTCAGAAGGAGTAGTGGACCGCACGACCCAATTTACATCGGTGGTGCGCAAGTGGAACAGGTCAAAAGCTTTAAGTTCCTCGGGGTCAATATCACAAATGACCTGACTTGGTCCAACCAAGCAGAGTCCGCTGCCAAGAAGGCCCACCAGCACCTTTACTTCCTCAGAAAACTAAAGAAATTTGGCCTATCCCCTAAAACCCTCACTAATTTTTATAGATGCTCTGTAGAAAGCATTCTTCTTGGGTACATCACAACCTGGTATGGAAGTTGTCCTGTCCAAGACCGGAAGAAGCTGCAGAAGATTGTGAACAAAGCGCAGCACATCACACAAACCAATCTTCCATCCTTGGACTCACTTTACACCGCACGCTGTCGGAGCAGTGCTGCCAGGGTAATCAAGGACATGACCCACCAGCCAACACACTTTTCATCCCTCTTCCCTCTGGGAGAAGACTCAGGAGCTTGAAGACTCGTATGGCCAGATTTGGGAACAGCTTCTTTCCAACTGTGATAAGACTTCTGAACGGATCCTGACCCGGATCTGGGCTGTACCCTCCAAATATCCAGACCTGCATCTCAGTCTTTTTGCACTACCTTACTTTGAATTTTATATTTTCCATTTATGATTTACAATTTAAATTTTTAATATTTACTATCGATTTGTAATCTAGGGAGTGGGAAGTGCAGAATCAAATATCGCTATGATGATTGTACGTTCAATTGTTTGGCAACAATGAAGTATAAAGTATAAAAGTTATTCCTGGTATTTCATCAGTGGGAATGGTGAAAGTTTAATCGTCCCTGTCCTTTTAATACATTTTGTTCACTTCCATCTGCTTGCACATTTTATATTCATACACAATGACTTTATTTGTGTTTGTGCAAGCACACAAAAAAAAATTTGCTAACAGAATGCTGGAAAATGTAGACACAATCAAATCTAATTGCAATATCAAATCATATTTACTGAAGAGATTCATTATGCCTTACCCGTCTTTGCAGGTCTTCAATTTGCTGCTGGGGAATAGTCTTTAAAATACTGTACATTTCAGAAAGTTTGTCTTCTGGCACAACTACAGAAGCTCTAGAAAAGTTAACAGATAATAATGATTAGATGCATTCAGTTGAAAACCACTAATTCTCACTTAATTTATACTGCTGTCAACAAGTAGTGGTGCCAATCCAAGATGCAAATGCGACATGAAAGCTTTAGATCAGTTTATAACTGTAGAATATAATGACAGAAGCATGAAATTCTGATTAGGAATTTGGACTCAGTATTCACTACCATCACTGGGGACAAATATCTGCTCCAGGCAATCCTGCTCATACATGGAATGATCTGACTCAGCAAAAAAAGATTGTATTTTCACTGCCAGCCCCTCAACATAAGGGCAATTTGCTTTCAATTCAGCAATTTCAGGAATGAAAAATGCCCATTTGTGGAATTCTATTAACATTGGATTGCAGCAATTACACTGTCTTGATAGTGCATAGACCTGGTCCAAGGCAACTTGAGGCCAAGATTTGTTGTACAAAACAAGCATGCCTGTGCATCCCTGTGTATCATCTTCATTAACATTCAAATACACTTGAAAATATAAACTGATTTCTTGCACACGTCCAACTTACATCTTTCTGCCTTTGGTAACCATGCCTTCAGTTGCCACGATCCAGATTCTGGAATTCCCTAATTTTCTGCTTCATACAACTTCTCTTCAATCATGCTTTCAATCACATACCATCTTATGGCATAATGTCCATTATTGTCTGTTAATATTTTCTGGAAAACTATCCTTGCTATATACTGAAGCATGCCAGTCAGTTATAAAGTCACCTCACCAGGAGAGCACAGTCTGTGCGGATCATAAATACCATCTCTTTGTAACTAACAGTCAACACAGGCACACCTCAAAGATGCATGTTGAGCTTTACTATCACTCTACACCCACAACTGTGTGGCTAAGCACAACTCCATCATCTACAAATTTGTCAACAGCACAACTACTGGTGGCAGAATTTCAGATGGTGACGAGGTGGTGTATAGGAGCGAGATACATCAGCTGGCTGAGTGGTGTCACAGGAACAATTTTGCACTCAACGTCAGTAAAGGAAAGGCACATCGTATCCGGAATTTCTCTGGTTAGCGGACGACTTCCTCCCACGCCGCTCTGACGTAATGGGAAATCGCATACGAGGCAAGTTACAGCAGTGGTTTGCCACTGCCTTCTGCTGGTTAAGTTTTTTTTTCAAAGAGATCACCAGCTCTTAACCCAGCACGCATGAAAAGCATGCAGGGGAGCCGGCTGGATTTGAACTCGGGACCTCCCGCCCCACAGTCCAGCGCTGATGCCACTATGCTGATACACACCAGCCGGGTCAACGTCAGTAAGACCAAGAAATTAATTGTGAACTTCAGGAAGGGGAAGTTGAGGGATTACACAACAGTCTTCAGCGTGGGATCAGAAATGGAAAGGGTCTGTTTCAAATTCCTTGGTTTCAAGATCTGAGGATCTATCTTGGGTCCAACATATTGAGGGAATTACCAAGAACGTCACCAGAGGCACTCACAAATTTCCACAGATGCACTGTGGAGAGTATTCTAATTAGTTGCATCACCATCTGAGCTGTGACTAAAAGAAGGTAATAGTTGGGAGTTTAACATCTAAGGATATATGTTGTATTGAAAAGCCAGGCAGGAAGGCATAGGCAGTGATCTGGCTCTCTTGGTAAGAGATGGAATTACACCCTTAGAAAGAGGTGACATCGGCTCAGAGAATGGCGAATCTTTGTGGGTGGAGTTAAGAAATTGCAAAAGTGAAAAAAAACATTAGGGGAATCATATAAAGGCCTCTAAGTAGTAGCCAAGATATGGGGTTGAGATTGCAAAGGGAGCTGGAAAGTGCATGTAATAAACATAATGTCACAATTGTAATGGGGAATTTCAATATGCAAGGGGATTGGGAAAATCAGGTTGGTGTTGGATCACAAGAGAGGGAATTTATTGAATGCCTGCGAGATGGCTTTTTAGATCAGCTTGTGCTCAAGCCGACTAGGAGAAAGACTGCCTTAGAGTGTGTGTTGTGTAATAACCTCGATTTTATTAGTCAGCTTAACCTAAAGGAACTCTTAGGAGGCAGTAATCACAATATGATTGAATTCATACTGCAGCTTGAGAGGGAGAAGCGCAAATCACATGCATCAGTATTGCAATGAAATAAAGGGAATTACAGATGCATGAGAGAGGAGCATGCCCAGGTGGATTGGAGAGGGATACTAGAAGGGATGACAGCAGAACAGAGGTGGCTGAAGTTTCTGGGAATAGCTCACAAGGTGCAGGATAGACATGTCCCACAGAAAAAGTTGTTCTCAAATAGCAGGGCTAGGCAACCATGGCTGAGAAGTTAAGGAATACATAAAAGCCAAGGAAACTGCATATAAGGTAGCACAAGTGGGTGAGAATTTGGACGATTGGAAAGCTTTTAAAATCCAACAAAAGGCAACTAAAAAAAGCTACAAGGGAAAAGATAAAATATGAGGCCAAACTAGCCGATAATATAAAGCAGGATACTAAATGTTTTTTCAGTTATATGAAGAATTAAAGGGAGGTGAGAGTTGATACTGGACCACTGGAAAATAATGCTAGAGAGGTAGTAATGAGGGACAAAGAAATGGCAGATGAACTTACAAAGTACTTTGCTTCTTTCTTTATTGTTGAAGACACTAGCTGTATGCCAGGAGGTCCGGGAGCAGGAGTGAGTGCAATTGCTATTACAAAGGAAAAAGTGCAAGGCAGACTCGAAGATCTTAAGGTGTATAAGTCACCTTGGCCAGATGGACTACATCCCAGAGTCATGAGTGAGGTTGCTGAAGAAATAACGGACGCATTGGCTATAATCTTTCAAGAATCACTTGATTCTGGCATGGTCCCAGAGGACTAGAAGATTACAAATGCCACTCCACTCTTTAAGAAGGGAGGAAGAGAAAAGAGGAAATTATAGGCCAGTTAGTCTAACCTCAGTGGTTGGGTAAGTGTTGGTGTCTATTACTAAGGATGAGTTTTCAGGGTACGTGGAGACTAATAACAAAATAAGTTAAAGTCAGCATGGTTTCTGTAAAGGGAAATCTTGCCTGACAAATCTATGTTAGAGTTCTTCAAGGAAGTAACAAGCAGTGTGGAAAAGGAAAGGCAGTGGATGTCATTTACTTGGATTCCCAGAAAAAATTTGATAAGGTGCCTCACGAGGCTGCTTACCAAGATAAAATCCTATGGTGTTGCAGAAAAGATACTGGCATGGATAGAGGAATGACTGACAGACAGAAGGCAGCAAGTGGGAATAAAGAGGGCCTTTTCTGGTTGGCTGCCAGAGACTAGTGGTGTTCCTTAGGGTCAGTATTAGGACAACTGCTCCTCACATTGTTTGTCAATGATTTGGATAATTGAATTGAAGGCTTTGTGGCAAGGTTTGTAGATTATGTGAAGATAGCTGGAAGGGTAGGTAATGCTGAATGGAATACAGTTTTGGGAAATGTATGATAATGCCTTTTGGTAAAAGGAACAAATAGCGCAGACTATTATCTGAACGGGGAGAAAATTCTAAATCAGAGGTGCAAAGGGACTTGGGAATCCTTGTGCAAGTCTTCCAGAAGGTTAATTCACAGGTTGAGTCTGTGGTAAAAAAAAAAGGGAAATGGGCATACATTTCAAGTGGGATAGAATGTAAAAACAAGGAGATAATGCTGAAGCTTTATTAGACACTAGTCAGGCCACACTTGGAGTATTGTCACAGCTTTGAGCCCCTTATCTCAAAGAATGTATAGTCATTGGAGAGTCCAGAGGTTTATGAGGATGATTTCAGGAATGAAGGGGTTAACATATGAGGAGCATTTGGTTGATTTGGGCCTGTACTCACTGGAATTTGGAAAGATGCGTGGAGATCTCATTGAAACCTACCGAATGGTGAAAGGATTAGATAAGGTAGATGTGGAGAGGATGTTTCCTCTAGTGGGGGTATCCAGAATTAGAGGGCACAGCCTCAAAATTGAGGGCGACCTTTTAAAACAGAAGTAAAGGGGATTATTTTTAAAAGCCAAAAAATGGTGAATCAATGGAATACTCTGCACAGACTGTGGTGGAGGCAAAGTCTATGGTATATTTAAAGCAGAAATTGATAGATTCCTGATTGGTCAGAGCATCAAGAGAAACGGTGAGAGGGCAGGTGTATGAAATTGTATGGGATTGAATGGGATCTGGAATCAGCCATGATGAAATGGTGGAGTGGACTTGATGGGCTGAATGGCATAATTCTGTTATGTCTTATGCTTTTATCTGGTATGGAGGGGGCACTGCATAGGATTGGAGAAAACTGCAGGAAGTTGTGAACTCAGCCAGCTCCATCCAAGACATCTATAAAAGGCAAGGCCTTAAAAAGGCAGCATCCATCATTAAAAACTCCCATTACCCAGGCATGTCCTCTTCTCATTGCTACCATCAAGGAGGTGTACAGAAGTCTGAAGACACACACTTAACATTTCAGGAACAGCTTCTTCCCATTGCCATCAGATTTCTGAATGGACAATGAACCCATGAACACTACCTCAGTATTTTTCTTAATTTTCCCCTCTTTCTGCACTACTTATTTTTTTTTAAAATACAGTATATACTTACTGTAATTTGTAGTTTTATAATGTTTTGCAATGTACTATTGCTACAAAACAAAAAAATTCACAACATATGCCAGTGATATTAAACCTGATTCTGAAGCCTTGGTTCTTCCTAATTTGTATGGTAAACACTGCCTGTTCCTACAAGAAGGGAGTAAACACTACTGAAAGCTCAGTTTATTGTATTTAATCTTGGCACACCTCCAAGAGGACCACAATCTTGTCGTAGGGCTTGTAGGCCTGTGTGCCTCACTGAGCCAGACAGCTATGTTGATTGGAGACAGGGCTTTATGCTTTGGCTCTTGGCAGGATCACACATGCCCAACAGGTCAAAGGGTAGAGGCCAGACTAAAAGTGGTCCACTGGTCCTCCAGATTCGGGGGTTCGGCTCAATGCTAACAACCCTGACTGGTAAAACAAAATTGTGACAGAAACAGCAATGAAGAATCTTCTCCATCTGAGTGTGGCAACATTTTTGATGATGATGTAAGTATTATGTTGTGGGAATAACAGAGACATGGCTTCAAGTGGACAGGGCCTGGGAAATGAATATTCAAGGGTATCCGTCCTATCGAAAGGACAGACTGATGGGCAGAGGGGGTGGGGTGGCTCTGTTGGTGAGGAATGATATTCAGTCCCTTGCAAGGGAGGACATAAAATCAGGAGATGTAGAGTCAGTATGGATAGAACTGAGAAATTCTAAGGGTAGAAAGACCCTAATGGGAGTTATCTACAAGCCCCCAAACAGTAGTCTGGTAGTAGGGTGTAAGTTGAATCAAGAGTTAAAATTGGCATGTCGCAAAGGTAATGCTACAGTTGTTATGGGGGACTTCAACATGCAGGCAGACTGGAGGAATCAGGTTGGTACCCCAAGAAAGGGAGTTTGTGGAGTCCCTCCGAGATGGATTCTTAGAACAGCTTGTACTGGAGCCTACCAGGGAGAACGCAATTCTAGATTTATTGTTGTGCAATGAACCGGATTTGATCAGGGACCTCGAGGTAAAGGAGCCATTAGGAGGTAGTGACCATAATATGATAAGTTTTAATCTACAATTTGAGAGGGAGAAGGGAAACTCGGAAGTGTCAGTATTACAGTTGAACAAAGGGAACTATGGTGCTATGAGGGAGCAGCTGGCCAAAGTTCAACGGAACAATACCCTAGCAGGGATGTCAGTGGAACAGCAATGGCAAGTGTTTCTGGGAATAATGTGGAAAGTGCAGGATCAGTTCATTCCAAAGAGGAAGAAAGATCCTAAGGGGAGTAAGGGGAGGCCGTGGCTGACAAGGGATGTAATGGACAGCATAAAAATAAAAGAGAAGAAGTATAACATAGCAAAGACGAGTGGGAAGCCGGAGGATTGGGAAACTTTTAAAGAGCAACAGAAGGTAACTAAAAAGGCAATACGTGGAGAAAAAATGAGGTACGAAGGTAAACTAGCCAAGAATATAAAGGAGGATAGTAAACGCTTCTTCAGGCATGTGAAAAGGAAAAAAATAGTTAAGACCAAAATTGGGCCCTTGAAGACAGAAACAGATGAATTTATCATGGGGAACAAGGAAATGGCAGACGAGTTGAACAGGTACTTTGGTTCTGTCTTCACTAGGGAAGACACAAACAATCTCCCAGATGTAATAGTGGCCAAAAGACCTAGGGTAATGGATGAATTGAAGGAAATTTATGTTAGGCAGGAAATGGTGTTGGATAGGCTGTTGGGTCTGAAGGCTGATAAGTCCCCGGGACCTGATGGTCTGCATCCCAGGGTACTTAAGGAGGTGGCTTTAGAAATCGTGGTCGCATTGGTAATCATTTTCCAATGTTCTATAGATTCAGGATCGGTTCCCGTGGATTAGAGGGTGGCTAATATTGTCCCTCTATTCAAGAAGGGAGGAAGAGAGAAAACAGGGAATTATAGACCGGTTAGTCTGACGTCGGTGGTGGGTAAGATGCTGGAGTCAATTATAAAAGATGAAATTACGACACATCTGGAGAGCAGTAACAGGATCGGTCTGAGTCAGCATGGATTTATGAAGGGGAAATCGTGCTTGACTAATCTTCTGGAATTTTTTGAGGATGTAACTATGAAAATGGACAAGGGAGAGCCAGTGGATGTAGTGTACCTGGACTTTCAGAAAGCCTTTGATAAAGTCCCACATAGGAGATTAGTGGGCAAAATTAGGGCACATGGTATTAGGGGTAGAGTACTGACATGGATTGAAAATTGGCTGGCTGACAGAAAACAAAGAGTAGTGATTAACGGGTCCCTTTCGGAATGGCAGGCAGTGACCAGTGGCGTACAACAGGGTTCAGTGCTGGGACCGCAGCTGTTTACAATATATATTAATGATTTAGATGAGGGAATTAAAAGTAACATTAGCAAATTTGCTGATGACACAAAGCTGGGAGGCAGTGTGAAATGTGAGGAGGATGTTATGAGAATGCAGGGTGATTTGGACAGGCTGGGTGAGTGGGCAGATGCAGTTTAATGTGGATAAATGTGAGGTTATCCACTTTGGTGGTAAGAACGGAAAGGCAGATTATTATCTAAATGGAGTCAAGTTAGGAAAAGGGGAAGCACAACGAGATCTAGGAGTTCTTGTACATCAGTCACTGAAAGCAAGTATGCAAGTACAGCAGGCAGTGAAAAAAGCTAATGGCATGCTGGCCTTCATAACAAGGTGAATTGAGTATAAGAGCAAAGAGGTCCTTCTGCAGCTGTACAGGGCCCTGGTGAGACCACACCTGGAGTACTGTGTGCAGTTTTGGCCTCCAAATTTGAGGAAGGACATTCTTGCTATTGAGGGAGTGCAGCATAGGATCACAAGGTTAGTTCCTGGGATGGCGGGACTGTCATATGTCGAAAGATTGGAGCAACTGGGCTTGTATACTCTGGAATTTAGAAGGCTGAGAGGGGATCTTATTGAAACATATAAGATTATTAAGGAATTGGACACGCTGCAGGCAGGAAGCATGTTCCCGCTGATGGGTGAGTCCAGAACCAGAGGCCACAGTTTAAGAATTAGGGGTAGGCCATTTAGAACGGAGTTGAGGAAAAACTTTTTCACACAGAGAGTGGTGGATATATGGAATGCTCTGCCCCAGAAGGCTGTGGAGGCCAAGTCTCTGGATGCTTTCAAAAAAGAGATGGATAGAGCTCTTAAAGATAGTGGAATCAAAGGTTATGGGGATAAGGCAGGAACTGGATACTGATAGTGGGTGATCAGCCATGATCACAGTGAATGGCGGTGTTGGCTCAAAGGGTCGAATGGCCTACTCCTGCAACTATTGTCTAATGTCTATTTTTGAGTCTCCATCCAGTACTTGCATGACTGACAGTAGTGAAAACCACAAAAAAAACTAAATACAAACAGTAATAGATTGATGATAGCAATACCACATCTTAATGTATTCCTTCCTCACAAGTTGACTGGTCAAAGGAATAGAAAATTCAGTGAAAATGAAACTAAATTCCAGTTTAAGTATCCTGCTAGGTAATTCAAAATAGATTAAAGACTGCGTTTAGAATCTTCCTGCTTTGTATGATTTATCTTATGGATTAAAAACAAGGCACAGCACTTTCTTCATTTAATTTCCATAAAGATACAGTGGTTTAACAAAACACAAAAATATTGATTTAAATGTGAAACAAATCTATTTTTTAAAAAACAGATTTTATAAAAACAGCAAGTTATGAACATTAACTATCAGCATACCTTTTAATAGTGAAAAATCAAATCTTTGATTTAATCGTTCATAGAACTCTACAGTATAGAAAGAGAACAGATGGTCAATTCTGCTCAAGTTGTCTCTTTGAAGGAACTGTGCAGTTTAGTTTAATTACTTAAAGACTTTAGAACATTTGTCTATTGACCGTAGCCTTATAAAACTCAAAATGGACAGATTACGGGAATGCCAGACTGGGAAAATTAACATCTAAATTTCAGTGCACGTTTAAGGCAGAAACCAAAAGATCTATCCACTTAAGCTGCAATGTTCTTAGATATAGAAAATATAAATTCAGAAATTGCACTGATTTTCCTGGAAAACTTTGTTTTGATAAGATTTCACCAATCTCAGTTTGTTCAATTAAATTCTTGCACAACATTTAAACTGTGGAACACTGCAATTTTCAATTAATTATTCGCTCAAACTTACATTATGGTAGAAGCTGCAAGTAGTAAAAGATTTCACACAGCTAAAGGTAGCATTTTGTTTTAAGCCATGAGTTACTGTAAACATTGAATGAATGTGAGCGCCAAAATAAATTGGTGAAACAGACACAGAGTAAACAAAAGCAGAAAAAGGTACTCTCTAGCTGAGGTAAATTGGGGTGGCTATATCCCCTGGGTGTGACAAGTATCCCTTTGAACTTTGTGGGAGGCAAGTACAGAAATCGCAGGGGCTGTGGCAGAAATATTGAAAATTTACAGCATCTCAGTCTTAGCCACAGGTGAGGTGCCATAGGATTGCTCCGTTGTTTAAGAAAGGGTCTAAAAATATGTTGGGAAATTATAGGCCAGTAACACTGACATTAGTCATGGGTAAATTATTGTAAGGTATTCTAAGAGACAGGATATACAAGTATTTAGATAGACAGAGCATGATCTGGGCGTGTCAACATGGCCATGTGCAGGGTAGGTAACATCTAGCCAATCCTGTAGTTTTTTGAGGAAGTTACTAGGAAGGTTGATGAAGGAAAGGCAGTGGAAATTGCCAACGTAGACTTTAGTAAGGCCTCTGACAAAAGTCCCACATGGGAGGCTGGTCCAAATGGTTCAGTCACCTGGTATTCAGGATGAAATAATGAATTGGATTCAGCAGTGGCTTAGCAGAGAAGAAAGGGTGTTTGTCCTTTTGACTGGAAGGCTAGCGGTGTTCTACAGGGATCAGTGACGGGTCTATTGTTGTTTATCACCTATATTTAATAATTTAGACTTAAGTGGTAAACTGGAACAGCAAATTTGTGACATTTAGGAAGGCTATCAAAGCTTGCAATATGATCTAGACCAGCTGGGAAAACCGGCTGAAAAATGGTAGACGGAATTTAATACAGACAGGTATCAGGTGTTGCACTTTGGCAGGACAAACCAGGGTAGGATTTATAGAGAATGACAGAGCATTGAGGTCTATGGTAGAACAAAGAGATCTGGGAACAATAGCTTGAAACTGGCGACACAGGTAGACAGTGTTGTAAAGTGACATTTTGGCCTTCGTAAATCAAGAACATACAAACCATAAGTGGAATGCAGAAAAGGATCTAGACTGATTCCTAGGGTGGCAGGGCTGTCTTATAAGATATTGGATCAACCTTATCTACAACTGCTGTGTTTAGAAGAATGAGAATGAGAATTGGCAGATACACTAGTGAAGTTTAAGAGACTACCAGACAGGCATATGGAGGAATTTAAGGTGGGGGCTTATATGGGTGGCAGGGTTTGAGGGTCGGCACATCATTGTGGGCCGAAGGGCCTGCACTGTGCTGCACTATTCTATGTCTATGTTCTATGTTCTATATTTGAAACTCCAAGGGTTTTCCCTTTATTTGAGGTCTATGGGATGCTATGTGAAGATGTACAGTACTGTGTAAAAGTCTTAGGCACATATACTAAAACTTACTGACAGGACTTCAGTAATTTTATGTATTGCACTGTACTGCTGCAAAACACAAACAAGCAAATTTCATGACATATGCGAGTTATGATAAACCTGACTCGGATATGGAACTCCATTGTACACTGAGAGTGGGAAGGGGACAGGGAGAGGGGAAATCAAGGTTGGAGAGGGGACAGAGCAGGATGCAACAGACAGACATTCTGTAATGATCAACAAACCAACTGTTTGGAATCAACTGACCTCTCCTGGTGTCTCAGGGCTGGGTGTGAATGTACCCGTGTCACACAACCCTCCACTGCCCCAGCACTCCTCCTCTGCCACCTGTCCCACACCCATCCTACAGCACTCCACCCTCACCACTCCAACTTCCTTTGCTCCCGCCAGATTTACAAACTCGTTTTTTACTGCATGTTGACAATTACAGTACTGTGCAAGTCTTAGGCATCCTATCTATATATCTATATGCTGAAGACTTTTGAACAGTACCGTATGATGTTAATAAGTCTGAATTTGGAGTATCACGTGCAGCGAACAATTTACAAGGATGTCACCAGGACTTGGCATAGAATTCTATAGTTCACCACCCTATAATGAAATTTCTCCTCACAGCTAACTGTAATTTCTCCTGTCTCACTACATATCCTTCGACTGTTACCCCCCACTCAAGAATGCTGAATTAACTCTGGCATTCATTCTAGACCAACTGAAGTCTCAAAGAGATTTCCTTCTCATTCTTCTAAACCACAGCAAATATAGATGAGATCGATCCAATTCCTTATAAGAGAGGCCTGCCACCCAAGGAATCAGTCTACAACCTTTGCTGCATTTCCTTTATGGCCTGTATATTCTTCCTTGGATAAGGAGGATATGTCTGGTTTCAGTAACTAGTGTACAATGAGACCCAAGTCTCCTTGTACATCAATGTTTCCAAATCTCTCAAATTTTGTTTTCCTGTGAAAATGAATTACATTATAATGCAATGTTACACATTTCTTCGCATAATTAACTTGGCTAAATAATCTCAAAACCTGTATATCCTCCTCAAACTCTAATTCCTCTTCATATTTGTATTTTTGCTTACCTTTTCCAGTCCAGCACTTCTGAAAATGGGAGGATGTAAGAATCTCCAACTATTACTGGAATGCAACCTGCTTGAAGGACATCACTTAGGATAGCTTGCCCAAGACGTGCTCCACGCAGCACAATACAAAACGTGGCTTCCTGTCAAAGAAATAGAACATCACCTGGCAATCTTTAAAGGATATATGTCATCTCCAAACGTTCTAAAATGGATTAATGCCTTTTTCTTTCTACTTTTATCTTCAATCAAAGAGAGAGACCTATTGTGAGTGAAAATATCAACAGCAAAATGAAGGGTATATCTAACCTGCAGCAACAGTAACAATTTGTATAGAAACATAGAAAACCTACAGCACAATACAGGCCCTTCGGCCCACAAAGCTGTGCCAAACATGTCCTTATCTTTACACTGTGTTAGACTATGGCAACAAGGTAATTGTTTACAGCACTCATCTAAACTTCTAGCTGGAATGCATTCTAAGATTATTACAAATACAAATATTTTTGATTATTCATTTGATAAGGAATATTAGCAAACTGCATTATGAAGCTATTATGAAGACATGACTGGTAGAAAATAGCCTTTTATTAAAAAAAAATCTTTTAAAAATTAATGATTGGTGAATGAGTATAATCCAGTAGATATGATCAGCTTAGTTTTACAGAACGCATTGGATGTGGTCTCCTCAGCAGATCAATGAAATCCTTGTAGAATTGAAGAGGACCAACTACAATGAACAAAATTAAGCTGCACGCCTACACTTAAGTGAATAATGGCTGTAGATTTACTTAAAGGTGCATTAGTAGTGATTAATATAGCATTATAACTGCTTATGACAACCTAGACTTTTGCCGTCAGATGTTTTCATATCTTTTTTTATGTTTATACTAACATCTGAGGCAAAACACTCTCAAAGTATCCAGTCTGTCAATGAAAAGCAGGTCTTGGAAATTCCAGACCAGTTCACAACCATGTAACAAACATGATTCCAATAATAAATCGACTCAGATCTGGAGATGTCTTATTATTGTAGTAACATAACAAAGTACTGAAGTATAATTCCAGACAATTCTATATGTCACAGTTATCATTAAGCACCAGTTGATCAGTGACATTATGTACCTATGCATTTTTAAATATTTTGGTCAAAATTGGTTAAAGTACATATCTAAAGAAATTAACACGTAGTTGTAAACACTTACTACAGAAGATTTAGACGACAACCACATTGCTACATCAGCTTTCCCTGATATAAAGCTAGAGGCAGCAATTGGAATCATTTAATTCCTCAATAAACACAAGAACCAGGAGCATGTCAATCTGTTCCTTAGACCTGCTGTGCAATTCAATAACAATTAATCCAATCATAGCCTCACACCCCTTTCCTACACTCTCTTCATACCTTTTGACCCCCTTGTACGTAGCTCAAATGCTTATCAGTCTGCTTTGGGTATAATCCATGATTCCATGTCAAGAAAGCCCTGGGGTACAGCATTCCAAAGATTCAAAACCTCAGAGAAAAGAAACCTTCCTCATCTCCATTTTAAACAGCTGTCTCTGATTCTGAAACGATCAACCTACTGCTGGATAATTCCACAACGGGAAACTCCTCTCAGTAATAACAACGTTGATCCCTCCGCCAGTGATTTCAAAGCTGTTTGCAATGACATGGACAGTGAAGGAAATCCAATCTGAGCTGTAGGTCTGATGCTAGCAGAGACGAGCAGCAGAAAGTGACACGCTGATGAACGCAGATGCACCCCAGCACAGAATTGAACAGGGAATGCTAAAGGGGAACATACTGATTCAAACCACAGCTTCCAAAAAGTAAACAGAGATCCTGAAATATGTAAGGTCAAAACAGGACAATACAATAAATATAAACTGGAACAGGTCCATTGGTTGCAAAGAATGAAAAAAGGAGATGGCAAAGAAGGCAAAAGAATTATATTCAATCAGTACCAATTGTAAGGTCACATGTTTGAAACACTGATTGGTCATTCTATGCAGATTATCAATAAATTTATGCAAGAGTCCTTGAAGTCCCATTTGAAAAGTTTGGCCTACAAAATGCAGAGTAAGAACTCACAAAACAATTTCAGCAAAAGACAGCAAACACAAATGCCACTTAAACAAAAAATTAAAAAAGATAAACACAAGAGATTCTCACCTTGGCTACATTGAGAACTGCATTGGTACTGCTTCATGCACCCATGCTGAGCATCTTAATTTCATCAACTTGGCCTCCAATTTCCACCCTGCACTTAAATTCACTTGGTCCATGTCTGCCACCTTCCTCCCCTTTCTCCACAAGACCATAAGACATAGGAGTAGAATTAGGCCACTTGGCCCATCAAGTTTGCTCTGCCATTCAATCATGGCTTATCCTTTTTTCCCTTCCTCAACTCCATTCCCCAGCCTTCTCCCTGTAACCTTTGATGCTGTGTCCAATCAATAACCTATCAATGTCTGTCTTAAATACACTCAATGACCTGGCCTCCACAGCTGCCTGTGGTCATAATTCCACATATTCACCACCCTCTGGCTAAAGAAATTTCTCTGCATCTGTTTTAAATGGACACCCCTCTATCCTGAGGCTGTGCCCCCCCTATCCTAGACTCCCCCCTCCATGGGAAACATCCTTTCTACATCTACTCTATCTAGGTCTTTCAACATTCAAAAGGTTTCAATAAAATCCCCCCTCATCCTTCTGAATTCTGGCAAGTACAGACCCAGAACCATCAAATGTTCCTCGTATGATAACCCTTCGATTCCCAGAATATTCCTGGTGAATGGCAACTGGACTCTCTACAAAGTCAGCACGCTTTTTTTCCCTCAGATGAGGAGCCCAAAATTGTTCACAATACTCAAGGTGCGGCCTCACCAGTGCGTTATAAAGCCTCAGCATCACATCCCTGCTCTTGTATTCAAGACCTCTTGAAATGAATGCTAAAATTTGCCTTCCTCACCACCGACTCAACCTGCAAGTTAACCTTTAGGGTGTTCTGCACAAGGACTGCCAAGTCCCTTTGTATCTCAGATTTCTGGATTTTCTCCCTGTTTAGGAAATAGTCTGTACATTTATTTCTACTACCAAGGTGCACGACCATGCATTTTCCAACATTGTACTTCTTTAACAACAGGAACTCTGCAGGTGCTGGAAATTCAAGCAACACACATCAAAGTTGCTGGTGAACACAGCAGGCCAGGAAGCATCTCTAGGAAGAGGTACAGTCAGCCTCCAACTTGATGGCATGAACAGTGACTTCTCTAACTTCTGCTAATGCCCCACCTCCCCCTTGTACCCCATCCGTTATCTATTTTTATACACACATTCTTTCTCTCACTCTCCTTTTTCTCCCTCTGTCCCTCTGACTATACCCCTTGCCCATCCTCTGGTTCTACCCCCCCCCCCCCATCTTCCTCCCTGGGCCTCCTGTCCCATGATCCTCTCATATCCCCTTTGCCAATCATCTGTCCAGCTCTTGGCTCCATCCCTCCCCCTCCTGTCTTCTCCTATCATTTTGGACCTCCTCCTCCCCCTCTCAAATCTCCTACTAACTCTTCCTTCAGTTAGTCCTGACGAAGGGTCTCGGCCTGAAACGTCGACTGTACCTCTTCCTAGAGATGTTGCCTGGCCTGCTGCGTTCACTAGCAACTTTGATGTGTGTTGACTGTACTTCATTTGCCACTTTCTTGCCCATTCTCCTGATCTGTCCTTCTGCAGCCTGTTTCCTTAATACTACCTGTCCTTCCACTAATCTTTATATGTGCAAACTTAGCAACAAACCCATCTATTCCATCACCTAAATTATTGATATACAGTAGAAAAAGAAGCCGTCCCAACACCGACCACTGTAGAACTCCATTAGCTACTGGCAGCCAACCAGACAAGGATCCTTTTATTTCCACTCGTCTCCATCTCTGGAGACAAACTAACAACCAATATCTTTCGAAAAACCTACCGATTCCCAGAGTTATCTTGACTACCCCTCTTCCCAGTGGCCAAATATTTTAATTCCGATTCCCACTTCGACATGTCTGTCCACGTCCTCCTCTTGTGCCAAGGTGAGGCCACCCTCAGGGGTGGAGGAGCAACACTTTGCATTCTGCCTGGGTAGCCTCCAACCTGATGGCATAAATATCAATTTCTCCTTCTAATAAAAACATTCCCCCCCCACCCTCGTCTTCTCTTCTCCACTCTGGCCTCTTACCTCTTCACACCTGCCTATCACCTCCCCCTGGTGCCCCTCCTCCTTCCCTTTCTCCTATGGTCCTCTCTCCTCTCCTATCAGATTCCATCATCTCTAGCCCTTTACCTTTCCCACCTACCTAGTTTCGCCCATTACTTTCTAGCTATCCTTCTTCCCATCCCCCACCTTTTTATTCTGGCATCCTTCCCCTTCCTTTCCAGTCCTGAAGAAGTGTCTCAGCCCGAAATGTTGACTGCTTGTTCATTTTCATGGATGCTGCCTAACCAGCTGAGTCCCCCCAGTATTTTGCGTACATTGCTTTGGATTTCTAGCATCTGCAGAATTTCCATCGAGTCTGCAAACAGCCAGTTTCAAAGTGAAATAACACTATTTATATTTACATGAAGTCGTACTTTATTTCAGATTGATGTAGAACGGGGAAGGGGAAGTCAATTAGAAAACGTAGACAGCAATTTTGGAGATGATCTTAGCATTGTACTGTCCTTAAAGGCACAGTGTTATTTCACTTTGAGACTGGCTATTGCAGTCTCAGGAACTAAATGGCAGATGAAGTCACTAGTTCAAATTAAGGACAGCAAATACAGGTGCCAATTTGGCATGAAAGGTCACATGGCAGCAAGGTTTTCTAAGTAGCGTCATAATTCTGGAGACTGAAGGGTGTATTTTCTGTCCAACATATCCCCACCCCCACACCCCTAATGAGGAAGACTGAAATGATGGTTTGTGTTTGCATTTTGATTTAAGGCGGCTTTGAATACCATGTGTAGGAGTACCTTTGGGATTGAGTATATGCCAAAATTCTCCTTATCTGGACACCAAACAGAAAATCTTTCCCATCTGTTGTTATAAGCTTTTTTAAACAATAGATTCTTGAAATGCTTGCAACAGATTCACTTGCAGCAGTGACCACCTTTTCAAGACAGCAAAACTCTTGCATCCTCCTTACTCTTTTTACATATAAAATAATTTAGATGACAAAGTTTTCATACTTTTTAATAATAACAATAAGTACACCCTCATTTAATATTCCACTTCTGGAATGTACACTGCACTATATTTCTACTTTCCTTCAAAAGATTGTTTTCTCATTAAGTTCTAATGTGCCTATTCCCTTTCCTGCTCCCCAAAACTGATAAGTTCATAGCATGAAAAACATCTTACTACAAACTTTGTTAGATGGATACAACTGTTTGCATAATTTTATTTGGCTTTGAAAATAACTTCTAAACATTATCATTTTACACTTTATGCTCTCTTCATGCCAGTCCTCAGCAATAAATTACATTGACACTAAGTTAATACATTTCATAAAATTGATTGGCATAATTCAAAACTAAACTCTTATTGGAATCTGTTTCTCTATATAAAAATATTCATCTGTTACGTATATGCAACCCTGGGGAAAGTACCGGTTACATGCACACAACACTGTAAAAGTATCAGCAGCAATAGAACACACCTGGAGTCTGTTTTTGATGTTAAAATCCACTATCTTTATTAGCAATTACTAAATAAACTTAACTAGGTGATCAAAAGTTAGCAGTGTTATGCATATATAGGTGTATAGATAAAGTTCCCAAACTTATTCAAGCTCAGGTGGCAAGAGTTACAGTCTTCTGATGGTATGTAAGAAAGTTCAGTTCGATCATCAGGTTAAATAATGCGAGATATTTGTAATCCAAAGGCGAATGTTGTGAGAAGGCAATTACGTCGATATTCCACAGATTCCACGACAGCAATACAAAATAACAACAGCAGTAGGTTTTATCTCCAAAGTTGTTCCACTCCACACATGAAGTATCACTAACAGTAGCTTATCACAAAGGGGACTATCTTCAAGGGAACCACCACTCAGGCAAGGGTAGACACACTGGTAGATTCCACACGGTTACCCCAAATACACAACGTGATAGCCACTTATCCAGTTCCACGACATATGAAATAACTCCAGCAGTGATTTGCCACAGGGGTGCCTTTCTCAGTGAACTACCACACCCAGACAAAGGGTAAATACACACGTGGTATTCTCACAGGTTTTCCCCTCACCAGAGAACCCACTCCTGTGGATTAACTATGTGACAATCACACTTCGTATTCCAATGGAATCAAACACAACCTTGCGGGCTACTTAGAAGAGAGTCCAAGCAGTGATTTCTTTATCACTAGGTTTCTTCTGTTTCAAACCTTTCTCTCCCCTCCTCTTTCTCTGCAAACTTCTTTTAGTTGCAGTACTTGTGAGAGTCAATTATCAATACTCTGGATCAATCTCAACTCATCCCTTTTGGGCTACCGAAAGTTTAAACCAGTGACCCCACTCACTGGTGTCTTTCATTGATCAAAACCATCTCGACTCTGAGCATGTGTCTCTCTATGTGTGTCTGTGAGAGGATCATCTGACCTTGCTTATTTAAAACAAGCCGCGAGAAACCATAAACATTCATTGTCCATCAAACAACTCCACCTCTCTCACCATAGTAACCAAGCAATTTTATAGTCAGTAGAAATCTAACAGTGTCCAAAAGTCAGTCTCATTCTCCTGGCATTTTAAAGTGACAGTCCACAGAAAAAATTAACCCTAGGGGTATATAACACTTCAATCTGAAGCAATTTTTATTGCATTTTCCATTGGATGTTGCAGCAGCTTGGCTGGCTCAGTCAATACCTTTGAAAGATTGGATAACGTCTCTTTCAAAGATGTGAGAACATAACGTAGGAAGATTCTTCCATTCAGTACTGTAGAAAATATTAGGGTTCATGCACATCTGCCATTTGGCTAACTCCAGTTCATACTAATCATCTGTCATACAAAGCACAGAACAGGGAATCTTCTTGGTACCTTTAATTTGATTTTTCTTTCATTGATGACTGAATTTCAAAATAATATTGCATTGTAAAATACTTCATTATTTTGAAAATAAACAGATCTTTGACATTTCTACAAATTATAATATCCAATACAATCCTTCTAATTTATACTGATAGAAGTCATTATAATCAGATTTTTTTCAATCTTAGAGGATTGTAAAAATCCTCTAAATTTTAACATTTTTTCACTAACCTTAATGTTTATTTCCTGAATCAGAAATAAGCACTGAGAAAGACGATAACTCATCATAATGTGAATACTAATCAGTGTACAAATTTGTGATAAATGCAGAAAATGTTAGAAAATCAAAAATACTAAGAAAATATACACTTTCCTGGATTGTCAAAGAATGATGCTTGAGCATAGAAATGCCATTTTCAAGGACAAACTGACTTAAACTTCAATAATAAGTAAGGAGAAAAATTTTCCAGCAAGTAAATTCAGAGGCAATCATCCCATAGCATCTCATTTTAGTGTATGTTTCAAAGCATTATAGTGGATTATATTGGAGAGAACTTGCTGAGTTACAGGAAAATATGGCAAGTGACCAAAGTTTAGTCAGAGAGATTTTAAGGATTATCTTGGATGAGGAAGAGAAGAGGCACCCAAGAGTTTTGAGGGAACTCCAGAGATTTGCTTTTCTACTTACAGTTGAGATCTAGACATTGCAAAAAAAAAAGGCCTTTTTTTTGTTCATCCCTGATTGCCCTTAAGAAGTCAGGATGTGCTGTCTTCTTGAATTGCTGCAGTATGTGATCTAAATATGCTGCTAGATGAAGAGTTCAGGGTTTTGACCTGGTACAGATGAAGCAAAGGTATGGAGCCAGCACGATCTGAGAGTTAAAGCAGAAATGGTGGCAGTGCTGGCCCAATATTCCTATTGCCCTTTAATTTCCAAACAAGAGAGATCACAAATTTGATAGGCATATTGAAAAAGCTTTGATAAGTTGAAGCCGTGCATCTTATAGACAGTACACTTCAAGGCCACAAGATGCAAATGTTGGTGGTAGCAACTAACAAACGGGAGAATGGATGTACAAGATCTATTAAGCAAGTGACAAATACTTCCAGGACTGTGTTCAATTTTCAACAGTAGAACTAATGAGACAAATTTAACTGCTTCAAGCCCATTGGGCAGTCTTCACTTAGGGCCTCGCCTGCTCAGGTAGTGAAGCAACTTCAGAGCTATACTTGTTGATAGTCATTGGAGTCGCCTGCTGTCTTCAGAACTTCATCCAATAATGTTGAAACTCAATTAGCAGACAGCAATAATGAGCAAACCACCTTGCCATGATAGTGAATCATGAATAGTATCTTGCTTGTCTAGTGTTCAAGTAAATGGCACAAAAGAACAAGTAGTTAAAAATCTATAAGAGGATAGTAAATCAGCAAGGAGTAGTAGCTTACATAGAATAAATGCAAGTTATATTACACAGGATACACTCTAATGTACAAAGCAGCAAAAAAAAACTCCCTAAATTACTCTCACTGCCCTCGAGGGACAACCTAACTCAAACATCTCAGTTGTACATGCACAAATAATAGAAACGTTGAAGAGATGGATATTCTGACCATTTGGAGTGTTAATTTCATATCCACCTCAGGAAAGAAAAAACAATAAAGAATAAGGAAGGTATTTACAGGGATGTCATATTAATGAGTACTTTACAGTAGGGATTTCCAGATGCTGTTAACCTCACATGCAGTAGATGTGTGTTTTTAAGATCAATAAATGCTTCCTCTTTATATTTCTTCTCAGACACTGATTCCCCACACTTCTCTTGTGGTGCTGATTCTCTAGCTTCATTGGTTCTCAAATTCCAAAAACTACAGTATTTGGTTATATTTTTGCATGAAATGTGTAGTTTATTGTTCTGCTTGTCCTAGCTAACTTTATTGTTCTGCTTGTTCTAGCTATGTCAATCTCATAGCTACTGTATGTTTATCAGTACCCTATCTTGCTATTAACTTATAGTCAATTCTATAGTTTCTCTCTGCATCCAAAAGTCTTGATTTTTATGAAAATCAATTTTCCAAATAGCTTATGATTCCAGCTATAAACCAGGGCAGGATACAAAAGCATAAAATTGGTTGTGTTTTTTTTTCCCAGCAAAGGCTGATTTACTATGCATAAACTGCAGCTTCTGTTTTGTCCTTGTCCAGCCACAAGACAGGGTAGATCCCAGTGTGCCAGATCCAAAAAGCTAGAAGATACATCAATTAAAATTAAATATTTTTCTATCTATCATTTTTTCATTTTCCAAAGGGGTAACAAACTGAAACAATATCTTGCTCCCTTAAATGCTAATGTAGGGAACTGGAGGTATAGTTTCAAAATATTGTGGAGTGGCCATAGTCTGAGTGAGACAGGATTAGAATGGGGAAAATGAGGCTTTGGTCTAGAGGCTTCGGTGAGGAGAGGTGAAGGCTGCGATGAGGCTCCTGTCAGGTTACCCTTTCTTTTATTATTAGTGCCTAGTTAGATTAGAAAGAGTGAATTCTAAGTCTGTGATGTACTCCTTGTAAAAGACGTGGGAAATCTGGAAGAACTTCCTGCCTCCTTGACTGTTATGAGAAGTGCATCTGGATGCAGCTCCTTATAGACAATGTTAGGGAGTCGGATGACCTTCAGGAGAATGAGGAGCTGATAGATAGGGGCTACAGGGAGGTAGTCACACCCAAGTTGTAGGAGGCAGGTAGCTAGATGATTGTCAGGAGAGGGAAAGGCAATAGGCAGAGAGAGCAGAGGATCCCTATGGTCATTCTCCTCAATAACAAGTATAACACGTTGGATGCTGTTGGGTGGGGGGGGGAATCGACCAGGGAAAACCGCAGTGACCAGGTCTCTGGCACAAAGTCTGACTCCGGGGCTCAGAAGGGAAGGGGAAGAAGAGGAGAGCAGTGATGATAAGGGATTCAATAGTCAGAGGAACAGACAGGAGATTCTATGGACGGGAAAGAGACTCTGCAGATGTTATGTTTCTTTCCACTTGCCAGGGTAAGGGAAATCTCTGATCAGGTCTACAGCTTCTTAAGGGTGAGCAGCCAGAAATTGTGGTATGTATCGATAACAACACCATAGTTAGAACAAGGGATGAGGTCCTTAAGAAAGAATATAGGGAACTAGGTAGGACGCTGAAAAGTAGGACCACAAAAGGTAGTAAATCTCTGGATTGCTACCTGTGCCATCCGCCAATGAGGGCGAGAATAGGGATGATAATGCAGTTGAAAGTGTGGCTGAATAATCAGTGCAGAGGTCAGAGTTTAAAATTTGTGGATCAATGTGAACAATTCTGAGGAAGCTATTACCTGTACAAAAGGGATTGGCTACACCTGACCTCAAGGGGGACCAACCGCCTTGTAGTGAGGTTTGCCAGAGCTGTTAGGGAGAGCTTAATTTAGTCTGGTAGGGGATGGGAACCAGAGTGATAGGTCAGAGGATAGAACAGTTGGTGTAAAGTTAGATGCAGCGTGTTGAGAGACTGTGAAGGAAGCTAGGTAGCAGGTAGGACATAAATGCAGTCAGTGGGATGAGCTGAAATATGTCCATTTTAATGCAAGTAGTATCAGGAACAAGGACAATCAACTTAAAGCATGCATCAGTACATGGAACAATAACATTGTGACTATTAAAGAAGCATGTTTGTCGTAGGAGCAGGAATAGCTGCTTCAAAAAGGGTCAGGGAGGAAGGTAATACAGGATGGGGAGTGGCATTGCTAATCAGGGACAGTATTGTAGTTTAGAAAGCGGGGATGTCATGGAGAGATACTGAGTCAGTGTGGATAGAAGTCAGGAACAGGAAGGGAGCAATCACTCAATGGGGAGTATTCTATAGACACCTTAACAACAACCAAGACAGTGGATCAGATTGGAAGGCAGATTTTGGAAAAGTTACAAATAATAGGGTTGTTGTCATGGGTCACTGCAACTTCCCTAATATTGATTGGCACCTCCTTAACTCAAAAGGTGCCAATGAGACGAAGCCTGTTACATGTGTGAGGATAAATTCCTAATAAGTATGTAGACTAGAGGAGAGGCCACACTGGATCTGGTACCAGGCAATGAACTTGGTCAGGTTCATTCACCTATGATCTCTCAGTGGGTGACCACAATTCCCTGACCTTTACCATAACCTTGAACAAGGATAGGAGCAGATGGTATAGCAAAATATTTAATTTGAAGAGGGCAAATTATGATGCTATTAGGCAGAAACTTAGAAGTGTAAATTGGGAACAGATGTAAAATGCCTTATTGATAAATCTGATTGCTTCTAACAACTTATTAAACTTAGGAGAATGATGCTTATCCCAAGAATTTTGACATCAGTCTGATATCAAGATAGAAGTTCAAAAAATGAGAAGCGTTAATAGGTTAGATAGCCAAAATCTCCCTCCCCCCCCCCCGATGAAAATATCAAACACTAGGTGGCATAGTTCTGAAGTGAGTGACCGAAAGTTTAAAGTTTTTTTAAAACTATACAGACTGGTGGGTGCCTTAAACATGCTGCTGGGGAAGAAGTGGAAGCAGATACAAGAGCAATGTTTAAGAGGCATTCAGACAGGCAGGTAACGGAGGGATATGGATCATGTTCAGGCAGATGGGTTTAGTATGGATTGGCTTCTTGGTCACCACAGACATCATTAGCCAAAAGGCAACAGGTATTCACAACAGACACACAAGAGACTGCAATTGTGCATCTTCAAGATTTGAGAAGTAACAAGATGAGATGGATTCCATTCTAAATATTTCATACTGTCATTGCTTTTTTTATAATTAGAACTTTCATCTGGACAAAAGCCGTAAAGCAGATGTGGAATGGTACTGCGCTAGCAAGGTCAGCCTACAAATTGCACTCAAATTTCTGAAGTGTGCTTTGAACTCACAATTTTAGTATCTGAAAGTCAGTGAGCCATGGCTGGGCAACTGAGGAATTACCACCCATTGAACAATTCTTTGCCTTGAAGTAGAATTATATGCCAATGGATACTGATGGTGCAATCTTGTTTTTATGTCCCCCTTTACAGTCATCTTCGTCTTTTATTCACAAACCAGATTCTAAGCTTTATTTCTCATGCATGTTGCAATTTAAACATTTTCATCTTTCTGTTCTGAGGTCACCTTCCCCCACTTTCCACTTCCAACTGCTTTTGCTACTTTGCTGGATTAGTTCATCTCTTTCAATTGTGATATGTAACTTTCTGCTCATACAAATCCTAGCAATGTTCACATGAAGCAAATTAAGAGGTTAACCAAATGGCTTCGATACGGCTTATATTCAGCGAGGGGGAAAAGAGGTTATTCTCCCTATGTGTTAGATTTGAGACATTTATCCACACAAGTACATATTCCCAGGCCAGAGAGACTGAAGTGGTGCCAACATCTGACTGCTAAAAAAAAAGGCAGAACAACCTCCAAATATTGAATGTGGGAAATAATTCAAGTTGGCACAAACATGCATTTCTCCTCTCCCTTTCATGGCCTCTCTGACACAATCCAATATACTTAATAGGTGAGTACAGATAGAAGTTTTTGCAGCAGTGCCAGTAGAAATCATTGCCAACTTAAAATTATGAATTATATTTAAAATAATTAGTTTAATAAATGTCCTTAAATGTATAAACACATACCTGTAATATTTGTGGGTAATTGAAGACCTGATTTTTATGGCACCGTTTTCGTGTGGAAGAGACACCTTCTGACAAATTTGTACATTTATCAAGGATTAGGAGAGCATCTTTATGTTCTGCCTCTATTGCCTCCAGTTCAGAACGGTATTCTGAATGGATAGCAGTTTGTGCCGACAAGATAAAATACATTCGGTAACTGAAAGACATTTAAAAATAGTCTTATTGTTATTAATTTACATTGCAGGCATTTATTCTATAGCCTTAGAGCCTTGTGCAACCTGGTACCAATTTCACTAATGTCAGTTTTATTCCTTTCCATTACATATTTAGTGAATTGTAACACTCTACATAGATTCATCAGAACTAAATTTACTTTGCGGTGGAGAAGTAGTTACACTTCATAATACTTTAAAAATAACATGATGTGAAAAGAAATTTTAATGGATCAGCAAATAAAAGCATGGCATAGATGCATGAGGAAGCTGCCCATCAACCATGGGGTCATGTATCCAACAATGACAAAATAGTTGATTTACAACGGCTAATTCAGTAGCATATTTGTTGATTCTTACCCAGGCATCTTCTCAGGTAGTTTGACATCTGCTGACAGTGGACTAAAAACTGGAATACTGACATCGTAACCTTGTCGATAGGTCCACGTGGAAAAACCTCCACCAGCAAGAAGGGCCCTTAAAATAGACAAATAAAAATTATGATCATAAACTCCAAAATATACTATTCTAAAAATAGCTCAAGGATGGACAAGCAAAGGTGCCAAAGTAAATTGGCCAATTTTAGGATCATTTTTGCTTTGTACACTTACATAAACAAATCTGCAAAAGTTAAAACCAGAACTACAATTTACAACAAATAAAATTATTGTTAATTTAAGCAAATAAAATTTACACCAACCAAAAATATACCAGATAACATCTCTGACACAGAATGAAATCCGTTCAAACCATTTGCTGCGTAGTTTATAAAATGTTTGTGGTCCGAAGAAATGATTTTTTTTTTAAAGCATCACCTACCACATCTACCATTCTCTTGGTTCCTCCCTTTTTCATAGTTTGGCACAATCAAGCTTAAAGAATTACAACTGTATACTACACTTATTGAGAGGAATAAACAATCTAAACTGTTATTCCTCTCCATAGATGCTGCCTGACCTGCTGAGTTCCTCCAGCATTTTGTGCTAGTTATTTCAAGACTTCTAGCACTTGCAGAATCTCATTTATGTATAATAGACTTCTGTGCTTTTCCACAAGTTCTTCAAAAAATAACTCCAAAAAGCTATACCAGCTGGCTTTATGTCAGGTTGTAATTGTAAAATTTGATAAGATATTTCACTATTGTACCTAATTGCAATATGCTGTTCCTGATCAGATATTCACAAATAAAAATAATGCTATTTATGGTATATAGATCAGAAGCTTCTGCATTGAATATACATCTTATAATCAATACTGCTTAAACTATCAAAGTTTTATATATCAAACTCTACTTTGCAATAAAGACTTGAATCAGCTATGCCTAGGATTTGCTATATTGCAGTCAGAAAGCAAGGCAACCATGATACCTCATAATTTTGCTGCAGCAAGCAATGTCAAATCCAAAACAGAAAGGGCACAAGAATTAAATATAGAGAAGGCAAAAGATTAAATATAGCTCTTGCACTGAAAATGAAAGACTGCTAATGCTTTGCTTTGGACAAAAATAAAAGCTGAACAAACATAATTCAAGTCCCAGCAGAACAACAGGCCAAAAGACCTAATTCCATAAAAGTTTACTGATTCTCTAATTTTACTGATTCTGTACTTAAGTTAAATGTATTCTTCTGGTACATTGGAACAAATTAAATCATTTCAAGAATACAGTACAACATTTCAGATACATAATGCTATGCAGCCTTGGGCACAAATATATAGCTAGGGTGCCTAAAACATTACTGCAATTTTATATATTGTATTGCACTGTAATGCTGCTGCAAAAAAAGATTCCATGACACATATGAGAGATGACAAACCTGATCCTGATATGGGTCTCTATTTTGGACTGAGAGTGGGAATGGGGCAGGGAGAGGGGAATCATGGTTAAGAAAAGGGAAGGGGAGAGGGGAGGGAACAGGAAGCACAAGAGACACATTCTGTCATGATCAATAAACCATTTTGTTTGGAATAAAATCCCTCTGTCCTGCCACCTATCCTACAGCCCTCACGCGGTGCTCCATCCTTGCCATTCCCAACATCCTTTGCTCCCACCAGATTTACAAACTCGCTCTCCACTCCACATTGATAAATACACTACTGTACAAAAGTCTTAGGCTAAACTGTGCCATCTTCTTCATGGTAGATGGTTTCTAAACATCTACATCAAATGCCTTAACTTAGTTCATACAAATTTCACCCTAATACTCTGGGAATTTAATTGACTCAATACTTTGAGAGAAGGACTAAAATATTATTTCGTTCCCATCAAAATATAATATCCCATGCTGATCATGCATAATTCCTTGGCAAAAGGCTAAAACTGTTAGCAGATTTTTAAACTACCACCATGCAGGAAATACATGCTGGTTGATCATTTCTACAAACTAATAGGAATCAGCATAAGAACAAAGAAACAAAAAGGAACACTAGGAGGCTACTTGATCACCTCAATCCTGCTCAGCCACTAACTACGCCTCACTTCTTCCTTGCCAGGTCCCTGTGGCTTCAGTTCCCTAATCTTTCAAAAAACTGATTTATGATCAGATTTCTGAACGGACAATGAACCCATGTATACCACCTCACTACTTTCTTTCATTTTTTGCACTACTTAATTATATATATTCTTACTGTGATTTGTAGTTTTATTATGTATTGAAATGTACTGCTACCACAAAATAACAAATTTCATGACATATGCCACTGATATTAAACCTGATTCAGATTCTTTAAAAAAAAACAAGAATCTCACCTCCCCCACCCCCCAGAGTGTAAAATTCTGGAAATTAATCACTCTCTCAAAAAAGAGCAAATAATTTTACATCAATATAATTAAGGGCCTTAGATAATCAGCACTCAATGGGTTAATTTCATTCTAGACTTCTATTTGAAGCAAATGTAGCTATCAATAAAAATACGAGATGTTTAGATCTAGATCATAATGCCATGATGCAGGGAAGGAAGTACCTTGCTTCACAAACAGAATTCATAAGCTGGTGACAAAAGCAAGAATAGCAGCAATTGTAGACAGAGTACATTTTTTTCCCTCCCAGCACCTTGTCTCAAGGGTATTGACTCACGAAGGAAGAATGAAAGCTGGAAACGTCCTGGTAAATCGTCTGATTTGTGGTTTTTCCATATTTATGCTTAATTGCGCTTTTAATTCTGCACTGATCTTATGATATAATATTGTGCAGCCTTTACTAATGCAAGGCTGTGATTGGTTGCAGCAAGTTTTCCTTAAATCTCAGAGCTTCTGAAGCATTTCTGAGCCAATTTGTTTTCCTTGTAAAAGAATCCAACTACCCTATTACTCAGCAGAGGAGAAATTGAATTAAATTGCAAGTGCCATTGCTTGACTTTTCACCCATTTAATAGGTATTGTGGTTATTACACACTAAAGTTATTCCTTTTATGTCCATCTGAAGATGCACACATATTTAAGACAGAAAATTATTAGCAGATGCGTGCAGTACAAAATGTCTTACAGACTCGTTTTGTGGTGTATCCATACACATTGAAAATTACCATGACTTCTAGGAACTACATGGTATATATGTACTCTATAGCAATCCTTTTGTCTCCAAGAGCATTGATTTCAGAGATAATCATAAGAAGAAAAAATTTGAACTTGAAGAATAGTTATATTGACACTGGAAAACTTATGATTAACATGCTGATCCAGTTTACAACAAACAACCAAGTAAGAATGCATTTAATTCAACGTCATGACATTGGAAGATTATAAATGAAAGAACATAGTATGTTTCAGAACCTCTATAGCAGGTCAACATAATCAGGTCAATTATTCCACAACCAAAACTAACAAGAGCACAATCATATGATCACCTTTTCTTGATCTTGTCATCTTTAATTACTTTAAGAGCAAATACATGCGTGACAGGAAAAGGTCTGCAGAGCTTATGGCCAAAATAGTACTGGATTGCCAGACGTCAAAACTTGCATTTCAATATGGGGCAGTGCTGACGTGGTGAAATATTAAAAAAGGAAATGCCCTAGTTTCAGGTCAAATAATAGGCGGCACAGTAGTCTAGTGGTTAGAGCAATACTATTACAGCTTGGGGCACAGGTTGGAGGCTGTTTCCAGTGCCATCTATAAGGAGTTTGTACATTCTCCCTGTGACCACCTGGCTTTCCTCCAGGTGCTCCAGTTTCCTCCCAGTCCAAAGATGTCCCAGTTAGTATGTTAATTAGTCATTGTAAATTGCCCTGTGATTAGGTTAGTGTTAAATAGCTGGGTTGCTGGGTGCCACAGCTCATTGGGCCAAAGGGGCCTGCTCTACATCTCTAAAGAAAAAATAATAAAATAAAGTACTTCTATATTACGACAAAGACCAGACTTCAAAAGGTGGTTTGAGATGTCACAATGTTGTGAACAGCAATACATTAACAGAAGTTTACTACCGATGTGAGAAGAGCATTGGAATGTGTGAACTGAATGCACAATTCCAAATGCAAAAAAAAATGACCATTTCATCAGAAAGATTCAGTTCAATGTTCCTCAAATAGGAGCATCTTTGAGAAAACCAGAAGCAAAAAAGACACAGATGTGTTTTGAACTTCCTTAATCAATGTAAAATGAAATGAAAACTTTTTGCTTGCAGTCAACTGTTAACTCATCAAGGTTGAACTCAGTCCCCACAAGGAAATGATTATAATGTCCTATCTGTGGAAAAATGCAGCTTAACACAAATGAATTGAATTGACTTTATTTCTTACGTCCTTTACATACATGAGTAAAAACATTAACATTACATCTCCATCTAAATGTGCAATGTATAGTAATTTGTAATAAATAGTATGTACAACAGGACAGTCAATTTAGCATAGAAATATAATCGTATCAGCGTGAATTAATCAGTTTGATGGCCTGGTGGAAGAAGCTGTCCCGGAGCCTATTAGTCTTGGCTTTTATGCTGCAGTACTGTTTCCCAGATGGTAGCAGATGGAACAGTTTGTGGTTGGGGTGATTCAGGTCCCTGAAGATTCTTCGGGCCCTTTTTACGCACCTGTTTCTATAAATGTCCTGAATAGTGGGAAGTTCACATCTACAGATGCGCTGGGCTGTCCACACCACTCTCTGCAGAGTCCTGCGATTGAGGAAAGTACAGTTCCCATACCAGGCAGTGATACAGCCAGTCAGGATGCTCTCAATTGTGCCCTTGTAGATAGTACTTAGGATTTGGGGAATCATGCCAAACTTCTTGAACTTTGAGGTGAACGAGGCACTGTTGTGCTTTTTTCCACCATACAGCCGGTGTGTTCCTACCACGTGAGATCCTCTGTGATGTGTATGCTGAGGGACTTAATGCTGTTCACCCTCTCAACCCCAGGTCTATTGATGTCAATAGGGGTTAGCCGATCTCCATTCCCCCTGTAATCCACAAACAATTCCTTTGTTTTTGCAAAATTGAGAGAAGCGACTGTTCCCTTGACACCATTGTGTCGAGATGATGACTTCTTCTCTGTAGGCTACCTCATTATTATTTGAGATAAGGTCAATCAATGCAGTATCAACAACAAATTTAATTAGTAGGTTGGAGCTGTGGTATACAGAGAGTAATGGAGGGAGCTTAGGGCACAGCCCTGAGGGGCTCCTATGTTGAGAATCAGAGCGGCAGAGGTGAGGGAGCCCACTCTTACCACCTGCCAGCGATCTGACAGGAAGTCCAGGATCTAGCTGCACAAGGCAGGGTTAAAGACTGAGGTCTCTGAACTTCTTGTCAAGCCTAGTGGGAATTATGGTGTTGAATGCTGAACTGTAGTCCAAGAACAGCATTCTCACATAAGCATCCTTCTTCTGCAGATGTGTAAGGACCCTGACACAATGTGTAGAGCTGTGGCTATTGTGTCATCTATCGATCAGTTATGTCGGTAGGCAAATTGTAGGGGCTCCAGTCTGCATTGTAGCATGCTGCAGGTGTAGTCCTTCACCAGCCTCTCAAAGCATTTGCTTATTATTGAGGTGAGTGCGACAGGATGCCAGTGATTCAGACATGTTACCTTGGTCTTTTTAGGTACAGGAACAATGGTGGATGGTTTGAAGGAGGAGGGCACTCTACACTGGGAGAGGGAGAGATTAAAAATATCTGTAAACACACCTGCCAGTTATGCTGCGCACATCCCGAGTACCCGCCCTGGGATGCCGTCCAGTCCTGCAACCTTGTGACTGTCCACTCATTGGAAACACCGGTGTACTTCAGCTTCAGAGCTAACCAAGATGCAGGTCACTTCGGCAGCTCTCTTTGGGGGCTCAGTGTTGGCGACATTGAACCGAGAGTAAAAAACATTTAGCTCATCCGGGAGAGAGGCAGCAATGTTGGCAGCACCACTGCACTGAGCTTTTAAGTCTGCAATGGTGTGCAGACCTTGCCATAAGCTGCATGTGTTGTTGGTGGACAGTTGTGTCTGGATCTTGTCCCTGTATTGTCGTTTCGCTGCCTTGATGACTGCGTAGATTGTAGCTGCACTTCTTGAGTTCCTATTGGTTACTGGCAATGTAAGCTGTCTTGCGCAGTAAGTGCAGCTCACATGAATCCATAGATCCAAGGTTTCTGACAACATTCTCGCTAAAATGCTAACCATATAAATGTACAACAAAATCTTCCCACTTCACATTTTAACCTCTCTTACCCTCAAGACAAAGATGTTGACTATTTAAATTTTTTTTGGTAAACAAAGCTCCCCCCCTCCCCACCGGTGGTAGTACAACAGTATTTAAACTATCCTTGTAGATTTAGGTTTTTGTTTTCCATACTTAATTGTTGAACCATGACACGATACCATTACATTTAGCACTTGAGTAAACAGACTTCGCAACTGTTCATCTCCTTAACTTGATTGAAAAGCTGAGGAAAATCAAACTAAAAAAGTAGCTCAAATCAGGTGCAGATACAGAAAGTAAATGACATGAGCAAAATGAATGTATATTTAATATACATGAATTGTATCTTGTTATCTTCAAACACAATAATGAACCTCCAAAGTCAAGAACATATACAGCGCAGAACACACTTTACTGCACCACATCTATGCTGATCATTGACAAAGACACAAATCCCCTCATCCACACAAATCCCATTTATCTGAATGAAACTCTTATCCTCTATTCTTGCCTATGCAAGTGCCTGTCTAAATGTCTTTTAAATACAGTGACTATATCTGACATCACCCACTTTGGCAGTGAGTTCCAGATATCAAACACTTTCTGTGTCTAAGTTTCTACAGATGCTGGAAATCCAGAGCAATACAAATTGCTGGAGGAAGGCAGCAGGTCGGAATGAAAGGTCTCAGCCTGAAATGTCAAACATTTATTAATTTCCATAGCTACTGCCTGATCTGCTGAGTTCCTCCAGCATTTTGTTCCTGTTTCTACTTCAGACAATATCCTGGTGGATTTCTCTGCACTATCTTTAGTGCATCCACAACCTTCATTCAGTGTGACACCAGAACTACAGACAATAATTCAAGTATAGCCTAACCAGTGTTCTATAACGTTGCAGCATTACATCCCAATTTTTATATTCTTTGACCCGACCTATGAAGGCAAGCATGCCATATACCTTATGTGCTGCCTAAGTAATACATGTAGTCACCTTCTGGAACTATGATTTGAGGCTTAGAGCCTTTCTCTTCACCCAAACTATTTAGCATTATCATTTACTGTGTGTGCCCCACTGCTATCTCACTTACCAAAATGCAACAGCTCAAACTTATGGGGAATTAGTTGCATCTGCGAACATTTCTTCCAACTTTCCAATTTTGATCCATATTCTGCTGGAGCTTTAGATAAATTACTATTTTCAACACAACCATCTTTCATTTCATCTAAAGTGACTTATCATACTTACGTTCACATCCAAGTCATTAATATACGTCATAAACAAAGGTCCCAGCACCAGTCCCTGATGTGTGCTACTGCTCAGACTTTCCAATCAGAAAAGAATCCTTATATCACTTCCCTCTGCATCTCATCAGCAAGCCAATTTAGAATCCAATCAGGCAGCTCACCTTGAACCCAATGTTCCTTCACAAACAGCATACCACGTGGAAGGTTATCAAACACCTCCATAGAGAAATCTACACTGCCTTCAATCTTCTTAGTTACCTTCTCAAAAACATAAGATTAGGAAGGCAAGACTCTACCACACAAAGACATGCTGACAATCCCTGATCCCTTTTCAGCTGTATATAAATACCAGCCCTTGGGAATTTCTCCAATGATTTCACTACCACTGACACAAGGCTTATCAGCCTGTAGTTACCTGGATTATCCCTTCTCCTCTAGCTGTTCTCTAGTCTTCTAGCACTTCATATATGGCTAAAAAAGATGCAAAAACCATCTCAGGGCCGCAACTATCTGCTCCCTTGCTTCCCTTAATAACCTGGGATAGAACCCATCTACCTCTAGGGATTTATGATCTCTATCCCATGACATCTTACACATTCTCTTTCTTAATAATGACCATTTCCAATTTGTCCATGAACTTACTTTCATGTCATCCCTTCCTGAATAACAAATGAAAATATTCATTCAGGCCTTCACTCATGTTACCTGTCTCCAGACACAGATTACCTATTTAGGTCATAAAGATATCTACTCTTTCCTTGGTAGGAAAAGGTATTTCCTAGTCCCTTTAGCACTCCAAAATCTCCTATGTTCTCTGCCACACAGTCAATATTTCTCAAAGAGACTCCCTTAATCTCAGTTGCCCAAACCTGCCATGTTTTATTTTCTTGACCACACCTTTTGAGAATCTTTGTCATCCAAGATTCCCAAATCTTGCTACCTTTTCTTGAACCCTTAACAAGACATGCTGGGCCGGAACTCTCTTTTGTAAGACTCTTACCTTGTTGGCTGTCAGTTCACCTGCAAACATCTGATCCCAGCCTACTTTTACCAAGTCCTCTCTTGCGATTTTAGAACTTAAATTTGTGAACCAACCTCACCCCATTCTGTTACTAACATGAAGCTTAAAACAATGGTGGCTGATCCAAAGTTGTTCTTTCACCCTCCTCTGCACTCCACCCCAATACTTTCACCACTTAGAGATGCGAAATTTGGAATATGGCTATATTGTCTCCAAACACTTCTGGATATACAGTGAATCTCGGTTTATTGGGACACATCAGAACCAGTACATTTTGGCCCAGTTAAGCTGCTGCCCCAATTAGCTGGTTTCATGGAAATAAGTAAAAAAGGTACTAAAAAAAGGGTATGCTACCATTTAACAAATTATATATTTAAATGAAATACAGATCAAATTAGAACACTACCAATACTATTACAGTACTATAAAACTGTATTAGTTCCTAATAGTTATCAATGAAGGAATTCATCCAGTGTACACTGCTGTGTTCTTTCGAAGGACTGTAAATAAACAAAAATCAGCACATACACCTAGTCTAATTTGGAATAATCTTCATTTTCATTGTGACAATCAATATCATTATCGATACTTTCAAATTCTTCGCAGTTCCGAACTTGAAGTAGTGAACGTTTCCTTTTCACTCCCAGCCATTTCTGGCATCTCCAAGCCCACGTTTGAAATAGTAGTGAGCAAAACAGTTCTGAATTGTCTTACTGCTTATTTCTCACCAACTATCAATGACAAATTGTACTGCCTATATGACTTTTTGAATTGGTGTCCATTGGCTCAAATGGATAATACAAGTAACTGACACTATTTATAAACGGTTTGCTCTGAGCACGGCCACATTAGTGCACACAAGTTACACTAGCTCAGAAGTGTTTGACAATAGTCTCCTGTCCCAATTAAGTGACATAGCATCACAGTCGACATGGACAACATGGGCCGATTGGTCCCAGTTTTGTATTGTACAATTCTACAACTCAGAATGTCTGGCCATTCTTAACCTAAACGGCAACATCAACTCCATGCACACACTTCTAAAAGAACATATTCTAGAAGCGAACTTTACAGTATATATTTTAAATGGCACAGTTATCACCTTGGACAATGGTACAATTAATTTGCTTTATTTAATTTTACTTGATTAGAAATAACACTATGCATTATCTTGGTGGGAGGGAGGAATGCATTCCAACTTTATGCCTTTAAAGTGGAAAACTTTAAGTACTGAAGCTATTGGGAACAGGGAAGCTGCAGCTAGGCATCAGGCTCATATTCCTACGTCCCACACCAGAATGCACAGTGGCCTTTTGACAGTTCTCTACCCAAAGGCATTTGAACTATTTTTAATTATCTCTGAATTGTTTCTAATGTCTCATTATAGAAAAAAAAGAAAATGGAAATGAAAATAAATATAACTGACCTCTCGACTCAACACTTCGATGCTGTGCCACTGGACTCAGTGGGCAATCAAACAGCACAGGAGGTCAACTGAGCTTGCAGAATTGAGAACTGACTGCTCCACAATGCGGATAAAGCCAACGATTTTCATTGAAATCAACAATCAATTCTAAATATAATTTATCCCAATATGATGCAGATACCAAAATATCATGTCTCAGGAGCTGTATGATTGGGCTAGCAAAACAAAATCCACCATTGCTGTAGATAAATCGATTAAGTAGTACTTCAAAAAAGCTAATAAAATATTTATTTGTAATAATGGAAAGTATTTATTAGGCAAAAGGAGTAAAAACAAGGCACGACACAGTTTACATACTTTCCTCAGTTTGATAAAATCATTCTCTGCCAAATTAATGTAATAATATTTCCTTTGGGATAACAACTAACACAAATTTGGAAAGTTTCCAAGCTGTTCCTCAAAAAGGACATCATATAGCATAATCTTCCCTACGAATGAACATTCATTAAACAGTTATATTTTAGATAGCAATGGCTATATTGGCAAGAGAGTTACAAAAAAGCTAAATAAGTGTTAGAAATACATAATTTTAACTTATCATATTATTACTTTGTTACCCTTTCTTTACACATTTTCAAGTACCAGGGAACCTGACACTTTTGATCAGTTCCAGGCAAATGGGAAATTTAAAACTATGATCATGAGAGGCAAAAAAAGTATGGGAAAAATGTTCACAACATCAGTCATGCAGAACTACATATAATCAGCTCCAGGAGTCAGCCTCAGAAGAAAATTTCCATTTCATAGGCTTGCTGTTATTGGATAATCACCATCAGGAAGCAGCCAATAGGGGCTTCCACAATTTAGTTTCATGAATCTTTCAATTTTCATTTCGGATTAACTCACATGTCCATAGGCAAAGAAAACATAGCCAACCTGATACTTTTTTTGCTTACTTGGCAAGGATAGAAACAAAATAATTGTGGCTAAGCTACATTATGGCAAATGTAATCTCAATTTCAAACAGAATTGTAGTTTTAACCAGTCTTTTCCAAAGTTAATGCAGTGGTAGTAATATTGAAAGGCCAAGAAAAATACCAAAACAGAAATTATTAGCATTTTATGGGCAAGGGGAGAATTAATGGTACTTTGTACTTAATGTAAAATAAGATATCGGATGTGCAGAATTAGAATGTAAAACAAAACTCAAGGATTGGATATAAAAAGATGGAATGGATGACCATCAACCAGCTTTATTCCCTGGCACAACTCTAATGCTGGCCCAGATTCTGCAGATTATATTTCAAAAACCAAACTAACTCATAATTCTCAATTGAAAAAAAAAGCAAGATTGGGCTTTTGATATACTGCAGACTTAACATTTAAAAAAAAAGAAAATCTTTGTGGTATGGTAAAAATGATGTTTAATATTCAAACTGAATTTTGAAAGAAACCACATGCAACATTTTTTAAAGACTGAAAAACATGACACTGTAATTCCCCTTTTACAATTCTGCAATACAATATAGATATACAGGAACATCAAAAACAAGTCTTAATAAAAATGTATAAATGTGCTCTAATAAAACTCTTAAAATGCTCAATGACACAGTTAATTATTCCAAGAGATAATTTATAGTGAACAGCAATTCTACGACTATTCTGTAAACCCAGGGGCAGTTCTTCAGCTTTACCACAGATCCATGGTACAGATAGGGCTTTGCCCACATCCCTAGCAGTATAACAGATCATTTTTCTCACTCTTTTGCAGATCACATTTCTTCCTATTACTCTCGATTGCAGCTGTCAGAAAAAAACTGATTCAACGATAGTGGCATTTGTGACAATTTAGTTGTATGAAAAACTACTGAATTATCGCTGTGGATGGAGTAATATCAGTCTCAATTGTTAGTGAGGGACAGCCTGTGAGATATTGAAACGTTGAAGTGAACAGTTAGTTTTTGATGTACTGTAGACCACGGTCTCAATTTAGGGGCTTTGTTATTGCTGGATGGTGGGTGGTGGGAATGCTGATGCTTTATGCTAGAATAATTGGGGGAGGGTTGATGCTGCTTCCTGCTGCTTGTGCATGGGGAGGGGAAGAGGCTTTGGGGTTTATATGTTTTTTTCTGCCATTCATTCTTTGGGGTTTTTTTTACTGTTTTGAGGATGTTGACAGAGAGTGAGAATTTCAGGTTGTATATTGTTTACATTCTCTGAACTAGTGATTGACTGAATTCTCTACAGTACTGCAATGATCACATTCGTCCAATACCTGCCACCTGAATTCACTTCATTTACCTAATCTGAATAGAACGTCCACCTCACTGGAGCAGCAGAGTCCGTTTCGTTTTTTGAACTTTAATGGAAGCTGCAACCCCAGTTAGCATTGAAAGTTTAAAATGATTTTGACAATTTTTACAAAATAATTTGAAGTAACTTAATTTACAAACATCTCCTAACCTCATGCATTCAATCCCTACTAAATCAATTTTGACTTAGACTCTTCAACTGATCTAATTCAGAAAAGAATTAGGAAGAAATTTGCCAACATAACATATAGTACATTAAAAGGTAGGCACAATATTGTGGGCTGAAGGGCATTAACTTTGCTCTAGCGTTCTAAGGGAAGTATTAACCTAAGTTACACAAGATGGCAGTCACTTGTCAGACTAAGCCCAAATGATTTTGTTGCAAAGAACACGAATAACACAATAAAGCAATGAATAAAGAATAAAATATTGGCTTTATTTTATGAAGTAGCAGCCTGGATTAAACTTAAGGAAAAAGAAGGTAGCTTACAAAAACAAGAGTAAAGGAACTTAAACCTGGCTCAAATGTTGCATTGATATTTCTTCCACACCTAATAATGACAAGTCACAACTGAGATCAAAAAATACATATTGTTTCGAGAAGTTGACTGGCAATAGCCTAATTTGATAAACACAAGAAAGATGACTCAGAATACAGCAAAAGATCGTTATGCATTTGTTCCATGATCAACCAGTTTATTGAGCATTTATAATAGAAATGCTTTTGCTTTAATTTTGTAAATACTTTCTAGAATCCACGAACACAGTCAAAACTTTATGAAACTGACAGAGCTTAAGAGTTAAACATGGAAATCCAGAAGTTGCTGTTAGTGATCCAGCTATTCCATTGGATGCAACATTTCATACAACCAAACAACTAAGTCTTGCGAACTGATGAGGAACTTCAATTATTTACAACTGTTCCTACTGTATAACCCTTCAAATATTAAGCAACCCTCAAAATGCTGGAGGAACTCAACTGGACAGGCAACATCTATGGAGGGAAATGGACAGCCAACATTTTATGTCAGAACACTTCATCAGAACTACTTTAAAATATTAAATAAAGTATGTTGCTTAACTTGAGCGAATTTTAAAATATTGTTCCAAGCTGTAAATACATCCATAAACTTACTGAAAAGTCATTAGTGATTGTGATTCCATTGAAACATTTCAAATTTCACCGCATTTTTTGAAAGTTTTGATGTTTTTGCTAGTTTAACCTAATTTTCCAATTTTATGCTTTGTAAGAAGCTAAAAACATTAAGTTAACATTTTAATTGCCAATGAGAATTCTTCAACAAGTTCAATGTTCAGCCACTTTGATGATAGCTGCTGGAAATCTGGTCTACCGTTAAACAGATGCCTGACAGTAAATGATAATAGAAAGGGGGAATCCTAACCACTAAGATTGTTAGATCTTTGTGGTTAGCAACAGTACGGCCACTTCTCCACTGACCTTTTATGTGTACTGGTATTAAACAGATCTTTCGTGATATCAGCAGTAAAGTTTGTCAGTCTGTGATCTAAGTCATACTTTCAAGTGTAGATCAACGGCATTTATTAGAAGCTTAAGGGAAGAATACCGACATAACTGATTTAAACACATGACAAGGATGAAATAGAAGGAAAATAATAGTAAAAAAGCAAAAAAAAAATCATAGTTTTAAAAATATAGGTTGGGTACCCTTTATCCAAAATGCTTGGAGCAGGAAGTGCTTCAGATTTTGGAACATATAATAAGATAGCTTGCAAACGCCATCATTTCTGACTGAATTTATGTGTAACCAGTAAGCAGTCTTTGCCTTACACTTGGTATCACATACCATATATGTACTGAATGCAACCTTTCAGTATGTTAGATTTTTATCAGCAATGATCTTGGCAAACTCAGTGAATTTCTCCGCTGCTTCACGATGAGCAAATGCTTTATCACCACAAATCTTTAAAAATTTAATGCCATGCCTTTTCTAACATTTTTGAAAGCAGCCTGCTCAAAAAAAAAATCACAATTACCTTCAATTTTCAGTTTATTTGATAAATCTTTGCTTGTTTAGTGATCTGCATACCGTTAAGCAGCATATGTTCACTTCGACACTGATGAATCCACTCTTTCAATACACGACCAAGATCCTCATCTTTAGCTTTATGCAGTGCTTTTCTATTTTTCATTAACTTCTGTTCATTTCATATGTGAAGCAACTTCTCAGAACTGTTTGTGGTGCACAGAGACTGCACATTGCCCAGAAATGTTTCCAGTGCCTTGTAGAAATTTCCATTTGTGACATCATGTCAGCGCTCAAAAAAAATTAAAATGTCAGAGGTTTTCAGATTTGGAATTTCGGATAAGGGGTTCTTAACCTGTATTAAATGTCTCCTTTGAACACAACAATAATTGTATTTAATGCTTTGAATTTAACTTTTAAATTTCCTAACATGGAACTTGGGTATACTTAAGGCAGAGGTTAGCAGATTCTTCATTAGTCAGGGCATGAAAGGATACCGGGAGAAGGCAGGAGATTGGGGCTGAGAAGGAGAATGGATCAACCATAATAGATAGATACATTTTATTGATCCCGAGGGAAATTGGGTTTCATTACAGCCGCCCAATCAAGAATAGAGCATAAATATAGCAATACAAAAACCACAAGCAATCAAACAGCAAAATGCAAACTATGCCAGATGGAAATAAGTCCAGGACCAGCCTATTGGTTCAGGGTGTCTGACCCTCCACGGGAGGAGCTGCAAAGTTCGATGGCCACAGGCAGGAACAACCTCCCGTGACGCCTAATGATATGGCGGAGCAAACTTGACGGTCCAAATGGCCTAATATCTTGTAGTCTTATGGTCCAAGGAACAAATAAAAGGGTAGAGGAGATCACATATTAAAGTCTTTGGAATCTACAAGTCAGCCAAAAATGTTCCTACAAAAAAAATGTAACTATGCCAACTGTGAATCTTTTCCCATGTCAAACTGAAATACATTTGAAATAAAAACTGCTTCACACACCCAAGCTGAGCTCAGCAATTTCATCAATTTTGCCTCCAATTTGCACCCTGCCCTTAAATTCACTTGGCTCATTTCTAATACCTCTCTCCCCTTTCTCAATTTCTGTCTTCATCTTTGGAGACAAACTGTTAACCAATATCTTTTATAGATCTACCGATTCCCGCAGCTATCTTGACAATACCTCTTCCCACCCTGTCTCATGAAGAAAATGCTGTACCCTTTTCTCAGTTCTGTCATCTCCACCACATTTGTTCCCAGGATAAGGCTTTCCTTTCCAGGACATCAGAGATGTCTTCCTCCTTCAAAGAATGGGGTTTCCCTCCTCTACCACTGATGCTACCCACACGAATATCTCCTCTATTTCCCAGACATCCATTCTCACCCCATCTTCCCTCCACCTTAACAGTGATAGAGTTCCTCCTGTTATTACCTACTATTTCATGAGTCTCTGCATCCAACACAACATTCTCTGCACCTGACAATCTCCTAAAGGATCCATAAAACAAATGTTTACCTCCCCCCCCCAACTCTCCGCAGGGATCGTTCCCTCTGTGATTCCCTTGTCCATTCATCCCTCCCCACTCATCATCCACCCGGCACTAATCCTTGCAAGCAGTCACAGTGCCAAATCTGCCTATTGAGCTCCTCTCTCACTTCCATTCAGGGCCCCAGACAGTCCTTCCAGATGAGGCAACACTTCACCTCCAAATCTCCTGGGGTAGTCTATTGTACCTGGTGCTTCCAACGCAGCCTCCTCTACATTGGTGAGACCCACTGTATTGCAAATTGAAGGACTACTTAATTGAGAACCTTCATTCCACCCACCAAAAAATCGGAACTTCCTGGTGGCCCAACATTTTAATTCTGATTCCCATTCCAACATATTTTTTGTGCCAATAGGTGCAGGAGTAGGCCATTCAGCCCTTCGAGCCAGCACCACCATTCACTGTGATCGTGGCTGATCATCCACAATCAGTACCCTGCTCCTGCCTTCTCCCCATATCCTGACGAAGGGTCTCGGCCTGAAACGTCGACTGCACCTTTTCCTACAGATGCTGCCTGGCCTGCTGCGTTCACCAGCAACTTTGATGTGTGTTGCTTGAATTTCCAGCATCTGCAGAATTCCTGTTGTTCTCCCCATATCCCTTGGCTCTGCTATCTTTAAGAGCTCCACCTAACTCCTTCTTGAAAGAATCCAGAGAATTGGCCTCTACTGCCTTCTGATGCAGAACATTCCACAGAACCACAACCCTCTGTGTGAGAAAGTTTTTCCTCAACTCTGCTCTAAATTGTCTACCCCTTATTCTTAAACTGTGGCCTCTGGTTCTGGACTCCCCCAACATCGGAAACATGTCTCCTGCCTCTAGTCTGTCCAATCCCTTAATAATCTTATATGTTTCAATCAGATCCCCTCTCATCCTTCTAAATTCCAGTGTATACAACCCAAGTTGCTCCAATCTTTCAACAGTCCCATCATCCCGGGAATTAACCTCGTGAACCTACACTGCACTCCCTCAATAGCTAGAATGTCTTTCCTCAAATTTGGAGACCAAAACTGCACACTGTACTCCAGGTGGGGTCTCACCAGGGCCTTGTACAACTGCAGAAGGGCCTCTTTGCTCCTATACGCAACTCCCCTTGTTATGAAGGCCAGCATGCCATTAGCTTTCTTCACTGCCTGCTGTACCTGCATGCTTACTTTCAGTGACTGATGAATAAGGACACCTAGATCTCGTTGTACTTCCCCTTTTCCTAACTTGACCCCATTCAGATAGTAATCTGCCTTCCTGTTCTTGCCACCAAAGTGGAAAACCTCACATTTCTCCACATTTATCTGCATCTGCCCCCTCACCCAACCTGTCCAAGTCACCCTGCATTCTCATAACATCCTCCTCACATTTCACACTGCCACCCAGCGTTGTGTCATCTGCAAATTTGCTAATGTTACTTTTAATCTCTTCATCTAAATCATTAATGTATATTGTAAATAGCTGCGGTCTCAGCACCAAGCCTTGCGATACCCCACTAGTCACTGCCTGCCATTCTGAAAAGGACCCATTAATCCCTACTCTTTGTTTCCTGTCTGCCAACCAATTTTCTATCCATGTCAGTACCCTACCCCCAATACCATTTGTTCTAATTTTGCACACTAACCTCCTATGTGGGACCTTATCAAAGGCTTTCTGAAAGTCCAGGTACACTACATCCACTGGCTTTCCCATGTAAATTTTCATAGTTACATTCTCAAAAAATTCCAGAAGATTAGTAAAGCATGATTCCCCCTTCGTAAATCCATGCTGACTCGGACCTATCCTGCCACTGCTATCC